>NC_086317.1:398011266-399292099 GCF_036172605.1 Pelobates fuscus
TCATAGGCAATGCTACAGACATCAATGACAACAGGTGAGTCCCATTTATAATGGTATCCATTTTTTGTTATCTTCCTTCTGTGGGATTATTTCGACTGATGGATTGTGGGCAAATTAATTTAGCAACTGAAATGGAATTTAGCTTAAAGTCCACTAATTGCCAAAGATCACACTCCGCATTAGAAAAAACAGTCCCTACATTTACAAGTTTATAACTAGGCTAGACTTTTCTTATTTATTAGATAGAGTGACTATTATATGTGTTCCGTTTACATAACAGTTACCAGGGCAAGATGTCATGCTGAAGCGAAAGTGATGATGTAATCAAATGATAAAAATAGTTCGTATTAATTATTTATTGTGTTTTATATATTTGAAAATGTATTTAGAAAGGTATATTTGCCATATGTTAGCACAGGATAGGAGGAGGGCCAAATATTTGTAGTCATGTTAGAAAAGAAGAAAACTTTATAAAATCTTTGAAGCTTTAATTTTTTTGTTTGTCACAGTATCCATTTGTTATTTAATAATAAAAGGCCAATATGGGAACCAGCACACAAAACTTCATCCGGAGTGAAGGAACGGATACAGCAATAAGAGACCCTGCTCTAGGAACATAAGCTCAGAAAGCCATAAAAAGAAGACATAACACCTTCTTTTGTAGATATTTGTAGCAGGGGCGTACCTAGAGCATTTGGCACCTGGGGCGGATTCTGCGTTTGGCACACTCCCCCCCTCTTCAAATGTAAAAAAACACCCACTCATTTTCTTTAATTTTTTTTTATAATTCTTTATTTTTGCAGTGCACATTATAACAAACGGGCCCATGGTGCCACAACAGCAGTCCAGGGCTAAACATAAATATACATGTACAACGTGGCTAATAGAGGGTCTGCACATTTTTATTATTATATGAGTATGAGTTGTATGACTAGTGTTCTAAAAGGGTATGGGTGCCATAACAAAGCATGTGTTGTGTCTGCCTGTGGTGTCTAGCATACTGATTGTAGGCCAAGTTCTGGCCGTGGTCGCAGATAGTGTGCCTTAAGTTAAGCCTATGTACCTAAGCTCGTGTTGCATATCTGCGGACAAGGTTACCTGCTTGTGTACATGTTTGAGACTCGTTGCATGTTGGTTAGGTCTGAGTTACAGTGTTAAACCGGTGTGTTGGGTCTATTGTTGGAGCTAGGGGCACAGCGCCTGGTTTAGGAGCTGCTTGCGGGGGGTCAGATGGTCTGACTACAGGAGTGAGTGTGCGCTGCTGTGTTGTACAAACTAGGAGGTACCATAACGAGGAGAACGTGGTCTGACAACTAGGTGTAATTTAGGATTATTGCATGTCTTTAGACATAACATGACACTAATGAGAGTTCAGGTAGTACCCTCCGCAGGCCGGACCATAGGGAGCTTTCGTGGGACGAATGCGGTCCCTTTCGCCGGGTCCCAGCATTGCGTTGCAGTTTCTCCCCTTTAAGATCCATCTACAGGCAGTGAGTCCGTCGGTAGTCCTAGCGTGTACATTATGGCCATTGCTTCGGCGGTGTCGCGGACTGTGTGCCGTGTTTCTCCTTGGAGGATCAATAGGGTTCTTGTGTGCCGCCAGCGGTATTGTATGCCGTTCTGCCGGAGGATAGTGGTGAATGGTCTGAGGGCTCTCCGCCACGCCAAGGTACCTCTGGATAAATCTGGATAGAAGGTGAGCTGCATTCCTTCGAAGTTTTAAGGGTCTTGGTTCTTGAGGGCTGCGAGCATTGCTGCTTTGTCCCGCCCGTTGTGGAAGTGGACTATTAAGTCCCGTGGGACTGCTGCTGGAGCCTTGGGTGCTTTTGGGATGCGGAAGCAGTCTTCTAGGGACAGGGATTTAGCCTGTCTTGGGGATAACAACGCCACTGCAAGGCATCTCAGCATGTGAGATAGTTCCTCCGTAGGTACGGTTTCCGGGACCCCCTAATTTTCTAGTTATTCTTATGCCTCCTGTCTTCTAGCATCGCAAATCTGGTGTCATAGGTTTCATTTTGCTTTTTGAGCCCCAGTATTGTTTGTAGCATTGAGGCTATTTGCTGTGCATGTTCCCCTGCATTAGCTTCCACTGTACCCAACCGCCCTGTCAGGCCCCGGAGGTCTGCACGCAGGTTCGCCATATCTGCCAGTATAGTTTGTTGTAAGTCCGCCAGCAGGTCCTTAAGAACCGCCGTTGTCACCGGTTCCTTGTCTGGGCTGAACGGTTTTATGGCTGGTGTCGGTCTCGCAAGCATTGCGTCTACCTCGTCGTCCAGGGACTGGTCGTCGGACAGGCCGCAGTGTAGTCGGCCATAGTGCGCTAATGTCCTGGCCAAGGTGAGGTTTGTCGGGTTTTATTTTTTTGTTTTTCCGACCCATTGTGTAGTTAGGGTCTCACTCCTGCCTCGTCGGTTATCTCGGTCGGGCTGTGCTGCGGTTAGGATGGCAAAATTTCTAGCCATGTCCCGGAGCTCTGAGACCATGCGGCCATTCAGTTCAGTCGCTTGGCCATGCCCCCCACTCATTTATTTTTAATGTTTTCTAATGTTGTTTCTTTTTTTTATTATTGTCTTCTACAAAACCCTTCCCGGTCCACCTTCTACAAACCCCACCTTCTACAAAACACCTGCCCAGTCCCACTTCTACAAAACCATTGCCTCCTTCTACCTAAACCCTGCATCCCCTCTCTATAAAAACCCCTGCCCAGTCCCCCTTCTACAAAACCACCGCCCCTTCTTCCAAAACCCTGCATCCCCTCTCTACAAAAACCCTGCCCAGCCCCCTTTCTACAAATCCCCTGCCCAGTCCACCTTCTACAAATCCCCTGCCCAGTCCCCTTTCAACAAACCACTCTCCTTCTACAAAACCACTGCCAAGTCCCTTTACTATAAATTCCCTGCCCAGTCCCCCTTCTACAAACCCCCCTTCTACAAAACTCCTGCCCAGTCCCCTCGCTACAAAAACCCTTGCCCCCTTTACAAAAACCCCTACCCTCTCTACAAAACCCCTGTCCCCTCTACAAAATCCCCTGCACCACGCTTTACAAAAACACCTTGCCCTCCTCTACAAGACCTCTGCCCACCCCTCTACAAGACCTCTGCCCACCCCTCTACAAGACCCCTGCACACCCCTTACAAAAACTCCTCCCTCCTACAAACTCCCTGCACCTCCCATTCACAAAACCCCCTGGCCCAATTCACAAAAACTCCTGCCCCTATTAACAAAAACCCCGGCCCCACTCTACAAGACCACTGAGCACCCCCTACAAAAAACCCTGCCCCCCTACAAACCACCTGCATTCCATTAACAAAAACCTCTGCCCCCCATTCACAAAACACCCTGCCCCCATTCACAATAACCCCTGCCCCCACTCACAAAAAACACTGCCTCCATTCACAAAAAACCCATTCCCCCACTACAAGACCCCTACAAAAAAAAAAAACACTTTTAAGCAACAACAACAACAACACAATATTAGCAAGCACTAACCCTGCTGCTTTGCCTGCTCGTTGCTCCATGCTTATCCGGACTCCAGGGTCTCCCGCCGCAGTGCCGCCCACACAGAGTGTCAGAGCGCTTCTGCTTAGAACACCGTGAGGGCGGAGCACTTTGACAGCACGGCATTGCATACTTCCACATTCCTTCTACTACTGCCAGGCCACTACTCTCGCTATGAGGGTGGCGGCACCCCAATAATGAGTTGCACCAGGGGCGGACCACCACCTCCTTATTAGTACGCCACTAAATTATAGGTCTTTTTTTCTGGCAATCTCCCTAAATACTGAAGAATGTACTATCACACGGGCTGGGTTTTGTCAGCATGATAATAAATCTGGCAGTGCTTTTTACTTTTCTTTTCTCTTACAGAAGTGATTTGCCATGTGGCTGTGAAGCTGATGATCAGTCTAAGTTGTTCCCGCTCCATCAGGAGACAGCAGCAAGCTAATAACAGCTTGCTAATATTGCCTCTCACCTGCACTTTCAGGTAATGAACTCATACGTATGGCACATAGATTAGATAGCTGTGGAATTTGGGAAGCATCCAAAGGGCTGGTAAGGGGTGGTGCCAGGCAACCAAACGTGTTATAATCATAGAACAAGCCAAGTCAGGATAATAACAAAACAATATTTTCATCCCATATACCGCCTGGGTAATAACATAGTATATGAGTTGTGTATCTGTGCACTGAATAATGGGAGTTGTACCACAATCTAGTCTCTAAAGATCTAATACAGCATGGAATGTTCTGTTTGTTTCGCTTTAGCAGCATCATTGAGCCTTGAAATTATAACAAGTAGACAACACAATTAAAAATAAATAATAAATATAGAAATGTAATTAAATTCTAAATAAAATCAACTGAAAAAGTATAACTCCAAATAGCAGGTTAAGATATATCATAATCATCTCTTTAACCCCTTAAGGACTGAGAGAAATGTACACGTTGTGAACAAAACAAAACGTAAACCAAACCTGGCATTTGCGCTACATGTCTGTCCAACCGGAATTCACCTCTTTCATATTAAATGCACCCCCCTTATTATATATCATTTTATTCAGGGGAAACAGGGCTTTCATTTAATATCACATATTTAGCTATGAAACATAATTTAATATGAAAAGAATGAAAAATAAGAAATGTTGTTATTTTTTTAGTTCTACATGACATTTTAACTGTCAATGTTATAATAGTGTTTGCTTTTACTGCAATAAAATACACATATTTGTATTCAGCAAAGTCTCACGTGTAAAACAGTACCCCCTATGTACAGGTTTTATGGTGTTTTGGGAAGTTACAGGGTCAAATATAGCACATTACATTTGAAATTGAAATTCGCCAGATTGGTTACGTTGCCTTTGAGACTGTATAGTAGCCCAGGAATTAAATTTACACCCATAATGGCATACCATTTGCAATAGTAGACAACCCAAGGTATTGCAAATGGGGTATGTCCAGTCTTTTTTAGTAGCCATTTGGTCACAAACACTGGCCAAAGTTAGCGTTAGTATTTGTTTGTGTGTGAAAAATGCAAAAACTGCCAATTTTGGCCAGTGTTTGTGACTAAGTGGCTACTAAAAAAGACTGGACATACCCCATTTGCAATACATTGGGTTGTCTACTATTGCAAATGGTATGCCATCATAGGGGTAAATTTCATTCTTGGGCTACCATAGGGTCGCAAAGGCAACGTAAGCAATCTGGCAAATTTTAATGTGAAAAAAATGAAACACAAGCCTTATATTTGAAAACACCATAAAACCTGTACATGAGGGGTACTGTTGTACTCGGGAGACTTCGCTGAACACAAATATTTGTGTTTCAAAACAGTAAAAAGTATCACAGCAATAATATCGTCCGTGTAAGTGCTGTTTGTGCGTGAAAAAAAACTTAACTTTTACTGGCGATATCATGGTTGTAATAAATTTTACTGTTTTGAACCACTAATATTTGTGTTCAGCGAAGTCTCCCGAGTAAAACAGTACCCCCCATGTACAGGTTTTATGGTGTCTTGGAAAGTTATAGGGTTAAATATAGTGGTAGCAAATTAAATTCCCTATACTTTCGGCATGGGTTGTCAGGCAGGTCCCGCTAATTGTAACTAATTAAGATACCTAATTATGTAAAAATATTACATAAATATATGTGTAGAATTAATATATGTATATATATATATATATATATATACGTATGTGTATATATATATATATATATATATATATATAAGTATCCAAAAAATACCGGCACTCCAGGAATTCTCAGCGATACAAATTTTCTTTATTCAGTTAAGGACGTCAACGTTTCAGCTCCTCATGGAGCTTTCATCAGGACAACTTAAACAATAAAACAAGCAAGCTTATATAGGGAGAATCTCAATTAGTGTACTTACATACTCAGGTGTTTCACCTCCATTCCCGCCAACAAACGGACCGCAGCTGCCAACCGTATCAGCACACTCCACTTCCGGGTTCCTGGCCCACATGACCAGGTTCGAGGTGTCTGATTCGCCGACTGACGTTACCGGGCAACCAGGGACGCCAACGTCACTTTGGTCAAACCCTTTACTTACGGACTGCGGCATGAGTCAAACCTCACGAGCCCTTCAGTGTAAAAAAGTGTTGCCGTGGCAACCGGACCGTAGGCAGACAGGAGGGAGGGGGAAACAGGAGGATGCGAGCAGTAACAGGGAATCAATAGAATCTAGAGAATGTTGGGACAAATACATATATGGCATATATCCAAACCAATAAAGTGTTGTATCATATCGTGTCTTAAGTGAACGATCTGGTCATAATTCCATTTATTACGTAAATACAGTGTTGTATAGGTATAAGGTATAGGCATGTGATCCATGATCTCGTAAGATCTGTGTATTCTTTATAATGGAAGGCGAAATATCTGCCCATATGTGAGGTTAAATATAATGAACTATCTCTAAAATAGTTACACTTGCCTACTAGTGAGACAAAGATCTGTACCTGAGTGTGAGATGCTTTGTCTATGTAAAAAATAATAGTGAAATAGTGAAAAAAATGTTAAACATATATCAAAGATGCAACAAGTGGAAAAATATAATAAAGTGCTACTGTATGCAATATATCTATATCAAGTGAGAAATGAGAGGCATGAGCAAATAACCTATATGCAACAGGCCCAATATTAGTATATAACTGTAGAACAATTGACATAATCTCAGATTCCCGCTCAATCCCCATGGATATGTAAGTATCAACAAAATTGTTTTTATAACCAAGAAATCCTCTTTGTATTAAATAGAGGCTAAAATTTCTAGTAAAAAACAGTACTACATAATTATTTAAACTAATGAAGATAGACAGACCAATCCTGTACCTCAGGAAATCATAAGAGGCTCTGTACTCTAATCAACCTAATACTGAGATATCATAGAAACATAGTGAAAGAACATTTTTCGTTCAGACCCCTGGGCGAGATAGTGTCCAACCGTGTTATCCAGTACGTTTCTCTCTGTAACAGGAGTTTGCCCCGATCTCCCCCCCGAAGAGGGGTCGGTACATGGTCAATGGCCACACATCTAAGTGAAGCCAGGGGATGTGATAGTTCCAGAAAATGTCGGGCCACAGGTTTGTCCGACTTGCCATCTCGATAGGCAAGTCGGATACTCGATCTGTGGCCCCTAATTCTTTCACAGAGTGCCGTCTCTGTTTTGCCAACATAGTTCAAGCCACAAGGGCAAGACAGTTTATAAATTACAAATTCACTCCGACAGTGAATCCGATGTTGGATTCGGAACGTCTGTCCCGTGTGTGGATGACTAAAGGTTTTGGCAGGGATAATGTGTCCACAGGTGACACACCCCAAACACCTTACACATCCCGTGTTTTTGGAGTCTTGAGATGTCGGCTTGTAGCAATGTATAGGGTCTGTATTCACCAACATGTCCCTTAAATTCCTGTTTCTACGATAACAAAACAGTGGTTTCTGGCGTAGACTCTTGGGGAGGGATGGATCCAGTGTAATGATATTCCAGTTGTTTCGGACCGAAGTAGTTAGTTCCGTGCTGGCGGTGTTCAAAAGCATGGGAAAGATTGGTCTAGTATTAGTTAATTTGTCAACACGTATTGCAGGAACAGTGTGGGTACTTCTGGCTCTCTTAAGAGCTTCTTCAAGTATTGGACGCGGGTATCCTCTTGTTTGAAATCTTTTATACATAATCTCAAGTTGGAGATCACATTGACTCGTTTGAGAGTTGTTACGTAACACTCTCAAAAACTGGGAGAACGGTAGTGACATTTTTAAATGCCTGGGATGGAAGCTCCCGTAATGTAGGATAGTATTACGGTCGGTTGGTTTAGTAAAGAGTTTATACTCCAACTTATGGTCGATGACCATGATCTCAACGTCAAGGAACTGGACACTAAGTTCATCTATATGACTGGTCATTTTGACCGGAGTGGGTAACTCATTGAGGCCTTTCGTGAATTGGCCCGCCTCCTCCACTGTACCGTTCCATAAAATGAGAATGTCATCGATAAATCTGAAATATCTGATGACCTTATCTTCATATTGTTGCAAAATGTATTTCAACTCATATTGATACATGTATGCGTTCGCATACATGGGGGCCATGGCCGCCCCCATAGAGGTCCCTGCTATCTGCAAGTACCATGAGGTCTCGAAGCGAAAGTAATTATTCTGCAACGCTATGTCCAACAGCTCCAAAACGTATTCAATAGTGGGACCATGATAATTTGGTGACTGTGTAAGAAGATCCCGCATTGCCTGTACACCATCATCGTGTGGGATGATGGTGTACAGGCTGCCGACGTCCATGGTGATTAGAACCCCTTGAAAGGTTCCCACCTGCTGCAATCGTTGTAGAAGATCCGGGGTGTCCTTAATACATGTTGCTAGAGCTGTCACGGGGCCCTTGAATAAAAAATCCAGGTATTTGGCTATTGGTTCTAACAGCCCCTGTACTGCAGAAACAATGGGTCGTCCCGGAGGGTGAGTCAGACTTTTATGGACTTTAGGAAGCGTGTATATAATGGGGGATTTAGGATGTTTCTTGAGTAAAAAATGATATAGATCCAAATCTATATGTCCCGCTTGGAGTCCAAAGGAAAGACATTCTTCAATTTTTCTGGCTATTGAACCAGTGGGGTCCTGGTCCAATTTCTTGTAGGTTTTCGTATCATTCAATTGTGTTCTGATTTCCTCAGCATATTCATCGTAGTTTAAAACGACAATACCTCCCCCCTTGTCTGCCGGGCGTATCACTATGGTCGGATCTGTAGCCAGATTCTTAAT
This sequence comes from Pelobates fuscus, assembly GCF_036172605.1. Taxonomy (NCBI): domain Eukaryota; kingdom Metazoa; phylum Chordata; class Amphibia; order Anura; family Pelobatidae; genus Pelobates; species Pelobates fuscus. Next base: position 398,020,056 of record NC_086317.1, read on the forward strand.
CAAGGCCAGATTTTCTTTGGATAAGTTGTGGTGTTTAGGCTGGTGGCTCTGTAAGATAGAGTTCGTTTCTTGCCTCACTGTTCTTAAAAAAGATTTGATAGCCACCTGAGTTGTAGGTGGATCAAACGTACTAGTGGATTTGAATCTGTAAGGTGTTGTGCTGTTGGAAGAAATTTGCGGTTTTGTGTTATTAAAGAAATCTTTAAGTCTGAGACTCCGACCAAACTTGAAAAGTTCGACCTCCCATTGAAAGTGATTGGGGGGGGTAGTGGGTATGAAAGAAAGGCCTTTAGTCAGAATATCAATTTCAGTCGGGGTGAATACCCGTTGTGATAAATTGAAGATGGGGATCAATTGCGCCTCGGAGGTTTGCCCTTTGGACCAGTGGACTCGTCCTTTCTGTCCTCGCCTGGTGAGGGTTCTTTTCCTAACCTGTGCATGCTCCTTGTCATCGTACTCGGTAACCTGGTTGAATCTTGATGCGTTATCTCGTCTAAAAAATGGGCCGATGGTCCCGCCTGGTTCCCTTCACCCTCTGAGGCGGACTCCCCAGACGTTACATCAATAGTCGGAACATTCGGTTTAGTAATCCTCTTACGGTACCTCCTCGGTCTCCCCCTGTACTCGCCGGACAACCATCTGTACACTGCAGACTCTTGGTAGTCCTGGTGGACCCTTTCCATTTTCTGCCTTTTGAACTTAATCAACTGGTTTTTGTATTTAAGGAGTTCCTCACTCAATTTCAGTGTGATGTTGTTCCCTTCTTGTGTATCAAGCAGTAGTGCGTATTCATTTTCCACTGTCTGGATCTTCCTTCTAATATCTACCAGATCATCCTTAACATCTTGGATTGTTATCAACATTAAATCTAGAGAGCACTTATTCAGAACTGCAGTCCAGTCCTTGCAGACCCTTGCCTTTGTCCTCCCTATGGTGGGTATATTCCTCACTCGGAAACCCCTTGGGATCTGTTTTGCTCTGTGGTAATCAGAGAGAAAGATTCCGTGGAGATCCAAGTCAATTTCTTTCTTCTTCAACTTAAGAAGTTTGAAATATACGTCCCTGAGTGTTGTGGTAGTTGGTAATTCCAGACTAGTCGTACTCCAAAGGATCTCTGCTGCTTGTGCATCACTGAATTGTAATGTGGTGGCCTGAGAGTCACATCCACCTGCTTGAGTAAGGAAGTTCTCCATAGCCACACGCTGGGCAGTTGTTATAATGCTTGTCACCAGGAGGTATTGGGGTGGTTGTACCACTTCAAATTCCAAATAAAACTTAACTTTTATTGACTTCAGTTAAAAAATCAAATGGGTACTGTTGCTTTAAAAAATAAAAACAAAATATTTCCAGCAAATTCCAGCTGAAAAAAATACAGAAAGTCCCATAGGAAGCTGCTATCCCTTTAAAGCTAGGGAAATTGTGCGCACAATGCACAAAGACTCTGTGGGTGCATAGAAAGGGTATATGCCAAACACCCTATATGTACAAAGACGAGAAAATATTCTTGCACTCCAACAAAACTATAAAGTGGTACCTGGTGCTCTGGTAGCAAAAATCATAAATATCCAAAAAATACCGGCACTCCAGGAATTCTCAGCGATACAAATTTTCTTTATTCAGTTAAGGACGTCAACGTTTCAGCTCCTCATGGAGCTTTCATCAGGACAACTTAAACAATAAAACAAGCAAGCTTATATAGGGAGAATCTCAATTAGTGTACTTACATACTCAGGTGTTTCACCTCCATTCCCGCCAACAAACGGACCGCAGCTGCCAACCGTATCAGCACACTCCACTTCCGGGTTCCTGGCCCACATGACCAGGTTCGAGGTGTCTGATTCGCCGACTGACGTTACCGGGCAACCAGGGACGCCAACGTCACTTTGGTCAAACCCTTTACTTACGGACTGCGGCATGAGTCAAACCTCACGAGCCCTTCAGTGTAAAAAAGTGTTGCCGTGGCAACCGGACCGTAGGCAGACAGGAGGGAGGGGGAAACAGGAGGATGCGAGCAGTAACAGGGAATCAATAGAATCTAGAGAATGTTGGGACAAATACATATATGGCATATATCCAAACCAATAAAGTGTTGTATCATATCGTGTCTTAAGTGAACGATCTGGTCATAATTCCATTTATTACGTAAATACAGTGTTGTATAGGTATAAGGTATAGGCATGTGATCCATGATCTCGTAAGATCTGTGTATTCTTTATAATGGAAGGCGAAATATCTGCCCATATGTGAGGTTAAATATAATGAACTATCTCTAAAATAGTTACACTTGCCTACTAGTGAGACAAAGATCTGTACCTGAGTGTGAGATGCTTTGTCTATGTAAAAAATAATAGTGAAATAGTGAAAAAAATGTTAAACATATATCAAAGATGCAACAAGTGGAAAAATATAATAAAGTGCTACTGTATGCAATATATCTATATCAAGTGAGAAATGAGAGGCATGAGCAAATAACCTATATGCAACAGGCCCAATATTAGTATATAACTGTAGAACAATTGACATAATCTCAGATTCCCGCTCAATCCCCATGGATATGTAAGTATCAACAAAATTGTTTTTATAACCAAGAAATCCTCTTTACACTGGATCCATCCCTCCCCAAGAGTCTACGCCAGAAACCACTGTTTTGTTATCGTAGAAACAGGAATTTAAGGGACATGTTGGTGAATACAGACCCTATACATTGCTACAAGCCGACATCTCAAGACTCCAAAAACACGGGATGTGTAAGGTGTTTGGGGTGTGTCAACTGTGGACACATTATCCCTGCCAAAACCTTTAGTCATCCACACACGGGACAGACGTTCCGAATCCAACATCGGATTCACTGTCGGAGTGAATTTGTCATTTATAAACTGTCTTGCCCTTGTGGCTTGAACTATGTTGGCAAAACAGAGACGGCACTCTGTGAAAGAATTAGGGGCCACAGATCGAGTATCCGACTTGCCTATCGAGATGGCAAGTCGGACAAACCTGTGGCCCGACATTTTCTGGAACTATCACATCCCCTGGCTTCACTTAGATGTGTGGCCATTGACCATGTACCGACCCCTCTTCGGGGGGGAGATCGGGGCAAACTCCTGTTACAGAGAGAAACGTACTGGATAACACGGTTGGACACTATCTCGCCCAGGGGTCTGAACGAAAAATGTTCTTTCACTATGTTTCTATGATATCTCAGTATTAGGTTGATTAGAGTACAGAGCCTCTTATGATTTCCTGAGGTACAGGATTGGTCTGTCTATCTTCATTAGTTTAAATAATTATGTAGTACTGTTTTTTACTAGAAATTTTAGCCTCTATTTAATACAAAGAGGATTTCTTGGTTATAAAAACAATTTTGTTGATACTTACATATCCATGGGGATTGAGCGGGAATCTGAGATTATGTCAATTGTTCTACAGTTATATACTAATATTGGGCCTGTTGCATATAGGTTATTTGCTCATGCCTCTCATTTCTCACTTGATATAGATATATTGCATACAGTAGCACTTTATTATATTTTTCCACTTGTTGCATCTTTGATATATGTTTAACATTTGTTTCACTATTTCACTATTATTTTTTACATAGACAAAGCATCTCACACTCAGGTACAGATCTTTGTCTCACTAGTAGGCAAGTGTAACTATTTTAGAGATAGTTCATTATATTTAACCTCACATATGGGCAGATATTTCGCCTTCCATTATAAAGAATACACAGATCTTACGAGATCATGGATCACATGCCTATACCTTATACCTATACAACACTGTATTTACGTAATAAATGGAATTATGACCAGATCGTTCACTTAAGACACGATATGATACAACACTTTATTGGTTTGGATATATGCCATATATGTATTTGTCCCAACATTCTCTAGATTCTATTGATTCCCTGTTACTGCTCGCATCCTCCTGTTTCCCCCTCCCTCCTGTCTGCCTACGGTCCGGTTGCCACGGCAACACTTTTTTACACTGAAGGGCTCGTGAGGTTTGACTCATGCCGCAGTCCGTAAGTAAAGGGTTTGACCAAAGTGACGTTGGCGTCCCTGGTTGCCCGGTAACGTCAGTCGGCGAATCAGACACCTCGAACCTGGTCATGTGGGCCAGGAACCCGGAAGTGGAGTGTGCTGATACGGTTGGCAGCTGCGGTCCGTTTGTTGGCGGGAATGGAGGTGAAACACCTGAGTATGTAAGTACACTAATTGAGATTCTCCCTATATAAGCTTGCTTGTTTTATTGTTTAAGTTGTCCTGATGAAAGCTCCATGAGGAGCTGAAACGTTGACGTCCTTAACTGAATAAAGAAAATTTGTATCGCTGAGAATTCCTGGAGTGCCGGTATTTTTTGGATATTTATGATTTTTGCTACCAGAGCACCAGGTACCACTTTATAGTTTTGTTGGAGTGCAAGAATATTTTCTCGTCTTTATATATATATATATATATATAATTTTTTTTAAATATCTTTATTTATATATAGGTATATATATAGTGATATATACGTATATATTTATGTATATAGATATATATATTATTTCGTTCTACGTGTATTTTGATATAAATATATATATACTAATATCATAATACAGTTAGAACGAAATAACACACATCTATATAATTTTTGAATTATTTATTTTGAATTATTTTTTTAATTTTATTTTTTAACGTATTAAATTTTTTTTTATATTATATATAAATATATATATATATAACAATAATTATATATATATTTAGTCAGTATCAGTCTACGTGTAATTTGATATTAATATATATATATAATTATATATATATTAATAGTAAAATACACCTAGACAGTGTATGTGTGTGTATGTATATGTGTATATATACTTAGATCATATATATATAATATATATATATATATGATCTAAGTATATAATTATTTTTTTTACACTGATTAATTTATTTTATTTTATTTCCAGCCAGCAGGGGGACTAACTGTCATTACAGTTAGTCCCCCTGCTGGCAATGCCTGAGCCAGCTAACCCGGCCATGTGATTGTGAGGTCCTCGCAAGGAGGGGGGGCTTCAGGATGTCGGATGTGCCGCAGGGGGCTCCCTGGGAGTCCCCCCAACCGCGATCGCCGGCGTGGGATCCCCGGCGACCGGGTAAGTAAGAAAAGACCGGAGGGCGTACAATTACGCCCGGCGGCGTTTAGAGCCGCTTAAATTAGGGCGTAATTCTACGCCCTCCGGTCTTAAAGGGTTAAAGGGTCACTACAGGGAGTGCAGAATTATTAGGCAAATGAGTATTTTGACCACATCATCCTCTTTATGCATGTTGTCTTACTCCAAGCTCTATAGGCTCGAAAGCCTACTACCAATTAAGCATATTAGGTGATGTGCATCTCTGTAATGAGAAGGGGTGTGGTCTAATGACAGCAACACCCTATATCAGGTGTGCATAATTATTAGGCAACTTCCTTTCCTTTGGCAAAATGGGTCAAAAGAAGGACTTGACAGGCTCAGAAAAGTCAAAAATAGTGAGATATCTTGCAGAGGGATGCAGCACTCTTAAAATTGCAAAGCTTCTGAAGCGTGATCATCGAACAATCAAGCGTTTCATTCAAAATAGTCAACAGGGTCGCAAGAAGCGTGTGGAGAAACCAAGGCGCAAAATAACTGCCCATGAACTGAGAAAAGTCAAGCGTGCAGCTGCCAAGATGCCACTTGCCACCAGTTTGGCCATATTTCAGAGCTGCAACATCACTGGAGTGCCCAAAAGCACAAGGTGTGCAATACTCAGAGACATGGCCAAGGTAAGAAAGGCTAAAAGACGACCACCACTGAACAAGACACACAAGCTGAAACGTCAAGACTGGGCCAAGAAATATCTCAAGACTGATTTTTCTAAGGTTTTATGGACTGATGAAATGAGAGTGAGTCTTGATGGGCCAGATGGATGGATTGGTAAAGGGCAGAGAGCTCCAGTCCGACTCAGACGCCAGCAAGGTGGAGGTGGAGTACTGGTTTGGGCTGGTATCATCAAAGATGAGCTTGTGGGGCCTTTTCGGGTTGAGGATGGAGTCAAGCTCAACTCTGGAAGACACCTTCTTCAAGCAGTGGTACAGGAAGAAGTCTGCATCCTTCAGTAAAACATGATTTTCATGCAGGACAATGCTCCATCACACGCGTCCAAGTACTCCACAGCGTGGCTGGCAAGAAAGGGTATAAAAGAAGAAAATCTAATGACATGGCCTCCTTGTTCACCTGATCTGAACCCCATTGAGAACCTGTGGTCCATCATCAAATGTGAGATTTACAAGGAGGGAAAACAGTACACCTCTGTGAACAGTGTCAGGGAGGCTGTGGTTGCTGCTGCACGCAATGTTGATGGTGAACAGATCAAAACACTGACAGAATCCATGGATGGCAGGCTTTTGAGTGTCCTTGCAAAGAAAGGTGGCTATATTGGTCACTGATTTGTTTTTGTTATGTTTTTGAATGTCAGAAATGTATATTTGTGAATGTTGAGATGTTATATTGGTTTCACTGGTAAAAATAAATAATTGAAATGGGTATATTTTTGTTTTTTGTTAAGTTTGTGGCGAAACCAACCTCGCCACTGGGCCCTGGAGAAGCCTGTTTGCTAGCCTCCTACCTACTGACTATGGCCCCTGGGTTATTTGGGGCATATTGTACTTTATATGGCGGCTACTGGCCCTTTAAGCACAGTGAATGATATTTTATTGTACTGCTGCTGGCCCTTTAAGAACTGTCTGGGGACATATTGAGACTTTGGGTAACAATACCCTTTAAGACTATGGCCCCTGAAAACGTATGGACTTTTATTTGGTGTGTATGGCCCTTTAAGAACCGGCTGGGGACATCTTGTAACTTTGATGAACAATGTCCCTTTAAGACTATGTCCCCAGACCTGTAAAATAACTTGTTCCTGGCTTTCCCCCACTTGGTTCAGTAAATAGGGCTTACTGAACCAAGTACCACACAGGCGGACCACCCAGAAGTTAAAGTGTGCAGGCAATTTACCTCCCAGGCTGTGAGGTTACTGCAGGTTAATTGCCGAGCGCTGGGTGGCCGCCATTCGGCAGCCGAACACGTGGCGGCGGCCATTTTGGTCATTCGAATGCGGTCAGCGGTGTATGTTAAAGATTCTGTGGAACTAAAATCGGCTACACATTCTGCCGAACACCGCTGACCCTTACCTTCTCCCATACGGAACTTGCAGCTCCAGAGACTAAGTCCCGTTCGAAATGGGACTTAGTCGTTTTTTCGCATGAAATTGACCGACCGCACAGCCCAAATCTATGGAACTGTTTTGGGCAGGAAATTGTGCTTGCGGTCGGTCATAAAGGGACTTCCAGCTAACTTTTGATCCACTGGAGGGATTTGGCTGATTTTTGGAAGTGTTTATGTTTGATGTATGCTGAGTCTGAATATGCAACTTTTATTGAAATTGGATGTATGGTTTTAAAGTTACAGTGTGTGTGTAAAAACTGTATTTTTATTGTATGTAATAATTGGTTTAACTGTTTATCTGAGGGGAGGGAATGTGTGGGTTGCACCAGATGTGTGATTGGTGATTTTATGCCTCCCCCTGGGTGTGGCCTGTAAGTGTACAAGTGTAATAAAAGCCAGGCTGGATGAGCCAGTCCAGAGTTCCTGTTTTACCCTCAAAGTGATGTGTCGTCTCATTATTGGGGGAAGGATTTATTGCATGCTGTTCCATTTGACTGCTAGGAGTACAAGCCTATTCGTATGGTTCCTATTCAATGGTCTACAGCATTCATACGCTTGGGAGAATTTAAAGGTTTCTCGGATTCGGTGATTGTGGTGTCTGCCAGAGTGCTTGGAGTCCTCAGGAAGCACTAGGAGCATCCATTAACGGAGGTACCAAGTCGGGGTGCCAGGTGATCCGTTACAAAGTTGCCTAATAATTATGCACAGTAATAGTCACCTGCACACACAGATATCCCCCTAAAATAGCTATAACTAAAAACAAACTAAAAACTACTTCCAAAAATATTCAGCTTTGATATTAATGAGTTTTTTGGGTTCATTGAGAACATGGTTGTTGTTCAATAATAAAATTAATCCTCAAAAATACAACTTGCCTAATAATTCTGCACTCCCTGTATAGGGTCAGGAACATAACATGTATTCCTGACCCTATAGGGTTAAAACCACCATCTAGCCCCCCTGGGCCTCTCATGCCTCCATAAATATAGCAAAACCTTACTGTATTCAAGCCAGAAGCTGCAGATCTGAAGTGGTAGCCTGATCCAATCACAGTGCTTCCCCAAAGGATTGGCTGAGACTGACAGAGGCAGATCAGGGGCAGTGCCAGCATGATTCAAACACAGCCCTGGCCAATCAGCATCTCCTCATAGAGATGAATTGAATCAATGAATCTCTATAAGGAAAGTTCAGTGTCTGCATGCAGAGGGAGTAGATACTGAATGTTTGGATGCATTTTAGGCAGCCTTGACCCGGGAAGGATCTCTAACAGCCATCTGAGGAGTGGCCAGTGAAGTTATCCCTAGGCTGTAATGTAAACACTGCATTTTCTCTGAAAAGACAGTGTTTACAGCAAAAAGCCTGAAGGTCATGATTCTACTCACCAGAACAAATTCAATAAGCTGTAGTTGTTCTGGTGACTATAGTGTTGCTTTAAATATGGAAAAAGTTCAAGTGAATAAAATGCATTAACACTATTAAATTGCATTACAATGTCTTAAAGTAATTGCTTCACTTTAAAAAGTAGTGTTCCAGTTTATCAGCATACAGCTCATTTAAAAACATGTTGTTTTATTTTGATAAATGATATAAAAATAAACCAGAATATTCTTCTTTTGGAAATCAGTCTGCACCCAAAAAGGTGAGCACAAATGTATTTTGCTCTTTACAATAGTGAGAGCTAACAAAAAGTCTCACAAATACAGCATCAAATATGAAATACACCAGCCAAGAGGTAGTTATCATGTGGGAAACTGTCCTTACAGTTGTCCAAGCTTGTTAGCAACATTTGAGACACTAAGGCCTCAATTTAATATTCTTGGATGCTTTTTTCACATGATTTAGTATTATATTTTATATATATATATCATAACCTGATGAAAGTCCTCTATGCAGGACTGAAACGTTGATCGTTTTAAACCTTATAACAATACATTTTGGACTTTTAAATACATGAGAGTGCTGATACCTGCTTACATGGATATATATATATATATATATATATATAATCTAAATATTAACATATTTGAAATATTTTGGATATTTTAGTATTTTCATGAAATAATAATGAAAACAATCATAAAATAAAAATCATAAAAGTGTATGACAAAATATTATATAATTTGAGAAATATTAAATTGAGGTCCAAGTATGAAAACTCTCTCCATCTCTACATGTAGCAGTGAAAACAGCCCTCTAACTACACTGCATGGATGTGTTTTACCTGTCACAGCAAGATCATTGGTCCTTTAAGGATTAAACAACGTTGTCATAGCTGCTATTAAAAAATACGCTAAAGTCAGTGAGTTTGTATCTAGATAGCATCTGAAGGAGTATAAAATCACCAGATAATGCTGGGAAACAGCTCACATGCCTGTAACATGCATTCTCATGGCAGCCACTAAATGGCACCACTGGAGAGTGGCTATCATCACCTATACTTGCCTTATATACAGTAAGACAGCAAGATCACTGGAAACCGGTGCTAAGGATGATGACACATGCAGGTAATGTTACAAGTTCCTATAAAGACGTCCATAGAACTTTGCCAAACATTAGCTAACATCATTCTATTACTGAGTAGCGTAGCAGAGGTCTGGGCATAGTTTAGCAAACCATCTGCTGTCATTCAAAGCCATACAGGAGTAATCTTTAATCTTCTTTCCGATTCTCACTAACACCTTTCTGTTTTGTCTTCTTTCTTCATTTCCAGTTTCCAGTGGGACTGAAGCTTACTCCCAGCATGCTGCAATCTAGCTTTTTGTGGCCTCTGCTGCCAAACATTATCCTTCCTGTATGACTCTTGCTCAATGTCTTTCTACCGTGCTCTGTTACTGTACTGTATATTACCAGCTGCTAATGTTTATTCTATACCTTTGCAATGCACTCGATTATGTATCCACTTGTGTTTCAACTCTATCCTCTAGAAGTTCCTAATCGTATATCTGTCTAATCACACACTGTTATTTCCATGGGGTTAGTTATGTATCACCAGACAAGTGGAATAAAAGGTGATGAAATAAAGGAATGTTGTTACTTCCACTCAATGTTCTTGATGGTCTATTGAAGCTTCTTAGATTTGACATGATTCGTTTATTTAACCCTTCGAATGCCAGGAGGCCTGTCCTGATAGGATTAACTAAGTTGATTGCACTGGCCAGGTTTATTATTTTTTTGTGTTTGCTCCATCTGATCATATCTACAATAGAATAAAATGTTTGATTTTTTTTTTTATATTGAAAGAATAATCAGGGCAATTATTTACAATAAAATTACTTGAACTGTATTTGGGTATATCCTACTTATTTAAAAAGTTATTGTAAAAAAGTGGTTGTTCACATTATGTACACATCCGAGACAGGAATAAGGATACAACTCCTATTCTTAATGACATGTACAATGCTAGAACAAAAATAAAAAGTACACACTTTTTATTACAGTGCTGGTCAGTGCAGACAGAACTCAGTTAAAGGGAAAGGTTGAAATGTACTTTCAGCATAATGATTCTTCAGGTGATAACGGTGCTATTCAAAGCTCTATCGTTCAAAGTTCTAGGTAACGATTATTTACTCCCTACACCAGAATGTGTTCGGGGAGGTGCTAAGTTGGGATCGGCTTCTACATTGTATCTTGCGAGGCTTTAGACCATGACTGCTCCCTTCATGTACTATCATGCCAGGCACTAATTAGTCTTACACTATAAGATGTGATGCTAACGTAAGAGCAACACTTTAGGGAAAGGGTGACCTCATTGAGCCATGCAACTGTCTAGCATGGCTCCATGAGGTCAGCCCAGCAATATGGTAGTAAATACCTCGACAGAGCCGTCAAGACATGGCAGGGCTAAACAAAGGGGATTATAGGTAAGGAGACATATAAAATGGAATAAGGAAAGTAAAACCCCTGAAATTAAGATTAACAAGTGTTGTAGCTGGAACACTTAGACTGGAGGCACATATACGGGAACACTTAGGCTGGATGCACATATACTGGAACACTTGGGCTGCATATAACTGGACTGGGACACTAGGCCACAATCTTTCTGCAGGCCACAACCACGCTGAAGACCTCAAGTGGCCGTACTTGGGTTGGATACAAAGTGTTTCGTTCACTGGCAAGTTGAGCTGTTAGAGCATGAACACTAAACACTTTACACGGTGAAACAATTAGCTAGAACTCTTGTGCAGTACAGTATACAGCACTATAGGATAATACTGTAACATTGAAGATACTGGAGCAGTGTACTGGAGGCGGGACTGAATTAGACAAAACGGGAACTGTTACAAAACATAGATTAAGGAAAAGTTCACACACAAAACCACAAAGTTACATTTTATGAGGCTAAATAAAAACACCTATCTCAGCAAACAAATCTGGAGACTCAGTTCCACCATACGACCACCACTACATCACAGAACCGCAATAATGATGGATCCTTCACTCATATTAAATGCATGTTCCGGGTGCGCATCCAAACCCCTTTTTTCTAAGACTGGAACTTTTGGCATACCTTTTCTAGCGCAGATGTCACGTTATTACTGGAGATGTTTTAGGACAGACAGGACTGATCAAAACCACATACTGGTTTATAATAAAATAAACTAGACAAGGGTGTGCTAGGACAGGGCAATATGACTACTAGTTAGACAATCATTGACAAGGAAAGATAATACAAGATACTTAGCCTTTAACAAAGCAATGTTTCTACAATGGACAGGAAGCCACGACCATTAGCTAGATTCTATTAGATGATATAGGCTTATCTCTAGTGAATGAGTAGTGCTTTTCCCATTGATATCTGATAATGCCATTCAATTACAAAGAATTATCATCTAATAGAATCCAGCCCTACATGTGAACTGAATACTAAACAAGATTGAAAAGTCAACACAATATGTGTGCAATAGTCTATTTTAGACAAGAAACCAATAAACAATATATATGTATACTAAATACGATCGGATATTAAAATAAGTCTGGAGACAACATAAATAGGTGTGTTGAGCAAGCTAATAGACCTTGCAACAACAAAGATATCCCATTCAATGATCTGACATTAAACTGACAGGAAGATCTGATTCTGTCCTTATTATATAATAAGCTATCTAACAAACTAACAGCTAGCATCTAACCCTGAGTAAGGCAATGAATAGCACTACAACTACCTCGGCCAGCAATGCATAGACAGAAACCTGGACACAGCTGATTGAAAGTCATCTGGGTGTAAGTGGATACATCTCTATGTACAAAGCAGAACAGTAGGTGGCGTTGCAGGTAACACATACATAGCGCCACCTGGGTATTGTCAAGGTAGATATACATACATGGAATCCTGTCAGTGGTGTATCTTACGAATGCATATGAACAGAAAACAGTTGTCAATGGAACATCCCGGAAGACCACTAGATTCTCTATAGAAGCCATGTATATGGAAGTTAATTTATATCCAATAACAAATCTGACAAATTCATCATTAAATAAAGTGTGATGTCTCATTGAGAGCGGGCACGTAACAAAAGAGGAGCACTGCTCTCAATGGGACAGTGTCAGTGTGGGTAGTACCAGTCTACCCAGGGCATGAACTCAAATATAACATTTTAAAAAAAATATATACTGTATAAAGTGCTATCCAAAGACAGAAACTCCTAGCTGTTTCACAGATACTGCTCTATTTACAGGATTAGCTGAGGAAACTGGTATCCATCTACTTTTTGTAGCGGTACTTACCCTTTCCAGGGGCCGTCCGGGGTCCTCTGTTCAAGCCGCGTGCGGTCCTGCTGCTGCACGACAGACAGTCTGCTGAGTACACAGACAGACAGTCTGCTGAGTACACAGACAGACAGTCTGCTGAGTACACAGACAGAAAGTCTGCTGCGTACACAGACAGTCTGCTGCGTACACAGACAGACAGTCTGCTGCGTACACAGACAGACAGTCTGCTGCGTACACAGACAGACAGTCTGCTGCGTACACGGACAGACAGTCTGCTGCGTACACAGACAGACAGTCTGCTGCGTACACAGACAGACAGTCTGCTGAGTACACAGACAGACAGTCTGCTGAGTACACAGACAGACAGTCTGCTGAGTACACAGACAGACAGTCTGCTGAGTGCACAGACAGACAGTCTGCTGAGTACACAGACAGACAGTCTGCTGCGTGCACAGACAGACAGTCTGCTGAGTACACAGACAGACAGTCTGCTGAGTACACAGACAGACAGTCTGCTGAGTACACAGACAGTCTGCTGAGTACACAGACAGTCTGCTGAGTACACAGACAGACAGTCTGCTGAGTACACAGACAGACAGTCTGCTGAGTACACAGACAGACAGTCTGCTGCGTACACAGACAGACAGTCTGCTGAGTACACAGACAGACAGTCTGCTGAGTACACAGACAGACAGTCTGCTGAGTACACAGACAGACAGTCTGCTGAGTACACAGACAGACAGTCTGCTGAGTACACAGACAGACAGACAGTCTGCTGAGTACACAAACAGACAGACTGCTGAGTACACAGACAGACAGACTGCTGAGTACACAGACAGACAGACTGCTGAGTACACAGACACGCAGACTGCTGAATACACGCACACACACTGCATTGAGGGGTGTGTGTGTGAGGGTTGCTGTGTGTGAGGGGTGCTGTGTGTGTGTATGAGGGGTGCTGTGTGTGTGAGGGGTGCTGTGTGTGAGTGTGAGGGGTGCTGTGTGTGTGGGGTGGGGTGGTGGGTGTGGGGTGCTGTGTGTGTGTGTGAGGGGTGCTGTGTGTGAGAGGGGAGCTGTGCTGTGTGGGGGTGCTGTGCTGTGTGAGGAGGTAGGGGTGCTGTGTGTGGGGGTATAGGTGCTGTATGTAGGGGGGAGGGGTGCCGGGTGTGGGGGAGGGGAGGGGTGCTGGAAGTGGGCGAGGGGAGCCTGGTGTGGGGGAGGGTAGTTGTGTGTGGGGGGTAGGTGTACTGTGGGGGGGTAGGGGTGCTGTGTGGGGGGGGTAGGGGTACTGCTGGGGGTAGGAGTGCTGTGGGGGTAGGGGTACTGCTGGGGGTTAGGGGTGCTGTGTGTGGGGGGGGTAGGGGTACTGCTGGAGGGTAGGGGTGCTGTGTGTGTGGGGGGGTAGGGGTACTGCTGGGGGTGTAGGGGTGCTGTGTGTGCTGGGGGTAGGGGTGCTGTGTGTGGGGGGGGGTAGGGGTACTGCTGGGTGGTAGGGGTGCTGTGTGTGTGGGGGGTAGGGGTACTGCTGGGGGGTAGGGGTGATGTGTGCGTGTGGGGTAGGGGTACTGCTGGGGGGTAGGGGTGCTGTGTGTGTGGGGTAGGGGTACTGCTGGGGGGTAGGGGTGCTGTGTGTGTGGGGTAGGGGTTCTGCTGGGGGGTAGGGGTGCTGTGTGTGGGGGGGGTAAATGTTTAAAAAAAAAAAAAAAAAGTACATTAAATTATTATCTTCTCCCCCCCCCCTTCTTACCTTTAATGAAGGAGGGGGGGGACACAGTCATCCCTGGTGGTCCGGTGGTGGCAAGTGCTGCTTCCGGTTCGGGAGGCAGGGGGAGGGATCTTTGAAGCAGCTCCCCTGCCCTCCCGCGCGATGCTGTGTGGAGCGTTGCCATGGTAACGCGCGGCAACGCTCCACACAGCTTGCTCACGGGAGGACAGGGGAGCTGCTTCAAAGATCCCTCCCCTGCCTCCCCCTGCCTCCCGAACCGGAAGCAGAGTATTTAGGGCAGGCAGGTGCCTACTCTGCATTATTGGCGAACCTATGGCCGCGTGCCCACAGAAAGGGCCCGGCGTGCCACCTGTGGCACGCGTGCCATAGGTTCGCCATCACTGCCCTATACCTTTAATCACGGAATTATTTGAAAGGCTCAAACAGGCTCAAACATCACTAAATTGGATCTTAGAGGTGCGTACAATTTAATACGTATTAAGAAAGACCACGAATGGAAGACGGCATTCAACACTAGATCTGGCCATTACGAGTATACTGTTATGCCATTTGGTCTATGTAATGCCCTAGCAGTATTTCAAGAATTTATTCATGACGTCTTAAGAGACTTTATTGGGGGCCGGAGCCTGACGACCAACCTGTAAAGACGCCATCTTCCCTAGCTCCTCGAGTGCCGATTGCAATCCGGCAGATATCTCCCTCCATTGGGGCCATCCACTCAAACAGAGCACAGGTCTGGCACCACAACATCGAGACGAGCAGTTCGATGCCTTTTTTTCAAGCCGCCAAGCAACCCAGGCAGCGGCGCAAAACCGCGGCCTACCACACCTCGCCACTCCTCGGCCTCGAGTCACTCCTCGGCGGACAGAGAGCAGGCAGTGAGTACCCAGCCTACCCCCTACAGGCAGCACCAAACATGGGCAGACGCACCCCTAAACCCACGGCCAGTGATAACCCCCAAAACAGGGACATTGGGCAAATGCTGCTGCGGCCAGCGCAGACCACGCCAGTACATGCGGATCCCCCGCGAAATATGACCCCAACCCAGGAGGGAGAGGGAGAGGGGACCCCACACAGACTAAACTCTCAGGGGGAACCCACAAAACCCCCAGCCTCACCAGAGGACTCAGCCCCCACCACTAAAGGGGACCTAAAAGCCCTCCTAGCGGACATCCAGAAACTGCTGGCTGCAGATGTAGCCCTGATTAAAAGGGATATCCAACAAGTCACGGACCCGGTCACAAATACAGAAAGGGACATAGAGGGAGTCCAAAACACCATGACCATCCTGAAAGACTCAGTCCAACAACTACACGTGGAGCAACACGTACTAGCAACCCAAATAATGTCCCTTGAAGACAGGCAACGCCGAACACAAATAAAGATCCGCGGCATACCCAACACCATCACCACTGAAGAACTGCCGCACTACATACGACGTCTCCTAACCAGGGGTGTATCCTGGTTTTGTGCTGCCCTAGGCAGGACAAAACTCAGGCGCCCCCCTCACCCCCACCCCCCCCCCCCGCCACCCCCACCCAACCCTTCCCCCGCCTTCTAAATACACACACACTGACAGATACGCATCCATTAGCTAACTGTTAGCTAATGGATGCGTATCTGTCAGTGTGTGTGTGTGAGTGTATGAGTGTGTCTGTTAGTGAGTGTGAGTGTGTCTGTTAGTGAGTGTGTCTGTTAGTGAGTGTGTGAGTGTGTCTGTTAGCTGCTAACAGACACACTCACACACTCACTAACAGACACACTCACACACACTGACATACACACACTAACAGACACACACAGTCAGACACACACACACTCTAACAGACACACTCTCACACACACACACTCTAACAGACAAACAGACACACTCACACTCACTAACAGACACACACTAACAGACACACTCACACACACTAACAGACACACACACACACACACACACACACTAACAGACACACTCACACACTAACAGACACACACAGTCAGACACACACACACACACACACACACACACACACACACACACTAACAGACACACTCACACACTAACAGACACACACAGTCAGACACACACACACACACACTAACAGACACACTCACTCACATTAACTCATTTTTTTTTTTTTTAATTTACCCCCCCAGCCTCCTTACCTTTGGGAATGCTGGGGGGGGTTCTCCCTCTCCCTGGGGTCTAGTGGGGCTGCCGGTCGGGCTGCTGGGCTGGTTGCTGGCGAGGGAGCACTTCCTCTGAGCTGTCTGCTCAGCTCCCTCGCGCGCCGCAGAGTGAGGCTGGGAGGCGGAGCCGGAATGTGACGTCATATTCCGGCTCCCAGCCTCACTGTGCGGCGCGCGAGGGAGCTGAGCAGACAGCTCAGAGGAAGTGCTCCCTCGCCAGCCGCCCGCCCGCCCGCCCAGCAGCCACCAGCCCAGGGTGTCTGTTAGCCGCAAGGCTAACAAGGCATTTGCCCTGGGCGTTTGGGGGCGGCTTTTTTTGCCGCCCCCTGGAAAATGCCGCCCAAGGCAAATGCCTTGTTTGCCTCGCGGCAAATACACCCCTGCTCCTAACTACGATTCTGTCACAGCCAGCAGCTAAGAAGATCATACTGGACGGGATATACCATGTGACAGGCACAGCCCGCACCGCACCAGACACCCCCAGGCATGTCATCCTACAGTGCGTCACCATACATGACAAGATCCAAATAATGGTAGCCCTGAAAGGCAAAACGCCACTAGCATTCGAAGGAGCTCAGCTATTATTTTTTCAAGACCTCACCAGAGCCACTTTGCTTAGACGCAAATCCTTCGGCCCAGTAACCGCTGCCCTACGTAACGCAAACAGGCCATACAGATGGGGTAACACCGGCTCCTTACTTGTCCTTACGCTGGGACCACTCACAGCCTTACCTCCCCGGCAGGAGCTCCTGCCTTCCTATCTGCAGTGGGACTACAACCGAATCGACCTACTACGGACAACAACGTAACCTGGGACCCTACGGCCGGCACCTCAACTGAACAAGCGACGGAATACCCACAGCGCCCGCATACCGGACCTTAACCTGGGACTGTATCGGCCTGACCTCTGAGCCGCCAGCCTGAACCAAGGCTTAGAAACCAAGACGGACTAACGACCAGCTTGAACGTTTACCCAAACCGATTCAGAATCTAGAACGATAGAGCTCCATGCTTAACCATTATTTTTTGTTCTTTTCCTTTTCTTACCATTTACTCTTATTACTCTTATTACCATTTACTCTTACCTTCCTGCACGTACATGCAGACATCTCACCACAACGCCAGAGACAGGCACTACAACACCCAAACATAATGGGAGCTGTACACCGGCCTCCAAGACGCAGGCAACATAGCAAAGAGAGGCGTATTACATACCCCCCCCCCCGCCACCCCCTTAGGTCAGGGGCCACACTGAGAGTGCCAGACTGCCAGAAGATATCCAACGGACCAATGTCCACACTAGCATGCATAACACAACACACATAGTACCCAGAAGGTACACATAGCCTGGCACTTGATACACACATGAAATCATCCTGAGATCACGCACATGCGTAAGCTTCTGCACAGCATAACACTTTCATGTAAAACAAAGGAGCTTACCTCACACCCTACGCCTGTAGTACACCGGGAGCGCAACACAACCAACCACTAGCCTGTAGAAATCTAACCAGCTCCAGGTTTGTCTTCAACCATGATCATAATAAAAAGTGCTAGCCAAACGCATTTCACAGTATAGCTAGACACTAACCCCAAACACTGAGAGTATACTCACTACTGTTGACTAAATGTAAACTGACGATCTCAAGAAATGCTGAATGTAACTTGATTGTACAACTGAGCACAGAAAAATAAAGAATTAAAAAAGAGAGACTTTATTCACACATTTGTAATTGTGTATTTGGACGACATATTAATATACTCTACAGATTTACACACTCATCACAGACATGTTACAACAGTTCTGAAGACCCTTCTTGCTAATGGTCTTTATTGTAAACTGGAAAAATGTCTATTTGACCAATCCGAAGTCCAGTTTTTGGGGTATTTGATTTCCGCTAAAGGTTTTTCGTATGGATCCCCAGAAGCTTTCTGCTGTCATAGAATGGCCTCTACCACAAGGTTTGAAAGCCATTCAGCGTTTTCTTGGTTTCTCTAACTATTATTAGAGGTTTTTCCTCTATTGTAGCGCCTATCACCCGTATGACAAAAAAGGATGGCAATACTCGTGTCTGGTCTACCGAGGCACTTCAGGCTTTTGAATTTCTTAAAACGACCCCTCACTGCCCTATATTCTTGAAGTTGATGCTTCCGATATCGGGGTAGGTGCTGTCTTATCCCAAAGAGAGTCGCCTGAAAAGCCATTGCATCCTTGTGGCTTCTTTTTCAAACAAATGTCCAAAGCAGAAAAGAATTATGATGTGGGTAATCGCGAACTCCTTGCTATTATTTTAGCACTTAAAGAATGGAGACATTTGTTAGAAGGAACTAAGGATCCCATCCTCATATTTACGGATCACAAGAACCTATCCTACCTTAGTGAGGCTAAAAGATTGTCTTCTAGGCAGGCTAGGTGGTCACTGTTTTTGTCTCATTTCAATTATATTATCACCTATAGGCCAGGTAATCGCAACACTAAAGCAGATGCTCTGTCCAGACAGTTCGAAACTGCTGACAAACAGGAGATTGATGTTACTCCTGTCATTCCCCCAGACAGGATAATAGCTACTACTATTTTATCTATTTCCTCGTCCCTCTTGCAGGCCATACAAGCGAAACAAAGCATGGCATCTAGCGAGAGGCCTACTGATAAACTATTCATTGATGTTCCCGAGATAGACGGGATATTCTGTCGTTGTATCATGACACTAAGACTGCTGGACATCCTGGTATTTCCAAAACGGTGTCAGCTGTTTTTCTGTATTTTTGGTGGGATTCCTTACGCAAGGATGTCACCGACTATATAGGTGCTTGTACTACTTGTGCCTGTATGAAATCTTCTCATAGAGTTCCTTGTGGGCTGCTACATCCGTTACCCGTTCCCGAGAGACCTTGGTCTAACCTGTCCATGGATTTTATTGTTGAATTACCCCCTTCGAATGGTAACACAGTTATCCTAATGATAGTAGATCGGTTTTCCAAGATGGCTCACTTTGTGTCTCTTCGCAAGCTGCCCACGTCTAGGGAACTGGCACTTATCTTCGCTAGAGAGGTGTTTCGGTTGCATGGCATTCCCATATCTATTGTGTCCGATAGGGGTAGCCAATTTATTTCCAGGTTCTGGAAAGCCTTTTGTTCGGAAATGGGTATTACTCTCTCGTTTTCTTCCGCTTACCACCCCCAGTCTAATGGAGCTGCTGAACGTGCCAATCAATCTCTGGAGCAGTACCTTCGTTGTTTCGTATCCCACCATCAGAACAATTGGGCTGACCTTCTTCCTTGGGCTGAGTTTGCTCGGAATAACGCTACTCTTGATTCTTCCGGCAAAAGTCCTTTTTACGTTGTCTATGGCCAGCATCCCGTTGTTCTTCTGGCTGCTTTCTCCTCACAGGGCATGCCAGTTCTGGATGAGCATTTGGCTGGTTTGCATAATACATGGGAGCAGGTTCAGCGTTCTTTGGTGGATTCCGCTGCTCGCCATAAGATGCAGGCTGACAAGCATCGCAGGGCGGCTCCTTCTTATGTCGTGGGGGACAGGGTTTTGCTTTCCACGCAAAATATTTGCCTCCGGGTGCCTTCTATGAAATTGGCTCCCCGCTTTATTGGTCCTTATCGTATTTTGCATAAAGTTAATCCTGTTTTGTATGCCTTGGGTCTTCCTAAGAATCTGCGTATTCCTAATGTCTTTCACACTTCGTTGTTGAAGCCTTACGTACACAACCACTATACCCGGCATGCTCCTCCTCCCCTTCCTGTCTCTGTGGAGGGTCATGAGGAGTTTGAAGTTTCTGCCGTTCTTGATTCTCGTTTCCTTAGAGGTCGACTTCAGTACCTGGTGCATTGGAAGGGCTACGGGCCTGAGGAGCACATTTCCGCTGACGCTGTTCACGCTCCTCACCTTGTGCGTTCTTTCCATTCTCGTTTTCCTGCCAGGCCTGGCCCTCCCCGCCCGGAGGGCGTGTCCTCAGGGGGGGGTACTGTAGCGGTACTTACCCTTTCCAGGGGCCGGCCGGGGTCCTCTGTTCAAGCCGCGAGCGGTCCTGCTGCTGCACGAGCTGCGCGCGGCTCATCCGACGGCTGCAACAGGATGGCGGGCAGTGACCGCAAGAAGCGGTCTCGTGTCCCGCCTGACTCTAAGAGCGCACCGCGGGTCTCGGGCACGCTCTTAAAGGGACAGTGGGAGCTTGAATTGGCAAAGGCCACCCATTGGTCCCTGTCATGCCACACTCCCCATACACTTACCTTTTGGGGGCGTGGATGTGACAGGGGCCAATAAAAATAGATGTTAAGGTATATATACTCACCCTTTTCCCTTAGTTCCTTGCCCTATCGTGGTTTCTGTTTCAGTTCCCTTTAGCGCTTGTTGTGTTCAGTTGTGTTCCTTTGTACTTGACCTTGGCTTTGTTTCTGACTACGTTATCTCTTTATCCTTATCTGTTCTGTTTGCCGGCTTGCTGTTTACTGTGTACCAGACCCCGGCTAGTCCTAGTTTACGCTGTCTCTTTGTGCCCTTGACCTCGGATCGCTCCTGACTCTGTACTCCTCTCATATACGTCGAGTCCGGCCATTCTAAGGTCCGGTAGACGTATCTCCCCTCTGTGTTGTCTTCTGTTGAGTTGAATCCTGCGTGTTGGGGTATATTTTCGTTACACTTTTATTCCTAAGCTCCTGTGTACTACTTACTTATTTTAATATAGGTCTTTACCACTATACAACGTCTTTCGCCGTTGTTGCATTGTACATTTGACGGCACTTAAAAAAACTCTGTACTGTACATTGTAGCCATCTCTGGGAATCTCCTCTATAGCTTTATCCATTATTGTCTCTAATTTCTTATCTATCAGCGAGGGGGCTCTGTCTTTGGATAGAGCTTTCTCCAGTATATATTTTTTTCAAATTTATCATTGGTAAAGCTCTGCATTTTAAACGTATGCTCTGATAAATGGAAATCCATCCTCACAGTGTCATTTGTAATGCCTAAAAATTGCAGCACTGTGCAAAAGCTGATTGTTTTGTTTCCTAAAAACAGAGGAGACCAAGCAAACCAATAAACAATAAAATGTCTAAATAACGAGTAAATGACTGTCATGGGCTCTCTTCTTCCTGTGCATCATTCTGACACACATTTCAGGGATCCGTACATTTTGGACACTTCACACTGTGAACCAGCAGATCTGCATCTTTTTGGAGACATCTGGTGTTGCAGAAATTATGCAAGCCAATCACTGACTTCCTATAACTATTAATCCCTCCCTGCTTTTTCCCTTGTGGTGATCCGAGAGTGCTTTTATATTTTCGTTAATTTTACTGGTATTCTGACTTACACTTGTATTTGACCATTCTTGACATTGGCTTATTTATTCTCATTTGCTACCTTCAGCTGTCCTAGACCAGTGATTCCCAAGCCAGTCCTCGCGCCCCCTACCAGTCCAGTATTTAGGGATTACCCAGTTGTGTCTAATGTGTTTTTTTTTCTTTTATTTATTATTTTATTATTTTATCCATAAATATTAAACCATTTGGAAAGCTTATTTAACAATAATAAATTGAGGCCTTAGTTAAAGGGACACACCAGGCACCCAGACCACTTCTGCCCATTGGAGTGGTCTGGGTGCCAACTCCCACTACTCCTTACCCTGCAAGTGTAATTATTGCAGTTTTTTATAAACTGCAATAATTACATTGCAGGGTTAACTCCTCCTCTAGTGGCTGTCTACTAGACAGCCACTAGAGGTCACTTCCTGATTTCTAGCAAAGATTTTCTTTGCTAGAGCGTCGCTGGACGTCCTCACGCTGTGTGAGGACCACCAGCGTCGCTCATTTCCCCATAGGAAAGCAGTGAAAATCTTTTTCAATGCTTTCCTATGGGGAGCGCTAATGCGCATGCACGCCATTGCCGCGCATGTGCATTAGGTCTCCCCGGCCGGTGGGCAGGATCAGTCTCTCCCACTGGCCGACAGAATCAGAGGGAGGAGCGGCGCGGAGGAGGAGACAGCGACGAGGGACATCGTCGCTGCCTCAGGTAAGTCCCCTTCAGTAACCGGGGATTGGGGGGTGGGAGGGAGAGGGTACCTCCAGTGCCAGGAAAACGGATTGTTTTCCTGGCACTGGAGTTTCCCTTTAACATGCAACCTAAATTTTGTGTGTTGGATCTGGTAGTGTTGTAGCCAATTACAAAACTCCAGGCTCCTTCTTAACAACCCACTCAGAAATTGGAACAACCAATTGGCAAGCATGTATCCAAAATGTAAACGCCATTGAAATAAAAACCTAATCTATTACAGACGTCTGGATGTACAGGTAAGGGATAAAAGGATGTATCAGTATCCACTTTAACTGAAAGTGCTCCCTTGCCAGGCAAACACACAGAATCGAAAAGAATCAACATATAATCACAGGACACAGAGAAATCATTGTTGTCAGATTTATTTTTTAAAGAACCACTGTGAGGGAATTCTGCCTAACTCGATTTCTTTATGCAATTTAGTTTGAACTGCCTAAACATCTTTAAAAAAAAAAAAACAATTGGTAAACTCATTTTAAGTATTGTGGCCATCTGTTGATCTGAATACTCCCTTAGATAAATCAGAAATTTTGCAGTGTTCACCGCAGTCCAAGCTCTTTTGAACTAACTCCTTATCTTGGGCAACAAGTCAAACATCTTTTTGAAACAGCGAAATGCTGGGTGTATACCAATAAATAGTGTGCATTGATGCTTAAACTTGCATGTATTGGGCTATTTGCATTGTGCCTCATTATATGTCTGGCATCTTTTTCTTATTATGTCCAAAATCTTAAGCGGTAGAAATCAACTGGCCGTGATTCCCCACTAAGTGTCACCAGCATTAGTCCAATCTACTGCAGATTGAATGTAGTCTTATACTGTCCATATTGTTAAACAGTTTATCAGTGTTTTTCCAACTACGCTGCAATTTCAAGTATATTTTGTTACTATTAAAATTACCAACTGATCTTAAATGATACTATTAAATATAGTCACCTAAATTACTTTAGCTAAATAAAGCAGTTTTAGTGTATAGATCATTCCCCTGCAATTTCACTGCTCAATTCACTGCCATTTAGGAGTTAAATCACTTTGTTTCTGTTGATGCAGCCCTAGCCACACCTCCCCTGGCTATGATTGACACAGCCTGCATGAAAAAAAAAACTGGATTCACTTTCAAACAGATGTAATTTACCTTAAATAATTGTATCTCAATCTCTAAATTGAACTTTAATCACATACAGGAGGCTCGTGCAGGGTCTAGCAAGCTATTAACATAGCAGGGGATAAGAACATCTTAATTAAACAGAACTTGCAATAAAGAAAGCCTAAATAGGGCTCTCTTTACAGGAAGTGTTTATGGAAGGCTGTGCAAGTCACATGCAGTGAGGTGTGACTAGGGTTCATAAACAAAGGGATTTAACTCCTAAATGGCAGAGGGTTGAGCAGTGAGGCTGCAGGGGCATGTTCTATACACCAAAACTGCTTCATTAAGCTAAAGTTGTTCAGGTGACTAAAGTGTCCCTTTAAATAGCACATTCACATTTACCGCTTTTTAAGGGATCTTATTATGAGGATGGAGCCAGAAGCTTTTTTCTTTTAACCCCTTAAGGACACATGACGTGTGTGACATGTCATGATTCCATTTTATTCCAGAAGTTTGGTCCTTAAGGGGTTAAGCAAATGAACAAATAACAAACAAATTGCATTGACACATTTTTGGCCAAAAAGCAAATAGTTTTTTTTGTTATTTTCATTAAAAATGCAATTCATTCATTTGTGATTCATACAAATGAACAAAATGCCCAACTTATGTACAAGTTTAATGTATGTATCTTCCCTAATTTCCTTATTCTGACAGTCCCAAACAGCACCTAGCAAGGAAGAGCACCTTCTTGTCATGGGCAAAAGCCAAAAAAGCTATTGTGAATATGGGACGTTTGATAATTTTCCCTGCTGATCATGATGTATTTGATAATTATCCATGCTAATAAAATCTTTATAATGGCCCTTACTATCCTACACCTTCATAATTACCAAAAAGAAAAGAGACAACCAAAATGATGAACTGCTGCTTTAATACCAAACTCCGAGGCAAGTTGCTTACAATGTAAGACCTGGAGATATTTGCAAATCATATGACTTCCCAGTTATTTTAACTATAACAAATCATGTGCTGGCCTTAGGCAGGGCCAGTTAGAACAGAATGCTGCTTAATGGAGGAATGGCTTGGTTGACAGTTAAGTTTTAGTTTGTTTGTTTGTTAGTTTTGCAATGTAAAAAAGTAAGTAGAACTCTTTGAGGATTTTCTATATGTTAGTTAAAACTGATCATGTTGACATTGGGGCTAAATAATTTCAGAATCTCCCAAAATAGGGTTACCGTCTGGCTGGTATTTTAGTGGCAAAGCCAATATTTGCCAAAATACAGGCAATGCAAAGGTCTGTATGTTTCTCTAAATAGACTTGGGAGAGTGGAGAGAAAACAGAGCCAGAATATCTTTTTCTAATACATGGCTGGTTACTATATACACAATCATAGTATGCACGCAATACAAAAGACAAAGTATGCGCATAATAACACAGACTGCCACACATGCTCACATATCCTTCGTATCCATGTGGCAAAAACTGAGATAATTACCTTCCAAAGATCGAGGGAAATGCCACTTTGCGGTGTTCTGCCATGAGGCCTGGTTTGTGCGGTATGTTGGTGCACACCGCCCGCTGCGGACCCACTCAATTATATAGCCCCACGTCTGTCCACGGTAAAGACGACGTCGACGTGAGGGTGATGTCACGCAAAAGACGCACACGCACGTTTTGTGGTCAAGGGCTAGGTACAGCCAATCGGATCTGCAAGAGGGTTATTTAAACTTGCTTATTCCTTAGCTCATTGCCCTGTCATGATTTCCCTGAGATGGTTCTTCCAGGCTCTTTCTGTAATGTACATGGATTTTCCTTGAAGCAGACTTTTTTTCAAATTATAAAAAAATCTGTTTTTGTGCTTTGAAAGTTTGTAATGTGATCTGGTGTTTTAAAAAGTAGCCCTCCACACACAGTCTGCATTCTAGCAGGCAGGACTAAGGGGATGATGGAGAGAAGATTCTGAGCCCACTAAGTGCACTAAATACATTCTTTTTACAGGCTGCATCGAATTGCTCTATATAGTACAAATAATTGGTGTACGTGTACATTATATATGATGTGGCATTATGCCTACAAATATTCATTATTTTGATATTCTGATGGTGTTTTAGAAAGCTGCATTCACAAAATACTAGGGGGGTCCTTAAAAAATATAACATTAGGGAGAGCAAAAAAAACAAAACAGTGCGCTCTCCCTTAGTTGAACGAGTAATACTTTTTGCTCTCATTTACAAAAAGCGTACATAATTCAAGTACTGGACAATTTGAATTCACTAATTCCATCACTGCTGTATGAGACAGTATTGAATTTCATGTCCATCACACTAAAGATAACCTACATGCCTGTTACTGGTGTTGATTGAAAAAAAACCCAAACAAGCAAAAACAAGTGAACTGACATGACAAAATTATACGGGCAGAGATCACATGGCTTTTCAAGTGTTGATTGATGTGTCAGGAATGGGGTTGCCAGTTCTACTACGTTCTAATACTATACTAGTCACAGTAAGAAGGTAAATTAATGTTTTCTTCAGTGAGGCGATTGAAAAGTTATCAACTCTAATACCTGGTATCCGTAGTTAAATCATTCTACTTTGCGCTGTGTTCTATGGGTCAAATAAGTGAGTCCTCGATTTAATAAGTTTTACAAATGATTCAATACTGTAACAAAACTACAATTTTTTCTACAAACGTCACCTTTAAAGTATATCGGAATTTGTGTAGACAAATCATTTGAAAGGTTTTTCTCATAGTATTAAATTATTTGGAAAGTTTATTAAATTGAGGCCTTAGTTTTATAGACATTGATTGTTTTTCCTTTTGTAATCTTGCAATCTTATCAGACGGGGAGTTATTTTAAGTTGAAAAAAGTGATTGGGCTATAGATCTGTGTACAAATTATTTTTCCGTAAATAAAAATTTTGTTCGGCACTTCCAATGCTTGTTCATGTCACAGCTTGTCGGATTTATGGATAACAATTGGAAAACACAATAAGGGCATGAAAATGGGAGAATCCATGTATTGCTAAATATATACATATTATAAATAAATATTATGTTTATATTGTGCATACACTGACAGGCGTATTTCCACATAATTTGCACCACATCAATCATCTTTTTTCTATTCACGCATCGCCTTCTTATTTGCTTGGTTTAACATCCGCATGGTGCTTCATAGATATGGAATATGGCTCTCTTTTGCAAAAAGAACACAAGAACTAACCATGCAGGAGATAAGCCCTCATGGATAGAGAGTAACCTTAATAAAACATAACTTGTAATATAATTATATAAATATTTTAAAAATCCTCGATCTCAGATAGAGAGAATCAAATAGGTATCTATAATAGCGAAACAAATCCTACAAAAATAGGATTTTCTATTATTATTTTTGTAGTATTTTTTTCCTATTATAGATACCTATTTGATTCTCTCTATCTGAGATTAAGTTTAAAAAATATATATATTTATATAATTATATTACAAGTTATGTTTTATTAAGGTTACTCTCTATCCATGAGGGCTTATCTCCTGCATGGTTAGTTCTTGTGCTCTTTTTGTAAATAGTTTATTCATCTTAGGGGTTACCCCCCCCTTATCATTAGAGTAACTTGACACCCTCTCCCTAGAAGGTTTATTTTGTATGGCTCTCTTTTGAGAGCGTCATAGTGGCACCAATTACAGGTGAAGATGGAAAAACAGCAGTTGTGTGGACAGCACCCCCACTAATCAATGGGATGAAATGTAAGGGAAGAAAAATAACCAATAAACAATTATCAAACACTGGAGGATGAATCAGAAGGGAAACACTAGTGAAGTGATATGAAAAAAATATAAGGATTATAGATGAGAGGGAAAAAAAGTTTAAAAGATACATCAATGTTCTACACCCTAGGATCCCCGTCATCTATTTCCTACCCAAGACTCACAAAAACCTAAATAACCACCCAGGACGACCCATCATCTCTGGTATTGGATCTCTTCTTTCCAACTTATCAGAATACATTGATATTCTGCTGCAACCCTATGTCATCAAAACAAAACTCATACCTCAAAGACACCATGGATCTACTAAAAAAAAATTAGAAAATATTGTTTGGGAAGAAAATGTTGTATTAATTACCTGCGATCTACAGTCTCTGTATACCATAATTCAACATGATAAAGGCTGCCAATGTGTTAAATCTATATTAGAAAGTGATACAGGACCAAATCAATTTTATAATTGAAGGCATAGATATGATTTTAAAAAATAATTATTTTTGGTTCAAAGATGTTTTTTTTTTAAATTCTTTATTTTTGTTGTGCACGTATCAATAACAATTACACAGAGCCACACTAGCGTCTGTGT
Organism: Pelobates fuscus; assembly: GCF_036172605.1. Lineage (NCBI taxonomy): Eukaryota > Metazoa > Chordata > Amphibia > Anura > Pelobatidae > Pelobates > Pelobates fuscus. Next base: position 398,048,409 of record NC_086317.1, read on the forward strand.
GCATTTTATAGCATTTGACAATGTCTCAGGTTAATACAGCACGGTTTTTAAGTTTAAGAGTAAAAACATAAAATACAATTCTGTTGGTTAACAGTGAGTTGGAATACACGCATCTCTTCATACATAGTCAAAATCAAATTCTGTGTTGAAAAGTAATGACAGTCTTGCTATCTACGTTGCTTATTAATATAGAAAGAAGCACATTGACTGTGAGAGAAGCCCAGAAAATAGCAAGGAAATAACAAGGTAGCCCTTGCGCATGGCCATAATGCATAGAGGTATATTGAAATCACATGCCCATCCTTGACATAGGCCCAAGGTGCCCACTGTCTAAAGTTAGGTATTGTAGAATACGACTTGCATGACAGCAAGACCATGATTCAAAGATGGTTTTTATTTGCAAAAAAAGAGTACAGCTATGGGCACCAGGTTTGCACCCAGCTATGCCAACCTCTACATGGCAGAATGGGAAGAAAGATATGTTTAGAGGGGGCACGGCTGGGTGTAAAACCTGGTGTCCCATTCAAGATATATAGATGATCTTCTCTTCATTTGAAGAGAATCTATCACATCAGCACAAGATTTTATATCTTTTTTAAAATTCTAATGAAGAAGGTATAGTTTTAACCGAGATTTTAGCAACACTGAGGTCACCTATTTAGATCTCAATAGTTACATAAAAGACAATAAAATAAATACAAAGACACACTTCAAAGATGAACATGTCAATAACTACATAGACACCTAAAGTTGCCACAACAAAGTATGGCTAGACAGTATACCCAAAAGCCAAATAACTAGATTAAGGAGAAACTGTTCAGAGACTACTATTTTTAAAAAACAAGCGGATTATATAAAGAAGAGATTTACACAAAAATGAAGAAAAACTACCACAACAAGATGAAATAGTCTTAAATTTGAGGGGCAAAAGGTTTAAAAATAATATCAGGAAGTATTATTTTACTGAGAGGGTAGTGGATGCATGGAATAGCCTTCCAGCTTAAGTGGTAGAGGTTAACACAGTAAAGGAGTTTAAGCATGTGTGGGATAGACATAAGGCTATCCTAACTATAAGATAAGGCCAGGGACTAATGAAAGTATTTAAAAAAAATTGGGCAGACTAGAGGGGCCGAATGGTTCTTATGTTTCTATGTTTCTATGAAAATAAAGCAATAGAGTCCATAATAGAGTTATTTTTTTCATGTGTACCCTAAGATCTATACCACCTCGAGGGTTATTTTTAGTGACAACTCATTTTTACTGTTATTGTCATTTTAAAACATTTTTATTATATGGTGTTTTAGAAAAAATTATTTTATACTTCATGTCAAAATACTTGTATTAATTATATAGTTATAGAATATAAATCATGTTATTTGCTGTATTATAGATATTATATTCAGTCACACAACTATGTGCTTTTCTTCTGACACACTCTCTTTTCCCATATACTGCTGCAGGGCACAAATACATTTTCGCGATTCAGAAACACACGATAGATGGGGCGTCACGTCACTTCCTCCGTGACGCCACGCCCATTCCAGAACATCACTATCTATTCAGATGATAAACAGACTATACTCAATGTCCGAGGAGACCCTATATTGCCGAACTTACCTTACCCCTATATAACAAGGGATACATATTACATTAATTGGAATGCAACAGCGCCATATTAGTTCCGTATGTGTTCCAAGCTGGAACACATGAAACACCATACTGGTAAAACGCTGCGTCACTTCCGGTATGACGCGTGTGTTCCAGAATGGTCACAGGAAATTGTCAATCAACACATCAGGAAGCAATTTTTATTCACAGACTGCCTATATAATCGGAATTTTATGAGGACTAAACCACACTTCTGAAAAAGCCTTGGAGAGTCGAAACGCGTAAAGTGGGACTCCTTAGAGTTATTTTATATTGTTTTTGTATGGTAAATAAATAGTATATTTTATATTTATACCTTTATTTTTCCATCCATTGCCTCCTGGCATCATCATATTCCTAGGTGGGGATTATACCAACCATGCTGTATATACTAGAGCAAGTTCTGCTCTGGTAAATGTAAGTACATTACTATGTTCTTTTCATTTTATAGTCACCAGTAATTATTTCACCATTGGAGTATTTCTTTTTTGTACTTGCTCCTATAAATGTCCTGCATAATGCACTTTATCTGAGACATCTGAGACGCCCACATCATCATATATGCTTAGACGGGGATTGTTCCGTCCATGCGTAAATACAGCTGAGATCTGAGTTAGCCCAATCAAATGTCAACTGTGTGTATACAACCTTAAAAGACCTGTGTACGTATAAATTTCTGTACATAATTTTTGGGCGCAGTTTCTTCCACCTTTTCCATATTTAACTATTCACAAGGTTTGGGAATCCTTGTACTAGTTACTGCAGCCCATACTCATCCTGTGTTATACTACAGCGAGCGCCTATTTCTTCCCTTTTTCTACAAATAGAAAAAATTAACCAGACATTTTACATTCCACCGCCATATATAATAGAAAGCATACCTCGTCACATTGTGAAATATGAGATGGGGCAGGTAGACCGTGGGGGGGAGGGATGGGGGAGTGTTGTCAGTGATGCGATTTGCGTTAGTAGCTACGCTTATAATAGGCAAGCTTGTCTAAGTATAGTACGGCTCAACCCTCTGTCATGTCAGCCTGGCGTCAAGTCTATCTGGCTCCCAACTTATAGGACCAGAGAGTTCTGCTGAAGCACTTTCTGCATTGTCCTAGTGTATGTTCGCAGCCAGCGCTTTTAATGATGCACTCATGCTTTGGTGCCTGAGGACAGTTCCTTGGTGTCCCTGGATGTGAAACACCGGGGAGATCAAAATCGGGATGGCAAAACTGACCTGCTGCAATAGGGACTGTTGGGATGTGGTGGAAGCTCAGTAGAAATTACATTTAGTAGGCCGAGATTTCCACGTGGCATATGAGTATGTTGGTGTATCAGTTAGTCAGTTACACGTAGCTAAGATACAATCAACACTGTACTGAGCAAGTGCAGGAATGCAAGAACTGAAAACACTTCCCCTCCTCCATTGTTCTGGGTGAGCCATGTGGTCTAACAGGTAAGGGAAGTTAGGCTTTGTTCAGCTGATTGGGTAAAGAGTATATGTGGGTAGAGTTAACTATAGGAGGAGCTATATGTCTATATCATGCATTTACACAGTCAGTTCTGGGCTCAGATCTTGTTGTATTTTGGTGACATTAGTCCCTCTGAGTCCCGGTCAGTGAATCGAATAAAGAATCTCTTCCTTCCTGAAGAAACCTGTGTCCACTTCTCTGTGCTTGGCTTCCATCAGTTTCTCCGGTATCATTTGGTGCGATTTACCGGGAAGCTCATCGTTCAACGGTAGCTGAGAAGCAGAGGCGTGAGACGGTCTATCTTTGCCCACGCTCTCTACGGCTGCACCCCTGAACTTCTGCGTGGACCTCCCTTCGTCTCGGCGCCACTGGTCTGTTGTCCAGGAGATCATCGGCCTCTACGTAGTAAGTGCTGGGGTGCCCCCGTCGATGAGTGTGAACCCAGGTTCAGGAACCAGGAGGTAAGACGACTACTGTTTTAGACGGTGGACCCAGTAGGGGTATTGGATACCGATTGTGCGGTAGGCCCATTAGGGGTTATTTGTGTATGGAATCTGCCCCCTCCAGTGGAGGAAAGGAGCGAAGGCGCACCGCTCAATTAAACGCCCTGTAGTCAGCCCGTTTAATTTTGGTTTGGAGTCAGGCTGGGTTCTGTGTAAATAGCCCAAGCCGGACACCGGTGTCTTGTCTAGACTAGCGTTCTAGGGTGTATATTACGTTCGCTAGGTCGGAGGGACCGGGAGACTAAGCGGCGTCTGTGTAAATTCGGTCCGCTAGATCTCAACCTATCTTGGCTAAGTGGGAAGGCGTGTAAATTTGGAACCCACTAGATTTTTGATAGAGTATATAGACTAAGAGGGTTCTGTGTAAATTCCGCCCTCTAGTTCGCTATATGTGGTGCTTGGGCAGCGTGGCTAACCAAAACGGATGTAAATAGTTTTAGGTAGTCCATCGAGGTACTGGCCAATAGATTAGTTGGGAATTGTAAATGTGTTAAAGATTGTTGTAGTAGCGTGTATATCTTGCTAGATAGCGTGAGCTCTGCCGTCTAGCGAGAGTGTGAATAGTGTGTAACTGTATTATAGCGCACGGTACCATAACCATGTATAATAACTACTGATATTGTAAATAACTACTAATAACTGTCGTCTATGTTGTATGTTTAACACCATAACCACTACTAATTGAACTGTGACTTTAAATTGTACTCTAATCAATGCTAACCGTACTATAACTACTGTTTGTAAAGACGATGTTACTGGGGTATGTTATAGACGGGTAATTCAGATATAGGGAATTATAGCGTGGGTGACTGTATAGTGTCGCCAAGAGGCGCAGTAATAGTTATTTAGTGACTGGTGTAACAGCTGTGTGTGTACGGGAATTCCCTGTATGATTTGTTGTGTGCGTTTCACCTAGTAACTGTACCACATGGTGCTGTTGCCAAGGAAACGAGTGTGACTGTTGGAGGTGTGTTTGTTGTGTTTCTTTGAATTAGACGCTCCGTTGCGCCGGATTCAAAGATTGTTGATCCCTTAGAATGTATGCTAAATAACTTTAAAAAGGGATATAATGTGTGTGATTTTGGGGTTAAATTGGCTCCAAATCACCTGACTGTAGTAGAGAATGGCCTCTGTGGTAATCTGTCTTGATTTAAATCTAGTGCAGCGTGTACATGTGGCTGTATCTATTATGCTTGAATTCTATGACCAGTTTCCATATTTTGACTGTTAAAACAGTTTGTGTTACTAGATGGTTACCAAAACTGGTTTGTCCATCCCCAATGGAATCTGACCCATCTGACCATCCCTCAACTAAATTCTTTAGCAAGAACTGGTGCAGCTGGTATGTCCACCTGTGCTCTAATTGTCTCTGGCTCTCAGATGCCTGTCCCCTCCTATTTCTCTGCCTACCTACCCCCCCAACTGGTTCTTTGTATTCAGTTTTATTATTAGCAGTCAAAATTGTGAGGAGAATTCTTAATAACAGTAACTGAATCCACTGAATCAGATAATTCTCAGCAATTACACAATACCATAACCACTGATAATACCATAATCACTGAAAACACCATAACCACTGATAATACCATAACCGCTGAAAACACCATAACCACTGACATAACACTATAATTACTGAGCCTTGTGTGCCTTTAGTAAACAGTAAATTAGTTTTGAAATACAACTGGATGAAATGGTCAATGGTATAGGACGCTGGAATACACTTTTACCATTTTTGGTTACTGGTCAGGCTCCTCCTAGCCCTGTCCGAAACATTTTGTTAACCGAGTTACTGACCAGTAAAATTAATTTATCCATTTCCACCTACCTCACCACTCCCCGACCGGAACCTATGACTAAACAACCCTATCTAAGTCCCACCCTAACCTGACAAATGACCGGTGCCCTCCAACTTTGACATTTACAAATGCCACTGCAGCTTACCCCTGGTCAACCACACATTGATATTAATGGTCAATTACAGTTGGCAGACCCTGTATTTGTTTATGTCCCTTTTACCATGACTGATCTGTTTAATTGGAAGACCCATAATTCCTTTACGAAAGCCGACCAGTCACCTAGTGCTTTCTATAAGAGATTGCTGGAGTCATATAGAATATATACTCCTTTTAATCCAGAGGCCCCTGAGAACTCTCGAATGAACAACTCAGCATTTGTCAGCCAGACCCAAGGTGATATCAAAAGAAAATTGCTAAAGTTAAAGGACCACTCTAGGCACCCAGACCACTTCAGCTTAATGAAGTGGTCTGGGTGCCAGGTCCTTCTAGGGTTAACCCATTTTTTCATAAACATAGCAGTTTCAGAGAAACTGCTATGTTTTTGAATGGGTTAAGCCTTCCCCTATTTCCTCTAGTGGTTGTCTCATTGACAGCCGCTAGAGGCGCTTGCGTGATTCTCACTGTGAAAATCACAGTGAGAGCACGCAAGCGTCCATAGGAAAGCATTATGAATGCTTTCCTATGTGACCGGCTGAATGCGCGCGCAGCTCTTGCCGCGCGTGCGCATTCAGCCGACGGGGAGGAGAATCGGAGGAGGAGAGCTCTCCGCCCACCGCTGGAAAAAGGTAAGTTTTAACCCCTTTCCCCTTTCCAGAGCCGGGCGGGAGGGGGTCCCTGAGGGTGGGGGCACCCTCAGGGCACTCTAGTGCCAGGAAAACGAGTATGTTTTCCTGGCACTAGAGTGGTCCTTTAAAGGGATTTGTAGGAATGTCCATATCACAGTTAATGGAAATTGCAAGTCAGGTGTATATGAACAGGGAGATTGAAACAAAGCAGGAGGAAGAACGTAAAATGAGGATGAAGGCAGATATGCTAGCTGTAGCTATCATAAGTGTAGAGAGACAGGGAAGGGAGGTGAATAGAGGAGTTTTCAAATTTCAAATTCAAATTCAGCTTTCAAATTCCGAATAGGGCACTGCAGGGTTTGCGACAGATCCAAACAGTGTATTTTACTAAAGTGAAAATTTAAAGTGAATTTCAAATATAAGGCCAGAGTGAGCGAAGTGAAAGCATAGCTGCTTTCGAAGCTTCCAGTTTGGCTATTGGTACCTTAGAGGGACATGCCAGACCCCTCAAGCACTTTAACTTTTATCAATTAACCTTGTTACACTGCCCTGGCTGTGAACAACCTTTTAACTTTATTTTACAGACAGGTCACACTTTAAGGCGGCTCTGTGATCCCATCCTCCAAAATGAGTATTTCATAAAGATAGAATCTTTAATTCCCCCCCCCCCCCCCCCCCCCCCCCCATGACCACCGCACCCTCAGCATCCATGTCAAATTATGCAAAATCCATAGACGGGGGCCGAGCCACTTTAACTCTGAACAACTCGCCATTAGAAAAACAGTTGATATTTCTGCCACGGTTAATGATTATCGTAACAAATTAAATCGATGAAGTTCAAATTTTGGTCCAAAATAAAACACTCGAAAAAATTAATAAAAAAATTCTCCAATCCAGCCGCGTTTCCTTCACTGCTATTTCGGCCCCAAAATGGTCAAATCCAACCTAAAAGTATTTTTAATGTTGAACAAAAATACTACAAATAGAGTTATTGATTTTATATGTAGATACAGGTTTGATTTAGTCAATATATAATAAATGTCACACTGTTTCCCTATAATAGTTGCCAGTCTGATTCAGTCCTAGCGCTGGCTCTATTATTTTCCAATAATGGCTCATATTTTTTTTTTTCCCCATGTGCCCGAATCCAAAATGGCGGCCCGCCCTCCTGTCCGCCGCGATAAATGTATAAAAACAAAATATCTCCATGGTGATCTCGTCGCATCGCGCTGATGACGTAGTGAGGGGATGTCACGTGCACCAATGAGGCGTTTGGGTGCAGGAGGAGGTACGTTCCTGCGCAAGCGCTCCAGGCGCCCAGGTGAGCTGCCGGGGGCGGAGCCAGGCCGCACCACCAGCAGCATCTTTGGAGGGGGAGGCCAGCTGGTGCGGAGACGGCTGCAAGTGAAGAGGAGGAGGCTAGGGGGAGGCTGTCATCCCCGCACGGTCATGTCCTCCACCGCTCAGCCCGTCGTCTCCTCGGCGGCCGTGGGGATCCTGGCAGCCACCTCGTCCAAGACTAAGACCAAGAAGAAGCACTTCGTGCAGCAGAAAGTCAAAGTGTTCCGGGCCAGTGACCCGCTCATCAGTGTCTTCATGTGGGGAGTCAACCACTCGGTGAGCACTCTGGGAAGAGACAGTCGTCCCCCCCCCCCTTATTAACCTGCTACATGGTTCAGCCCTGTCCCCCCATTAACCTGCTACATGGGTCAGCCCTGCCCCACCATTAACCTGCTACATGGGTCAGCCCAGCCCCCATTAAGCTGATCCCTGGTGGCAGAGAAACAGGAAGTCCCTAGAGGTGGGGGGTGACCAAAAAGTAGCTCTGTGGGAGATGTAGTTCTATAACAAATGGAGTTATCTTATTTTGTCCATTCTTTCTCTTGGCTTTGTGATATTATTTAACCCATTTCCACACTCCCTATACTGGGTTTTGGTGAGCAGATGGTAGACACCCCACCCCACCAAATGGCTGGGGAAGGATCATGGGAGTTGTAGTTCTGCAACAGGTGGTGGATCACCCTAGTTGTGTACTGCATCTCCCTCAATGCTGGCAATGTTGTAGTTTACAACTTGTGGAGTGCCAATGGTTGCTTACATCTAGCCTAGATCCTCCGACCTAGAGAGTTTGTTTCTGAGTTTTTCTGGAATATTTCTATTCACTCAGATCACACACACACACACACTTCTAATGGCATGGCAGCTTAACTTAATAAGAGGATTAGCCATGTGTCCAAGGTCACATAAGACTTAAATATTTGCATTCCTGTATGTATAATTTCAGTGGAACAAGTAGGTGCTTGTTGACTGGACTTTTCCAGTATGTAAAAACGCCCACTTAGGGTTAGTCAGTCTATGGCTGTCAGGGTACGTATCACTGATATGTGTTTTTTTTATCCCCAGTTCGTGATTGCACTGAATGAGTTAACAAACAAGCTCCAACGCTTTACAGTGTGTACAAAAATACAGCTAGGATGTGTTTGTGTGTTTTATATGTAATTTGTACTTGTGCATTCGGTTTCGGAAATGAATTGCATTTCGTCTGAATTTTTTTTCAGTCGACAATTGGTCCTTTTTCCTTAACTCTACACAAACGAAACAGAAAATGGACAAACTGTTTTGTTTGACAGTTCCATTTGTGGTGCCAAATAAAGATATGATTGAAGAAGGTTGAAAAAGATGACGGCTAGGGAATAGCCACTAAATGTAGATTTTATACACAGATCAAATAAGAAGTGACAACTAGGGTGCAGTAATAATAATTTATGTAATAAAAAAAGTGTGTGTGTGTATTCGTCATGTCATTTTACCCCACTCCCTTTAGAATGTAAGCTCGCTTGAGCAGGGCCTTCAGCACCTTCTGTTCCTGTATGACCAGTGCCTTTTTGCAACTACTGGTTTGTTATTCCACCTGTTGTACAGCTCAGCAGAATCTGTTGGCGCTTTATTAATAATTATATTATTTATATATATATATATATATATATATATATATATATATATATTTATATATATATATATACCAATAACATTGATAGCAAATTGTAAAACCTCAGATACCAAGGCATTGTAGCTGTGCATGTGTTTTTTATTTTTATTTATTCTTTTGTTGAATTGAAAACATATATTTTGCAAAGCACCCAGGTGGTGACTGCTGTGCTCGAAATCCGTTGGCTCCGGGGTGCAGGGAAGGTAGTTTTTAGTTGCCTGAACCTATCCCTCAAAGATACCATCTTCTTCCACAAGGTCCTCCTGAGCTTCCTGCGCTATATCTGCCAGGAGCAGATGTCCGTGCTCTACTTTTGCCCAAGAGTACAACACAGATGTCTATGGAGGATCTTGTGAGACCGCAGGCTCCTTATTAGGAAGAGCCTTTTTCCTATCAGTTGTCACTAGTGATTACTGAGAGTTTGACAGTGGTAACGCCTTTTTGTCAAGCATAGGAAAAATACACAAGACAAAGTAGTCCCTACTTTGTCTTTTATATCCTTTTGACTGTATTGGAATTTTGTTGTAATTCCCACAGTCTTTATGAGCATTTCATAAAGATTTATTTATTTTTTTGCAGGGGGTGGGGTGGTTGACAGCTGCTTTAAAACCGAAAGTGGTGAATTCTATGGCTGTAATATAACAAGGATTCCATAGAACTTGGTGGAAAGGTATTCATTATTTTAATGGACTATTGACACTCCATTAAATAAAATTTTAATTGGGTTAGATCAGTGGTTCCCAAACTTTTTAGGTTCAAGGCACTCTTAATATTTTAATATTTTTCCAACATGCACCAAGTTAAAACAATTTCCTAGGTTGTATATATGTACAGTGCAGCGGCATATATTGGGCAGTTGTTTGGCAGAAATGCTTGATGTTTAAATGCTGATCCTGAACCTAATCTTGGGAGGGGCACTGGTAGATTATTTTTAAAGGAACAATCCAGGCATAAAAAAACACTACATCACTTTGTAGTGGTGATGGTGCCCTCCCAGAGTAGGTAGTCAAACTGAGAACTGTTTGACAATTTACCTGGGATCTGCTGGGTGTGTGGGTGGGTGTGTGTGTGTGTGTGTTATTGTGGGGGTAGGAGGGCAGATAAATACTTTTATTTATTTTGTTTTACTTTTTTTTTAATATAATTTGGATATTCCCCCCTCCCTGCTATATTTTGCCTGGGAGGGGAGACAGTACTAATCCCTGGTGGTCCAAGTGGTGAGAGTAAACTGTAGCAGCCTCAGGAGTTGCTAGAGTTTACTCTCACAGATTCTGAGCCGTGCCATGGTGGCTGCGCTCGTGAGATGAGAACCTGGCGGAGCTGCAGGTTAGAGCGGCTCCTGGTTCTCCCTTACTCCCACCCCTGCTGGCTGTCAGCATTACAGTGCTAGTGGGCCAGTGAGGAAGATCTCTGATCTCTCCTCTGGTCCTGCAGAGCTGGCAGGGGAGAGCGTTGCACGGTTCCCGGTGCTATGGTCATAGCACCAGGAAAATATCTTGCAAATACCCACCCAGAATCCTTTGCGGTAGTAACATCACTGCAAATTTGTGATTGCTGTGGAAAAAGCAAGTCTTATGGCTTGACTGGTGTGCAGATTTTTGTTTTATCTTGAAGTTGTGGGAGGGGCTTATGGACCTTTAAAAGGTGACTCCCCCCTTCCCTACCGGCATTGGTCTGATGAGCTGCTACCCCATCCTCCACTCCCTTTATTCACCATACACTTCTAGTGTAAGAGACGAACAACGCTGGAAGGAAATGGGACAAGTCCATCCACCAGGGTTGTGAGGGTTATAGGATACAGTGGGGCATAACCCCTAAAGGTATAAAGAAGAAATAGGACCAGTGGGTGGCAGCGTGACAACGAACTGTCTCCCAGAGAGACCTTATATCCTTATATGTGAAAGGCTACTATGCAATTGCACTGTAGGTGAAGATTGCAGATAGATATAGATATATATGTGGCCAAGATATGCCAATAATAGTAACAAATTACTTGTACAGGGAGAAAAGAGATACAGTATATGTAGCAAAACTTCAAGCTTTCGGTTGTAAGGGAAATGGTTCCTGTAAACGCCATTAATTGCATCCAGTGCATAAAATATATGTTGGATTTATGGCAAAACAGGAGAAAAATACTTAAATACCAGATGAAATTATTATGCTCGTATGAAACAAGATGCCTAAACAGCTATATGAGATTTGGGGATAGGAGTCCCTAGCATCTTGTTCATAGTAGAGTTAGTATTTCATTTCACCCAATGTAGTAGAGTATAAATATTGGTTAGTCAAACCCCCCAGAATGGTCTCAAGTAGATTTAAAAATCATCCGCTCTGAATGAAAAACTCGACGCGCGTTTCGGCGAAACAAGTCGCCTTTGTCACTTATAGTGTAAGCCCACTTTATTTACTGGCCTAAAGAATGTCGGCTCAACCAACTTTTCCCTATACAAATATCTATCTATATTTTTATGTTATAGTATATTATATTCTATTTATATTTAAAAGCTAACTGGGGCACACACAAACTGCATTATAACTTGTTTCCCATAATGGATAATCTGTTTATTTTTCTATGTGAAAAATATTGAAGGGACATATGAGTGTTGGGGAGGAGTGGTGGGTGGATTATTACTGCAGAACTCTGAGCTGGTGATGCATAGCTAGGTGGTCATTTCCTGCCATTGCATCCTCCAGGGCAACATTATTCTATAACCAACATTTATGGATTTTCAGATGAGTAAAATAGTGGTTCTAATTCTTAGAGTGAAGGACATCTGCTTACTGGAATCTAACTCCGGATGTGTCAGATGGACCGTCCTTGATGCTGTTTTTATTTAATCAGTTTAGAGTTTGCTTTACATTTAAAAGACAAACTTTTCCTGTTTAGGAAGTACACTATAAATGATGACATTAAACATGAGAGGCAATACAACGTTGGAGGAAAAGAAAACACATCTGGAACAGTGGGTCAGCCGCATGGTGTATATACTTGGTGTTCTGAAATAAACATTATTTTTTTCAATTCACAGTAATAATCTAACCAGTGTTTGTCTTTAACAATGCTATGAAAATATGCTCTCCTGACTTTGAAAGATACAGTGTTAAAAATCCATTAAAGTTTGTACATCAGTTTAGAGATTATATTTTGCTGAGCCTATTTCAAGTGTTTTATCAGCAAACACCCAGAATAATCAGTTTTGACCGCAACCGAGGGTGTGATATTTAGTCACATTGCTGCTGGGTTTTGTCCTGTGTTGTTCGATATGTAGACAAAGCTATCAGCCAGGCCCTATAGTTACTGATATGTACTGCTCCCAGTTTCTTAGTGAAAGCTGACAGATGCATTGGTTACTGATGCTGCTATATTAAGTTTCTGATTCACAGAGTTAAATGCAATCCATCCAAATTTAATGGACTGGAACTAGATTTTGTGTACTCGGTGCAGAAATGACGGTATAGTAAATCTAGTTGAATGGCTGTCATTTTGTGGTTAGTTTACAAATATTTGCTATTGTTGATCAGAAGTTAATGCGTTTTTATAGAGCAGCATGAACGTATTATTGGTAAATAATGTCTCTTTTGAAGGGTGCTTGTATGCCTTAAAAACTCGAGATATACAGCATCTACAGTGATGTTCCAACAGACCGGAAGTAGTTGAGAGCACTGTGGAACTATTTGGCATTTTATAAATAATAACAATGAGATGCCCATCCTAGATTTCCCACAAATTTGTAAGGGAGGACTGTGACATGCAATAAACCTCTGCACAGTTAGGAGATTGCGAGATGTGTATAGCAGCCATATTGACTTGCTTTTTACAAAAAAATGAATGAAAATCACACGTGAATAAAAGCCAGCAAGTGTATTGTGCGCGATTTCTGTACTATTTATAGCTGTAAATAAAGAGTATTCTAAAAGCAATGCCTGCTGACATTGATGTTCTCTAAAGATACATCACAATGTTTAATTTGAATTAAAAATGTATGCACATATCTTACTGTGAGATGGCGAGGTCAAACATTTGCAGTGGTTTCTCAGTTCATTTATTAGAGTTGTATTACTGTGCTGCACACCTTTCACAGATGTTGAGATGGAACTCTTCCACAGGGAAATTTAAGCTGGGTGGGTATTGAAAATACCCTCAAAACTCTCCCGTGGCCAGTTTTCCCTTCAAAAATCCACACCTATAATGCGTTTGGAAAAGACTGTTTGTAACAGAGGGCCTCACTCTCCCCCACTCGGTAATGACTGAAATTGTGGTTAACTTGAAAGTTCACCGTAGCTCTGGACATGTCCTCTGAGAATTTGGTCATGGGTCAAGGCTGCCTAAAATGCATCCAAACACTCAGTGTCTCCACCCTCTGCATGCAGACACTTAAACTTTCCACGTAGAGATTCATTGATTCAATTCTTCTCTATGAGGAGATGCTGATTGGCCAGGGCTGTGTTTAAATCATGCTGGCTCTGCCCCTGATCTGCCTCCTTTTCAGTCTCAGCCAATCCTATGGGGAAGCACTGTGATTGGATCAGGCTACCACTTCTGATGATGTCAGCAGACTGCTTGTTTTTTTTTTTTTTTTTTTTTTTTTTAGGCAAACCACATGCAGAGCTACAGCTTCTGGCTTGAATACAGTAAGATCTTGCTATATTTATGGAGGCATGAGGGGCCCAGGGGGGCTAGATGGTGGTTTTAACACTATAGGGTCAGGAATACATGTTTGTGTTCCTGACCCAATAGTGATCCTTTAATTTATTTCCATCCTTTCTTTCAATTGTCGTGTCTGTCTGTGCTGCATCAATTACTGTCGATTCTTTCCACCACCAGTTGAAATACATTGTTTGAAAAACTGTTTAAAAATGTTATTAGAGACGTGTCCTTTCTTTTGGCTTGCAATATCAGTTTGTGCCTGCAGAGGAAGACAAGCTAGTTATGAGGTTAAGACAACTCTCTGTAGGAGTCATGCTATAGAGAGGCACAGCCCCTGGCAGCTATTGTTCAATATATTTAATTCGAGCTGGGACTCTTCAGTTACTGTATGAATTCGTACAAACAGCAAGTGGGCTGCCAAGCTGCCATGATCTTCACTGCTGGGCAGTGATATTAGTACCAACGACTGTACACAGAAAACTATTCTTTTCAGTATTTTGTTATGTTTGTCTTTTCAAACACTGTTATTACTTTTATTTTGTTACCATAGTAAACTATTTTATCGCATAGTTACAAGTTCTACATCTTATGCCATCGTGATTTTTGTTTATAATGCTGTTACAATTTTGTAAAAGTGTATTTTTTTTATTGTGCAAAATAAATTTGCTTTTATTTGTGTTTTATGTGCAACTGTCTTTATCTATTTGTTAGTTATCCCCTGTTACACCCCCCCCCCCCCCTTGTCCTTAATTTAACACAAACTGCCAAAATGCGGCTCACATGAAGTCATTGATAACTTGCATCAAATAAAGCCTAATAGTGGTAATTTTAACGTTAAAGAGATACTACAGGCATCGTAGCCATTACATATTATTGTAGTGTTTATGATGCAGGGAGGCTCAGGCTGCAGTTCCTCCTCTTTTTGTCAAAACTGTTTTTATACGGTTTAATAAAATAATAGTAATTTTGTTAAACAATCCCATTGCACAGTTGATTTGTCTGGTGTTTTTTGTTTGTTTTTTAATTTAAATTGTGTATCTTACGTTTGTGTGTATTTTTACTTTAGGTGAATGAACTCAATCAAGTTCCTCTTCCAGTGATGCTGCTGCCAGATGATTTCAAGGCTAATTCAAAAATTAAAGTCACCAATCACCTTTTCAACAGGTATGGGGGGGGAAGGGAACGGCCAATAATGCCAATTTAAAAAATTATCCCAGGTCTACTCATTTCTTATTTGCTGTGCCAGGATAGCCTAGAATACAACGCGAATAAACAATTTGTTGTACTTTAAAACAAAATGAAATAAACAACTTTTACGGTGTTGTGCAAGTGACTAATCTACATAATTGGAATTTTATTTTGTTTATTATGATTTATGAGAAGTGATAGAAGAAAAGGAATTCTATCAGTAGCTATAATGGTTTATATTCTATTTTATATTACATTTGTGCAAGCACATCTCATTCACATTTATCTATTATTTAACGTAATAGAAAGCTACAGGCAGTTAGGTTGCATGTAGATTTCATGCTCTGTAATTTACATTTACTGAATGCACAGACAGGCAGATGCAGAGACTCCGAAATAATGTTCTAAACTAAATAAATCTACCAGCCCCCTTCTCCAACGAATATTTGCAAAACAATTCTGTGAAACATGGGGTTAATAGCTAGCATGCAAACTTCTTAAATAACCGCTTTTACACTAAACCTTACGTAAAAACTTTGCAAATTTAGATATATTTTTTTTTTTATTTTTGTTCATCGCTTTGAAAGGATGAACAGAAAGAGAATAACCCCTTGGGTACTGGAGGTGTAACTGTCTTTCGTTGCATAGACTGCCATTCTTTGCCTGAGAGCCCTCAGCTGATGCTTTGTCAATGAATGGCGACCCTTGTGGCTTCTGCAGAACACGTCACTGGACCACCAAAGAGCATTTGAGACCAGTAAGGACTCTGGTAAGGGGTCTAACTGTTGCTCAAGTGGCAGTAGTTGTTATGATGCTTGGAGAAACCCTTTCAGCTGTAGTGCACATTAGGAACCCAGATGCCAACTATTCAGCCTTGCCATGATGGAACAAGCACCCAACTTTTATTCGGATTTTTTTTTTTTTTAAATAACTAAGAATATCAAATCATCCATTTAGTAACATAATCTTTAAAGTTCTACTAAGTCATCTTCTCCTGTTGTTATTTTTAAGTACCTCCAATTTTATCAGATATGCCATCAGTAAAATGTGTAAGGTAGTTAAGAGTAGGACTATAAAAAGTACAGTAGAATCATGGTAGGCTGATTTGGAGTTTAAGAAAAGCTCAATGTGAATTTTTCTTTTCCTTCCTAGCGGGGATGCAGGTCAGGCAATCCCACTAGAGCCAATGTCTGAGCATCAAGTAGTGTGTTTATTTTATTTTTTAATTTTTTGCTCACTGACCCCATTTTTTACATGAGTTCATTGTCCTTAGAGATTGAGTGCTTGTGTCACACTCTGTCTCCCCTATTTATTTCTTCCACTCTGTCTATCACGATGCACTTTAAAGTAGGTGCACACTGATGTTGCAGAGTGCACACTTCCTAAACTTTTCATCATAAGGAGAAAGTCACCCAGATTAAAGGAGCACTATAGGGTGAGGAACACAATCATGTATTCCTGACCCTATAGCGTTAAAACCACCATTCATCCCCCTCCTGCCTCCCTAAATATAGTAAAATCTTGCTTGTATCCACGCCTGAAGCTGCAGGCCTTGTCCCCGTTTCCTTTTGACCTACCTGCTGACATCATCAGAAGTGGTAGCCTGAGCCAATCACAATGCTTCCCCATAGAATTGGCTAAGAATGACAAAGAGGCAGAGCCAGCAAGATTCAAACACAGCCCTGGCCAATCAGCATCTCCTCGTAGAAATGAACTGAATCAATTCATCTCTATGAAGAATGTTCAGTGTCTGCATGCAGAGGGAGGAGATACTGAATGTTTGGATGCATTTTAGGCAGCCATGACCCAGGAAGGATCTCTAATCGCCATCTGAGGAGTGGCCAGTGAAGTTATCACTAGGCTGTAATGTAAACCCGGCATTTTTGCGGAAAAGACAGTGTTTACAGCAAAAAGCCTGAAGGTAATGATTCTACACACCAGGACAAATTCAATAAGCTGTAGTTGTTCTGGTGACTATAGTGTCCCTTTAATATAGCACTAATTAAGACAAGAGTATGATTTAAGGTTAGTTACATAGGTTGAAAAGATCTATTTTTTTTTGCTGTTGATCCAAAAGAAGGCAAAATAACCCAGTTTGAAGCACTTCCAATTTTGCAACAAACTAGGAACAAAAAAATCATTCTTAAACCCAGAATGGCAGTCAGATTTATCCTTGGATCCAGAAGCCATTACCCTACAGATGCAAAAAACATAATATTCAATTATATAGACTAAATATTATTTATTCCAGTTGAATTGCATGACCTTGTGTCCTATGCATAGTCCTGTTTGTGAATAGATTTCCACACAATGGTTTGTATTGGCACTGGATCCATATGTATAATGTTATCATATCCTCTCTGAGGTGCCATCTGTGGAAGTAATTTTATTAAATTTTTTTTTTTTTTTCCTTCTAGGGAGAACTTACCCAGTCACTTCAAATTCAAAGAGTACTGTCCACAGGTTTTCAGAAATCTCCGTGAGCGTTTTGGTATAGATGATCTGGATTACCAGGTAAGGCTCCATTTGTTACAAACTGGGTATGAGGGATTGTTTAAGATTCGTCACTGTTGAAAGCAGGACACTCTAGGCATAGTAAACAGGCCAGTGTAGATTTGGACAACGTTAAAATTTAGCTTGTTGTGTGCTCCCAGCACGTGTAGTAAGCTCTGCTAGGAGGAGCTGCCTGCAGGAGGAAATGCTGTGGACAGGATTGCTGCAGAGGCTTGCTGCTCAGGGGCAGATAGAGAGAAGAGACTCAAGAAAGCGAATGAATGCATACGTTAAATGAATTTGGGGAACAGAGCCTGCCCAGCGAGCTGACAAGATTTGTCTCGCATGAGCTCCTGCTGCACGGGCGTTCTACCCGACGATTTCTCTGGCTAAAGTGCTGGAACACACTCTCAATACTGAGCCATAGAGATTGGGGAAGCCTGCACGCACTGCTGGTTACCAGACCCGACACTCAGACACTGGGAACCGTGGCAGCAGGTTGAGGCCTACTGAAAACAGTGGAGTGGAAAGACTGCCGCTTTCCTCCCGCTGCACCAAGCCACACGTGAGCATGACCCATTCTGGGCTATGCTGCTGGC
Source organism: Pelobates fuscus (assembly GCF_036172605.1). Classification (NCBI taxonomy): domain Eukaryota; kingdom Metazoa; phylum Chordata; class Amphibia; order Anura; family Pelobatidae; genus Pelobates; species Pelobates fuscus. The sequence goes on from NC_086317.1 coordinate 398,066,520, forward strand.
TCGCATAAGGCCGGCTAAGGCTACACGTATACCACCCAAAAGGAACTTGGTTCGCAGTAAGTGGAGGCATGGGAAACCTCTCAAGGGCGCAACGTTGTCCCCACTTCAGAAACCCACACAAGATACCATCCTGGGCTAAGAGCGACAAGGGTTATGACCCACTTGTACCGGCCACAAGGCGCAAACAACGAAACACAACTGTAACACGCTTGGTCCACCACACTATCCTGACTGGTAAGACCCTGAACCTGAATGGATCGCAGTCTCGTGGCAAGAGAGTACCAGCTCTCCCACAGAACCAGGACTGGAGGGGCATTTCACCTTCGCGATGTTGCACTGCTCCCCAAAGCGGTCTGAAACCGAACAAGAGACTGTGGACTCCTTCTCAAACCATGCGGAAGATGGCGCCAGTTCGGGCAGTTCACTTACTCCGACCGCACTTTATTCGGTGTTTTATAAATTTCTATCTCTCCTGAAACCACTTGCATGCCTTCCGTACTAAAGTTTCTAGTCACCTATAGTTAAACAGCTAATCTGCTCATGTGATACTTAATAGTTTGTAGTATATTTTTGATGGGTCAATATCTGCATGCAGGGCATCTTTAACCATCACATGGAGGGAGAGAAGGAGTTAATGACATGCTGGATGTATGGGGATTAATTGATGAATAGAGAATAGCCCCCACATGACACTCTCCCATCCTCTATCCATAAGTGTGGTATACCGTCATATCCTATTCGCATCTACCTACAGCTCCACGATTGACCTAGTGTGGCCTAAGAGTCCTTCTCTTCAGGAACATGTAAATAGCTCTTACTGTATGTAAATAGCCTACAGTAAGCTTGTTTATAACATAAAATTGTGCATGTATTCTCGGTTACCCCAAATTTAAAGAGTATTGCTATGCCTGAGGATTGCTGTTGGGGCACCTCAAGCTTGTTTGTACTATTCTTATGCAATGCAAAAATACAAAATAAAAAAAAATGTTTAACTTGTCAGCCTTGTTTAAACCAACAAAAAATGTTTTTAATGAATTCAAAACAATATTCCTAACAGACAATACAATTACCTAGTACATTTATCGTCTGAAGATCAGCCCGTTTTTTTTTTTTTAGTGCTGAAGTGGCCATCATTGAATTGCATCACTAACACTGAAAATGGGACTATCCAATGTATCCTTCCTGATAAAACACTGTATACATACATTTTAAAAACAAATCTCCATGGATATATAAAGTAACATTATCTAGGTATTTAAGTGATGAATTATAGAACATATAAATACATGTTCTCTGCTGCTTGGAACATGTTGCTTTGCTTGTGAAAAAAAAACACACCCTGAGCCTGCATGCTGCTATAGTTTATATTCCTGTTGCTCCTGAAAAATCCCTGCAAATTGACTCCATGTCTGGATAATGTCCAGAGCTGGAAACTTTAATTCAATAACACGGAAAACTCCACTTTCCAAAAAGTGAGAAGCGGACCTTGACAAGGCACAGCTGGTATTTGTGCACCAAACTGGTTACATAAGTGATGGGGCTAATGGTTGGTTTATTCCTCCTCTTTAGCCAGACAGCTAAATACATTTGTATTGGACCTGTAGGCTCCAGAGTAAAATGGGAAGCTAAAAAAAAAAAAAAAGCAAGATAAAGCTGAGCAAATGTTTGGCACTGTTATTTTAGAAAACTGAAGTAATGTCCTTCCCCACATCATATGAGGCTCACCATGAAAAAGGTGGGTAATCCTGAACTAAAAGAAGGCAAAAACACTAGCTTTAATTTTCTCTGAAACGGGGGGGGGAGGGGGCCTATTGCAACCTTTTACAACAACCTTAATAAAATCCTCTTCCTGTCGTGTGTGTTTTTTTTTTGGGTTTTTTTTGTCAGTTTACTTGCTGTATACATCCATTGATAGATCTGCTATGTTTGTGTTATAAATGCTGTATTATAGTTCAAACAGAAGAAAACAAACCCATCTTTTTTATTTTCATTTTCATTTTTTATATCCCCTTTTTCTTCCTGATATATAATCTGTTTGGGGTTTTGTTATTTTTTGGTGGAAATATTTGAAGCCAGTAATCTAACCATGTTAGAGTGGCAAAGCTTAATTTCTGTGTGCAGGATAGAGGAAGATTGATTTTCCTACGTATTATAAATTACAGAGCGTGCAAATCTTTGTTCCATGCCACTGCCCTTCATGTGCTGCTTCAGCTACCTATGTGTGTTTTTATAAAATGTGCCCGGTATCTTGTTAACATATTTCGTGCTAGAAATTTGTGAGACCCATCAGTTCAGCAGAATATTCAAGCAAGAGGCCAGTGTTAACAGCTCATTTAGCACTGTTACAGGAAATCACTGCCAAGCCCCTATTACATAGTCCTTCAAGCCTTTCGTAATACTTTTGGATATTTTGAAAACAAGGTTATTTTTATTTTATTTTTTTCATAGGGGTACTGCTTATTTTAGTTATTTATTTTGTGGGGTAGGGGGTGAGTATGCCGAGCATGTCTGATGTTTAATTATTGAAAGGGGAAGAGGGACCACCCTTTCATTAAAAAGCAGAGGCAGGAAAAATATACACACAGGCTTATTCACTAAAGTAAGAAATGCAAAGTTAATGTTAGAAAATTATGTTGGCTATGCTTTCAGTTGTCTACTCAGGCCTTAAATGTGGAATTATCTCTTTAGTAAATACCCCTGATCTATCCTAACTGATCCCTGTAAAGAAATGCATCTGGAAAAGTAAATGTCAAACGCAAATACAGAGAATGAAAATGTCCTGTTACAAGGTTTGCTTACTATATTAAAGGGACACTGTAGGCACCCAGACCACTTTAGCCCATTGAAGTGGTCTGGGTGCCAACTACTATCACCCTACCATGTGATTTATGGCAGTTTTTATAAACTGCAATAATTACCTGCTAGAGCTAACCACACTGCCACTAGAGGGACTTCTGGGTGCTTAGACGACTTTTGGTCGTCTAAATGACGCTGGACTACTCGCGCTATTCATGAGGACTGCCAGCGTCACCAGAATTCACAGAGAGACCCAGGTAAGTGACATAACGGGTTATTAACCCCTTGACAGAAGGGGAAACTATAGTGCTAGGAAAATGGGTTTGTTTTCTTGGCACTATAGTTTCTCTTTAAAACCACACAAGTGCATGTCATACTGCAAATAGAGAGCAATGAACATTGAATGGTTACCCCCTTCCCAACGCTAGACGGAAATTTTCCGTCTTGCTTGTCCTTGCATTAAGGACGCATGATGTAAAATTCCCGTCATTTACTAAAGTTAAACCCAGATCGGTATCCGAGGCAGACCGGGAGCACCCGGTCACGCCTCCCTGCGCGCCTGCATTTATTTAAAAAAAAAATAAAATTAAATTCCCCCCCCCCCCCTCTTTTACCTTGCTTTAAAAAACTAACCCCATTCGCTGCCATTTGATCACTTACTACAGTGATCAAAATACAGATCAGGGTATTTAACTCTGATCTGATATTTTTTTTTTTTTTTTTAATCTCTCAATTAAAATATTTTAAAATGATATAATTTGCTGGGGTGGGTGGGATTTATAGGAAATAGGGGATTTTACTGTTGCTGCTGCTTACTGCTAGTTGGGGATAAACGGTAAAAAAAAGTTTATAAAAATTTAAAACGTTTTAAGAAAGTTTAAAAAAAGTAAAAACAGACACACAAATAAAAAAAAAAGCTCATTACCACCTGAAACAAACTAGCGAAATACTTGTCCCATGCTAAGGTTCAAAATATGCCTTTTGAACTACCCCTGGGTGTAGTCTTTAATAAATAGTATGTGTTTGTGGGGAAGTTTGAATAACCAACTAGCTAAAGTACTCCGAAATGGAACATGGACACAGCATAAAACTTCAGTCAGAAAAAAAACTGTCTGTCTAAAATGTGCCCCTACAACATCCACATATACCTGGCAAAGGTACATACAGGGATATTGCTGTACTCAGACTACATGGCTGAGCAACATATGAAGTATTATACAGTCGTAGCACACATAAGGCTTGCAAAATATGCTATGCAAACTCACTGTGTGTCCAAAAGACAGAAAAAATGCTTATTACCACTACACTTGGTACAATCAAGCGGAAAAATGATTCCACGCTAAGGTTCAAAATATGCCTTTTGAAATACCCTGGGATGTCTTCTTTAAGAAATGGTATGCCTTTATGGTGTAGTTGGAATATGTAGCCTGCTCAAGTGCTCCAAAGTGGGACACGGACGCATCAAAACCCTCCATGAAAATTCACACTTAAAAACCTTGTCACGTCTTTTACAGCACTGTAACTTCACAGAATAGTGTCTAGGCCATACATTGGGCACATTATTTTACTCAGAAGATGTAAATGAGCATAATTTGGGGGATTTTATGACCGTGGCACATATAAAGTGTAAGAAATACTCCGCAAAAATGCAACATGTGGGGGGCGGAGCTTGACTGTAAACGAGCACAGAAGCACGTTCACGAGTCTTCTGCTAATCTGGCACAAATCCAGCCAAAAAACAATTTACCCACACAAATTGGGACAAGATACGTAGCTAACACACCACTGCCCTCCCCCTCCCCAATCGGACAGATGCTCTTCTTTCAAACCCTGAGGTGGAAAAAGCTCAAACGTAAGCGTGCGGCTTACCTCTCCGACCCTTGCCGAGATTGAATCGCTGTTCAGCGGCTCCCCAATAGTGGGTTCTGCCCCATCCAAACAGCCTGAAAACTTCCTGGCAATGGGACGTTGCTCCCAACGGTAGCCCACAGGGATATCTGAGGGATATCTGAATTCTACTGCAGCGACCACCGCCGCACAAGATGGCGGCTATGTAAAGCTCAGGGGCTCCAACACCGCCTTGCATAATGGCACCGCCTGAACCAGCCTCACAGCCAATACTGCCAGGGTAAGGGCCTCTGAGGAAGATATCATAGATTTACAAGACTAACTATCCACCATGCGGGACACCATAAAGAGTTAATTCCTCACACCAAGCGCTTGCCACGGAAATGTCAGCTATGGAGGACAGATATGGGCGACACCACATCAAAATTAGGGCTATACCCAACATGGTCCCACCAGAAGAACAGCCGCACTACCTGAGATGCCTAATGGTCACTATTCTACCATCACACCTCACCAGACAACTATCTCTGGAAGGAGCATACCGCTTGCCCAAGTCCCCATCGGCACCTACCAACACCACAGAGGATGTCATAGCGCGATAGCGCGCTGTTCCTCTCTCCAAGACCAGGGCTGCATCCTGGCCTCAGTACGGGACAAGACACCATACAGGTTCGAGAACTCTGACCTCACATTTTACCATGACTTAACCAGAGCCACGCTCCAGTGGCGAAGATCCCTCAAATCTGTCACAAGCCAGCTTCAAGGCTCAGGGATAGCCTATAGATGGGGAGGCCCGTGAGTTCTGTACGTTACTCGCAAAGGGGCTACCTGTAAAATTACCTCACCGGCAGACGCACCACAGTTACTGTGCACCTTGGGACTGACCACCTCGGTAGAGGTACAAGTCACAGCCTTTGCAGAGCGAACCTGATACTGTTTGTCCCATGGAATACAACATCGACTCACACCGGAACCTGACTACCAAGCAGATCGAAGTCAACAGGGAGAGGGTTCACAGCTGTGGCCCATGTTATCTTACTTTTTAATGCCTATGCTGTTACACCTTGTTGCCTAGTTATTTTCCTTAGCTTCTCTTATGTTTTACATTTGATATGCAATGTGCCCGCCTGAAAGGTCCTAGGCCGTTGCTATGCTAACTTCAGGAGAGTAGGTCTCTCCCCACCCATCGCCCCCTAGGTTAGGGGTCCCGAGATCGTTTCTTAACGAACTGTAAAGCATGATCTCTACTTACACCCGTTCTAAACCATATCTCGCTTGTTGTCTATTAATAACCCGGGTGCACTCACTCAAGTTGACCTAGCTTGTCGCATTACGTATTCTCTTACACTTAAACACTGACCGAGAAAGTAATACACACACTGAGGCTCAGCCTCTAGCTATGTTCCCACCTGAGCTTGGCTAGCTGGCTCTTCACGCATGTATTCATGCAATAACCTCTCATAGAAGGTACACAAGCGCATATAGCCTGCCTGCAGCTAACCAGTACCCTCTTAATGGGCCCAGATTTTCTTGCATACCTCGGATTGGTAATATCGTAGAACATGCTTGTTTCCAATTCAAAATTGCTTGTATTACATACTCAAACTCTCTACTAGTTTGCTACGCTCTGAGTATTATGTTGCTAGACTTGTGTTACGATCAGTTGTTCTGAATTCTTGTACTTAAAGGAACACTATAGTCACCTAAATTACTTTAGCTCAATAAAGCAGTTTTAGTGTATAGATCATTCCCCTGCAATTTCTTTTTTTTTTTAATTCTTTATTTTTCGTTTGTGGTGCAGGATATTTGAGTTTCACAGACAGATGTGCACGTGAGTGCTCCAATAACATTTTGAAAGAATATAGTTTAAATTTTGCACCAAAATTTTGGGTCAAGCAATAACGTAATCAGAAATAACATCAACATATGGAACTGTGTATGCGTATGTTTTGTATACCCTCGTGAGTAGGGTGAAGCTGGATGTTTGGTGGCAGTACTTGCGGATTGCGGGTCTGTTGGTGTTGGCGCTCCGTGTGGACAATGGTGAGTTGGTGTAGTTATGATGTGCCTGTGTTGCGCCTAGGCCGTGTTCGTGAGTCTAGCTCTTTGTGTGGAGCTTAGTGAGGGAGTCAGTCGCAGGTGGTGCTTTCGCATCGATTGAGTACCCCTAACCAAGGGGGCAGCGGGGGGAGGGGAGGTTTGAGTGTGTGGACGCCAAGTGTGCGGGCACAGGTTGTGTTGATTCTTGTGGTGCTAACCATTTTGTGGCCCTCTAGTGTGGGGTTAGTGAGCCTTGGACCCATGGTGGTGAAGCTTGAGTGTAGCGTAAAACGTTTGTAGGAAGTGTATTATAAAAACAAAAGAAAAGAAAAAGAGAGAGGGAAAAAAAAAGGGAAAATATAAAAAATAAAAAAAATTAAAAAAAGGGCAAATAGCAATATCAAACGCAATAAACATTAATGTCCAAACAGGAAGGGTTTGCCACTGTTGGGTTGGGAAGACTGGTGGTGTCAGTCCACACCGGTCACGGGACAGGGTGTTGTAATCCGTTGAGTTCTGGCTCGGACAGGGCGATGTTCGCTGGGTCCCCGGCCGTCGTCTGAGGTCTGTGCCGTGTAGCGTTCGCAGGTCTAGACAGTCCCAGGGTATCCAGGAGGGGTGTTGCTCCTTCTACTGAGGTCAGTACATGAGTGGTTTTATTGTGTGTTATCTCCAAAGTTCCGTTAGCGCCCCACCTGTAGGCTATATTCGCAGAGCGTAGCTGCGTGGTGATCGGTCCGTAGGATTTGCGCCACAGGAGGGTAGCTTTTGACAGGTCCTGGAAGAATGTTAATGAGGAGTTTTCAAATAGCAGTGGTGTCTTGCCTTTCAGCCCCGCCATTATTTGTATTTTATCTTGTACAGAGACACATTTGAAGATGACATCTCTGGCCGGTGGAGTTTTTATGTGTGGGGCGCTAGGTAAGCGGTATACCCCGTCGGTCACGATTTTCCTTGCGAGTGAGTGTGGTAACACTGTATTCAAGAGGCGCCTGACATAGTGTGGTAGCTCGTCGGCAGAAATCGCCATGGGTATGCCCCTGATTTTAATATGGGAACGGCGTTGCCGGTCTTCTATTGTTGACATTTTAATTGTCAGGTAGGTTTGTTGTTGCTGAATTTGTCTGATGGTGTCTTCCATTTGGTTCATGTGAGTGTGCACTATCACCACTTCTTCTTCCGTGGTTTTAACCCGTTCTGCGACTGTGCGTAATTCAGTCTTGAGGGTGGCTGAGTCAGCTGCCAGGAGTTTATGGATCTCTGCCAGGAGAACTTTGAGGTCTCGTTTGGTGGTTGGAGCTGAATCATCTGTGGGCTCCAGTGGATGTGTTTGTGGCACTTGTGAAGGCCCTGGGGAGTCTGGTCTGTGCAATATTATACTGTTTGTACTTAGCTGCTGCAGGGGCTGGGAGTGTACCTGGGAGTCAGAGTCCAGGCTGTCTGGGATTTGGGGCCTTGCAGGTGGTGGTGTCTGGATGAGCTCAGGGGAGGCAGGATCAGGCTGTCTCATGCTGGGTGCCTTGTCCGGCTGTCTTTTCTGGGACAGGCCAGTGAGATCAGGGCTCTGATGGGCTGTGTCGGGCGCCCGGGCGAGGTCTGACCTGTCTGGCATGGTGGGTGGCTTAGAGGTAGTGGGCCGTTGTAGCATGGTCCCAATATCCCTGTCCCCAGGCGTACCTTGCGGTTTTTGGGATCGGCGTCCCATGGCTGGTGTGTGCGCAGGTATGGAGGGTAGTTCCCACGAATAGTCGGAGTCCCCGAGTTCCACCGGGTGTCCGCGTAGGATTTCCGCGAGGCCGGGGCTCGATGGCGTGAGGTAGGCCCCGATTTTGCGTCTCCTCTTCTGTAGCCGTTGCGGCTGAAAAAAAGGCATCGGGTGGTACAGCTGACTATGCTTGTGCCCGTGCGGTAAGTGGCAAGGCTGGATGGGCGCTGGAAAAGGTGATTTTGTCTGGATTGAGTTAGGGAATTTGGGAGCTAAACGAAATGGCGTCCGTTCAGGTCTGGTAGCAGGCTCCGCCCCCTCCCCTGCAATTTCACTGCTCAATTCACTGTCATTTAGGAGTTAAATCACTTTGTTTCTGTTGATGCAGCCCTAGCCACACCTCCCCTGGCTATGATTGACACAGCCTGCATGAAAAAAAAAATGGTTTCACTTTCAAACAGATGTAATTTACCTTAAATAATTGTATCTCAATCTCTAAATTGAACTTTAATCACATACAGGAGGCTCGTGCAGGGTCTAGCAAGCTATTAACATAGCAGGGGATAAGAAAATCTTAATTAAACAGAACTTGCAATAAAGAAAGCCTAAATAGGGCTCTCTTTCCAGGAAGTGTTTATGGAAGGCTGTGCAAGTCACATGCAAGGAGGTGTGACTAGGGTTCATAAACAAAGGCATTTAACTCCAAAATGGCAGTGAATTGAGCAGTGAGGCTGCAGGGGCATGTTCTATACACCAAAACTGCTTCATTAAGCTAAAGTTGTTCAGGTGACTATAGTGTCCCTTTAACCTGTTTTTGTAAAAAAAAAAAAAAAAGAAGAAAAAAAGTGAAGTTCACACCTGACACTTTACATTGTTATAGCAGTCTTGCATTGTAATGTCACTCTGTGGAATGTTTGCGCATAATTTGTATGTCATCTCTCCAAAATAAAGATAAAAAAAAAAAAAAAATGCAACATGTATGTAAAAATGCTCTCCCTCTTCCTTCCCCCCACCCCCCACCTCACCACAAACATTGGCATAAATTAAAATGATGACCAGTTAAGGCACAATATATGTCATATTAGATACCTTGAGGTATCTGCTTTATCAAATGGATGCCCTTTGTGGGGTTATTTGAACAGTCAAACTGCTATAATACCCCAAAATGAGAAATAGGCCCGTCAAATCCGTCTTTGAAAATTCTAACTATAGAAACTGAAATAGCCTTGTCTCTTATATGGCATTGTAGCTTCACAGAATAGTGCCAAAGGCATACAATGGGGGTATCGTTATACTCAGCAGATGTAGCTGAACACAATATGGGGTGCAGGAATAGCATACACCAGCTTTACGAAATACACATTACAAAAACCGTGTTATATGTGTATATGCCAAATTAGTTAAATAACACAATTTTACTCCAATATTTAGGTAAATAGTCTGATATGTACTTAAAATAAATATATACCTTTTTGTGTGGCAATTTAGTTTTTTTTGTGATGGCTACTTAAACCTACAAGACAAACATACCAACTTCGAAAATTGTTTCACATTGAAATTTTATTTTAGTCCTTGTATTTTGTGACCTGTAACTTTCAAAATGAGCTGAAATCTTATACGTATTATGTACTCTATAAATCAAGACACATACATTTATTTTCAATTACTTTTTCTAAGCTGGACATATTATGCACACGCTATTATTGCCAAAACTGTTGGCATGTATATGTGACCACAAATTAAAGCCCTTTTTGCCCTCTAAAAAACAGTATATAATGTGTTGATGCAAATTGCGTTTGAACACAAACCGCAAAAAGGGCTTGTGTCCTTAAGGGTAAGACAAGCTTTTGAAGCGGTGTCCTTAAGGGGTTAAAGGGTTTCTCCATCCCTTGTTTAACAGTAGAATAATGTCCTATGTGTTCCTCCACACACAAAACAAAGCTCAAATAGTGTTTGTAAATATGTTTTAAGTACCTTAAGACAACCAAATCTTATTTATTTTTAGTTTTTATTAGAATCCTTGCAGCATGTAATGAAAAGATAGGAGGGGGTTGCGCTTTTGTAAAAATGTATTTATTTTTTAATGAAGTATTTGTAAAAGTACACTAGATTTCTCTGCCATATTCATACACTTTTGGTCGGACTGAAGTAGAAGCCGACTGTTGGGCTCCTGCTACACGAACTGTCATCAGCCATCGCCCAGTTCTAGGTAGTACTGAAACTGGGCTATTCACTAAACACGGGATTTTGTCCAAATTTCCCTTGTTGGCAATTCAGATTTACTAAAGCCAAATGTGATCAGGATTCAGTCAGTGCAACCGATTCTGTAACATTGGTTTGAAATTTATAAAAAAAAACAATTATTTCTGCATTCGAATCGATTTGCAACACCGGAATTGCCACCTCAGTTCTCACCTCCCTCTTCCTCCCCCCTAGCATGCCGGTGAGTGGGGCCATAATATTTGTAACTAGAAAAGCTACAATTTCTGGGGAAATTGTGTGAAGTGTTCTTGCCTCCACCAGTAGTCTACAACTGGAGTGGGCGGAATAACTGTTATTTATTTATATAGCACATTTAATTGCAACGTTGTTGCCCAAAGTGCTTCACAGTTACATTAAACCATACATTTATAAAAACAATAGCAGGTGTACAAAAGGCCCTGTCTATGACATCACTTGCTTCTCCAGCCTGGCACAGGTCAGAGTATTTTGGTGGTTGCCATCTTCAAACGGTCGTATTTTAAAAACTATACATCCTACAGCGAAGAGCTTTATATTGTGAGAATCACAAGACCCAGACCTACATTTTAATGCATTGTATGTATCTGAAGTATTAAAAATGAAGGCACAGTCGCAGTTTAGATATTGCCCTTCAAGTTTGAGCTGGCTAGAGTGAGGTTTCAATGAATGTCAATGGACGGCATGAGTTGCAAACAAATGGTCATATTGTGAAAACTATCAGGACTATGGCTTATTAGTTATTGCATGAATTCTAGTGGCAGCAGGGATAGCTGAACGTTTTGATATAAGATTTGTGTAGGTGGGCTTGCAAATGAGGGAGTGGTGGCAGTTTAGAAATCATGTCCTGATTTTTCAGCTTTTGCCAGCTCCCACTCTAGTTTTGAACATTTTGCCATTCATTCCTATGGGACCAATTTCGCCACAAGAACGACGATATTCCGTGAACCGTTCGGCGAAACGTTCCACAAAGTAATAGCAATCTAATCGGGAACAATCCGCACGTTTTGGTATATTTCTGTCTATGTAGTGTAAAAACTGTGGGAGGAGTTTGGGTGGCAAATTTGGCTATAATGATAACATTAAGTGGGGCAGTAATTATTATGAGGGAGGTGGGTTTGGACATGCCATAGTTTCCCTCTCCACAACCCAAAACTCAATTAAGTCCCCCTCTTTTCCTCTTCGTGGACAAGGGTTCTCCAATACCTTAGCCAACCCCTAAAATAAATGACTTGTCTACCACCCCTCACTCTACTACTAATACAAAAAAAGCCAATATGTAATAAAAAAATAGATACTTGCCATCAGAAGTCATATATTTTATTTTTGTTCTTCTAGTTTATAAAAAAAATCCAGAATTCCTAACTTAATTAAAAAAACCTGCCGCAAAAATAAAACCCGTGCCCCAACTAAAAATAATCCATCTTCACCCTTGGAGGGCTCGCCGCAGATTGAGTGCAGGAAAGCCCTTTTATTGGTTTTCCACACTAACATGTAGTGCAAAGCGTGGGTTTGCCATATTTTACTACGTACACACTACCTTAGTCAGGGTCTCTTGGGATGTTTGACTTTCTATCGCCATTTTGAACAACAATAAACCTCAGTGTACATGCTTTCTGTATTTATGTTAATGTACAATTCTCACTAGAAGTTTATTTTTTTTATTTTATTTTTTTGTGTCTTTTTGCGAGGCATGACTATTGGCTTACAGTTAATAATTGTATTTCACAGGTTGAATACTCTGCCTATCCTATTTGCATAGCATGCTCACATTGTTACATTCTTTACCCTGCCTGATGAGCTTTGTGAAAGTGCTCAAGCCTTGTGTACTAATGAGTAAGGTTGATCATAATGTTAATCATTTATTTTACTTTTTTAATACTTTTTTTTTGGAATACAGAGTAAGATAAAAGCTGAAGCAATTACACATTAAATCACAATAACCAAATACAGGTATGAGAAGTCAAGAGCTGCTGCACTTTTTTTTTTTGTAAAAGAAATACGAGTAAAACAATACCAGATATAACAAGAGGATTCCCACAGGGGGCCCCAAATGAGACATTCTAAGGATTTCAGAAAAGAGTGCCATACCATAACTATAGGTATTGGCTAAACAATTGGGAGCTGTGGACTAAAAAGCATCTATGTAGGCATCCAGAGATGTTGGGGGCTCAGAGGCTCGGCTCAATCCACAACCCCATTCAACCAATACTCTGCAAAGGTAGAGAACAGTTCTGCTTCAAGGAGGCCTATCTGAGGGCACTGCACTAGGATGTAGGTAGATTGGGTCTTCTGTCTTCTTTGTGGTCCCCCACAGCGCCTCAGACGTGTTTCAGTCCTGCTTTGGGCCCAGCAGGGATATCCCGTCGTGTTGCCTCTCGCCCAGATGAAGTGCGCTGCTTGTTCTGCAGCCATGATGGGGCTTTCACAAATGAACAGCTCGGCTTTCTCTCTTTTCCCTTGGGAGCAAGGCCCCGCCGCCCACCAGGGCCAATCATCGCACTTTTTAGGTGACGCTTACGTCTTCAACATGAGGCCGGTCTGGGAAAGGAACCAATGCTTTGCGCTTGATTTCCTGTGACAGACTGAGGTGAGTGGGCTCGCCGCTGGACTTGTGATTTCAGGCATTGGTGTAGCTGCTGCCAGAATGCTGCAAAGTGTCTGTCAAGTCAGGAAATGTCTGCTTGCTCCACAGTTGGATCGATAGCTTTCGTGGCATCTGCCATTTTAGAAAGGGCCCGCAGGTTGTGTTGAGTCCGCAGGGCCTCAGTGGGGTGGACTGGGATGAACCCCGCTGGCCCCAATGGGGGGGGGGGGGGGGGTAACTGGGCACTTATGGGACACCACAGGGGCTTCGGAAAGTCCAGATCGGGAAAGCGGCCGCCTCTCCCGCTCCAAATGTACACCAGTCCGCACTGTGAGACAAGTATGGCGGTAAACAGGAAGCTGGACAGAATTTAGCTGAGTCCCAGTTCTCCGCTCTGGTAAGGGAGCACAAGAGGCACTGTTAGTTGAGCAGAGTGCAAGATTGGGCAAATATATAGATATACATACTCTACTAGTGAGGAGCGAGTTTCTGTCTCCTTGCTTAGTCCTGTGATTCTCACTTTTAGTAAAGACTGCAAAGGGAATCTCATTACTATACTATTTTGGCATAACATTGACCTAGATTAGTATCCTCTTTCGAGTAGCATTGTTGGACTATAAACTGGAGCAAATTGCTTGTATCTCTAATAAATCCCTAGCACTTAATAATAATAATAATAATAATAATATTTTTATATATTTTTTGAGACTTATATTGGTATTTATTTTGTAGTAGCAAAAGTTTTAAAATTGTGTGTGTGTGTGTATGTGTGTGTATGTATATATATATATATAATTTTTTATTTTTTTTTTACACATCTGTAGGCATCCTTCACTATAGTGACAGACAACATACACAGTTCTGTGGTATTATTTGGGGGTGACGGATTACATACATAAACGGAACCTGACCATTTCTCACTGCAATTTTTTTTTTTTTTTTTATTCCTCTCTACCGTATCCTTGTGGGAGAGCTTGGCAAACCACAGAGTTCATTGCTTGTAAATGATGATGAGGTTCTTAAAAGGGATTTATTTGCTAAGTGTTAGTGAAGCAAGTCACTAAGTAGTTTATATTCATTCGACTTTCTTCAGTTGGGGATATAATACATAAAATCCTCTTATTAACACAAATCTTCTTATCGCAATGAATTAGATGTCAAGGTCCTGGTGTGAAAGTGCTTATTGGTTAATTCTGACTTTCTCATGCTGCACAGTACATTGTACCATTACTAAAGGTCAGGTTTTTAAAAAGACAATATATGTCCGTTCATGAGTAGCACTGCATTAAAGTTCTACAAGTTTGTCTGTATATAATTTAAATACCAATATAACATTTTTCTTTACATTTTCGTTGTCCTTTTAAAGTGCCACTGTGTCCTCTTGTGCAACAACGATAAATATATCTACATTAATTTATATGCAGTTGCATTAAAACAGAAATGTTCATTTAGTTATCAGTAAAGCAAATCATGGATAGTTTTACTGTCACTTATCACTGGACACAGTCTAGCTGCCAGAGTCCACTATGGCCCTGCTTAGCTATATCGAGGTAACCAAATTATTTCGCTGGAGAAGACTGGAAGTATGGGCTGCGGCCATGAGGCATATAAGAAGTCAAACCATACTAATGTCACTTCTGGCACCATTACTGCTGGCTGTAATCTTTATAGACTTTGTAGTGTTCCGTTAGGTGGCCAGCGCAAATCCTCATAGCGATGGATTGAAGCAGTGCATCTCTATAAGAAACATTTAGTGCCTACATGCAAAGATGCTGAATGTCGATAATGCACATTGTGCAGCACTGACCCAAGAAGCACATCTAATGCTAGTCTAAGTGACTGCCACTAGAGATGTTCCTAGGCAATAATGAAAACACTGCCTTTTTTCTGAAAGGCAGTGTTTACTCTGAAGAGCCTACAGGAACAGGCAGTAGACACCAGAACTACATTAAGCTGTAATTGGTCTGGTGGCTAGTGTCCTTTTAACATGAGCAACTTGGGAATCTTAAACTACTGTTCCTTCTTCCATTCCATAGAGGGAACATTCCCATTTCTTCTTGTGTTATACAGTTAAAATGTCCTTCCTAAATCTAGATCTACATCTTTCCTCTATCCATGGCCTTACAAAAGGTCATCGTGGCGTAACCAACCTCGCCACGGGGCATTGGAGAAGCCTGTTTGCCTGCCTGCTGACTATGGCCCCTGGGAGATTTGACCCTTAAAATACAGGATTACTGCTACTGGCCCTTTAAGAACCATCTGGAGACATACTGTGGAGTTACTGGGTGGCTACCATTTCATGTATCAGAGGCACATGGTGAGAACAATGGATGAAGCACATGGTGAGAACAATGGATGGCGGCCATTTTAACACACACACTGTTGTGACTTTTCTACACGGTGCCATCTCGCCGGTATTTGGTGCACAAACACATCGTGCAGTAGTTTTAAACTATATAACAGGGGACACATTATACAGTATTTATTTTTTATATAATCTGTATATGGTCTGCGGAATCTGCATTAAACTGTATCTTCCAAACTACTGAACGGATCTGGGTGAATTTTGGGTATGTGGTTCACCCAGATCCCCCGGTTCTGAGGATATACTTTATCTGGGGTTATTGCATGTTTTGGGGTCCCTGTGATATGTTTTATAAAACTGTATTTCTCTGTCTGTGACAATTATATTACCCATTGTGTTCAGTAATCATATCACAGGCAGAGGGGATGATTTTGTGTGGGAGTGTCTGTGTGTATTGTACATATTGATTGGTTGTTCTGTAAAACCCTGTGGGCAGTACTATGTTTGTGGATTGGGAATAAAAGAGGCTGTATGTGCCAGTACAGTCAGATTCTGCTTGACCCTCAAAACGAAGTGTTGTCTCGTTAAACCTTTCATATGGTTTTTCCTGTTCAGCGGTTTACAGCATTCATATGCTTGAGAGCATTTGTATGCTTCTCCGGTTCGGTGGTTGTGGTGTCTGCTGCAGTACCTTGAGTTCTCAGGAAGCGCTAGGAGCATCCTTCAACGGAGGTACCCAGTCTGGGTGCCCGTCAATCCGTTACAGTAATCAACAAAAAAGAAATTAAGGCTTCAAAAACCCAAACAGCCCCCACCAGGGTACAAAAATCTCTGGGCCGTTGGCCTTTTTATTTAAGAAGGCTTTAGGGAAATTGTCGTATTTGTTCATTTGGCATGCATTAATTACAGGAGCATTCTAGATGCATACCTAGATCTATTCTTGTCGATGGGCCAAAATAGAGGGGCGTGAAAATTTTAAGGTCACTGTAGACTCTAAGAAAAATTACCAATAGATTTATTCCAGCTTCTGACAGTTTTCAGCTGAAGACTACACCTGAAGTGCCCAGTTTATTTAGAGACATTTTAACATTTTGTCATCCCTGCTTACTTGTTACATGCAGTATAGTATTCTGTCCATCTCCCTTTTTTTTTTTTTTTTTTTTTTTTTATATATATGGATGGCAAATATATATAAAAAAAAAATACTTGCATATTCTGGTATTGTGTGAAAGCTTATGAAAGTTTAAATATATATTTTTTTTTTTATGGACCATCTGATTTTTTACTTCCATACAATTTTGTATTTATTTATTTTAAATAACCTTGAAATGGAAAATGTGTAAATTCACTGCATAAGAAGATGTCTGTGCATGCCTGAGATGCAATACCGGTTGTATTTCAAACTGTTAAGCAATGCGTTCAGGCTATGCTGGTTAAATAACAACCGCCACCTCCATTCCTTTATTTTTTTTATTTTTTTTTTTTATATAATTCTTTCAAGTATAATAGCAGAATGTTGCAGTGATGGTTGTCCTTCCACAAGTATCTTCCTATCTCCACACATGATCTTTGGAGTTCACCAAAAGTGATAAATGGGTTCTTGGTCACCTCTCTTACCAAGGACCTTCTCCCTTGATTGCTCTGTTTGTGTGGCCAGCTCTTGAAAGAGCCCTGGTTGTCCCAAACTTCTTCTCTTTAAGAATAATGAAAGCCACTGTACTCTTGGGAATCTTCAATGAAACCAAACGTTTTGTAGACTTCCCCAGATGTCTGCCTCAACACAATATTGTCTCTGATTCCACTGATGGTATGTACGTTGGCAGCCAGATCGTAAGATAACTTGCAGACCAGATCGAGCGCCATGCATCATACCCATGCGTGTTTTTTTTTTATATATATATATATATATATATACACAAAACCATTTAAAGATTAAAAAGAGCGGGGAAAAAAGGTGTCCATTGTTAAGGTCACCTGCAGAAATGCAGCGTGAAGTCTGAAACACAATGCCTGTCTGTGCTAATTTGCATGTCAAGGTAGGAACTCTGGGATAGCTGTGGAAACATCATTTCTTGAGTTTCTGTGGTCAGTGGGGACTTCCCAATGTCCTTGAGATATGCAGTTGATGCAGTACAGTAATTTGTGTTTATGTATGTATAAATGTGTGTTTGAATAGATACACTATTATTACATAGCAAATATTTTAAAAATTGAAAAGTTTACAAAGGAATTATTTTATATAATTTTTATGTACATTATTTATTTCCAGGTCTCTCTGACACGCAGTTCTCCGTATGGTGAAAGTGAAGCTCACAGTGGACTCTTTCTCCTGTCCTATGATAAAACCTTGGCAGTTAAAGAGATATCCAGTGAAGATGTTGCAAACATGCATAGTATTCTATCTGATTATCACCAAGTAAGTAACCATTAGTCCACATACTGCATCCACTCCTTTCTAATATATCAGTATATGCTCAGTGTTAAAGTTGAAACACTATGAGTACATAAACTATCTAAAATAAAAAAATAAAAAAACTCATGGCTTCTGCAGAACGTAGGAATTGGCAATATATGATGGATAGTCAGAAGTGAGTGTGTTAGTGAGTATATGCATGACAGGTACTCTAAAAACATGGTGCCAGTAGAATTTGTATTTATTTGGATTTACCTTGTAAAATGAGTGGAACAAATTGCCACGGCATACAATTTCCATCAAAAAACAATGGAATAAATTATGCAGCCACAGTCTCTTATGCAACCATGGAGTATGTACCTCGCTTTTTTTTAGCAATAGCTGGCATTGCAATCTGCCCATCATACATAACTTGAATGCGGAGAAGGAGTCTTTGGTTCCTGCACCCCTATATTGCAAGTTGGCATATAAATTTCCCATGTTAAAATTAGTGTAGAACCCATCGATATTGGGGTACTGTGACGTAGTGGTGGGCTTAACACAATATGGCCACATGGTGTAACTGAAGCCCCCAATTCCCATTTAAAAAAAAAAAAAAAAAATTCCCCCTCTCCGCCCATCATTGTTATTTAAAGTTAGGTAGATTTCTACTGAAATGCCGATGAATCATTTTTATATTATTGTGTTGGTGGCGTAGATGCAGAGCTTTAATATTGGGAGATCAGTGGTTTTAAATCAAACTGCCCCATTACTTTTACAGAAAATAGTGCTCATTGTCTCTTTATAGATATTTACACTTTTTTTTTTTTGCTATTCCGCTAAGGCAGATTAAAAAGCTTTTTCTTGTTTTGTCACAGCACATAGTGAAATGTCACGGGAGCACACTGCTGCCACAGTTTCTTGGGATGTACCGTCTGAGTGTGGAGAATGAAGACTCCTATATGCTAGTAATGAGGAATATGTTCAGCCACAGGCTTACAGTCCACAAGAAGTATGATCTCAAGGTGAAAAATTGTGTCTGGGCACTTGTGTTTTGTCTTTGTTTATCTTTTATTTATATATATATATATATATATATATATATAATTATTATTATTTTTATTTTATTTATTTATTTATTTTTTCTTCTTTTGACTAAATCATTGTGGTGACTTTGCTAATAAATTGTAAATTCTTTAGAAAACCGGTCGGTGTGCAGTAGTTGTTCATGTTGTCCTAATGGGAGTTTGGAAAATAAGTCTACAGATTAAGCCTGGTCTTCTTTATTTTCACCTCACACTTGATGCCTATATGGCCTGCATGGCTCATGACATCTAATATAGTTCTGAAATATTCATAGAGGTTACCTAAGTAGCGACTTTACCCAATGGAGTTGTTTATGTCAGTGGACAAATTAGCATGTTAAAAGACAGTCATTCAATCCTCTGGAGAAGTAATTATTTTCTGTGTTTACGCAGACCGGGGATAGGGGGTGGTGCCTTCAGACACTAAATTAAAGATTGTAGCCTGATTATCCTCCAGGAAGCAGGTGATTTGATCCATCACATATTGTCCAATTAAACTTGGGAAATTGCATTCTGGTCCAACTTGATTGCAAAATCTGCTTGCCAGGTGAGGGACCATTTTTCATCAGAAAAGGGTGAATGTCTCAAGGATCAAACATTGATTTAAAAACCTTCCTATATACACACAGACATTCAAAGTAACACATTAGTTTTATTTTTTTCTTGGGTAGCATTATATTTACGTATATAATTATCTAATAGAAATATAACCTTTTACTTGGTTATGTAATGGGTCTTTTCTATAAATGTTAGGGTTGTGTTTTTTTATTATATGTATTTATGAAACCCTATGTGTGAATCATCTAAAGAGCCCCAGGGTGCATATACTGTATGTATTTATTTTACTTACGTTTGTTGTATTTTTGGTTCCGGTCTGTATCTCTCTCTTTTTGTTTTCCAGGGATCATTGGTGTCTCGTGAAGCTAGTGATAAAGAAAAGGTATTCTCTCTCTAATCATTGTGTTTGAAGGCTTTTCTGATGGGTGTATGCCCATATTAGAGGAGTTATGATCAGTGAAGTGGTGCTAAATTCTAAAATATGGGAACTAGTAGAACCAGCAGGTACATTTAATTGGTTACTTTACGTTTACAACTTTACACCACTTTCAGATTATAAGGCTTTGCAGCCATTTCTACAGTTTTACAGTTTGTTCTCCAAGAAATTAAACTTTTACTCTTAATTATGAAGCCTTTTTCCATTTTTAAAAAAAAATATTTTTTAAAAGCAGTGCTGATTCTTCTCTCACACTGTTTAGTTATTTCAGTGCATAGCGATGGTGTAATGAACAAAAGGAGTGAAAAAGGTTATGTAAATATTTTTGGAACTCTGCATAAAAAAAAGCTAAGATTTTTGTTAGGAAAACTACTATAAAACTTTATTTTATGTAACAAACAAAGTCCACTACCGATCGATTTCACAAATTTTTCA
Organism: Pelobates fuscus; assembly: GCF_036172605.1. Lineage (NCBI taxonomy): Eukaryota > Metazoa > Chordata > Amphibia > Anura > Pelobatidae > Pelobates > Pelobates fuscus. The sequence continues at coordinate 398,086,945 of NC_086317.1, forward strand.
TACAGTTGACATGATAGACCATTACAAACCTTCAAAATAGCTTAAAATGAAAAAGCCTGCTCAAGTCCCCAGGTAGAAGCAGCACTGTCCTTTCCCAGAAGTACTTGCTTTTTTTCCATATAAATTGTGTCTCTACAGAAGAGACAACCAGTGTCCATGTGATATTCCCATTTGCTTAGAATTCAAAGTGAGTTTTCAAGTTTAGGACAAGAAAATGTAACTGAAAACATTTCTTATGTGAATAATTACCCCAGTTAGCCTAAAATTTTAAATGCTTCAATTGTTCACCTTGCACACACATGCAAGTAAAGTAAAGGGTCTGACTTGCTTAAATGTACTCTCTAACAAACTGGAAAAGGCTTACTTGGCCTTCCACAGGCTTAGAAAACATTATGCAATCTGAAGAGTAGAGGTGGCATTTTAGCATTCTGTTCTGGTATTTAAAAAAATTGGCAGTATTGTTCATCAAAGTGTAGATTTTCGTAACAAGCTATAGAAAGATATGGGTTCTTGAAGGCTAGATTAAGAATGGAGTGTCCTGCTCTTTTCCTTCACAGCAACTACAGTATGAATGGTGTTTCTTGTTCTTCTCCTTCACAGCAACTGCAGTACATATAATATACTTGGCATGCTGATGTCTCTCTAGCTAGTGTTTAACTCCAGAAATTGAGTTGGACAAGCTGGTTACGTAGTCAGCATGATGGTGGGATGGGGAGGTATACCTTGATTGGGAAAGTGTTCCCAAGATGGGCCAATCAGGTAAATAGAAGCAGAGGGTGGGTGTTACGTTGGCAATGATGGCAATGCTGACTTATTTTGAAACAAGGGAATTGCTTTAAGACATGCTAATAAAACACTATAAATGTATAGTTCTGAGATATTATACAGTCATCACTTAAGGACTCATTCTAAGTTAAAGTGAACCTGCTGTGACAGCTTCCCTTTAAAAGCATAGCTGAAGTTAGAGAAAATAAATCATTTTGTTCCCTTGCTGTCTTTATGCAGTATTTTCTGTTACATCAAGTACATTCCAGCGATGAGTAAACAGACCATATATGGTGGCCACAGCCTTCATTAAAAGTACATCTTCTAAAAAGGGCAGTTGTGCGTTGTCTCACAAGCTCTATAAATAATCTGGCCCTTACATAATTTCCAGATCAGCCTTTTCCCTAGGAAAAAAAAGCATCAGGACCACAGCCCATTATGCAGACGGTTATGTATATTGTGATGACTCTTATGTTACACATTATTCTTCATTCATCATTTAGCCCCACCTGCATTCTTGGATCTAAACTCACAGTATTCATGACCTATGCATTTACAACCAAGCAGTCCTCATCTGTTTTCATTATCTTCCCCATCTACGTATCTTGTCCCAATTGGCTTTGTTTTTTTCAGAGTTTTTATTTATTTAATTGTTTGCATTTAGATAATGGGTCACTGAACGGTTTTAGAATGGAAGCATTGTTATCGAAGCTATTGCTGTTAATGTAACATGGGCATTTCTAAACATTTAAGAACAAGTCCACTTATCTAAAGGGAGTAGGGGGAAAACTGATTAACAGGGAACATTTTTTTCAGATTTATGAGCAATTCTGGGACATTGCTTTTAAAAGTTTTGCAGTCAGCTTCGAAACCAAAAGAATGTTCCTTCTCATTAATCCATATTTAGAAATTGTGGCACACGTGCTCTGTATACAAACATCTCATAATATCTAGAAATAGGTGGCATAGAAAGGCATATTTATTAATGACGGTGAACTGTCAGAGGATGATGAGAGCAGTTAAAAGGACACTTTAGTCACCAAAACAACTTTAGCTTAATGAAACGGTCTGATGTTAACTTGCTTTAGAAGTTTTGTCTCCTGCTCTATAAATTGAACTTTGCATACAGGAGATTCCTGCAGGGTCTAGCATGCTATTAACAGAACAGGAGATAAGAAATTTTAAATTAAACCGAATGTGCAATAAAGGAAGTTTAAACATTACAGGAAGTGTTTAGGATGCAGGCAGGTGTGAGTAAGGCTACGTAAACAAAGTGATTTAGCTCAGTGCGAATTGAACAGTGAAACTGCAGTGGCATGCTATATACACCAAAACTGCTTCATTAAGCAAAATATGTTTTAGTGACTATGCACTGAAAAGTTTTAGTTTTTTGTATACTTAGTTTTACACTTTTTTTTTTTTTTTAAGTTTGTTCTTTGTAATATGGAAATATGGGTAGTACATTGATGGGCATGAGTATTGATATGGACAAAGGATCCAATACGTATATTCAGGGGAACCCAAATTATATCAGGTGCCTGGAGAAGCAATTAACACACGACACAAATGGTTGTGAGTCCAGAATTACTTCCTGTTCGTTTATTCAAAGTAGGGTGTATTTATACTCAATATTGTTGCAGCTTAGCTTGAAGGTTTAAAAATAAATTATGTAGTTAGAGATCGGAAAGTCAAAAGATACAATTAGTTAAAGGACCACTATAGTCACCCAGACCACTTCAGCTCAATGAAGTGGTCTGGGTGCCAGGTCCCCCAGGTTTTAGCCCTTCAGATGTAAACATAGCAGTTTCAGAGAAACTGCTATGTTTGCATTACAGGGTCAATTCAGCCTCTAGTGGCTGTCTTCCTGACAGCCGCTAGATGCGCTTTCCCGACGCTCAATGCGAAAATCGCATTGAGCACACAGAAAGTCCATAGAAAAGCAATGAGAAATGCTTTCCTATGGGCGTTTTCATGCATGCGCGGCTCTGGCCGCACATGGCATTCGGCTCCACTCCGGAGATCACCAACGCCGAGGGAGCCCAGCGCTGGATAACCCCTTTAGCACAGCGGGAGGGGGTCCCTGAGGGTGTGGGGGACCTAAGGATTATATAGTGCCAGGAAAACGAGTTTGTTTTCCTGACACTATAGTGATCCTTTAATGTACCTACATATTGCATAAGATATAAAGTTAGTTTACAAAACAATATGTGGTTACATATTTCATAAGATAGGAAGGTCGCAGATAAAATTAGCTAACAGTTACACAATGTACAGTTTCTCAAAATAAGTGCTCCGGTGGGGACTAGAATACACGGAGAACGCAACTTATGCTGACACGTATACAGCATTTTACAAAGTTCATTACATATAAAAAGCATCAGATGTAGGCCTTAATTTAATTACACTGAACATTGGAATCAAGATATATTCCCTCACAGTATGAGATGGACAAAAGTCATTTTAGATTGGTGGACTACAAGTGGCAGTGGAGGTACTGGGGGGGCTATAATGAAATATTTAAGCAATTACGCAATTATTTTAGTAAACCAGAAAATGTGGTGAATGTAAAGACAAATTTATGGAGATTTTCCATTTCAGCAGTTTTATTGGACTTTGCTGTTTACTAATCTATATTTAGCAATGCTATATATTTATTTGCAGCCATATTTATAAAAAAAACAAACAAACAAAAAAAAAACATTAGCATTGAAGACTTAATTTAAACCTAATTCCACGATGAGAAAGGCAATGCCTTATTTGTGTTAACTCTGGAAGTAGGTTGTTCCAATGCACAGTTTAGAGTACATTTATTTTTCATATGGATAACCCACATTCCAGACTGATGTACCGTAAGTCTGGACAAAGGCATGATGGTGTGTTTGGTTTTCAGATGCACAACATGCAACATGTCAAATGGTAAAACAGGGGCCATCTAATTTTACAGCTGAGGCCAGGGGTGGGCTTTTCTGAGAAGTTTTAGGTGACTAATTTATGCAACTAAAATGTAAATTAGAACAAGTACAACGTATGTACAAAAACTGATTTCTAAACACATTTATTGGAGATTAAATACCCATTACTGTGAGTATTATTCCTGTGGAGCTCTGGTATACACGCAGACACACCAAGAATATGGAGCTTCTAGAAAAGAGGGGCATTGGTATAGAATAAAGGACCAGAATAGGGACTGTCCCTTCTTAATACGAACACTTGGGATGTATGCAGATATTTATCAACTTGTATTCTGGCATATGACCTAATTTACAATACTGAATATTATAATCCTATGGCAAAAATATGTATTGCATATGTTCTAAATGGAATTGTTTATTTCTTGAAGGTAAAAGAATTGCCAACCTTGAAAGACATGGATTTTTTAAACATGAGCCAGAAAGTGTATGTTGATGAGGAGCAGAAAAAAGTCTTCATGGACAAGTTGAAACGAGATGTGGAGGTATAGAAAGATTACCATTTGACTTTAGTTGTGGTGTGACTAGAGGAGTAATGTTCAGAGTGTTCACATTAATTATTTTTTTTTTTTTTAAATATGTGGGTTATTTCTTACAATTGCTATTTTAATTTGTTTTCCTTTCCTATTATGTACCACTTATTTCACCTTTACATTTGGGTAACCAATGGATTCGATACTGTGGCTGTTTAAAATGTAAATTTCTAAACACCAAAAACAATAATCTATAAAGAACCCAGTTTTGCTACATTGTGACGTATTATGATAAGACCCAAATTTGCTTCAGTATAAAATAGCCCTTTTTTTTTTTTTTAATTTTTTTTAATCTTCTACGATATAGATAGGGGTGTGTTTGCCGTTTTTTTGTTTTTTGGGGGGTTGGTTCTGTGCTGTCTCTGTACTACGCCAATTTAGTAAAGGGTGTAGGGTTAAAAAACAATCCCAGGGTCATTCGAGCCATTATTCTTAAAGTAATGCTGGATGTCTAACTTTTGTGTTTGTACAGGTACTAACCCTGGCTCCTTTAAAAGAATTTTAGCAACTCTTCATTTTATCCAATCCAATGTTTAGAGCAATATTGTGACTTCTGATCCAGTGATGTTTGGGCTACAAAATGCTTATGTGACTGTGTATTATGACCTGACTACATCCAAATCAGCAGTTGGTAAATAGAAAGCGTTTTGTTGCTAAGTTTAAAACCCATTCAACCGAACCACACACCTGTTCTTTTGAGGCATCCAGGCTGGTAGACTATAAAAGCATACAGGCTCTGATTTGTGCCCAACAAATCCGAAACATTCACCCCTATTTTCTTTAGTGCACTCAGCCATTGTTAGATGATGTCAAATCTACGGTGCTGCAGAATGTTCTAAAGGTGACAATTGTGCAAGTTATTTACTAAACCCCAGATTGTAGAAAAATGAAATCCAAATGGCAGAATTTAGGAGAAATTTATGGAAATATTTTCCTACAATGCTATTGTCTAAATTATTTTATTCTAAATGCTGCCTGCATTTTTTAATGCGTTGCAATTCAGGGTTTAGTGAATAAACCTCTAGTGTTTAGAAAATAATTATCATGCCTGTATACTATGATCTAAATTCTAAGAAAGGAACACATTTTTCAAAAGTGTTTATTTAGATGGTAAAGGAACAGTTTTTACTCTTTTCCCATACATGTTTGTTTAGTGGTTGTGGGAGGTCAGTCTGTTCTTTTTTCCATAGTCCCTAGCTTATTTTACATTTTTCAGATCCTGAAATGACATTTTGTACTCTGAACAAGATGTTCTAGGAACATTGGTGACATTGTGACAGCTTTGCCTGGCTTTTCTAATCTGAGATGTCAGAAATAAGTGCTCTTCATAAATCAGTCATGTTTTGCATTCAGATGCTTTGTCATTGGTGCCAAAATTACTATTCTAAGATCCAGTTATGTTTCTCTAAAGTAGCCAGTTAATAAATGATTATCCATCTTGGAACCGTGGACATGGCATAATGTGCCTGTTGCCTGGTAGTGATGTGACTGGTAGTGCATGGGTGATTAGATTAAGGCAATGGCTAATTGATAGGAACTGTGAAATGAAGGATGGACAAACATGACTGATTTACGAAGAGCACTTGTTTCTGACATCTAAGGGGATATGGGTGATGTCATTAGTAGCATCAAGCAGGAGATGATAAAGGGATTGTACGTTATTAGATATATGGGGCAGCGTTTAATTTTTTTGGGTCTCATATTTCCACTTTACCTTAACAATAGAGCCTCCTCTGTCTTAAAGCGGCACTGTCATGCCAAACTTACCTTTCTTTAATCGATTCCTCTTCTCTCCCTCTGTCAGGATCTGTTCTTCAATTATTAGCAATTTTCCCACAATTCTTAGCTTTCCTCCCTGTTCCCGCGATGCATCCTGTCAGTATTCCCGAACGTCCTGTCACTTAGACAGGACACCGGCAAAACAACTGAATTGCATCCTAACAGAATGAGAACAGTTTCTACATTTGTGTTAGAACGCAATGTGGGATTTTGTTCGGATCGGAATTTCATTCGAATGAATGAAACTCCAATCTGATTCGTGCCACGGCTGCCATCCATTCAGAGTGCTCTCTGTCATTTCAAGCCATCCAATCAGTGCTCTGTGTCATTTTACACAGCGTGGGAAAATTCAAAAGAACTTTCCAAAGCTGTGTAAAATGACTAGCACTCTGGTTGAATTCCAAGTCAACCAATCAGAGTGTTCTGAGCCTACTTGAAGGGCGGGGCAAGGCTTTATAAGCTGTTCCCTGCCCTGCGCAGCTCAGTCTGCGCCGTGCTGTCACCGGGTGAAGATGGATTCATTTTTTTTTTGTAAATCTCTTTTTTTTTTTATTGAGGCATAAAGTTATGTGAGTACAGAATGTAGAAAGGGAGACAATAAGGTTTCAAACAATACGGGGGTAATACCATGCAATACGTATCATCTCTGTACGGTGATAGCCTCATTTTTGTAGATATTATATTCATTGTTTCTTTTTTATCAATCAAGACGTTTGAAGCTGTGAGACTCGCAGGTCTCCATAATGAATTATATGCAATTTAAATCAACAATAACAGTTCGGGCACGCAGGCCCACATTGCTGTCGGGTTCGCAGGTCACTTTTGTCAGTTCGGTTGCGTTTCTGGTTGGATAAATAGTCAAGTGTGTGTTGGCTGGTGTCTCCCCCAGTGTCTGTGTGGTTTAGGTGTGTTTGGGAGTCAGGTGGAGTGAGCGCCAACATAGCTGTTGGAGCGTAGTTTGTGGGTTCCCTTCTTCATTAGGGGTGCGAGTTAGCTCCTTCCCCTCCTTGTTTTCCTTATTCCCTTACTGTGGTTGGACCCTCCTTTTCTATGTCTGTCCCCTCGAGGGGTTGAGTGAGTTGGTAAGTCAGAAACTTTCCTTAGATTTCAGGGTTGTGTGTAGTGTTGGCTGGGGGTCTACGGTGGCTAGGTAAGCTCTTGTTTAGAGTCTGTCGTTCTCCCTAGTGTTGGTGTGTTCCTGGGGGCTGAGGCAGGCGTGTAGCTAGGTCATCGGGGGGGGGGAGGTGGGAGGGGGGTGGGGTGAAGGTATGTCTGGTAGAAGAGGGGGATCGGGTGCGTCCGTTGTCAGTCGTCCTCAGTCGTGCTTGTTGAGGGTTGGTCTTGTCTGGCTGTGTCTCAGTGGGCGTTAGTTCTGATGGTCTGTTGGAATCCTTCTTTTGCTGTCTCAAGGATCCAGTGTGTCCAAATGTCTAGGTAGGTCCTATGGGTCTGGTTGGCCGTCATCGTCAGTTCCTCAATTTTCCTAAGGTCTTCCATTTGGTTAAACCATGTCAGTAGCGGGGGTGTTGTAGTTTGCTTCCAGAATTGGGGGAGCACCTGTTTGGCTGTGTTAAGTATTCTAATGGTTATAGTTTTTTTGTATTTGGAGTGTGGGACAGTTGTATGGTGTAGGAGCATTGCCGCTGGTTCCAGGGGGGGGGGGGGGGGCGCATCCGAGAACTTCTCTAGGACCGTGTGGATCCCCTCCCAGTATGTTTTGATTTTCTCACAATCCCACCAAATGTGTTTTATGGTTCCCACCTCTATCTCCAGCATTGGTCAGAGTGAGTTGGGTCAATTTGGTGTAGGAGGTGTGGTGTTTTGTACCATTGTGTTAATAGTTTGTATGCTGTCTCTTGAGTTTTGCTGTGTGTTGAGCAGTGGTGTGTTAGGTAACAGATGGACTCCCATTCCTTATCCGTGAGTGTGGAGCGTAGGGCCGTCTCCCATTTACCCATGTAAAGGAGTGTTTCGGATGGGGTTTCTAGTTGCAGCATGGAGTATAGATAGGATATTCCATGCGGGAGTGGATCTGGGCTTGCGCTGACCGCTTCTATTGTGGTCAGGCCCCTAGTGAGCGCCGGGCCTTGCGGTAGCGTTCGGATGAAGTTAGTTAGCTGGTTGTGTCTGAACCGGTGCATGAATGTCGTAGGTGTCTCCACTAGTAGGGCTGTTAGTGGTTTACATTCTCCTGCTTGGAGGATGTGGTGTAGGCGAGGAGTCTCGCCCGGGAGAATGTTGCGAAGTGCTCTCGGGTCTAGTCCCGGGGGGAAGTCGGGATTATATGTTAGGGGCAGAAGGGGGGAGGGGAATGGCGACATGCTACCGGTCTTGGAGGCTCTCCTCCATACTTTCAAGGTGTGCCATGTGTATATGGACATATCCTTCCCATCCGCTGCCACCCGGCCCCAGGGCAGTCCGGAGAGCGGTCTGCCCACTTCTGCTTCCTCTACTGTTTTCCAAAGCTTCCCGACGGTATCTTTTGACCACTCCACGATCCGCAATAGATGCGCCGCGACGTAGTATCGGTAGAAGTCTGGGAGGGCTATTCCCCCCCTGTCTTTGGGGCGAGTTAGTGTGGAGAATTTCAATCTAGGTCTACCCCCGTTCCATACGTACTTAGTCATCTCCGATCTAAGGGACCCGAAGAATGTCTTTTGGATCGCTATGGGGATGGCCTGGAGGAGGTAGAGGAGACGTGGGAGGAAATTCATTTTCAGGACCTGGACCCTTCCCAGCCAGGAGATATGTGGGAAGGACCACTCTCGCATGTCCCTTTGGAATGATTGTAGTGTGGTCGTGAAATTTTCCTTGTACAAGTCCTCACTATGTCTTGTCAGCCATATCCCTAAGTACCTAATTTTGTGTTCAGCCCATTGGTATGGGAAGCTGTGCCGTAGGGGCTCTGCTTGTGCAGCATTTACACTGACGTTGAGAATGTATGATTTCCCGTGGTTGATTTTTAGGTTTGATATGGTCCCGAATTCCCTTAGTTCTTTCTGCAGGTTTGGAAGGGAGATCTCGGGTTTGGTCACCACAAAGAGCAGGTCGTCCGCGTACGCGGCGACCTTGTGGTGCACTTGCCCTGTTTCCACTCCGGTGATGTCTGTGTTGTCTAATGTGTGAGAGGAACGGTGCTAGTGCGAGAACAAATAAGAGTGGGGAGAGGGGGCAGCCCTGTCTCGTGCCGTTGTGTATGGTGAAGGTCTCGGTGGGCGCTCGATTAACTATTACCTGGGCTGTCGGTTCCCGATAAAGTTCCTCTATCCACCTTCTCAGGTGGGGTCCCAGTCCTGCGTGGGCCAGCACTTCGAAGAGGTACACCCAGCAGACCCTGTCGAAGGCCTTCTCTGCGTCAGTTGACAGGAGAAGAAGGCCTTCCTTCTTACCTTTACTACCGTGCATGAGGGTAAGCGCTCTGATGGTATTGTCGCGGGCCTCACGTCCCGCCACGAACCCCACCTGGTCCGGGTGGACCAGCGATGGGACATGTTTTGTGAGCCGTGTGGCCAGGATCTTGGCCATTAGCTTGATGTCGCAGTTGATGAGCGATATGGGCCTATAGTTACTACATTGTTCCTTGTCTTTACCGTCTTTGGGGATTATGGAGATATGCGCCGCTAGGGCTTGTTTAGGAATATTGTGTCCCTCCCTGACTGCGTTAAAGGCTTCCACCATAGGTTGGTATAAGTCTTCAGCATAGGTCTTGTAGTATTTGGTCGGTAGGCCATCCGGCCCTGGGCTTTTACCTGTCTTAGTTTGCTTAATTGCCATCGCTAATTTCTCTATCGTGATAGGCACATCTATCATGTCTGCTATGTCTGGGTCTAAGGTCGGTAGTGGGTGTTCAGCTAGGTATTTCCTGATCGCTTCGCGTAGGTGGGATTTCGCCTTTTGAGTTTGTGGTTGTGGCAGTGTGTACAGGTCCGAGTAATATGTGCGGATGGTGTTTTGTATGTCTTTCGGGAGATGGTGTAATTTCCCTTGTTTGTCTCGAATCTTGTCAATGTATGTGTGTTGTCTCTGTTTTTTCAGCATCGCGGCTAGGAGCTTGCCGCTTTTGTTTCCCTGCTGTGCAAAGAGGGCCTTGTGTCTTATCGCTTCTCTGTGGTGTTTGGTGTGTAGTAGGGTGGCGAGCTCTCTCCTTAGTTGGAGAAGTCTTGATTGGTGTGTGCTGTCAGGTGTTTGTTTGTTTTGTTCATCTACCTTGTGGATGTCGGACAGTAGGTTGTTTAACCGTGCCTCGGTCAGTTTCTTCAATAGTGCCCCCTGTTGTATGTAGTGTCCCCTTATCACGCTCTTGTGCGCTTCCCAACGGATTGTCGGGGAGGTCTGTTCGGCCGTGTTGAGTGTGAGGTATTCTTTTATTTTCTCGCCTATGAAGCCCGAGATCTCTTGATTGGCTAGGAGGTACTCATTGAGTCTCCATTTCGGGTTCGTGGGGCGGTAAAGTGGTGATGTCAGGGTCAGTAATACTGGGGCGTGGTCCGACCAGGTGGCCCCACCGATTGTGACCGCAGTCACCAGGGGGAGGTCGTGGTGCGTGGTATAGACATGATCTATCCGAGAGTAGGAGTTGTGTGGTTGGGAGTAGAAAGTGAAGTTCCTTTCATCTGGATGGTGGGCTCTCCAGCAGTCAACTAGGCGCTGGCTACGGAGAAGGGATTTGATGTGTTGTAGGTGTTGTGTGGGGACATGGGAGACGCCCGATGAAGTGTCCCATGCCGGGTCTAGCGCAATATTAAAGTCCCCCCCTAGAATGAGAGTCCCTGCCATGAAGTGTTGGAGCTTGTGTAGTGTCTGTTTGAGAAAGCGCGCTTGTTGTTTGTTTGGTGCATAGATGTTTGCGAACGTGTATTGGTGTCCCGCAATTGTCCCTTTGAGGAATAGGTATCGACCTTCGTCGTCGGTCATGCATCCCCCCTCCTGGAACGGCAGCCTTTTGTGAAGGAGTATCGCTATCCCCCTGGCCTTACCACCATGGTAGTCGCTGTAATACCCTTGGCTATAGTGATGGTTTGTTAGTTTGGGTCTTGCCCCTTTTTTGAAGTGGGTTTCCTGTACCATGACTATTGAGGCCCTGTGTCTGTGGAAGTCTCGTAGGGCCCCCGTCCTCTTCTCCGGCTTGTTCAGTCCTTTAGCATTTATTGTGAGGACACGTAATTGGTCGGGAGTCAACGTCATGTCGTGTGGTCGGATCGTTTATGGACGGGTTTAAGGGGTGTCTCCGTCTGGGGTCTCTGCGTGTCGGGTAGGCACGTCGAGTCCCAAGTGTGTCAGGGAGGGTACGGTCAGAGGAGTAGGCGTTAGGGTGGAGATGGAGGTGGTATGGGGGTCTGGGTGGAAGGGTAAGTGGTGGAGGTGTGGAAATGCCTCCGGGTGTCTCGTCACTATCTAATGACGATGAGGTACAGGCGTCGGTGAGCCTCACTCCACCGCACCTCCAGAGGTGTCGGTGAGTGGCTCGTTACCTGGTTGGCGCCTTCCTGTAGGGTGTCGGTTGGGCGTCCGGTGTGGCGAGTCGGTGTCCCTGTGGCGCTTCGGGTCACGTGGCTTCCCCATGTGGCTCGTCTTTGTTCATTTGATATGTGCGTTTCTGTCGTCCCCGCCTCGGGGTGTACTGGCCCTAAGGCCTGTATGGGTGTGTGTCGATGAGTGCCTTAATTCAGCGTGTGGCTGTTCTGTCATTTGTAATAAGGTCGCATTAATAAAGCAGCGGTATAACTGGTTACATATCACAACAGGTGAAAACAAGTCTGAACAGTTTGACAACTTCACTAGATCGTGTACATTTCGCCCCCCCCCCCCCCCCCCCCAAAAGTTAGTTAGCTGGTTGTGTCTGAACCGGTGCATGAATGTCGTAGGTGTCTCCACTAGTAGGGCTGTTAGTGGTTTACATTCTCCTGCTTGGAGGATGTGGTGTAGGCGAGGAGTCTCGCCCGGGAGAATGTTGCGAAGTGCTCTCGGGTCTAGTCCCGGGGGGAAGTCGGGATTATATGTTAGGGGCAGAAGGGGGGAGGGGAATGGCGACATGCTACCGGTCTTGGAGGCTCTCCTCCATACTTTCAAGGTGTGCCATGTGTATATGGACATATCCTTCCCATCCGCTGCCACCCGGCCCCAGGGCAGTCCGGAGAGCGGTCTGCCCACTTCTGCTTCCTCTACTGTTTTCCAAAGCTTCCCGACGGTATCTTTTGACCACTCCACGATCCGCAATAGATGCGCCGCGACGTAGTATCGGTAGAAGTCTGGGAGGGCTATTCCCCCCCTGTCTTTGGGGCGAGTTAGTGTGGAGAATTTCAATCTAGGTCTACCCCCGTTCCATACGTACTTAGTCATCTCCGATCTAAGGGACCCGAAGAATGTCTTTTGGATCGCTATGGGGATGGCCTGGAGGAGGTAGAGGAGACGTGGGAGGAAATTCATTTTCAGGACCTGGACCCTTCCCAGCCAGGAGATATGTGGGAAGGACCACTCTCGCATGTCCCTTTGGAATGATTGTAGTGTGGTCGTGAAATTTTCCTTGTACAAGTCCTCACTATGTCTTGTCAGCCATATCCCTAAGTACCTAATTTTGTGTTCAGCCCATTGGTATGGGAAGCTGTGCCGTAGGGGCTCTGCTTGTGCAGCATTTACACTGACGTTAAGAATGTATGATTTCCCGTGGTTGATTTTTAGGTTTGATATGGTCCCGAATTCCCTTAGTTCTTTCTGCAGGTTTGGAAGGGAGATCTCGGGTTTGGTCACCACAAAGAGCAGGTCGTCCGCGTACGCGGCGACCTTGTGGTGCACTTGCCCTGTTTCCACTCCGGTGATGTCTGTGTTGTCTAATGTGTGAGAGGAACGGTGCTAGTGCGAGAACAAATAAGAGTGGGGAGAGGGGGCAGCCCTGTCTCGTGCCGTTGTGTATGGTGAAGGTCTCGGTGGGCGCTCGATTAACTATTACCTGGGCTGTCGGTTCCCGATAAAGTTCCTCTATCCACCTTCTCAGGTGGGGTCCCAGTCCTGCGTGGGCCAGCACTTCGAAGAGGTACACCCAGCAGACCCTGTCGAAGGCCTTCTCTGCGTCAGTTGACAGGAGAAGAAGGCCTTCCTTCTTACCTTTACTACCGTGCATGAGGGTAAGCGCTCTGATGGTATTGTCGCGGGCCTCACGTCCCGCCACGAACCCCACCTGGTCCGGGTGGACCAGCGATGGGACATGTTTTGTGAGCCGTGTGGCCAGGATCTTGGCCATTAGCTTGATGTCGCAGTTGATGAGCGATATGGGCCTATAGTTACTACATTGTTCCTTGTCTTTACCGTCTTTGGGGATTATGGAGATATGCGCCGCTAGGGCTTGTTTAGGAATATTGTGTCCCTCCCTGACTGCGTTAAAGGCTTCCACCATAGGTTGGTATAAGTCTTCAGCATAGGTCTTGTAGTATTTGGTCGGTAGGCCATCCGGCCCTGGGCTTTTACCTGTCTTAGTTTGCTTAATTGCCATCGCTAATTTCTCTATCGTGATAGGCACATCTATCATGTCTGCTATGTCTGGGTCTAAGGTCGGTAGTGGGTGTTCAGCTAGGTATTTCCTGATCGCTTCGCGTAGGTGGGATTTCGCCTTTTGAGTTTGTGGTTGTGGCAGTGTGTACAGGTCCGAGTAATATGTGCGGATGGTGTTTTGTATGTCTTTCGGGAGATGGTGTAATTTCCCTTGTTTGTCTCGAATCTTGTCAATGTATGTGTGTTGTCTCTGTTTTTTCAGCATCGCGGCTAGGAGCTTGCCGCTTTTGTTTCCCTGCTGTGCAAAGAGGGCCTTGTGTCTTATCGCTTCTCTGTGGTGTTTGGTGTGTAGTAGGGTGGCGAGCTCTCTCCTTAGTTGGAGAAGTCTTGATTGGTGTGTGCTGTCAGGTGTTTGTTTGTTTTGTTCATCTACCTTGTGGATGTCGGACAGTAGGTTGTTTAACCGTGCCTCGGTCAGTTTCTTCAATAGTGCCCCCTGTTGTATGTAGTGTCCCCTTATCACGCTCTTGTGCGCTTCCCAACGGATTGTCGGGGAGGTCTGTTCGGCCGTGTTGAGTGTGAGGTATTCTTTTATTTTCTCGCCTATGAAGCCCGAGATCTCTTGATTGGCTAGGAGGTACTCATTGAGTCTCCATTTCGGGTTCGTGGGGCGGTAAAGTGGTGATGTCAGGGTCAGTAATACTGGGGCGTGGTCCGACCAGGTGGCCCCACCGATTGTGACCGCAGTCACCAGGGGGAGGTCGTGGTGCGTGGTATAGACATGATCTATCCGAGAGTAGGAGTTGTGTGGTTGGGAGTAGAAAGTGAAGTTCCTTTCATCTGGATGGTGGGCTCTCCAGCAGTCAACTAGGCGCTGGCTACGGAGAAGGGATTTGATGTGTTGTAGGTGTTGTGTGGGGACATGGGAGACGCCCGATGAAGTGTCCCATGCCGGGTCTAGCGCAATATTAAAGTCCCCCCCTAGAATGAGAGTCCCTGCCATGAAGTGTTGGAGCTTGTGTAGTGTCTGTTTGAGAAAGCGCGCTTGTTGTTTGTTTGGTGCATAGATGTTTGCGAACGTGTATTGGTGTCCCGCAATTGTCCCTTTGAGGAATAGGTATCGACCTTCGTCGTCGGTCATGCATCCCCCCTCCTGGAACGGCAGCCTTTTGTGAAGGAGTATCGCTATCCCCCTGGCCTTACCACCATGGTAGTCGCTGTAATACCCTTGGCTATAGTGATGGTTTGTTAGTTTGGGTCTTGCCCCTTTTTTGAAGTGGGTTTCCTGTACCATGACTATTGAGGCCCTGTGTCTGTGGAAGTCTCGTAGGGCCCCCGTCCTCTTCTCCGGCTTGTTCAGTCCTTTAGCATTTATTGTGAGGACACGTAATTGGTCGGGAGTCAACGTCATGTCGTGTGGTCGGATCGTTTATGGACGGGTTTAAGGGGTGTCTCCGTCTGGGGTCTCTGCGTGTCGGGTAGGCACGTCGAGTCCCAAGTGTGTCAGGGAGGGTACGGTCAGAGGAGTAGGCGTTAGGGTGGAGATGGAGGTGGTATGGGGGTCTGGGTGGAAGGGTAAGTGGTGGAGGTGTGGAAATGCCTCCGGGTGTCTCGTCACTATCTAATGACGATGAGGTACAGGCGTCGGTGAGCCTCACTCCACCGCACCTCCAGAGGTGTCGGTGAGTGGCTCGTTACCTGGTTGGCGCCTTCCTGTAGGGTGTCGGTTGGGCGTCCGGTGTGGCGAGTCGGTGTCCCTGTGGCGCTTCGGGTCACGTGGCTTCCCCATGTGGCTCGTCTTTGTTCATTTGATATGTGCGTTTCTGTCGTCCCCGCCTCGGGGTGTACTGGCCCTAAGGCCTGTATGGGTGTGTGTCGATGAGTGCCTTAATTCAGCGTGTGGCTGTTCTGTCATTTGTAATAAGGTCGCATTAATAAAGCAGCGGTATAACTGGTTACATATCACAACAGGTGAAAACAAGTCTGAACAGTTTGACAACTTCACTAGATCGTGTACATTTCGCCCCCCCCCCCCCCCCCCCCCCAAAACCCACAGAATTCCCACATATGGTGATTGAACATGACTGGGACGTCTGGGTCAGGTAGTGCTCGAGTTTCTGGGCCTCTCTATCCCGTATCATGAGTGGCACCCCCTACTGGGCCTATGCGTGTGGAAGGTTGGGTCCGAATTGTGGGTATACGGTGCCTGAGACCCGGGCGGGTTTAGCAGTAAATCAGTTCGGGCGGTCTGACCATGTTAAGAGGATAATTACCAGGGTGTATGCCCTTTGTTGACCCCGTCCCCCTCCCACTTTCATGAAGCAGATGTTCGTGCAATCCCCCCTACTGGGTCTTCCGTACCACCTGTCTACTCATCATCTGTTCTACAGTGTTTGGTCGTTTGTTCCTCCCCTCCCAGGTGTGCCCCACCAGCGGAGCTCCCCGAGGTTCGTCACAGGTCGGGCGGGCTCCTGCGGCAGGGCCCAGCCGGAACACGGGCCTTCCCTATGCTATTCCAGCTAAGGTTGGATAGGTTTGTGATTGTGCTCTCTTCCCTATAGTAACCCTTCCCCAGCTGGTCCCTGTGGCCCCTGACTGTTTAGCTAGGTGGTGGAATCTGGAGTCCGGAGCAATGTCTTGGTATCGCATTGTCCTTCATACTCTGCGGGCAGAACATGTCCGCCTGTGTCTCTAGTTCTCTGTGGCCATGTGAGTTCTGAGTGTCTATCGCCCATTGGGCTGTATACTTGCGTTTCAGACGTGCGGGGTATCTTTAGTCTCTCGAAGTGGGGGTAGGCGACTGTAAACTTGGTTGCGGTCGGTCTCCCGTGGGTTCCAGGGGTGGAGGGTTGTGTTTGTCTTCTTATGCGTTGGCTCCCGAGGGACGAGTAGCCTGTTGTCTCGTCCTCCGGGTTCTGGGAGGTGGCTGTGCCTGGCGGTGTGTCTCAGGAGCAAAGTTATAGAAGGCCATTGGGTCCGGCCAAGTCATGTGTAGTGGGGGTAGTTGTAGGTCCTTCATGAGGTCCCCTAAATCTTCTTCTCTCCTCGCCGTGAGAGGGCCAGTCGGCGTGGTGATTTGAAGTCCTGTTGGGAAGTTCCAACGGTATCTGATCCGATTGGCCTGTAGCACGTGTGTGAGTGGGCGCATGGCCCGCCTGTACGCCAATGTTGCCGGCGATAGATCAGGGTATAGCTGTATGTCATGGCCATTATGTGAGACTTGTTTCTTGTCCCTAGCGCTTCTCAGGATGTCTTCTTTTTCTTGAAAGTGTTGTAGGCAGCAGATAACATCCCTGGGGGGGGAATCTGGAGGTCCCCTAGGTCGGAGGGCTCTGTGGGCCCTGACAAAGATGATGGGCGTCTCGGTTGGCCTCTGCAGGAGGGAGTTAAATATCTCAGTCAGGGTGTCGCGTATTGGGGTAGTTTGGTCTAGATCTTCTGGTAGGCCCCTGATTCTTATGTTTTGCCGCCTCCCTCTGTTATCCAGATCTTCAACATGGAGCGCCATTTGGCGGATTTGGGCCGCTTGCTTCTGTATGATGTCCGCGGCCGTGTTTTGCGCCGACACCACTTGGTCACATTCTGCCTCCAGTTTGTTTTAGCTTGTGATGGATTCCCTGTATGTCCTCTTAGGGCCTGAAGTTCTCCCTTTAAGGAATTATGCAGTGCCGTGTTGGCCTCTTTTAAGTCGGCTTTAGTGGGTAAGCTGCTAATTAGTGCTACCCAGTCCGGCTGTATCTGGGCCTGGGGTGGGTTAAGTCCGGGCTGTACCTGTTGTTGGTGCTCGCCATGCGGTGAGGACGGGCGTGGTAGGCCCGAGGCTTCTGTGCCGTTGGAGGCCTGTGCGGTGTGGTCGACCGGGGCTGTAAGGTATTGGCGCATGCCTGCCGGTTGAGAGCTCCTCGGGGTGCCGGTGGTTGAGGCAGCCTGCTGTTGCTTGGTATTTTTTCCCATTATTCCTTCGATTAGTGCGTGTTTAGCGGGTTTTAGCTGTGAGCCGGAAGGGAGCCCTCGTTTCACGCCGCCATCTCGTCCGGCGTCCAGGCCACGCCCCTGGATTAATTTTTTAGCATAGTTTTTTTCTTTCTTTTCTTTTTTCTTTTCTTTTTTTTTTATCTATCCGCAGGCCACAGGCTGCTCACTGTTTGGTAGACATGCCCCTACTCGCGGTATAGCGATTTCAATCTCCCTTATGCTATTATGAGGGTCATATTGACCCCATAGAGTGAGGGGGTATGGGGGGCTTAGGAAGTGGGTGGGGAGCACTGCTCCCTGCCGCTTCTATCTTTACATTTTACAAGGAGGGAGCTGTGCGCCGGTAGCTCACTCCTTGTAATAAACTGAACAAACGAACACTTATATTCTGTGTTTGTTCGTCTGGCATTTCTATTCATTCAAGGGACACTATAGTCACCAGAACAAGTACAGCTTATTGAATTTGTTCTGGTGAGTAGAATCATTACCTTCAGGCTTTTTGCTGTAAACACTGTATTTTCAGAGAAAATGCAGTGTTTACATTACAGCCTAGTGATAACTGGCCACTCCTCAGATAGCTGCTAGAGATCCTTCCTGAGTCATGGCTGCCTAAAATGCATCCAAACATTCAGTGTCTCCTCCCTCTGCATGCAGACACTGAACTTTCCTCATAGAGATTCATTGATTCAATTCATCTCTATGAGGAGATGCTGATTGGCCAGGGCTGTGTTTGAATCATGCTGGCTCTGCCCCTGATCTGCCTCTTTGTCAGTCTCCGTCAATCCTATGGGGAAGCACTGTGATTGGATCAGGCTACCACTTCTGATGATGTCAGCAGACTGCTTGTTTTTTTTTTTAGGCAAACCGCATGCAGAGTTACAGATTCTGGCTTGAATACAGTAAGATTTTGCTATATTTATGGAGGCATGAGGGGCCCAGGGGGGCTAGATGGTGGTGTTAACACTATAGGGTCAGTAATACATGTTTGTGTTCCTGACCCTATAGTGATCCTCTCATTCGTCTTTCTCACGAATGAATGGATGAAATTCCTGTTTGCATGCCCAAGTGTTTAACTGGGCGTGTGCGGGAATATTACAGCGCTATCTAGTTTGGGAAGATGACGTGTCCCACAGGGACTTCATCTACCGACACAAAGATGGCGGCACCCAGGACATAGATCCGGACACAAAATAAAGTTAAATAAAATAGGTAATATGGGGAGCTTAGGGGCATTTGGGGGTGACTAGGGGGTCAGTTAGATGTAGTGGAGTCGGGAGAGGGGTTAAAAAAAATAACGGGATTCGGCCATGACAGTGCCGCTTTAACATAATTGCATCTAATTTTGTAGATGGTTAAAGCATTAAAGGCCATGAGACCGAAATATCTCAGCTGAAGTCCTCTGGAGCTGGAACAAAGTGCTGCTTAGTGAATATAACCCATTCCCCCAGTAACTAGACAAAACCTAGTTCTGGGAGTCAAGTGAGGTCTATTGAGCTGCACTCTGGTTTTTATGCACAGACCCCAGCATGGGGTGCCCATACAAACCCCTCCCAGGTGTCCATGTGTCTGGGAGATAATTGAGTCAAAAACTAGTAACTCCATTATATCTCCGTTACAGGGAACCAGACAAAAAAATACAGAAAACACACCAAAATTATGTCTAACCTCGCCTTCAAATTCCCTATAATGCATTTTACTATTTTATAGTTATATTCTAACTCTGCCATATCATTTCTCATTATACCAAGTCCTATAGTACTGGATAATCATGGCTGCTCAATCAGATTTTGTCCATTAATGTGGTTTTATGCATGGTGGGTAATGTAGTGCTTACAAAGACATGCAAGGGGCTAATTAAACATTAATTTTGCAGAATTTTACCTTTACCTTTCTATTTAGATCACAGCTGACCAGTTGAGCACTGTTGGTGTGCTGGCTTCTCTTTACACAGATTAGATACTCTTGTTTTCCGAATTCAGAGTTCTCATATTCTTTATTGAATTAAAATATCTCTACAAACACCCAAATACTTAGAGAAACTTTTGCCCATTGGTAAATCTCTGCTCAGGCCTCAAAATAGTTTTTGCTCACTTGTGCCATTACCTACTCCATAGCTTGTCAGACTAATCCCACCCATAAGGGCTGTCCAGAAACGAAATGCTGGCCAGTTCTTTCTGCACAAGAATAGCCTTCCAGCTAAAGTGGTAGAGGTTAACACAGGCAGGGAGTTTAAGCATGCATGGAATAGGCATAAACACGGGTGTAGGAACTGGGGGCATGGAATAGGCATAAACATGGGCGCAAAAATAACTTTTTAGACTAACCAGTGATGTTTGCCGCACCCTTGACCGGCGCCCCCAGGCTGCGTGTGGCTCCATATGGGAACCGCACGCACTGTACACTGGGAGGGGGAGCACCCTGACTAGGTACCACAGTCAATCGCTGCTTCCTTGTAATCCTTGAGTACCATAAGCACAGCACCAGGCACCATAACCACCGTAAACCCTACAAACCGCCACAGCAAATCCTTCACGCCACCCGGAACCAAGACTGGATCCAGCTTCCAGTGGGTAGACCTCTCCTAGTCCAGAGAGCAAACCAGGCTGTTCCTACAAGAGCTAGTGTTGTAATCCAAGGGAGTATAGTGATTAAAACAATCCCCAGAGTGAATATAGCTCTCCAATCCCCCAAACTTGAGCCTAGACTTCATGAAGGGGTAAGTGTTCTTTTTAATGGGAGCCACAGGGCTTTTTATGTCCTTCCCCATGCAAGGAGTTTCCTCAAACATATTCCAGGGGCATTCCCCACTGGAGCAAAAACATACACATTATTACATTGGCTCTCAGGTCCTGGACACTCCAAGATAATTCCTCCTCTGTGCTTGGGAGATAATGGAGTCCGGAACTGTACTAAACTCCATTATCTCCAGGCACAGAAAACACACATTTTACAATACCCCAAAAGTACACCCAAAACACATGGTTACCCCACAAATGTCATATCCCCAGATAGCCCCGATCTGGGGGACCAACATATCAAAGAATCACCCAGATCGGTTCAAGGGTTTGGGATTTCCATGGAAGTCCTAATTTGACCGACCGCACATGAGGCTCCTGCCCAAAACTGTTCCAGAGAATCGGGACTTGCGGTCGGTCTAGTTCGGTAGTTTAAAAACCGAACAAACTTCCGAACATAGTTAAGAGTCTTACCCTGGAGCTTGTTCACCTTGTTCATGGGAACGTTTCCACCGAAAAGTGCCCTTCTAAGTTGTGTAGAACCGAACGCAGGTGATCCTGAAAGTCCAGCGGTGTTCGTGAGATTCAGTGACTGAACAAAGTTCCATGAACTGGATGACCAAACACCGCTGCCTGCATTCGCGGGAACAACTTGGCTGCCACCTCGCGGTCGTTCATGCGAACAGCGGCCACCCAGACGAACACTTAGAACACTGCGGTGGAATATGTTACAAACTGTCAATTAGTCTTAACAAGCTCCCGGGTGGTCTATGGTTTGTGAGCCTGTTCGGTTCTCTTACTAATATGAATGGAAGGGGTAGGTGTTGCTAATATGAATGGAAGGGGTGGGGGGATAGTAATATGAATGGAATGCACTCGTTAAAGTAAGTGTCCCTGAATGCCAGTTATGAAATGTGGTCACCCTAAGTCAGGACCCTCTTTAACGCGGGGCAAAAGAGGCAGCTGCCCCGCCCAGGCCCAGTTGCTCCTGGGGGGGTCCAAGGCATCTGACGACAATAATATGCCAAATATTTTGCCTCCCTAGTCTGATCCGATCCTTCACTATGCGAGTGGCATCGCCGCATAGTGAAGGACTTTCTTGCTCCTTCTCCCAACCTCTACTGCCCTCTGCGTACGCGCGTTCCATGACGTCACATGGAGGCAGAGTCACAGCAACGCCAGGGTGAGCCCCAGCCAGCATATCCTATTGAGGGATATCATACTGAGCACATGGAATGCTCCCATCCAGCCAGGGACATTATACTGAGCACATGGAATGCTCCCATCCAGCCAGGGACATTATACTGAGCACATGGAATGCTCCCATCCAGCCAGGGACATTATACTGAGCACATGGAATGCTCCAATTCAGCCAGGGATATTATACTGAGCACATGGAATGCTCCCATCCAGCCAGGGATATCCTACTGAGCGCATGGAATGCTCCCATCCAGCCAGGGATATCCTACTGAGCGCATGGAATGCTCCCATCCAGCCAGGGATATCCTACTAAGCGCATGGAATGCTCCCATCCAGCCAGGGAAATCATACTGAGCGCATGTAATGCTCCCATCTGGCCAGGGATATCATACTGAGCGCATGGAATGCTCCCATCCGGCCAGGGATATCATACTGAGCGCATGGAATGCTCCCATCCAGCCAGGGATATCATGCTGAGCACATGGAATGCTCCCATCCAGCCGGGTATATCATTAGTACAGTACTATCTGCACTTTGTTTAAAAAAAAAAAAAAAAAAAAAGTAACCTGTAAATACAAAATATGTGTCAGCAGTTGTTCTTTTTAATTTTTAGTATAATGATACAGGCATTTTATTTCATACATTTGTGCTCATTTCTGTGCTGGTAGTAGTAGTAGTTCTGGTGTCTATAGCACACCTCTGCAGTCTTTTAAATGTAAGCACTGCCTTTTTTAGAAAAAAGGGCAGTATATACATTACTGCTGAAGAATACCTCTAGTGGCCACTCATCAGATGGCGACTAGAGGTGCTTCCTAGTCCAGTGTTGCACAACGTGCAGCACTGCCATTCACGCTGAAAACTCATAGAAATGCATTGATTTAACGCATCTCTATAAGGAGATGCTGATTGGTGCTGCGCTGTTTTGCCACGCATGCGCAATAGCCTCCCAATGCTTTCCTATGGGAAAGCAGTGGGTTGGCTGATATGTACTCAAACACTGTACATTCCTGTGCATTGTATTGATGAGGTGATCTGTAATACACTCACAAGCTGCATGTTCCTGAGAGTTATATTGCTGTAGAGCTTGTGCACTTTCCTATGAATTTTATGGCTGAGATACTCTGATATCCTTCAAATTACATTATTTCACACACACACTTAAAATGTAACGTTAGAAACAACTCCCAGTTTACTGAATAAGAGCTTATCTGGTGAGTAAAAATACTATCCCCCAAGATTTGAGGGGGTTTCTACGCCCATGGGCAATAGGCTATCCTAGACTTAAAATAAGGCCAGGGACTAATGAAAGTATTTAGAAAATTGGGCAGACTAGATGGGCCGAATGCTTCTTATCTGCCGTCACATTCTGTTTCTATGGCCACAAATATGACCTATTCAGAGGTTATTGTAGTTTCTAAATGCTTCCCTATGTAAGTGGCAAATTAGTAAATCACAGACTAAGGACTCATAGGAGCACATATTATGGTATAGAGGTTTCTGTAGGATTTGGCTGCCATGACTGTAACGAAGGTTCCCACACCTGAAGTAAGCCAGATCATTTTTGCTACCAAGTTACATAAAATTGTATTGGTCTTTGGATTTATTTTTTTTGCCTCTGCTGTTTTCCGTTGACCTCTTCTAAGAGCAATGTTCTCTTCTATAATTCTGTTGCTATGTAACTTTTTCTTTTTTTTCTTTTTTTTTTTTCCCAAGTAGCTATGCTGTTTTGATGTGTTCTATAGTTCTGAAATATTGTATATAATCTGTTCAATTTACCACATTTCGTGAATAATGGCTTTAGGCTCGATTTAAACAGATATACATTATCCAGCCATGTAATAATTTGAGTGACAATCTTCTGTTACCTCTGAAGCTATGCCTTTTTTTCACAGTATTCTTTATGAAGGGGATGATAAAAGTAGACAACTCTGTAACAGGAAAGAATTGATCAAAGCCATGTATTTATGATAAAACAAAGGAGACTTTGAGTGGTAAAGTCATGTGAGGCTCCGAGAACAGCTGAATGAGTGAAGGCTGGCATTATTTATAGAAACAAATGCCTGCATGAATCTGGTTCAGAGATGCATTAGCACTTTTGTAAGTTGTATGAGATAATTCTAGAAATGTGTCTTTTAAACCTTACCCCAATTTAAATGCACTAGAAACTTATTTATTATTATTATTATTTTTAATCTAATATAATGAAGTAAAACCTTAAAATTTCAGTTTCTGGTTCAACTGAAAATAATGGATTATAGTCTGCTGCTGGGAATCCATGATGTTTTCCGCGGAGAGCAAGAGGAAGATGAAGAATTGGAAGAGGAGGATGCTGAAAATGACGGGCCAGTGCTTAGCAATGTCGGATCATATGGGACATCCCCAGAAGGAATTGCAGGGTACCTGAACTCCCATAAACCACCACTGGGCGCTGGTGAATTTGAACCACTCATTGATGTGTATGCCATCAAAAGCTCTGATAGTAAGTCAATAGTGCATTTTTAAAGCTGTAACTTAATCCCAAATGTTTAAATGTGTGTTTTGTTTTTCTCTGTGCAAAGTATTAAACAAAAAAATATATGGATCTCAATCAAAATTCATGGCTTACACAAGAACACTTATAATGCTAAATTGAATAGATAATTGCCTGTACCTGACGTTTTTACTTTACAGTCCTCCCTAATTACCCACAATTTATTGTTACCAATTCCCAGTGAAATACTATTGAATGAATTGGTTGTCATTACTCCTTACATATAAAGAATATATTTAGGATTGCGTTAAACTTTCTGCAGCTCAAACTGTAAACGTTCTGAAACTTCCATTGTAGGGCCAGTGAAATGATGTTAAGTAAAATCTTCAGCTACATCTTGAGATCATTGTTTGACCATTGTGTCTGAACTGTGTTGCATTTTGTATCTTTGGAGTAAAATAACTGTACATATTGAGTTTATGTATTTTTAAACACCACAGTGTAACAGTCCAAACATGCATGGTGTAGAATAAATACAAAATTCTATAGCGAGTATTTTTCGCGAGGGAACTTAATTTAGAAGATTATGGGTTCAGGAAATGTAATTTTAGCACACAGACCTAATCCGACAATTAAACTAATTGGGTACTACAGAACTACTGCAAAAATATATATTTTGAAGAACACGGCATTTTAATGGACTTCTGGATAAAGAGGGTGGCAAATCTAGAGTTTGCCTACAGATTTCAATATGTAGCACAAACTGTGATTAACATACAACATGGGAATGTGGGTAGTGAGGCCGTAGAACTGTATTAATTGAACACACCTGCCTCATCTGGCATGTGATTAAAAAAGGAAATTAAGACAGAACATGTTGTGTTGTCATTAATTGCTTTTTGCATTACGTAGTTCTCTAACCTATGTCTTTTGTTTTATAAAGCTCTCAAGTGAATTCAGATTAATTTATTTGTGATTGCTTTAATTACAGCTCACACAGTCAAACGTAAATGTTATTGTTATACAATCTGAAATGCTTGTAAAGACTGGGTTGGAATTGAACTGAAATTCCAATTCAGGGAAAACAATAAGACAACGTAGGTACTGCTTTGTCTTTGTGGTAAAGCCTTGTGATAACAAAACATTACAAAAGGTGGAGCTAACGCCATCAGGTTCTGTCAGTTTCCCCAGCCATTGCTAGCAACGACTGTGGACATAGGTAATTGTTTCAAGTGCTTCCCAAGACCATAAATATCAGAGTAGCACTCTTGGCCATGTGCGAGAGTACAGCGCTGACATGGGGAACCACGCAGGGGACAACATCAGGCAAGCATGTCGTACTAACCATGAGTGACGATGCAACAATCAGTGGTTGTGTATGTGCTTTTAAATAGTTTTAACATTTATTAAACCGGGTACAAAATGCATATATGGACATGTGGCTTTCTGCTTTATATGAGAAACCGTAATAGAGAATTTATGGCTTATGATGCTTCCTTATTACCCTATTAAACCATTTAGATGAAGCATGATAAAAATTAGTCTTGCATCATACCTACATAAGTGCTGTAAATATTCTTGTATATAATGGTTTTATATATCCTTTCTTGTACAGCTTTTTCGGCCTACTTTCAAGAGGAGTTCTTGAGGTTTTTGCTGACAAAATATGGATATTAAATTGTCTATTTTCAAATGACTTGCTCACGCTTTTATATTCAATAAATGTTTATTGAGATTTATAAAGAATAGACACATAGACAAACCACAATAGATTTAAGTGAAGAGATGCATATGCCCATTAAACAAAAAAGAAAAAAATATAGCGGTCAGGGTACAGTACTTGTGCGTGCCTCATACATAAGGGATCATCCCGGTTAATGATGCACTGTGTCTCCACCTTAACCGCTATTCCCTGATCTATTACAAATTTGTTCAGGGCAAAAAGAAAAGGATAGTAATAATATAGTCACCAGAGGGAATGAGAGATCTGAGAATAAAAAAGGAAGGGAGAGCAAGTGAGAGGGTATAAAAGAAGCAAGAAGGGGGTGAAGATATGGAAAGATTAAGAGTGATCGGAGTCTCTTAGTAGTATCTGCATCATCTACCTCGCCTCCTCTGCCTTGGTCCCCCATAAATATAGGGGCATGATATCTTGCTCACACTTTTGTGCTACCCTGCACTCGTTCTCATTGTGTGTATACAATAGATGCACATCCTTGTAATGAAGTACCTTGTTTCCATGTGTAATATCCCAGCAGTGATCTTGTTTTCTTTTATACAGGTGCTCCTCAGAAAGAGGTATATTTCATGGGGCTGATTGACATTCTAACACAATACGATGCAAAGAAAAAAGCAGCACATGCAGCCAAGACCGTGAAACATGGGGTAATGCTATATTACTTACAATTTTATTATAGGCGCATTGAACCTAAAGGTTCCTGTCAAAATGTTGTAATAGTTTGTCACATTTGTTGTTTAATCCCCTTTTATAAAGAAGTTTGTGCCATATACATGCCCATAATACCAGTAATTACTAAATGTACAATCTTAAGAATACTTAATTCCAGTTTGGTAACATGTTAGTAATTGGAAAGATGTGTTATGCTCATATAGCAGTCTCATGGGCCGAATTTGCTAATTTGTTAGAACATAAGTCACCGAATTTACTAATTTGTTAGAACATAAGTCACCCTTAAAGTCTATGTAAAATATATATATTTTTATTTTTTTAACTGTGCTTTTAAAAGGGTTGGTTGAGCAGGTAGTATAACATGCAGGATAGAGCTTATTTTTTTTGCAATCCTATCTCTCAATGTACATTATTATTATTGCCATTTATATAGTGCCAACAGATTCCGTAGCGCTTTACAATATTATGAGAGGGGTGTTGTATTACAAGAAAACTTACAGGAACGATAGGTTGAAGAGGACCCTGCTCAAACGAGCTTACAGTCTATAGGAGGTGGGGTATAAAATACATTGGGACAGAAAATAGCAATCAAATAAGGTGGGTGTGAAGCAGAGCTGGAGGAGAGCGTAGAGTGCTGCCCTTTAAGAGAGAGTAAGAGACAGGTATGTGAGATAGAGGTTACTCTGGGAGGCCATAAGCTTTCCTAAAGAGATTGGTTTTGAGGCACTTCTTAAATGATTGAAGACTAGAGGAGAGTCTGATGGCAGTAGGTAGGCTATTCATAGGAATGGAGCCACCTGCGAGAAGTCCTGCAATCGTGAGTTGACCGTACGGGTGCGACCAACGGACAGGTGAAGGTCATGGGCAGAGCAGAGAGAAGGGGCATACCTATGGATCTGTGAAGAGATATGAGGGAATAGAATTGTTCAGTGCCTTCTATTGTAACCTGCTTTTGTTTATTTGTCAAATTATTTTCATAAAGGCCAATTTCTGTCACCATAGCAATCAATTTGTCAAGCCCTGATCTAGTAAGCATACATGATCTATATTTGGTGATCAATACGCATATTCCAGAATCTCATTAGATACCCTAGGCCAGGCATAGGCAATCTTTGGCACTGCAGTTGTTTTTGAGTACACCTCCCATCATGCTTTGCCAGCATTATGTGTGTAAGCACATTATGGGGGATGTAGTCCACAACATCTGGAGTGCCGAAGATTGCCTATCCCGGTACTAGGCATTGTACCTCGAACATAGGCCATATTGAACAGTGTAGAAATACTTTGAGATCCATGTATAAAGTGAATACCACAGTTAATAGTAACTATTTGTAAATTTTGTCATGTCACAATCCAGAATCCATAAATCTGTCTAAACACTGTAAAAGTGGGAAAAGTGCAGGACTCCTGACATGTCTGTGCTTTGGAGCTATTCTTCACTAATACATTATTTATCAGTGAAACCAAAAGGGTTCACCTTCTGTATGAATACTAATACCTTACAGAGTGTATTTTTTTTTTCCTTACAGGCTGGAGCTGAGATCTCTACAGTTCATCCTGACCAGTACGGGAAGAGATTCCTGGAGTTCGTCACCAATATCTTTGCTTAAAACATCAATACAAAGGACATTTTTGTAATGGAGAACACTTTGTAACTATAATTTTGTAATCTAAATAGAAAAATACCCTTTTCAAAGTAAACTGCAGACAAAACATGGATTATTTTTCAGTACTACCAAAAAGTTAACTAGAGAGGGAAAGGGGCACAGTCCTGGGTCTGGTCTAGCAAACCCTTTCTATGGATAATAGCAGAATCATTTGCACATCTCTGAGTAGTTTCATTGTGAAGAAAAAAACAAACCAAAAACACCCAACAACAAAAAAAACAACTTCGTTGGCGAGGACTTTCTTAGAGTAGTGTAAATCCTGTGAGCTTTAAAACGATCTCCAGACTGGATGTTTATGTGCTACAGACAGATGTCAAACACAATAGGCAAGTATCACATTTTGCCATCGTGTGGTCTCACTGTGTGCTGGTTTGCTTGTTGGTTTGTGTGTGAGTATATTTATTTCACTCAGTGGTACGTGCCTCTAAAAACTCCAGCTAGAACTCTTGGCTAGTGTATATTTGCACTATAAATCTAAAGCTTTTAAAGGAAGAGGCAGTATTCTCTTTTAAAGGTTTTATTATGGCATTTACTACATGGCCTACATATCTAGAACACTGTTCACATTGCAGATGGCTTATATATTTAGCATTTATCTTGTTTTAAAAATAAACTTTGGTCATGCTTACAACAAAACCTGGCATGTTACCAGAAAGAGAAAAAAAATGTACACTTTACATTTAAGTGATCTTTGTAATGTGTTTTATAGCACAGACCTAATTTGGATTTAGTTACAATGTACTTACACATTATTAAAGTGAAATGGGGTTCTTGAATAGAATTAATGGGTTATTGGAGCACATTATTTAAACTTGTCCACCCTGAGCTTGAACAAAGCTAAAAGTGTGCTCATTATCAAGGACTTGCTGCCTTGTGTACATTAAGCAATAGAGCTTTACATACTTGAGAACATTCAGTACTTACATTTCCCATGCTGTGAAAACCTATTTCCCAGCATTCTCTTGGATGATTCCAGTTTATTTGATCACAAAACCGGAATATGTGATTAGAAATATGGAGTTATAGAACACTACAGCAAGTTATTTCAAAAATCCTGAAGATCACTGGACCACTTAACAAAAAACCTTGAGCCGTTTTTGTTTTAATCCAATCTTTAAGGTTGCACAGATAAATTCAGAGTAACACATGAAGAAAAGTCTGTTTTCTCTGAATACTGTACATGGTAGAGAGGGTATATATTGGGAGGGTGTGTGGAGTTAGAGGAAAAATATGAAATTTTATGAAGGGAACAACATTTGAGGTTTTCACTCTACCATACAAATAGTAAGAGTGAGGACTGACCTTTTTATACATCTATATAGCTTCTCACTTGCATAGAACTAAAATTATTATATTTAAGATATGTTAGGGGACAATGTAGACCTCAAAATATTTCGATTCTTCTGTATGAAACCTTGGCACTGGTTGGAGCTTATATAATTTTATGGGAGCAGTTTTCTACTCAGCCAAAGTGGCTATGATAACATTCAGTTGTCCTCACTGGCAAAAAAATATATTTTAAACTAAATGTCGTCTTATTATTATTATTAGATTTTTTAAAAAAAAGAGAGAATTTTTTAAGCTGTCAGTATGTGGTTCCGAATTGCTTCTACAGATCGATATAGACAAGTTTATGGAAGATTGCCATGTAATCCTTTGACACTTTAGGGACAGTAACAGGATGATTTAGTAAAGTATTGTGATCACAAAAGTGATACAAAATTCTCAAAATGCAGCTCACCATGCAAGCAATTGGAACAGACATGAACATCTTGCCGATTTATGTCACTTTTCACATTTGTTCCACCTTTTATGATCAATTTTTAATTTTTTATATATATATATATATATATATATATATATATATATATATATATATAAATCTCCCCAATGCATTTTCTGATACACAGCCCAACCTAAACATTTTTCCAGTTGGTCATAGTTCCCTTACTGCCACCAGTTATGGAATCATTGAGAGTTAATTTAAACCATTCCTTTTTTGACTCTTTTTAAAACTAGGAGTGTGACCTCTACTAAATTCCCCCAATATACGACGTGAACCGTATTTGTAGTATATTGTCCTAACTCACAATATTGGCATTTGGTTAGATTTCTGTTACTTGTGTATGCTGATTATTGTTAAGCAGTTGTTGGTCCCTAAGAGGTTTCATAATAATACATGTATATGCTGTCATAACAGATTGGTCTGTTAATATCCTATTCCAGAAAGAATGCCCTTTTCGTTTCATGGTAGCCAAGTGGTACAAAAACTACCACGGCTATATAATATAAGCAGGACATTCAATGCTGCCATAAACTCTTAAGGGACCATGCGTTAAACATAGTACTGTCATTTATTGTATAAAAATTGACTCCACTGGACTTGTACAGTATCTCAGGAGTTTAAGGTACAGTAATAATTTGCCAACACTACCTTTTAGACTCAATGAAACTAGATTATGAGTAATTTATCACTAAACATTCGAAAAGTGCCTTAGGGTTTTGGTTCTTTTGTTTTTGTTTTTTGTAAATAAGAGATTTTGTATGGTGTTTGGGAATTTATTTTTATTTTTTTTTAATTGAGAAATGTACACTTACAATATCTGTAAAATTCTGCAGAGGTTTTTAGGTGCTGGGAAAAAGACGAATGTGCAATTAAACTATGGCTTTGTATTCTGTTCCAATTTAGAGGACCTTTTATAGCTAGGAGTTAAGATATATATGGCAGAAAATCATTGCTGTGGCATACAGTAGTGTAGAGTTCAAGAAACGTTTGTATTTTTCTGTTGAATTAAAGATTATTCGCTGATGTAAAATATTCGATGTATCTTGCTCTGTTTACTCCTCACTGTTGTGCTTGCATTTGATCTAGGCATAAGGTAGACTGCCAGCAAATGTACACAGAGGAAATGTACAGATTGAAACACAAAACCTCCGTCATCCGCAGACAAGTGATTTAGCTACCACTTTAGTCCCATGGACAAGTGGATGTATTAAACCCTGCAATATGTAAAAATGATGAGTCCAGTTAAGTTACTCCTTGTGTTTGCTGGAGACTGCGGAGAAAAACAAACAAGCCCCCACTGATAGGATATAGTAGATACCTCTGTTCAGGAGACCTGCATTTTGCCTCCCACTTCGTAAATACTGGTGGTTTATGTATACTTGTTACCTTGTCTGCCATGTATTCCGACCGTAATGTAAGGAGGCACTGATACATTGTAGAGATAGGTGGCAGGAGATCATTACAGCTGGGTGTTCACTGTATACAACTCTCCCCATCATCACTGTGTTTTTGTTGTAATTGTGGTCAGCTGGAAACACACTGGTGATACCGCTGAACGTAGGAACCTAAAATAATGGGGAACAGAATCCTGGCCTGGTACACAGGAAACCACAGTCAAGTGAATTAACAGTGTGGTGGTGCACATCAAGGCAAACCAGGCCCATGGAAAGATTCAGTACACTGCAAGTAGAGGATGGCCAAAGGAGAGAGGCTGACATGAACTGCCAAGATGGAATGCCAATGAGATGGCCTTAAAGACTTTTGTCGCTTGCAGATGATGTACATGGATATGAACTAAAACTAAATAACCCATTCACCACTAGATCATTATATGAAACCGATAACCATATGGGATGTTTAAATGTCACTTTTTTACAAGTGTACTTTTTTTTTTTCCCCCACAAACTGTTTATTGAGAGTGATTGTAAAAAGTTGTATAAAAATACATTGTGAGGTCATCAAGTAGATGAATTAAAATATTAAAGATGTTTGTATATAGTAATGATAGCCAAACATTGTCCTTTTCAATTTCTGATTCTAAAAAACAAGTTTTCTTGTAATTGTGCTATTTATCGTTAAATCCCTCCCCCCCCCCCCCCCTTTCTTGTAATATTGTAAAGTGCTACGGAATCTGTTGGCGCTATATAAATGGAGATAATAATACATGCATATTTTAAAACAAGCAAGTCTCTCCACTCGAGAGTTGTGATATGTTAAACCGTACAGCTAGCCATGAGGAAGAATTCAATTGAGATGTTAGAATAAGTAAGCTACAACATCAATCGAGGCAGTGGAGATGAAAAAGGTGCATATTCACTTTTGCTTTTTGAATAGAGCTATTTAACGATACAAAAGGACACTCAAACGTCCAGTCCCACTAAGCTGCTGATAATGGTTAGTCTGTATGATTCACCTGGTGTCCCTAAGGACTTTTATGTGTACAAGTGTACTTTTAATTTTATTTAGAAGTATAATAGCTGTATAGCAAATCCGCAATATTTTTTGCCAAAAGAGGGTTTGGCTTTGCTTCTTGTATGCTATATTATTAGTGGTGTTTATATAGCGCCAGCATATTCCTTAGCACTTTACAATAATATCAAAGGGGGAGACTTGACTTAATAAATGAGACCATTACAAAAACTTACAGGAACGATAGGTTGAAGAGGGCCCGGCTCAAGCGAGCTTACAGTCTATATAGTAGGTGGGGTATAAAACACATTAGGACAGGAAATGGCAATCAAATAAGGTGGGAGTGAAGCAGAGCTGGAGGAGAGAGTAGAGTGCTGCCCTTTAGGAGAGAGCAAGGCATGTGTGGTAGAGGTTACTCTGGGAGCCATAAGCTTTACTAAAGAGATGGGTTTGAGGCACTTTTTAACCCCTTAAGGACACATGACATGTGTGACGTCATAATTCCCTTTTATTCCAGAAGTTTGGTCCTTAAGGGGTTATACGATTGAAGACTAGGGGAGAGTCTGATGGCTGTAGGCAGGCTATTCCAAAGGAAAGGAGCCACCCACGAGAAGCCCTGCAAGCGTGAATTGGCCGTACAGGTGCGAGCAGCGGACAGGAGTACGTCATGGGCAGAGCAGAGACCGAAAAGGGGCATACCTGTGGCTAGAATTGTTCTAGCCACATAAACTGTATATATATATATGTATATATAGAACCTTTTTATGCTGAGTAGGTCATGATAAATGTTTAATTTGAAGTATGAATAATGGAAATATACCATTAAACTGCAAAACATCAGGGTAAGGTAGAAATCCTTTTAAATTGTGCTTTACAGGTTTTCATTTTATAATGTAAGCATTCTCACTAATAACTGGAAATGTATATATAAGCTTACACGATTGTGTGTGACAGGGATAGCCTTAATAGCTGCATTAGCATTCTAAAAGAGCAGTCTAAGCACCATAACTACTGCAACATACGGTCCCCTGGTGTCATCTCACTCGTAAGAGTCAAATAAATATTGAATGGTTAAACACTTACCTCGGTCAAATGGGTGCCAGTGGTCTGACCCTCTGGTTCTCTTCTGCTTTAGCAATATCAATTTCCTTAAATTTTGGATGGATTTAATTGGCTGTGGAGTGTTCGCTGATATTCTTAACCAATGATTTCCATCCAAAGACAGGCAGAATTGTTTACTAATCTGGACATAGGAACTTCTGTTTTCCAGTATCTCTAAAACTGGTTCCCAAACAGTTTCACTCTTAATAATGGGACAGTGTTAGGGAATTATTGTGATTATTGCACAGGTGTGCCTTAGGCTGGGCACAATAAAAGGCCACTCTAAAATGTGCAGTTTTATCACACAGCACAATGCCACAGATGTCGCAAGTTTTAAGGGAGCGTGCAATTCACATGCTGACTGCCGGAATGTCCACCACAGCTGTTGCCCGTGAATTGAATGTTCATTTCTCTACCATAAGCTATCTCCAAAGGCGTTTCAGAGAATTTGGCAGTACATCCAACCGGCCTCACAACTGCAGACCATGTGTAACCTCACCAAGATCGTCTGAGACCACCCCCCCGACAACTGCTGCAACAATCGGTTTCCATAACCAAAAGAATTTCTGCACAAACTGTCAGAAACCATCTCGGGGAAGTTCATCTGCATGCTCGTCATCCTCATTGAGGTCACGACCTGACTACAGTTCGTCTTCGTACATGACTTGAGTGCGCAAATGCTCACATTCAATGGCGTCTGGCACTTTGGAGAGGTGTTCTCTTCACGGATGAATCACGGTTTTCACTGTACAGGGCATATGGAAGATAGCATGTATGGCGTCATGTGGGTGAGTGGTTTGCTGATGTCAACGTTGTGGATCGAGTAGCCCATGGTGGCACATTGTTGTGCCATTCATCCACGACCATCACCTCATGCTGCAGCATGATAATGCACAACCCCATGTTGCAAGGATGTGTACACAATTCTTGGAAGCTGAAAACATCCCAGTTCTTGCATGGCCAGCATACTCACCGGACATGTCACCCATTGAGCATGTTTGAGTTGCTCTGGATCGGTGTATAAGAAGCGTGTTCCAGGTCCTGCCAATATGCAGCAACTTTGCACAGCCATTGAAGAGGAGTGGACAAACATTACACGGGCCACAATCAGTAACCTGATCAACTCTATGCGAAGGAGATGTGTTGCACTGCAAATGGTGTGAGGCAAATTGGCGTGAGGAAAAGTGGTCAAACCAGATACTGACTGGTTTTCGAACCCCACCCCGCCATATCCTCCCAATATAGTAAACTGCAGATTTTAGAGAGGTCTTTTTTTGTGGCCAGCCTAAGGCACACCTGTGCAATAATAATTTTGTCTAATCAGCATCTTGATATGCCAGACCTGTGAGGTCGATGGATTATCTCGGCAAAGGAGAAGTGATCACTAACACAGATTTAGACAGATTTGTGAACAATATTTGAGAGAAATAGGCCTTTTGTGTACGTAGAAAAAGTCTTAGATCTTTGAGTTCAGCTCATGAAAAATGGGGGCAAAAACAAAAGTGTTGTGTTAATAATTTTGTTCAGTGTTTGATCTTCAGCTCTAGACCAATCTTTTACACCAATCCTTTAAATAGTTAAAATGTGCAGATTGAAACATAAGTCATGCATTCTGGCTCATTGAATATCTTTACCAAGAATAAGATTAATGTTTCGTTTAAAATGTGCGCAAAGCATATTTAACGATAGTGAATTGTTACCATAACTATTCCTCTGAGGAAGTGTTTAGCATTATAGGTGTGGATTAGTACCTTGAATTGACTCCTAAAGGATACAGGAAGCGAATGTAAGGACTGGGAGAGGTGTGAGAGGAGCAACAGGAGAGAAAAATCCTATTATACCTTTTGCTGCATTTTGCTTTATTTTGGTGCTTTGCGTGGCTTTCCTTTATGTGTAAATTAATAAATTGGTTTCATATTGGTATATGTTGGTGTGCTGATTGGTAATTTATGCAGTGCATAAAAAAAAAACCACACACACTAAGTCTTCAGTAAATACTATTCTACCAATCTATTTCTCTAATGCTAACCTTACCTTTTTGTGTCACTTTACCCCACTCCCTCTAGCATGTAAGCTCATTGAGCAGGGCCCTCAACCCCTCTGTTCCTGTGTCCAACTTGTCTGGTTACAACCAGGGGCGGACTGACCAGTCGGGCACTTCGGTCATAGTCCGAGGGCCCAGCCACTTTGTATGTGTCTTTGGCAGAGACACAACAAAATTTGCGCCGACCGCTTAGTTCAGCGCCTCCCGAGGGCCCTGCAGTGCTTACCAGAAGAGAATTTCATCCCTGTGCGCGTGGTCGCGCAATGTCATCGACGTGCGCCACCTGCACGGGCCACCCGCAATGCTTCACTGATCAGGAGCCCTGTGTAATGCCGCGGTGCAGGGAGTTTTCCCCTCCCTCGTTACCAACATGCCGAGAGAGGAGGGAGCCAGACACCCATCACACTCAGCCAGATGCCACCCTCCTAAACCAAAAAGGTATGTAAGCAGGGGGTGGTTAAAATATGTAATGTGATCTGTGTGTGCATGTTATCTGTATGTGTTATAGTGTGTCTGTGTATCTGCATCTGTATGTGTGTTAGTGTGTATATCTGTGTATGTGTTAGTGTGTCTGTGTATCTGTATGTATGATAGTGTGTCTGTATCTGTATGTGTGTTAGTGTGTCTGTATCTGCATGTGTGTTAGTGTGTCTGTGTATCCGTATCAGTGTGTTTGTGTATCTGTATGTGTGTGCATGTGTGTATATCTTTATGCATGTTACTGTGTGTCTGTATATCTGTGTGTTAGTATGTCTGTGTATCTCTGTGTGTATGTCTGTGTATGTGTTAGTGTGTTAGTGTATCTGTATGTGTCTGTGTATCTGCATGTATGTTAGTGTGTCTGTGTATCAGTGTGTTTGTGTATCTGTATGTGTGTGCGTGTGTGTATCTTTATGCATATTTCTGTGTGTCTGTATATCTGTATGTGTGTTGGTGTTTGTAACAAAAAAACGGTACAATACAGCCTAGAAATGTTATAAAATGGGCCACCAGCAGACGGGCAAAGCTACGCTGAACGTTCTGATACCAGACATGAAGCTAACACAGCCGGATTACCGTGATTCGCTTTCAAGGCCTAGCATGGCAAGCAACCTGAATGCCGGGGGAGGCGGCCGATCCCCCGACACAGGGACAGCTACGCATGACGGCTCTCCTGTTCCCCTGCTACCCCCCCCCCCCCATGGACCGGTGGGAGATATCCCAGTCCCCGCTGGAGACTCATACTCACCAGCCACGGGGAAAGACACCGTCTGACGGCAAGCTACACGAGGCACCCAAGATGGCCGCCATGCACCATCTCGAGCAGCACACAAAGGATCTGAGGCTCCAGCAATGGAGATCGCACTTTGAGATCCGGTTTGATCAGATCTGCGAAGCATTTTGGAGCAGCCTACATCATAGGCCTCCATCCCAGACCACTCAGGCGAAACGAGAGAACGCACCAGCGGCAGTCCGCCTGTCCCACTCCGGGCAGAGGACCCAAGCGGGTGAACACCCACTCCGCCACGCTTACAACCGGAAGGCTCCCTGCAAGACGCAGAACTCCGGGAGTCAGGTACACATGGGACGAAGACCTGCAGTATCTAAACCAAACAAAGCAGCGAACAACTGGGAAGAGACGGAGAAGGACCGGACACAGCCAGCATAGGAGCCGACCCAACTCTGACCCTCCATGCCAAGCGGAGACCAACCGGAGAGACCCGAGCGACCACTCTCGTGAGTGGGCCACCCACCAAGCGAAGAGACCCCCCATGAAGGGTACCAGAAAGGCTAACCTGCCACCTGACGGAATCGGCTGAGCTAGTTTATGGGACTGACAACGGGCTGGACTTTCCCCTTGACGACCGGAGTAGCTAATTTTGCCTTTAAATGCCATACACCGAGTAATATGTTATTTTATACTTTGATTTTTCATTTCTGCTGTCTCTCCTTATGCTGTCTAACTACACTGCGGGGCAACTTGCTACTAATACTACGACCAGGGAGGCACTAACCCGATAGCGTGTCTACTCAGTTACACTGGTTTTGACCTTAAGAAAATCTGTGTCTTAGCTACACTATCTGTCGACTACCTATATACTGTACATTGCTTAGGCACGCTAGACTTAATTGCTTAACTAATCAAAATTTAGGGCTGACTGACTCTGATTTAACCTTAAGCATGATACTGAATCGTATGCATATCTAGCCTACCATGTACATAATTTGCTACAATCCACTGATGTCTCAGCTTGTTAATAACATGTTAGTTGTTATGGTACGTATACTACTTACTATAATCTATCAATGTCACATAGTCTGTTAGCCCCATGTCCTAGCATGTTAACTACCTATGATTGATGTCTTATAGCTTGTTAACTTCTTATAGCCTGTTAATCTAATGTTTTAGCATGTACACTCCTAACTATGGAAATCTCATAGCCTGTTAATTCCACATTATATTTACAAAAATGTGCTGTCTAATCCGCTGCAACCTGAAATGCTTTGACTACACCTGCAGTAGCTGGTGTAGCACTGCATGTTTGATGTTACACTGAGCACAAATAAAATAAAGAATTAAAAAAACAAACAAACATGTAATGGAATGAAATAAAATGTATTTTCCTTACTTTTTCTCAAAAATGCCAAAAACAGATACACATTTAAAAACTGAAGGAATTAAGACTTTAACGATAAAAAACATCATAGCCACTTCAATAAAATGAAGTGTAGCACTTTACAACAAAATAATACGGTATAGCTATACTTTTACCAATTCAACAGATATCATGTGATACATCCAAGTTTCCTAAAAACATGAATAATATATCATAGTGTAGTGTATTTAAAATACGTGAGTATATATAGAAACACTCACAAGCAGAGAGCTAAGAAACCTAGCTCAGGTGGGAATGGCACTCGGGTCTGTTAAGGCGACTCATTTCACCACCGTAAGTGGCTTCATCAGCCGGGTACAAAATCGATTTTGTTTTTTGTTTTTTTAACCCATTTCCTATGCTAAATAAGTAATTGCACTTTATGGCGCTAGTACCTGTTCACGCGTTCTATTTGTATCATAGCCACTTCAGTCCACTGTAGTAGTTTGTGATGCAAGGAGTACTCTGATTTTGTTTCCTGGTAATGGGGCAAACTATTTTGCAACAGTTGCGGTCGTAGCTGGGCCCCCCTACCAGGCGCCAACGGTCTTTACCACCATTCAATTGCTGAGGACATCAACTGAGTGCCCTCAGCCAATAAATGTGCATAGAAATAGCTGCAGAATTGGCTTTACTCAGTCTAGAACTGATGTTCTGGGCTGGCGAATAATGCCCCAGTGACACTATCGGATGTGGGGTTACATCTCTGCCTGCAAAATGATTAAACTATGTATGTTGAGCATTTAGTGATTTTTAGTGAAACACTGCACGTGTAGACCCCAGTCTGTACTTCTGGACGTCAAATAAAGTCTGTCTTCATAGGAAACCTCCAGGTGTGTTCCGATATTGATGTTACTCCAGGCACCATGACCACGTCGTTGCACTAAATGACAATTCATTGACAGAGAGGGTCAGTTGGCCATTCTCAGACAATGACTGTCACTGCAGCTGCTTCTGGACCACTGTGGAGAATCAAAGCTCAGCGATTTGTCCCATTACTGCGGAAACCATGCCAGGGTACTCTTGGCATTATAACCGCTACACCAGGCTGCAGAGCTTATGGTGCGTGGAGTAACCCTTTAAGTCAAAAGCAAAATTTAGATAACAAAAAGTTTAAAGCTGCAATCAACTGTGCTAAACAGAAGAATATATAAAATATATACAATTTCTGTGGCAAAGCTTAGTAATGGGAACTGCCTTTGTGTAAAAGCTTGTTTTGGCTAGTTTGTCCAAATCAAATTCCTTTTAATCCCCACTTTTTTTTTAATCGATTCACCTGAGATTTGCCTGTGGAGTTGTATTCATTAAACATCTAATGGGAACTATTAGCTGCAGAAGGTTAAACCAGGCACTTGCTAACAAGCAAAGATAATTGTTATAAAAGGTATATAGATAACCAAAGATAAGCCTGATGCTAACTCAGCAGAAAGTTCTAAATTAAAGGAAAGCAATTCTGTACCTGCTAGTAGAAGAAGATTAACCAATTCACGAATACTCATTACAGAAACTGCATCAGTGTTTAACGTTAAGCAGTAAAGTACAACTTTTAAAACTATGTATAATCTAGGAAATGCATGGATGTGTGAATGCTTTGCTAGAAACGGAGGAAAAGTTGTATGCTGACAAAAACAGTTAGAAGCACTTCCAATTTTGCAACAAACTAAAAAAAAAAAACTTTCTTGTTGACCCCATGATGGCAGTCACATCTATCCTTGGATCACGAAGTAATTACTCTACTAATTAAAAACTATATGGAGGTGGTGTTGGGTTTCTCCTCTCACCTCACTGCTCCTTCAAATCTCTACCAACCCCTCCTTCCATCTCTTTCACATAATTTGAATTCATTTGGTTCGCATCTTCAAACCCTTCTCTACTAACATTGCTGTTATTTATCACCCCCCCCCCCCCAGTTCCCCTCTCCTCTTCCTTGACCACTTTGCTGCTTGACTACCCTACTTTCTCTCTTCTAATATTCTATCCCTAATTCTCGGGGACTTCGATATTCCCATTAACCACCTTTGACCTTTATAGACTGTAAGCTTGTTTGAGCAGGGTCTTCTTCAACCTATCATTCCTGTAAGTTTTCTTGTAATTGTCCTATTTATAGTTAAAACTCCCCCCTCTCCCCCTCTAATAATATTGTAAAGCGCTATGGAATCTGATGGTGGTAATAATATCCCTGAAAAGTTGTGTGTTGTCCTTAAGCATGAAACAGTTATTGAACACAATGGAGTGGCAGAAGGAAAATTAGTGTCTACTGGAGGTGAATAGATGTATGCTGTCATACCAACCTACCCAGCAGAAACTGTGGAGAAACTCTGAAAATCGTTGCTTACCCACAAAGCAAATTAAGGAAAAGTTAAGGAGATATAAGCACTTTGCAAAAATAAGACTTTGTCACTCTCAAAGAGCTGGCACCTACTAAGCTATCAGTAACAAACAGTTTCTAAGTCAATACAATTATCTGGTACCGAAGAAGATTGGCAAAATATATTGATAGAGATACTGTTTAGAAGGGGATATTGAGTAACTGCATTATCTGCCATACATATTTAATGAGGTTGTTTGGTAGACTGGACAGTAGATGGAGCTATGTAAGTGTATATATAGTTATATAATGAAGTACGTTTTGTACTTGTATTTTCAATGACTCATTGTTTCTATCTCTGACAGTTAACTGTTTAGCTTCTGATCTCATTCATGCATTTTTTTTTAAGCCAGTTCAATATTTGCGTTCATTTGAATATTGCAAAAGTACTTTCAGCAAGCATTAATAACAGGGGAGTTAGGAGGAATAAGAGGGGAGTATAATTATTTGAATTAAATATTTGGTTAAGGGATGAGAATGCTGGAATAGGCTAGCCCAGTACTCTCAGAGTATCAATTCTGTCAATATTGGATAATGCCGTAGTATTAATGCTGCTGAGGAGGTGATGGTTTTTGCATGTATTGAAGAAAAAAAGAGTATTTGCGTTCTGGAAGTTGTAGTTCACTTATTAGATTTTTACTTAGAAAAGCTGTTATCTGACGTACAAGCACATGTGGTGGGACTGCCACAAAGCAAAGACCTTCTGAGTGGGAGTGCAGGGCTTGCTGGAGAGAGTATTCCAACGACAAATAAACTTGGACCCATGGGTGTTCCTCCTGTCTAGAACAATAGACAACTGGCCCAGGAAGGAACAAAAATTGTTAAACAAAATCACCCTAGCAGCCAGCCGAACAATGGCACAGAGCTGGCTCAAGCCAGATACCCCCCGGATAGATACAGTTATCGATAAGATAAAAGACGCCCACGTAATGGACCGTCTAACAGCTCAAATCAGAGGCACACTAAAGGCACACAAAAGGAAATGGGAGCTATGGCTGGCGGGGGACTGGGGAGACTAGGAGAGGGGAAGGAAATAGGGATTAC
This sequence comes from Pelobates fuscus, assembly GCF_036172605.1. Classification (NCBI taxonomy): domain Eukaryota; kingdom Metazoa; phylum Chordata; class Amphibia; order Anura; family Pelobatidae; genus Pelobates; species Pelobates fuscus. The sequence continues at coordinate 398,128,321 of NC_086317.1, forward strand.
ATACGCCCACTTACACGACCAACGCACACCCTAAGGCCCACACAACGGCCATGGGATCCAGGAACCCGGAATGGCGATGGGGCACCCGCCGGGCCAACAAACCTCCAGGAGGCTACGTAGCGGCTAAGACAAAAGGAGCACGTGAACCAGAAAAATATGCTTCACTCCGACCTAACCACGAGAAGAACCCACTTTTTTTTTCCCTCTCTCTCTTTCTCTTTCTCTCTTTACTATCTATTAGTTCATAGACTTTCCAGAGAGTAAGCCTAAATATAAGGCACAAGTCTACGAAGCGGAGGTAGACCGATAGAAAACAAATGCAACCATAATAACTCTCTTGGAAACAGTTAAATTGTTAATTGTTTGTATTAACGGTTAAAAAGTATATAGAACGAATGGAACCGAAGTCGTCAGTACGCAAGCTACCTCTCCCAGGGTCAAAGCAACACAACACAGTGAATGTTTATGATGACCTTCTTATTGTATGTATTGCGTATGTGATCATAACAAATGTATAATGTACCACACCGACTTACCAAAAAAAAAGAATAAAAAAAAAAAAAGAAAAGCTGTTATCTGAACTGCAACTCCCAGAAACCTACTGCCGTAGTAAACATTGCAGGTTGGAAAAGGGAGCTGTGTCATTGCACACTGGCTGAAGTGATCGTCAGGAAGGAAGTATTTCACCATAGAAGAGCTGGGGAATACCAGATTATTTTATTTTTAATTCCTTGTTTTGGGTCCAAATCTTCTTCCTGTTATTTTACTAATCCTTCTGCTCACGCTCCCTTCCATGCATACCCACAGAAGATGAGTTGTCCGGGGTCCTAAGGACAGCCCATGACCATATTTCCTGTGCGTCAAACTTGTCTGGTTACAATTACATGTGTGTTAGGTCACCCATTGTAAAGCGCTACCGAATTTGTTGGTGATATATAATAATAATAATATTAGGTTATTGTCCGGGAGCTCCTGTACTTAGGCTGAATACTTCCACCAAGTTTGCCTCCTAGCTGCTTTCAGGGACCCTGGAGCTCTTCATACCTAGTCGCCGAAGCTTGACCCATGTCTCTGTGCACTGCTTCCACTTTGGACCAGGATGCTGTGGTTATAGCTCCTTACAGCGGTTATAGCTCTGGAGACTCTTTCCCCTGTAAAACAGTGATTATAGATTGCTTTTCCCCACGCATTAGCCGAGACTGAATGTAGGGTAGTAGAACACAGCTTTATTGAACACACTGCTATTTAATATTTATACACAGAAATGTGGATTCACACATCAGGGGATCCTACATACAATGTAATGTCCTTACAATAGTCCCAGCCTGCCGCCACTCTGTCTGCGATCATGACTGCAACATCCCCAGCTAACAAGATCGACTCCCTGCTGTGCCTTCCCAAACATAGAGCCAAAATGTCCCTCAGAACTGCCTTTATTCTGAACAGCACCCCAACACATTATTTATCCCTGGATATCTCCTCAGAGCGGCCATGCTGTCCAAAAAGTGTCCTGATCTGAGAATCCATGCCTGAGTTATAGCATGTTAAAGTTTGACCGAGTAGTGGCTATTTTCCATTCCAACGCAGAGTTCTAGGTGTGCGGTTGTTTTTACAGGTATTAAAAAACGGGGAGACCGGTACCCCCACATGTTATATGTCCATGGAAAGCACTCCTCCGAGCTCCCATGCCGACCAAATAACGCTCTCATTGTAGAATCTACAATAATGTTATAGTATAATGTTAAGTTTTGCCGGGTCATGGCTATTCTTCGATCCGGCTCAGAGTTCCAGATGTATGGCTGCTTTGTCCCAGTCACATAAAATGGGGATCCTGGGGCTTCGGGGAGACCTGTACCCCCACCTGTGATATGTGCCTGGATAGATTTACTGGATCATAGCACAGTCCCAATCTGGCAAACTGGTCGTTTCAGGGTATCTCCCTGTCAGGCGCTCAATGTGCAGGATGGGTCCAGGCAATCCCCAGAGCTCCCCAATTCCAGTCGGAAGGCAGTGTAGGCGTCCAGGGGGGTCTCCATGCCCCCTTCCCATAGTGAAAATAGTCCTTTTAGGAAAAGAAAGTGGTGAAGTGGTAATCATTTGTGTTGGCCTACTAGTGGGTCATATGAGCTCTGATATGGAACTACGGTGTTTATATGCTAATTCCCATAAAACTTTATCAGCCACTTTGTGTGTTCATAACTACCTTTATTAGTTTGTGGGTACTACAGTCAAATATTGTTTGATTGCCTCTTTGCTAAATATACTAAACATCCTTGCATTTACTCAAAAAAAAAATAGTCCTTTTAGTGAATCTTGGGAACGGGATCATAGTACGTGGGCAGGAGCCTGGCTTTCACACGTCTCCAAAAGGCCATGACACAGGAGCTTCCGTCACAGTTATCTTGTGCTGTTCAGTGCTGGGCATTTCAACCTGATTAACCAGTCATGTGACTGTTTAGATGGTGCTATAACCATTTATGGCAATGTCCAACATTCTGAACAGTGTTGGATGTCACCCTGTGTAATATTTTAGTATGTTTGTAATATTTACTAGTTTTTTTGTTTCCTGTTTACATTTTGACTTCCACTTCCACTGCACACAGCCATCCTTGTATCTCAAGCAGCTTGGTTAGCTATACACTGATCATCCACCACATTAACTCGTTAACGCCGTTACGACGTTCTATGCCGTCGCGCTTTAAGTGGGCTTTAAAGCCGTTGCGACGGCATAGAACGTCGTAACGGCTTTGAGCCCTGGAGCACCCGGGATACTTACCTTCCCGGCGCTCCGCTTCGGGAGGACTGCCTCACAGCCCAGGCAGCCCCCCCACGGCAAAAGAAGCCCCCGGGGGCCATGTGATAGCTCTCAAAGAGCGATCACATGGCCCCCTATAGCTGGCTATGGATCTGCCAGCAGGGGGACTGTCTGAAATGTCACAGTCCCCCTGCTGGTAGGTAGTGTAAAAAAAAAAAAAAATATTAGACATGTGTAAAATTAAAATAAATATATTTATTTATATATAATATATGTATATATATTATATATATAATATATATACATATATATATTTAACGTCATACATAGTGTGTTTTAATACTAATATAAATCGGTGGCGGCTACCATCACCGTACTTCTTAAACCGGGGAAGGACCCTCTGCAATGCGGCAGCTACCGCCCGATCTCACTACTAAACGTAGATTCCAAATTGTTTACAAAGGTGTTAGCAACCCGCCTGAAACATCTTCTGCCCGACTTGATACACGAGGACCAGACGAGATTTATTCCGGGTAGAGAAGCCAGAGACCGCACGCTGAGGCTATTCACTATCCAACACCATGCTAGGAAACGGGGGACCCGATTAATGCTTCTATCAACAGATGCGGAAAAGGCGTTTGATTGGGTCAACTGGACGTACATGATGGAGACGCTGAAATAGCAAGGTTTTGGAGAGAGGCTCCTAACGTGGATCTCTGCCCTATACACAGATCCCAGAGCAACAGTACGGATTAATGGTGCCACAACCGCCGAGCTCGCGATTCGCAACGGCACAAGACAAGGATGCCCACTCTCGCCTCTGCTGTTCGCGCTCCAATTGGAACCTCTCCTCCAAGCGATCAGGCAAAACCCAGACATCATGGGCTACGAGTGGCAGGGTGTACAACACAAGGTGGCTGCCTACGCAGACGATCTCCTCTTTTTCGTTCACAACACCCGAGTCACTCTACCTTGCCTCCTCTCGGAATTCAATAGATTCGGACAGATGTCCGGCCTCAAGCTTAATATTTCAAAATGTGAGACGCTGAACATCTCGCTCCCTACAGAGGACTACCATTCCCTGGAGTCACAATTCGCGTTCCATTGGTGCTATGGCAAGATGAAGTACTTAGGCGTCTGGGTGACCACGGATCCAAGGGATATATATGATCATAACTTTACACCCCTCCTGAAGAAGATCCTGATGGACCTGGCTAGCTGGTCCTACCCGCATATCTCGTGGCATGGCAGGGTGGCCGTGATTAAAATGAACATCCTCCCGAGGGTTTTATACCTCATGCAAACCATACCCCTTGCCATGCCGGCGACTTTCTTCTCGGCCCTAAAAACGGGTGGGATTAAATATGTCTGGAACGGGGGCCGATCTCGTCATGAATACGTCATGATATCCTATGCTGACCTAGGACACAAGGCGGGCTCGCATTACCGGATTTTCGGAGGTATCACCAGGCAGCGGTACTTCAACGCATAATGGACTGGCATATAACACCACTGACCAAGCAATGGGTGGTCCTGGACAGGGGCCTCACGGGTCGGGCGATGGAAGCAAAGGTTTGGGGGAAGCCCAGGAGACAGACCACCCCGGCGATGGAGGAGGGGTTGACCCTACAAACCCTACTTAGTTGGCAAGCACTGAGGGGACAGGAACACATATCCCCGCTACCCAGCCCTATGCTACCGATCACGCATAATGAAGAGTTAGGTGGAGGTCTCCCAGCGGGAGTGTGGACCAATGAGAGTACGCGCGAATATATACCTATATATACGGTTCTTGCTGATGGGAAAGTGCGGGATCTCCCCTCACTGCTAGCGGACAGGCCACGGACACCTCTTTTACAACTCCGGTACCTACAACTGAAACACTTCCACGCCTCAATACCGCACAATGAACGTTTAGGTAGAGACCTCACTTGGTTCGAAAAACTATGTGACCGAGGAGCCACCCTCGATCACGCAATCTCAACGCTGTATCAACACCTGCTGACCGGAGGCGCACCTGCCCAGATGGCATTTAAACGGCAATGGGAGGGACAGCTGGGGAAAACATTCACCACCCAACAGTGGGATTTAGCGTTACTCTGGTAACATAAGAGCTCTATGAGCACCTATTATCAAGAGATGAACTACAAACTCATATCCCTATGGTATAGGACGCCGGTATTTTTACACCGCATTTGTTCATATCACCCCCCGGTGTGTTGGAGATGCCAAGACGAACGTGGCACGGTATCCCATATCTGGTGGGAGTGCAGAGTAATCGCCCCCTACTGGGACCTGGTCAAAACCACGTTGGAGCTTATCTTGTGGGATATACCCGAATGGACCGTGGAATTGGCCTTGCTACACATCTCCACTCAGCCCATCTCAGTATACAAGAAGTCAATCTTACGACACTTGCTTAATGCCGCCACAGCAAACATCCCAGCCCACTGGAAGACAAATGCGGTACCGACTAAACAGGAATGGATACGCAGGGTGGAAGAGATTCAGGGGGCAGAGGAAGCCCACGCCACCATCACTGGCCAGGGGATCAAGCACACACCGAAATGTGGACCCCGTGGTTCTTATATATCGCTAGATATCGACAGGAGGCGGTTGCTCAAGGAAGCACTGCTCAGAGTACAATGCCCCCCCCCTAACTCCCTTCCTTCTCCCCTATGCTCTGGGTCTGTAGGGGTCAGGCCTGCCTGGGATCGGGACTGGTAGGATCAAATACAGAACGGATAGCTGGCGACGTACGACTTATAGCAGACAACGACACCAACAGATAGTGACTCTCGGACTAGAATCTGAGAAAGGACTCTGGACCCTGATTGCTAGCTCCGTCACCAGGGATACATACTGCCCTGGCTGACCTATGAACAGGACAAACCCTGCACCGTGACGCCTTGACTGATAAGTGCTCACTAACGTATGAGTGACAGAGCCAGTCGCCCCTGACATGACACACTTAATGACGTGATCCTAATATATGGACATGACCTAACGCCATGGGGTTGGCACAGCCTAATGTCTAACTCTCGAGCTCTGCTACAGGTGGCGGTCACGGGGGACGGGTTGGCCTCCGCTTCTGACGCGAGCCCTAGGATGTGGGTACTCACGGGAGAAGGCTGTGGCTTGAGTCTTTGAGGTCGGGGAGGGATGAGGAATAGGCTGATAATATCAACAGAGAAAGATACTTAAGCACCACTGCACACATAGAAGCACATCTGATACACGCCCAAGACGCGGAAGAGGTCCCAACTCTGATGCTCTGTCATATACGCCCGACGCGACTCAGCGGACCCCTAGACCATAACCCATCTCAACTCTATTCCACTCTATTCCCCCTGACCCGAATTGGCAGACCCTTCCTACCTGACCACCTGGCCCTCCTTCCTATGACATGACACGGTACGACTTAATCTATACTGCCGAAGGTGGTGACTGTACATAAGTTGAGTTAGCCTAGCCCACAACGAGTGGGTTGCGAACGCAAGCAGTATCCGACATAAGAGTGGCAGTATGTTGGGAATACGCATACATACATATGTTCTCTGAATTTGTCTGTAGCTTGCTAAACATTCTCTTCTCTTTTTGCTCACAATATGTGTAACTTTATCGCCTGATGTGAATGCAACAAGTATCGTAGCTTGTCACGATTACAAGCATAGTTGTGTCCATATGTGCGAATACACCATCCTAGGACGAGATATATCCGCTGCACCTCCTCTCTGGGGGTAGGTGCCACAACATATGTAACTAGCCACGCACCCAGAACCTCGGATCACGACAAGACATGTTATGACTGCTTGTACTTTACTGAACCATATACTTTATTGTTTATCTTGTTACCCTTTGGAAATAATGCATCTTTTTCCGGCCTGCGAGCCGACCTGATACTTCTGCTATATTTCAATAAACAGATTTACGAAAAAAATAATACTAATATAAGTACATATATTAGTAATAAAATACACTTAGAATGACGTTACATATATATAATATACATATATTATATATATATAATAGATATATACACATATATTATATATAAAAATACGTATAATTACAATAATAAATAAAATAATAAAATTAATAAATAAAATATTGAAACAAAATTTAATATAAATTATATATACATATGTAATTTCATTCTAACTGTATTTTGTTATTAATATATATATATTGGTAACAAAATACACTTAGAATGACATTCTATATATATCTATCTATATATATATATAAAATGCAAATAACCGCAAATATATATATATATAGATAAATACATATAATTACATAAAAGATTACATTAGTATACATGTAGAATTTAAATACCTATAAATGCATATATATTAAAATTCTACGTGTATATTTAAGTAATCTTTTAACATAATTAGGTGATTTGATTAATTAAAATTTGATTGACATACCTGATAACACCGGGAGAAAGTGCAGAGAATTTAATTTGCAAGCACTATATTTGACCCTGTAACTCTCCAAGACACCATAAAACCTGTACATGGGGGGTACTGTTTTACTCGGGAGACTTCGCTGAACTCAAATATTAGTGCTTCATACTGGTAAATTGTATTACAATGATGATATTTTAAGTAAAAGTGAAGTTTTTTGCATTTTTTACAAACGAACGGCTATGGACTATATTATTGTTGTAATATGTTTTACTGTTTTAAAACACTAATATTTGTGTTTAGTGAAGTCTCCCGAGAATAACAGTACCCCCCATGTACAGATTTCATGGTGTTTTGGAAATTTAGAGAGTCACATATAAGGCTTGCATTTCATTTTTTTGACATTGAAATTTGCCAGATTGGTTATGTTGCCTTTAAAAGCGTATGGTAGCCCAGGAATGAGAATTACCCCCATGATGGCATACCATTTGCAAAAGTAGACAACCCAAGGTATTGCAAGTGGGGTATGTCCAGTCTTTCTTAGTAGCCACTTAGTCACAAACACTGGCAAATATTCGTTTTTTGCTTTTTTTTAACACAAAAACAAATATGAACGCTAACTTTGGCCAGTGTTTGTGACTAAGTGGCTACTAAAAAAGACTAAACATACCCCACTTTCAATACCTTTGGTTGTCTACTTTTTCAAATGGTATGCCATTATGGGGGTAATTCTCATTCCTGGGCTACCACACCGTCTCAAAGGTAACATTACCAATCTGGCAAATTTCTATTTGAAAATGGAACGTTCTATATTTGACCCTGTAACTTTTCAAAACACCATAAAACCTGTTAATGGGGGGTACTGTTGTACTCGTGAGACATCGCTGATTACAAATATGTGCATTTTTGTGCAGTAAAACCTAGCAGTATTATGACATTCACAGCTAAAATGTCAGACGGAAATACAAATTAAAAAAAAAATCTTATTTTCTCACATATTTTTTTTACATTTTATTCATAATAAATTATGTTCCATATATGAATAGTTAATGATAAATTAAAGCCCTGTTTCTCCTGAACAAAATGATAAATAATAAGTGTGGGTGCATATGATATGAAAGAGGTGAATTATGGTTGAACAGACATATAGCGCAAATTCCAGTTTTTGTTTACGTTTTGTTTTGATCAGAACGTGCACTATTGACTCCGTCCTGAAGGGGTTAAAACAATTCACAGGTGAAATGAATAACTGATTATAATGTTACAATGGCACCTGTCAAGGGGTGGGATATATTGGTCAACAAATGAACAGTTCGTTCTTGCATTTCATGTGTTGGAAGCAGAAGAAATGGGCAAGCAAAAACATCTGAGTTACATTGACTAGAACTGAATAGTGATCAATAGTCAACTTAGTCAGTGTATCTCCAAAACTGCATGTCTTGTGGGGTGCTACCGGTATGCACTGGTTAGTAGCTACCAAGAGTGATGCAAGAAGGACAACTGGTGAAATCATCAGGATCCGGATCATGGACATCCAAGGCTCATTGATGCACGTGTGGAGTGAAGGATAGCCCGTCTGACAATGATCTTCTGTGTGATCCGGAATTTTGCTAAAAAACACTGGCAATGATAGAAAGGTGTCACAACAGTGTCACAACATACGGAGCATCCCAGTTTGCTGTGTATGGGGCTATGCAGCCATAAACATGTCAGAGTGCCCATGATGACACCTATCCATTCATAGCATATGCACCCTGCCACACTGCAAAAAGTGTTCAGAAATGGTTTGATGAACATGACAAAGAGTTTAAGGTGTTACCTTGGCCTCCAAATTCCACAGATCTGAATCCAAATGAGCTTCTGTGGGATGTGCTGGAACAACAAATTTGTTCCAGATACCACAGGACAAGTTCAGAGATCACAAAGGAGACCTCCATGAAATTAGGCAGATGGTTTTAATGTGGCTGATATTATATTATTTATCGATCTTTTAATTATTTTACTCCTATCACTCTAATCCATCCTCTCTGTCTCATCCTTTTTTTTTTTTTTTTTTTATTGGGTATGCAATACAATATGTATAAGTCACCTGAGTGGAGGCGGGCCCAGATCACTTCTGTGCTGGCGGCAACGGCGGATCTATATGGCAGCGGCCGGAGCCTTCCGGAGAGGGCCTGGAGGACTCCGTCGTCTGAGTCCGGGAGCGGGGAACGGCGGATCCAGCGCCTACAAGGTGGCCGGGACAGGCTGTGACGCCTGCAGCGTGGCCCCTGTGCTGGATGGGGCCAGTGCTAGGTGGTGGGGCCGCCGCAGTCAGTGGTATTGCCCCAGGTCTGGAACAGGTGAAGGGGCCGTCGGCCAGGAGGGCGCCCCTGGTGGGAACCTGGCGGAGGGCAGTCGGCCCCTTCAGGACAGCGAGACAAGTGTGGAGGCAGCGGACTTTTCGACGGGTTGGGGGGCTGGGGCTCTCTGGGTCCCTGGATCAGGGGGGCGGGACCTTAAGGTTGCCACCTGTCACAGTGGGCCCCCAGGGATCGGGTGGTTCTGCTGGGTCCATGGGGGGTACCACTTCCCGGTGGGTCCTGAGGTACGGCAGCCTCCTGCACGGGGGATGATGCCAGGGGACGGAGGAGAGCAACTGTGAGGGTTCAGCTAGGCCGGGCGCAGGGGGCTGGAGGCCCCTTTGGTGCAGTGGGTGAGGGTATTGGTCAACGTTCTGCGGCCCATGGCGCGGGGCATGTGGAAGCTGGCGTGCAGGTGGGTCAGTCGGACCGCGCCTTTGGGGGGGTCCAGAGGTACCAGGGGAGATGCAGGCATACACCAGGGGTCGTTCCTTGTCACAGGAGGGGTGGCAGGGGAGGCGCAGGTTTCGGCCCAGGGTGGGCGGGTCCCGGAGTGTTCAGTCACCTACAGGCTTGCGGAGTGGGAGTTCATCAGGCACGGAGGGAGGGGTGGGCAGCACCCTCATGACAAGGCACAGCAGTACCGGCCAGCCGCTGGTAGCTCAGCAGGAATGGGGGTCGGTGAGCCCCGCGCAGACACGGCGAGGCAGGTCGCCAGGGGGGCAGGGGCAATGGGGCGTTCCAGGCTCCTGTGGGGCTTTGGTATCAGGCAAGTGCTCCTGGGAAGCAGGACGGGTGGGTAGCCAGGGAACGGTGCACCCTGCCCAGGATTTCTCTTTCTCGTTACAGGTCTCAAAGACGTTCTTCTTCTAGGCGTTCTCAGCATCGGATGGGCTCCACGGTTGTCATGCAGTCAGCAGATGTAGCGCATCCTGGACCCATCAAATTTTATGGAGCAGACCATTGATCGACCTCAGCGTGGCGTGGAAGATTGGCCGGTGAGTCTGACGTTACACTACACTCTCACACATTGCAGTCCGTGGTTAATTCATTAGGGGCAAGAGGTAAGCAAGGGAGGTCATGGGGCATGCGTGTGTTTAGTTCGCCGGGCAGTTGGGGGGTGCACCTCAAACGGGACGTGACGGCGTAATTGTGAAAGGGTGAGTTTTCCAACAGTTTCTCGCTTCTTCCTTGGAGGACTTTATTGACCTCAAAAGGGGAGGTTGAGAAGGAGGAAGTGGGGGAAATATCGGAAGGGGTATCGGAGGATACCTAATTTGTGCGGAAATTGGTTGAGGGCATTTGCGTCCTGGCCGATGTTCTTGGTGAGAACTTGCGGGGCTGTGTTCATCATTGTTTTGCTGATAGGAGGGCTCGCGTGGGGGTGGCAGGATGAGCAGTTTCGGCAGCGGCTTAGGGCTCTTCCGGGTATGACGTGGGTCCAGATGGGCCTACCTCTTGGGATGAAGCTGATGGTGGCACAGGAGGCGCACCACATTTTTCGCGAACGGACGGGGGCTTCTGGGCAGTCGGTCGCCTTAAAGGCCATAAAGGCTTGTGTTGGCTCTTCAATGAGGGCCAGCGCACGCGGGGATCGGCATGTCGTTTTTGGTGTGAGTGCTCGGGTTATGGGGGTGCTTCCGGACTAATCAGTATTTCACGCGAGGTCAGGCATGTGGTGCCGGGGGGTCTGCCTCGGTAGGGGGCGCACCCGCTGCCGCGGGGCCTACCCCAGTGAGGATGGATGCGATGGTGCCATGGCTCAGCCTCTAAGATATCAGGGTGGATACAGAGTTGTTGCGTGAAGGTTTTCGAATCGGATTTCTTCATACCCTTCCCGGGATAGGGGTGGGTCGCGGGGGCTTCGCAACCTGCGGTCAGTGGCGGAACTCCCGGAGGTGGTGGGGGTGAAGCTAGCCAAGGAGGTGCAGTTCGGCAGGTTTGCGGGCCCTTTCTGGACGCCTCCTCTGGTTGCGTTGCGGGTGTCTCCTACGGGGATGGTCCACATACGGGTACCGCGTAAGTCTCGGATCATTCACCATGTATCCTACCCTAAAGGGGCGTCGGAGTAGGACGGCGTCGATGGGGAGCTGTGCTCGGTCTCTTACGCATCACTTGACAAAGCGGTCGAGTTGGTTAAGTAGGCCGGGCCTCGGGTTTTGATGGCCAAGGGGATGTGGAGGCTGCGTATCTCCTGCTACCCGTTCACCCAGTTTGTCATCACTTGCTGGATTGTTTCTTTGAAAGGGGGTACCTGGTTGACTTGCGTCTGCAGAGGGGCTGTTTGACTTCTTCCCTTACTTTGCGAAACTTGGTTCCTTTTGGAATGGGTAATTCAGATGGTGGCAGGGAATAAGTCGGTTTGCACTAGCTGGTTGGATTTTTGTGTGGAGCCAGCAGATTCCTCATCCTGTCCCCACATGTTGCGCACCAGCGAGTTGGTGGCGGGGCAGTACGGAGTGCAGCTTGCAGCAGGGAAGACAGGGGCCTGACAGGGTGTCTCAGTTTGTGGCCTGGAAATTGATTCTGACTCGGGGGGGGGGGGGGTTTCGACACGGGAGGTGACACGTCAGCAGCCACGATCTCCCCTCGGAACACACGGGACGTGTCGTGCTGGGGGATATGTGAGAGCTTTGTGGCACCGGGCACATGGGCCGCATACCGTAAGGTCTGGAAAGCGTGGGAGATCTCGTGGGGCTGGAATGGATCTGTCTCTAGTGGGTGGTTTGATGCGCGATGCCGTGCAGTGGTTTACGTTCAAGCAGTAAGCTGGCGGTGGTGGATAGGTAGTTGTGGGGGCTCTTGCCCTTTGGTTCCTGTGACTCGGGTGGGATAACTTTACCTAGACCTTCTTAATGTACCTGGCGCTCCAGAGGTTTCAGATAGGGCGCAGGGTTCAGGACGCTAAGAGGCCAGTGTCCATGGGGTGTCAAGGGATCAAGAGGATTGGGAGAGGGGACTCGGTGGGGTTTCGCTCGTATGTGTGGCTGGGGGCTGTTGGAGTGACACGGGTGGGACTGGGGGTCCTGGGAGTCAATGTCAATGTCTTGTTTGTCTCCCTAGGATGATTCGCATGGATCGTAAGACATTGTTCATTTTCTGGGCCGAGAGGAGGCTGCAGCTCAAGTTACAGGTCAGCAGCTGGGCTTTCTGGGGGACCAGTTAGCGATTCCATGGTTTGGTTATGGGGGTTTTTGTTGGGGGACGTGTGTAATGCTGTGTTTCGGATGATCTTGTGTGGGGATAGGCCTGATTTTCTTGATCTACACGCAGGGGGGATGATCTGGGCCTGGTACCGCAGCATCGGTTTGCGAGATGGATGAAGAAGGATATTTATGGATATTTATGGCCTACTTCCTGGGGTGATGTTGGTGTGGTCGGAGACGGTTCTCCGAATGGCTTGGTGGCTAAATTTGTCCAGAAAGGGGGGAGGGAATGGTAGTGAGGCGTAGGGAGCTGGATTGGGGGTTGCCCTGTTATTATCACTCGGATGAAGTTCACCTCTCTGACGTAGGGTGGGACCTTCGGAACCTGGGTTGACAGGAAGGGCTGCAGACAGCACTGTTTCTTTGGGGTGGCGGAGCTCAGACAGCTTAAGGGATCAAGGATGTGATGGCGGATGTGATGGCGGAGTGTGGGGCAATTACCTTTTTCTATATTAATGTATTATTACTATTTAAAAAAAGCTGTGGACAATTTGACCCATATACCCATGTGTCCGTGTTTTATTGGGAGAGGTATGTGGGGGGGTGTTGTCCTGATTCTGCCTACCCATATGGCGACTATGCACCTGTCAAGCATTGTTTGATGTGTCATACTCTGGAATTTTGATCGTTTCAACTAATCCATGTGTATAGTGGTCGGCATGTGTTCAGCGCTGAGGACTATGTTGGCGCTTTATAAATGCCAGTAATAAAAATAAAATAAAAATGAATTGTGTCCTTCTTTTTCTAGTATGTTTGTGTGATAAAAAAAATATTAGGGTTTTGGCTTACAGAATTGCTGGCCAAAAAGTTCTCATAGAGTTAAATGGTATTATTTATAGAAGATTACATATAGCTGACTAATAAATCCATCCAAGGAAATGACTTAAGGGCAGATACTGGAAACTTCACCTGTCATTTACGAAATGAAAAAAATCAATATCCACCTCATTCGCAATCAACATCAAGAACTTAGCTTTTAAAGGACTAGCTATAGTTTCATAGAAATTATTAATGCATTGATACTAGAGCCAGTGCTTTATGGGCAAAGCTGTAAGTTTGAAAAACCACAGCCTATCTGGAGTTTTAGCACATGTATATTCATCCACTGCTTCAATCTTGATTGCCATCTTTGTATATATTTCATAGTAAAATAGGGAGAATTCACTAAATTGAGTTCTGTGCAAACTCATGTTGATCCAAATACAAACAATAAGTAGATAACTTTAACGCATCACTATAGTGTCAGGAAAACAAAGCGGTTTTCCTGACAGTATAGTGGCACCCTCAGGGCCCCCTCCCGTGGTGCTGAAGGGGTTAAAAACCCTTCAGAAGCTTACCTTATTCCAGCGACTGGCTCCCTCTGCGCTGGTGACCTCTCCACCCCCGCTGACGTCAGCGGAGTCGAAAAGTGCAAAACAACAAATATTAATAAAATATTGACATAACACTCTTAGTAGAGCCCAATAAGATCCTCAGTAGCATGGTACATTACATTGTCTGGTATTTGGCACAAAGCTTACACTTTGTGATCAGTAACAAACAAACAGAAACATTTGGCCCATCTAGTCTGCCTAATTTTCTAAATATTTTCATTAGTCCCTGGCCTTATCTTAAGTCTAAGATAGCCCTATCCTAGTGATGGCTAATCTTGACACCATAAATTGTTTCTGGACTACATTTCCCATGATGTTCAGCTAGCTTTTAGAGTCTAAAAGCTAGCTGAGCATCATGGGAAATGTAGTGCAGAAACAATTTATGGTGTCAAGGTTAGCAATCACTGCTCTATCCCATGCATGCTTAAACTCCCTCACTGTGTTAACCTCTACCACTTCAGCTGGAAGGCTATTCCATGCATCCACAACCCTCTCAGTAAAGTAATACTTCCTATTATTCCCGATATTATTTTTAAACCTTTGCCCCTCTAATTTAAGACTATGTCCTCTTGTTGTGGTAGTTTTTCTTCTTTTAAATATAGTCTCCTCCTTTACTGTGTTGATTCCCTTTATGTATTTAAATGTCTCTATCATATCCCCCCTGTCTCGTCTTTCCTCCAAGCTATACATGTTAAGATCCTTTAACTTTTCCTGGTAAGTTTTATCCTGCAATCCATGAACCAGTTTAGTAAACAGATAAGGGTACAGTAGGGGCAACACCATTTTTTTTTTAAATTTAAAATATATAAAAACATTGTTTTACTTATGAGTGAAATCATGTGCACAGTTCCTTCCTATATTGCTGTCTGGCCTGTTACAGGTCCTGATGGGTGACCCATTAGCTGTGCTCTATGGGTGTGTAGCTCACCTTGTATGGACCGCTGATAACCTTTACTGCTGTAATTGCAATAAATAAGCTATTTTGATCATTAACTTTGTATATTAATATATGATTCATAGATCACTAACAGATATACTTAGCACTTTACAGGTTACATTACACTAGAGTGGGTACAGTTTTGGTGTCAATATAATACGGAGTACAGTCCCATATAAATATATCTTGCTATGGGTCGATGCTCCGCAGAGCTTACAATAATTACATAAATGGAAGTCCTGAAGCTACATCTAGGAATAGGAATTATCGTTTGATGGCTCTGTTTCAATTATTAAATAGAGGTCTCCAGATACATACTGATAATTTGCATTAATCATAGAACTGCGCTGCAGAATATGTTGGCACCATATAAAAAATTAATCACACTAAACGGTAACCTAGGAAGAAAATTACCCAGCATTGTTGCAGACAAACATCTTATCTCTCCAGAGACAGTATGAGATGTAGCAGGATTCACCCTTTTGTCTAATCATCTGCTACCCAATTCCCATGCATCCCAATGAAGGTATATCTATTGGTTATGATCCCTGAAGAAAGACAGACGGAGGAGGGAATGTCAAAATCACCTACACCTTCTTATCACCACGACCAATTCTTTACAGTTTTTTTTTTTTCCAGGCTCCTTTGCTGTTGCTATGGCTATGACCATCATTCCTGCAACGAAACACCCATGTGACCTGCTCTATTATGGCTGCTCAGATGGGAGGTATGTAATCTTACAGAATATTTCACCAGCTACCTTGACACTGGCTTTTAATACGGGGAATATCATTGGGATATGTGGCTCGGAGCATTCTTGGAGCTGATTAACCACCCAGTGTCTGATTGAAATAGGCACCTGGGGTCAAAGGCATGGAGGGGGAGTACGTTGTCCCAGGATTTGGAAATATATGGGCATAGTGGCTGGATACCGTGCACATCGTTACATCCAGGGCATTCTGATCGTTCCAGGCCTGGAGACAGCTGTCTCATTCATGCAGCGATCAGGGTGTGTATCCTTTTTTTTTTTTTTTTCGTTATTTAACAGCTGGCCTTAGCAAAAGGATAAAAACTGACACTTAATTGGGCACAATGTGTAAGGATGCGAGAAGGAATGTATGATTCCAGGAGATAAAAAATATTATATTTATATCTATGACATACCATAGAACATACTTGAAAACGAGGGAAAGCTAAATGTATATTTAATAATTATGATATACAAATAAATAAATAATAATATTAAATTTATATATATACACACACACACACACACAGAAAGAGAGAGCTTGTTTCTGCTAAATCATTCATCTCGTGTAAACATTAGTCTGTATTGAGCACTTATAAAGGAAACGATATCTTGCAGGGAATGAGAACAGGGGTGGAATTGCAGGCTGCCAGCTGGATTCTGAAGGACAGTTTATGGATCAGTGCATTAAAAACATTGTCCATTTTCAGGAGCTTGTCAGGAGTGACGGTGTCACCAATGTTCCCCAAACTGTGATTTGACAGACAGTTAGATAGACAGACAGACAGAAACACAAGATTTAGTCCCAAATATACACATACACATATAAATAGGTACATCTACACAAACATACACACACAAAAGGACACACACACAAACACATTTGGATCTTGTGCATTTTAATGTATATTTCTGTTCTTTTTAAATGATGTGCATTTCCAACTGATGTGTAATATGATAATGATAGCAGTGATGATTGAAACATTTGATTGTATTCATGTTCTATAATCTGCACAACACTTTGATTTTGGTAGCTTTTTTTGTACACTGCAACAGTTTTCCTGCCCAGGCAGCGTGTCCTTGCTTTCTTTGTGTGCGTGCCATTGTGTTGACATTAACTCTTTGTCTGCTAGATAATGGCAACTTTTCTGTATACTTACTATATTCTCCATGAAAATAAACGTGTTGAATGTGTAATGTGTTTTAAAGAACATGAGACTAACTTTTTTAGTTAATACCTTTCAATATGTGGTCAGTAATTCTTACATTTTTTATTTCAAAGTTTTGGTGTCATTTCCATTTGGGGGTTTAATAGCCCATAAATAATTTTTTTGTAAAATAGTGGTATAACATTATGTTCATTTCTGCCACAGTAACAAGGAATCTGTTGGGTGCTGAAGAGGTTAGATGCAGGAATGAAATATGTATGCATGGCAGAATTTGTTTTGTACTGTACATCATCATATGGAGTTATATTTACAATATTGCTGAAATTACAGCAGCAGATTAATTAGCAACTAAATATAGTTTTGTTCATTGTAATTTCAAGAAGCAAATTGTATTTTCGTAATTTTAAGGAGTAAAGTGTATCTCCAGACTATTCACAAACATGATAGGTGCATAGTCGTACCCTTGGGCATTAAGAATAAAAAACCCATACATACCCAATAATGCATGGACACCAATATGTTGTGTAAAAGTATGTCCACTGCTTTTAATATAATATAATATAAAATGTTATTACAAAAAGTTATTGTCAAACAAACCCTATGACACAGTATATAACTAGCCCCCTACAACATTACAATGACAATGACCCCAAAATTAACAACATAACAATATAACATAAATAACATCATGAAACATAATAAAGTGCAAACAACTTGCCCAAATGATCCAATGTAGGGGTATACCGAGATACCACTACACCCCCAGGTTCTGAGCCACAGGCCAGCTCGAAACCTATCATTCCAACTTTTAAACCACATACCAACTTTTAAAACACATAATTCAATCCATAATAACAACCCATTCCACCCCCCAACGTACCTATCCAGCCCCCTCGCCGCAGCTCAGACCTCGACCCCTTAAGATGTCTGAGCACCGCCACCCACAATATACAATGTCCTGGCCAAACCTACTTGTATTCCCAAATTGAAATGGTGGAGACCAACCTCCGAAAGATGCAGCTCATCCATTAACCTGGCAACATTGATTCCAGCTCCAGGTGCCTAATCACCAGCCTGCCAACCCTTTATAAGAAAACCACCTAGCATGTCTCCAGAGAAATATTGCTGACCAAAGAACCACTGCCCCTGCCACTAAATCCCGCAATTGGTCCACATCCCTTTTCATTTAACCAACTCCTGCTTTTACACCTGTCCCACTTCATTACCTCCTGTGTGAAATAAACAAAATCTGGGGACCCCTACCTCATCCAAGCTGCTGAATACCTTGTGGCGAAACCGACCTCGCCACGTGTCCTTGGAGGGGGCTGTTTGCCCGCCTCTTGGCTTTAGACTATGGCCCCTGTTCTTTTTCCCTGCAGAAAGGCTGGTTTGTGCCTTTCTGCGGACTGTTAAAGCCATGCTACCCCAGATAGCTATGCCATGGAGCCCAGCCATATGCTGAAAGACTGTATGAAAGACTTTGGCTCCATGGCGATTGAACTGTATGTATGTGATCTGAGCGCCATCTGGTAATAATGTGCGCTCAGATCTAAGCTATCTGGGGATAGGTAGAATGTCTGTATTTTATGTAATAAATGTAAACTTGTGTATTTTATTGTATTTTTATGTCTTTTATTGTCCTTTGTCTGCCATGTGGCTAATGGAGTTTTGCCTCTGTCCTTGGAGATAATTGGATTACTTCTCAATTATCTCAAGAATAGAAGACTCTGTGGAACTGGTTTTGGGCAGAAAAGCCATGCTTCACTTGGTCACAAAGGACTTCGATCTATCTTTTGAACCAATGGATCAATTTGGATGATTTTGACATATGTTTGTATTTGGAGTATGCTGCTTATGAAAATGTATGTTTTATGTTTGTGACATGTATATTTTAGAAATGTTAAATATTGTGTAAAAACTGCATTCCTCTGCCTGTGATAATGAGATTACCCATTGTGTTCAGTAATCATATCACAGGCAAAGGGGAGGATTTTGTGTGGGAGTGTCTGTGTGTATTGTACGGATTGATTGGTTGTTCTGTAATACCCTGTGGGCTGTACTGTGGTTGTGGATTGGGAATAAAAGAGCCTGTATGTGCCAGGACAGTGAGATTCTGCTTAACCCTCAAAACAAAGTGTCGTCTCGTTATTGGGGGAATTGGATTGTATGCTGACTGCCAGGAGTGTAAACCTTTCATATGTTTTTTCCTGTTCAGCTGTTTCCAGGATTCGTGTAGTTTGCAGTTCGGGAGATTGGTGCTTACAGTAGCTGCCTGTGCATATGGAAAGGGGAATATCGCCTAAACGGTTTTTAACCTCTGGTGAGCAAAACGGTCCGTTACACACCTATCGCCACAAATCTTTCTACCAGAAACCCCTAAAACCCAAGCCACACCAATGTAACCTGGTCTACCAGAAAGCCCAGCTGCTGACCTTGGAACCTAATTGCCAGCGGCGTACATACTGCGGTTGCAGGTGTCGCAGCTGCGACCGGGCCCGGGACCCCAGGGGCCCCGGCCGCCCTGCGGACCCCTGCAACCGGGTACCAGGCCAGCTGCCACATTTTGCGGCCCCGGCCCGCGTGGCAAACCGCCGGGGCTGCATATGGAGGGGTCCATTGGGTGGCCCATGCTGTCAGGGCCACCCGATGGATATGGATTGTAGGGGGGCCCAGTCTGCGCTGGGCACTTTAAGAGCGCGACCGGGCCCCCTGTGATTACATCAGAGCTGGGAGGAAGTGATTCCATGGTCACTAATCCCAGCATACTGAGAGCCCGCGCGGGAGGAAGGAGGAGGAGGAGGGAGTCAGAGTGGGAACTCTGACTCCCATCAGGCTGAGCCCCCACTGGAACCCAGGGAAAATCACAAGGTAGGAAACATTTTGTGTATGTGTGTGTGTTTCTCTGTATGTATGTGTGTGTGTCTCTGTATGTGTGTGTGTATGTGTCTATGTAAATGTGTATCTCTGTATGTGTGTGTGTGTGTCTGTGTGTGTGTCTGTCACTGTATGTGTATGTGTGTGTGTCTCTGTATGTGTGCGTCTGTGTCTCTGTATGTGTGTCTGTGTCTCTCTGTATATGTATGTGTCTCTGTATATTTCTCTGTATGTGTGTGTGTGTCTCTGTGTGTTTATGTCTCTGTTTTTGTGTGTGTATGTCTGTATGTGTATGTGTGTCTCTGTATGTGTGTGTCTGTCTCTCGGTATGTGTGTCTGTGTCTCTGTATGTGTGTCTGTGTCTCTGTATGTGTATGTGTGTCTGTGTCTCTGTATGTGTGTGTGTCTCTGTATGTACGTGTGTGTCTCTGTATCTGTGTGTGTCTATGTATGCAGTGGCGTACACACAATCCATGGGGCCCAGTATGTATGTGTGTGTGTCTCTGTATGTGTGTGTGTCTGTCGGTCGAGGGGTGTATGTATGTGTGTGTGTGTCTGTGTGTCTGTGTGTCTGTCTGTCTGTATGTTTGTGTGTAAATGACCCACCTACCATGCAACCAACCCTAATGAAGCAAAAAAAAAAAACTCACGTAAATAACAATACTTCATATTAAGAAAGGTTTTTTTTTTGTTTTTTTTTAGCTCGTTATTTATTTATTGGCCCATGGCCATGCGATAAAGCAAACGATAAAACAAACTGCTGATTAACCACAAGAACACCCGGTATATTGTGAGTATAACTTTTTTATGCCTCAACTGCTCAACCCACAATTAAAGTGCCACCACCAATGGAAACAACTCGAGGAATGCTAGTTTGCGGACGAGTGGGCTTATTTTCTACTCTGCAGGCCAACCCTCTCTGCACACCACTGATCTCCAAAATAAGTCCCACAGCCCACACTCCCTGAAGCATCAATAAAGATGCTCCTAAGGAAAAACAGCCAGCTCCGCAGGAGAAACCGCCTTTTTCTGAAAAACACCGTCCTAATAAAGAAATGGTTCCCATACTCCCACAACTGCCTCCATAGAAGCAGTGACCCTGAATAAAGTGATGAGCAGACTCTTTCCCACAAGTAGCCTTAGCCAAAAACCTTTTAAAATTTGCCCCATCAGGATAACCCAAAGTTAAGATGGCCAATCAAAGATTGTAATTGCCTCAATGTCACCTTCCTGGCCTCTTTTACCTCTGCCACAACCTACCGCAATGCAATCACTTTGTCTATAGGAAGCCTATTCCCACCCCTCTCCGAGTCGATCTCCAACCCTAGGAAGTAAGACATGTTGCTAGGCCCTCCATTTTGCCAGCCGTCAATATTAGACCAAACAAATGGGCTACCCATTTCAGCGTTCTCATCATGTATAGGAAAGAATCTAAATCAGAAGGGCCCACACAAATATAATCATCCAGGTAGTGAACAATAAATTGACTACCAGCTTCCTCTCTAACTACCCATTCCACAAAGTGCTAAATAATTCCAAGTAAGCACATGAGATGGAGCAACTCATCGATAGTGTTAGGGTAGAAATTTTTCCACCGGGATTATTCACGACTGCAGAACATCCTTGGAACTCCAACCAGCACAAACACACCTACGAGCAGCTCGGGAGAAATGACTGACACACAACACAGTCTCAAATCATATCTCGGAATTTATTGGCTTCAGTCAGGGTTTTTATAAAAAACAGAAGATGATTACGTCATATTACACAGAGTCAGCAATTCAGCAAATATTTTGGAGCATTGACAGAAAAATTAGTTCATGGTCGCAAGGTAGACATGTCGTTGCCAAAGCTCAATAAAACTTGATAATATGGCAGATAACTACTTTCTAAAAATATAATTATAGACATGGTTTCATAACATATTTGATCATCTTGCAGAATTTATATTTCTGTTACTTCCTCAAAGTGATGGACATATTCTACCCCTTTTAGAGAACATCTCTAAGCAACAGAACACTTGAATTAACAAATAAATCATACTTATTATTTTATTCTTATTATTGTATTCTGTCTTTATAAACGATGTTAACAGCTTTAAGCAATGCACTAGAAAAATAGAATCAGATTGAAAATGGCTAATGCTTATGAAATGGCGGCTGACTTAAATGGCAGCTGATTGTAACATCATATCTAACAGTCCCTTATTTTATTCTGTGTAAGAATAACTAGCCATTCAAGGAATATGATTAGTAGATTTTGAGTACAACAGAGGGTGGAATAGGGAAGGGGACTTCAACATTAGTACCAGGTTTGATAGGTCTCATTTCTACATAAGGGCAGCATCCTAATTTATGCATTAAAAGCAAAATAAATGTAAAAATGATAACAATCACATATATAGATATAATTTTTTTTTTTTTAAAGAATGCCGTACAAAACATTTTTTCCAACATTTCTAAGTATTTCCCCTATGCCAAAGGCCACATATAACCCCCCAAATAAACCAGTAAAATGAAAATGATCGTGTTCCTCAGGCAGCCTAGCCTGCACTTCATGTAATGCTTATTGCTATTGCACAAGTAAAGAGTCAAAGAAGACTGCCATCCTCAATATGCCAGAAACAGTATAGTGACAAATTATGAATATCTTGATATATGCAATAAAAACACAGTACCCGATAATTAGTTGCCTTTAAACTTACTCATCCTGCTATGGTCATTTCAATCTACTTCTGAATAAATCCCTTTTGACCATTCACCCTAAGGTGATAACCCACCTTTACCTGTTTTCTTAATGATCATTGAATAGGGAAAAACAGTTTCTTATAATACTACTTGGACCACAACAAACACACGTCCACACTTAACTCTTCATGCACACAAAGTCACACAGGGGGCAAACATGGCTGATATAAGAATAACATGGCGGCTGAGGAGCTAAGACACTTTTTCATCTTTTTTTTTTTTTTAATTCTTTATTTTTATTGTGCAGGTAGGTACAAGCATTTTCAATACGCCACAACAGCGTTCACTTGCATATGCATTCAGTTTAGGCAGTGGCATGAGGTCTTTGCACATTTTTAATATATATAACCAAGCTTAACATTACGCGTATATGAGTTATCTATTTAAGACTTCTGTCCAGGCTTAACTGAACGTTGCGAAAGAGAAAACGGTTTGTCAAGCTAGCTTTAAGGTGTAGGTAGCTTGACAACAAAGAGCAAGACATAAAAGCGGTGTCAACATTAGGGGTATGCTTTGCTGTGTAGAGTGTCCACCCCATGTTGGGCCAGTGCAGCTAGTCAAGCGCCCTTGTCGGGATGCCGGGCGATCCGTCTGTTTGCAGTGCGGTCTGCCATAGTGGAATGAGCGGATTGATGACTTTGGTGGGAAATGCAGTCCCATTAGGTGTCCGTGCAGGGAAACAATTTTCCACCCAGGGGCATTTGCTGTCCAGCCTGATGCCTGTCTTGTACAGGGGGAGAGTCCCAGGATGGTGACTTTAGGTTGTCAGGCAGTTTGTTTCTGCCCCTCTGCGGTGAGTTAAGCGGCACAGTAGAGTAATTGAAGGCCTTAAAGCATTGTCCCATGGTGCGATTAGTACCCTCTGATGTTGTGGGTAGTAGTGCTGCACCTCCCTGGCTTGTGGTACCTTGGTACTTATTCGCCGGTTCCTGCTCGTTCAGGGTCTGCAGTCTGCCTGTGTAGCATCAGGAGAGGGGGATGCGTCCGGCAGAGTTGCCTGCCACGTGGTCTCCGCCATTTTGGAAGCGGACCCTCGACAAGTTTGTGGCACTCCGGTGGGTCACAGGGTGGGGACTGGGACCACCCCCACCGGCCCAGAGGGGGGGGGGACAGGGCTGGACCCGCCTAGCTTCTCGGTTCTGCCGTACCTCTGGTGGGCAGGATAGCTGGGCAGCGGCTGTCCACCCCGCTCACTGCCCGAGCGGTCTCCATCTTGGCTGACAGGGATCGCCCCACCGAGGGACTAAAACCTCACGGCAAGCCTCTCCCCGGTACCAGGGTCGCCTCTTGTGCTGTGGCACAGCTGCCAGTTGCTGGGTAAGAATTTTGCCGGTTTCTAAGGGCTAAAACTGGGTAGCTTGTCGGGAGCTATTCCTCTGTGCGTCCGCTCGGCATGATGGTCCGGCCCCGCCCCGACACTTTTTCTTCTTAACAGATCCTGTTAATGAATCAATTAATAAATTGTTCCCTGACCAGATGGAATTTGTTGCATAGCGATCCATGTGTTCATTAATTTCTGTTTATGTGAGTCATCATACATTGCATTATTCAGGGTTTCCATGTCTTTTAAATTAGGGAATTCTTCACCTTCCAACAAAGGCATTATGCAGCTAGTGCCAATACACACCTAATGAGAAGAAAGAAAACAGACACATACAATAACAAACAAAGCCACAATCAGACCAGGCACCAGTTTTGCTCCAAGTGAACTAAGCAATCTTTTAAGATATAGTGGATTCCATTTATCGTTAACCTGACATTTTTTTCCATTTTTTATTTTTATTTTATCTAGTTCATTTCTATGTCACCAGTTCTGTCTTTAATAAATACACAACATTGCTCCTTAATTAAAACACACTCTCCACCTTTTTTGTGTCTGGCAATAGAGTTGACAACTGCTGCTCTAGAATGATACCAGTATACTACAGAAATGCACAATAGCATAAACAATATAGCAAGACATACAATAAACATCCAAACCTTTCCTCCAGATAGGAAGAGTTCATCACAAAAATAATTTTCTTCTTGTTTCCAGTTTTTTCATAAATTGGCTGCATGGTTTGGCGAGTGGCCTCTTGGCACTTCTCACCTTTCCTGCACAGGTTAGTCAGTTGGGATTATTGTGCCCGGTGGAAAACTAACTTGTTGATTTCCTTGGTACTGGGGCAAGCTTTAAATGGCTACAATGAATCCAAGAAGCAATCTCAGCTACCTTGACAGCTGTTGGTTACAAGCAAGACTTGATATGGGCCCTTCCAACAAGGTTGGAGAGCTTTCTTTCGTTTGAAACTTTTGACCTATAGGTAGTCTCCCAGTTGGATTTGATGAATGGGTTCATTGTCTTCGGTGTTCGTGCGCACGGCTTGTACCTGTGCTGTGAGACACCTAAAGGATTTCATTAGAGTCTTACAATAAACGCTAATCGTGTCATCTATCATAGCATGATCATGCACTAATATTTCTAGAGAATTAGCAGTAAGCATAGGACGTCCTATTATTAACTTGTGAGGTTTTACGTTTCTCATAGATATGAATGCTAAGGGTGAAGCCTCTGGTAAAATGTACATATATATATATATAAATATAGAAATAATGAAATAAGGCTTGCACTCACGGTCTTTTAAAGATAAAAGGTTTCTTCTTTATTCCAAAAGTTAAAACATGTAATTTGTCATCAACGTTTCAGCCATCGTCCGTGGCTTTCATCAGGATCAGTTCAGCATCTTGCTGAACTGATCCTGATGAAAGCCACGGACGATGGCTGAAACGTTGATGACAAATTACATGTTTTAACTTTTGGAATAAAGAAGAAAAAGACCGTGAGTGCAAGCCTTATTTCATTATTTCTATAATTTTTGGCTATGGCTATATTGCACCCGGCAATGTTTTGCATTTGAAAGTGTGTGTGCAGGGTACCAGAGGAAGCTATATATATATATTTATATACGTCCCAGGTCCCAGCACTCAATGCTCCCGGTCTTTTAATGCTCCGGTGCTGTCTCCAACCAAATTGTATACGATACCAGTAGAGAGCACTCAGGAGTCTTTCAAGGTAAATTTAATCTGTTGCTTTATTGAGCAATTACAAATTCACACAATGTTCCAGTCGACGTTTCAGTCTGTTAAAGACTTTGAAAAAAGGTCTTGAAAAAAGTATTTTACAGACTGAAACGTCGACTGGAACGTTGTGTGAATTTGTAATTGCTCAATAAAGCAACAGATGAAATTTACCTTGAAAGACTCCTGAGTGCTCTCTACTGGTATCGTATATATATACAGTGGCGTACTAAGGGGGGGCGGAGGGGGCGGTCCGCCCCGGGTGCCACCAGGGTGGGGGTGCCATGACCCTGGTCTGGGAGCAGGAGGGGGCTGTGTGAGCTGTGGCAGCACAGTACCCCCCGCATGGTAGTTAGGGGGCCGTGCGGCCAGAACAGCTCACACACACAAAGAGCTGCTGAACTGGCCGCACGGAGGAAAAGTGGGGGCGGAGCTAACACAAATCGGGGGCGGAGCCAACCCGGCAGCGGGGGCGGGGCTTAATACGGCCCTTACCGGTTACTGCTGCACATGGAGGTGCAGCAAGATGCAATCCCTGCTTCTCCACAGGCTTCAGGGAAGGACTTCAGGGAATCCAGTCCTCCTTCAGCCCATTGTCTGTAAGTAAGAGTGTGTGTTTGTGTGTGTGTGACTGTGTGTGTGTGTGTCTCTGTGTGTGTGTGTGTGTCTATGTGTGTGTGTGTGTCTCTGTGTGTGTCTGTGTGTGTGTGACTGTGTGTGTGTTTGTGTGTGACTGTGTGTCTGTGTGTGAGACTGTTTGTGTGTGACTGTGTGCATGTGTGTGTAAAACTGCCTGTAACTGTGTGTGCGTTTGTGTAACTGCCTGTAACTGTGTGTATTTGTGTGTGACTGCATGCCTGTAACTTTGTGTGTGTGTGACTGTAAGTGTGTGTGACTCTCTGCCTGTGACTGTGTGTGCGCGTGACTGTATATGTGACTGTCTGCCTGTAACTGTGTGCGTGACTGTCTGGCTATGACTGTGTGTGACTACCTGTAACTGACTGTGTGTGTGTGTGTAACTGTCTGCCTATAACTGTGTGTGTGACTGCATGTGACTATGTATGTCTGACTGTCTGCCTGTGACTGTTTGATGTTGCCTGTAACCGTGTGTGTGTCTATCTGCATAGGCATGCGCACGGGGTGTGCCTGGGCACACCCTAATGCCTGCGGCACGCGCTATGTGCCTCCCTCCGTGGGCCGGTGAGGGAGATCAAAGATCTCCCTCACCGGCCCACACCAGCATGGAGGGTGGCAGGAGAGGACCCAGGGAGCTCTAGCCAGCAGCTCCGCCATGTTCCTCTCGCAAGATCTGAGCGTTGCCACGGCAACGCTCAGATCTTGCGAGAGTGAACTCTAGCCCCGCAAGCTGCGGGGCTAAAGTTCACTCACCACTGGACCACCAGGGATGGCAGCAGCACTGTCCCCCCTCCCTACATAAGGTAAGAAGGGAGGGGGGATATTAACTAAATGGCCCACCCACCTACACACAAACAGCACCCACACACACACTAACAGCACCCTCACACATACACTAACAGCACCCTCACACACACAGCACCCTTACACACACACACACACACACACACTAACAGCGCCCTCACGCACACACACACCACCCTCACAAACACACACAGCACCCTTACACACACACTGCCTGCACACACACAACGTGCTTTCACACACAACGCCCACACACACAGTGCCCACACACACAGTGCCTTCACACACACAGCGCCCACACACACACACACACACACACACACAGTAGTGTGTGTGTGTGTGTATGTATATGTATGTGTGTGTATGTATGTGTATATATATATATATATATATATAATAAGCAGCGTGTGTTTGTGCTTCAAGGTGCACATCCTTATGCAATGGGCTGCGCACGCCTCTGACTATCTGTCTGTGACTGTGTGCATGTGACTGTCTGCTGCTGCCTTTAACTGTGTGTGTGTGTGTATGTGTCAATGTATATGTGACTGTCTGCCTGTAACTGTGTGCATGACTGTCTGTGACTGTATGTGTGACTGTCTGCATGTGACTGTGTGCGTGAGACTGTCTGCCTGTAACTGTGTGTGACTGTATGCCTGTAACTGTGTGTGTGACTGCCTGCCTGTAAATGTGTGTGTGCGGCTGCAGGGATTTTGTAGAAGGGGCAGGGGTTTTGTATTTGTATTGTATCCAAGCAATGGATCCGCCCCGGGTGCCAAATGCTCTAGGTACGCCCCTGTATATATATATATATATATATATATATATATAAAATAATAATAAGGGAAAAGCCTCTGGTCCGGGCATATGGGTTTCTGCACATATGGGGTGGGTAGCAGCATTGTAACATGGCTGTGTGATACAAAAGTAAATACAAACATACAAAAGTAAGCCCTGTGCTAAAACTCCCATCACTCCTAAGCAGAAGCAATGACTATAGTACACATCAACCTCAGTACATATAACAAAACCAAAGAAAAAAAAATTACTTGCACACTATTCCAAATCTCTATGCAC
The DNA here is from genome assembly GCF_036172605.1 of Pelobates fuscus. Taxonomy (NCBI): domain Eukaryota; kingdom Metazoa; phylum Chordata; class Amphibia; order Anura; family Pelobatidae; genus Pelobates; species Pelobates fuscus. The sequence continues at coordinate 398,156,455 of NC_086317.1, forward strand.
AATTAAATCCTTGTATGTTTGTTTTTTTCTTTTCTTTCTTTCTTTAATATTTAAATGATCACTATATGGTCAGGAACATAAACATGTATTCCTGACCCTAAAGTGTTAAAACCACCATCTAGTTGGGACCCTCATGCCTCCATAAATATAGAAAAATCTTACTCTATTCAAGCCTGAAACTGTAGATCTGCATGCCTCAGAAAAACAAGCTGTCTGCTGACATCATCAGAAGTGGTGGCCTGATCCAATCACAATGTTTCCCCATAAGATTGGCTGAGACTGACAAGGAGGTAGATCAGGGGCAGAGCCAGCATGATTCAAACACAGCTCTGGCCAATCAGCATCTCCTCATAGAGATGAATTGAATCAATGAATCTCTATGAGGAAAGTTCAGTGTCTGCATGCAGAGAGAGGAGATACTGAATGTTTGGATATATTTTAGGCAGCCATGACCCAGGAAGGATCTCTAACAGCCATCTGAGGAGTGGCCAGTGAAGTTATCACTGGGATGTAATGTAAACACTGCATTTTCTCTGAAAAGACAGTGTTTACAGCAAAAAGCCTGAAGGTAATGCTTCTCCCAACCAGAACAAATTCAATAAGCTATAGTTGTTCGGGTGTCCCTTTAAGTGTAAGTTCACCTGCCATGTAAAGGCACCTCTTGGGTGAATCCTACACTATTAATTCAACTCGCTGGGGCTGGGTACACCTTTTTGGGGGTTATATTCATCAACACTAGTGATAACTGCATCTTGGGGCTTGGAATAGCAAAATGCATTCTCCAGCACTTGCAACGCTTTTGCAGATGTTTAGCCATGACAGAGGTACAGGAGCTTTTGTCAATGACAGAGGGAGTGCAATTGTGTTGCCCTTTGCTGGAATTGGGATGTTTTTTGTACCTTTCCTTGTCTAGTGTTGAAAAGCTGGAAGCTCTTTTTCAGTAATCGGTGCCTAAAGATGCAATAGTAGAAAATGTTGTTTCCCAGTCAGTCAAGATAGATTCTCCTACATTGTTTGATCCAAATACTGATCCCAGAGATACAGCACTTGTACATTCACAGATTGACATAGCAGTGATAGCCTTACTGTTAACAAATGATACAATACAGTCAGGTCCATAAATATTGGGACCTCGACACAATTCTAATCTTTTTGGCTCTATGCACCACCACAATGGAATGAAATGAACAAGATGTGCTTTAACTGCACACTCTCCGCTTTAATTTGAGGGTATTTACATCCAAATCAGGTAAACGGTGTAGGAATTACAACAGTTTGTATATATAGATGTCCCAATATTTATGGACCTGACTGTACATCTGCCCAAATGAAATGAGCCCTTTCTTGAATGGACACAGTTCCCCAATTGATGTCATGCCACTTAGTAACACAATTCAAAAGAAACCTATAAACAGAGGTGTTTACACGACCATCTTGCTGCACACCTGATCAATCCAAAGGGGTATCTTGGCAATAAAAGCACACTGAGAACATTATTTTTAATAACTCTAAATTCCAGTCCTAGGCCTAATCCAAGGATGACTCCCTATCTGAGCATTCCTCTTCAGGATATTTGTGCTTCCAGGAAATTCCTGAACTCCTGAACTGATCTGGGTGACTTTTGGATATGTTGGTCACCCAGATCATGGCTATCAGGGGATTTTTTTCTGTTTCAAGCTATATTTGGGGTTTTATAAAATTGTATGTTTTCTGTGCCTGGAGATAATTGGCTAAATTACATCTGTTTGTAAGTGAAACCAGTTTTTTTTCATGCAGGCTCTGTCAATCATAGCCAGGGGAGGTGTGGCTAGGGCTGCATAAACAGAAACAAAGTGATTTTACTCCTAAATGACAGTGAATTGGCAGTGAAATTGCAGGGGAATGATCTATACACTAAAACTGCTTTATTTAGCTAAAGTAATTTAGGTGACTATAGTGTTCCTTTAATGCAAACAAAACAACAGTTGACACCTATAGCAAAGTAGCCAAAGTTAGGAAAATGCAAAAAGTAGCAGGTTATACTGCATAATGGATACGTGTCTTACCCCGCTTGAAGAACTTCCAGATTCTCTCCTACAACCAGGGCAATTGTGCTTGAACTTACAGCTGGTGCCCCACTTGCATTGGCTACCACTGAGTAGCAAGAAAAACGTATGTCTAGATAACAGAACAACGGGGGGCATTATACCGGTGACCTCGCCAATTACAATCGCAAGGATGCAAAATGCCTGCAACCAATTACCAAAAAGACTTAGGTATCTTCTCATTTCTCACTTCCTTTGCATCCTTTTTATCATCTTCCTTCATGTCAATTAATTCCTCGAAGGTCAAAAGAGAATATTCCCCAAACTCCCCCTTCCAAGTTTTTTCTTACATCTTCTGTTTTAAATTGACCGCCAGAACCCCCTGAAAAGGATACATAAGCATTCTGTCTGGCCGCACTAGGAATGCAACCAGACAGTTCAGGTCGCTCACTATCCACCTCAGAAGTGACCTACACACCCGATGCTGCCACCACGTCACCCCCAAGACTCCATTAAATCCCCCCGAGCTAGAGTAGCAGTGCCCCTGATATAGATTCTTTTAAGCAAACAAATAAGTTTGAATGACTATCTGTTCCTGTCCAAATTTGAAATGATTAAATTGCGTATACGCAGAAGTAAATTCACACTGACACACGGAGTTCAGGTTAAAAGAACTTCGAGAAAATGTAATGGCATCTGGTTAAAAAGCAGGCTCGCAGACCCTTATAAGAGCAATATTACATCATCATAGAATATCAAGATAACAACAAATAAACATCATTAATTGGGTTAGGTGTTAAGTGGCTATGTCAATACCCACCCATCAATATTATTAATTGGCTTAAGTACTAAGTGGCCGGCTAAATGTCCTCCCACCGAGAGGTGGCGTCATCTTGGACACGGGAGTGGACACGATGGCTCAGACGCCATCTTGCTAGCACGAGGCTTCACTCGATGGGAGGGGGGCTTCAGGCGCCATTTTGAGTAGTTAGTGCTGTTAGATTCGAGGTCAGGTTCAAGGCTTTTTTAGTGAATGGACATTTCATTAGTACAGTTCTCATGATCTAACTATGGCATACAATGTTTCATACTACAGGAACTTGACAATTCCGGTGTTGCTCATATCCTTCTATAACAGTCCCCCCTATGAAATGTTAGGCACTAAAAAGATAAACTTTATTTGTTAATACCAGAAGACGTGTTAGCCCAAAGGCACAGAAACCCCATGACCGCTAGCTAGGTGTTATTGCAAAGTGCAATTCTGTCCCTTCCTGTCCCTAATAGGCTGCAGCTCATCTGTCAATACGGTCAGGAACTTTCTTCACTCCCGTAGTGCCCCTACGGACCCACCCGTAAGTCCCACTACCACGTGGTGCTGGAGACAGCAATGCCTGCTTGAATCCACCCGCCACAAAAATAAAAACTGGAACACTACCAGCATCAGCGCTCGAGGCTGAAGTGTCCTGTCCTCTGCAAGCAGAGAAAATAAGTGTCCAATGAGGCTAGCTAAGCTGTCAAAGCGACACTATGGGGAATCCCCAGGAAGCAGTGAGTCTACACCCCTCCACAGATTCCCCCCTCCTCTTTTTCCTTACTGCCGCAGCTACCCGGCACCTAAGAGAGGTAAACAGGCAAAAGAAGACCCCCAGGAAAACTTCCACAGGTCCACCCCCCTTTTTCCTTACAGCCACAGCCACGTGGCTCCTAAAAGGGGTAAACAGGCAAGCACTCTACCCGGGCACTAAGCTAAGGACAGACCAATACAAACACACCCAGGCAACAGATAGTCAAAATGCAGGTAAACAGGTGGGTAACAATAAGGCCCCGGGCAAGTTATTACCTGACTTTGATGTCCTCCCGGCAGCAGTCGCAGACACTGGGACGGGTCAATCAAAGGGGCTGGAACATACCGGCTAGGCTCTGCAGCAGTCTCTACCGTGTACTGGGAGGTGATCAGTCTCCTTTCCTTCCCCCAGGATTCCTCCGTCCAGCGTCTTCTAGGACGGCTGACCGGCCAAAGGCCATAACCCGGAGCCCCACGTTGGGCGCCAAATTGATATAGATTCTTTTAAGCAAACAAATAAGTTTGAATGACTATCTGTTCCTGTCCAAATTTGAGATGATTAATTGCGTATACGCAGAAGTAAATTCACACTGACACACGGAGTTCAGGTTAAAAGAACTTCGAGAAAATTTAATGGCATCTGGTTAAAAAGCGGTCTCGCAGACCCTTATAAGAGCAATATTACATCATTATAGAATATCAAGATAACAACAAATAAACATCATTAATTGGGTTAGGTGTTAAGTGGCTATGTCAATACCCACCCATCAATATTATTAATTGGCTTAAGTACTAAGTGGCCGGCTAAATGTCCTCCCACCGAGAGGTGGCGTCATCTTGGACACGGGAGTGGACACGATGGCTCAGACGCCATCTTGCTAGCACGAGGCTTCACTTGGTGGGAGGGGGGTTCAGGCGCCATTTTGAGTAGTTAGTGCTGTTAGATTCAAGGTCAGGTTCAAGGCTTTTTTAGTGAATGGACATTTCATTAGTACAGTTCTCATGATCTAACTATGGCATACAATGTTTCATACTACAGGAACTTGACAATTCCGGTGTTGCTCATATCCTTCTAGAAAATACATTCTCTTTCTAATATTCTAAATGCTGTTAGGAAAATCTGTCATATAATGAAGTTAATGGAGTTAATGGGAAATTTAATAAGGGTTTTAATAATTCTATAACACCCCCAACCTTGTGACCCTGTGTGTGGTACCCAAACTTGCCCAAAGCCTGACCTGTTTCCTGTCATTGTACCCTTCTAATTTAGAAAATATTTTAAACCTAGTAAATTCCCACCATGTAGTGCAGTATTCAACTCAGCACCTGAACCCCCAGTCGCTGAAAAATGCGGGGCTGCCTCTCATTGTCTTACTGTCCGGGAAGCTGCTGCTGCAGTTGCTGGCATGGATCCTGAAGCCAGGTTCCTAAATGAAACCGCTGGCGACCAACTCCCAGACCAGTCACTTCAGCTGCTAAAGGATTCCTGTTCTATTTCCTTGCCATGATAATCAATGTTCTGATCTGACACCTTTCATGTCTGTCTTAAGCCTCCTGCGGTCCTGAACAGCACCCCTGATGTCCTGGGGCCCTGCTGTGATTCCTTTGCTGGCTAGGCCCCTAAGGCATGCACTGTCTGCCATATAGTCTCTCAGCTCTGGTGTAATCAGTGATTTCAGCCGCCCCTGAACCCAGTCAGCTCCCTTCTGGGTTGCTCTCTTGGCTGCAAACATAGACTTCATGATGACCCTATCACTCCTGCTGCCAAAGGATTCCTGTTTCACATCCTTGCCATGATGATCAATGGATCTGCTATGTTCAGATCTGACACCTTTTACTGTCAGTATTAAGCCTCCTGTGGCCCTGAACAGCACCTCTGATGTCCTGGAGCCTTGCTTTGATTCATTAACTGCATAGGGCCATCAGACCTGCATTGTCTGCCATAAAGCCTCTAAGCCCTGCTGTCATCAGTGATTTCAGCTGCTCCTGAACCCAGGGGCGTATTAGCCGCGAGGCAAACAAGGCATTTGCCTTGGGCGGCATTTTCCAGGGGGCGGCAAAAAAGCCGCCCCCAAACGCCCAGGGCAAATGCCTTGTTAGCCTTGCGGCTAACTGACATGCCGGCTGGGCGGTCTGCTGGGCAGTGCTGGCGGGCGGGCGGCCGGCGAGGGAGCTCTTCCTCTGAGCTGTCTGCTCAGCTCCCTCGCGCGCCGCACAGTGAGGCTGGGAGCCGGAATATGACGTCATATTCCGGCTCCGCCTCCCAGCCTCACTGTGCGGCGCGCGAGGGAGCTAAGCAGACAACTCAGAGGAAGAGCTCCCTCGCCGGCCGCCCTCCAGCGCCGCCCAGCAATCACTGGACCACCAGGGAGAAATAGGACCCCCCCAGCATTCCCAAAGGTAAGGAGGCTGGGGGGGTAAATTAAAAAATAAAAATAAAAAATGTGTTAAATATGTGAGTGAGTGAGTATGTGTGTATGTGTTTATGTCTGTTAGTGTGTATGTCTGTTAGTGTGTGTGTGTGAGAGAATGTCTGTTAGTGTGTGTGTGTGAATGTCTGTGTGTGTGTTAGTGTGTGTGTGTGTATGTCTGTTAGTGTGTGTGTCTGTCTGTCTGTCTGTTAGTGTGTCTGTCTGTTAGTGTGTGTGTGTGTCTGTCTGTTAGTGTGTGTGTGTGTCTGTCTGTTAGTGTGTGTGTGTGTCTGTCTGTTAGTGTGTGTGTCTGTCTGTTAGTGTGTGTGTGTCTGTCTGTTAGTGTGTGTGTGTCTGTCTGTTAGTGTGTGTGTGTGTCTGTCTGTTAGTGTGTGTGTGTATGTCTGTTAGTGTGTGTGTGTGTGAATGTCTGTTAGTGTGTCTGTCTGTTAGTGTGAGTGTGTCTGTCTGTTAGTGTGTGTGTGTCTGTCTGTTAGTGTGTGTGTGTATGTCTGTTAGTGTGTGTGTATGTATGTCTGTTAGTGTGTGTCTGTTAGTGCGTGTGTGTGTGTATCTGCTAGTGAATGTGTGTCTGTTAGAGAGTGTGAGTGTGTCTGTTAGCGAGTCTGTGTTTCTGTTAGCTAGTGTATGCGTATCTGTAAGTGAATGTGTGTGTGTGTATTTAGAAGGCGGGGCGGGGCGGGGGAACGGTGGGGGTGGTGCGGGCGGGGGGAAGGGTTGGATGGGGGTGCCTAGGGCAGCACAAAACCAGGATACACCACTGCCTGAACCCAGTCAGCTCCATTCTCCTGGACTGATCTCTTGATCTCCTGATCTCCAGTATGGATGTAAACACAGACCCCTTTATGAAGCCCCACCAGCAGTGCTGGCAACAACAACAAGGTCAGTGAGAAAGCATTAGAATGGGAACATTTTAAGATGGCTGCCCTATCTGTATCAACCTGCCCATCCCAGATAGCTAGCCACTAACTCAGACCCGGACTGGGAAAAAAATTAGGCCCGGGCATTTTTCAATCAGAACGGCCCCCTAAGAAGGGGGCGGGGCCAGAGAAGGTGTGTTTTGTCATCACTAATGACAAGCATGCCTCCTCTCAAAGTGAGCATGTTAGTTCAATGCACAGAGCCCCGCTGAAGAGCTCTGGCATTAGAAAAAGGCCCTGTATTTGTTCTGCGCAGCGCAAGCAAATGTAATAACATGCTTGCGCTGTGTTTACTTTTAATTTGTCTCTGGTGTCTCCACAAGTGGGATACCAGCTGCCAAACGGGCCAGGAAAGCGTATCGTGCATGTGTTTGGAGCCTGCTTGTGGGATTGCGTGTGTGTAGAGTGTGGTGTGGTATTGTGTATAAGTCAATTTAATTTGTGTTTGTGGTGTAATATGTGTGGCTAGGGGCTGTAGAGAGTGTGTGTATAGGGGGCATAGTGTTATAGGGGATGTAGCAAGTGTGTGCATACGGGCTGTAGTGTGTGTGTGTGTGTGTGTGTGTATAGGTGATGTAGTGTGTGTAGGGGTTGTAGAGAGGGTGTGTTTAGAGAATGTTGTATGTGTTTGCTTACAAGGAATGTAGTGTGTGTAGGTGGTGCAGTGTGTGTGTGTGTGTGTGTGTAGGAGATCTAGTGTGTAAAGGACCCAGAGTGTGTATAGGAGAGTGTGTGTGTGTGTGTGTGTGTGTGTGTAGAGGATTAAGAGTGCATACAGCAGGGCCCACGAAGGCATACAGCAGGGCCGGCGCTCGGTTAGCGCTGGCCCTGCAGGGGCTGGCAGGGGAAATCCTGTGATCTCCCCTGCCGGCCTCGGCCCACGGCCATCGCGGCCCACTGGGCATTTGCCCGGTATGCCTGATGGCCAGTCCGGGCCTGCACTAACTGTAAATGCCTGCCTCCTAGCTCTGTCAAGGCCCTATTCCACTAAGCTGTGCTGCTCCATTGGCTACGCAATCCTATCTTCTTTTTCTTTCTCAGCCCAAGGCCCTAATACTTTAACAAATATGTTCATAAAACCATATTTTCTGTGGAGCGCCAACTTACCTCCTCTCTAGGGGTACCTACCCCCAACAATGCTTAATAAAATGACAGATAACCAAATAAATATTTGTTTTAGTGAATAATGTCAAAACATATAAAATGACCAACAGTGGAGCTTTAAGAAAGTATAAAACAGAAATCGAACAGGTAAGGCCGGTTCTCACTTGTATGGAGATCAGTTCTTTGCAAGATTCCACAATCACACAGTGAAGCAAAGGAAGGTGGAATAAGCAATAAAACCACTCACATGATGCAGAGCTAAAGGTTTTTCAGATTGCCGGAACATGTTTTGTTGACCTCTGGAGGCGAAATTTCTGTCCGCTCAATGTATCATGGTTACTGGAAATGATGGATGATATAGGTGTAGCTTTATGTGCAGCAGGAATGTAGACTAATGTAACTTTAATCATGAATCACTCAATGAGGCTTTTTAGAAAAATAGTAGAGGAAAAGCGTGTGTGATGTCTCCAAAGCAAAAATATATGTTTTGTGAGCGTGAAAGTGGCATTGTGGTTGATGGAAGATACATCAGGACGGATTTGCTAAACTGCAACCTGAGAATTTTCAGTTAAATGCCCCAGGGAGATGTTAGTGTTTGCAATCTACATTGCTGAGGTTCTGCAAAACATGGTATGGGTCCCTGGGGCGGAGTATTTGGAGAGTAGGGTGGGCCAATGCTCCAACAGCATTAGTTGCTGTGTAACAAACCACAATTTAGATCAGACTTAAGAGTTAACTAAATTGACACTCACCTGTAGCTAGTCAATTAGTGGACAGGCCTTTAAATGAAGAGGGCAGCCTGCTGCAGAGTGAGGGAGGAAAAGACAGCTAGGAGAGTGAATGACAACTGTGTTTGTTGCAAAGACATTTCTTTTGTTTGGAAAATTGGTAAGTGGGAAAGCCACCCAATTGCAGATAGCAATTTCCTGTCTAGTAAGAGCTCTAGTAAGAGCAAGGACTTTGTTTGTTTTTGTTATTATTTGAAGCACCTGTTTTCTTATTGAATAAAAAAAGGAAAACCGAGCTGACTGTGTCCTGGACTTTATATACCCTAGAAGGCGGTGGTTACTGCAAGATCTGTGACAACCCTACCTGTAAAAGAGGTGGTTTGTTACATATGGTGGAGAATGCGGGCATCCACGTAAGCCTGAGGGTAGAAGTCAGTTAAAGCTCAACATGGAGGATGTTATCAAGGCTCTGATCCAGTCCACCTCTGTGCAACAGGAGACTAACAGGAGAGCTGCAGAAAACAGTACAGCCCTGCAGCAACTGGTGCTGGCCCAGGCAGAGGGTGCTAAAGTCCTGGCCAAAACACAGATGGAGTGCACTGAGTCCTTGGTGAAACAGCTTGTTGTCACACAAGCGGAGATGTTTAAAGTATCCCGGGAGGAACAGCAAAAAGTCACCCAGGGGCTACAACAGGAAATCCAAGCTCTCTCTGGAAAATTGAATGGAGACCCTGATGGAGGATACCAGAGTCAGCCAAAGGCGATTCGGGCGAGCCACTATCTTCAGAAAATGACCATATCCGATGATGTTGAGGCGTACCTTCTGGCATTTGAGCGCACTGCTGAGAGAGAGGGATGGCCGGCTGGTGAGTGGGCAAGCATACTGGCACCGTTCCTAAGTGGAGAGCCACAGAAAGCATATTATGACCTAGAACCAGCTGATGCAAGTAACTACAGCAAATTGAAAGCTGAAATCTTGGCACGACTGGGTGTCACCTCTGCAGTATGTGCCCAAAGGTTCCACTCATGGTCATATAATTCAGACAAAGCCGCACGCTCCCAAATGTTTGACCTCATACACCTTGCACGGAAATGGCTACAACCTGAAATCCATTCAGCTAGCCACATTGTGGAAACCCTAGTTATGGACCGTTTTTTGCATGGTTTACCAGCTGCCCTACGTCGCTGGGTCAGCCAAAGTGACCCCCATACAGCTGACCAACTGATTGCCTTGGTAGAAAGATATGTGGCTGCAGGAGAACTGCTATGTCCTACTTCAAAGGAAAACCCTTGCAATCCTAAGCCCCATGATTCGGCAAGACCTGGTAAGACTGTTCAAGGTTTAAGGGGAGCTGAAGAGCGGCAGCTCTATACACAAAACACCAGGGGGGCATCCAGGTCTAATAGGCCTGGGAGAGGAACTGATTGGTGGACAAATTTTACGGTCAAATGTTTCAGGTGTAAAGAGGCTGGTCATATGGCCAAAGACTGTCCATTGGGGGATGAACCTATGGAATGCAATATGGGCAAAGATGAGGGAGCCCGTTCATGTTTGTTTAACTGTTATGGTACTGTTAACAATGACTATGATGATAACCCGCATAAATGCTGTGTATCTGTGAACGGAAAAATGTCTAAAGCATTACTTGATTCAGGCAGTATGGTAACGTTGGTAACAGAGTCCATAATACCTTGGGTAAAACCCGACCATGTACAGAAAATAGGCATTATCTGTGTTCACGGTGATCAAAAGGAATACCCTACTGCGGAAGTAAATATTGGAACCCAGTATGGGAATTTAAAGTACCGAGTGGGTGTTGTACCTAGATTAGCCCATGAGGTAGTGATCGGTAGAGACTTTCCTCATTTTCTAGAATTATGGGCAGCTGTACAAAAGAGGGAACAAAATTTATCAGAAATTAGTCAATCGGCCGAGGATAATGTGTTCCCTTTTTCCGATATTGACTTGGGTTTTGACCACTGTGACAGAAAAATGAGAAAAAGGAGAAAGTACTGCCCTAAACCAGTATTAATAGGAGATAACCCAGCTCAAACTAGTGAGGAGCCTACTAATACCGCAGACAAGGATAAGGACCTAATTGATATTGGAATTAGTCCAGGTAATTTTAAAAGTGCTCAGTGGGAAGACCCCACTTTAGTGGCAGCTAGAAATGATATTAAAGTGGTAAACGGGGTTGCTAATCAGCCAGGAGAAGCCCTACCGTTCCCCTATTTTGAAGTACAAAATGACCTAATGTACCGTGTAGAAAAAAGGGATTCAGACGTCATTAAGCAGCTGTTGGTTCCTCAGACTAACCAAAATATAGTACTAAAGTTGGCTCACAGCCACGTATTAGGGGGACACTTGGGAGTCGAAAAGACTAGAGAGAGAGTCCTTAGAAGGTTTTACTGGCCTGGAGTGTTTACTGCTATTACAAACTATTGCTCTTCATGCCCAGAGTGCCAGTACAGGGCTCCTTTCAAGACTTTTCGTAGTCCACTTGTACCCTTACCCATAATTGATGTGCCTTTTGAAAGGATCGCTATGGACTTAGTGGGGCCACTGGTAAGGTCTGCTAGGGGACACCAGTATATATTAGTCATCTTGGACTATGCGACTCGCTACCCTGAGGCCATTCCCTTGCGTAATACCTCTTCAAAGGTAATAGCTAAGGAACTTATGTTGATGTTCAGTAGGGTGGGTATCCCTAAAGAAATCCTGACAGATCAGGGGACCCCGTTCATGTCCAGAGTCACAAAAGAGTTGTGCAGGCTCTTGCAGGTGAAACATCTTAAGACCTCAGTATATCACCCACAGACTGATGGCTTAGTAGAGAGGTTCAACAAAACCCTTAAGAGTATGCTACGCAAGGTAATCGATGCAGATGGAAGAAATTGGGATTTTTTATTGCCATATCTACTGTTTTCCATTAGGGAAGTTCCACAGGCCTCCACTGGCTTCTCTCCTTTTGAATTGTTGTATGGAAGACATCCCAGGGGAATATTAGATATTGCTAAGGAGACCTGGGAACAGGAGACTACTCCTCGCAGGAGTGTAATTGAGCATATAGCTCAAATGCAGGATAGAATCGCCACCGTCATGCCTATTGTCAGGGAACACATGCTGGAAGCCCAGCAGGCTCAGAAAAGCAGCTATAACCGTAATGCTAGAGTCAGAGTGTTCCAACCTGGAGACAGGGTATTGGTTCTGGTCCCTACAGTGGAGAATAAGTTCCTTGCGACTTGGCATGGACCCTATGAAATAATAGAAAAAGTGAGTGATGTCAATTATAAAGTCAGACAACCAGGGAGAAGAAAGCCTGAACAGTTGTATCATATAAATCTGTTAAAGCCATGGAAGGACAGGGAGATCCTGTAGGCTTTAAAACCTGCAGAACCTCCTATAGTAGAGCCAGAAGTGAACATATCTGAGACTCTGTCTGTGCATCAAAAGCAAGAGGTCAGAGATTTCATCAGAAGAAATAGGGATGTTTTCTCGGTAGTTCCAGGAAAGACTAAAGTGATCAAACATGACATAATAACCGAACCGGGGAAAAGAGTTAATCTCAAGCCCTATAGAATTCCTGAGACGGTACGCAGAGGCACCAGAATCTCAAGGCTCTCTTAAGATGGCCGCCCCACGCGGGCCCCAGCGGGGGGTAGCCCAACCCAAGCTATCCACTCCTCAGCGAGAACACCTTGACTGGCTCTGCACACGGCTTGGGGACATGCTACACAGCAGAGGCATACCGTACTACAAGGCTGAAGCATTGGTGGCCTCGTGGATCCGACCGGCGGCAAGGCGCAGTCACTACAGGCGCATACCTCGAGCCTCCAGAGCTGCTGTTCGGCTATATAGGTTCCGGCGAGCCTTAAAGAGGGACGGAGCACTAGGTTTATCGCATGCAAGCTTCCACCTAAAGTCACACAAAACTGGGATAAACACACAAGCTACTCTAGTGGGGCACTCATTGGACCGGTCTCATACGAGCCAGCGCAACTCGAACCAGCACTCACCCGCCATCACTACGACACAGGGATATGTGCGGCTGCACACCCCCAAAGCTACCTCCGGGCAGAGTGTGCACCTAACACATACAAAACCATCTCACACAAGCAGTGGAGTCCTGACCAGGCCCAAAGATGCGCCTCACGGTCCAGAGCTCTACCCACAACGACGGGGACGCGGTACTGAGGGCCGCCCACAATGCCTTCCCAGGCCGAAGACCACATGGAGTCAGACTCCAAGGCACCAACCACACCGCCGGAGGCTTACCCACCGCTGGTGGCGGCAGAACATCCGAGCCCCACATGGCGCCCGAAGAAGGGACGACCCGGCCTCTCCGAGCAACCGAGTCGGTGGAATACAGGTGAAGGCCTTCACAGGGGCCTGGGGCTGGCAGACAGCTGCCACCAGTCTGCACCAAGTCGTACCCCTGTGGAATTTACCAGTTGCCGAGGCCGTCTTTCCCACCCCTCAGACATGCACGACAGCTCTACCCAGCAGCGGGATAGGCTGAACTAACCCCGCTAACAGACTGTCTCACTACCACCACCCCTGGTTAAGGACTGTTGGGACATAACCTGTTCAGCTACACGACCTCCCTTTGCTGGACTTCCGTTTGTAACCTCACTCCTAAGTTACCTGCTGGTTTTGTAATTAGCTATAGCATGCATATAGATAAAGCGACTAGACGAAGCGTAATGTTGAATCCTTATTGCTCAAACGGTAGACGAATGGACAAGCTCTTTATTTTATTATCATTTACTTTCTCTTAACGTATGGCAGACTTTCAAATGACACCCAGCATTATTGAATGGCAGGGCATGTAGACTGACGATTGCCTGCATAGTTTTACTAGCTGTGTAAGAACCTGTGCCTAGTATATAGCGTCTAGAATTTTCACATACACGTGCAGCGAGTAATATATCAATGGCTACGTCTTACTTCCGTGTGCTCACATTAACCGCTCTGCCACCTGCTTAACTTGCATTAATTGTTAAGTGTGTTTAGTCAGTCGTGTAGGCCTAATTGTTTCCCCTAATTTGCTCCCCTTATGTAACATACGTGTACCGCTAGTTAACCAGTTTTTGTGCATCTCGCATGCAGTGATATTTATGTTTAGATCAATGTATATTGCCTGCCTTACTCACGTGTGACTCATAACACTTGACTTGTATCTTGCTTTTCATTAACTGTTTAGTTCGCAAAATTAACATATCCACTGTTGTCACACTTGCTTAGACAACGTATTAATGCTTAGCCGAGATTATTATCACTGTCTGTGATAATGTACCTGAGTTTGTGGAGCTTACCAACCTTGCTATTGATTTACTTTTACTGTTTTACTTAAAATAAAAAAAAATGAGGCTGTCGTACACTGGAGTTGATGTACCATTGCAGATGTATATGTCATGTGCTTAACCTCTAACACTCCTTTTTCTTCTGTATTGTACCTTTATTGCCTCAATAAAAGAAAGATTGACAACAAAAAAAAAAAGAATTCCTGAGGCCCGGAGGGAGGTTATAAACTTAGAAGTTGAGAGCATGTTAAAACTTGGAGTCATTGAAGAATCCCAGAGTAACTGGAGTAGTCCTATTGTATTGGTGCCAAAACCTGATGGCACATGGAGGTTCTGTAATGACTACTGCAAGTTAAATGCCATCTCAAAATTTGATGCCTACCCAATGCCCAGAGTTGATGAGTTAATAGAAAGACTGGGTAAAGCCCGTTATCTAACAACCTTGGATTTAACAAAGGGTTACTGGCAGGTCCCTCTCACCGAAAGAGCCAAAGAAAAGACAGCCTTTTCAACACCCAGTGGCCTGTTTCAGTACACTGTATTGCCATTTGGGTTACATGGGGCACCTGCCACATTCCAACGAATGATGGACAGAATTCTTAGACCTCATGTTCGTTATGCTGCAGCATATTTGGACGATGTCGTCATCCACAGTACAGACTGGGAATCCCACCTCCCCAAAGTTCAAGCGGTGCTTGATGCTGTCCGCTCAGCGGGCTTAACTGCCAACCCTTCCAAGTGTACAATTGGTTTAGAGGAAGCAAAGTACTTAGGTTATTCTATTGGGAGGGGTTTGGTTAAACCACAGGAAGCCAAAGTAGAAGCCATACAAAAATGGCCACAGCCCCTTACAAAGAAACAAGTAAAGGCATTTTTGGGTTTAATTGGATATTATAGGCGGTTCATCCCAGATTTTGCTACCATTGCTGCACCTCTAACAGACCTTATTAAAGCCAAATCCCCGGTCATAGTTAAGTGGTGCCCTGAGGCGGAAGAGGCTTTTAAGAGTCTGAAGGAAGCTATCTGTAGCCACCCTGTCTTGGTGACCCCAGATTTTTCCAGGGACTTTATAGTTCAGACAGATGCTTCTGATATTGGCTTGGGAGCTGTTCTTTCACAGGAATACCAGGGTGAAGAACACCCTATCTTTTTTTTGAGCAGGAAGTTAAACCCACACGAGAGAAACTACTCTATTGTTGAGAAAGAGTGTCTTGCTATTAAGTGGGCATTAGACTCTCTAAAATACTACCTGCTGGGCAGAAAGTTCCGCTTGATAACGGACCATGCACCTCTGACATGGATGTATCAGTACAAAGCAAATAATTGCAGAGTAACCAGGTGTTTTTTGAGTTTACAATCTTTTAATTTCACTGTGGAACACAGGGCTGGTCTGCGACAAGGTAATGCTGATGGGCTGTCGAGGGTACACTCTCTGATTTCCATGGTCGCTCAAACCAATAGGTATGAGCTGGCAGGGCCGGACTGGCCCACCGGGATACCGGGAAATTTCCCGGTGGGCCGTCGGCAACTGGGGCCGGGGTGACCTGCGGCCGCAGGGAGAACTTGAAAGGCGGCCGCAGGGGAAGCTTTTCATGAGGCCGGGAGCAGGCTCTTCTGGGGGAGCAGGCTGTTCTGTCTCTGCTCCCCCTCCCTCGCGCGCAGCTTAATGAGACCGGAGCCGGAATATGACGTCATATTCCGGCCCCGGTCTTTCTAGCGCGCGAGGGAGGGGGAGCAGAGACAGAACAGCCTGCTCCCCCAGAAGAGCCTGCTCCCGGCCTCATGAAAAGCTTCCCCTGCGGCCGCCTTTCAAGTTCTTCCTGCAGCCGCCAGTCTGCCCACCCACAGGCAGTGGCGTACTACTTCAATAAAATGTAAGTAGTCATTTTATGTGATGGGGCTAAATTAATTAAAGGGGGGGTGGATAATGGATTAATTAAAGAATTAAAGGGGAGGGAGGTTTAATTAAGGGGGGGGTGTATTAATTAAGGGGGGAGTGAGTATTAATTAAGGGGGGTGTATTAATTAAGGAGGGTGTATTAATTAAGGGGGGTGTATTAATTAAGGAGGGTGTATTAATTAAGGGGGGAGTGAGTATTAATTAAGGGGGGTGTATTAATTAAGGAGGGTGTATTAATTAAGGGGGGAGTGAGTATTAATTAAGGGGGAGTGAGTATTAATTAAGGGGGGTGTATTAATTAAGGGGGGTGTATTTATTAAGGGGGTGTATTTATTAAGGGGGTGTATTAATTAAGGGGGGAGTGAGTATTAATTAAGGGGGTGTATTAATTAAGGGGGGGAGTGAGTATTAATTAAGGGGGTGTATTAATTAAGGAGGGTGTATTAATTAAGGGGGGAGTGAGTATTAATTAAGGGGGTGTATTAATTAAGGGGGGTGTATTAATTAAGGGGGGTGTATTAATTAAGGGGGTGTATTGATTAATTAAGGGGGTGTATTAATTAAGGGGGTGTATTAATTAAGGGGGTGTATTAATTAAGGGGGAGTGAGTATTAATTAAGGGGGGTGTATTAATTAAGGGGGTGTATTAATTAAGGGGGGAGTGAGTATTAATTAAGGGGGGTGTATTAATTAAGGGGGGTGTTAATTAAGGTGTGTTAATTAAGGGGTGTGTGGATTAATTAAGGGGGGTGTATTAATTAAGGGGGGTGTGGATTAATTAAGGGGGAGTGAGTATTAATTAAGGGGGTGTATTAATTAAGGGTGTGTTAATTAAGGGGGGTGTATTCATTAAGTGGGTGTATTAATTAAGGGGGAGTGAGTATTAATTAAGGGGGGTGTATTAATTAAGGGGGGTGTATTTATTAAGGGGGTGTATTAATTAAGGGGGGAGTGAGTATTAATTAAGGGGGTGTATTAATTAAGGGGGGGAGTGAGTATTAATTAAGGGGGTGTATTAATTAAGGAGGGTGTATTAATTAAGGGGGGAGTGAGTATTAATTAAGGGGGTGTATTAATTAAGGGGGGGTGTATTAATTAAGGGGGGTGTATTAATTAAGGGGGTGTATTGATTAATTAAGGGGGTGTATTAATTAAGGGGGTGTATTAATTAAGGGGGTGTATTAATTAAGGGGGAGTGAGTATTAATTAAGGGGGGTGTATTAATTAAGGGGGTGTATTAATTAAGGGGGGAGTGAGTATTAATTAAGGGGGGTGTATTAATTAAGGGGGGGGTGTTAATTAAGGTGTGTTAATTAAGGGGTGTGTGGATTAATTAAGGGGGGTGTATTAATTAAGGGGGGTGTGGATTAATTAAGGGGGAGTGAGTATTAATTAAGGGGGTGTATTAATTAAGGGTGTGTTAATTAAGGGGGGTGTATTCATTAAGTGGGTGTATTAATTAAGGGGGAGTGAGTATTAATTAAGGGGGTGTATTAATTAAGGGGGTGTATTAATTAAGGGGGGTGTATTAATTAAGGGGGGTGTATTAATTAAGGGGGGTGTATTAATTAAGGGGGGAGTGAGTATTAATTAAGGGGGGTGTATTAATTAAGGGGGGTGTATTAATTAAGGGGGGTGTGTTAATTAAGGTGTGTTAATTAAGGGGGGTGTGGATTAATTAAGGGGGGTGTATTAATTAAGGGGGGTGTGGATTAATTAAGGGGGAGTGAGTATTAATTAAGGGGGTGTATTAATTAAGGGTGTGTTAATTAAGGGGGGTGTATTCATTAAGTGGGTGTATTAATTAAGGGGGAGTGAGTATTAATTAAGGGGGTGTATTAATTAAGGGGGTGTATTAATTAAGGGGGTGTATTAATTAAGGGGGGAGTGAGTATTAATTAAGGGGGGTGTATTAATTAAGGGGGGTGTATTAATTAAGGGGGGTGTATTGATTAATTAAGGCGGGAGTGAGTATTAATTAAGGGGGGTGTGGATTAATTAAGGGGGTTGTATTAAGGGGGTGTATTAATTAAGGGGGGTGTGGATTAATTAAGGGGGGTGTATTAATTAAGGGGGGAGTGAGTATTAATTAAGTGTGGTGTATTAAGGGGGAGTGAGGATTAATTAAGGGGTGAGTGGATTAATTAAGGGGGATGTATTAATTAAGGGGGGTGTATTAATGGGGGTGTGGGTTAATTAAGGGGGGTCTATTAATTAAGGGGGGTGTATTAAGGGGGAGTGAGGATTAATTAAGGGGTGAGTGGATTAATTAAGGGGTGAGTGGATTAATTAAGGGGGATGTATTAATTAAGGGGGTGTGGATTAATTAAGGGGGATGTGGATTAATTAAGGGGGGTGTATTAAGGGGGAGTGAGGATTAATTAAGGGGGTGTAATAATTAAGGGGTGTGTGGATTAATTAAGGGGGTGTATTAATTAAGGGGGAGTGAGGATTAATTAAGGGGGGTGTATTAATTAAGGGGTGTGTGGATTAATTAAAGGGGGCTGTGGATTAAAGAATTAAAGGGGGAGGTTTACATAATGGGGGTGCAGGGTTTTTTTTATTAAGGGGGTTGCAGTATTCTATTTATTAAGGGAGGATGTGCACTGCAGATTTTTGTTTTTTGTTAAGGGGGTGTGCAGGGTTTTTATAAGGGGGTGTGCAGGTTTTTTGTTATTAAGAGGGGTTGTGCACGTTTTTGTTTTTTATTAAGGGGGTGTGCAGGATTTTTATGTGTAGGGAGTGAATGAAATTTATGCGATCGGGGTGCAGGGTTTTTATGTGTAGGGAGTGTCTGAAATTTATGTGATCGGGGTGCAGGGTTTTTATGTGTAGGGAGTGTCTGAAATTTATGTGATCGGGGTGCAGGGTTTTTATGTGTAGGGAGTGTATGAAATTTATGTGATCGGGGTGCAGGGTTTTTATATGAAGGGCGAGACAAGGGGCTTTGTAGAAAGGGGCAGGGCAGGAGTTTTCTAGAAGGTTCTCACCAGCCCCTTTCTACAAAAGCACTGGTCTTCCCCCTTCTACAAAACTGGCGCATTTTACAAATTTTACAAGCAGTTTACAAATTTGTGCAATAAATATTATTGAAAACATTGAAAAAATATGTGGGTGTTTTCTTACATTTTTATTAGGGCGGGGGGGGGGGGGGGTTGCCACACTCAGGGTCCGCCCCGGGTGCCAAATGCTCTAGGTACGCCCCTGCCCACAGGTACTAAAAAATATGTATGTCAGTGGAAGTGTGTGTGTGTGTCATGCTGTGTGTGTTTGTGTCTGTCTGTCATGGTGTGTGTGTATGTGTCTGTGTCATGCTGTGTGTGTGTGTGTCTGTATCATGCTGTGTGTGTGTCTGTCTGTCTGTCTGTGTCATGCTGTGTGTGTCTGCGTCATGCTGTGTGTGTGTGTGTCTGCGTCATGCTGTGTGTGTGTCTGTGTCATGCTGTGTGTGTGTCTGTGTCATGCTGTGTGTGTCTGCGTCATGCTGTGTGTGTGTGTCTGCGTCATGCTGTGTGTGTGTGTCTGTGTCATGCTGTGTGTGTGTCTGTATCATGCTGTGTTTATGTCTGTGTCATGCTGTGTGTGTGTCTGTATCATGCTGTGTGTCTGTCTGTGTCATGCTGTGTCTGTATCATGGTGTGTGTCTGTCATGGTGTGTGTGTATGTCTGTCATGGTGTGTGTGTGTCTGTCTGTGTCATGCTGTTTGTGTGTCTGTGTCATGCGGTGTGTGTGTGTCTGTATCATGCTGTGTGTCTGTCTGTGTCATGCTGTGTCTGTATCATGGTGTGTGTCTGTCATGGTGTGTGTGTGTCTGTGTCATGCGGTGTGTGTGTGTGTCTGTCTGTGTCATGCGGTGTGTGTGTGTCTGTGTCATGCTGTGTATCTGTCTGTGTCATGCAGTGTGTGTGTGTCTGTCTGTGTCATGCTGTGTGTCTGTCTGTGTCATGCAGTGTGTGTGTGTGTCTGTCTGTGTCATGCTGTGTGTCTGTCTGTGTCATGCTGTGTGTCTGTCTGTGTCATGCTGTGTGTCTGTCTGTGTCATGCTGTGTGTCTGTCTGTGTTACTCTGTGTGTGTGTCTGTGTTACGCTGTGTGTGTGTCTGTCTGTGTTACGCTGTGTGTGTGTGTCTGTATGTGTCATGCTGTGTGTCTGTCTGTGTCACGGTGTGTCTGTATCATGGTGTGTGTCTGTCATGGTGTGTGTGTGTGTCTTTGTCTGTCATGGTGTGTGTGTGTGTGTGTGTGTGTCAGTCGTGGTGTGTGTGTGTGTGTGTCAGTTGTGGTGTCTGTGTGTGTTTTAAAAATAGTGTTTTACTCACCTTTTTTTTTTCCCCAACGTCGTGCTGGTCTCTGCCTCTATGACTGAGATCATCAAGCTTGATGATCTCAGCCAATCCGCACTGACACAGGAAGCGCCTCTAGTGACCGTCTGAGTGTCTGTCACTAGAGGTGTCACTAGGAAGCAATGTAAACACTGCCTTTTCTCTGCAAAGTCAGTGTTTACATTCAAAAGCCTGCAGGGACAGGCTATAGACACCAGAACCACTACATTAAGCTGTGTGTGTGTGCGCCTGCTAGTGAGCTTGCTTGCATGTGTATGTATGTGTGTGTGTGTGTGTGCCTGCTAGTGAGTGAGCTTGTGTTTTTATGTCAATGAGCTTATGTATATTAGTGAAATTGTTTGTCTATGAGGCTGTGTATCAATGAGCTTGTGTGTGTCAGTGAGATTGTCTGTGTCTGCATGTGAGTATGCTTACTGTATAATTAAATGTTTTACTCTGAAAGGACCAATATATTATATTAGAAAAAGCAATATATATATATATATATATATATATATATATATTGCGACAATATATGGCGCAATGACTTATGGGGCTGGCATAGATTTTTTTTTCCAGGGCTGCTTTGTATCCCCAGTACGGCCCTGTGAGCTGGGGGGGAGGATATGTGAGCGTGAAAGTGGCATTGTGGTTGATGGAAGATACATCAGGCCGGATTTGCTAAACTGCAACCTGAGAATTTTCAGTTAAATGCCCCAGGGAGATGTTAGTGTTTGCAATCTACATTGCTGAGGTTCTGAAAAACATGGTATGGGTCCCTGGGGCGGAGTATTTGGAGAGTAGGTTGGGCCAATGCTCCAACAGCATTAGTTGCTGTGTAACAAACCACAATTTAGATCAGACTTAAGAGTTAACTAAATTGACACTCACCTGTAGCTAGTCAATTAGTGGACAGGCCTTTAAATGAAGAGGGCAGCCTGCTGCAGAGTGAGGGAGGAAAAGACAGCTAGGAGAGTGAATGACAACTGTGTTTGTTGCAAAGACATTTCTTTTGTTTGGAAAATTGGTAAGTGGGAAAGCCACCCAATTGCAGATAGCAATTTCCTGTCTAGTAAGAGCTCTAGTAAGAGCAAGGACTTTGTTTGTTTTTGTTATTATTTGAAGCACCTGTTTTCTTATTGAATAAAAAAAGGAAAACCGAGCTGACTGTGTCCTGGACTTTATATACCCTAGAAGGCGGTGGTTACTGCAAGATCTGTGACAACCCTACCTGTAAAAGAGGTGGTTTGTTACAGTTTAAATTGGGAAAGCATATGTCTCATGAATTATTCCATCGGAGCAACGTCCTTGAAATATATATTTTGAAGAAGTAATACACCTATTTTACTTCAATACTTCCTTTTATTTCCCTATATGAGGAGCCATGATCTAAGTCATATGATGGTACATGGCAGGTAGGTTTTATTGAACTTAGAGGTGTTTACACGACCATCTTGCTGCACACCTGATCAATCCAAAGGGGTATCTTGGCAATAAAAGCACACTGAGAACATTCTTTTTAATAACTCTAAATTCCAGTCCTAGGCCTAATCCAAGGATGACTCCCTATCTGAGCTTTCTTCTTCATGAATAGGATATTTGTGCTTCCAGGAAATTCCTGAACTCCTGAACTGATCTGGGTGATTTTTGGATATGTTGGTCACCCAGATCATGGCTATCAGGGATTTTTTTTCTGTTTCAAGCTATATTTGGGGTTTTATAAAATTGTATGTTTTTTTCTGTGCCTGGAGATAATTGAGTTTAATACAGTGCTGACTCAATTATCTCCCAGGCATAGGGGAGGGATTGACCTATTTTGCATGGGAGTGTCCTGGACCTGAGAGCCTATGTAATCGTGTATATGTTTTTACTGTAGTCTACTCTCAGGTCCAGGGGGGAGTGCCCCTTGCATGGGGATCTGCATATAATAGGATATTTGTGCTCTGCTGAGAAATATCCGTCTCAATGGTTTTCAGCTCTAAAATACACTGCCGCCATTGCGATCCCAAGGCCTGTTGTGTATGTTTGGATAATAAAGGTGTGTTTAACCAGTCTAGCAGGTGTTGGTTATCTCCATTTCTTTCCCGATGTTTGGAACAGAATTTCTAAGTTTGGTTGGTAGAATATGTGACTTCATCATACTTTAGTTGTTATGAGATGTACTAAGGTCATTCTACTTCTGTCTCTTAAGAATATATCCCTGTTAGGAATTGAAGCTCGTCACATGTTCTTGGAGGGGCCTACTGGCCAGCCACTTACAAAAAGACTATGGGCCCTTTAAAAACCTATGTGAACAGACTTGGTTCATGGGATTTTATATTTGGTTCGGGAACCGAACCACTGCACGAACCGGAGACCACCCTGGAGCCTGTTAAGCCTAATTGCTACTTTGTAGCAATTTCCACCTCAGTGTTCTAAGTGTTCATCTCGGTGGGCGCATTTCCTATGGACGACCACGAGGTACAGGTTATGGTGTTTGGGCAGCGGTGTTTGGTCGTCGAGTTCATGGAACTATTTTCGGAACACTGAAGCTCCCGAACACTGCTGGACTTCCATGATCATCTAGGTTCAGTTTTATAGCACTTGGGAAGACAATGGTCAGTGGAAACGTTCCCACGAACAAGGGGAACAAGCTCCAGGGTAAGAGCATTGAATATTTACGGTAGTTTGTTTATTTCTAAACTACCCAACTAGACCGACTGCAAGCCCTGATTCTCTGGAACTGTTTCAGGCATGGGACCATGCGTACGGTCGGTATGACTTCCAGGAAATTCCTGAACCCCTGAACCGATCTGGGTGATTTTTGGATATGTTGGTCACCCAGATCAGGGCAATCGGGGGATGTTTTGTGGGGATGTTGTGTGTTTATTATGTGCCATAATGTTGCCATAATACAGACACTCACTCGAGTGTAAGACGAGTAGGGGGTTTTCAGCACAAAAAATGTGCTGAAAAACTCGTCTTATACTCGAGTATATACGGTAGTATTTTTGATGCTTCATTTTTAAATCTCATGTGTCCCACTGTCATAAAATTATCTTAGCTGTACTCAGCAACATCTTCTCAGTACTAATATACCCCATATGTATATCTTTGGAAAGTAGCGATCTTAATCTTAATCCCAATCTAAATCCCTAATCCTAAACCAAACCCTAATTCTAAACCAAATCCTAATCCCAAATCTAACCCTCAATCTAATCATAAACCCTTACCACAATCCTAACCCATAACGTAATCCCATGTGTAACCCTAATTATAACCTTAATCCTAATCTCAATCCTACCTTTAGCAATAGTGTTAAAATGATCCACCCTGCTGGTGTCAGCAGAGGAATTCCCTTGCTATATTCAGCAAGGGATGCCCGTGCTGACCCTAATCCTAATTTGAACCATAAT
Organism: Pelobates fuscus; assembly: GCF_036172605.1. Taxonomy (NCBI): domain Eukaryota; kingdom Metazoa; phylum Chordata; class Amphibia; order Anura; family Pelobatidae; genus Pelobates; species Pelobates fuscus. The sequence continues at coordinate 398,180,148 of NC_086317.1, forward strand.
CTGAATCCTAATCTGAAACATAATCCCAATACTACAATTAATTATAAACCTTATCTTAAACATAAATTTATTAATAAAAACAATAATAAACCTGATAATAAATCTAGTACTTCTTTTTATTTTTTTATTTTTTATTCTGTATTTTTCACTCGACAGACAGAACAAGTTGACATCAAATTTTGGGCTTTCGCAGAAGCCATCTGAAATTTAATTTTAGTAAACATAGTGCAATTCAAACAGAACAATTTCAACAGTACAATGCATGCCCAATCTTGAACCAATTGAAGTTTGTCTCTCATCGAGGGTATTTTTGATTTTTGAGCAGGCACTTCATTATCCATGGGAGCCCTTTCATTACTCAGCCTCATCTTGCCCATGGGCCTCCCGGTTCCTTGGAACCATTTAATCATGCCTGGTAAGGATAAAAAGAAAAAGAAAAAACGAAAACAGCCTCCCCCTAAAATCAGGGAGAAGGGCAAAAAAGGAAGAAAGATATGAAGAACATAGTAAAAGAAGTGAGAGAGGGACATAGTGTCAGAGAAGGAGGGGTAGAGAAAAGAAGAGAGGCGCGGGGGGGGGGGGAGGGCAGAGGGCCCCCCCCAGAATGATATTATGTCTCCCGAGAGGAGAATTCCGTTGTCGCTATTGCTGGTACGGGTCTGTTCCCCTAACCAGTCCCCGTCAGGCACTGCTCGAGCCCATTGTGCTGTTGTCCCATGGCTCCCACAGTTTCTGGAAGGTCTCTGCCGTCCCCCTTACCCTTGCTGTCAGGTCGTCCATTATTCTACATTCTCTTATTCTGGTAATGACCCCTGGGATTTCTGGGCCCTCTGGTGAAAGCCATGCGGATGCTATTGCTCGGCGTGCACTTAAAGTTATCTTAGGTATTAACTTCTGCTCCCTCCTAGTCCACCCTTCCAGTGACCTATTTAACAGACAGACCCACAGGTCCATAACTAGGGGCCTGTCAAACGTCTGATGTAGCAGGTCCTCCACAGACCCCCAGAAGCTGCGAATCCTCGGACATTCCCACCACATGTGAATGTATGTGCCACGGTGTCCGCAACCCCTCCAGCATACGTCCGAGTTTGTTGTATGCATTTGATATAGTTTTACGGGTGTGACACATATAGTTAGTGTTTGCTTCCCATATCTCTTGCCACTCGATTCCCTCCAATACCTCCCCCAAGTCTGTTTCTCATTTGTCGGTCTACGTTAGTCTTCCCCATTCTTTATTTTCTGTGCTGAGGTGGGCATATAAGAGCATGATCATTCCCTTGGGGGCAACCCCCTTTAAGCACATTCTCTCGTAGAAAGTTAGCTCTCTCTGGGCCGCTGTTCTTATGTGTAATCTTCTAGCGAAGTCACGTATCTGTAAATATCAAAAGAAGTCCGCTGGGGTTAAGTGAGTGTCTTGTTGGAGGTCAGCAAATTGGATGATCTCTCCGTCATGATATAGCTGGTGAATCCGTTGTAATCTGGTTCTCTCAATGTTTCGAAATTCCCTAGGGACCATTCCGGGCGGAAATTCTCGGTTTCGCAATATTGGAGTGAGAGGGGAGGAGGACGATGTGAGCCCATACCTAGTACCACACACGTCCCATATTTGTATCGAATTGAGTATGGCCAGACACGTCACCCGTATCATTGGTCTATTTTCCTTGGGGACCCACATCGTAAACTGGGGGATATTTAAACCCACCAGCATAGACTCAATTTCCACCCACCTCCTTTCATTAGGTGGGGAATGCCACATAGCTACCTGAGGTAATTGAGCCGCTAGGTAGTAAAAATATAGGTTCGGCATCCCCAGTCCGCCTCTGTCTTTGCGTCTATATAGTACTTGTCTGGAGATTCTATGTCTCTTGTTCTGCCAAATAAAGTCCCCTATTGATTTTTGTAGAGGTGTCAGTTGTGATTTCGTAACGCGGACAGGTAATGCCTGAAACAAGAATAGTATACGTGGAAGAATATAAATTTTCACAGAATTAATCCGTCCTATCCAAGAGATAGGTTTATCCTTCCACTTTTCTAGGTCTCTTATTAATGCTCTAATCATGGGGTCGTAATTGGTGGGATATAGGCGTCCCAGGTCTGCTGTTAGGTGGATCCCTAAGTATTTTAAGGAGTCCGTTTCCATCCGGATGCAGTGGGTCTCTCGGATCCTGGCCGTCTCGGCCTCCGTTAAACCTACCGGCAGGGCGCTGGACTTCTGTATGTTTGCTTTGTATGCGGAGGTCTTTACATATTCTGTTATTACGTCCTGTATTGCCATCAGTGATTCTGTTGGGTTCGTGACGGTGAGGAGGACATCGTCCGCATAGGCCGACACCTTGAATTCACTATCACTAACTCTAACACCTCTAATGTTCGGATTCCGGCGTATCGCTTGTAGTAGGGGTTCCAATGCCAAAACGAATACGAGGGGGGAAAGAGGACACCCCTGTCTGGTCCCATTATATAGCCTAAATGGGTTCAGCGCGGTGGCCGATATCTGTACTTGTGCTCTCACGTTATGATACATCGCACTTGTTATCTTTATATATTCGTCTGGGAAGCCCATGTGTTTCAATACCGAAAACAGGAATTGCCACCGGACCCTATCAAAGGCCTTTTCTGCGTTGATGGAGACCACCAAGGTAGGTGTCCCAGTGGCCACCTGCTTCCATATCAAATCGATGTTCCTTCTGGTGTTTACGAACAATTGCCTGCCCTGGATGAAGCCGACTTGGTCCGCGTGAATAAGCGAGTTCAGCAACGGGTTCAACCTATCTGCCTGTATCTTTGCTAGAATCTTTAGGTTGTGATTGATTAGAGATATGGGCCTAAAATTCTCTGGTTGTTGTGGATCTTTGCCTGGTTTGGGCAGTAACACTATTGTGGCCAGGGTCATGTCAGGGTCTAGCTGTCCCCCCCTCCTTAGGTTATCGAACAGTCGCACTAGTTGGAGTACAAGTTCCTCCCGAAAGGTTTTGTAGTATGAGCCATCAAATCCATCTGGCCCTGGCACTCTGTTGCCTTTTAGACTCGATATAGCTCTGTCTACGTCATCTTCATTAATTTCCGCAGACAAACTATTGATCGCCTCTCTGTCCAGTCTGTTCATCCCTAGGTTGTCTAGGTAGTTGAGGATATGTTGTTCCTCCTGCCCCTCGTTAGAATTACCATCCGGTGCGTTGTATAACCGCTTATATAAATCTTTACAGACCTTGGCTATCCCACTCGGCTTCAATCTGGTTGTGCCATCCGGATGTTTGATGGCTGTGATATGAGACCATTCCTGCCTGGGTCGTAATGTCCTGGCCAGGAGGGTATCCATCTTATTGGCTTTTTCAAAAAGGGTCCGTTTCGATCAGGTCATAGATCTAGCTGTATCGTCCAATAGTAGCGTACGGATGGATCTTCTTACTGCGTCGAGCTGTCTGTAGGTATCATCCTCTGGTGAAGTTTGGTGTTTCTGTTCGAGGGTTCTCAGTTGTCCTACTAGGTTCTCCAGCTCTTGATGTTTCAGTTTTTTCTTCCTGGTGGCTAGTTTGATCAGGGTCCCCCTCACCACCGCCCATACCGTACCAGCACTTACATCCGGGGTGTTGTTTGTATCGAAATATTATTTTATCTCCGTCCAAATTTGCTCTTTTATGTCAGGGTCCCATAGCAGAGACGTGTTAAGCCTCCACGTCAAAGGTGATGCCACACTGACCCCGCCCAAATTTATGGACCCGTCGGCATGGTCCGACCTCGATATATTGCCCACCATTGACCCTACTACCCGAGCCATTCCCGTCGCATTAGTCAGGAATAGGTCGATCCTTGAGTACGTTCCATGTGGGGCTGAATAAAATGAACAGTCCCTATCGCCCGGGTGGTGGGCTCGCCATACGTCTACCATCCCCAATTCAGATTTTAACTCTTTGAGAAGCCGATCCTGCCCCGTCCTTGTGACCTAGGTATTCCGTCTCGTGAGCTCCTGTCCACAGCTGGGCACGGGGCCGCGTTAAAGTCGCCCCCCATGTATACCATACCATGTGATAGCCCCGAGAGCTTCTCCTGGAGCATTTTCCAGAAGCCGGGGTCCGGCTGGTTTGGCGCGGAGACATTTATCAAATGAATGGTGTGTGAATGCAAGGTACCCGATACCATAACGTATCGGCTCTCTGGGTCTGCTTCATGTGACACCACCTGGAAGGGACGGCAGCACCCTGGTAAGGCTTTTACTCATTATGGAAAAGAGAGCGGTCCCTCAGCACCAACTCCTGCGATCTTATAGTGTGGATCTAAACTGCAATACTAGTAACTGAAGGTTGTAAACTATAGGTGAAGTTAGGTAAGGGGGTTTCAACAGCGCATTGTGCGCGTGTGAGGCCCTCAGCCCAAACAACCTCCCTCCCAAGGAATAATTAAACTCCCCGACCCTCTTGGCCCCGGCGGGGAACTAGGCCCCTTGTGGTGTGGAAATTATACGACACCCGTTCGTACCAACGATGGCCTCTGGCTCCTGCTTCGTGCCACTTGGGCTGTAGATGCGGGAGTTCTTCCGGGTACATCGCCACATTCGGAAGGTCCGGGGGTGGCTGGACGTCCAGGTTTCGGAACAGACGAAGAGGGTCACCTCCCGGTGCAAAGATGTGCACTCGATCACCCCGAAACACAATCAATTTGAAGGGTAATCCCCAGGCATATTTGAGGCCTGCTCCTCGTAAAGCGCCTGTGATGGGCCGCCATTCCCTCCTCCGTTGAAGCATAGAAGGAGTCAAATCTTGGTAAAGGGATATTAGGGTGCCAGCATGCCGGATAGGCCCCTCGCGGCTCTTTTTCATTAGAGCCTCCTTTGTTTTAAAATGGAAGAAGCGGATAATCACATCTCTCGGGGTGCTCAGGTCAGTTCTCTGTGTTCTTAAGGCCCTGTGCGCCCTCTCCATGTGCCATTGCTCCTCCAGAAGGTTCGGAAGGAGAGGCTTCAAGATGGAAAGTAGGAGCCCCTGTAGGTCGTCGTCGTCATTGCCTTCAGGTAAGCCCAATTATTGTACTTTTAGTCATGCATACTAGGTCCTAACTGCCTAGTATGCATGACTAAAAGTACAATAATAAAACACACACAGTACTTACCTGCAAAGAAAGGAGCAGAGGAATGAGACCACTGCTAGCAGGAACACACTGAAACAAAAAGGATAAATGGCAAAGGAACAGGTGTGGCAACAAAAAACAAACATTTAAAGGAATCCAGGAGACTGGGAATTCCAGGAATGGAATAAAGGAATGAACCCAGAAAACCCAGCATAAAGAAAACCAGACATGGAACAGAGAACCAGAAAAAAGAATTGTAAAAAGAGTACTGAATATCAGAAGCCAAGACAGAAATAATCTTCAGAACAGGACGTGACATACCTACTGTACAGACAGGGTTGGGGTGCATGCTGTCCGGCTCTGTGGAGCCCTGTCTTGCAGCCCAGCCACATCAAAGGGCGCCAGCCGTGCTGTGTGGTACAAAGGGAGCAGGGATATGATGTAATTCATATTGCCGCCCCCTCCACAGAGCATGTGACAGACAGCGGGATAGGAGGCTGGGCTCCGCAGGCGGTAGGAAGCTGGGCGGGCGGGAAGATGCTGGGTCCTCTGGGCTGCACTGAGGGTAGGGAATATCAAAACTATTTGTAATGAGAGAAAGGGACCAGTTCTGGGAGGACTGATGGGTTAAAACAAGGCCCAGGTGAGGTATCGTGGAATGTCCATGGCTTAATTATTATGTTTTAATTATTAATTTAAAAAAAATTAAGAATGTCAACCCCCGCCAACCCCCCAATGTCAGAACTAAGCGATAGATCCATAACCTTTACATAGGTGGTATTGAAGCTTAAATACATTTGGGTAAAAAGAGCATGCTTTGTGCATGGATAGAGTAAAGGGTGCATGCAGTGTGCACACATTAAATAGTAACATAGTTATCTAGATTGAAAAAAGGCTCAAGTCTATCAAGTTCAACTGTCCACACATGTTAACAGCGGTCAAAAACATACAAAAGAAGGCAAAAAAAATCGCTAACAAATACATTTTAAGCCATTTTCAATTATGTCACAAACAGGACTGTCATATGTTCAGTAATGTAAATAAAAAATATTGTCAGACGGCTGTGTGTATTGACCTGTATACATTTGTAAAGGGCTATCTTATCCCCAGTTTCAGTTTTTCTAGCTTTTCTACATAACTAAAATTTTTCATTCCCCTTAATAATTTTTTAAGTGCAGCTTTGCACTTTTTACAGTTCCTTAATATTATTTTATTTTAAATAGTGCTGAAAATTGCACCGCATATTCGACGTGGGAGCAATATATTAGTTTAATCACATGAAGTGATATCCCTTACTGGTAATCTGGCAACCTTACTGGTAATCTGGCAACATGCTCATGCCCAACCAGAGGAATGTGTCAAGGAAAATCTAAATAGGCAAATGATATAGTTTAATGTAAATGGACTTTAAAATCAATAAACAACCACAATAAATGTATATAAACATAGCACACAACCATACTAGTGATAGCACATTTCTCAAGACATACAATAACTACAATTCAATCCCCAAAAATCGTATATATACAGTGTTTCTTCAAAGAAGCTCTGAGATATATCTGGAGAAAATGTCCTGCAGTTAGGAATGAACTTAAACATCTGATAGGTCAAACATAAAAAAACAACAACAAAAACAAACAAAAACAGGTGCTATAGAGATGACCACACCTCCAATACGTTGTAAAGTGAATCTCAAAATGGAAACATTTACTTTACAACGTATTGGAGGTGTGGTGCTGCCAAAATAGCATACCAGCTTGATTACGGAACCAGTACTCACACACAGGCTCCGTAAAATGTGAGTGTCCTGACTTCAATACCATACATTGTGTTCCACTTTATGTACCATCTGCAATGTACTGTATTTCTTGTCTTTTATCTTTTATATGTATCTTGAACCAAGTTTTTAATCAAGTTACATGGGGTACGTCTACCTCACATATGCACTTTATATATATATAATTTGTTTCGCGCTCCACTTATAGGTGTAGGCTCTCACTTACACCGGTTTATAGATTTTTGACTTTGTGGATAAGAGGATATTTCTACACTAGGGATTCACTCAAATATAGGGAAAAATAGAGAACAAAAAATAGTGCAATAAGTCTGATAAAGAGATACAACAGTCTAAAAGCTGGTATAGAACTCACATGTGGAGGAGCTGTAACTCGCTCTAGTATGAAAGGCGTGCAGCGGTACAATCCCCGCTTATGGGATATACGGGAGATTCCTCCGTCAGTGATGTATTCAGGAGGCAAATATAAAAAAAAAGGAGACAACAAATAGTGCTCACTGGGTAAAATCCACGGATAAAATAATAATAAAAATAATACTCACGGGGCGTGGCTTGGCAGCCGAAGAACATGGCCGCTTAAACTTTCCCGCCGCCCGGGTCCCGCCGCCAAAACCGCAACCTACCCGCTACACTGCCGACATGGGGAGACCAAATAGGACCCCACAGACCGGGAAGACCCCAGAGCCCAAAAAGGGACAGCTTACCTCGTCCCTGCGCCAGTTCCTGGTGACCCCTGCAGACCTCGCGACACAGCCGCATGGCGCCGACGGATCAATGGCGTCGGAGGAGTCCGCGCCGTCATCACCGGCATCAGACATGCTCACGGGCGGCACAGAACAGCCCCCGTGGTTAGACCTCCTGAGAGCACTGCCCACCAAAGAAGATCTCCGCTCGGCCACCTCAGAAATGGGAGCTACAATCCGGCAGGACATCCAGGCACTGAGAGCTGACATGCAGGGCCTGTCAGACCGCGTGAGCCACATAGAGGCAGCCTGTGACAGCCTGAGGGAAACACAGAATACACTAGCAGAGGCTGCAGACACCACCTCAGAACAGGTACGTGGCATGGCCCTACATATTGAGGATCTGGACAACAGGGGGCGACGCAATAACTTAAGACTGCGCGGCCTCCCTGAAACTGAGGACTCCCCCCAGCAGCTACAAGAAATCCTCCTGGAAATATTAAATGGGATCCTGGGCCGCGACCGCCTGACACCCATAGAATTTGTAAGAGCTCATAGAGCCCTCCGTCCTAAGGGCACGCCAGATAGCCCACCCAGGGATGTCATATGCTGCCTGGCGAATTTTGCCTTAAAGGAGACTATCCTTAAACAAGCACGAGGCCGGCAATCGCTCACCTACCGGAACCAAGACCTGCAACTCTTTCCAGATTTATCACCGGCTACCCTGACCTACCGACGCGCTCTGAAACCACTCACGAGGGTACTGGTGGCCCAACAGATTCGGTACAGATGGCAGATGCCCACGGGACTGCTTGTCCACACGCCGAGAGGTCCGTTCCTGGTCCGCACACACAGCGACTACATAGCACTGGGCACGGAGCTCCAACTGCCTGCCATCAACATGAGATGGCCTGACCCATTGGACATCTATACCACCGCAAGAAACCCCTACCCGAGACCGGCACTGCCGCAACGCACTAGAGGGGGACGCCAGGAGGCCACTAGGCCCACAGGTACCGCCCGTTAGAGGGCATGACTTTCCCCCCTTCCCCCCCCACAATGCGCCCAACACCAGCCTGACCCCCTCCAGGGCGCTAATAGCCCCGTTCCAGGACATAGACACTGTCCCCAGATACGAACTTAGCCAACCTACCAATTGGACATCCCACATTGGCACCCTGTCTCTCCGCCCCACAGAACTGATCCTTATGCCGGGCGGACAGTTGCTGAGCCACACTTCACCTACAGCCAGGCCGCACAGAAGCGCCACCATGGACACGAGGGCCCTGTCTACCCCGATGGCGTTAGGTGTGGCGGTGGATATGGCCCAGGGGACCGTGGTACCTGACAATGTCCGCCAAGGTTGACACTGGCCCGCTGGGTGCACCTACTGCCCTATGTCTCTGTGGCACACGCGCCCACGCATGCTGCAACTACCCACCGCTTATGTGCCAGCGTATGCTATAACTATCCACGGCGCTGCATATCACCCGCACGCACAGGTCACAACTACCCCCCCCCGCGCTGCACACCACTGTTTCTGCGCCCGCCATCACTAAAACGGCTCACCGCAGTGCAGGCACCACGGCATAAATGCCCACACCCGCCACAATTGTCTACTGCATTACATTGACCGCTGTAAATGTGCCGGCTGGTGTATAGCCCCATATGCACGCTCGCGCATGCTCAAATTGCCCATTGCATTGTATAGCACATGAGATGTTTTTTCCTAGGAGCTGTTCGCAGGTCCCCCTACTTGTGGGGCTCCCTTTTTGACATGCCCCCCTAGTACCCTGCATTGCTTTATATCTGTACAATATGGTGTTCGCGCCTGCTACTGTTAGACTTGTATACTGCACTACATGAACCAATGTGTATATATTGTGTATTTATGTGAATGTGTATATATATGTGTAGACCTGCCAGGCAGGCTAACGGTACTCCTTGGTGCACATGCCACACTGCGTACACACCCGTACACGCTACTAACACCATGGGACTGGGTACAACACAAGATATGCCCCTGCATGTCCCACACCTGGCTACTACTTATACCTCAGGTTCGGCGCACGTGCAAGTCCCCAGGGTATAGGGGTTCGCATGCAACATTGGGATAGGTGCCAGACCTCGCTACACCAGGGTACAGTTCTATATGCAATATAGTATGAGCATCCGCGTACACAACCCAGAGACCTGCTGCAACCAGAGCGATGCAACCCACCACCACACAGAAGGGGGAACCCACAAGGGGGTCCGTTAACCGGGATACCCTTCGGGGACACACAGGCTTCCCATACCACTTCCAGGGACGGAGGAATGGCACCACGGGACTACACTGATGCTCAGAGGGGGAATGGGTTGGGGGAGGGGGGATCCACCAATATCCTAACCACCCGCACTGTAGAAAGGAGGTCACACCCTAGGTAGGCTAGTGCATCTTCCCTTCAGATAGGACAACGTCGGGACCCGGGGGCGAGCCCCTGCAGACACACAACAGGTTACAGTTACAGCCGGAACCCGGCCATATCCTGGGAAACTCGCCCCGGGGGCGCGACAGCAATTTTCACAGGTTTAAGTTACACCCGTTGGTGTTTGTTTTGATACACAACCGCCGCTGTTGGCGAGTTGACAAGGCGCCTTCCACTCCCCGTGAGGTCGGTGTCTACTGTATAGGGGGGCCATCCCCCACTCCGGTCTCCGGGCCGGGGGATCTCTACCCCCCTGACACCGGTGCCTCTGCTCCACTGCGCGGAGATATCCGCTCCCCTGCTCAGCCCTGCGTCCCCCGGACCGGGCTCTACCTACCTAGACCATCACCCGCCCTCACTGACCGGGGCGACTTAGACACCCGTGGGACTTGACATTATGGCGACACCCGCACCCAAATACGCACCGGCCCCACTCACCTTCTTATCCCTAAACGCAAAGGGATTAAACTCCCCCGAAAAGAGGTCACACGCTCTACACCTCTGTCGGAAAACCAGAGCCCATGTGGTCTACCTCCAAGAAACCCACTTTAAAACCAACGCCGCCCCGAAACTCTGCAACCATATATACACCCAAGGCTTCTACAGCAATAACCCGGAGGGGAAATCTAGGGGGACGGCAATACTCCTACACAAATCCATACCCTTCGTAGCTGACTCGACCATGACTGATAACTGGGGCAGATACGTATTCGTTAGGGGCAAAATCCTGGACGAAACCTACACCTTTGCCAACATCTACGCCCCAAACACGCGACAGGACAGATTCCTCCGGGACGTACTCCGGGCCCTTCACGACTTCACGACGGGCTGTCTGGTCCTGGGTGGGGACTTCAACATCGCTCTACACCCGACGATGGACGCATCCAGGGGCCACTCATCGACACCCCCCCCCCACACTGCTTAAAATTCGTAAACTTCTCCACCAGTACAGGCTTACAGATTGTTGGAGGGCGACACACCCGACAGCCAGGGACTACACCTTCTATTCGACCCCGAATGACTGCTACACACGCATCGACTACTTCTTTCTGCCATACTACTATCTACCCAGACTGCGGGACGCTGCCATAGGGGGGACAATGTGGTCCGACCACGCACCACTCACGATCCAACTCACATCGCCACTACACAAACCCAAAACCACGACATGGCGGCTCCACGAAAACCTCCTATCCAACCCACAGGTGGCCCAAGACGTACAACAAGCCCTGACAAACTACTTCGCCGAGAACCTACCACAGGACACATCCCCCCTCTTGACTTGGGAGGCCCACAAGTGTGTGATGAGAGGAATTCTCATCTCACACTCCTCTGCCCTGAAGAAGGCACGGGACCACACGATCCAAGAACTAACTGCCAGGATAGGGACCCTAACACAGGCCCACAAGCAAACACTAGACGACACACTTCTCGGGGAACTTACAGCAGCCCGTGAAGAACTAGCACGGACCCTGCGACAATCGTACACTAGGGCTCTCCAGCGCACTAAATCGTTCTTCTACAGAGAGGGAGATAAGTGCGGCAGGTTGTTGGCCAGAATGATTAACAAAAAACGCTCCACGACATATATTGCACGCATGCGCGACGCCGCAGGCCAACTACACCACATGCCAGATCAAATCGCCACAGCCGTAACCCGCTTCTACACGGAACTTTACGCGATCCCCCCCCACACCCCTCGGGCGGACCCTAACGTGGGAACGACCCGCATGAACGCATACCTCTCTAAATACACTAAATCTAAACTCTCCACAGACGCAGCGGAGGCTCTGGAAGCGCCCCTGACAGAAGGGGAACTGGCCCTAGCCATTAAATCCTCAAAGACCGGCACAAGCCCAGGCCCTGACGGCCTCCCCCTCAAATACTATAAAACCTTCCTGGCCACATTGTCCCCCCAATTTATCTCGGCCTTCAACTCTATAACAGAGGGAAATACTATCCCCCAGCAAACACTAGCGGCCAATATTGTCCTGCTGCCAAAGGAGGGGGGAGATACCGAACGGTGCACGGGCTACCGACCGATATCGTTACTCAACTGCGACCTACGCCTATTCGCCAAAATACTAGCTACAAGGTTGAACCCACACATACCAGACTTAATCTCACCTGACCAAGTGGGATTCGTCCCCCACAGGGAAGCCCGGGACAACACGGTCCGGGCCCTCTCCCTGATCCACCACGCACAGCGCACCTCGGAGAGCCTTCTCCTCCTCTCTACGGACGCAGAGAAGGCCTTCGACAGGGTGGCGTGGGACTACCTGTTCTCAGTACTGGAGCATGTTGGCATGGGGACCCACATGCGCCAGTGGATAGAGGCCCTCTACTCGTCCCCCACGGCCAGGGTGTGCATAAATGGGGTCTATACAGACGCATTCCCGGTCAGGAATGGCACCAGGCAGGGCTGCCCTCTGTCGCCGCTTTTGTTCATCCTGGCCTTGGAGCCCTTCCTACAAGCGGTAAGGGACAACCCAGATATCTCGGGGGTGGCGGTGGAGGCAGACCACCACAAAATCGCAGCATATGCGGATGATATGCTATTTTTTATAACAAACCCAGAAATCTCCCTCCCAAACCTCATGGCAGAGTTTAAGACATACGGCCACATCGCCAACCTCAAGATCAATTACGCTAAATCCTCTATTCTTAACATTGGCTTCCCCCAGAAGAGGGCAGACCAAATCCGACGAAATTTCCCCTTCCAATGGCAGGACACCGCTATTAAATACCTGGGGGTGAAGCTCACGGACGACCTATCCAAACTCTACCATATGAACTTCACCCCACTGATGGCAACATTACGGAAGAACCTGACAGAATGGGCCACACCTCACTTCTCCTGGCTCGGCAGGGTGGCCATTGCCAAAATGAACATCCTCCCACGGGTACTTTACCTATTCCAGACACTGCCACTCCAACTCCCTACCACCTTCTTCTCCGCACTCCGCACCCTCCTCATTAAATTTATCTGGAAGGGTACCAAACCCAGACTCAAGTATACACAACTCACACTCCCCAAAACAGCAGGAGGCCTGGCCGTTCCTGATTTTAAACTATATTACCAAGCATGCCACATGCAACGGGCCCTGGAATGGGCAAAAGAGGGAATTAGCAAACCCTGGAAGGCCATCGAAACACACCACGCAGGCAGGCCCCTTTCAGCCCTCCTGTGGCTGGACCCATCGATTGGTAGGCGGCTAGTTCGCCAACAGCCCTTCACCACCGCCACCCTAACCGTATGGCACTCACAAGCGAGGAAACTACGCCTCTCCTCCTTCCCGTCCCCGCTACTACCTCTGGCGTACAATCCGGAGTTCGAACCGGGGGTAAGACCGGGGAGCCTCCGCTGCATCCTCCCTCAAACCATACCCAGACTCCGAGACATGACCGCCAATGGGAAAATTGTGTCCCTACAGACGCTCACGGGCACACCCACCCAGCCTTTCATGACAACATTTAGATACACCCAAATTAGGAACTACATCACCGCTATACCACAACATCCCGACATATATAGGGACCTCACGCCATTCGAACAGCTATGCCAAGACCCGGAGCCCATGCCCCATAGTATTTCGGACCTCTACTCCATGCTACAACGGCAACAGGGACACCCCCCACCTCCCTTCATGTCCAAATGGGAGACTGCCGTAGGGGAAACACTTACCGAGACCCAGTGGCACAAGATCTGCGACCTAGTGCACCATTGCGCAATCGCTAGCAAAACCCAGGAAACGGCCTATAAGGTTCTCACACAATGGTACCTGACCCCAGCACGCTTACAGAGAATGCATTTGGACGCGGACGGCCTCTGCTGGAGGTGCAAGAGAGGGGAAGGATCCTTTCTTCACATATGGTGGGAATGCCCACTCATAGTACCGTTCTGGGAGAAAATAGCTGCCATGGTGGCCATGTTCACGGACAAGGTCCCACCCTTCCAGCCCGCCCCATACCTCCTACACCACACGACAACCCCCACATCACGTTACAAACGCTCCCTGACCATCCGAATTCTTAATGTCGCAAAACACCTAATACCTTTGTACTGGAAAAAAGACACAACCCCAACACTCTCCCTATGGTTTACCAGAATGGAGGAGTTACGAGTCACAGAGGAGATCTGGTATTCAGCCCAAGACCGAACGCAGACATACTTAGACACATGGACACCATGGTTGGCACGGGTGGGTACAGAGGCATTCCGGACTATGCACTTGACCATGGGGGGAGGAACAGACAATCCCCAGGAGAGGACGCTGGGAGACTAGCGGGACGATCCACACCTGGCCCAAACCGTGATGCCTCACTCCCGCCCCACGTCAAAAGGGGGTGGGGCGCTGTCCGGGGGACCCGGGGGGCGGTGCCTGGGCCGACCCCGCGGGGGTGTGCGGGGAAGGCTACGGCGCCTGCTGGGGGGCGACCACATGCGGAGCCCGGGGCGGCCTGCAGCCCCGCTAGCGAGGGGGGTGGAAGTGCGCCAGTTTTGTGAGCTATAGAGCTAATGAGTTTGGAAGGAGTCGTAGGATACCCCTTAGGTTATCCCCATCAGCACAACCTACACCGCTGGGCAGAACCGAACCATACTAAGGTAGGGGGCCAACACCCCACAACACTGCCATCCAGGACCATAGACACAGGGTCACTGGAGGGCTGCACGTCCTGAAGGGACCCTATACAACAGATGGCCACATGCCTCACTACTGCCTAGAGGCTACAGGGTGGGCAGGGGGAAAAGACAAACAAAACACAACAGTGGGGCATGCAAAACCACCCAACGTAGAAATGGTGCATATTGAATGTAACAGAGTACGAAACACCACCGGGAAACACCGGACCTGCGAGTCCATAATACACATGCTATTTACTCAAGAAAGCGACCTGCGAGTCGCCCAGACACGTACGACATCATATGCCTTCCGATGAGTCCACGTTTCTCTTTTACATGTTGCAAAACCAACAAAAACGAAAGGTTCAATAAGAAGATATTTACAAAAAAAAAAAAAAAAAAAAAGAGTACTAAACACCGTGTAACACCGGACCTGCGAGTCCACAATACACATACTATTTACTCATGAAAGCGACCTGCGAGTCGCCCAGACACGTACGTCATGACATGCCTTACAATGTATAAGCTTCTGTGAATGACCAGAGGGACCTGCGAGTCCACGTTTCTCTCTTCCATGTTGCAAGTCCAACAAAAACGAAAAGTTTAATAAAAAGATATTTACAAAAAAAAAAATAATACTCACAAGGACTCCCAAGTAATCCCAAGGTGGGGATAATACCACCAGCGTTATTATCAAGGAGCAGTTGGCCTGCTCCATCCTTGTGAGTATTATTTTTATTTCTATTTTATCCATGGATTTTACCCAGTGAGCACTATTTGTTGTCTCCTTTTTTTTTTTTTATATTTGCCTCCTGAATACATCACTGACGGAGGAATCTCCCGTATATCCCATAAGCGGGGATTGTACCGCTGCACGCCTTTCATACTAGAGCGAGTTACAGCTCCTCCACATGTGAGTTCTATACCAGCTTTTAGACTGTTGTATCTCTTTATCAGACGTATTGCACTATTTTTTGTTCTCTATTTTTCCCTATATTTGAGTGAATCCCTAAGAAGGAGGAGAAAGAGGATATCCGCTCCGGACCAACATCTACAGATTCTGCGTCCCCTACTGGACCTGTTCCAGATAAGACTTTCTTTCCCTTTTTTTTACTTGGACTATTTATACATTGACGTTTTGTGGCGCAGCCCTTCCCCCTATTTCTTGTATCCGCTATCTGTTTAAGGGTTTTTAGAGAGATTCCCTTATAGGGTTGCTGCCTTTTTGGTATTTAGCGCTTACTCTTATTTCTGTTTTTACCCATAATATGTGCCCAGTCTCTTTTGTCAATATGTATGTGGAGGGTAGAGCACCATTTTGATTGAAAGGAAGGAGGACTCGTGTCCACCGAGCCTTGTTGAACCAGTGAATATATATGCAAGAGAGGTTTAGAAAGGTTTAGTGAGCTTGTTTATACATGCATTCTCAAACAGGTACCTATGTTTCCAACCTGGTAGAATTCTCACTTTAAGGAAATTAAACAATTGGGAATAATGCAAGTTGACTAGTAAGGAAGTGAGGTGATTAATACCTTTAAGGTCAGCCAGGGACACTATATTCTCTCATTTGTGTATGCTTCCTATTGTAGTGAGTGGAACTCCCATGAGGCATCGAAAGGGTTCTCACTCCCTGTTTTGTTTTGGAAGTCCAGGTAATCCGCTAACGGGCACAGGGTGTCACGATTCCGGGAATTAAACACGCTAACACACACACAGAAAAGGTGCAGTACCGGACTTTAGAGTGGCCAGGCTAAGCACACAAAGAATAGTCAGGAGACAAGCCGAGTAAGGGGAACCAGAAGACAGAATAACGAGAAACAAGCCGAGGTCAAAGGGTAGGAGAAAGTCACAAAATCAGATAAACAAGCCAGAGAGTACGTAACCAGAAACACAAGTTCAGTAGTAATACTAGCAAGCAAAGACCACAACAGGGCAGAGAGGAACAGGAAAGGTAAGTATTTAAATCCATAGGTTAATTCTGATTGGATAGTTTCCAATCAGAATTAACAATCACACGTGGGAGATATCTAGACCTCCCACTGCGATTGAGGCACTGTGCCTTTAACGCCGGGTCAGGTGGCTGACCCCGGCGTTTATTAAATTGGGCGGTCTCCCAGTGTGCAGCGTCATGCATGCTGCCGCTGGGGGACGTAGAGGAAGACGCGGGCGGCATCCGTGGCTGGGAGGATGCCGCCCGCCGTGCGCACGCCAGGAAGGGGACCGCGGACGGCTGGAGGGTGAGTGCCGCGAGTGGACTGCAGCCTCCCCTAGCAGCCGCCCGGAGGATCCTGACATTACTCCCCCCTCGAAGACCGCCCGGAGGGCGGAATGCAGAAGGCTTCAAAGGAAACCGGGCATGAAAGGAGCAGACCAAAGAGGGAGCGTGCAAATCAGAGCTCGAAACCCAAGACCGCTCCTCAGGGCCGTAACCCTTCCAATCCACCAGATATTGCAGATGACCCGTAGAAACACGAGAGTCGAGAAGGGCAGCCACTTCGTACACGTCACTAGAGACAGTGCGAGGGGAAACGGGCCGTCCGAGGGGACGAGAGAACCGGTTACACAGCAAGGGCTTCAAAAGCAAGACGTGAAACGTGTTCGGAATACGCATGGAAGGAGGCAAGTCCAGGGAGTAGGAAACGGGGTTAATCCTACGTAACACCTTGTAGGGACCAAGAAATCTGGGAGCAAACTTCATCGAGGGAACCTTGAGACGGAGGTTCTTGGAGAACAACCATACCCTATCACGCGGAGCATAAGAAGGGGCCGCACCCCTACGGCGATCAGCAAACTTCTTCTGAGCAGCTGCTGAACGAGACAGCGCGATATGGACCTGATCCCACATCTTCCGCAAAGAGGCGAGGTGCTGGTCCAAGGCAGACATTCCCTTGTCGGAGAAGGCACCGGGAAGGACAGAAGGCTGAAACCCATAAGCAACCTCAAAAGGACTTAAGCCAGTAGACAAATGAGACACCGTATTCCTGGCAAATTCAGCCCACGGAAGGAGGCGAGACTAGTCGTCCTGGTGCGCATTAGTGAAGCAGCGCAAATACAATTCCACAGACTGATTAGCACGTTCGGCTGCACCATTAGATTGCGGGTGATAGAAGGAAGTGAACGACAATGAGAACCCCATCTCAGCACAAAAGCCCCTCCAAAACCGAGAGACAAATTGAGGGCCCCTGTCAGATACGATATCCGGAGGTACCAGATACGAACACCTGAGCAAGCTGAATCGCAGAAGGCAGTTTCTTAAGCGGAATAAAGTGCGCCATTTTAGAGAACCTATCCGTCACAGTCAATATCACTGTCTGACCATCAGAAGGTGGAAGGTCTACAATAAAATCCATGGATAAGTGGGTCCATGGTTTCTTGGGTACAGATAGAGGTATCAGTAGACCCCGGGGTCTCACATTAGGAGACTTACACTGCGTACAGACCCGACAAGCCTGTACAAAATCCACTACGTCTCGCTTAAGTGAAGGCCACCAGAACTGTTGAAGGAGGCCCTTATAAGTCTTGGTAACCCCCTGATGACCAGCAGTTTTGGTGGTGTGAAATAAAGTTAACAACTTTTTCTGTCATTTACTTTAACGTATAGTTTACCAATAGGCGTCTCAGGGGGTGCTTGGGTTTGGTATGTCTTAATATTATCAAGGAAAGGAGACGAAACAACCAAACGGGTAGCAGCTATTATCTGAGACGCAGGTACAATAGGTTCAGGAGTCGGGTTAACAAATTCTAAAGGTTCATACTGTTGAGAGATAGCGTCAGCTTTGGCATTACGGCAACCAGGTCTATAGGTAATAACGTATTGGAAGCGCGAAAGAAATAGAGACCATCTAGCCTGCCGGGCGGACAACCTTCTAGCATCAGCTATACAGGAGAGGTTCTTATGATCTGTTATAACCATAATTTTGTGTCCAGAACCCTCTAATAAGTACCTCCATTCCTTAAAAGCTAACACAATAGCTAATAGTTCCCTGTTCCCAACATCGTAATTCTTTTCTGGATCAGACAACCTTTTTGAAAAGTAACAACAGGGATCGAGGGGTTCGTCATACGATAACCTCTGTGACAGTACTGCTCCCACACCTGATTCAGAAGCATCTACTTACATAACAAAGGGAAGAGAAGGATTAGGGTGGTGTAGCACTGGAGCAGAGGCAAATGCCTTCTTGAGAGTTTCGAAGGCCTTAAGGGCTTCAGGAGTCCTTAAGGGACTAGAGGAAGGAAACGAGAGTGAAAGACACTCACATTGTTAACAGATAAATTGCTTGCAACAGTACAAGTTTCCTCATGTCTATTACACATTATATACATGGAAGTACCTTGTGTCTTAAACAGACACATTAGAAACCAGCTTTGTCGGTAAATACGTGCCATTAACTTTCACTATTAACAGCCAGTAGCTTCAAGTAGCTAGAACGTTACAGCAAGTTTGGGACTTTGTTGATACATTTTTGTAGCCAACAGGGCCGGACTGGCCCACCGGGATACCGGGAAATTCCCCAGTGGGCCGGTGCTCCTGGGGCCGGCAGTGCAGCACATTACTCTTTTTTTTCTCCTCTGACATCTTTGTTTGGGGCTGGAGGCTGGGGCAGAAAGTTTGCTGGATGGCTGCCAGAGACCTAAGAAAAAAAGGTGACAGCTGGTTTGCAGCAGAGAGCAGTGAGAGATCACCTGTATTTCTCTCTCACCCTCTCACAAAAGCAGCTTCCCTCCAGCTCTGCATGGACAGTCTGCAGATCCAGCCCCCGCACTAGAGCTCCGCCCCCAGCCTCTCCCTGGTGACCATTCACACAGGAAGTGGAAGAGCTGCATGGAAAATGCTCACACTGCACTCAAAGTCCAGGTACAGTGAAGGTACAGGTAATTATATAGCCACTAAGCAGCACAGGATTGATAATGTGTGTCAGTGAGTGTGTATAGAGCTTGTAGTGATCTAATGTGTGTCAGTGAGGTGTGTGTGTGTGTGTGTGCGTGTGTGTGTGTGTGTGTGTGTGTATATGTATAGAGCTTTTAGTGAGCTTCTGTGTGTGAATTAATCCCTATGGAAAACACTGGCAGATGTATTCATTAAACTGAAAATTGACAGGAATTTACCACAGACTTTAAATTTAAAGGGACACTTGTGAGTTTCAGACAATGCACTGTTTAAATCAGGGCTGCCTAAAATTTAAATCCCCAGATGTTGAAGAACTACAACTTCCATGATGTATTTCATGCCTTTAGAATGAAAAGGCATCATGGGAGTTGTAGTTCTACAATGTCTGGGGTGCTACCTATTGGGCAGCCCTGGTTTAAATAATTAAAGTTTGTGGAGTATATACACTAAGCACCAGTTTATAATAAACCGTAAACTGAAATTCTAAATTGATGAAACAATTAAAATACCACAACTACTACAGCATGCTACCATGCAGATGGAGGACAGCACTGATACTCTCAGCTTATGACTCCAGTCCTAGTTTGTGCTAAGCAGTGAAATATGGCTTCTCCTGCTGTAGAATACCAGATGTAACAGTTGCGGGATGGGCGCCCAGTAAAACCTAGATAAATGTCAATCCATGCTAAAAAAGTTTGACACCTTAGTGACGAATGGCAGCAGGGCTCTCCTGGCACCATAACCACTACAGAGGTCTGTAGTGGTTAAAAAGCATTTGTTTATGATATTAGATGATGTAGACAAATTATCCAATTTAGCAATAGTCCCAGCGGGCTGTAGTGGTTAGGATGCTTGGAGTGTTCTTTTAAGACACTAATAGATGTAGAAAAACCTAAAAAGTTAATAATTATTTTCTAATCACCTGTTGGACGTATGTTACCTTTGATATAAATATTAAGGGACTTATTAAATAAAAAGTGACTTGTGCTGATGAATTGTCTTTCAATATTTAGGACAAATATCCAAGTTGTAAAAAAAATAAATCTTTTTTTAGTAGAATTGGAATTTTTTCCCCAACTTTGCTATTGTGGTCTTAAAGGTGGTTCTCAAATCGCCAATAAACACCTTAGTGAATAGTCCCTTTTTAATATTAGAATAAAAGGTTCAGATGTAGTTCAAGATTTTCTGGGATAGTTATCGTCCTTAAATTTATTGTCACATTTTTTTTGTCTGTAGTGAGGTTGTGTGTCAGATAGCTTGTAGTGAGCTTATGTGTGTTTGTGTGTGTGTGTCAGTGAGCTTGTAGTGGGCATATGTGTGTCAGTGAGTCTGTAGTGAGTTTATGTGTGTGAGCCTGTGTGTGCTTTAGTGAGCATGTCTGTAGTGAGCTTGTGTGTGTCAGTGAGTTGGTAATGAGCTCCTGTGTGTCAGTAAGCATGTCTGTAGTGAGCTTGTGTTTCAGTAAGTTTATAGTTAGCTTATGTGTGTGTCAGTGAGCTTATAGTGAGCATGTCTGTACAGTGCTTGAGTGTGTCACTGAACTTATAGTGAGCTTGTTTGTATCAGTGAGCTTGTCTGTATTATGCTTTTGTGTGTTTAGAGAGCTTGTCTATAGTGAGCTTGGGTGTGTCAGTGAGTTTGTAGTGAGCCAGTGTGTCAGTGAGCTTTTGTGTGTCAGTGAGTTTTTAGTGAGCTTATATGTGTGTGAGCCTGTGTGTGTCAGTGAGCATGTCTGTAGTGAGCTTATGTGTGTGTTAGTGAGCATGTAGTGAGCTTATGTGTGTGTGTGAGCCTCTGTGTGTGTCAGTGAGCTTGTAGTGAGCATGTCTGTAGTGAGCTTGTGTGTTTCAGTGCGTTTGTAGTGAGCTTATGTGTGTGTCAGTGAGGTTGTAGTGAGCTTATGTGTGTGTGCTGTGCTTGAGTGTGTGTCAGTGAGATTATAGGGACATTGTGTATGTCAGCGAGCATGTCTGTAGTGAGCTTGTGTGTGTCAGATGAGCTTGTCTGTATTTGTGTCAGTGAGCATGTCTGTAGCGTGCTTGTCTGTAGTGAGCTTGTATGTGTGTCATTGAGCTTGTCTTTAGTGAGCTTGTGTGTATCAGTGATCTTGACTTGAGTTAGCTTGTGTGTGTCAGCGAGCTTGTCTGTAGTGAGGTTGTGTGTATCAGTAAGCTTGTCTGTAGTGAGCTTGTGTATGAGTAAGAGAACTTGTGTGTGTTGTTGAGCTTGTCTGTTGTGAGATTGTGTGTGTCAGCCTGGAGGGTGGGTATTACAGCACTGTAATACCCATGGATCATATGGAGTGAGGGGCTTCGGGTAATAAACAATATAACAGCCCCAAGGCACATCGAGATAAAAAACACAAACACTCTGTGGCCCGATGAATTATAAGGCCCTGGTAGCCAATTACTAAGAACAGTAACCTCTCTAGATGCTAACCATTTATATATTAACTGGTTGCTGGTAAAGCACAGAAACACACTCCTGAGCATGCAAACTTCACCCTCTGTGGCCATAAGCCATAAGCAAGTGCTGACTGGTTGGTAAAACGTAGCACCAGGGTTGGAATATTTCTTTATATACGATATATGGGGATTTAGATGTTGTTAATCTGTTTACACCAGGTCAGAGGCTGCTGTTAAATTTTTTGGGTTAGAGGCAGACAGTAATGAGTAGCGACAGGAGTGAAAACCAGTTGGAAAGCATTTCACTAGCAGTGATTAGTGACTCCCATAGAGAATATATAAAGCCATTATCTGCTACTTAGCAACTGGTTTTCAGTAGCTGCTGCTATTAACCCCCAGTGGTTTCTGTTGAAAATCTGCAGTTGATAACCAGCCACTTGCTAACAGTAACCTTACAGGCTGGCCTGTAAGATTGTAAACAAGCCCTTTGCCACTTACAAGGCCCGTAAGTTACTAGTCTTAGGCATGGCAAATACATTGTTTTGGACGAACCACTTTGTACATGTGGCAGTTTGGTTAATCTTGAGTGGCCATCACAGTTTCCTGAACTTGAGATCATTGAGCCTATCTGGGGAGATCTCAAAAGTGCGGTTCATGCAAGACTACCAAAAACTTTGCAAGAGCTGGAGGCATTTTGCCAAAACGAATGGGCAGCTATACCACCTGCAAGAATTAGGGGCCTCATAGACAACTGTTACAAAAGACTGCACACTGTCATTGATGATTGATAAGGGGACAATACACAGTATTAAGAAGTAAGGGTACACAGACTTTTGAACAGACCTTTGTTTTCTTTGTTGCCATGTTTTGTTTTATGATTGTGCCATTCTGTTATAACCTACAGTTGAATATGAATCCCATAAGAAATAAATGAAATGTGTTTTGCCTGCTCACTCATATTTTCTTTAAAAATGTAACATTTTTACCAATTCTCTAAGGGTATGCAAACTTTTGAGCACAACTGTGGCATTGAAATATAAAAAGTAAAAACCGTTCAAGAACAAATTAAGGTGAGTCAGCGCCAATGACTTGGCATCATAACAACTTAATTTTTATCAAGTTTTAATGGCGCCGGAGTGTTTCTTTGAGTACTCAAAGCCTAAACCTGAAAATAAATGTATTAATCATAAAACCACGACTATAACCAAATACTACATTCAACCCCACTTTAAACCTAAAACCAATAATCTAAAACAGCCATCAAAACTAGAACTTTAACCTCTGTCAAGACTTTAATCTTCTAAACACCCTATATAATGTAACTCTGATGTTAACACTCCTCCTCTTTAACCTTAAACATCCCTGTACCCTAACAACTTCTAACATTATCTTTAACCCATGCATGCATTTACATAGCTGCATACATTTACTATACTCACACATTCAAACACAATACATGGCCAGTGGGAATATGCATATGCATGCATTTATACATATGCAGTTGTCAAATATGAATATTTATGTTTATTCAATGTGGTCATTTCTCTCTTTACTATATTCAAAGATATTGGTCGCTTTTTTTTCTTATCTCATCCAAGTATTGTTAAATGTTTGTTATGTCGATATCATCTGCGTAAAGTATTTTACTTATATTGTAATCATAAATGTATGTAGATGTATGTATATGTATTTGTGAATATCTTTTTTTTTTTTTAATAATGAAATGGAAAGAAAATCTAGTCTAATAAAAAGCATTATGAACTATGTTTATTCAATGTGTTTAGACAAATGTCCAGTTAATAAATTAATTATACTCGTGTTATCTGACCTTTTCGTGTTGGGGAGCAGGGGGCACCTTAAAATGTTGTGTCTACGGGCACCAGACATACCCAGCTATATCCATCCCCAGGCTAGGCACAGCAGAAACCTATCCAGTCTCATACTAGGAGCATTTAAACAAGTAAAATGAAAAGGCTTTATCTATCTTCCACTCAGAGTTGGTGTAAGTTGCACTCTCAGTGGCTAGTCGCAGCAGTATCCCAAACCTAACCAGTCTCACACTAGGAGCAATGACACATACTATCTCCTACTCCCACAGAGGCACAGCATGGACAAAACCAAGCAAGTTTCATATGCTGGTTTGTCTCCATCAATAGATGAAGTCAAAAAATCCTGCTAGCAAATATATATATTTTTTTTCAGGCTCTTAATTGGACAAGAGATACAGCCCACAGCATTGAAAAGACCTCTTGTCATCACAGCAAACTGAGCTGCTCATTAGCTCTCCCTAGAAAATAAGCTTCTTCTCAATTTCGTCACTTATTTTATGGCACCAGAAATGCTTGTCCATTATGCCAGTCATTTGTTTGATGATACAACCAAATGGCATTTCAGAGTAATAGAATTCAGTTGATCTGGCAATCGGCCTACATTTGGATGAGTTGCAGGCTATGACTAATCCTATATAATCCCAATAATTTGTGTCTAGCATAAATCCCAGATAAGTGAGAGTAACTAATGCACGTAACACTGATATTTAGTGTTTTCAATCTTCATATATTCTAGAAGTTTTATATGTTATAGAGGGGTCTAGATAATAAAGAAATTGGAATCTAAATATATTAGTTAAACTACAATAATTTCCTAGATAAACTAAAACCATTTTTGAGCAGTTCAATAGTAAATAAGTGTCCCTGGCTCCAGCGTGTTGGGTGTTGTGTTCCCCCACGCTGTGTAGCACATGGAAATAGTTTTTGGTTTTGTGGGGTGCTTCCAACATCAGTCTAGTATTGCCATTGTTGGTGGTGACATGTTGTCGGGGTTTGCGTATCTGCTGTGTACATGCGAAGTGATGATCCCCTTAATTTGTAAGTATGTGAAGATAGTGTTGTTGGGTAGATCCCATTTCTGTTGCATTTCTGGGAATGGTATCACCCCTTGGGGTTGGAGTAATTGGTGTGCGTTATTCGTGCTTGTTCCCAGCTCTTGAGGCGTATATCTGGTGAGATGGATCTGAAGGCCATCAGAGGGGCTCTATCATGGAATGTGTGTTTTCTCCCTATGGTCTCCAAGTATGTCGTCCAAAACTGGACAGTGAGTTTCGTGGTGGGTAGGAGGTGCGGTTGCACTGTCCTGAAGTTTTTTGGTGTCCAAAGATATGCCAGTGCCTGGTTGTCCTTGAATTGGGCTTTTTCCATGTCCACCCACTGTGTGGTTCCCTCCTCGGTGTGCATCAGTATCCCCGTGGCCAAGGCAGAGGCTTTGTAGTAGAGGCCTATGTTGGGTAACCCTACACCGCCCTGTTTTGTGTGTTTATATAGTATCGAGCTGGCTATACGTGGCTTTTTGTTTCCCCAGATGAAAGCATTACAGATAGCCTGGAGCGTTTTTAGAAGTGTTTGTGGAATGCAGATGGGGAGCATTCTGAAAATGTAAAGTAGTTTCGGTAAAATCATCATTTTGTATGCGTTTACTTTGCCCAGCCAAGAAATGTGTGTCTGCGACCATTTGTGTGTGTCTTTTTTGCACTGTTGTGGAAGGGTGAGGTAGTTTAATTTCTGCACTTCGGCTATAGAAGGTGCAATCTTAACGCCAAGGTAAGTAAGTGAGGATGTCCTCCAATCGAACGCATACTGCTCCTTCAGGGAGGATGTAGTGTGAAGGGGAAGTTTGATGGGTAGTGCTTGGGTTTTGTCTTGGTTTAGGCGATAGTGTCATATGTCTCCAAACTCCTGTAAGGTCTCCATCAGGTGTGGTATTGAAAACTGCGGGTTTACCAGTGTTATTAGGATATCATCTGCGAACAGTGCTAGTTTGTATTCGCGTCCTACAATAGTAATGCCTTGTATGTTGGGATCATTTCTTATTTTTTGTGCAAGGGGTTTGAGAGATAGAATGTAGAGCAGGGGCGATAGGGGGCACCCCTGTCTCGTTCCATTAGATATCTGGAAGGGGTCTGAGATGTAACCCCCATGAGCTACTTTAGCTGCTGGTGTTGTGTACAATGCCATAATGCCTTTGATGAAGTTATCAGGGAAACTGAATTTTTGCAACACCCTTAGCATGTATGCCCAATTGAGTCGGTCAAAGGCCTTCTCCGCATCCAGTGCCATGAGGAGGCCTCCGCCCGATCCCCTCTCCATTGTGGCTAATATGTTGAGGACTTTACGGGTATTATCTGAGCCCTGACGTCCCTTGACAAACCCCGTTTGGTCATTGTGGATTAATGTGCTGATTATGGGTGTGAGTCTATTGCTTAGAATCTTCGCGTATAGTTTGGCATCCCCGTTTAGGAGGGAAATAGGTCTGAAGTTTTTGCAAGCGGTGGGGGGCTTGCCTTGCTTGGGCAGCGTGGAAATGTGAGCTAACAATAGTTCCGAGGCGAGCGTTCCAGTTTGGACACTATGCTGGTATAAATTTAATAGGTGTGGGAGCAGTATCCGTGAGAAGACCTTGTAGTATCTATTGGAGAGACCATCTGGCCCTGGGGACTTGTGTGATGGCAAGTCTGCTATGGCTCTGGATATTTCCTCTATGGATATCGGCTGGGTCAATTGGTATGTTTTATCAGGTGATAGGGCTGGAAGGTGTATATGATCTAAAAAATTGTCAATGTCTGTAAGTGTAGGAACTTTCGTCCCGTCATCTTCTTTAAGATTATACAGTTTGTGATAATAGTCCGAGAATTCATTTACTATTTGCTTCGGATCAATGATTTTCTGATTAGATTTGTTTAGGAAGGCAATCATGGAGGCGGTTGATCTTTGTTTGAGCTGTGAAGCTAGTTTAGCTCCCGCTCTGTTTCCAGAGGCGAAGTATTTGTGCTTATGTTTTTGTAGTAGATACGTGGTTTTAGCCAATTCAAAATTTCGTAGTTTGGTGTGGGCTTGTAATAGAGCAGCCTGTATAGTAGGTGATGGTGATCGTTTGTTCCTGTGGGTTAAGGAAGTTATTTCCGTGATGATTTCTGTGTATGTGGCCTGGCGTGCTTTCTTGGCTTGACTGGCATGCTTTATAAAGCTGCCCCTTATTACCGCTTTGTGTGCAAGCCAGATATAGTCTGGGGATGTGTCAGGGGGTACATTGTCAGTGAAGTAATTTTGGAGGTCTGTTGTAATGTGGGACACTATGACAGGATCATTTAGTAGAGATTCGTTTAATCTCCAAGAGGTTTTACCACCCATGGGGAATTGTTCAGACATAGTCATCATAATGGGGGCGTGGTCTGACCAGGAAATGATACCTATTTCCGTATCGACCACTTTCTCTAGGGACGTAGTTTTAAGTAGAAATCTGTCAATTCTAGAATAGCTGTTGTGTGCAGCAGTATAGCATGTTTAGTCTATTTCCACCGGGTGGTGTATTCTCCAGGGGTCTACAAAGTTATGTGCCTGTAGTGTGCGGCAAATGGCGGATGTTTGAGTATGTCTTTGTTTCGCCGTTGTCGTGGTTACCGTTTTTGCGGCGGAGGAGTCCATGTGGATATCAAGAAGGAAATTCGTGTCGCCTCCAAGAATTACCTCCCCAAAGCTATACATTAACAGAAGAGAAAAAACATTAGCCATAAACCCTGGTTGGTTTACATTAGGGCCATAAACATTCATTAGGGTAAACGGTTGATTGTGGATTGCGACATTGTAATAAAAGGTATCTCCCTTTTTTGTCACCTATCTTACGGATTAATTCAAAGACAACATTCTTACTGATCAGTATTGAGACACCTCTCTTTTTTTTGTGAAAGCACGTATGATAGGCTAGTGGGAACCAAGAAGAGTCGAACCTGGGTTTTACACCCCATTTGAAGTAGGTTTCCTGGAAGAAAGCCACGTGGGCTCCATGCTTCTTGGCCTCCTGGAGTGCCAGCCTGCGCTTATTGGGTGAGTTTAAGCCTTTCGCATTGAGTGACAGGAACTTAAGGGGCATGATAGTTAAACAGCTGCAATATAGTGTATAGCAATCGCTCTGGTTTAGTCTTGGTTGGAGGAGTTCGAGTAAATGTGGATGTTATCGGTGTTATGGGAAGTCGGCCCCGTTTGAGCAGGTTGGTGCGGGTGGAGGAAGGGAAGAACTATGTGCAAAAATCCGTTAGCCTTTAGGGCTTTATGCAAGAGTATGCAGACGGATATATGTTGGCTTACTCTGTAAGCCTAGCGCGGGGGTTGGTGGTAGTGAGATGCAGGGTACAAAAATCAATGGTTATCTTATTTGTCAGTTGTAATAAAAGTAAAAACAGTTATAGGGAAACTTTTAAATGCGAGTCACAGCGCAACAGTGAGCGGTGGCTCAAAACCGGTCATGGGCCTATTTCTTATGGCCGCCGTTGTATACTGTAAGTACGTTAAAACATTAGGTATATATATATATATAAACATTCAACCATAAACATATGCATTCTTTGTTATATAAAACTAAACACGCTAATTATGTTACGTGTCTGGGCGCACAGTTTGTGAGGGTTTAAGTAGCAGGATCTATGCGGTCTGGTGGTGGTGTTCTGATCCATGGGACCTGCTGCCAGTCTCTCGCCATTTTGCGTGGCGGCGGTAGGTCTTGCCTGCGAGTGTCGATCGCTGGGGTGGAGATATTCCAATCTTCCAGGAGCTTTAGGCCTTCCTCCAGCGACATGATGGCTCGGTCAATTCCGTTTATTCTAATAATTAGCTTGGTAGGAAATCCCCATTTGTACAGGATATTAGCGTTGCGTAGTGCCGCTGTTATGGGAGCAAATGACCGTCTTTTGAACATGGTGGTCGCTGATAGGTCGATGAAGAGTTTGATGCCTGCATAGTCGCCTGGTAGTTCCGTATTGTCTAGACGTCTGCATTATCTGGTCTTTTACCTTGAAGTAGTGGACCCTGGTAATGACATCTCGTGGTGTGGTCGCAGGTAAGTACCTTGGTTTGGGAAGTCTGTGCGTCCTGTCTAGGTGAAGGTCCTCCTTCGTCAGCGTGGGGAGTATAGTTTTAAATAATGTCTGCACATATTGCGCAAGGTCTTGCGGTTTAACGTTTTCAGATATTCCACGGATTCTAATATGGTTTCTCCTATCCCGATCTTCATTATCAGCAATCTTTCCTTCTAAGTAGGTTACC
This sequence comes from Pelobates fuscus, assembly GCF_036172605.1. Lineage (NCBI taxonomy): Eukaryota > Metazoa > Chordata > Amphibia > Anura > Pelobatidae > Pelobates > Pelobates fuscus. The sequence continues at coordinate 398,209,166 of NC_086317.1, forward strand.
TTATTTTCTAGTGCAGCATGGGCTTCTGCAAGGACATTATGGGCCTCTTGCAATCCCTCTGTTCGTTCTTCCAGGTGTGCGGCCTGTCCCCCAGTGTTTGGATGTCAGCTCTTATGTCTGATGCCAGTTTGTGGAAGTCAGAGCGCAGATCTGCTTTTAGATTGTCAAGCATGGTGCTAATTGAGGCATCTGTGGCTGGGGCAGTGACAGTGGTGGGGAAGCTGCTTTGGCTATCACCTGCATCGGAGTCCCATGCGGGCGATCCTGTTCTCCCGCCGCCATCTTGGATCCGTGCGGGAGTAGCTTGCTGCGCTTGTAAGTGTGATTCCATCGTCCTCTGCTTCAGCTTTTTGGCTGATTTCGTAGCCATTGTGCTCAGGGTGCAATATTCGTTGTGGGTGGTTGTGATGGGCGGCCCGATCGCTGTAAAAACACGCTGTGGGACCCACGGCTCGGCGGAGCTCACAGCTTATGCGACCGTTTCCATGCGGTCCGTGGCCACGCCCCTGACCACGCCCCTAATTGCCTGTGGGCGCCTCCCTTGCAGGGGAGCACTGCATAAAAGCAGTGTCCCTGTCATTAAACCAGAGTTCTTCTTGACCCTCAATACGTAGCCTTGTCTTGTTATTGGAGGGAACTGCTATATCACACTGCATACTCTCTTGAGCTTTAATCACTTGTTCTTGTTCCTGTTACACTCTCCTTGGAGGAGAGGTCTTTCCCACACGGTCCTGAATGCTGTAGGTTCATTCAGGGTGGAAGGAAGACGGCGCGGCTCCAGTTAAGCTACGGCGGTTGTGGAGTCTGCAGTGGTTGTGGTGTCGTCTGCAGTGCTGGGAGTCCTCAGGAAGTGCTAGGAGCATCCGTCAACGGAAGGTGATCCGTTACACCAGTCTCCCACGCAAAGGAGGTCCCTGAGGAGATGGATGCCCTCCATTTTGAAATGACGATATCGGACATAGTGATTCAGGTCTTTCAAATTGATTATTGCACGCAGGTCTCCGAATTTTTTGTGGACCAGAAAAATATTGCTTAGAAAGGTATGTGGGAAGGGTGATCTTTCTATCGCCCCTTTTTCCACCAGTTTGTTCAATTCTGTGTGTAATGCCAGGTTGTCTGTTGCAGACATCCGAAATGGTGTAGGTGGTGTATTCTGGAAGGGAGTGGAAAGGAAATCGATTTTAAACCCCTTGACTGTGTGTAGGATCCATAGATCCTGTGAAAGCATTTCCCACTGTTGGAAAAAATGGGTTAGTCGACCTGCTATAGGTACATTGAAAAAATGGAAGGTTTATAACCTGGAGCAGTGTGTTCGCGTAGGGTCGGGGGGGTCCCGAGTTCCATTAGTTTTCTGAGGGACGAGGCCTGTAGCCTGTGAAGGCAGCTCTGCTGTTCGTCCTGCTCTCCCAGAAAAACGACCTGACTGGGAGCGAAATACCCTGCATATGGAGGATTGGGCCTTGTTTAAGGTAGTAAATACCGCTACATGTTTGGACAGATCTCTCATGAAAGAATCCCCAAATAACAAGCCATTAGCTTCTGGTCCCAGTTCTCGGGAGCTTAAGTCTGCTAATTTAGCATCGAGTTTATATAGTGCCGCCCTACGTCTCTCAATGGTTATAGCCACATTTGCATTACCCAGGAAACATAGGGCTCTTCTCGGACTGTGTGAGGGTCAAACTCCCCACTAGTTATAGCTTCGTCAGCTAGTATGAAAATTTGGATGATGGGACCAGCGATATCCAGGCGCTTGTCCTGGGCTGTCTTAAGACCCTGCTCAATACCCTTGCGAGGATCTTTCCCTGTTTTAGTGAGGAAGGTCACAAATAGCGGGTCAAACTCTGGCGTGAGAGCCACTTTACTTGGTATAGTTGGCCGATGGCATTCGGCTCTGAGTTTAGCCCTTATTTCTTTTTCAAGGGGTTTACGCAGCCACATCTTGCAAAAATTAGAGATGTGGTCAGGTGGGGCCCATTCGGCCGAACGTGGATGTCTAATGACCCTAGGGTCGAAAAAAGGGATACCCGAGGCATCCAGAAGGGTGTCTGAGTCGGGTAACTTGGGCATAGAGATGTTTGCATTTGTGTCCTTTTTGGTAATGAATGACTCCTTGACAAATTCTGATGAGGTATCCCCTAGCGCATTCGCCGAGGGGTCCTCATCAGAATAGCCAAGGTAGTAATCCTCAACCCCATCGCCCGTTTGAGAAGTGGAACCCTCCAAGGGGTTGAAAATAGCTTGGGCGGGGCGAGTGACATCTAATTTTTGGGACTTGGCAGGAGCCTTGACCTTGCCCGCAGACACACTATTCCCTTTCCAAGGGCGCTTACGTGTGACCTCCTGGTCTGAGGGCTGAGAGTCCTCTGAGTCAGAGAGTAAATGTGCGGTCGGATTGATTTCGCCAGGAGTCTTTTCATGGATTGCTGCTAACGCCTTGGGGATGGATTTGGTAATGGTTGAAACCAGCCAAGCTTTAAGTTCCTGAGAGATTGCGGGCTCAGTATTGTCAGACATTTTAGTTAGGACTGTATTAGTGATTCTGACAAATAGTCGTAAGACAATATTAAATGGGGTTCACCCAATTGTGCTTAGTAAAATTTCTAAGTCGGGGGTCACCCAAATAAGCATAGTTTGATATATAAGGGTGGCACACAATATATAGTGGGGTAGACCACTAAATTATATAAGTGGATTGTACCACTGTAACAATAAGAAGTGGGATTCACCACTCAGTAGTCAGACTTGTATGAGTATGTCTGTAAAATATTTTAAAGTGTGGGTGCATTTTAAATAATATAATTATAGAATATAAAAAAGGTGAGGGTCACTCACTTGTAGTAATGGTGGGTCACCCACAACAACATTCAATGAATCAAGTGACAAAAAGGTGGGGGTCACCCATAAGGCCCTCCTTTATTTAATAATGATAAGATACAGCAGGTATTTTCCTGTCAAGAAATAGGTACAATGAATAATTTGGAAAAAGGTGGTAGCACTTTAAGGGTGCTATGAGCAACAAGTAAATAAGATACTTACCGGATCCGACGTGAGATGAAGCAATTGCGCATAAATAACAAGGTAAACCGCGGTTTAAGATGGCCGCAACCAGCAAAAAGGCGGGAGGAAGCGCGTCAGGTAATTGCAGACGCGAGAAGGCGGGAACCGAGAAAGGGCGCGAAATTGAGCTGCGGACTCCTCGGAATTGGATGTGAAAAACTGAAGGGTGAGCCGCGGTCTCTCAGAATCGAGAGGAAACCGCGGCCACAAATGTAATAAAATCGCGGAGGCAAACACCGACGATTTTTAAAGGGGAACAATGGAGCTAAAGTTTAAAAACTGTTCAGAGACATAAATAAACCAACATGTTAGGTATAATTTTATGTAGTAAGGGTATTGTGTACTGATAATAAATTGTGTGAGAAACTAGTGAGAATTAATGTTTGATAAACAAAACATTACCACAGAAAATTATTTTAAAATGATAATAGAGATATGGGTGCTATAAAATTTAACAAATTAATGAGAAAATTAGTTCAAATATTGCATTAAAGGCAAAAACCATAGGGCAATATAATTGGAGCAGACTCACCTGGGAGGCAAGTGGCAAAGAAAGAGGACTTGGGAAGAGTTTGATGACATCATATAATACTGTTATGCACTCTGATTGGTTGAATTGTTTTTACACTATTGTTAACTATTTCTTTGCTGCTGGGAGGTTCAGTAAAGAAAGATAAGCAAATATGAAGCCTCCTGTCTTGCCATAAAATTAATGTCTGTGTATAAATAGTCAATGAGTTTGTTAGCTCTCACATGGATCCACTGAGCAGGCTAGATACTGAGCTATGGGGAGCAGAAAGGAACTGTCAAAAGTCCTGTGTAACAAGGTAATAGAATGTTATAAAAAATGGAAAAGGATATAAAACGATATCCAAAGCCTTGAAAATGCCAGTTAGTAATTTTCAATCACTTATTTAGAAGTGGAAAATTTGGGGATCTCTTGATACATGTAGACCAAGAAAGATTTCAGCCACATCTGCCAGAAGAATTGTTCGGGATACAAAAAAACCCCACTGGTAACCTCAGGAGAAATACAGGTTGCTCTGGCAAAAAAAAAAAAAAAAATGTTGTTTCAAGGAGCACAATAAGACGATAATTGAACAAAAATGAGCTGCATGGTCGAGTTGCCAGAAAGAAGTCTTTACTGCACTAATGCCACAAAAAAGCCGCTGTGTAAAATGACACAGAGCACTGTGATTGGATGGCTTGAAATCCATCCAATCACAGTGCTTTGTGTCATTTTACACAGCGTGGGAAAATTCTTTGGAATTTTCCCACGCTGTGTAAAATGACAAAGAGCACTCTGATTGGCTTAAACCAGCCAATCAGAGTGTTCTTAGCCTAATTGCAGGACGTGGCAAGGCTTTATTTTTTTTTAATTGCGACGGTTATTATGGCTTTTTATTTGGCCTTTTTGGGGGCTGAAGAAAGAAGATTTTAGAAGAAAGAAAACATCGAATGGTAAGTTGTTTTTATCTCATTTTTTTTTTTTTACAGGTTTTTAGTTAAAGGTCCCCACCCTCATAATTTTTAGGGTGAGGGGGGTAGGTAGGGAGATAAAAAATTTTTGTGGGGGGGGGGAGGGTTAACTAGGGTCCCCCCCCTTTTGTATTTAGTGCCCCCACCCACCGCTCAGGGGTGGGGGCCGGGGGGGGGGGACAATAGGTCCCCCCCTTATTGTAAATTTTAGGGCCCCCACCCGCCGCTCAGGGGTGGGGGCCGGGGGGGACAGTAGTTCCCCCCCTTATTGTTATTTTTAGGGCCCCCACCCGCCGCACAGGGGTGGGGGCCGGGGGGACAGTAGGTTCCCCCCTTATTTTTAATTTTAGGGCCCCCAACCGCCGCTCAGGGGTGGGGGCCAGGGGGGTACAGTAGGTCCCCCCCTTATTTTTAATTTTAGGGCCCCCACCTGCCGCACAGGGGTGGGGGCCGGGGGGGGGGACAGTAGGTCCCCCCTTATTTTTAATTTTAGGGCCCCCACCCACCGCTCAGGGGTGGGGGCCGGGGGGGGAAGGAGAGTAGGTCTCCCGCCCCCTCCCTTCATCCGCTATTGTGGCCAGAAAGAGTCCCTGTGGGTCCGGTCTTCAGCTGTCAGCTGACGCCACTCCCACAGCAGTGCTGACAGCCTCAGCACACAAAGCGCGTTCACAGTGCTTTGTATGCTGATAGCCCGTCTGAAGTATTCACCCATGCGTGAATACGTCAGACGTGAATGAGGCCTTTTTAGGGCCTCTGAACTTGGAAGTCCCTCTGGTGGCCGTCTGATTGACTGCAACAAGAGGTGTTCCAAGCTTCCAATGTAAACACTGCATTTTCTCAGAAAATACAGTGCTTACAAGAAAAAGGCTGCAGGGAGCTGTAGCACTCACCTGAACAACCTCATTAAGCTGAAGTTGACTATAGTGTCCCTTTAAGAAGTAAGGGTACGCAGACTTTTGAACAGACCTTTGTTTTCTTTGTTGCCATGTTTTGTTTTATGATTGTGCCATTCTGTTATAACCTACAGTTGAATATGAATCCCAAAGGAAATAAATGAAATGTGTTTTGCCTGCTCACTCATATTTTCTTTAAAAATGTAAAATTTTTACCAATTCTCTAAGGGTATGCAAACTTTTGAGCACAACTGTAGCATTAAAATATAAAAAGTATTTTGCTGAGTGGAAGGAAGTGCCAGAGGACACCAGGACACTAATACCTCTTCAATGAGATAAAGCAGTTACGGTGCCCCACAGTATCCCTTTAACTTTCAAGAACCTGTATATATTGATACATCAGTCATCTATTTTTGGATATATATATATTAGGAAAGTGTGAATTTTCAAGCCTACATAGTATAAATATGTGCACTCTTCCTTTTTCTATTGTAGTGCAAGAGAAAGGGACTTGTGTAGGACCAAGTCTACATTCATCATGGCCTTAGATTTCTGAAAATTGAACCTTATTAAAACAAAATTAGCCATCTGTAATACTTTGCCAAAGGGAACCAATGGGTTTACATTGAAACATGGAAGTGTGTACAGGTAGTCCTCACTTAACGACTTACCCGTTTACCGACTGCTCAGACATATGACCAGATAGAAACATAGAATGTGACGGCAGATAAGAACCATTCGGCTCAGCTAGTCTGCCCAGTTTTCTAAATACTTTCATTAGTCTTATCTTATAGTTAGGATAGCCTTATGCCTATTCCACGCATGCTTAAACTCCTTTACTGTGTTAACCCCTACCACTTCAGCTGGAAGGCTATTCCATGCATCCACTACCCTCTCAGTAAAGTAATACTTCCTGATATTATTTTTAAACCATTTTCCCTCTAATTTAAGACTATGTCCTCTTGTTGTGGTAGTTTTTCTTCTTTTAAATATAGTCTCCACCTTTACTGTGTTGATTCCCTTTATGTATTTAAATGTTTCTATCATACCCCCCCTGTCTCGTCTTTCCTCCAAGCTATACTCTCGCATGTGGAATCCCCTGAATCTGAGTCTTGGGAATTCCCCTGAATTTAAATCTTGGGAATTCCCCAGAATCTGAGTCTTCAGAATTTACCAGAATCCGAGTCTTGAGAATTTCTCTGAACATAGATCTGAGGGATTCCCGCGCTAGTGAGCTGGACTATGTTCGGGGCAATACCCCAAACACAGACCTGCTTTCTGGCGCACGCGAGACTTGGTTGTCTCACTGGTGTGAGGCATCCTCGCTTACTGACCAGTTCGTTTTACAACCTAGTTGTGAGAACGGAACTCGGTCCGTAAGTGAGGAGTGCCTGTATTTACCTAGTAAGGCCTCCATTTTGGACTTGTCCAGGTGGCACTTTCTGTTCTGTGCTTGTAACATGATTCATGGGTATTTTCTGTAAGAAGAAATTTTTGTACAAGAGAGTTTCAGGAATCTGCAAAGAAAGTCCTGTCTGTACTTTTTTCTGATGCATTCTCTGTGTTAAGGAAGTTGTGAGACTTGTGTTTCAAGTCTTCTAGACAAGCCATCAACCTCACGTAATACTGGTGACAGAACTAAGCAAACTGGGGAATAATCTTTATCGCTCTGCTGGTAGCTGCAAGGCAATGTTTGATAATGACAGCTCTGCCTGGTGTTAGAAGCAACTTAACTTCTCGCCCAGCTTTTACTCTGCTTATTTAAGGGGTCCAGCTGTATCTGCCACCTATCAGAACTTATCAGATCAAAAGGCTCTGTAGGAGTGACAGAAGCTGAGCTCACCTATGGTGCTAGATAATGTATGAGGTGATGTGCACCTACTGTGCTGGGCACCTGGTCCCGATCGCATAGAAGAGATTTATAGTCTTGGAACACTGGATTACTGGGGAATATGTTCTTCCACCTAGTTTTTGCTAAGTATCCAGCACCTGTCACTAGGCACATACAGCGAGTGTTGTTTTGCACAATATTATTTTCCTAATGTATGTTTACTTATACCTGTACGTAACTAATATGAGTTTGCGAGGTGTAAAAAAAAAAAAAAAAAAGAATTGTAGCTATCCACACCTCTTTATTCTGCAACTGAGCGCCTCCATCTTAGCTCCCTATCAATCATTGTAAGAAGCTCTTCTTGTACTGTGCTCCTAGCAGTCAGCATACAGAAAGCATACAGAGAAAAGGAGAAATAAAACAATGTGTTTTTCTTGTCAGAACTAGATTGGTATGTTGTTTACTAAATGTTTAATAGAATTTAAAAAACAATTGACAGCCGCTAGAGGCGCTTCCGCGCTTCTCACTGTGAAAATCACAGTGAGAAGACGCTGATGTCCATAGGAAAGCATTGAGAAATGGACTTGCCTCACATGCAAATTCGGCGGATGACGTCGGAAGAGGGAGGAGAGTCCCCAGCGCCGAGGGAGCCTGGCGCTGGAGAAAGGCAAGCATTTAACCCCTTCCTCCCCCTTCCACCCGGCGGGAGTGGGACCCTGAGGGTGGGTGGGACCTAGAGACCCTATAGAGCCAGGAAAACAAGTTTGTTTTCCTGGCGCTATAGTGGTCCTTTAACCCCTTAAGGACCAGACTGTTTTTGCGATGTTGTACATTTGCGACCAGGCCTAAAAAGACACTTTTGTGGTGTTCGTGTTTAGCTGTAATTTTCTGCTCTCTCATTTACTGTTCCCATACAAATTATATATTGTTTTTTTTCAGGACAAAAGGGGCTTTCTTTACATACCATTATTTATATAATCTCATGTAATTTAATTTAAAAGAAAATAATAAATTATAATGAAAAATTAAAAAATACATGTTTTTGACTTTTACTTTAAAAAATATTTTACTCATCTACAAAAGCTAATGAAAAAAACGGCTAAATAGATTCAAAATTTTGTCCTGAGTTTAAAAATACCCAGTGTTTACATGCTTTTTTGCATGTTATAGGGCTATAAGTACAAGTAGGATATTGCAGTTTCAAAACATACATTTTTAAAATGTATCAATAGTGACATTGTAACACTATTATCTGTCATAACTCTCAGAATCACACCCCATATGTACATATTTTTTTTAAGTAGACAACCCAGGATATTCAATATGGGGTATGTCCAGTCTTTTTTAGTAGCAACTTAGTCACAAACACTGGGTATTTTTAACTGTTACTGTTATACTTGTGTGACTTTGCTGAACACAAATATTAGTGTTTCAAACCAGGAAAACGTATCACAACAATTATATCATCAGTAAAATGCTGTTTTTGTGTGAAAAATGCAAAAAATGTCACTTTCACTGACACCATCATCGCTGTGATATGTTTTACTGTTTTGAATCACTAATATTTGTGTTCAGCGAAGTTTCCCGAGTAAAACAGTACCCCCCATGTACAAGTTTTAGGGTGTCATAGAAAGTTACAGGGTAAAATACAGTGCTAGCAAATTAAATTCTCTGGTCTTTCGGCCTGGGTTGTCAGGCAGGTCCCTCAAATTGCAATCAATAAAATTACTTAAGTAAAAATATTACATAAATAAGCACGTAGAATTTAAATAAAAATGCATATTTATATATTTGAAGTCTACGTGTATATTTATATAATTATTTATGTAATTTTGTATATGGAAATATGTATATTTCGTATTATTTTCATTTATTTATATATACATAGATATATATATATACAATTTCATTCTATGTGTATTTTGATATAAATATTTATATCAAAATACAGTTAGAATAAAATTTCATATAGATATATAATTATTTGTAAAATTTTATTATAAATTTTAATTTTTTTTTATTTAATTTAATTTACTTATTATTTGTGTTTTATAATATATATAGTTATTATATATATACGTGTGTAATTCAATTATAAGTGTATTTTTATATTAATATATGTATATATTAATATCAAAATACACTTAGTATGATATATATATGATATATAGACATATATAGATATTATATATATCATATATATAAATATACACATATAATTCTATTTTTTTTAAATTAACATTAACCTTTATTTTTTTTTATTTATTTTACACTAGCAGGGAGACTGCCTGTCAGCACAGGCAGTCCCCCTGCAGGCAGACACTAGGACACCTATTGTGGCCATGTGACCGCTCAGTTGAGCGATCACATGGCCCAAGGTGTCCTAATTCGCCATGGGGACACTGTCTAGGCTGCAGGCAGTCTCCCCACACCGGGAGCATCACCAATCGCAGCTGGGGGAACGACGGCGATCGGGTAAGTACATATTACCGTTGTGATGGTTCAGGACCGTCAGCAACGCTAAAATGGCGATGACGGTCCTGAACCGTCCTCGGTCGGTAAGGGGTCAATGAAGCAATTGAATGTACATATCATGCCCCTGCAGTCTCACTGCTAATTTATCTGCCATTTAGGAGTTAAATCACTTTTGTTTATGTCAATGCAGCCCTAGCCATATCTTCCTTTGTGAGAAGTCAATGTGAAGTAGCACTGGGATCAAACAGACAAAAAACTGTTCTTTCTGTTGAACTGAAGACCAAGCATCTTCCCATTTTTTACAACACAACATAAAGTAGAGTATCAGGATTGTGGGCAAATAGTGTCTGTTTTCCTAGGGATGTCGTTTATCTTACACTTGGTAAACAATTCTAAACTATCCTTGCCAGACATTCAGATGCCTACATCCATCGCTAGAAGGAAATGAGGCTAAGGGGAATTCCTAAAGCCACCAAAACAACATAAGCTAAAAAAGCTGACTTGGTGTATAGATCATGCCCCTAAAGTACCACTGCTCAATTCTCTGCCATTTAGGAGTTAAATTACTTTTGTTTATGTCAGTGCAGCCCTAACCACATCTTCTCTGGCTGTGACTCACACAGCCTGCATGAAAAAAGGGTTTAGTTTTCAATCAGATGTTAACGTACTTTAGAATAGTTTTATGTCCTGCTCTGTAAATTGAACTTTAATCACAAACATGAGGCTATAGCAGGGTATTAACAGAGCAGGAGGTAAGACATTCTAAATTACACAGAATGTGTAATATAGGAAGTTTAAACATTAGATCTCTCTTTGCAGGAAGTTTTTAGGAAGGCTGTGTAAGTCACATGCATGGAGGAGTGACTAGGGCTGTATAAACAATTGAGTAGTAAAACTGCAGGGGCCTGATCTAGATACCAAAACTGCTTCATTACGCTAAAGTTGCTTTGGTGCCTATAGTATCCATTTGTTTCAGATTATTGGATATTTTATATACATATTAGTGCTTCCTGTCTCACCAGGTTGCACCCAAATAATTCCTTGCTTGCTACATTTAAAAGATCTGCCATATAGTTTTAAAATGTCAAATAAGTAATGCTGTATACCACTGTAGACATGCACAAGGGATGTGCCATGTGCTCCTGGACACACCCTTATAGAGAGCAGTCTGTACATTAAGTTGTAACCATAACTTTATTTTTGTGTGATAAGGATTACCTCCTTGTCTAATGTTACATAAAATGTATAAAACTGTATTATTTTTGCTAGTAACTGGTTCATTTCACTGCAAATATTAAATGTTCCCTGTATGATAGGGGCTGGTGTTACTAAAGGTCTGCACATTGGCAGTCTAAGGGGTGCACCAGCAGGTAGTAGTGTCTTAGGACAAATCAGCAGTATATTAAATAAACTGGTGGTCTGGTGTTTCTGGTGCTCAGTGAGGTAGAGTGCCGCCAGGAATTCCATTCTCTGCTGTGACTCAACACTGTGTGTTGAACTAGAAGGAACAATTATAATGACCTGCACCATCCGGAGGTGCAGACCATATTACTCCATCAATGGAATTTATATTTTTATATTACCCTGGCCACACTGGACCGCCAGGGATTTTCGTCTCCTCCCTGCAAAAAAGATAAGCAGAACAGGGGACAAAACATGGTTTTTTTTTAAATTTAAAATTAGCACACATAGACAACTCACACACCACACAGTCAACACACACATCACACATATATAGTCAACACATACAGGGAGTGCAGAATTATTAGGCAAATGAGTATTTTGACCACATCATCCTCTTTATGCATGTTGTCTTACTCCAAGCTGTATAGGCTCGAAAGCCTACTACCAATTAAGCATATTAGGTGATGTGCATCTCTGTAATGAGAAGGGGTGTGGTCTAATGACATCAACACCCTATATCAGGTGTGCATAATTATTAGGCAACTTCCTTTCCTTTGGCAAAATGGGTCAAAAGAAGGACTTGACAGGCTCAGAAAAGTCAAAAATAGTGAGATATCTTGCAGAGGGATGCAGCACTCTTAAAATTGCAAAGCTTCAATCAAGCAACATTCAATCAACCAACAATCAAGCGTTTCATTCAAAATAGTCAACAGGGTCGCAAGAAGCGTGTGGAAAAACCAAGGCGCAAAATAACTGCCCATGAACTGAGAAAAGTCAAGCAAGCAGCTGCCAAGATGCCACTTGCCACCAGTTTGGCCATATTTCAGAGCTGCAACATCACTGGAGTGCCCAAAAGCACAAGGTGTGCAATACTCAGAGACATGGCCAAGGTAAGAAAGGCTGAAAGACGACCACCACTGAACAAGACACACAAGCTGAAACGTCAAGACTGGGCCAAGAAATATCTCAAGACTGATTTTTCTAAGGTTTTATGGACTGATGAAATGAGAGTGAGTCTTGATGGGCCAGATGGATGGGCCCGTGGCTGGATTGGTAAAGGGCAGAGAGCTCCAGTCCGACTCAGACGCCAGCAAGGTGGAGGGGGAGTACTGGTTTGGGCTGGTATCATCAAAGATGAGCGTGTGGGGCCTTTTCGGGTTGAGGATGGAGTCAAGCTCAACTCCCAGTCCTACTGCCAGTTTCTGGAAGACACCTTCTTCAAGCAGTGGTACAGGAAGAAGTCTGCATCCTTCAAGAAAAACATGATTTTCATGCAGGACAATGCTCCATCACACACGTCCAAGTACTCCACAGCGTGGCTGGCAAGAAAGGGTATAAAAGAAGAAAATCTAATGACATGGCCTCCTTGTTCACCTGATCTGAACCCCATTGAGAACCTGTGGTCCATCATCAAATGTGAGATTTACAATTAAATTAAAAAAAATAAAAAAAAATAATGTGAAAATGCCCCTTCCTCCTCCTCCCCCCCAGATTGCACATTTACACACACACACACACACACACTACATACACTGACACAACACACACACACACACACACACACACACCATACACTAACAACACACACACTAGATACACTGACACAACACACACACACTACATACACTGACACAACACACACACACTACATACACTAACACAACACACACTGCATACACTAACACAACACACACTGCATACACTGACACAACACACACACACTACATACACTAACACAACACACACATACACACCACATACACTGACACAACACACACTACACACTAGCACAACACACACACACATTACATACACTGACACACCAAACACACTACATACACTAACACAACACACACACACACTACATACACCAACACAACACACACTCTGAATACACCAACACAACACACACTCTGAATACACCAACACAACACACACTGTATACACTAACACAACACACACACCCTGCATACACTAATACAACACACACTCTGCATACACTGACACAACACACACTGCATACACTAACACAACACACACACACTGCATACACTAACACAACACACACACTGCATACACTGACACAACACACGGATACACTAACACAACACACACTGCATACACTAACACAACACACACTGCATACACTAACACAACACACACTGCATACACTAACACAACACACACTCTGCATACATTAACACAACACACACTGCATACACTAACACACCACACACTCTGCATACACTGACACAACACACACTGCATACACTCATACAACACACACTGCATACACTCATACAACACACACTGCATACACTAGCACAACACACACTGACACAACACACACACACCACATACACTGACACAACACACACACACTACATACACTAACACAACACACACTACATACACTGACACAACACAACACACTACATACACTAACACAACACACACTACATACACTAACACAACACACTACATACACTAACACAACACACACTGCATACACTGACACAACACACACTAACACAACACACACATACACACTACATACACTGACACAACACACACACTACATACACTAACACAACACACACACTACATACACTAACACAACACACACTCTGAATACACTGACACAACACACACTGCATACACTAACACACACACACTGCATACACTAATACAACACACACATTGCATACACTCATACAACACACACTGCATACACTAACACAACACACACTCTGCATACATTAACACAACACAAACTGAATACACTAACACAACACACACTCTGCATACACTGACACAACACACACTCTGCATACACTGACACAACACACACTGCATACACTAATACAACACACACTGCATACACTAATACAACACACACTGCATACACTCATACAACACACACTGCATACACTAGCACAACACACACACTGCATACACTAGCACAACACACACACTGCATACACTAATACAACACACACTGCATCCACTAATACAATACACACACTGCATTCACTAATACAACATGCACTCTGCATACACTACACACAAACACACTCACTGCATCCACTATACTGACACACACTCTGCATTCGCTACACATTAACACACTCTGCATCCGCTATACACTAACACACTCTCTGCATTCACTACACATTAACACACTCTCTGCATTCACTACACATGAACACACTCTGCATTCATTACACTAACATACTCTCTGCATTCACTACACATTAACACACACTCTGCATTCACTACAAATTTACACACACACACTACATTCATTACACTGACACACTCTGCATTCACTACACCCTAACACACACTCTGCATTTATTACACACTCACACACACTCTGCATTCACTAAACTATGCACACACTCTGCATTCACTACACTAACATACACTCTGCATTAACTGTACACACAGCATCCACTACACATACACATCCTGTATTCACAGTACACACACTACATCCACCACAAATTGAAACACTCTGCATTCACTATACACAGACACTGCGTCTAATACACACACTACATCCACTACAGACACTGCATCCACTAAACACATTTCATCTAGTACATACAAACACTACATTCACTACACAAACACACACTACATCACTGTACACACACTACATCCACTACTCAAACACTCTCTGCATTCACTACACTAACACACACTCTGCATCCGCTACACACTAACACATCCTCTGCATTCACTACACTAACACACACACTCTGCATCCGCTACACACTAACACACTCTCTGCATTCACTACACATTAACACACTCTCTGCATTCACTACACATTTACACACTCTCTGCATTCACTGCACTAACACACACACTACATTCATTACACTGACACACTCTGCATTCACTACACACTAACACACACTCTGCATTCATTACACACTAACTCACACTCTGCATTCATTACACACTAACACACACTCTGCATTCACTAAACTATGCACACACTCTGGATTCACTATACTGACACACACTCTGCATTAACTGTACACATAGCATCCACTACACAAACATCCTGTATTCACAGTACACACACTACATCCACCACAAATTGAAACACTCTGCATTCACTATACACAGACACTGCGTCTAATACACACACTACATCCACTACAGACACTGCATCCACTAAACACATTTCATCTAGTACATACAAACACTACATTCACTACACAAACACACACTACATCACTGTACACACACTACATCCACTACTCAAACACTCTCTGCATTCACTACACTAACACACACTCTGCATCCGCTACACACTAACACATCCTCTGCATTCACTACACTAACACACACACTCTGCATCCGCTACACACTAACACACTCTCTGCATTCACTACACATTAACACACTCTCTGCATTCACTACACATTTACACACTCTCTGCATTCACTACACTAACACACACACTCTGCATCCGCTACACACTAACACACACTCTGCATCCGCTACACACTAACACATCCTCTGCATTCACTACACTAACACACACACTCTGCATCCGCTACACACTAACACACTCTCTGCATTCACTACACATTAACACACTCTCTGCATTCACTACACATTTACACACTCTCTGCATTCACTGCACTAACACACACACTACATTCATTACACTGACACACTCTGCATTCACTACACACTAACACACACTCTGCATTCATTACACACTAACACACACTCTGCATTCATTACACACTAACACACACTCTGCATTCACTAAACTATGCACACACTCTGGATTCACTATACTGACACACACTCTGCATTAACTGTACACATAGCATCCACTACACAAACATCCTGTATTCACAGTACACACACTACATCCACCACAAATTGAAACACTCTGCATTCACTATACACAGACACTGCGTCTAATACACACACTACATCCACTACAGACACTGCATCCACTAAACACATTTCATCTAGTACATACAAACACTACATTCACTACACAAACACACACTACATCACTGTACACACACTACATCCACTACTCAAACACTCTCTGCATTCACTACACTAACACACACTCTGCATCCGCTACACACTAACACATCCTCTGCATTCACTACACTAACACACACACTCTGCATCCGCTACACACTAACACACTCTCTGCATTCACTACACATTAACACACTCTCTGCATTCACTACACATTTACACACTCTCTGCATTCACTGCACTAACACACACACTACATTCATTACACTGACACACTCTGCATTCACTACACACTAACACACACTCTGCATTCATTACACACTAACACACACTCTGCATTCATTACACACTAACACACACTCTGCATTCACTAAACTATGCACACACTCTGGATTCACTATACTGACACACACTCTGCATTAACTGTACACATAGCATCCACTACACAAACATCCTGTATTCACAGTACACACACTACATCCACCACAAATTGAAACACTCTGCATTCACTATACACAGACACTGCGTCTAATACACACACTACATCCACTACAGACACTGCATCCACTAAACACATTTCATATAGTACATACAAACACTACATCCACTACACAAACACACACTACATCACTGTACACACACTACATCCACTACTCAAACACACTCTGCGTTCACTATAACACTGCATCCGCTACACAAACACACACTCTGCATTCACTGCGCAAACAGTATCCAATACACACAAACACTACATCCATTACACACATTCTAATTCACTTCCACTATACACACCACATTCAGTCCTGCATCATTGTTGGACTAGGTAGGGCGTGGGCGGGCCCAGGAGGGGGGGCGGCGGGGAGCCCAGAACTTGTGCTTTGTCAGGGGCCCCAAAATTTCTGATGGCAGCCCTGTACATCATAATGAAAAGTGTTATGTTTGTTATTGAGAATGGCACTGGCAGGAAGCATACATACAAGCCCTGAGCTACGAATTCAGTTTCACTAAGTTTACCTTCCCCCTCATATAAAATCTTGTATTTCCTGGGCATCAGAGATCACTTGCTGTTTCCTGCCTATCGAAACCAGTAAGTTCAGTTTCTATATTTTGTAAACATACGCCATTTTGGCCAATATTCAGTAGCTCTGGATTAACTCAAACACCTAAAATAACAATGCGTCTATCAGAATTCATAAAACCAAAAATACCCCCTTTGTCACTTCCTCAAGCTCAGCCATTCCGAATTAGAACGCTTCATATTCCTCTAAGAATAAGCATGGGGTTTGTTGCATTCTTCGAAAAGCTTAACCCTGCGAGCACCAGAACTTTATATAAAGCAAAACCTCTGGACATGCAGAGGGTTAAATTCTGGACCCCTGAGGTGCCTTATCTGTTGATTATATTGTTTTGTGTAAATGCTTAATGTTCACTACGACATTATATATGGACAGGTGCCAACGGGGGGGGGGGGGCATAGTTCATATGTGATTAATACGTTGTGTAAGGGAAAGATACTTCTGGACTACGATTCCAATTATGCTCTGCCACATCACGCGCATTATGTGCATTGTAGTCTTCAGCCAATGATGTGTTAAAAGCACGAGCAAGTTGTAGTTTCTAAATACATGTATATAACCTATGTGTGCTTCTTTTCTAAGCTCTGCCTTGAAGATAGGGGAGGAACAAAGCCCATAAGAGGCTGGGAATAAGGGTAGCACATGACAGGAAAAGCATTCCTGTATTGCAATGCAAAGGCCCCGGTGACAAGCTGGCGGTGAGCAAAATGCATCTTATTGTTTGCTTTATCCTTTGCAATAGCAAAGGGGGAAGATACTGGGCAGGGCAAAAGATGATGGAGGCGTTTAATACTCTTCTGCATCAGATCTCAGGACATTGTGTCAGGTTGAGGGAGGGTGTTTGGCAGGCTTGAAGCTGATCTATTCCTGACTGACTATTTATTTGAACATTTCTGCTCCAGTATTTCCTTATACAGGCGTCCTCCCTATGCATGCCATCTGTATCATTCACTGGTGTGAAGAACACCCCCTCCCCCCCCCCCCCCCCCCCCGTCCTTTATGAGTAAAAAGAAAATCGGTGGCAGTGTTGTCATTTATAATTCTGTATCTACCATTTTTTTTCTTCCAGTTCTGGTAAATTAGGACCTTTGAAGACATTTTCTTGTTGCAGAAGCAGCCCATGGGGTCTCCAGGTAAGAATCACCCACTGACTGCATTGTGTATGAGTCATTGCAATGCAATGATACCCCATCTCTACCTCCTTCCTGATAAATTGCATTATAACTGGCAAGTGAGCGAATAGCTGATGCACTGACAGCAGGAGAGCAAATTAAATCATTTCTTAGCTTGTGCTCATTGCACTTTTATAATAGCCTACTTAGTAATCATATAATGGAGCGTTCTTTAAAAGGTTGCTGCTTCCAAGCAACATCAGTACAGGTAATATAATCACAATGAAATATTTAGCATTGTGCTGTACTGCATATGATGAGAATGTGTTGTGGGAAATAGGTATTTAAACTTTAACCACATTTGATTTTGTTCCTTTCTCATTGTCACTTCCTCTACCCATTTGGTGCCTACATTCACTTGCCTCTACTTTGCATGATTTGCTTTTTTTTTATTATTATTATTTGTGTTACCCATGCCACATGGTATATTAACTCTAAACCTTTATTTCCTGTTGGAATGTATTGATTGATGAATGATGAGCTCAGAACAGAAAGGTGTGCATATGTAAAACTACCCAAAATTGAGATTATAGCATGACATTTATTATTGCATTCATTGCACCTGTATGTCAGTATACTGTTAGCAAGCCATGGAGACATATAGCCTGCCCTATTTTGCAAAGACAGACTGAGTCATTCAATATATATTTGTTTCACTTTTATATTTAATCTTACCCATGTCTGCTTTCACTTTTTTTTGTGTGTGGGTGTAATTCACTGAGCTCCAAATGTGTAGTAGCAAAATTTAGGGAAAATAATTTCATGCGATTCAGAAATAGTTCACATAATGTACGAATCTATTTAATTTGCAAAATCATCTCCAAACTGGATACAATGTGAATCAGTATTAAATGGCCCCAATTTCCTACGATTGACTTATATGTGGATGGCGACCTCAGAAATTGGTGTGAAACTCAAAGCAATTTACAAAACACTCCCAAAAGTTTGGTCCATTGGCTGCAAAAAAAAAATAAGTGTCTGTATGCATAAATTGCAGAAAATAAATCTAGTCTCCTAGATTACATATTAAGCGGGAAAGGGCTATTGCACATTGTGGAAGATGGTGTGAGGGTGCATTCCCCTGGACTGTGGGATAGTGTATAACTAACCTTAGTCATGTCCAAATTTGAACAAAAGTGACATTGCTGATGTGGCATTACTGATGTTCTCAGCCAATGAGTACTGTCCCAGTTTGCTGTGATAATACAGAAATGCAAACTTTTGTTTCTCCATACCTGCACAGATTAGAAGCAGTGCAGGCGCAGACACCATTCTTAAATAGTAACTTTAGACAGTGGTTATGTCTAGATTGTTCCTTTAACATTCTGATATCTCCTGGAAGAGAAACACATACATTACAAATATATTCGGGGCCAATACAAACCATTGTGTGGAAATCTATTCACAAACCGGACTTTACATAGGACACAAGGTCATGCGTTTAGATTGGAAGAAAGAAGATTTCGTCTAAGGCAAAGGAAAGGTTTTTTACTGTAAGAACAATCAGGATGTGGCATTCTCTGCCTGAAGAAGTGGTTTTATCAGAGTCCATACAGATGTTCAAACAGCTACTAGATGCATACTTGCAAAAACAGAATATTCAAGGATATAATCTTTCAATGTAGGGTAATAACTGCTTGATCCAAGGATAAATCTGACTGCCATTCTGGGGTTAAGAAGGAATTTTTTCCTAGCTTGTTGCAAAATTGGAAGTGCTTCAAACTGTTTTTTTTTGCCTTCTTTAGGATCAACAGCAAAAAACATATGTGAGGAAGGCTGAACTTGATGGACGCAAGTCTCTTTTCAGCTATGTAACTCTATAACTATGTAACATATTCCTCTTAATACAAAACTATCATTTGAAAATAAGATATTCTAGTGAAAATCACCAAAAAATTAGGGCAGATCTCCTTTAAAGAGGAACTGTTTCTTTCAACTGTCACTTCATATTTTCCTGTGAATAACAGAGCAGAGGTAAGTTAAAAAAAAAAAAAAAAAACTAGATCAAACATACTTACCTCTGCCGCTAGAAAGAAAAAAAAAACACGTTGGACACAAAAGGGTAATCCCTAAATCCTGGACTGTTAGGGGGTACTTAAGGACTGTATTGGGAACCTCTGAAATAAACGTTTAAGATTATTTAAAAAAAACACAACACAATATCTGTGCCAAAATTGAGGAAGTGGCATTACCTCTTTAAAGTCCCTCTTGGTAATCATTTTCTAAGTTGGAAGAGTTCAAATGAGAAGACTGACTGCTCTTTTCAGAGTCAAAAAACATGAGTAATGATATTGTGCATCCAACACAATCGGCATCCTACAATATGTGATGAGTCAGTTAAACGATCACTATAGTGTCAGGAAAACAAAGCGGTTTTCCTGACACTATAGTGCATCCCCCTTCCGTGGCGCTGAATGGGTTAAAACCCTTTCAGTCACTTACCTTAATCCAGTGTCGGGCTCCCTATGTGCTGGTGACCTTTCCTCTCTGTCCGACGTCACTGAAGCCGAATGCGCATGTGCGGCAAGTGCCGCGTACGCATTCAAATTGTCCATAGGAAAGCATTTCTCAATGCTTTCCTATGGACGCTCTACGCGATGGAGGTGAAATTCGCCTCCAGCGTCGCAGATGCGCCTCTAGTGGCTGTCTGGAAGACAGCCACTAGAGGCTGGATTAACCCCAAATGTAAACATAGCAGTTTCTCTGAAAGTGTTATGTTTACATGTGAAGGATTAAAACCTGAGGGACCTGGTACCCAAACCACTTCATTGAGCTGAAGTGGTCTCGGTGACTATAGTGTACCTTTAAAGGAACACTCCAGACCCTTACAGCACTTCATCTTGCTCATGTGCTTTACGTGTGAAAAGTGTGTTCTCTCTTTTTTCATTTTACAAAAATTGCCACTTTTATAATTGAAGTTTGTTACACATCCTGGCTGCCAATCAAACTAGTCCTGTTACTTCCTGATTGTATACTCAGTTGAGCTAATCTCAACAGGCAGCAATTACTCAGATTACCTGCCTTGCAAAAACTTCTCATTGAGCTGCATTGTTAAGTCTTTGATTGGACAGCCATAGAAAGTCTGGGTGGGTTTAGAAGGGGAGGGCTTAGAAGTGGGGACAGCCATAGAAAGCCTGGGCAGGATTAGAAGGGGAGGGCTTGCAAAGGCTTCAGATAAGAAATATGCGCTCTTTGAGGTCTGTTTTTTATATGCATGTTTTTATTGGGTCTGTATCTACAAAACAGTAATTATTTTTACAATTTTTTTTTTTTGCATTTGGACAGCGGATTGTCTTATTAAGTCAGTAGATACTGCCAAAAAAAAAAAAAAAGAAAAAGCAAATCAAAATTGTTTGGTTTTGGGAAGTTGACATAACAGAACAGTCAAAAAATCCCTGTCAGTTCGTATGTGACACAACTAGAGTTGTCAGATCCACAGTGTTTTCCTGGACACATAATGCTTTTATGCTGATGCAGTGCATTATAAGAGCTGCCTCTAAATATTTAGCATTTGTACTCTGCAGCATTGCTTTTTTTAAATAAACTGATTCTCTAGCTGCTACCTACTTACTTTGTGTGTTGTCCATCAATAAGAGTAAGTGATAATTATCCAGGAAAATATGTTAGATCTGACTTCACAAGCTGTAATTAGAGTTGCCGATCCACCATGTGTTTTGAACACATAATGTCTCAAGGTAGATGGGCAGAACATGAAGAGTGCTGCCCAGTTGTATGTATGTAATGTTGGAGAATGAAAATACAACAAATCAGTGCATTCAATTTGGGATCCCTTCTTAACTGATAACCTTCCAGTAGGATATGAATTGTACTCACTGACACATTGTGACACCTAACAAGGAGAGTCTTTAATAGATAATGTGCCAAGAATTGCAATTTCCTAGTTCTTTGTGTTAAATTAGAAGTTCAAGATTTTGTTCTCAATTTACAGACAGTCCTTCAGTTTGGTCTCCTGAGCACGATTAATTCTGAGAGTTGTCCCTGATTTCTCAGTGGGAGGGGTACGAGGTATGTCTAATGATATCACTGTTTAAGGTTGACCAAAACATGTGTCCTTGGTGTTTGTTTAACCCCTTAAGGACCAAACTTCTGGAATAAAAGGGAATCATGACATGTCACACATGTCATGTGTCCTTAAGGGGTTAAACTAAATACTCAAAAAATATTTATTGAAATTATTTTCAAAGAGCATTTGGGATTACAAACGTCAGAACCAGAGTCTGCAGCTGGGGCTTGGATGGTGACAAGAGAGAAATAATGAAAGCCTAAAATACCTCTACATGTAATAAAAGTAGTTTGTATATCTCCTACTTTTCATGACATTGTACCCTGTCCAGAGCTGCTTGAAGTCCATAACTAAACCAGACGTGAACCCGCATTCATTACTTTAAAATCTCAAACAGTGAAAAACATGGGCACACCTGCTTCACTTCATTGAATTAGTTATAGTGATTGGAATCTACTAGTGCCGTCCTTCCGTTCACTGTTTTAATAGTTTAATGCTAAACAAACAAGCGTCCCTAGCAGCCCATGCCCTCTGTGGTGTTTGGTGTCGTGAGGAAGCATTAGCCTGAGCATCAATGGGTGGAGATGATTGTTAGATTGTGACTAGGTGATTGACTAAGGAAATGTGTCATTTCTGCCTTTAGACCCTCATCATTCAGTGTTAAACTGCTCGAAAATGGTTTAACATTGAATGATGAGGCAACAGTAGGGAACTCCAGACAGTATAACCAGATCAATGAAATGGTTACAGTGCCTATAGTGTCCCTTTATCATTGATCATCAGTGTCAGTGAGTGACTTTCATACTCGTGTAATAGAGATTAACACAAGTGCATATCCTTTAGAGGCAGCCACGGCTCCTAATTTGTTAAGCTCCTGAGCTGTTTAGTGCTAGCTGGGTAAGAGCTTTCTGTCTGTTTGTAGCATATTCATTATGTTGTATATTACATTGAATACAACAGTCATGAGAGCTGTCAATCACTTTTAATGGGCTTACAATAAATTGTGTGCTGCATGATTTAAATGTGCCAGCCCTTTAGATGAATCTTATGGGAGTAAAATAAATTATTGCTAATTCCTTGTAAGGTACAATAGCTGGAAGTGAAGAATGTGCACTTACTTTTAGAAACCTTAGCACCTACTCTTATGTACTGCTCTTTTGCTGCTATCCGAACATGTTGCCTTCATGTAAGAGGGAAGCCAGTAGCTGTTTCTTCAACTCCTGCACAGTTCAGTATCATGATCACTGTTATCTTCTCTGTGCGGAAAAGATTTAAAGGGACACTGCAGACACCTGGACCGCTTCAACTCAATTAATTGATATGGGTACCATGTCCTCTCCTTTTTAACCCTTCAGCGTTCTGCAGGAATGGCAATGTTTACATTGCAGGATTAACCCCTTAAGACCGCAGTACGTTCTATGCCGTCCTTATTTAGATGGCTCTAAAATCCGCAGGGCGGCATAGAACGTCCTGCGGTCTTATGTACTTACCCGGTCGCCGGCGATCCCACGCCGGCGATCCCACGCCGGCGATCGCGGTATGGGGGACTTACCTGGGAGCCCAGGGAGTCCCCCTCCGTCCTCTTCGGCCCCCCAGGGCCATGTGATCGCGAGGTCCTTGCGAGGACCCCGCGATCACATGGACGGCATAGCCGTCCAAGGCAGTGCCAGCAGGGGGAGTGCCTGTAATGACAGGTACTCCCCCTGCTGTCTGAAATTCAAATAAAATCAGTTAAAACAGTGTAAAAATAAGATTATATATACTTAGATCATATATATATTTATTATATATATGATCTAAGTATATATATACACATATACACATATACACATAAATATACATACACTGTCTACATGTATTTTAATATTAATATATACATAATTATATATATATATATATTAATATCAAAATACACGTACAATGATATTGATTAAATATATATATAATTTTTATTATATATATATTTATATATAATAAAAAATAAATAAATATATAAATACGTTAAAAAATAAAATAAAATAAATAATACAAAATAAATAGATAAAAAATATATAAACATGCGAAATTTCGTTCTAACTGTATTTTAAAATTAATATATATATATTGATATCAAAATACATCTAGAACGAAATAATATATATATCTATATACATAAGTATATACGTATATATCACTAAATATATACCTATATATAAATAAAAATAATAAAAAAAATTATATACATATATATGCACACATATATATATATATATACACACCTATATATAATAATTCTACGCATATATTTATGTAATAATTTTACATAATTAGGTCGTTTTATTAATTACAATTAGCGGGACCTGCCTGACAACCCATGCTGAAACTATAGGGAATTTAATTTGCTAGCACTATATTTAACCCTGTAACTTTCCAAGACACCATAAAACGCATTTGCAATAACCTGTACATGAGGGGTACTGTTTTACTCGGAAGACTTCGCTGAACACAAATATTAGTGTTTCAAAACAGTAAAATATATTACAACGACGATATCGTCAGTGACAGTGACATTTTTTGCATTTTTCACACACAAATGGCACTTACACTGACGATATAATTGTTGTGATACGTTTTACTGTTTTGAAACAAAAATATTTGTGTTCAGCGAAGTCTCCCGAGTACAACAGTACCCCTCATGTACAGGTTTTATGGTGTTTTCAAAAGTTACAGAGTCAAATATAAGTTTTGCGTTTCAGTTTTTTCACATTAAAATTCGCCAGGTTGCCTTTGAGACCGTATGGTAGCCCAGGAATGAAAATTATCTCCATGATGGCATACCATTTGCAATAGTAGACAACCCAGGGTATTGCAAATAGGGTATGTTTTTTTTTTTTTAGTAGCCACTTAGTCACAAACACTGGCCAAAATTTGCGTTCAAATGAGTTTTTTGCATTTTCAAATATTAACACTAACTTTGGCCAGTGTTTGTGACCAAGTGGCTACTAAAAAAGACTGGACATACTCCATTTGCAATACCTTGGGTTGTCTACTTTTGCAAATGGTATGCCATCATGGGGGTAATTCTTATTTCTGGGCTACCATATGGTCTCAAAGGCAACGTAACCAATCTGGCAAATTTCAATGTGAAAAAAATGAAATATGTAACATGCTATATTTGACCCTGTAACTTCCCAAAACACCATAAAACCTGTACATAGGGGGTACTTTTTTACACGTGAGACATCGCTGAATACAAATATGTGTATTGTATTGCAGTAAAAGCAAACAGTATTATGACATTCACAGTTAGAATGTCACGTAGAACTAAAAAAATTAAAAAAAAATCTTATTTTCTCTCATTTTTGTAATTTTTTTTCATATTAAATTATGTTCCATACCTAAATATTTGATGTTAAACGAAAGCCCTGTTTCCCCTGAATAAAATGATATATAATAAGTGTGGGTGCATTTAATATGAAAGAGGTGAATTACGGTTGGACAGACATGTAGCGCAAATGCCAGGTTTTGTTTACGTTTTTTTGGGATCACAACTTGTACATTTGGCTGCGGTCTTAAGGGGTTAACTTGCCACTAGTGGCTGTCATACTGGCAACCACTAGAGGCGCTTTTGCTGAAATAGCAGAGTAAAACTCTACTATTTGAATCAGAATGTCTCAGACACCATCTGTTTGGCGCGGCTCTGTGTTTTGCCGCGCATGCACACAATCCTCCAAATACTTTCCTGTGAGAAAACATTGGATTAGCCGACATCAGCGATTTTGATGATCCCAGCCGAAAATTTGTAGCGGCATGCCTGAAACCAGTGCTGTGAGGCAGAAAAGGTAAATAACTCATTTTTTTAAACTTTTGCAGTGGGGGCCCGGTCATCTAAATAGTGACTAGAGCACTGTAGGATTGGGAATCCTACAGAGCTGCAATGTTTTACATTATACTACTCAAAAGACAGGGGCACTGAGATGAAGTGGTCTGGGTGCCTTTAGTGTCTCTTTAATTCATTAAATTACTATTTTGTTTATTTTTTTATCCAGCTGGGCCATCAATTAACAATTGATTTGACAAATTCCCTACAAAATTCCGGCACAATCTTTGATTGTAAACATTTTATGAGTATGGCCATCGTCACCTCCTGATTTTGTTTGTCAATTATTTTCTGTTTTATATCCCCATTGAAAGCTATGTAAATCATGACACTTAATGATCCTTGCAACCTATATTCCAGTCGGGAGAGCTTTTGAGATTTCCATGACTGACAGAAAGTCATCACCTGTCGTCATGGTGACCTGACACGGTGAATATTCTGCAAGTCAGGAACACACATTAAATTAATTTCCATCCTTAGAGCACATCAAGGATGATGTGTACATTTTTAAATTATTTCTCTGAGTGATATGCCATTTTCCCCTGATAATTTTAGGAAACTTCCCTTCATGCTGCTAGTTTATTTTAATGAGTCTAATGTTGTTAACTCAAGATGTCCAGATGAGAGCCATGCTTTGCTGATGTTTAGTCAAGTATGCTTGGTAGATTTGTGGTGGCCATAATGTTATTAAAGTTCTTCTTTGTACTGCTATTGTTGGTAAGTTTAACATTGTTTTGTTCATTTCTGAAGTCATTCATGAATTGAACTTGTTTTGGTACTTGTCTCTACCTTATTCTGCTCTTCCATCATTATCAGCCTTCATTGTTTTCTTTGTGATGGTCCCTGTGTTTTATATTAGGAGATGTTCTGGTTTGTGTATTACACACTAGTTCCAGCAAATTATGGATATTCAAACTGAAGGAAATAGTGGCTTTCCGCCATAGTGTTGTGAGGATGCTGAGCTTTGTTTGTGATGCATGCAATGCATTAACACATTCAGTGATTGAATGTTTCACGAATCGTTCCTTATCATGGGGTTTTAAATATGTTTTATTCTATTGCTGACTCCTCCATTTTTAAAATGTAGTTGTTAAATCCTGCAGCTTGGCATTATTTGGCCATACTTTTTCTACATATTTTGAATATTCCTTGTATATGGAGCAGGGGTGTGTCCAAGCTTTTTCTGCAGTGGGCCACTTCATCAGAAATGTTTGTGTGCATGGGTCGCACTCATTTTTCACTGAGAGAAAATTCCCACCCTGACTCACAAGCAGATGCGAACACTGACACACATACATATATATAGGTACACACATAGGTACAGACATTCAGATGCACAGACATAGACAGACACACAGGTGTATACACTGACACACACATAAACACATGCATACACACATATTGATACATATAACCACAAACAGATGCAAATACAGACCTACATATAGATATAAACACATACAGATACATACAGACACACAGATAAATACACATACATGTACAGACATACAGGCAAATATATAAATATATAGACACACAGATAAGCACAGACATACAGGCAAATGATAAAAGATTTTTTTACCATCCTCCTGTTTCCTACCTTTTAGGTGCAGGAAAGTGGCTTTCCTGGGGTCCAGTGGCTAGCTCCCAGCTCTCCCCCTCTGCACCCTCCTCTCCTTTTCCTCCTGCGCGGCACTCTGTGTTAGCTGGGAGAAAGTGACCGACTGTCACATCCTCCCAGCACTGACATCATCACAGGGGTCCATTTGTGCTGTTAAAGAGCCGCATCACTGACCGGGCCCCTGAAGACACAGTGCCATCAGGTGGCCCTCGGTGCCCCATGCCACCCAATGGACCCACTCAGCGTGCGACCCTTTTGTGAGCCGCATGTAAACGTCCAGCAGGCCGCATTTTGGACGCTTAGGATAGGAGTGTGGAAAAATATATTTTCTTCGTGAGCATTCTAGGAGTTGAAGTTTGCAGATGCTTGAGTAGTTGAGCTTCCTATCTCTTATGGAGTTTTGCAATAAATTATGACGGAAATCAACATACCAGCACTCCTGCTATCCACACCAGTAAACATTCCACATTCTAATGACTAAGAATCTTTGTATTATGTGAACAATAAAAGCATTCAGACATACCAGTGTAACTTGACCTTTGTGCATAACCGGTTATTCTAAGTCCCATTATTACAAACCTGCCCTCAGCACACACTTTATGTTTCTTCCCATCTTGTTGCTATTATACAGTCACTCACTATAAGTACCTTAAAAACTTTGAAACATTACATTTATGATACACAGAGTAGCCTACACCCCTGCCAAATGTGGCTTTGAATTATGTAGATTTGTAAATATTGCTGCAGCTGTAAGACTGCACCATGGATCAGTGGCATTGAGGAAGGGTGGTGGTGGGGTGTATTACATTTCTACCATCAGATTAATGACACAGAAACCAAATCAGAGAATAATTCTGGGGATTGGCAGCCATGGCATTATGTAAAAATAGACTTTGCCTGCTGACTTTCCCTAATGACATCAGGAAAACTCCCTTGTCTAGGTAATCACTGGAGTCCCATGAAGATTGTGTTCTCCCTACTCGGCTATTATCTTAAACCACTATCTTTATTCCCTATTGATTCTATGCTGCACAGAGACACCTCTGTATCTGAGTCTGAGATAGATCTAATGACTGTTCTGTGAAGACCTGCGCTATATGACCTTACATCCTAACTCATGCTATCTAATATAGTTTGACGTCATGTGCTATAGGTATATGCATTCTGGTAAGTAGCTTGATGTCTCTTTTACTGTATATCATTCCACATTTGTCTCGGAGCAGTTTGCTTTGTTTAGAAACCTTGCTTTGAATGCTGCAAATAGAAAAGCCTCCCCTAGTTTGCTGTAATGAGATAATTCATGGGTGGATCTGGGAATTTCCAGTCATGTAATGTGACTTCCTCGTTGTTCAGAGGTGAATGTCTGAAATGTACCACTTTTATACTGTACATGACATTCTGATGATTGTTTCACCATAAACCAAATACGGTACATACTAATTGTAACTTACATGTTACTCACAGGTCCCTTCAAGTTTACTCCTTTTGTTTAAATACAACCTGATGTGCAAACTTTGAAAATATTTTGGTAAATACTTTAACAAATACGGTTGTGAGTATTGTTCTCTAAGCACTGAACACATGGAACCTATTTGGTAATGGGGTTTTTGTTTTTTTTGCAACTGCCTCTTAGTTTGCTTGTTTATCTTCTGTGTCATATGGGGATGAACTGACAGTGGATTGGGTTCTGAAAACCATTTTTTACAGGCGTGGGAGATTTTTGTGTAAAAAAAAATAAAGAAAAATGAAAAGAAAATCTAGCTAGTAAAAGCAGCAAGATAATGATTTAATGTGTTTATGTAGCATCTGGGAAGGAATAACATATTTAATAAAATGAAAAGTATAAATGATTCATATGAAAAGCATATAAAGCATGTATCTAGTAAGAGGCAAGGGATTTTTTATATCTATATTTGTGTTAAAATGGCATGTTTCTTGCATCTCACCCCCTCTCACTAGCAAGCTTATGGTGTGATCACAAGATTGCATTCCAAATGAAGAAATGGCGACTAGAAATTCCCTCTGTTCTGTCTTTCTCAGTTTAGGTGTTAGGTAACACGTATTTCTCCAAGGAGGTGGTAAGCATGCTGTTTTTAACAAGTTTACTGTTCTCCAGTCTGGTCTATTCTTGTAATAAAAAACACTGTGTCATGTCAGCTTTAAATTTAGTAGTTTGAAGAAACAATATCCTTATATCAGGGCTGGTGCAAGGATTTCTGCCGCCTTAGGCAAAGATCCATTTTGCTGCCCCCTCATGTCACTCACTCACTGACAGACACACACTGGCAGACACTCACTCACTGACATACATAAACTCACTCACTGACAGACACAGACACTCACTGACAGACATTCACTCACTGACAGATGCACACACACACACACACACACACACACTCACTGACAGACACACACAGACAGACACTTACTGACATACATACATACACACACACACACACTGACAGTCAAACACTCACTTCCCTGGGATCCAGTGTGGGGCAGCTCCTCACTCCACCCGCCCGCTGTTTAGTATGCTGGGCCGGAATGACGTCATATGACAGAGGGTGCGCAAGGGAGGAGTGAGAGGCTACAAGAACAGCCTCCCTCGCTGCCTGGCTCTTCCGTCCTCCTCTCCTCTGGTGCCTGCTCTGCCTTAGCATAGCACAGCTTTGGGGGCACCCTGAGGTGGCCAGATGGCCACCTTCTGTCCCCTCTTTGACAGAGCTCCTCTCGGTGCCTCTGCCTTCGGGCGCCTTGAGGATCGACCCGGCGCTGAGGGCAGCTCAAGAGCCGCTTGCCCAGTGCTGCGGCCCCAGACGGGGCAGGCAGCCCATCAGGAAACATCCCGGTGGGTGCTCTCAGCAGGCCGGCGCCCTAGGCGAATGCCTAGTTCCCCTAATGGTTGTGCTGGCACTGCCTTATATCATACTTGCTAAGAGACCAAAGAGTTCCTGCTTATTGCCATGTCACACATTTCATATAAATGAGGGATTAAACCTATTTTTTCATTTAATTTTCAGGTTTTTTATGTTGTTGAAAAAAAGATGAGTATTCCTAAGGCTATAGTGTCTCTCTGCCATAATGATATTGTCTGCCCATACCCTTCACTGAGGTCCCTCGTGGATGGCTCCGTCTTTGCGTCCTCCAATGTTGGCAATGGGAGGAAACCTAATTTGCATGCACAACAAGCCCGGCGCACACATTAGGCCATCCCCATAGGAAAGCATTGAATAAGCGCTTTCCTATGGGGATTTTGAAGAAACTAGATGTCTGTAGCGGTACTTACCCTTTCCAGAGGCCGGCCGGGGTCCTCTGTTCAAGCCGCGCGCGGTCCTGCTGCTGCTGCACGAGCCGCGCGCGGCTCATCCGCCGTCTGTGACAGGAAGGCGGGCAGTGACCGCGAGAAGCGGTCACGTGTCCCGCCTGACTCTAAGAGCGCGCCGCGGGTATCGGGCGCGCTCTTAAAGGGACAGTGGGAGCCTAAATTGGCAAAGGCCTCCCATTGGTCCCTGTCATGCCACACTCCCCATACACTTACCTTTTGGGGGCGTGCATATGACAGGGGCCAATCAAAATAGATGTTTAGGTATATATACTCACCTTTTTCCCTTAGTTACTTGCCCTATCGTGGTTTCTGTTTCAGTTTCCTTTAGCGCTTGTTGTGTTCAGTTGTGTTCCTTCGTACTTGACCTTGGCTTTGTTTCTGACTACGTTATCTCTTTATCCTTATCTGTTCTGTTTGCCGGCTTGCTGTTTACTGTGTACCAGACCCCGGCTAGTCTTAGTTTACGCTGTCTCTTTGTGCCCTTGACCTCGGATCGCTCCTGACTCTGTACTCCTCTCTTATACGTCGAGTCCGGCCATTCTAAGGTCCGGTAGACGTATCTCCCCTCTGTGTTGTCTTCTGTTGAGTTGAATCCTGCGTGTTGGGGTATATTTTAGTTACACTACGATAGGGCCATGGACCCCGCAGATTTAGCTCAGCAGATGGCTTCTCATGAGGCTAGATTTGTAGAGCAGGATCACCGTATGGATCAGATAGCCCAGGCTCTCCAAACGCTCTTATCTAGAACTATTTCAGTAACCGTACCAGATCCTCCTGCTCCTCTTCTTCCTGATGTATCTACTTTGCCTAATGCTTCGGCCCATTTAACACCCCCTCCTAGGTATGGAGGGGAAGCTAAGACTTGCAGAGGATTCATTAATCAAATAGAATTCCACTTTGAAATTTATCCACGTTCCTTTCCCACAGATAGGTTTAAAGTAGGGTTCCTAATGCACCAACTTACCGATAAAGCACTTGAGTGGGAAAATCCTATTTGGGAGGCTAATGGACCTATGGTACATAATTTTAATAGTTTCCTTACAGCTTTTCGTAGAACTTTTGACACAACTAAAAGGTCAAAGAATGCCGCCAGAACATTAATGAGAATTAAACCGGGTTCTAGGTCTGTTGCAGACTATGCCATTCAGTTTCGTACCCTTGCTTCACAGGTAGATTGGACCAACAATTGGTTAACTACTGCATTCATGGAAGGTTTATCTGACACTATATTGGATGAGGTAGCAGCTAGGGAGCTTCCTATTGCATTAGAGGACCTTATTGACTACCTCATTGATATAGATAATAGGATTCGTGACAGGCTCTATACTAAAAACATGAATAGACGTTTGGTTACACCTATTAACCCCAGAGTTGATAAACCTGAGAGTGTTAAAGTATCTGAGGAGGAACCCATGCAATTAGGGGTTGCCAAACTCTCTGATACTGAAAAATTGCAAAGGAGAAGGGACGGACTCTGCCTATACTGTGGTAGGAGAGACCATATGACAAAAGAATGTCCCGTGCTTCCGGAAAACTCTCGCACCAAAGACCCTATAGGGGACTGGCCTTGGCTGTGATATCTAAGTCTCCTAAATTGCCTCCTAACCGTTTGCTTCTCCCTGTTTCTTTGCATATGGGAGAGAGTTGCATAGCTGAGCACATACAAGCTCTGGTTGACTCCGGGGCAGCTGATAATTTCATAGACTCTGGTTTTGTTAAGAAAAACAACATTCCCATCAGAGAAGGAGATACCCTTGGCCGTTGAGGCCATAGATGGCAGACCATTAAGTTCTCCAGTTGTTACCCATGAAACTGTACCGTTACACATGTATACAGGGGTTTTACACTTTGAAACCATTCGGTTCCAGGTCATCACCTCTCCCTCTTCTCACGTCGTGTTAGGGTACCCATGGTTACGTACTCACAATCACATTTTCAACTGGGAGTCAGGGCAAATAAAATCATGGAGCAAAGCCTGCCACGAGTCTTGTACTATTGAAGTCACCCCTTTGAATTCTATTAATGTTCCTACTACTCCTCCTTTGTCTACTGTTATACCCCCTCAGTACTTATTTCTCAAGACTGTCTTCGATAAAAGGGAGGCTGACAAATTACCGCCTCACAGACCCTACGATTGTGCTATCGATTTATTGCCTGGCACTATACCTCCAAAGGGCAGGGTGTACCCTTTATCGATTCAAGAAAACCGTGTCATGGAGGAGTATATTAAGGAATCACTAGAAAAGGGGTTTATTAGGAGATCCCCTTCTCCGGCTGGAGCAGGGTTCTTCTTTGTATCGAAGAAAGAAGGTGATTTAAGACCGTGTATCGATTATAGAGGTCTAAATAAAATCACCATCAAAAATGCTTACCCTATACCTTTAATTACGGAATTATTTGACAGGCTCAAACATGCTACTGTATTCACTAAATTGGATCTTAGACGTGCATACAATTTAATACGTATTAAGAAAGACCACGAATGGAAGACGGCATTTAAGACTAGATCTGGCCATTACGAGTATACTGTTATGCCATTTGGTCTATGCAATGCTCCAGCAGTGTTTCAAGAATTTATTAATGACGTCTTAAGAGACTTTATTCACACATTTGTAATTTTGTACTTGGACGACATATTAATTTACTCTACAGATTTACACACTCATCACAGACATGTTACAACAGTTCTGAAGACCCTTCTTGCTAATGGTCTTTATTGTAAACTGGAAAAATGTCCAGTGACCGGTGACCCCACACTGGACACAAAACAACGCCTTTTCCACATCCTGGAGAAGGGAAAGTTCTTAAATATTTTAACCAAAAAAGAACTGCAGTTTGTCATGGTGATATATAAAAAAAAAACAGTATTTTACCAGTTACCAAAAATCCATAAAAACCTTGTAAATCCTCCGGGTAGACCCATTATCTCCGGGATAGGATCACTCACATGCAATTTATCACAGTATATAGACGTCATATTGCAACCATTTGTTAAAAA
Organism: Pelobates fuscus; assembly: GCF_036172605.1. Classification (NCBI taxonomy): domain Eukaryota; kingdom Metazoa; phylum Chordata; class Amphibia; order Anura; family Pelobatidae; genus Pelobates; species Pelobates fuscus. The sequence continues at coordinate 398,243,405 of NC_086317.1, forward strand.
AGCAAGATCCTACCTAAAAGACAGTGGAGACCTTTTGAGAAATATAGAAGGCCTAAAATGGGACCAGGACTACAATATGGTGACCTGCGATGTAACATCCCTGTACACCGTCATTAAACATGACCAGGGAATAGAGGCAATAAGAAAAACACTATATGAAGAACCTACAATGTTAATGGAACAAGGGGAATTTTTAATTGAGTGCATCGACTTTATATTAAATAACAATTTCTTTTGGTACGGCAGTGACATATATTTACAAACCAATGGTAACGCTATGGGGACCAGGTTCGCCCCAGCTACGCCAACATCTTTATGGCCCACTGGGAGAGTTTGTTTGTCTGGCAAGGGCACCAGTGGGGGGCGAATCTGGTCTTCTATAGACGGTACATTGATGATTGTTTTTTTGTGTGGAAGGGGGAGGAGACGGAACTCATCAATTTTCTGGCATATATTAACCAGAACACTTATAATTTATCGTTTACATATAAATACAGTTCTACAGACATTGACTTTTTGGATTTGATCCTCTATATCGACGCACAGAACACTTTGAAATCAAAGACCTTTTTTAAAAGTGTGGACGTAAACAGCTACATTTGGACTTCAAGCTGTCACTATCCATCATGGCTGTCAAATGTTCCATTTGGCCAATTTTTAAGGGTCAAAAAGAACTGTACAGACCCCGAGGTATATGAATCGCAAGCACTAAAAGTAAAACAGCAGTTTTCTGAGAAAGATTACAGCGAGAAATCACTGTAACTAGCTCTCCGGAAAGTTAAAACGATAGAGCGCACTACCCTTTTACAAACAAAGCAGGAGAAAACCAAAAGGGATAAAGATACAGAGAACATGTGCCCTGTAGTATTTAACTATAGTGCACAAGCGAATTTCATAAAAGCGAGTGTACAAAAGCACTGGCATCTGCTTCGGCAGGACCCGGTTTTAGCCACACTTTTACCTATACGACCCAGGATAATATTCAGGGGGGCCCCCACACTACAAGACAGATTAGTTCATAGTTACAACAAACCCACGAGACCTACCCATTTTCTAACAGGTCAAAAGGGATTTTACAAGTGTGGAAACTGTAACATATGCAAAACAAGCTCCAAAGGAAAAAAACAAACCTCCTTCCAGTCCTTAGCCACAAAAGAAACTTATGACATCAAACATTGCATCACCTGCAATACCAAACAAGTGATCTACAAGTTGGAGTGCCCTTGTGGCCTCCAATACGTGGGTCAAACAAAAAGGATACTCAAGATCAGACTCAGAGAACATGTTTACAACATTAAAAGAGGCATTGAGCAACATTCTCCAACCACTTCAGAACACACCACAATAGGGATCCTACACTTCTTTCATACTGTGGGATAGAAAAGGTGGAAGAGGATTGAGACAGACGGGCAGGCATGCGAGGGAGCTGTAACCTCCCTCTCTGCTCTGCTCCCTCACGCATCCTCCAGTGATGCCGGGAGCCGGAATATGAAATTATGCTGGCCCCGGCATCACTAAACAGCGCTCTATGGAGCAGAGCATTGAGATGACTGAAGCCCCACTGGACCCGTGGGAAAGCCAAACCACTCCAGTTCCAGGTAGGGAGGCTGGGTGGTCACCTTAATGTGTGTTGTTATTGCAGTGACAGTGAGTGTGAGTGTTTCAGAGAGTGAATGTGTGTGTCAGTGAGTGTTTGTCCGTGAGTGAGTGAGTGAGTGTGTGTGTGTGAGGCTATTGCGCATGTGTGGCAAAATGCCATGCTGCACCAATCAGCATCTCCTCATAGAGCGTGGAGACGCTAAACGTAGGTACTGCGCAGCACTGACCCAGGACACACTTTAGAGGCCGTCTGAGTGACTTTCACTAGAAGTGTTACCAGGCAACAATGTAAATACTACCTTTTATCTGAAAAGGCAGGGTTTACATTAAAATGTGTGGAGGGAAAGGTTATAGACACGGGTGCAACTACATTAAGTTGTAGTGGTTCTGGTGATTATAGTGTCCCATTAAGAATTGTATTTTTGACATTGAAAAAACCTGGCTCCTAACTTTTTTTGCTGGCTCCTATATTCAAAGCAAATTTGTCAAGCCCTGTCTTAGTTTGCTCTATTTAACGTGAGGTTAGTGTCTGAGGGCTGTATATTTCAAGCCAGATGGTTGCGTGATATCCTGGGGAGCAGTGTTTGGCACTGTGGGCATATTAGTTATTAATTGAAGATAAATGTGTTAACTAAATTAGTAACTGATATGGATACTAAATAAAATAAAAGAATCTGCTTCTGAATCTTCAAACCTTGATTGTGTCGAGTAGTTAAAATTATTTTGTCTTATATGTGCGTTCCTGCTCTGTGTGCCCAGCCAATGACATTCTATAGGCTGGCCACCCCTGATCTGTAAGATTATAGTAGCATTTCGCACAACCAGTGTCACTAGTGGCTGCTACTACACTCATTGCCATTTGAGTATACTTGTTTTTCAAAAAAGCATCCTTCGAAATCCCTAATAAACTAGTTTAGTAGCAAAAAACTATTGCAGAACATTTGTCACACGCATATACCATCATTGCAATAGACATAAGGACATAATTGATCTTCATAACGTGTAGCATTCATAGCTCTGCAAGTGGGAGGCTTCTGTGATGTGTTTTATATTTTCCCTTTTGTGCTAGAGAGTTCTTATATCAGCTGAACAAATGAAAAAAGAGCAATGATGTTGACTGCTTTAAAAATAATACTTTGTGGCTGTGTTGATAATGTTGTTGGATTAAATCCCAGCATATTAAAAACAAATTATCAGTGTTTGTATGGGGGAAGCAATTCTAATTAACCCATTTATATGAAGTAGATATATAAATGGATGTTGTAGGTCATGGCACCGACAAATCCCAGTCGCCATGGTGACCAGGAATTTTGTCCTGGCGCCTGGGATTTGTCTGTCTGTTCAGCGGAGGCAGCCGGCCCAGAGAGTATAGAGGTGGCTGACTGGCCCAGGGATCATAGAATTGGTCACACAAGGGAACAGTAATCTTCCTGTTTTTCTTGCTCTGCTCTCTCCCACACGCTGCAGTGAATCTGGGTGCTGTTATCCGACGTCACCTGGGCCCCGCATCACTAAACGGCAAGTGAGGGAGCAGAGCAAGAAGAGCAGAAAGATTTAAAGTGTGTGTGAGTGTGTCTGTCTCTCTGTTAATGAGTGTGTTTGTGTTGGTCGGTCTGTCAGAGTGTGTGTGTCAAATCAGTGAGTTTGTGTCTGTCACTGATTGTGTCTGTTTAGGTGATAGTCCCCCTGCGATCACACAGGAAAGGTATTTTTACTCTCCTTTTTTCCCACGCTGTGCCGATTTCGCCATGGGTGGCCCCGCCTTCATTGCAGAGCTGATCATTCTTGATGATGTCAGCCAAGCAAATGCTTTCCCTTAGGTAGGCTATTGCACATGTGCGGCAAAATGTCACACTGCGCCAATCCGCATCTCATCATAGAGATGTATTGAATCAATGCATCTCTATCGGGAGCATTCAGTGCCTCCATGCAGAATGTGGAGACGCTGAATCACCTCTAGTGCTCGCCTAAATGACTACTAGAGGTGTGACTAGGCAGCAGTGTAAACATTGCCTTTCTCTGAAAAGACAGTGTTTACCTTGAAAAGTGTGCAGGAAACGTCTATAGACACCAGAACCACTACATTAAGCCTACATATTTTTCTTTAAGAATTGTATTTTTGTCATTGAAAATGAAACTTTTTTTAGGTGGCTCCTAGATTCCAAGCAAATTTGTCATGCACTGTTGTAGGTGGGCAAATTGAGACCATGAAACTTTTGTACCCTGGGCTGCCACAGGCTAAGAAAGCATTACTTACCTTCCCAGCAGCTCCCCTGTGTAAATCTTGCGAGTCCTGCCGCCGTCAGAGCATTGCCACCAGTTACCATGGCAGCGCTCTGCATGGCACACAGGCCAGAAGAGTTAGACAGGGGAGCTGCTGGGAAGGAGAGTAAGAGTGTTGCTGGGCCCCACAGGACTGCTGTGGGCCCCCCGGGGAATGCCATACCCACCCTCCCTGGCCAGGTAAGAAGCAGGGAGGGGGGACAAACAAAATGTAAAAAATTCTAAAAAAAAGTTACTAAAATAAAAATGCCCCCTCCACCCCCCATTTTACACACATTACATACCTACACACACTGCACAAACACACACTGCACATCACACACTCTACATTAATTATATACACACACTACACATTCACTGCACAAACACACACACTCTACATTAATTATATACACACACTACACATTCACTGCACACACACTGCATTTATTATATATTAACACACACACTGCATCCACTACACAAACACACACACACACACACACACACACACTGCATTCACTACACAAACACACACACACACACACTGCATTCACTAATCAAATACTCTCACTGCATCCACTACACACACATATATTCTTGAAAACATAAACCATTCTGACTGACATGTATATTTTGTGCTTTTACCTTAATAAAAAAAGATTTGCAAATAAATAAATAATAAACATGTTCAGTTAACAGTAGATTTGTGTAGAAATAGTTTATTTTTTCAAAATGGTAAATGTACAAAATATTGGTAAGTTATCGGCTATCGGCCTGAAACTTCACAGATTATTGGTATCGGCTCTAAAAAAAAATCAATATCGGTCGATCCCTAGGATATACCTTTTGCACCATGAAAGGGGGGTGACTCTCAACAACTCCCAGGATGCTCAGCCACTGACTTAAATGTATCCATTATTAATTCCTAGTCATGTACCTTCTTGAAAAGCTTGGAACTCGTAGAATTGTCTACATGTGAAATCTTCAATCCTGCTTTGTGATTACATAATGCTTTATGCGCATTTACATAATTGCCTTGATAAAAGCCTTCAATTAGGCACTAAACATTGCCAGCAATTAATTAATCCTTGTTGTTTAAGACCCAAGAGTGTTCCTTCCCTGGATTGTGTTTTTGCCAAGATAAGCCCCTGAATTGAATTACCTGCATGGAATTTTGCTATAAATATACAGCATGCATGTTTCATGGAAAAAATAGCAGGGACAACTTAAAATAAATAAATCTCTATCCATCCCGCACTGCAGAGAGAGCAAACTATTCTTGTGAGACAGACTCCATTTGTCACACGCTGCAGAGTGTGATTTATCTGTCAGTGTGAGACAAATACCATCCATCACACACTGCAGAGCCCAAACTGCCAGCTGAGACAGACTCCATCATCACACTGAGAGAGAGGGATTGGCCTCACCATTTATTATTGCTCTACCACTTCTGTATATTCCCTACCTTCCTCTGTCCAATGATCTTCTGCTCCTCTTCACCTATCTTATCTGTCTGTTCTCTAATCGGTAGACTGATCATTTCACTTACTTGTCGATACATAATATTTACCTTGTACATACTTATGTCCTACCTCTTTTGATACTAGCACCGCACACATTTTCGATCTACCAGTGCTCCATGATTTATAAAACCCTCTACTTCCCAACCTCTGGTCTTTCTTCATTCTTCTTTCACACATATTTTACTCACTCTGTCTACTGCCAAACCTCAACCTTTGTCTACCTGTGGTCCTTACTGTCTCCATTCATTCTTTTTCTTACTTCCACCTATGGCAAAAGCAAACTCCTTCATCAAATCTCCATCCTTAAAGGGACACATTCATCTCATGGCTCATCTGTAGTCCCCTGGCACGTAGCCACTAGTGCATGCTTTAATCACACCCCAGGGTCCAGATACACCTTTAACAGAGCAGCAGATACATTATAAATTTTACAGACTGTGCAATAAAGGAACACTATAGTCACTTAAATTACTTTAGCTAAATAAAGCAGTTTTAGTGTATAGATCATTCCCCTGCAATTTCACTGCTCAATTCACTGTCATTTAGGAGTTAAATCACGTTGTTTCTGTTTATGCAACCCTAGCCACACCTCCCCTGGCTGTGATTGACAGAGCCTGCATGAAAAAAAAAACTGGTTTCACTTTCAAACAGATGTAGTTTACCTTAAATAATTGTATCTCAATCTCTAAATTGAACTTTAATCACATACAGGAGGCTCTTGCAGGATCTAGCAAGCTATTAACATAGCAGGGGATAAGAAAATCTTAATTAAACAGAACTTGCAATAAAGAAAGCCTAAATAGGGCTCTCTTTACAGGAAGTGTGTATGGAAGGCTGTGCAAGTCACATGCAGGGAGGTGTGACTAGGTGTTCATAAACAAAGGGATTTAACTCCTAAATGGCAGAGGATTGAGCAGTGAGGCTGCAGGGCATGTTCTATACACCAAAACTGCTTCACTAAGCTAAAGTTATTCAGGTGACTATAGTGTCCCTTTAAACATTAGATCTATTTACAGGAAGTGTGCAGGAAGACTGTGTAAGTCACACTCATGGTATTTGTGACATAAACAAAGTGATATAATGCTTAAATAGCAGAGAACTGAGCAGTGAGACTGCAGGGGCATGATCCATACACCAGAACCGCTCCATTAGGCTAAAGTTGCTTTGTGCAGTAGGACAAGAGGGCATTCATTTAGACTCGTACGTGGAGGTTTTGTTTTCATAGAGGTTTGTTCCCTTTAAGAACTCTGTGGAACTCTTTGCCTAAGTAGTTTTTTTTTTTTTTTATCAGTGTCAGAGTCAGAGGGAATAAAAAAAAAATACAGCCTAGATGTTTTTTGTTTTCTCCGAAAACAGAGTTGTTGATCCAAAGATAAGTTTAAAAGTTATTTTGGAGTGCAAAACTTTTCCATTTTGTGGCACGATTGGAATGCAGTTGGGGCATTTTTTGCCTACTTTTGGATCCATTGCAGAATGACAGTTGTGTGAGTAAGCAAACCTGGTGTATCTTTTTTTTTTTTTATATATTTTACTATGTACATCTTTAACAACTGGCACATGACAAATGGTCAGTATGTAAAATTCCTGAACAGTTTCCATAAAGATCTCTGTTTGTGATTAAGGGATATTGTTTGAAGTCCGTGAGATTATCCAGTTGGAACTTATTATAGCTGATAAAACCTCAGTGTTGCAGGTCTTTACATTAAAATCAGCTCAGATTGTCATCATTTCAAACTAGATAAAGTACTGTACTGCAAGGATTTACATTTTGACACTGAGAAGTTTGGCATAAAGCAGCACTGTCACGTTTTTTATGAAGATATATTATATCGGCAATCCTAATTATGTACATAACATATAACAAAATGATTTCTGTGAAACCTATTAATTAGTCTCTTCACATTTTCAGATGACACTTGGGGAGACAGTGCTGCAAAAGTAAAGGGATATGTTTGTGGATGTACGTCTGAAGTGTGTGTGTGTGTATGATATATATATATATATATTTATATGAAAGGATTAAAACAAACAATTTATTCTCTAACACTCTCCTCCTCCTCTTCTTTTTTTTTTTTTTTTTTTTTTTAGTTTCTTTTGTCTTATCCAGAATGGCAGCTTGTGGAGGAAATCAGAAGAACAAAGTTACTGTTAATAAGCCCATATGGGATTTTCTCAGCAAAGAGGCTCCGTCCAAACTTGACCGACTGAGTGAGGAGAACAGAGTCCGGATTTTGATCGATGGGGAAACGTCTGAGATATATGTTTTACGGTTATCTCCTGAGAACCACATTACACCAAATGCTGTACCTGTAGCTAGAAAGGCACTTAAAACTCTGTTGAAGGAGACTGAAAAGGAGTTAAAGAAATCTCACAAACAGCACCAGCTTTCTGGTTGTATGAGCTATGGGGATAAGAACAATGAACATGGCGCTGAATTGCACATTCGAGGCACATATTCTAGAGGGCAGCAGAGTACAGGTAGCAGGGGAGTTCCTGGATGCTCTGGTGGAGCCAGTAGTAGTCATGGCAGCTCTCGTGACCATAGAAGAGACGAAGTAGAGGATGACCGAGAGAACCAGTGTCCAATTTGCTTGGGTGAGATCCAGAATATAAAGACACTGGAAAAGTGCCAGCACTCATTCTGTGAGGATTGCATTACAAGGGCCCTGCAGGTGAAGAAAGCCTGCCCAATGTGTGGTCGTTTCTATGGACAGCTGGTGGGAAACCAACCTGAGAATGGAAGAATGTTGGTATCGAAGGACTCCGGCCTGTTGCTTCCAAGCTATGAGAAATATGGGACCATTATTATCCAGTACGTCTTTCCACCTGGAATCCAAGGGGTAAGATATGCTGTATATTTTGCTTGACCGCAAGACATTTTTTATGTTTTTTTTCAAAAAGCACTATTGTTGTAGTTTTAGAATAAATAAATATATATATAATATATACAGTCACAGGAAAAAGAAAGTGCACCCTCTTTGAATTTTATGGTTTTATATGTCATGACATAATAACAATCATCTGTTCCTCAGCAAGCCTTAAAATTAGGTAAATACAACCTCAATGAAGAATAAATTGCATATTACTATGTCATGATTTATTTAACAAAAATAAAGCCAAATAAAGAAGCCATAAGTGAAAAACTAAGTCCAAACACACATACATTTTATAAATCAATTTGAAATACAAGTAATCCAGATGAGGCAACACATGTAATCAAATGTCGAAAACAAAACGAGTAAGGAGCAGCCATATTGTAAATGACTTGAAAAAGTATTCATCGATACCATTTATTAAAAACTCCCTAGTCCGATATTTTTCAAAAGTCAGTGTGTGAAGGGGTAGTCAAAACAGAGAGAGTAAAAACATATCTAATGGTGACATGTAGGCTTTGGATGTAGGATAATGTTTGTAGAGGTGGCAGACTGTATGTTGTTTGTTCTTCTCTAAAAAGAATAATAATATATATTTATATTAATGATTAATGCCAGTACTTATAAAGATTTTAAACACCAGAGGAGATACGTGTATTCATGTTGCTCTGTGTGTGTATGTGTGTGTGTGTGTGTGTATATATATATATATACCGTATATATATATATATATACACTCACACACATCTATACCAACAAATTTATCTTACATTGCACACATAGGCTTTCATCATCATACACATGACCATTGCACTAGGCAAGTTCATATGATGAAAAAGGTTAGATAAATCTAGCACAAGTATAGGCAACCTTCGGCACTCCAGGTGTTTTGGACTACACCTTCCATGATGCTTTGCCAGGATTATGGGTGTAAGATCATTATGGGGGATGTAGTCCACAACACCTGGAGTGCCGAAGGTTGCCTATCCCTGATCTAGGAGAAGGGATCATAAAAACATTGGTAGTGGGACAAGATACTCAGATGAACATTTATTCCTCGCTTCAAATGTTTTCGTTTCCAACGCTTGAAATTGTTATTGATTGAAAACCAGGCATCAGTTCTCATTGTTAATCACATAATCTTGTGTATGATACCCTGACATCTCAGAGTTAAGGACAAACAAAATGGATACATGCTTGCCATTAACCTATTGTGTTCCAAATCGACATTGACATGCATGTATGTTTCTAAAGGCATATTTAGTTGGACTTGTTATACATCATGTACGTGTGTTTTTATGCACTTTATTTGATTTATTGATTAATCAGCAGTTGTTTCTACACGTTTGCCGGTGCAGTGGCAGAACTGCATGGCTTGCTGAGGTCGCGAGTGCGTCAGGGTCCTCTTTGTTCCACTTCAGGTCAGGGGGGCCCAAGAGTTGGCAGGCTGGCCTCCATAGGGCCCCCAAGGCAGGCAGCTGTGCCCAATGGAAGTGGTGGCGAGGGAGCTGGAATCTTCTTGCTCTCCTCCATTGTGTACCCTGCTTCACGCAGGGAGCTTGGATTATAACGTCACTCTGGCCCCAGCTTCACTAAAGAGCATGCAAGGGAGCAGAGCAAGAAGTGCTTAAAGATTACAGGATCATAGCTGCTCCACTGGACCCTAATAAAAGGATCCACTCCAGCACTTCCAGAAGTTGTGAGGATGGGTGGATGTAAATTGTGTGAGAGAATGTATGTCTGGTGTATGTGTTTTTCAGTGAGTGTGTGTGTGTGTGTGTGTGTATGTGTGTGTGTGTGTGTGTCTGTCAGTTAGTATTTGTGTATCTGTCATTATGTGTCTGTCAGTTACTGTGTGTGAGTTTTGGTACTTTAATTCTAAAAATACAAGGCATGTTCTTGGCCAGAAGCCAAGTGAAACACTGAAGCATTGCATAAAACATGTGGTGTGTCATATCAGAATATATTCATTATTTCATTAAGTTAAATGCGCAAGATGAGCTAGTCTTCTAGTGGTTCTAGTCTTCATGTGTAAATTTAAGGGAACACTATAGTGTCAAGAATACACACATGTATTCCTGACACATTATATTGTTAAAGTAACTATTTAGGTGACCGGCCCACCTCCAATCGCATGGTAAAGATGTTTTTACTCACTTTTTTTTCCGATGCTGCGCTGCACTTGCTGCGGTTAGCCCCTCCTACATGGCTGAGATCGTGAATCTCAGCCAATCCAATGCAAAACACCGCATTGTGCCAATCAGCATCTCATAGATATAAGTTGAATTAATTCATCTCTATGGGGAACGTTTAGCGTCTCCATACAGAACACGGAGCTGCTGAACAAAGTTGCTGTACACTGCATTAGGCTGTAGTGGCTCTGGCTACTATAGTGTTCTTTTACGATCTGTTATTTTTGTTTTGGAGAATAAAGCTTTGTTAGTTTAAAAAAAAAAAATGGTTCCTAACTTTTTAGCTGGCTCCTTGTTTTAAATCAAATTTTAAAATGTAAATCTTTGTCATTGGTGACATCGTAATTGCCTAATGAGTAGGCAGGGTATAGGGCTCTACTGATATTGTAACTAGTGTTGCGGGAAAATTGTCATTATTATGTGATTGGAATTGCATCAACATTGTTATCAGCTCCTCTGCAGCAGTAACATGCTGATCAATCTCAAACGATAAACTGTGATCAAGGCATATATTTGCTGCAGACAGATATAATGGCTGGTAAAAAAAAATGCAGGTATCTAGGAACCGTACCTTTTTTTTTTTTTGTTTTTAATTCTTTATTTTTCTTGTGCATACGTTTACAGATAAGCTTGTAGCGCCACGACAGCAAATACAAGCTATTCAGCGGCATACAATATCATGGCATAGTGATCAGCACATTTAATTTTTATGAGAGATGACACGCTTGGAGTACTTGAGTGGAATTTATGTAGAGTAGTTAGACTATACATGTATGGCTATGTGGTCGTTACGTAGTTAGTAGTTAGACTATACATGTATGGCTATGTGGTCGTTACGTAGTTAGTAGTTAGACTATACATGTATGGCTATGTGATCGTTACGTAGTTAGTAGTTAGACTATACATGTATGGCTATGTGATCGTTACGTAGTTAGTAGTTAGACTATACATGTATGGCTATGTGGTCGTTACGTAGTTAGTAGTTAGACTATACATGTATGGCTATGTGATCGTTACGTAGTTAGTAGTTAGACTATACATGTATGGCTATGTGATCGTTAAGTAGTTAGTAGTTAGACTATACATGTATGGCTATGTGATCGTTACGTAGTTAGTAGTTAGACTATACATGTATGGCTATGTGGTCGTTACGTAGTTAGTAGTTAGACTATACATGTATGGCTATGTGGTCGTTACGTAGTTAGTAATGCACTTTTTGTTTTTATAATAGAAAGATAACATAACATGAAGGCATGCTAAACTTCATTGGCTAGAGGGTTTCTTTACTTTAGATGCAGTAAGCATTGATTAATGTCTAGACATAAAGGTTAAAGTAAGTAAGCTTTGCGATTCTGGCTAAGCCAACATCTCTAAGTAAAATACAAATTGCAAGACAAGTGGTAAAGCATGTGTGTAGTAGAGGCTTATTGCTTAAAATTAGTAACATGCTATGAAACAGGGAAACATTATATTAGGAGAATAAATCCACTGAAGGCTGCTCATAAAACAAACACAAGGCACAGAAAATATAAGCTCAATGCATGTAGTCCAAGTGAGTCCAAAGACCGCATGGTGTCTTAATGCTATTAGGATGCTCAGCCTATTCCCACCAAACAGCATTGCCTATTCAGAGGGTTTTTGGTGTGCCAGGCCCCCAGAGCATTGCCCCACCGGCCCCAGGCTTTGAGACAGTTCAGCTCACGCTCCACATTGCTCTGCCCACATTCAATTACCCCACCGAAGTCGCAGGATCTGCCCAGGGGTTTCCGATTTGCATTCACGGTAGTTGCCTCTCGGAATTGTGAGCGAGGTCTAGGGATTCTTCTCCTAAAGGACTGATGTCCAGGTGAGTGCTGGCTTTTCTTTAGGCCACGTCTCCTCAATCGAGGCCCTCCACGTTTCTTTCTCCTCCTCTTTGTCGGCGCTGCAGAAGTGAGGACAATGGCAGGCATCCGCTCAGGAGCTGTACCAGCAGGTTCGCGCCCCTGCCGGGGACTTTCTGTCGCTGCCATCCTCTCTGCTCTCCGCTGCACTTGGGCCCAAAATTGCTCCCAGAACCGCATAAAGGCCCTCCGCTCTTCGTGAGGGGTCTGGGTCTCAGGTATCGTTGCAGTGGCCATCTTGTGGTGCCGGCCTCTTGTGTGCGGTCTCGCTGACTCTAGAGCCTGACACTGTTGTTCGCTGCGGTCGAGGCCCAGGACAGGTGAGTCCCTAAGTGGAGACCGGGATATCCCCCGCCGGTCCAAAGGGGGGGAAACAGGGCTCGCTAACAAGCTGGTCTGTGTGGGTCAGAGGAGCGGCCGTCCCCTCCAGCCCTTATGCTGTACTAGGCCGCCGAGGTTTACAGTAGCGGCTGCCAGGGGCTAGAACACCCAGACTCAGCCAGTCCGTAACAGCAACGTATGGAGGCTTAATCGTATGTTTTGTTGCTGTTAATTTGGGCCAAATACTCCTGAAATTGCTCAGAATTTAGATTCTATTGAGGAGCCCTGGTTACATGCGGCTGCCTCGGTCGGCTGTCAGGCCCCGCCCCCAGGATTGCTGATTTTCCCCATTCAGAAAATATAGCATTATCACACCATAGCATAAATATGCACCACTGTTGTAAAAATACAATGAAATAGGGGGATCAATCCTTGTCCCACTACCCCTAAACAACGGGGTAAGGCAGCCTAAACGATGGGCTGCAAAAACAAAAAATACAAACCGGAAAAAGGGTCATGGTGACTCCATCAGATGGGCCCTCCCAATCCTCCAGTGAGGATTCCCTGGACGACTTGGGGACTATATGCGCCCGGCGTGTGAGGGAACCTGTACCCTCGACGCCTACAGCCACCACGGGTACCCCGGTGACGGAGGGTAAGCTGAGAGGCCTCCTAGCCGAACTCCAGCGCAACATAAGCCAGTTCCGCGAGGAGATCAGCAGGGTGTCAACTCGTCTTCACGAAGCGGAGCTGAACACAGCAGTGCAAGACACCCGACTCACTGCCCTGGCGCACACAATACAGTATAAGCTTACAGTATTTCTTTACATTGCCAAGGTAACGAATCGCATCATATCTCTATAAATTTCCTGATTTAGTATTATTGTTGTCTGAATTTATACAGCGCCAACCTAATTCACAGCACTTTAAAATTTGAATGTAAGAAGAAAGCTACAAATAGGAGATAAAATATTACAAACGTTAAAGGAGCACTATAGTGTTAGGAATACAAATTGGTATTCCGAACACTGTAGTGTCCCTCTGCCCCAGGTCCCCTCCCTTCACCACAAACATGTATTACCGGACTTTAGAGTTGCTAGGCTTAAAGTAAAGCAGGAACCAGGAAATAACAGGACTGAACTAGAAAATGCTTTGCCAGCATTATGGGAGATATAGTCCAAAACATCTGGAGTGCCGAAGGTTGCCTTTAGGCCATAGAGGAACACAAATTAAGAAAATAAACAAAACTGTGTACAGAGAAAAAAAAAACCTCTGGTACATGAACACCAAAATGTAGTCAAACAGGCCAAGGTGAGGAATGCGGACTGGAACAGATTGATGAACAAGCTGGGTCTGGTAAACGAACAAGGTAGTCATACAAGCCAAGTCTGATACACAAATACAAGTATAGTCAAAAGAAAAGCTTGGTTAGTAAAAGGAACTCAATATGTGACAAATACACTAAAGGGATCAGAAAGCATGAAAGGACTCAGAGAAAGCACTCCTTAAAGGAACAATATAGGCACCCAGACCACTTTTGCTCATGGAAGTGGTTTGGGTGCAGTGTCCCTCTTAGTTCTGTAATGGAAAACATTGCAGTTTTTCTTAGAAACTGCAATGTTTACGTTGCAGTACTAAGACAGTTTTCCGGGAGTTTACCGAATTCTGAGTGCATTAAACGATGCTTGACATCCAGTGTCAGTGAAATTACTATAGAAAAGCAATGAACTTCTTGGAGATATGGTTAAAATAAGATGGCTTAGTAGGTTTCTCAGGACTCCCAGATTGAGTTGGAATAGAGGACTGTGGCCTTTTATATAAACAAGACCATCCGACGTTCAAGTAACATTCTGCGGTGGCTTCTTAGGTAGGTCATGAACCAATTCCTGTGTTTCTGACAAATGTAGTTGTTGTCTTAATTTCAGCCAAAAAGCATTGAATAGTCCTTCCAGGCAAACCATTTTATTATGTTACAGTCCTCTAGGTTCGAAGGAGCTTGCTGTGTACGCCATCTAAGGCAGATCTGTGCAGTTGCATTGCCTAGATGTTTAGTAGTCTTCAAAGTTACCAGTGATTAATTAAAGACAAGTATAACATGCCAGGATAACCCTCACTGGCACGGGGTGAGGGGACACGGGGTCCATGCTGCATCCCCTGACTTCAGGACAAATCTGAGAGGAGAAATCGGCAGCTTCTCCCACACTCAGAATGTCAGACCAGCCCCCGGTAGGCCTCCGGAGCTTCCAGTAAAAACTGCCACAAATATCCAGGGATGCCTCTAGTACCAGACTTACAGAGGAAAGGTATAGCCCCTTCAGTTTGAATTCTTGGTGTCTCAAGTAAAAAATTGTCTAAATGTGCAAAAAGCAGACTCTCCGGGAACTCTATGTTTACGCTACTGATCAGCAAAGCAGTTAGCACCCCCTGTTTTTCATACATTTAACTTAAATGGTTAAAAGCCCTCAACTGTTAGACCCATACTGTAAAATTATAGTATGTATCATATTCACAATAAAAATGTTCTTACTCATGTTGGCAAGAGCTAGGAAACCTGTTATGGCACTTTACAAAATAATTAATTTTATTTAACAAGAACAACTTGACCACAGGGTCAATGGTTAACCTTCATTAGAATAAGGAAAGCTACAAACATGCCTCATTTTCTCAAACTAGCTATACTCTGTTTTTGCCAATATAATAAGTCATTAAAAAAAATAAAAAAATCTTGTAATGCATCCGTAAAGCTGTGCTCCAGCTGGTAATTTGATTTTGAAAGCATGCAATATATCTGTTCTGATACTATAATATATTTTCTATCAGCATCAATACTAATTCCCTAATTCCCTAGAAACACATACAGTGGTGTATTTTGATTTCCCTAAGCATGACTAAACCTGGGCACCCCCCAATCTAAATTTGTCCCACCCCTTCCTTTCAAGACCACACTTCTTCCTGATTAAGAACCCACCCCTAACTCTTTAAACATCACCTATTTCTACCCCTTTTCAAGGGATACTATAGTGCCAGGAAAACAAAGCTGTTTTCCTAACACTATAGTTCACTATAGTGCACCCCACACAGCACTGGACACTAAAGGGGTTAAAACCCCATCAGTCACTTACCTGAATCGAGCGTCAATGTCCCTCGGCGCTGGGCCAGGCTCCTCCTCTGTGCTGCATTAGGCTTTCCCATAGCAAAGCATTGTATCACTCCTTTCCTATGGGATTTAGCAGATGCTGGATGTCCTCATGCACAGCGTGAGGACGTCCAGCATCAGTTAGGCGACTTTTGGTCGACTAACCACCCGGAAGTCCCTCTATTGACAAACACATTCACTGACAGACACACACTGGCAGATACACACTGACATTCACACACACACACACACACACTCAGTGACAAACACACGTCGTTACTGACAGACATAGATTCACTGATTTGACACACACACTTATTGACAGATATACATAGGCACACTGGCAGACACACAAACGCTGACAGACACTCATTGACAGACATATACTGATAGTCACACACACACACTCAATGGCCTATAGAATGTAAGCTCGATTGAGCAGGGTCCTCTTCAACCTATTGTTCCTGTAAGTTTATTTGTAATTGTCCTATTTATAGTTAAATCCCCTCTCATAATATTGTAAAGCGCTACGGAATCTGTTGGCGCTATATAAATGGCAATAATAATAATAAATAATGACAAAAAGACTATCACTGATGTGACACACTCACAAAAATGCGCGCGCACACACTAACAGATAATAGCAGCAGATGATAAAAAAACTCACCATTGTATTAGGATATAGGAATTTAAAGAGATATATCTATGGCAACATACCTCAATACAGAATGCACCTGTCATGGTTTGACTATACACCCTGTTCCAAATTATTATGCAAATTCTATTTAAGTGTCACAAAGATTAAATATTTTGTTTTTCAGTTTAACTCATGGATGGCATTGTGTCTCAGGGCTCTTTTGATCACTGAAAACAATCTTGGACACCTGTGATAATAAGATTGTCAGGTGAGCCCAATTTAAGGAAAAACTACTAAAGGAGGGTGTTCCACATTATTAAGCAGCACACCATTTTCATGCAATATGGGGAAGAAAAATGATCTCTCTGCTGCTGAAAAGAGTGAAATAGTTCAATGCCTTGGACGAGGTGTGAAAACATTAGATATTTTACGAAAACTTAAGCGTAATCATCGCACTATTAAGAGATTTGTGGCTGATTCAGAGCACAGACAGGTTTGTGCAGATAAAGGCACATTGAGGAATATTTCTGCCAGATCCATGCATCTGATCAAGAGAGCAGCTACTAAAATACCATTACATAGCAGCAAACAGATATTTGAAGCTGCTGGTGCCTCTGGAGTCCCACGGACATCAAGGTGTAGAATACTCCAGAGTTTTGCAACTGTGCATAAACCTTCTATTCGGCCACCGCTAACCAATGCTCACAAGCAGAAACGGCTGGGCAGAAAAATACATGAAGACAAGGAAATGCCTCAAGCCAGGCAGAGCACTCACAAGATGGCGCTGGAGGCGAACCCGAAAGGGAGGCCCAGCCTGGCGAAAATGAAAATCCACTGACCCACAGCACCTTGAAAAAGCTTCTCGGAAAGGGCAAAGGCCCACAATTCCCTGGCAGACACTGTGGAGGGCCTGGTCGCAAGACTAGATAACAGGACCTCAAAATTGCGGATATGGAGGACCGGGCAAGCCGCAAGAACCTGCGTATACGGGGAGTTGCAGAGGCGGTTAAAACGGAGGATCTCACCGCCCATGTCACGGGCCTGCTGAGAGAACTGGCTCAAGACCTGCAAGACTTGCCACAAGACCTGCTCCTGATGGATAGAATCCACAGAACCGCCAAACCAAAATTCTTACCAGCAGACACATCAAGAGACATCCTGCTAAGGGTGCACTATTATCACGCTAAAGAAGCAATACTCAGTGCAAGCAGAAGATGGAAGGAAATGCTTATGGCCTATAGAGGGACCACCATATATGCGGACATCTCCTCATATACCTTAAATAGACAACGGGACTTCCGAGACATAACTACCCAACTCAGGGACAACCACCTCCCATATAGATGGGGCGACCCCACCAAGCTACTAGTGATGAGAGAATGGAAAACCACCATCATTGAATCCCCGGAGGGCAGCCAGCGTATCTTGTGAGATTGGAACATAGCAGCCATGCCAACGACGGAACAAGAGGGGAGCATAGCCAAGGCCTCACAGGACTGGAAGAAGGCGAAAAGGAGATAAGGGGCAGAGACTTTGAGTGTGGATGCTCTATGGCACCTAAATGCACAAGACTACCAACTGCGGGGCAGGGTAACGTACTGAATTACACCACACTCCTAGAGTAACCTAAGTGCTCCAGACTGAGCACGGGAAAGATGGGGGACTACACATTATAGCATAGAGGGACCAGGGGGATCGCAGACCCCAGACTACTATTCCCCACCCAGACTAAAAAGTTGAGCCACACAAGCCTAGCACACCCGCCCGAATAAGAGGAGAATAGCCAGGGAGACATCCACACAACCTTGCACCGAGACCTGGAAAAAAAAAAAAATAATAATAAAAAAATATATATATAATAATAATTAAAAAAAAAAAAATAATAATATATATATATATATATATATATATATAATAATTTAAAAAAATAATAATAATTATATATATATATATAAATATAGATAGCCCAACGTATTATCCAAGGCTTTAGACTACAGTTGGGACCTACCAACGCAAACACCAGAAATAGCCGCAGAGGGAGACAGCTCCCAAAGGACGTGAGGCCATAAGCCTTTTCCCCCAAGGCACGACAATGCAGTGCCAAGCCGACTCAACGGCACTAACAGTTCTTAAGAATGTTTATGTAACTACTTTCGTTTATGTTATTGTATTATTGTATGTTGTTTTATGCAATGTTTACACTCCACATGTTTTGCATTTTGCTAACAAACATGAGATAGGTTAGTGGGTAACCCAACACCAACCGCCACAAAAATAATGATGAGGCCTGGAAGTTGCCAGACCATTGTCACCGACTGTTCCGCAAGCCCAACACGGAAGCTACCTAACACACAGAGGGACACACTGCTCGGCTCGACCAAGCTGGGGAGAGCGGGGACCCTCCAAACCATAGACTACCACAAGAGGTGTAAGGAGTACCAACCCCACAAGCCACCGTGAAATTGTGTTCTTTTAATGTCAACGCACCAGTGAAAAGACACCTGCTCACCAGGGAGGTCAGAGCCCTGGGAACAGACATATTATGCCTCCAAGAAACACATTTTAGACACAATGACCACCCAGCAATACTGACCAACGACTTTCCACATCAATTCCTCGCCACATCTCCCACAAAGGCAAGAGGAGCATCCATCCTAATAAACAAAGATGTCTCGTTCACACTACAGTCCGCAGACATAGACCCGAATGGTCGGTACATCATACTCAAAGGGTTGTTTAACGACATGCTATACACCATCGTAAACATATACTCCCCAAATACAAATCAGAGAAATTTCTTGCACAAAATCCTAAGCGAAAGTCCTGCACGATTACCATCTATATGATGCTTGGAGGATCACACACCCGACAGAAAGGGCATATACCCACTACTCCTACTCTAAAATAGACAGATTCCTTATATCAGGCTCAGCGCTAGACCAACTCATCCACAGCGACATACAGCAAATCACATGGTCCGACTACGCACCAGTAACCATAGAACTAAAAAATAACTATGACTTTAAACATCGTAGCCCTTGGAAAATTAACAACTCCTTGTTGAGGGATGGGAAATTTGTAAACTCCCTGACGAGGGACCTTCAAATGTACTTTCAACTGAATGACAACACAGACGCAACTCTGTGGCTCGCCCACAAAACAGTAGCGCGAGGCCTACTAATACACAGGGCAGCATATGTAAAAAAGACACGCCAAATTCAACTTAGGGCATGGCAGGTAGAACTGTACGAGATGAATAGACTCAATCAACACACCCCATCTGCAGAGACGAAAGCCAGGATAGCCCAGATCACAAAACTCATACACCAGCAAGCACTAGACACACTTAACTCAAACATGCAGAAGCTCAAAATAACCCACTACATACAGGGCAATAAAGCAAGCAAACTACTGGCACAATGACTAAAAACAAGGCAGGCGAATCAGAAAATATCTTACCTCACAGACCAGACAGGTACTAAAATCTCCACCCCCAAGGGAATAAGCGAGGTGTTCGCAACATACTACTCCTCACTATATAACATACAGAAAGACTTGCAGACAAAACACCCAACAAACCTTAGCATCAGGAACTACCTTGGCTAGGTGAAGCTACGTAAGCTCACACCTCAACCACAGTTGGCCCTTACTGAACCGATAGAGGCCCAAGAGATTAGGGACCTAATTAGAGGCCTTCTGTCGGGAAAATCCCGAGGACCAGACGGGTTTGACAACCAGTACTATAAGCAGTTTGGCACAATACTGGCGCCTTACCTAGCCAGAATGTTCACGGACGCAGCCCACAAGGGCAAACTTCCCAGAGAAACGCTGGCCGCTCATATTGTCACGCTCCCTAAACCCAATAAAACCCCAACTGTACCGCAAAACCTCCGACCCATCTCCCTCCTCAACACTGATGTGAAGCTCAAACTAAATGCAAACCAGTTGGGAGACATACTACCACACATAATTCACATTGACCAGGTGGGTTTCATCAAGGGTAGACAGAGAGCGGATAATACCAGGAAGGTCATCAACATCATCCACCACTTGAAGAGCCAGCGGCTGGGGGGGAATGATGGTCTTCCTCGACGCTGAAAAAGCTTTTGACCGCCTGCACTGGGGGTTCCTACGAGCAGTACTGGGCAAGTTTGACATCCCCTCCGGTTTTGTGTCTGTAGTGAAGGCCCACTACAGTGAGCCCTTGGCAAGGGTACTCAATGCAGGATTTTTGTCCGAGCCGTTCCAACTCACGAACGGCACGAGACAGGGCTGCCCCCTATCCCCCCTGTTATATGTCTTGGCGTTGGAGCCGCTGGCGATTAAGATACGGAAAAACCTTGCGATACACTGTCTGGAGATAGGAGTGAGGGTGTACAAGGCGAACATATTCACAGACAACATACTACTCACTACTTAACGTCAGGAAAACCCAAGCTATGGGGATAGGGATACCACAACACACCATAGAACACTTAAAACTCTTATTCCCACTGGAGTGGAGGGATGACCACCTCACGTTCCTTGGACTGAGAATCCAAAAAGAGCCAAGGGGTCTTTTAGACCTCAACTATGGAAGACTACAAGGAGAAATCAGCAACACACTGAAGAAATGGGACGATAAATACATGTCATAGGTGGGGAGACTAGTGGCAGTGAAGATGATGCTACTGCCAACATTTCAATACCTACTTAGAACACTACAGATACCCCTACCCAACACATACTTGAGACGGCTGCAGAAAACCATCACTAGCTTTGTTTAGGCACACAAAAGAATACGAGTAGCCACGAAGATTCTCACAAAAATCTGGCACAGGGAGGGTTGGGAATGCCAGAGGTGCGGATGTACTATAGAGCAGCACTATACCCCCAGGGGGTCTGGGGAATGCCCGGGCCTATGGACCCCGCAGATGGGAGGCGATGGTTGGCTCCTTGTTCCCCTTCCTGACTCTCCCCCCCGCCTCCTCCCCCCACCCTCTTGGGCCCCCCCTGCCTGCCCGGACGCCTGGTCCAACCCTCTTCTCTGCTATTCCTCCTCTTTCTCTACTTTACTTCTCACTCATCTTCTCACTATGGTCCTTGCTCTAGATGAGGGCCTTCTCGCTACTTTTTACATACTAAGCACACATAGGCATCGATAACCCACTGAAGCTTACAATTAGCACAAACACCCACGTAATCACATGCCAGACCGGTAGGCGCCAGGGAATGGAATGGTGTATACACATGCCGAAGCTAAGCTGAATTGGGTACAAAAAGCAGGAGTCAGCCATGGGTACCTCAATACAGATGACACATTGCAATCGGAGCAAGTAAGCAGGGCCACCACTCGTATCTAACATTGCTAGCGGCTCCACCGCATCACTGAAAGATAAGTCATAACCCAAGTATACTCTAAGACCCTTCGATAGCTATACGGTAGGCACCACCGGATGCCCACAGAAACCCACCTTCCCACCCTGGCCACCTGTAACCGAGTCACTGCGCATTATAAATAAAAAACTGACAGCACATATGCGATGTCTGCGCCCCAATGAAGAGCCTTGTGCACTAGGCATGTATTGTATTACCCTATGTCTACCAAGCCTACCAAATGTATGCCTATACTGTAATAAGATGTGTTACGCTTGACCACGGTTTATGCTTAAACCAGAACATCCTGCCTTGTCATATATTGATTTGTCAACTAAAATAAAGAATGAAAAAAAACCTGCTTCTATACTACCTCTTCTTATAATTTTTTTTTTTCTGTAAGATCGTAATATTTTCCTAGGGAAATGTTTACCCATTACCTATGTATTATCCACATTGCAGTCTTTAAGAGAATGTAATTCTTCATGCAGCCATAGTTATATGCATCTTGAGAGTAGGGCATTAGTTACCCATTCTCTGGCCCTCGTATTTAGTCACTAAATGAACTGATTACAGTATTGCAAGAGTCAATCTAGGCTGGTGTATTAAATAATGCATTATTGAAATGACTGTAAAATAATAAACTTGCTTTGTTTCCCTTGCTACAAATGTACACGTGCTCTAAATGTCTGCAGTTATAAGCATCAGAAATGATGATAAGAAAAGGTACTTTTTTTACTACTTTTTTTTTGTTGGACTGAATTGGATTACTGATGTGTTTAGGCCTGTTTACAAATGTTTGCAACAGTGATGGGTAGCATGATACGAGACTGGAGGTGAGTAGCAAAGGCAGGGAATATAACCTAATAAAATATAAAATGTATTTTAAATGTGATATATATGCCAATCTATCTGTTTGCTGATATCGAGCTAGCGCAGAACATCGATATTAAAATAGAACTTGTTAGGTTATACTTGCATGCCTGCCAGGCACAGCTCTTTCCTTTACTAATAAAATATATATTTTTTTATACAGACAGAACATCCTAATCCTGGTGTAAGATATCCAGGGACCACTCGCGTGGCTTACTTGCCTGATTGCCCTGAAGGAAATAAAGTTCTTGCACTGTTCAAGAAAGCCTTTGACCAGCGTTTAACCTTTACCATTGGTACTTCAATGACAACAGGGAGACCCAATGTCATCACGTGGAATGACATTCATCACAAAACCAACTGCACAGGAGGACCACAGCTGTAAGTGCTCATTAATAACACTTTCTGGCAACCTCAGATAACATAATTCTGCTGCTAAAAGGCTGAACTGAGTATAAAATTAATCCCTTCAAGAAATGTTTTGTAGTTATGTCAGTTAGCACTGTATATATTTTAAAGGGGCTCTATTACAGCAGATCACATTTATGGATGGTCTTGTTGGCTCGTCCATTAATCTGTGTTGTACTCTGGCACATGTGCAGTGATGCAGGCTCCTGGCAGATAAGGCGCCAGGAACTGAAAAAAGAGGGAGAGCTTCAGGTAATCATATCTACCTTTAGCTTCACTACACTGCACACAATGTGAGGATATTCCTTTCAGGGGTCTTGGCAGAATGTGCAAAGATTCCTGAAAGGGGCAAAGATATCTTCAAAAATGTTTACAATTTTATGACAGCCTCAAGTCTCCAGATTTAAATGAGTTTACATTAACTAAAAATAAGAGCATGGGTATAAATATTTATCCATGGGAAAAATATCAACAATGGTATTAGTACTTAATTTATAATTTCCAACCTTCCTTTCATGTGTGCATACGTGGCTCAAACAGAGGTAGGGATCTGCACTGCAGACCTTTATTAACATTTGAGTAGGAAGGAGCCGTTTAAAAGCTGCAGTAATTTTTATAAATGACTTCTGATATAAGCAACTGTGTGCAGAGATACAGCACATGGGACCTCTCTGCTCATTGTTCCTGCACTGCCATTGTGCTTGTTTCGCCTCAGGTGGGCATGATGATCCTGTAGTGTCACCTGACATCACAAAGTTTTTTTCTTTTTATTCTTTCTGGTCCATGTATTCCGCAGATAATGTGATGTAAACCTTCAACTGTCACCCCCTCAACAAAAGCAGCATCTCCATGTCCCTCTTTGATATGTAGAAGCTCAATGTGTGACCCCAATTCCCGAAAAAAAAAAAAAAGTGTTCGAGAATGTGTTTTAATTATTTGTGTATTTTTCCTCTCAGATTTGGATACCCAGATCCCACCTACTTGATGAGAGTACAGGAGGAGCTCCGAGCCAAAGGCATCACAGCCGATTAAAGAAGCCCATCCTCCATTACTTAAAAAAACATAACCGAAACATGGGGAACAAAAAACATCTGTATCTTTCACTGGTTCAAACCTAATTTTTCATGAGGGGAAACATGCCTTTTATCTTTTTTTTTTTCCCTTACCCTCATCAGCATAACTGATTAGATACTGCTAGTGGCAGCAGTAAGGATACCGACCGATTGGACTGCAGGGTGGTGCTGCAGAACATTGGGGAACATTTCTTAGCAAAACTCTGCTAAACTGTCTAATGTGGAGGGCCTTATCGAGAGCTGGTTTTGGAAGTGTTTCCCAAGATACTTTAAGAAAGAACTACGGAGTCTGTTGAACATTTTACAGTGGAAGAGACTGTATAATGAACCAGTGATTTTTATGCAGGATCCTTGCAATGAGCAGGTTTACTTGCGGTCATACACTTTTAATGTTTGAAGGGGGATAAGAGAATTGTTCGGCATCCTACGGTGTTTTCTGGTTCCTGCAGTTCTGGTATTCTGCTGTTTTTCAAGTTGCAACATGTTTTGGATCTTAGTAGTTAATAAGCCATTAGAAAGGACTTGACATAGTTGATGTTGCAATGCATTCTGGATCCTGTAGTTCTACCTTTGTTAAAGTATTGCAATACATTTAGGCTCTCGTAATATTCATACCTCTGTTATGGCCCAGTGTACTAGATGCTGCAGTGCAATTTAAAACCTGGAGCTGTGGTTCATTTTACAATATAATATATTTTTGTGTTTGTGACATAACATACACAATGTATTTTTTTTTATTATTTACCAACCAAATTTGGTATCTGAATCCAAAACTGAAAAAGTAATTTTTATTTGTTTTTAATTGTTTTTACATTGTCTCAGTCTGACTTTCAGAGTATGCTAAATACAAGTTAATAAATTTATTTTATCACCAGATTTTCTAGGACAGTGTTGTAGTAAGACTGGCAGAGTGTCACAGAGGTAAAGTTTAATAATATTTAATAAGTAATGCCTAGTTGACCTCTTTGTTTTATTAGTGTATTCACAAGTGTTTATTCCTGAAAAAAGGAATAGTGGGGTACGAGATGGATAAATAGCAAAGTTGAAAACTTTAAAATGTCACTGTTTTAGCTTAAACTTTGCAATCCATTTATCTATGTAGCAAATTGTACACTAGTACAAAATAACAGCTTGGAAATAAATAGTAATAAAGAGGACTGTACAATTTTACGCCCATTGATTGAACAGTGGTTTTGTTAATGCAACTGACAGTGATTACATTTCTCCTTCAAAAAAGTCTCCAAAAGATCTACTTAAGATCATATTTACAAAGGGAATTGGCTTTACTCAGAGAAATGTTGAAGTTTAATTTCAAGTTAAATCACATTGTGATAGATGGTCCAGAGACTATCTATTAAGAGGAAAACGGTATAGTTGAAATGCCTAGACAACATAGATGATGAAACCATAGTCAGTTCTCTTTCTAATTATCCATTACCCATCAATAGAAACATTTAGGTCAGAGATGAGATGTTAGGTTTGATCAAACATTATTTTTTACTAAGTATTTTTTTTTTAACATTTTGTTTTGGGGATTCATTTGGCATTTCATTTTTTGTAATCGATTATTCATAACACTGTTGTTAGTTAAAGGAACACTTCAAGCACCATATCCAATAGAGCCTGCTGTAGTGGTTATTGTACCAGGAGAGCCCAGGTGCCCTCCCAGGATAAGTAATCAAGTCGTTTAGGAACCTTGGTCATGCCAGGTGCCCACTGTTTTCTCCCTTGCTGCTAAGAGCTCCTTGTAACAGCATTCCGCTGACTGCTTCCAGCACCTAGGGAGGTGGCAGTGGGCGGCCTGTGGATCACAGGTTAGTTGTCAATTGCTTCTTAAATGGTTTGACTCGTTACTTTTGGAGGGCACTGCACCATAACCACTGCAGTGGGATGTAGTGGTTATGGTGCTTAGAGTGTTTCTTTAACACGATTTCTGAATATTCAAGCAGAGAAGTATTGTATTTCCTTATCCTGTTAATTAAAACAATGTATTAAAGCAAAAGAGGCTTTTCACTAAGGACCTTATTAAAAACTGTTAGATTCAAAGTTATGTTCCACGTACAATGATCGTTTAGCAAAAAAAATAAATTATACAGTTTATGGGAAAAAACACAAAAATACAATTGCAAACTTCTTGTAAACTATGAGAATTCTTAGTTACATTCTACAGGAAGCATTACAATAAAGTTTAAAGGGACATTGTCAGAAAAATGTTTTGTTAAAAGTTTTGGATCGTTAACAATAAAACACAAGCTCTTAACATTGGAATGATTTTTTTATTTTTACTTTTGTTTGAATTACATTACATGAGAATAATGCCACAAACTAGTAAATATCATGTATTTCATCCTCATTATCAGCCATTACGTGTACATTTCCAATATTGCCCATTTGTTGATATTACTGTGTAGTACTTAAAGCGGCACCGTCATGCCTAACTTTCCTTTCTCCTATTGTTTCCTCTTACTCTCTCAGACTCGGTTCTTCTTTCTTTATTTCTGATCTAGTTTTATTTAAAACATAAGACAAAGCAGGAACTACTTTTTCTTATGTGTTTTACCTACACTTGACTTTCTTTGACCAAATGAGTAATCGGCTCCATTTGCTGTATCATGGGGAAGGATAAGTACTTTCTCAGACACAGGATATTGAGCTGACTTAGCTCCTCCTTTGGTCAAAAACAATCAGGCGAAGGAAAAATACATTGTACAAAGTAGTTCCTAGTTTGTCTTATGTTTTAAAGAATACTAGATCATAAATAAATAAAAGTAGAACAAATTCTGAGAGAGGAAGAGAAGAGGAAACAATAGGAGGAAGGTAAGTTCGGCATGACAGAGCCCCTTTAAGTTTCAACTCTGGTAAAAATGGGCAGCATAAACATGTAATATCATAACAATTCACCCACCTATAATGATGCAATATACTGGGCATTTTTGCCCAGATGTAGAACTTGGATGCCTATTGGCATTTCGGTCTAAGCTTAATGGCTGTTGGCCACTTCCTATTATTTATTTGCAGTTTGGCCTATCCCTCTTACAAATCCAACCATTTCATTAATTCTCTTTAGTTGCTTCCATTCACCAACTGTACACATAGTAACTTTGACGTGCTGTGCTTTCATGTTGAGGGTTTGGCAATTATATTGAAAGAAGTGAAGATGGACTCATACATACAAATAGTGTATTTTTTTAAAAATGTAAAATTTAAGTAAGGTAATCTGGAGAGATGGGTTCACTTCTAGCTTACGTGACTTCTATAGGAGTCATTGAATCCAATCCTTTTCCCAACCTGCTTTCATATTCCTCCAAGCTCTCCTGATTGAATCCTCATCAATTTCAATAGTGGCTGAGGTAGGGGAAACAATTGCTGGACTCGTACATAATCTAAATGGAGTAATTTACGGGAAGATATCCTTGTATTTTGCATTGGCCATGGTAGATTGCAAGTGACATTTCCAATTTTGCTTAAATCCAGGTGAAAATTCTCATGTCTTGGTAACACCTTGGGCGTGTTTGGGAAACCCCAGGACTTGGTGAATAATCTTTATAACTGTTAGTAAATGAAGCTCTTTATTTTAGAAATAGGATATAAAGGCCATACATGCATACAATCTCTTATCAATTCTAAAAAAAAATCCACGTTTAATTAATAAACACCTCAGGAAATGAGGTCTACCGTATTTTCTTAAATACACATGCACACATTTTAAAGTATTAGGGCATAGTTATTTAGTATTAAATACTGCTTCAGTTTCTGTTCTGAATTTGCATTCCATAATACTAATCCATGTTCGAACTCGTTCTTTTTGTTATTTAAATGTGTTTTTGTTTTTAATGAAAATTATTTTTTTGATATGCAGAAACACTTTGGACTGTATTTAACATCTAAAATAAAATCAAAGGGTTTATTATTAGAGAAAGTAAAAAACAGAGAGGGACCAGAATGCTTTGCAATTTAGGATGTTCTATTGCAATACTGAAGGCTGGTGTATGCTTCAGGTAAAATGGCTGACAGATTAAGTGGTGTTTGAGACATTCCATCAAATGTGTAATATTCTTTTTATAACTGTAATGTGTGATACCTGTACATTGCTTGTATCCATTATCTCCTAACAATCATTTGTTATGTTTGAGCATAGTTTCTAGTTTCATAGTTTGTTTTTGTTCGTTTTGGGTTTGTAGTAGAAATCAACAATAAGTGCTAGTTTATAACATTCATTTTTATTTAAATTACTTTTTTTTTTTTTGCACTTTACTATAAAGGCATTTTTCTGACGGTGTTATGCTTTGCTAACCTGGCAAAAATTACAGGCTAAAATATATGGGTAACTTATAATTATGTGTGCCTAGGGCACAGCACAGTCTGATGTCATTTTGGTAATCTTAGATGCTTAAGATCAAAAGGGCGATTATTGTAAATTCATTATTTTGTAAATTTATGGGGGGAGGTTTGGGGGTGAAAATTTGTGATATGATAATTTTAATATTTAAATGTGACCTGTTTCACTTTGCCTTACCATGCATCATTTTAAAAATATCATTTACTTTTACATCTTCCATTGCAATTTTAGTACTTTGAACTTTTTATCTCATTGTTTTTCTGTTCTGTTTTAAACTGCAATAGAAAACCAAGATATGTTATCTATCTGTCTCCGTTTCTCTTCCTGTTAAAATCATGGTAATGATGCAAAGAGAAGGCACTACTCTCCACTGCTTACTTCTCTTCTTGAACAGAGTTAATATTTTTAGTACACCACTTGATTAATGGGGGACATCTTGAAACTATTTAATGGAAGCATAGGGTGGCTTGCTACAAATCTCATCAGCTTCATTTGGGTATGGTGGGAGTTGCGTTACAAGAATAGCTACAAAGTATAGATTAAAAAGGAAAGTGCTTAAAGGAATATTCCAAACACAGTAAATTGAGTGTCGTGGCCTCCCTCCAATGTAAGTAGTCAAGCCATTTAGTGATATAGTTTGAATTTTACCTGGAGCACACTCCTTTCTTGCCAGACACTTTCTGCTCTGAGTGAAGCCCAGCGGTGCAGAGCTTGATTCACTGGCTGAGATGCCATAAACTGGCCCTGCACTGCAAAACGTAGCTGTGGAGAGCTAACAGAATCTCCAAATCAAAAGCTTCTGGCTCCCTGAAGGCTGAGAGGAGGCGAGGAGCTGTGACTGGCGGACCCAGGTAAGAAGTAATTCTATTACTATACGGTTTGACTACTTACAATGGGAAAGACGGGTGCCAGGGCATGCCGGCTACCATACCAATTAGAATCCACTGTAGCGGTTATCGTGATTGAAGTGTTCCTTTTTATTTCATTGATGTAAATGTCATTCAGCTATACCATTAGGATGGGCCATTTTAGAAATGCTGGTTCTTACCCCATGTTGGCACCAGAAACGTGTTTCTCAGACCTGAATTCAGAAACATTAAAGGGACACTGCAAACACCATAATCGTGTCGGATCCTTGCTAAGTCCCCGTCCTTTGCAGGATACAATTGCTTATAACTGAAGTATTTGCAATAATCTCTGCAACTATAAGCCTGCCTCTCCAGTGTCTGAGGTCAGAAGAGGAAACTATACATCCCCCTCTGCCTTTGCATTGATTTATTGATGAGCATACAACCTGCGATTGCTATAGAAAGCCCCTAGCTCTGCTGACATGTTTCTTTACTGCTAACTGAAGAAGTCTACACATAGGATGCGTGATCGTGTCTGACAGCAGTATCAAAGGTATGAATGGAGCTGTCAGTTTGCTATCTTATGTAATGAATGGAAATGCTTATCTACATATCTATTAAAACGCAGCTTGGCAGCATATGTGGCATAGGTGAAGGTGCCACTAAACCAAACAAGAGTTCCCCTCAACTAATTGAGCAGCATCGTGGTCTGGACTAAGCTCTCGGAGATGTAAGAATCCCATGAAATGCAGGAACTTAAAAAGTATTTTTTATTTTATTCTGTATTATAAATGATTTTAATACATTATCTAAATAATTCACACACACACACACACAAAAAAATCCCATCCAGACTGCAGTATCCCTTTAATAATTAACAGGTAGCTACTAGTCATTGGGCAATATTTGCAAACTTCTGTTTGGTAATCTGTCAAGAGCAGAGCCTTCAGTGTGAATGTGCATATGAAATGATGTAACAATTGCACCATATGTTGGCTCTTCCACCTCAAGGATTCTTTATAAACACACTGCTGATACTGCAAATATATGAGCCATAATGCAGAGGCCTTTTCAAGGACATTCGCTATGGCTAACTATAAAATCTGCTCACTTGTCTATTTTAAGCGTGAAGTGGGTCACTTACAGGGAAGTTATGGTAGACGATCAAAATGCATGTGAACCTTCTTTTCTGTAGACTTCTTTACAAGTAACATTGTACCATTTCTAGGATGCATTTATATAACATTGGATTAAAAGTTATAAGACATGCCCTGGTGGACTGAAATTCTCTGCATAGTTTCACTATATATTCATTGACTTCTGTATGCTCTTTGATCAATCTTGGTTGGGTATTAGCTGTTGAAACACCAGAGGAAGCTATGGGCATATTTTTATTAATTAACATCCCAGGCCAAACGTAACAAGTTTCTCTTGTAATATTTGACAAGCCTTTTGCAAGCTCTCTTTGACTGGTCGAAGTCCGTTTTTACTAATGCAATACCCATGGCTTATTTCAGCAAAATTGGTTAAGAAGTTACCATACTGTTTAAGTAGGACATCTTGTATTATATGTTCACCTTTTTTGATCAGTAGTTCTTAACCTAAAACACAATGTTCTACAGTAAATAGTTGTTTAAAATGTTAGCAAACGGCTAAATTATTTTGGTTATTAATTATTCCTGCTCCAATAGCTTTACTAGTTTTAGAGTTCTGGATAAGCTAATTGATTTTTAGACAACAAGGAACGGGAAATAATACATTTGTTTTGCGGATGATTGGAAAATTGTGATTTTTTTTTTAAAGGCAATGTTGTAATTACAGTGTTGTTTTTGCAGTGAATCTGCTGTACGAAAGAGGCATTATGTGATTTATCGATTTATTTTTTATTTTTTCTTATTTCAACTTTTATTTTAAAATCTTTCATGCCAGAGGGAGAAGCAATTAGCTGCCGATCTCTAGCAGAGAAAGTTTCATCCAAAACAGAAGGGCTTATAGAACTGCACCTAGGTCTTACCCATGTGCATTGTATTGTAATATAGTGTACATATTTGCGGGTCACTTTAAGGGACATTGTGGGTATGTTTTGATGTATTCACTAAGGCTGTAATAAAAAGAGACATATCTGAAATATTAATTACTGTCTCCAAAGAGCTTTTCTTTATCATGGTCAAGTCTTGTTTCTAAAAATTGTATGGATAGCATTATTCCTTCAGGAACCAGCAGCGTAATGTAGGCCTTCCCAATCCAAGAGAGCATACATAGTACAAATAGATCACACACAAACAAAAAAAAAAACAACCAAAAAAACAGCATGCAACATTTAGAAACTCCATTTGATCTTGAGGAACCATTCTGTTGGTGAAAAAGTGGTTTATATTTTGTCAAGGAAAAGGCATGGATTTGATTATGATAGCTTTTATTTTCCAATGATGGGGAAAATAATTCACCCTTTTTACCTATACAGTTTGGTTTTGCTACTTTCCTCTTTATAGCTAATACAATTTAACATGCTTTGCAGTGTGTGTAGAATCGTATGAGTATATTCGTGCAGGTTGCTTGGGGTTCCTGCATTCTATGGAATATCTATGTATCTAAAACCAGATTTAATGCAACTGGGAAAATGCCCTACTTTACACTAATTTCAGATTATTTTTTTGCACTTATGTATTATTAAGGTACATCAATCTAATAGAAATGTGTTTGCATTTTCTCGCTCACTTTGAGGTGCTCAAGGAGACATAATGTTACTTTGAAAAGAAAACATGTTTAAAAAAAGGGATATGAAAGAGCATCTTGTAACCTACCGTACATATAAACCTCACATATATTGACAAATCACTTATGCAGTTTTTTGTTTTTTTTACAGCACGCTGGAAAATGTCACTACACAAAATTACAAGCAAATGATGAAATTAAAATTGTGAATTAATGTTCATTTCAGTTGTTTCAAAAGCTCTGCATGATGTATAAAAACAAAATTATATGAGAGATTTATTCCTACATCTTTGTCGATTTTCCTGCCTCACTTGATGAACCAGGTCGGTCAGGTAGAATCATTAGACACATGATTCTGCTTGATTGAGTTTTTGAATTGGATCCATCCATCACTTGTCACACCAGCCACATGGGAGCCTTTTAAATTGTCTCATAGTGAAAAATCGGGACAGAGCTGGGATGCACTTTCATATATTTTTTAAAAAATGTTAAGGTATTGAGTAGTGTTTCTGAAATAAGACAAATATGCAGAAATAACGCTTACAGTGCTGGAAAATTAAAAAATGCTCTCTCGTTTTAGTGGTTGCTTATCTTTTATAGTGTATTACCATATGTTCCTATATGTTCCATGCCACATGGTCATTGGAACTAAAAAAAAATGCTGAATAAATCGGCTTAATTGGGGAAATGTAGGTTGCAGCAGAGATAAAAATGCTTACTAATACTCATTACATGTTTGTTCCAAATATTCAAATTACATAGGCTTTTAGAGTTTAATTATCCCTTTTAATTCTAATCATCTTAACAATATATATAAACCTCCACAACAGTTGGAACGTTACTGAGGTAATAGTGAACACAATTGTTAAAGCAGCATGAATCGGATGCTACTTAAAATTGCTTCTGGATGTGCCTCAATTACCATTTTTTCTGTGTAGATTTGGAATCCAGATCAGATTGATGCTGGGCTGAGCACCCCACCCATCCACTATAGGTACCAGTTTGGAGGTGACAACAGGACAGCATAGGATGCAGAGTTTCTGGAAGCAGTTTAAACTGCAAGTAAATATTGCAAGTTAGCATGTATTTCTCCCATTTTAAAATTAGTGTAGGACCCACCATATTGGAGTACTGTGACGTAGTGATTGGCTTAACACAATATGGCCATATGGTGTAACTGAATCCTCATATTTGTTTGCTAAGATGGGATTTTAAGTAGCCTTGTAAAATGTAAAACTGTATTTTTGTCTTTGTGTGCTGTTACTGTATTTTGTATATATTTTGGTCTTTATGGCAGCTCCACAACACTTTGTTTTCAATATTTGGACACTGATACAATTTTCCTAATTTTTGTTCTGTACGCCACCACAATGGATTTGAAATGGAACATCCGAGATGCAATTAAAGAGCAGACTTTCAGCTCTAATTCAACTGGTTAAACAAAATTATCATCATTACATAGCTGAAAAGAGACACGTGTCCATTAACCCCTTAACGACCGAGGACGGTTCAGGACCGTCATCGGCATTTTTGCGTTGCCGACCGATGACGGTCCTGAACCGTCCTAACGGTCAGATGTACTTACCTGATCGCCGTTGTTCCCCCGGCGGCGATCGGCGGTGCTCCCGTTGTGGGGAGACTGCCTGCAGCCCAGACAGTCTCCCCATGGCGGATTAGGACCCCTGGGGCCATGTGATCGCTCAACAGGGTGACCACGTGGTCATAATAGGTGTCCATGTGTCTGCCTGCAGGGGGACTGTCTGTGCTGACAGGCAGTCTCCCTGCTAGTGTAAAATCAAAAAAAAAATAAAGTTAAAGTTAATAAAAAAATAATAATAATTATATATGTGTATATATATATATATATATATATATGATATATAGACATATATTAGACCTATATAATATACGTCTATATATCCTATATGTAATGTCATGATAAGTGTATTTTTATATTAATATGTACATATATAAAAATACACTTATAATTAAATTACACACGTATATATATATAATATATATAATAACTATATATTGTATATATATTATTATAAAATACAAATAATAAGTAAATTAAATAAAAAAAAATTAAAAATAATATGTAATTTTTGTAAAAAATTTTATTATCTATATGCAATTTTATTCTAACTGTATTTTGATATTAAAATATATATATTTATATCAAAATACACTTAGAATGAAATTGTATATATATCTATGTATATATAAATAAATAAATATAATACGAAATATTACATAAATAATTATTATAAATATACACGTAGACTTAAAATATATAAATATGCATATATATTTAAATTCTACGTGCATATTTATGTAATATTTTTACATAATTAAGTAATTTTATTAATTGCAATTTGAGGGACCTGACTGCCAACCCAGGCCGGAATTCCAGAGAATTTAATTTGCTAGCACTGTATTTTACCCTGTAACTTTCTATGACACCCTAAAACCTGTACATGGGGGGTACCGTTTTACTCGGGAGACTTCACTGAACACAAATATTAGTGATTCAAAACAGCAAAACCTATCACAGCGATGATATTGTCAGTGAAAGTGACTTTGTTTCGCATTTTTCACACACAAACAGCACTTTTACTGATGATATTGTTGTGATATGTTTTCCTGTTTTGAAACACTAATATTTGTGTTCAAGAAAGTCTCCCGAGTATAATAGTACCCCCCATGTACAGATTTTATAGCGTTTTTGAAAGTTACAGGGTCAAATATATGGGTCAAATATTTTTACATTGAAAATGGCCAGGTTGGTTATGTTGCCTTTGAGAGCGTATGGTAGCCCAGGAATGAGAATTAACCCCATGATGGCATACCATTTGCAAAAGAAGACAACAAAAGGTATTGCAAATGGGGTATGTCCAGTCTTTTTTAGTAGCCACTTAGTCACAAACACTGGCCAAAATTAGCGTTCAATTTAGTTTTTTTGTTTTTTCACACAGAAAACAAATATGATTGCTAACTTTGGCCAGTGTTTGCGACTAGGTGCCTACTAAAAAAGACTGGACATACCCTATATTGAATACCCTGGTTTGTCTACTTTAAAAAAGATATGTACATGTGGGGTGTTATTCAGAGACTTTTGGCAGATAATAGTGTTCCAATGTCACTATTGATAAATTTGAAAGAATATATGTTTTGAAATCGCAATATCCTACTTGTACCTATAACCCTATAACTTGCAAAAAAGCATGTAAACACTGGGTATTTTAAAACTCAGGACAATATTTTTAATCTATTTAGCAGTTTTTTTTATTCGCTTTTGTAGATGAGTAAAATATTTTTCAAGTAAAAGTCAAAAAAACATGAATTTTTTTAAATTTTTCATCATATTTGTTTGTTT
The DNA here is from genome assembly GCF_036172605.1 of Pelobates fuscus. NCBI lineage: Eukaryota > Metazoa > Chordata > Amphibia > Anura > Pelobatidae > Pelobates > Pelobates fuscus. The sequence goes on from NC_086317.1 coordinate 398,278,824, forward strand.
TTTTTAAAATTAAATTACATGAGATTATATAAATAATGGTATGTAAAGAAAGCCTTTTTTGTCCTGAAAAAAACAATATATCATTTGTATAGGAACAGTAAATGAGAGAGCGGAAAATTACAGCTAAACACAAACCCCACAAAAGTGTAAAAAGAGGCCTGGTCGCAAATGTACAATGCATCGCAAAAACAGTCCAGTCCTTAAGGGGTTAAGTTCAGCCTTTCTTACATTTGTTTTTGCTGTTGATCCAAAAGAAGTGTGAAAATCTACCGGTTGGCTTGTTTGTAGAAGAACTCAGTTGCAGTGGAACGACAACCCATTTGCAACCCTACATTCCAAGGTGCCTGAGAGTGGTACAGGAACCTGGGAGATCTATAAGGGCATGCGTCTCTTATTTACAGAGGAAGCAAAGAAGTCAGAAAGGCAAGAAGAGTTGTCAGGTGCCGGCAGCAAAGGAGCAAGGTCAAGAGTCAACCTGAAGGTCAGAAGGAGATCCACAAATGATCTGGCAGGATACCAGAAGCCACGGGTCAGAGACAAAAAGTGTGGGCAGGGTTAAAGCCGAAGGTCAGAAGCCGAGAAATATTACTGGGAATCAGGGACAAGAACCAGGATACTAGGAGACTTGAGCAAGCACCAGAAGAACCAGGCACTGACTAAGTTCAGGAAGAGCCGATCACATGGGCGGCTCCCACCACCAGGTGATTGACTCAGCCATTGCAAATTACTCCACCTCTTTGTCTCCTAGGTTGCTTTCACAGTATGATTTGGATCATTGTCCATCTGTAAAGTGAAGCACTGTCCAATTAACTTTGCTGAATCTGAGCAGACTGTGATGGTAGTCACAGTCACTGGGGGTGGAAGACAGACACTATATGTGGGTCCCCAGATTCCTTTTGTGTTTTTGTCACCCTGTGCCCATTATTGGTGCAGAGTATGTTGAATGTATTGCTTTTCTGTGCCTTCCTCCCTCCCCCCCCCCTTTTCCTGACCTATAGTTTCCCCAGCAGGGCATTGTCCCAGGGACACTGCCAGTCCAATTTAAGCTAGCTGCTTTGTCCCCCCTCAATCTACCCTCATCTCTTGCTATTGTCTGACCCCACCCTTCCTTGTACTATAGTACTCTATGCACCCTATTGTATATAAACGAGGCTGTTGGAGGCCTCAAATATGTGTGCTATGTAGATGGAACTTAAAGTCTCCTGGGCCACTCTTTACTAGATAAGCCAGCAGGGGTATGTATGTATGTGTATGTATATGTATATATATATATATATAGTGATACTTGCTATATACCGTGTTTCCCCGAAAATACGCCCTACCCCGAAAATAAGCCCTAGCTGAATTTTCGGGGTGGGCTGCAATATAAGCCCTACCCCAGAAAATAAGACCTAGGCAGGGCCGGCATCCGCCGGCCCTTTAAATGCCTCAGCCGCCTGAGCGTTCTATAGAGATAATATTACAGGGAGGGAGGGAAGGGGAGAATATTACAGGGAGGGAAGGGGAGAATATTACAGGGAGGGAGGGGGGGAGAATATTACAGGGAGGGAGGGGGGAGAGTATTACAGGGAGGGAGGGAGGGAGGGGAGAATATTACAGGGAGGGGGAGGTGAGGGTCTCTGGGGGGGTTACACAGCGCGGACACTGGCTGACAGACTGGCTCTAAGCCCTACCCTGAAAATAAGCCCTAGTGTTTTTTTTGTAATTAAAATTAATATAAGACCCGGTCTTATTTTCGGAGAAACACGGTATATGTACACACTTTGGGGGTATAGGGCCTAAGCCCCCGACACCATACAGCTGTGTGCATGAGCATACATGGCCAGGTGCATATGTATCATTTACCTAGGGAATAGATAGCAATGTTCTGCTGGGAAAACTTGGGTCCTAGCATTCATGTGTAAGTTATTTGACACATACCACCTACCAAGAGATTGTTGCAGACCACGTAAACTCAATTCATGGCATTGGTGTTCCCTGATGTCAGTGGCCTCTTACAGCAGGATAACGCACTCTGCCACAATGCAATAAAAGTTCAGGAATGGTTAGAGGAACACAACAAAGAGTTCAAGGTTTTGCCTTGCCTTTCAAATTCCACAGATCTAAATCAAGCTGAGGATCTGTGGGATGTACTGGAACAACAAATCCAATCCCTGGAGGCCCCACCTTGCAACTAGTGGGACTTAAAGGGTCTGCTGCTAATGTTTTGGTGCCAGATACCACTGGACATGTTCACAGGTTTTCTGGAGTCCATGCCTTGGTGCATCAGAACTGCTTTGGCAGCATGAGAGGATCTACACGATATTAGGAAAGAGGTTTTCATGTAGTGGCTGATCAGTGTATGGTGCAAATTAATTTATTTATTGTAAAGCACATTTCTTGAGCTTTACTATTTATGTACACATTATTAATGACAAAACTGTGAAGAATTTATAAAATGTGGCCAGTATTGCAGACAGACATGCATAGTGTGGGCTCCTCACATACAGCTTGAAATCCACTAACCTATGGTGGGAATATACATACAGCAGTTAATCAAACAACTACCTACCTGATTCTGAATACTGGAGAGCACTACTGAGCAAGACTGAAGCCCCACTTTCAAGCCTGCAGTCTGCGGCCTACACGCCTTTTCCTTGGGGCAGGGGGGGGGGGAGAGTGGGAGAAACGGTTGATCTCCCGGCCTGGATCTTCTGGCATCGGTGACATCTGCATTTGTGCTCTGTTTCCCTATCCCCCTGTGGACCGGTGGTTGATATCCCGGTCCCCACTGGTGAAATATTGTCGCCTACTCGGTCTTTGAAACTACTTGGATATGGAGAATCTAGGCATACCTCTTGAAATGGCCGTCCTAGTGCCCACTATAGCCAGTGCATTTCCACAGCCGCCTGCGAGTATAGACCCGATTCTTTAGACGTTTGTGCACAATTTTGGACGAAACTCAGCAGTCGGATACTCATCGCTACTCTCCTAAGTCGAGATAAGGCATCTCAGATCCAGCCAGCTGACCGGCACCACAAGCCTGCCTTTCTTTCACGCATCCCCCGCGCGCCATCTCGGAGGTGGAAAAACTGGCAGCGGGCGCATTGGTACCAAAGGTATGGAGTACATGCTCGCTCTCCCTCACATTGGCTGCAAGCCATCAGGAAGCATCCCCCTAAGCACAGTCACTCTGATGGAAAAGTCCTGACTGAGCGGTGCTGGGTGCGAGGGACCGGTGAGCTCAATTCCAATAATACTACCATGCCGCGCAACTCACCCAAATCCAAAATCTGCACTCCCCTATAGGAACCAAAAGATGGGTAGCTCTAGAACACGATCTCTTCGGCTTCGACTTCCCTTCTCTCTACCTCTGGGTACCAGGGAAATCACGCCCCCTGCCGCCCCCATCACTCACCAACTCTATAGACACATGGAACAAAATCACCAAGAAATTCCCCATCATCAATGACCCCACACCTAAGACCCCCATCTTGCGCAATAGGACATTCCCTCCAGGCATGACACCCAAAGATTTCGCTCACTACGAACAAAATTACCTTTATAGTCTGTACCACTTCTTCGCGAGCGGCAGAATAATCCCATATACAAAACACAGGAACACTCCACCCACTATACAAAACACAGGAACACTCCACCCAACTAGGAGGGAGATCGAGCCCCCAATGTAGCAGACTGAAAACAAGGAATACCCACCTAACGAAGACACCCAAAGACTTTGGCCCAGGTCATGGTCACGGGCCCACAAAGGAGCCTGAGCTAGAGTCCTACAAGCTCAGAAAGCCCTAGGGCACTCCCGTCCCCTCTCTCTCCTCGCCCACACCAGATAGGCACTATACTGTCTCCGAACTAAACACCTTGGCTTACAACAGGGAACCAACCCTAGCGAACAGATCCACACACTGGCCAACAGAGAAACATCCTCAACCCATCACATTGGGCTACTATCATGGTATATACCCATTTTTCCCCTTCGTTTTTTTTTTCCTTTCTTTTCTTTTTACAATTCAATTAAAGTTCTTGTTCAATTATTTAAAAATAAGAAATAAATGCAAAATCTGATGGAATGCAAACAAATCAATTACCCATGTTTATAATGTTACATGCTCTAACAAACATGACCTTCCCTTCTGTAAACCAAATGACACAAGTATTGTGAATTGGCTTTTGCATAAGCCTACACTGTCATACTACCACATTTCTATCAGTGCAAAAATAAAGAATTTATTAAAAGATTTTTTTTTTTAAATTATGGTTTAATACATTATACAAAACGTGAAAATTCGTGGGACCTATAAAGGACAACTATGATCAAAATGTCCCTTATTTTTTTAAAAAAAATGTATTACATTAAATTAAACATAATTAGATATATTTTTAAATGATATATATATATTTATATTTTTTTTTAAAGAAAATTTCCCTTTTTATATTTTGCTGAGTAGCCATATTGGGTCAGACTGTACCACTATCTGGCCAGTTGCTGCTCAACATAACTTGCCTGCTGCTGCAGTGACGGAACTAGTGCCGGTGCAGCTGCACCAGGGTCTGCACAGTCTGGGGGTTCTTCGGGTGGGTATAATTTCTTTATCGCTTAACAGGGTGCCATGGCCCTTTAAGTGCCTGACCGAGCCCCTGTGGCGCCGGCCGGATGACAGGCGATCACTTCCTCCCTTCTTAAATGGAGAGTGTCATGCGAGAGGGAGGAAGCAGCAGAAGGCCGCAGCGCAGACAGTAAGCATTAAGGGAGAGAGTCTGCAGTGACTTGCAGGAAATCCCATTATCCTCAGCCAGGAGCAGCAGTAGGATTCCAAACAATCCACCCTCCTGGACACAAAAGATAAGCTAACAGGAGGGTGGCTGCAAATATAACAATTATCACATGTGTGTGTTTATGTATGTTTGACTGTATGTATGTATCTGTGTCCAGGTGTATGTATGTATTAGTGTGTGTGTATCTGAGTGTCAGGATGTGTGTGTATATATGTCAGTGTGTATTTCTGTGTGTATATGTCATGGTGTGTTCGTGTGTCAGTGTGTGTGTGTTTGAGTGCATGTATCTGTGTGTCAGAATGTGTATCTGTGTGTGTATATGTCGGGATGTGTGCATGTGTCAGTTTGTGTATGTGTCCTGCAATCTAACACAAATATTCCATAAAAACACACCCCTTCAATCAAACACCAACACTACACATAAAAACACACCTGCATTTAAAAGTCAACACGACATACAAACACACCCCTGCATTCAAATGCAAACTACACAAAAGTGCATCACTGCATTCCAATGGCAACAGTACATACAAAAGCATGCCCCTATATGGACACATATACTCTGTACAAAAACATACTTACACCCAAACGCACAAACATGCGGCAAATGGTAGATCCCTTACTGGCATATCATCTTTGTATTTGTATGACAGATGGGGATCTAACTTTTGGCCACTCTTGCTCTAGAAGGGGGGCCCAAAAAACCTTCTTGCACTAGGGTCATCTCTAAATTAATTCCACAACAGAACTGCAGGCAAGTTAGATTGAGCAGCGGTTGGTCAGATAATAGAATCTGACCCAACATGACTGCTCAGCTAGATAAAAAGGTGCAATTTTCTCAAAAAAGTTATATAATATTTTAGTTACATTAAATGTAACAATGTAGGAGTTAAAGTCAAAGAGACACACGTTTTAAAGGGACACTATAGTCACCCAGGTCACGTTCTCTTGATGAAGTTGTCTGGGTGCAGTGGACCCTGTTCTTTTTACTCTGCATCGTAAATCTCACTGAAGTTTTTTTTAGAAACTACAAGATTTAACATTGTAGAGTTAAGTCCACTTCTATTCGCTGTCATACGAAAATCCTTCCACTGTACTCACACATACTCTTTTACCTTACAAACACACAATTGTATTCACACCATGTGACATGGCTTACAGATACACCCCTACATTCAGGGCAGGCCCAAGACATTGTGCAATCCATGACTCTTCATGTTTTTCTTCCCCCCAATTCCATCCATGTCTCTCTCCCCCTTCCATCCATGTCTTTTTCCTCTTCCATCCATGTCTCTCTCCCCCTTCCATCCATGTCTCTCTCCCCCTTCCATCCATGTCTTTTTCCTCTTCCATCCTTGTCTGTCTTACCCCTTCCATGATTATCTTCTCCCTTACATATCTTTCCCCATTCTTTCGGCATGCTGCCTGTAGTTGTAGACTGAGCGGCTGTCACATGACAGCCGGCAATCCGACACAGAGCACAAGGGGAAAGGCACTCCCCTGCTAATCTAGTGTATGTTCGGTTCCCTTAAGGCTGTACGCTACCAGTAAAAAAAAAATGGGTCTGGACGTGGCGAGGTGGCAAATTGCTGCACCCTTTAAAGTGCCACCTGGAGTCATGGCCCCAACTGGATCCATTATAGGGCCGGCTCTGCCTGCATTCACAAATTTGCACATAAGGTATAATTAAAAAATATATATTTGGATTCACATACACCTAGAGACACGTTGCTAAATACACAGTGACACTCCACAAAAATATTTCTGTGTTCACATTTCATACATATACAAAAAACACTGCTTGCAAATACACACACTTGGACTAAGAACCTATATATGTACACACTTTGACACTTTAAATTATCTCTTGCATTGTAAAAAAATGCATCTGTCCGTTCTCTCCTTGAACACAAATATATCTACAATTCACAAACCCCAGACATTACACCGTTATATGCCCCTACATTCAATCACAGAATATGAAATTGTGTACATAAACACATGCATTTATAAACTTGCTCTACTCAAAAACATTTTTGCATTTGCACATTCAAATTCATGTGCATTAGGTACATAAAATAAGCAATTTCAGTGTCTTGTCAATTCTCCACAATTTATTGCTAAACAACTATATGATTAATTAGCTAAACAGAAATTCAGGCTAAAAAATTCAGGCTAAAATAGCCAGGATGCAAATATAGCAGTTTATTAAAATGTATCCACGCCTCATATATTGCCCTAAATTTTGCAATTCAATACAATTAACATTTTAGTGAATAAATAGTGAAAATTTAGTGAATAAATTGAATATTGCCCAGTTGTGTATGAGTTTTGTATGTGACAGGGACCCTGGGCCAAAATATGTCCGGGGACCCTGGCTACTGTCAGTCTGTCCCTGTACTAACGCTATAATGTTTATTGAAAGTCTACATCTGTGGTATAAACATCTTGCATGTAACTGCCTCCCACAGTTGTAGCATGGGACAGAAAGGGTTGGAAAAGTTTTTTTTGTTTTTGTGAAGGCATTTCTTATTCTATAGCTTACCTTAACACTCCATAAACAAATGTTTAAACATAATTTATAAATATTTTAAAGTGTGAAATCTGGATTTCACATAAAATCCTCTAAAAATCACAACATCTGACATATGTGTGGGAATGTGAAGTGAGACAGCTGTCATTCTTGTTAACAGACAAAAGCGATGTGGAGGATTTAATAAATAATTAATGAACCCGTATGCTTCCAAACTCCTAAATAAAATGTAGAAGGAAACACTTGGGGAATATTTTAATATGCAGTAGTGCAGTGATTCCAAAACTTTTTAGGTTCAAGGCGCCCTTAATATTTCAGTATTTTTCCAAGGCACCCCAAGTCAAAATTTCTAGGTAGTATATCTGTACAGCGCTGCTGCATTTACTGGCGCTATAGTGTAATGTACAGTGTTGGTGTTTGAAGGGGTGCTTGTATATAGGTTTAGTGTTTTAATATAGGGGTGTGTTTGTATGTAATGTTTGCGTTTGATTGCATGGGTGTGTCTGAATGTAATGTTCACTTTTAAAAGAGGATGTATATTTGTGTGAAGTATTTGTGTTTGAGTGAAGTTGTGTTTGTATATCCTTTTGGCATTTGAATGCAGGGGTGTTTTGTATGTAATATGTGTGTTAAATTGCAGGAGTGTGCTTGTACGTTGTGCTGATGTATGACTGCTTGGATGTATGCAGATACACTGCCACATACATACATACTTACATAGATATACATGCACACAGACTCCTATAGACACCAACACACACTGACACATACACAGACTCACAAACATTGATACATGCACTCACCTTGATACAGATACACACACTGACATAAAAACACACATTCTGACACACAGATGCATATCCTGACACACAGATATGTGCACACACACTGACACAGAAGCACACTGACATGAGATACACACCCTGACACACACACACACACACTCACTCACTCACTCACACACAGATGCCCACCCTGATACACACACACTAACACACAGATGCACACCTGTGATGACACACACACACACAGATGCACACCTGTGTCACACATACACACACACACACAGACATTCACTCACTCATATTCACACGCACACACATGCTATTTTTAATAGCTCCAGCCACCCTCCTGTTAGCTTACCTTGTGTGTTCAGGAGAGTGGCTTGGAGTCCTGGTCCTGCTTCTGTTGGTGGGAGTGAGGGGTCTGGAGCAGCTCCTGGAGTGCTCCTCTCCCCTCCTGCTGTGGCTGCCTCCTCTCCCTCCCGCACTGTCTCACTGCATGATGCTGGGAGGAAGTGACAGGCTGTCACTTCCTCCCAGCTGGCCTATGTTACAGGGTCCCGTTTGCGTTCTTAGAGGACCGTGGCACCCGACTGGGCCCCTGTTCAGCAGTAATGTTTCCACGGTGCTATAATCATAGCGTTGGGGAAACATTCTGCGGCACCCCTGTGTGCCTGTCGCGACACAGTCTGGGGACCGCTGCAGTAGCACATTGGGCAATTTCCTGCCAACAATATGTAAAATGTATACTGTTCCTAATGTTGCCTACCCCTCATCTAGAAACATGTTTACCAGCTTGATTTACAAGATTGGGATGAAACTTCTGCAATGGCTAAAGTAAGTCCACTGAGAAGTTTGCTGCAAGGTCCTTCATACTTACTATCACGTCTCACAGGCTGACTTCTTATCATAACTCTCAGCTTAAAATATATGTTTAAGCAGAAATTTTTACTCCAGGTTTGTTATTTTGGTCTACATTTTGCAAGTCAAATCTCAAGTCATTAAACATTCTGTTTAGCGAGTAAAACGTCATTTTCGTTTGTTAAATTTTTTTGTTTGTTGTTGTTCTGTATCACCAAATATAGATAACAGCAGTGTTAATTTTGGCGGCAAATTTCAATTTAGTTTTAGTCATGGTCTCTTGACTAAAAAGCCATTTTAGTTTTAGTTGTATTTTAGTCATCTGAATTGTTTTAGTTGACTAAATCTACTGGAGATTTTAGCTGACACGAATAAAATCTAATGGGTTTAGTTAAAGCCTCTATCTGTCTCTTTTGCCCCTTCCCCCTCCCCTCTGTGTCTCTTTGTGTCCTCCCAGCCCCTCTATGGGTCTCTCTCCCAAGCCATGGTCTGTCTCTTTTGCCCCTTCCACATCCCCTCTGTGCAGTGTGAAGTTTGGCAGCAAATTTCAATTTAGTTTTAGTGAAAGTATTTTGACAAAAAAAAAACACATTTTAGTTTCAGTCATATTTTAGTCATATGAATTGTTTTAGTTTTAGTCTAGTTTTATCGACTAAATCTCAAACATTTTAGTCGAATAAAATGTTACCAAAATTGTTACTCGACAAAAATAACACTGGATAACAAGAGTCTACTCTCATCCCTCATGCACACCTACTCAAACACAGAATGGGAAAGGTAAGCTCTTCTTAGCTGAATGTTAGCTGCTCTAATGACTGACTCCTCACTCAGAAAGCAAGCTCCTTTGTTTGGATTTAATCGGTCATCTTTATTTTAGTCACTTTAGAGTAACTTTCTAGCCCAGATGTCTAGATCACCTTGAACAATATCTACAAAGGTACACATTTTAAATATAAATTCTAGGCTTATTGATTTCAATAGATAAATACTTATATTGGTTGCTGTGGACAGATGTTATATTGCAGTTAGAAATAAGAACCCAATGATTCTTTTGCAAACATATAATCAAGCATGTGTTAGAATTGACAATTCAACACCAGGAAATGTTCCAAATATTTTTTTATAAATAATAATTGTCAAAATGGTTCACCAGTAAGATTACGTCAAAAAGCAGGTATGTCAAAAGGTATAAAGGCAGATTAAGGAACAACGCATACATTAAATACAGCCTCTAATGTGCATTATATATTAACAATGCTCTTACAACAGATTATGTTGTATAGATGTCTACAGCAAACAACAGTGGTGGATGATGGTAGGATCCTTTCAATGGTAAAGAAAAACCCATTCACAACATCCAGCCAAGTGAAGAAGTCTCCAGGAAGTAGGCATATCATTATCCAAGTCTACCATAAAGAGAAAACTTAATGAGAGCAAATACAGAGAGTTCAACACAAGGTGAAAACCATTCATAAGCCTCAAGAATAGAATGGCCAAATTAAACTTTGCCAGAAAACATCTAAAAAAAAAAGCATGCCAAGTTCTGGAACAGCATTCTTTGGACAGATGAAGCTATGATCAACCTGTACCAGAATGATAGGAATAAAAAAGTATGGATAAGGCTTGGAACGGCTCATGATCCGAAGCATACTGTGTAGTATGTAATTCACAGTGGAGGCAGTGTGATGGCATGGGCATGCATGGCTTCCAATGGTACTGGGTAACTAGTGTTTATTGATGATGCAACAGAAACATGAATTCTGAGGTGTATCGGAATATATTGTCTGCTCAGATCCAAATTCAGTGATGTTGATCAGACGACGCTTTACTTTACAGATGGAAAATGACCCAAAACATACTGTGAAAGCAACCCAGATAAGGCAAAGAAGAGGAATATTCAGCAAGTCAATCACCTGATCTCAATCTGATCAGGGATGCACTTCACTTGCTAAATACAAAACTTTTTTTTATTTTTTAATTCTTTATTTTTCTGTGCATGAAAGTAACAAGCAATTGCAATGTGCCACAACAGCACGCATATTTTACAGATATGCAGGTTGGCACGAAAAATACTGCACATTTTTCTTTTTTGTTATCGTTGTTACAGGCTATTAAAAATTTTAAACATATGTAGATTGATATCAATGGCATTATATCGTAGATGCATTACACATAGGGAGCGCAACAAGTTAATGAAGGCGCTGCAAGCTGGAGCATGCGGGCAACGAGCTAGTTGGGCTCTAACAGGGTGAGGTATGTAAGATGGTGACCTGAGACATGAATAGTCAGACAAAAGAAGGTACAATGACTATGCCAGGTGAGATACTAGTAAAGGCAAAGCATAAAAGCGTACATTGAGCACCATAAGTTTAAGGCATTACTATCGCATTTTACGCATAAGTGACAAGAATAGTGGTGTAAGTTTAACGATGTCTGCATTTTTAGGATTTTACCAATGCTTATAGTCACACAATATGTCACTAGTTGGCACGCTGATTAGTTCAGGCATAGGTACAGATTGACACATTATGCGGCATGGGAGTGATAGTACAGGTGAATGGCATAGCTTCATTATAGGCTGTAGTATAAATAGCTTTACAGGTAAATCTGCACGTTGTTACAGAGTCCCGTGAGTTCGTGGCTTATTCAGGCATGGCCCCAGCTCTGTATGTCCTTTGGCCCTTTTCCTCTCAGCCGACGCCGTCTGGGTTTATCGGTCTGTCTAGCTTGGTGGTTGCTTGCCACTCTGTGGTTCTCGCGTTTGGTGGGTGAGTGTCCATCTCATTTCGGTGTGTGGGGTGGCTAGGTTGTTGCCTTGTTGGATGTGCCATGCTGCTTAGAGCCGGCGCTGGTACGGCAGGGCGCTGTCTCGGCCTCCTATGCTTGAGAGTGGGCTGTGGGGCAAATCCACTCACCGGGATCAGCAGCAACTCTGCTATCACTGGTGTCTTGACAGGCTTAGGGATTGGTAATTTCCGTTCATGTGGTGCCCGCTGCTTGTGTAGTGTACATCGCCCAGCTCTCCGCCATCTTGGGGCCTTCCTATTGGCGCTTGGCGGCCATCTTGCGGCCCTCCAGAGGGGCACCGTCTGGTGGATGCTGCACGCCTGGACAGCCGTCCAGGGCCGGCCTGGTGCGATGGCTGGCACCCTTGCAGACCGGGATAACCCCCCCGGTCCAGGGGGGGGGGAAGCGAGACAGGGGGTCAGTGTGGTTCCTGTTGTGGGTCAATCTGCGCGGTTGGCCTCCAGCTAGCTCCGGTTTGCGGACCCTGGAGCGGGAGCTCAGACGGAGCACGTCTGATCCCGCCGGCGGTCAGGCCCCGCCCCCTAAATACAAAACTTAAAGGGACACTCCACTGCCTAAATACAAAATAAATTAAAATCAGTTTTTAGTAGATATACCCCCCAAAAAAATTTGCATGCATTTAAGAACGAACTTTTTTCATTGGGGGTATATTTAAAACAGATTGCAAGAGCTGCAGTTCCCTTCTCTAGCTCTACCCAGATTTTCTATGGCTGTCCAATCACAGATTTTCCAATGAATCTCAATGAGTCTTTGCAAGGCTGGTGCTCTGCGCCTCTTGGGTTTTACTCCACTGAGCTAACCAAACCAGGAAGTAATAAGACCTGTTGTTTGCTTGAAAGTCAGGGGGTGTAACCAGGTTAATTTATACAAGTGGCAATTTCTTGAAAATCAAGTGACCGATTTCGGTTCCAGGTACTCGACGACCAAACACCGCTGAAATCTAACAAAGCAAAGATGGCCGCCGCCACCTGTTCGGTATACAAATGGCGGCCACACACAGAACACTGATTAAAGGATGGATACAATGTTTCGATTTACTAATGAGCGGCTCCTGGGGTGGTCTCTTATTCTGTATTTTGTTCGTTTCACGAACAGGGTTGGAATCCCCTGTTCGTGAAACTTGAAACATCGGGTTAGTGGTATTCGTGCGCTGAAACACACGAATACATAGGAACATTAGGTGAAACCTGGATATGCAGATACATTTAACAGGGGTTAGGTTTCTCCTGGATGGAGACACAAAGGAAACAACAGTCAGGCATATATATGCACAATAGTCTATAAGTGGCTAGGTTTGCCACATTTTGGTTTAACCCCATGAAATTAAACTGAAAGTCTGCACTTCAATTGCATGTCACAGCCTGGTACACCGAGCTGTTAACTCCAAAAATGTTCTAGAACTGCTGGAGAAAGTCTCACTTTGCATCTGACTTCCTCCAATATAAATTTATGCTGCGCTCCTACAGCCTGGCTCTTTCCACTGCAAATGTAAATTACTTTAACACCCTCATAAGTACACTGTCCCATCAACCCAAACACCTATTTCACACGTTTGATGCTCTTCTTCGCCCTTTTACTCTCCCTCCTTCTACCACCTTGTCGACCACAAACTTTGCATCTTACTTCACTGAGAAGATCTCTACAATCAGAGAAGAGGTAGCTAATTTCTCTCCTTCCCCTACCAATACATCACCCAACCCCACTTCCTCCACCATTCTAAACTCATTCGCACCTACTACAGCAGAAGAGGTTTCTGCTCTGCTCCAGTCCTCAAGGTTCTGTCTTTGGTCCCCTACTGTTCTCTATCTATACTGCCTCCCTTGGTAAACTCATCAGCTCCTTTGGCTTCCTTTATCATTTCTATGCGGATGACATGCAAATCTACCCGTCCTCTCCCGGTCTCTCTCCGCCCATCTTGACTCGTGTCTCTGACTGCCTCTCTTCGATTTCCAACTGGATGGCTGCTCACTTCCTTAAACTCAACCTGTCCAAAACATGTATGTACGTAGTGGGGAATCGCGATGCAGCCTAGAACAAAAACTAACCCCATTCAACCCCCCCAATAACGACAGACCACTTAGTATGGATGAAACAGGCCACAGCATTTATTATCACAAATAAATTACTGCATAACACATCCATAACTTTCTTTATTAAATCTCTTCTTTTCTGTAACCAAAACATTAGACATAAATAAGCATAAATTAACATATATACATATATAACTCCACCCATAGTGTTATACAGTGACCCAACCGTCCTTGCCAATAAAAACATGGAGTGGTTCCTAATCACCACTCCCTCTCACCTCCCCCCTCGTCATAAAAAATCCTTCCAATGCCTGCCATCAGCCGACCTTATCCACGCTCGATGGGCACGAGACCTCAGGCAACCTAAAGTTTAACCTTTGGAGCAGGGGAGGTTTGAGACCTTAAAAACTTGTTCATCTCATTCCATATACTTAAACGTAACCTCAAACTCAATTGGCAAGGACATACCCCCGGCTAGCTGCGACGAAATATACTATAGGGTGGGCGGGAGGGAAGCTGTTTGCTGGAAAGAAAAAAACGGAAAGAAACGACAACCGAGTAAATAAGGAATCAGGCTACATCAACCCCGTTCCTCCATGGGCACCACATCCCCAAGGGGGGACCCGCAAAGTGGACCCCAGGGGCCCACTAAACGATTGGGAAGTAAGCTAATCGAGCGTTCTTGGTAAACTGGACCCACACCATCCAGAACACAGGGTGCATTCGAATATGCGCCATGGGGCGCTACCGTCAACGGCACGTACCCCATGACCCTCCCGGAACCCTTAATGTTCCTTTTTAGTCAAGGGACCCCCCGTGGCAGGAGGGAACGTCCCTGCAGTAAAAAGCCCCTCCCCCCATCTGCACCCTAGCATTGCGCGCAAGCCAAACGGGCCATAGTAGCTCAGCAACACCCAGAGTCACGCGAACCCTGGACGCTGCAGGAAAGCGCACTTAAACATACGATACATACTGAAAATTAAGGGGGAGGGGGAAGCGGCGTCCATGCACCCAAGTACTTGGATTCTATTTCAGTTTTTCTTTTTTTTTTTTTTTTTTTGAATGTTTAATCTTCTTCTTGTATTTGTCACTGTATTTTTTATTTCTCATTTTTTTTTTTTTTTGTGATTTATTCCATGTGGCAATTTACAGTTTATTTCTGTCCTGTAATAATTTTTTTATTTTTTTTGCGTGTTCAAAGAGAACTAGACTGAATAAAGGAAGGAACAACGTAGGTACGCGAAGCGCTAAAAGAGGGGAGAAATTTACTCACCGGTCGCAGTCTGGCGATCCAAGCCCGGCACTGCGATCACAGAAGGCTGAGGCAAAGACACAGCAGTTCCAGCAACCACAGAAGACATCAGCTGTGATCCAGGCGCCACCTGCTGGATGGATCCATGAACTGCAGCAGTGTCCTGAGAAGGAAGCAGCAGAGAGGACGTGAGCCCACGCCCCAGAGGAGAAGGCCAAGGTAAGTGACCTGGAAGGGGGGGGGGAGAGGGGGGCCAGGCCAGGTATAGTGGGCAGGGGAGAACAGAGGGGACCCAGATAGAGCAGGGTAGGCACCAGGGGCTTGAAGGGCAGAAAAGGGGGGAAGGGCAGGAAAGGAGGAAGAGGAGGGGGGGGCAGGAAAGGAGGGCACAGAGATGAAAGGGGGGGGTAGGGGGTAAGAGGAGGACAGTAAGGGATGAGAGGGTCCCGGGGGCCCTGTCAGTGGGAAGCTGGGCCCCCCAGGGGACCCCTCACGTGGAAACCACATGGGAGGGGGAGGAGACAGGGGAAAAAGCATACCGGGAGCCTTCCTCACCGGCAGAGGAGGCTCCCGACCCACAAGGGGACCCCCCACGCACCCCCAACGGCGGTACCACGGTACCCCGCGCGGCCCTTGCGGGCCCACTCACCACAGGGGCCCCAGCGGCAGCCCCACACCCCCGCCGGCTGCGGGGGACCTGGCACGTTGCCGGGCGGCCGCCTGCCGCCCGGAAGTATTCATGGGCCTCCCACCGCCCCGGACCGCGTTCCAACGCTGGCGGCCGGGGCGGGAGTCAGGGGAACCAGCCGGGCATGTGGAGCCCGCCGGGTAGGCTGCGCACCAGGCCTCCGGGCCGCAGGGCGCGCAGCAGATGAAGGCCTAACCTCAGGCCTTGAGGGAGCAGGCTGCGCCACGCGTGCAGCCACGGAAGGCCCCAAATCACGGCCACATGACCCAGGCCGCGTGTCTGGAGCCCCCAGACACGCGGTCCTGGTGATGCCTCGGGCCCAGGCTCCTGCTCCTACACCGGGCCCGAGGAGTGGGGTTTGGAGAGAGCCTGGCAGGCGGGTGGGAACGCCTGCCAGTGCTGGAGCGGCCCCCAGGGGCAGGGGCCGCAAGGGAGGCAGCAGGGGAGACCACAGGGGGTGCCCCAGGGGGAGGTAGGCCGCGGGGGGGGCCCACACCGGTAGCCATACCTCATTAATGCTTGCCAATTGTTCCCACAGGAGCCGGCCACCATCCATGCTGCAGCAGCCCTGAGGGAAGCCAGAAGCCTCAACCATCAGGCTGTGTAAATCTGCAGGCCCAGGCAAACAGGAGCTGGAGGACAGGAAGCTGTTTGCTGGCCCGAATCCCAAGTGGCACTGAGGTAAGACCTCCCCCACACTGTCTTACACAGAACATAATCACACCCCCAGACTCATTCCAACCAATCCCATGCATCTATCCCCACACTCCTACATGTGCCCTTGTCCCAACAATCAAGACCCAGTGGAGCGCTAAAAAATATATATCAACTCACCCTTTTATAAAGGGATATAAATGTAGGAAAATCTGGAGGGAA
Organism: Pelobates fuscus; assembly: GCF_036172605.1. Classification (NCBI taxonomy): domain Eukaryota; kingdom Metazoa; phylum Chordata; class Amphibia; order Anura; family Pelobatidae; genus Pelobates; species Pelobates fuscus. The sequence continues at coordinate 398,295,427 of NC_086317.1, forward strand.
TGAGATATAGTGGAAACAATGGTGTAGTATATATGGACTGGATAAATTAAGAGAGAAGAGTTATATGATAGCGAACTCACATGGTACAGAGCCTGAAAGAGATAGGCTCAAATCATAGGCGCAGGGGTATTATATAGCAAATACCAGGCTTCTTCAATGGCTGTGTGTCAATCCTCAGAGAAAGGGAGAAAAAAGGACAATGGACCAAAGTCCTAGTGTGTTATCCTCAACCCCAAAAATGAATCTGAACAAATACAAAAACTTGCTCACCTTTAAAGGAGCCAATCCGAACTGGGCTCTCAGTTTAATGGACAATGTGCCTTTAAGAGGGCACTACTCTTCTTGTTAGCAGGAAAATGGATGCAGGTCATGGACTCAAATTAAAAAATAAAATTTATTATAAAACACGTACATAAAATGTAAAATAAAAAGCTCCCATAAATAAATGGTGCAGAAATGAGTCCTCTTCCGAGACGCGTTTCACCTTGTACAAAAGGCTTTTTCAATCGGTGTGCTGCTTGTGTTTCCCGCTGGTTTAAATACCCAGAGAGTCCTTTTCTATTGGTTCCTGATGTCTTCCGGTTTGCCGAACACGGCAAGGGATATTTCCATCAGCTGTTGTGAAAGTTCGTAATACCGGAAGTGACGTATCGCGTTTACCGCAACGTCACTTCCGTTTAGATCGTGGCCGCCATATTTGTCCTTGGCAAGCCCCGAACCCACTCATTGTATAAGTATTTTCAACATAGCATAGATGCACATAGAGGGAAAGAAAAAAAGGGAGATCAGTTTACATCTTGTCCCCATACATATGCTCGATAAGACAATGAGACAAATTGAATAGATGCACAAAAGGAATATAGTAAATTCCCTTTGATTAAACAGCCCCATATCTTTGCTGTGTGAATAGATTGCCATTTTAGCCTGTTGCATCAAATGTTAAACAGAGGTGAATCTCCAACGTCACTTCTACCTTAAAGAGATAAACAATCAATTCATTCTCAACGAAATGTACGTGTATAAATTCTGGGTAAATTTCGTTCACATGAAATAATCTGGTTAATAATCTTATATATACAATATTCGAGTATTTACAAAAATATTCAATAGTGTCATTGTCTTAAAGAGGTACACTAGTAATTATATGTCAGAAAACAGTAAATGGAGTCACTAGCATAGTAGCCCATCATAGTAGAGATCATGGGATGGCTGAGATGAAAGGCAGAAAAAATTAATAATAACTAAATTTATAAAAAATGACAGAGCTCAAAGTCTTGGTTAAGACCTCTGGGGTGTAGGGTATCTAAATCGAAAATCCATTTCATCTCAGCCTTACCCATTTTCTTCACTAAATCATCACCTCTCCAATCTGTGACTACTTTCTGGATGCCCATAAATTGTATACCTTTCGGATCACTATTGTGTGTATTTTTGAAATGAAGTGATACATTGTGCTTTAAGAATCCGTTTCTTACATTTCTGACGTGCTCCTGTATTCTCACCTGCAAAGGGCGTATAGTCCACCCAATGTACAGGAGGCCACAAGGGCACGTCAGCATGTATATTACTCTTTTGGTATGACAGGTAATGATGTCCTTTATTTTATAATTCCTTTTGGGATTATTAGGGTCCGCAAATTCCCCAATAGCTCTTTTAGGATTGCTGGTATTCCTGCAGGCCCCACAAACCCCGCAACCATAGAAACCTTTAGACTCTTTAAAGGGGTTTGAGGTTCCCTTGGCTCTAGTTGAATTATTGTTGGAGAGACTATTCCTTAAGTTGGAGACCCCCCTATAGATAATCTTAGGTTGTTCAGGTAGGAGGGTATTTAATATCTCATCATTTTTGAGAATAGGCCAGTGTTTCTGAATTATTTTTTTAACCTGCTGGCTCTGCGTATTGAAATCGCAAATGAAGGCCAATTCCCTATCTGCAGAGGCGGTTGGTTTTACTTTATATTGTAAGAGAGATTCTCGTTCTCTGAGACTTATCTCCTTATAGGCATTGTCTAATAGCTGTTTATCATAACCTTTATCCGAGAAATCTGTCATGATTTTCTGTGCTTGGTTGTGAAACACGGTAAAATCAGTACAATTGCGTCGTATTCTGAGAAGTTGTGCCTTCGGTGCATTAAGGAGCCAGGGTGAATAGTGGCAGCTGTTGCCCTCGATGTAGCTATTTACATCGACCTTTTTGAAAAAGGTACTGGTTTTAATGGTGTTATTCTCGATGAAAATATTAAGGTCTAGGAATTCAACTGTATTCTTACTGCTATTTTTAGTGAGCTTAATGCCCCAATCATTGTCTTCAATATATGAAAAGTAGAGGTCGAGGGATTCACTGCTGCCCTTCCAAACAAAAAAGATATCATCTATATAACGATGGTAGGACACCAGGCTTGCACCCCACCTACAATCGCCAAATATGAACAAATGTTCCCAGTATGACATAAACAAATTGGCGTAGCTGGGTGCAAACCTGGTGCCCATCGCCGTTCCACAGATTTGCAGATAGAATGTCTCATTAAACCAAAAGTAGTTGTTTTGAAGTATCCAATTAATTCCTTCCAGAATGAAATCAATCTGGGATTGCGGAAAAAGTTCGGATTTCTCAAGAAAAAACCTGGTCGCTTCGCATCCTTTATTATGCTGTATGATGGTATACAAGGAATGAACGTCAGCTGTAACTAGCCAGCAATCATCATCCCATACTACATCTTTGAGGACTTGAAGGACATTAATGGTATCTTTCAGATAACCTCTACACTTCTTAACTATAGGTTGTATACATTGGTCGATGTACTGGGAAAGCCTACTCGATATAGATCCAATACCCGAGATGATGGGACGTCCCGGGGGCTTGGTGAGATGTTTATGGATCTTTGGCAGATAATAGAAAACAGGGATCCTAGGATGATGGATATTAAGGAACTCTGATTCTTTTTTATTTAGGATACCCTCTAGTTTGCCTTTATCTATCAGTCTAGTGTAACTGACCTTCATTTCGCTGGTGGGGTCTTTATTTAAAACAGTATATGTTGTGGTGTCTTCGAGTAGCCTATTAGATTCCACAATATAGTCACTTTTCTCGATAAGGACAATCCCCCCTCCCTTGTCGGCAGGCTTAATGACCAGTGTGTTGTCATTTTTAAAATTCTTAAGACTATTTCTCTCTTGGAAGGTCAGATTATATTCATTTTTCCCAATAGGTCTAATGCGCTTAATGTCCCTCATAACCATTTTCCCAAATGTTGACATCTCATCAGAGATGCAAAACTTGGGAAAAAAATGAGATTTATCTTTAAGTTTCGTATGCACAAATTCATCACTTATTTCACTTGACGTGGATGTTAATGATGGTTTTTTATGGAAGAACTTTTTTAGACACATTTTTCTCTTAAACCTGTTTAGGTCCAAATAGGTGCTGAATTTATCTAATGTTCTAGTCGGGGCGAATTTAAGGCCCTTTTCAAGTAGTGATAATTGTGGTTTAGAGAGCACTCTATTTGTGAGGTTAAATATGCCGTTGTGGATTATTTTTTGTCTCTTTTTCCTCTTTTGAAAAGATACTCCTCCTCTAGTTCCCCTTCCTCTAGGGATCTCCTCCTTTTTCCTAGTGGGGAGCATTTGTACCTCTCCCTCTCTTGAAGTTCCCAAAAATCCTCCTGTCTTGGTGACCGATCTAAATGTGAGAATCTGTTGTATAGAGGAACACTCTCCTCCTCTTTCCTCTTAGGTCTGCTGGAATTTGATTGATGTTTATCAAAATGTACACCTGTTTTTTCCCATCTATATACGTCCCTTTCATTGGGGTGATTATTCCTTCTATTTTTAGGAGAAACGGGATTGCTTCTACCATAACTATGATTCTCACTTGGTCTATATCTGGATCTATTTGTGGTTGTTGTTTGAAGTTCTTTATGAACAGGACGGTCCCTATTGGGGTATTTCCTACCAGAAAAATCTTTGTAGGTGTTGGAATGGTAGGATGTATTCCTATCAAAGTTATTCCCTTTAGGGTATTTAGTTTTTCGGGGATCATTTATATTATTATGGTTATATTTAGAGTATGTTCTGACTCTATTGTTGGCATAGTCATTTTTGTCCCTCAAATACTTTCTTTTTTTAGTGTCAATTACGGCTTTCTCCATTTTTTCAAGATTATTTTTTATATCCTCTGTAATGGAAGTATATTCTTCTGAGGAAGTGTTATTAATTAGATAATTCTGTAATTCATCAATTTTTTTATCTAATTTCGCCAGATTATGTCGGCGCCTCTCAATGATTAAGTCCATTAATCCGAAGGAAAAACTTTCTAATTTGTTATTCCATTCGGTCATAAAATCTTCCTCCTCTTGATCAAAGGATGGATCCTTTGAAAACCTTAGTCCCCTCGGTGTGATTTTCTCTCTATTGTATTTTTCAAGGGTTGCTATTTCCCATTTATTCTTGATCTCTTTCCCTAATGTTTTCTCTAACATAAATCTACAATCTTGTAGTTGTATTTTATTGGATTGAAAAAGAAAGTATTTGAGGGACAAAAATGACTATGCCAACAATAGAGTCAGAACATACTCTAAATATAACCATAATAATATAAATGATCCCCGAAAAACTAAATACCCTAAAGGGAATAACTTTGATAGGAATACATCCTACCATTCCAACACCTACAAAGATTTTTCTGGTAGGAAATACCCCAATAGGGACCGTCCTGTTCATAAAGAACTTCAAACAACAACCACAAATAGATCCAGATATAGACCAAGTGAGAATCATAGTTATGGTAGAAGCAATCCCGTTTCTCCTAAAAATAGAAGGAATAATCACCCCAATGAAAGGGACGTATATAGATGGGAAAAAACAGGTGTACATTTTGATAAACATCAATCAAATTCCAGCAGACCTAAGAGGAAAGAGGAGGAGAGTGTTCCTCTATACAACAGATTCTCACATTTAGATCGGTCACCAAGACAGGAGGATTTTTGGGAACTTCAAGAGAGGGAGAGGTACAAATGCTCCCCACTAGGAAAAAGGAGGAGATCCCTAGAGGAAGGGGAACTAGAGGAGGAGTATCTTTTCAAAAGAGGAAAAAGAGACAAAAAATAATCCACAACGGCATATTTAACCTCACAAATAGAGTGCTCTCTAAACCACAATTATCACTACTTGAAAAGGGCCTTAAATTCGCCCCGACTAGAACATTAGATAAATTCAGCACCTATTTGGACCTAAACAGGTTTAAGAGAAAAATGTGTCTAAAAAAGTTCTTCCATAAAAAACCATCATTAACATCCACGTCAAGTGAAATAAGTGATGAATTTGTGCATACGGAACTTAAAGATAAATCTCATTTTTTTCCCAAGTTTTGCATCTCTGATGAGATGTCAACATTTGGGAAAATGGTTATGAGGGACATTAAGCGCATTAGACCTATTGGGAAAAATGAATATAATCTGACCTTCCAAGAGAGAAATAGTCTTAAGAATTTTAAAAATGACAACACACTGGTCATTAAGCCTGCCGACAAGGGAGGGGGGATTGTCCTTATCGAGAAAAGTGACTATATTGTGGAATCTAATAGGCTACTCGAAGACACCACAACATATACTGTTTTAAATAAAGACCCCACCAGCGAAATGAAGGTCAGTTACACTAGACTGATAGATAAAGGCAAACTAGAGGGTATCCTAAATAAAAAAGAATCAGAGTTCCTTAATATCCATCATCCTAGGATCCCTGTTTTCTATTATCTGCCAAAGATCCATAAACATCTCACCAAGCCCCCGGGACGTCCCATCATCTCGGGTATTGGATCTATATCGAGTAGGCTTTCCCAGTACATCAACCAATGTATACAACCTATAGTTAAGAAGTGTAGAGGTTATCTGAAAGATACCATTAATGTCCTTCAAGTCCTCAAAGATGTAGTATGGGATGATGATTGCTGGCTAGTTACAGCTGACGTTCATTCCTTGTATACCATCATACAGCATAATAAAGGATGCGAAGCGACCAGGTTTTTTCTTGAGAAATCCGAACTTTTTCCGCAATCCCAGATTGATTTCATTCTGGAAGGAATTAATTGGATACTTCAAAACAACTACTTTTGGTTTAATGAGACATTCTATCTGCAAATCTGTGGAACGGCGATGGGCACCAGGTTTGCACCCAGCTACGCCAATTTGTTTATGTCATACTGGGAACATTTGTTCATATTTGGCGATTGTAGGTGGGGTGCAAGCCTGGTGTCCTACCATCGTTATATAGATGATATCTTTTTTGTTTGGAAGGGCAGCAGTGAATCCCTCGACCTCTTCTTTTCATATATTGAAGACAATGATTGGGGCATTAAGCTCACTAAAAATAGCAGTAAGAATACAGTTGAATTCCTAGACCTTAATATTTTCATCGAGAATAACACCATTAAAACCAGTACCTTTTTCAAAAAGGTCGATGTAAATAGCTACATCGAGGGCAACAGCTGCCACTATTCACCCTGGCTCCTTAATGCACCGAAGGCACAACTTCTCAGAATACGACGCAATTGTACTGATTTTACCGTGTTTCACAACCAAGCACAGAAAATCATGACAGATTTCTCGGATAAAGGTTATGATAAACAGCTATTAGACAATGCCTATAAGGAGATAAGTCTCAGAGAACGAGAATCTCTCTTACAATATAAAGTAAAACCAACCGCCTCTGCAGATAGGGAATTGGCCTTCATTTGCGATTTCAATACGCAGAGCCAGCAGGTTAAAAAAATAATTCAGAAACACTGGCCTATTCTCAAAAATGATGAGATATTAAATACCCTCCTACCTGAACAACCTAAGATTATCTATAGGGGGGTCTCCAACTTAAGGAATAGTCTCTCCAACAATAATTCAACTAGAGCCAAGGGAACCTCAAACCCCTTTAAAGAGTCTAAAGGTTTCTATGGTTGCGGGGTTTGTGGGGCCTGCAGGAATACCAGCAATCCTAAAAGAGCTATTGGGGAATTTGCGGACCCTAATAATCCCAAAAGGAATTATAAAATAAAGGACATCATTACCTGTCATACCAAAAGAGTAATATACATGCTGACGTGCCCTTGTGGCCTCCTGTACATTGGGCGGACTATACGCCCTTTGCAGGTGAGAATACAGGAGCACGTCAGAAATGTAAGAAACGGATTCTTAAAGCACAATGTATCACTTCATTTCAAAAATACACACAATAGTGATCCGAAAGGTATACAATTTATGGGCATCCAGAAAGTAGTCACAGATTGGAGAGGTGATGATTTAGTGAAGAAAATGGGTAAGGCTGAGATGAAATGGATTTTCGATTTAGATACCCTACACCCCAGAGGTCTTAACCAAGACTTTGAGCTCTGTCATTTTTTATAAATTTAGTTATTATTAATTTTTTCTGCCTTTCATCTCAGCCATCCCATGATCTCTACTATGATGGGCTACTATGCTAGTGACTCCATTTACTGTTTTCTGACATATAATTACTAGTGTACCTCTTTAAGACAATGACACTATTGAATATTTTTGTAAATACTCGAATATTGTATATATAAGATTATTAACCAGATTATTTCATGTGAACGAAATTTACCCAGAATTTACATTTCGTTGAGAATGAATTGATTGTTTATCTCTTTAAGGTAGAAGTGACGTTGGAGATTCACCTCTGTTTAACATTTGATGCAACAGGCTAAAATGGCAATCTATTCACACAGCAAAGATATGGGGCTGTTTAATCAAAGGGAATTTACTATATTCCTTTTGTGCATCTATTCAATTTGTCTCATTGTCTTATCGAGCATATGTATGGGGACAAGATGTAAACTGATCTCCCTTTTTTTCTTTCCCTCTATGTGCATCTATGCTATGTTGAAAATACTTATACAATGAGTGGGTTCGGGGCTTGCCAAGGACAAATATGGCGGCCACGATCTAAACGGAAGTGACGTTGCGGTAAACGCGATACGTCACTTCCGGTATTACGAACTTTCACAACAGCTGATGGAAATATCCCTTGCCGTGTTCGGCAAACCGGAAGACATCAGGAACCAATAGAAAAGGACTCTCTGGGTATTTAAACCAGCGGGAAACACAAGCAGGACACCGATTGAAAAAGCCTTTTGTACAAGGTGAAACGCGTCTCGGAAGAGGACTCATTTCTGCACCATTTATTTATGGGAGCTTTTTATTTTACATTTTATGTAAGTGTTTTATAATAAATTTTATTTTTTAATTTGAGTCCATGACCTGCATCCATTTTCCTGCTAACAAGAAGAGTAGTGCCCTCTTAAAGGCACATTGTCCATTAAACTGAGAGCCCAGTTCGGATTGGCTCCTTTAAAGGTGAGCAAGTTTTTGTATTTGTTCAGATCCATTTTTGGGGTTGAGGATAACACACTAGGACTTTGGTCCATTGTCCTTTTTTCTCCCTTTCTCTGAGGATTGACACACAGCCATTGAAGAAGCCTGGTATTTGCTATATAATACCCCTGCGCCTATGATTTGAGCCTATCTCTTTCAGGCTCTGTACCATGTGAGTTCGCTATCATATAACTCTTCTCTCTTAATTTATCCAGTCCATATATACTACACCATTGTTTCCACTATATCTCATTCCCTCCAGATTTTCCTACATTTATATCCCTTTATAAAAGGGTGAGTTGATATATATTTTTTAGCGCTCCACTGGGTCTTGATTGTTGTGACCTTTCTACTCTCATCACCCCACTGTTCTGCATGTTACTGTGTTAAGGTTTGGAGGTACCTTCACGTGTGTTGAGCTGCTTAGTTGTATTAGGTTCTTCATTACATTATTGTTTGAGCGCCTTTATAGCACGGTTTTTTTGTTACTATTATGTGCCCTTGTCCGCTTAGCTGCGCTATCTCCCCAGGGCCTGAACTTCTGGTCTTTCCTCCCTCAAGTGTTACCACTCCCGTGTCTGTCTCCCTCCAAGTCAACAGCGCTACCATCACCTCTACCTCGCAGGCTTGCTGCCTGGGTGTTCTTTTTTACTTCAACCCCTCATGTCCAATCAATCTCCAAATCCTGTCACTTCCATCTCAAAAACATAGCGCGCATCCACCACTATTTAACCCCAGATGCGGCTAAGGTGCTGGTCCCTACTCTTGTTCTCTCTCGCCTTGACTACTGCAATACCCTTCTCAGTGGTCTAACATGTTCTCAGATTGCACCGGTGCAATCTATAATGAATTCGGCGGCGAGGCTAATTTTCCTGTCCGATCGCACCTCCCACGCCTCCCCGCTCTGTCTGTCCCTGCATTGGCTTCCAGTTAGATATAGGGTTCAATTTAAAATTCTGGTGCTTGCTTACAAGTCCTTACATAATGCTGCTACAACCTACCTATCCTCCCTAATACACAAGTATGTCCCGTTGAGGCCCCTACGCTCTGTCAAAGACCTATGTATATCCTCTGTCCATACTCCCACCTCTAATGGTCGCCTCCAAGATTTCTCCAGGGCTGCACCTCTTCTGTGGAACTCGCTTTCCTTCTCTGTAAGACTTTCACCCAGTCTTCACTCATTCAAAAAATCATTGAAAACTCACTTCTTCAGGAAAGCATATAAATTAAACTGTTAGCGGGTTTTTATCCCCCACCCCCCATGACTCCTCTCCTGCAACTGTCAAATATTACCTACTAAGCCCTCAGTGAATACTTTTCTAACAACCTACTTCGTACCCCTATTTTTACCCTTTGTGTCACTATACCCCACTCCCTCTAGAATGTAAGCTCACCTCTCTGTTCCTGTATGTCCAGTTGTCTGGTTACAATTACATGTCTGTTTGTCCACCCATTGTACGGAGCTACATACTAATAATAATTACATGTATAAAAGACACCTGGGAGCTAGAAATCTTGCTGATTGATAGGGGATCAAATACTTATTTCACTCATTGACATGGAAATCAATTTAAAGCTTTTGTTAAAAGCTTTTTTCCGGATTTTTGTTTTGTTTTGTTATTTTGTCTCTCACTGTTAAAATACACCTACCATTAAAATTCTAGACTGATTATTTCTTTATATATATAATCTCCCTATGTATATTGCATATATTGCCACATTACCTTGACTTTAGCCATACCATATCACCCTCACATTACAGGCATGTTGCCACTTTCGACACACCCAAATACATGTGCACACATATAAACAGTGATACACGCTCGCAAATATACACATTAACATATGCACATATATACACTCGATACACACACAAACACACTGATGTACAGAGATGCAATGACACAGACACAAATGCACATATATTGACAGATACAGTGATACAATCACAGTGTATGTCTGGCAGTGTGTATTGGTGGTACCTGTGTGTGCATGTCTGGTATTGTGTAGCATGTATTTGCCTAAAGGTGTGTCTGGCATTGAGTATTATGGTGCATCTGTGAATGTCTATCTGTGTGTATGTGTATCAATGACTGTGCATTCAATGCATATCTTTGTCTGTGTGTCTGTGAGTGTGTGGAGGGAGCTGCCTGCAGTGTGTTGTGTGTATGAGAGCTGCTTGTGTTCTTGCTGTACTCATTGCTGTGGGCGGTAGGGCTGTGTTGTATGTGTGAGGGGTGCGAATATTGCCCTGGGGCCCCCCATGTGTCTCATTCAGCCACTCTGTTGGTCTCCTTCCCTCCCCCCAGCCTGTCCATGTGTCTCATTCCCTCCCCCCAGCCCCTCCGTGTGTCTCATTCCTTCCCCCAGTCCCTCCGTGAGTCTAATTTTCTCCCACAGCCCATCCGTGTGTCTCATTCCCTACATTCCGTGTGTCTCATTCACTCCAGGGGACCCGGTCTCTCTGCCGACCCCTGCGACTGCGGTAGGTATGCCACTGGTATGCGGGTCACTGTCTTCCTGTGTGTTTATTAGGGTGACTGTAGCAGGGTTGTTATGGCATAATGAGTGCGAAAGGGTTACTGCAACAGAGTGTGACAGGGTGACTTTGGCAATGCAACTGTGTGTGAGGGCTAAGTGTGGGGATGAACTGTGATATGGTGACTGTGTGAGGGAATAGTGTTGGGGTGACTGTGACATGGTGACGGAGTGTGTCTACAGGGAAGGAGGGGGGGGTGATGTGAAGATCTCACTTTTTTATCTGGTCGAGCAACCATGTTGGCTCAGATTCTATTGTTATTATTAGCATCTATTTAGCACCATTTCATGACAATTGCCTTTTAAGATATTAAAACACTAACATTAACAAAAAAGGTTCCCTAGCAACATGGATGTAAAATACACAGGAGTCTGTGCTGAACCAACCATACAAGGTGTGATGATAGGTCCATCGGAGCTAGGATGATATTTGTCTAATTGATAGATAATAACCAGTCAATACACGTGGAAGTTGCTCATACACTCACAACACACTGATATATACAACCAAAAAACAAACACGAGTCCTGCACATCCAGTATAGGTGTGCACCACAGTTTATTTGAGGACAACGTTAATGCAGCAAACGTTTCGAGCAGCAGCCCTTTCTCAATGCTCAATGTCCTCATAAAGGGCTGCCGCTCGAAACGTTTGCTGCATTAACTTTGTCCTCAAATAAACTGTGGTAGCACCTGGGTGTGCACACCTATACTGTATGCGCAGGACTCGTGTTTGTTTTTTGGTTGTATATACACTGTTGGGACTTCAGTGCGGAGTATCTGCAGCACAGGTCTAATTTTTTCTCTATTTATATTTTGAATTTTGTAGGCATTTTTTGCCTCTACCTCACCCTACATATAGTGATCACTGATATATACAAACACACATAGACACACACTCAAACAATTACAGATACACACACTATTACACATATACACATCATACACTCACAGGTACACAGAGAGTGATGTATACTTATAATCTACCGTGACATGTATCCTGGAGTTACTACAAGCAACTACCGTTACACAATGGCTCTGTGCCTGCATGATCGCTCTACAGCAAATAGAGTGATCATGGGGCAGGGATTGGACTGTCCTGTAGTTTTAGGGAACTTCTCCCTAGGAGCTGCCAAATAATCAGGGCCCCAAAACAGAGTGACCCATTGCCACAGTGGAGCAGCTCTCTGTGGTTGCCAAGTATGACCTGTTTTTGTCATTATTGGAGCCCAAAACATGGGCCTGTTCCAGCAAAGACAGGGCAGTTGTCAATGTTCAGAGCCTGTTTGTGTATTCTCTTTGCAAATAAAAAGATATTCACAAAATAGCTTACTATCTCAAAACTCTTTTTCTTCATCACAGGTAGCTATAAACCAGCAGGTAACTCTGCATCTGTTGAGACAATTATCATTTATAATGCCTTAGCAGCACTGTACAGTAGGTTTAAATGTAATTTGCCTGATGATCAGAAAACATATTCCAAAGTATGCTAATGTAACGCTAACAGCCCACTCACTCCTTACCACTCATTGACTGTAGGAATCATATAGCTCATTGAAATGTCCTCCACTGCTTGAAAGGAAATGGTAGTTGACATTTTCAGCACACTGGACAGAGGGTCCTGGTAGAGAAATTTGTTTTTCCAGTGGCTGATAATTATTCCTGTTATATAAATGTGGGTGAGTGAAGTTTTATAGACTAAAATGTGTTTTGAAAAGTAAATGAAAGTAAAAACATTAATATACCATTATGGGAGTAAGGGGGTGAAACCAGCACCCCCTTGAATTTGGCACGAAATCCTTCCATGCTCCGAATTCATCCACGACCTCTCTTTATTCTAAGTTGTTAACACTTCTCCCTTAATTTGACCATGACTGCTTAATAATCATGGTGACTAGAACACAGTCTTAGACCCAAGCATTGACAGATCGCATAGATGGAGACTACTGTTTTGGACAATAAAATTGATCTCTTGACTGTGTGTCATACTGGTGGTCTTCATTAGCCATCATGTATATCTCATGAAACAGAAATAGACTGCAGGAATTATTATCAGGTGCCCAAACCTCGATATGTTCTTAGTTTTTACATAACTTCTGTCCTACCTTCACAGAATCCATCACCATCTCTTAGCATGCACTCATCACCTTAACCTTCCACTCTCTACCTCCTCAACTTTACACACCGCACTGAATATCTCCCTCATGTTTGACACTAAACCTATTCTTCTAAGCTCCCATCATTATCACCGGGGCAAACTTTCTTGAGGATGCAGATGATCCAAAACTGCTGTGGGAGACCTCCAAAACAGTGTTGATTCTCTTTTCGGTTGCCTCCCACTGTAAAAAAAAATGGTGCTTAGATATGTTAATCCTTGAAAATATCTTGAAAGAGCTAATTGTTCCCCTTTGGTGGAATTCCCAAAAGACTATTGGTCCATATGGCTAATCGTTCGTTCAGTGTAAAACACATTGCCTCTATCACCACATTCTCTGTCACCAAAATAACTGCTCATACCCACATAAATTGATGATTTTAAGAGCATTCTAAATCCCTCTACACCTCTCAATCAGATGACCACTCTAAAGTAATTGCCTATTTCAAGGCTTTGTTCATCTTGCACATAGATGAGGAGTTTCGAACTATCTCTTTCCTTCGTGTTGGGAAAGCACCGGGCCCCAATGGCTTTACTGCTGATTTTATAAAAATGTTGACGCCACATCTCTGCAATGGTTTAACCCCACTATTCATTATGATTATGAATGACCTCTCATGAGATTAACTAATTGATATTGCATTGCAGTATTGCATAACTAAAAAAAAAAAGCCATTACTTCAAAACAGACGTAATTCATTTTGACTTAAGTCCAACCACACGTATGCTTTAAGCGATGCCAGTGATAGCTGTAATTTAATTCTAAGGTGACAGATATAACAAGATTCTCTAAAGTGGCCATTCCGATGTAATGGAATGTCAATTTAGAACTTTTGATATTCAAGTTAGAGATTGCTTCCTGCTTGCTTCAATCGTATAATTGTTGGTTATGTATAGCCAGGTATACTTTGCATGCTAGGTATACATCTGACATGGTAATTGTTGAAATTCAATCATTTCAATTTAATTTGTAAAAGAGTTTTATTTCTCACTAAGAGGTCCAACTCAATATTTTGCTGTAATCTGTGTCAATGTTGGATTTTCACCGTGCTGCTCCCCCGACCTGTAAGTGGACATTGAAGAAAGTCTATTAATATTATTTACATAGCGCCAAGATATTCCGCAGCGTAGAGAGACAGGAGGGGAAGAAAGCCTTTTTCAAACAAGCTACATACAATACATTAAAACAATCAGAATACATCGTTGTCAGTGTTGTACATATATTGTTTTCTTGTAATACCTGAAGATGGAAAGCATGTTATTATGTGAAAAACATGAGTAGTGAAGGATTTTCATGGACAATTTGACCAAATCGATCAGTCAAATCTCAAGACTTCAATTCCAGAGAACCTGCATTGGATGAAAATGTATACATTTTTTTTTTTTTTTTTAAATTCTTTATTTATAGTTGTGCATGACATAACAACGGGCTTACGTAGCCACGACAGCTGACGTAGGCGGCAAACATCAAAACAATATATACATGGCATAGAAAAACATATTGCACAATTTTATATTTTAAGAAAAGAAAAAACATAGACAGCGGGTGTGTATGACCCTCTGTAGTTGAGCTTTCCTGGCCGACCAGCCCCTTTATTTATTTATGCGTTCAGTGATTCTTGTCGGCAGGCCAAGGGCGACTCCCCTAGCATACACAGGTAGCCTTAACCTAACTGCATCTGTAAACATGAGCTATACAGGTGGTCAATGACAACCCACTCTCGTATCAGAGGCTGTCGTAGTGATCCCCCGAGATCTGGATGGTTATGCCAGCAGCCATTTGTCACTTCGCAGAGATAATCAGTACGCTACATGTAGTCTGGGGCATATCATGCAGCTTTAGTGCATACGGGCCTAAGAGCAGCAGTAACGCGTGCCCTCCCCTAGCAAGGAGGCCCCTGTGGTGAGTGAGGCTCCCGATAGGGCCTAGCCCATGCACAGCAGTAGTGACTACGTCTCCCGGGTAGATCCCACCCAGCAGCCTCTGGCAAATATATGCTAACCATAAAAATAAAAGCAAAGAAAAGGGGGAAAGAGAGAGGTCAAAGATAGAAGGGTAGAAGGGTAGGGCGTGGGGCGGGGTGGGGCGGGAGCCATTAGGGGCCCACTGTCGTCAGTCTAAGTACTCGCAGTTGTCGATACCTCTGCCGGTCCTAGCACCAGGGGCTATTTTCCCAGGGCGCCCAAATTTTTTGGAATTGTGTCTGCGTTCCTCTAACCCGTGCCGTCAGGTCATCCATCACGTACACCTCTCTCATTCTGTTAAGTACCCCCGCTATGGCCGGCGTGGTCTGTTTAAGCCAATCAGCCGCCACTGCTCTCCTAGCTGCCAGTGTAAATTTATGAATGAGTTTTTGTTCACGTCTCGTCCACCCTTCTACCGTTCGACTGAGCAGGTATAGCCACGGGTCCCAGGGAGGGGGTCTGGAAAATACCTGGGCCATCATATCTCTAACCTGTTGCCAAAAGCGTACCATCAGGGGGCATTCCCACCACATGTGGATATAGGTCCCTTTCATCCCGCAACCCCTCCAGCAGAAGTCTGTAGGACACTTCCTCATGTGGCATAGCTTAACCGGGGTTGTATACCAACGAAACAGCGTCTTAACTGCTTGCTCCTGCATCGTTACGCACACAGAAGATCTATGATTGGCTTCCCAGATCTCCTGCCATTCCACCCCCTCTAGGTGCTCCCCTAAGTCCCTCTCCCACTGGTCGATATAGGCCATGTCGCCCTCTACAGTGGACACAGAGCAGAGGTGAGCGTACAACTGGGTTATCAGACCCGTAGGCATATGGTCTCGAAGGCAGATTCTTTCAAAAAAAGTCATGGGTGTTTGGGCCGCAGCTCGGACCCATGGGAGTCTTACGAAATCCCTTACTTGAAGGTATCTGAAGAAATCTGCAGGTGTGAGGTGACCCCTTTGTTGTAGGTCGCTAAATGATATCACTTCTGAGCCCTGCACTAATTGGTGAATGCGCTGCAGGCCTATGCGTTCTAGATTCCTAAAGTTCCTTGCCGACATACCCGGGGGGAATGCCCTATTTCGCAAATAAGGCATCAACGGAGACGGGGCAGACGCTAGGCCATACCTCAGCTGGGTCCTATCCCATATGTGCATAGAATTCAATATAGCTGGGCATGTGGCCCTAACAATTGGTCTTTTATCTTTGGGAACCCAAATTAGTAGCTGCGGTATATCTGCCCCCACCATCAGCGACTCCAGGTCTACCCATTTCCTTTCTCCAGGCGGAGAGTGCCATAAAACTATCTGCGACAATTGTGTCGCCAAGTAGTATCCATATAGGTTAGGTAGACCCAGGCCTCCTCTATTCTTTGGCCTATATAGGGTGAGTCTCGAGATTCTGTGACGTTTATTTTGCCACACGAAATTCCCTATCGCCTGCTGCAGGGGCGCAAGGTGCGACTTGGAGAGATGTATGGGCAGAGATTGAAAAAGGAATAGAATCCTAGGTAGTATATTCATTTTGACTGCATGTATTCTCCCTATCCAAGATATAGGCTTTTCATTCCATGCCTCCAGTTCCCTAATGAGTTGTTTTATGAGTGGTGTGTAGTTTTGTTGCAGTAGATGGTCCGGGTCTGCTGTCAATTTAATGCCTAGATATTTAATCGTCTGTCGCTCTATGTGTATGTGGTGTTCCCTCTGAAGAGCAGCCAATTCTACTTCTGAGATCGCAATAGGAAGGGCGCTAGACTTGGACATGTTGGCTTTGTAGCCTGACACAGCTCCGAAGTCCTTTAGGACCCCTTGCAAGGCCCGCAGCGAGTGGATGGGGTCAGTGAGCGTCAAGAGCACATCATCCGCATATGCCGATACTATGAATTCCCTGCCCCCCACTCGAACCCCCTGAATGTCCGGGTGTTTCCTGAGGGCCTGGAGCAACGGCTCCAAGGAGAGTACAAATAGGAGCGGGGACAAGGGGCAGCCCTGTCTGGTGCCATTATACAGCCTGAAAGGGGTCAGCGGGGCTCCAGAGATTTTTACTTGCGCTCGCGCATTGCTATACATGGCTTTGATCAGGGTCATCGCATGATCAGGGAAACCAATATGAGATAGTAGTGTGAATAGGTACGTCCATGTGACCCTGTCAAACGCTTTTTCAGCGTCCAAAGATACTAGCATAGTCTTAGTGCGTGTAACTTTCTGCTTCCAAATGATGTCAATGTTCCTGCGGGTGTTCTCGAACAATTGTCTGTTTTGCACAAATCCCACTTGATCCGCGTCCACCAAAGTGGTCAAATAGGGGTTTAGTCTCGTCGCTTGAATTTTTGCTAAAATCTTCATGTCGTGGTTAATAAGGGAAATCGGCCTATAGCTACTCGGGAGGCCCGGGTCCTTGTCCGGCTTCGGTATTAGGACAATGGTCGCTAGTGACATATCTAAATCTGGATCGCCTCCCGATCTAAATTCGTTGAAAAGAGCCGTTAAGCGAGGGGTCAGCTCCTCACGGAATTCCTTATAGTAGCTTCCGTCGAACCCGTCAGGTCCCGGAGCTTTCTTCCCCTTTAGGGCGGCTATAGCTTGCGCTACCTCCTCATTTGTGATTTCTGCCGCTAGTACGTCTGCCCCTGCCTGATCTAGTTTGGGCAGTCCTAAGTCTGCCAGGAATCGCCGCGTCCGAGCCTCTTCCCCAGCCTCCCGCATCTCGGAACCCGGGGTGTGATTGTACAGAGATTTATAATAGTCCGTGAAGACCTCTGCGATATCCCGTGGACCAGTTTTAGTCGAGCCATCTTTGTGTTTTATGGACGTAATGTGTCCCCCGCGGTGCCTAGGTTTCAGGACCCTGGCTAATAGGGTATCCATTTTGTTCGCATGTTCGTAGAAGTTCCTCCTGGACCACGTAAGGGATCTAGCCGTGTCGTCAAGGAGCAGCTGGCGTATTGCCAACCTTACCTCTCGCAAGCGCTCTGCGGTGCGCTCCGTCGGGTTACCCTGGTTTTGTTGTTCCGCCCTCTTAAGGTCTATCAGGAGGCCCTCCAGCTTCTGAAATTTCAATTTCTTTCTAGCTGTCGCTACTTTGATGAGTGTGCCTCTTATCACCGTTTTATGGGCCGCCCACACGGTGGCTAGTGTCACATCTGGGGTTGTGTTGGTCTCGAAAAATTGTTCGAGCTCTGCCCTAATCTGGCTTGCTATATCCGGGTCTTTCAGCAAAGAAGTGTTAAGACGCCACGTCCACGGGGTCGCTTCGCATAGCCTCCCCAGGGTTAGTGAGATGTCGGCATGATCCGACCAGGAGATAGTCCCAATGTCCGTGCCGAGTATCCTCGGTAGGCACCCGGTATTGACCAGGAACATATCGATCCTGGAATAGGATCCATGCGGGGCCGAAAAGAAGGTGTAATCTTTTGTGCTTGGATGATGCGCTCTCCACGCGTCTACCAACCCCGAGCCCGCAATGAAAGTTTGTAGCAGTTTGTCCTGGCTCCCCCTGCCCTGTGACCTATGCATGCCACCGTCTGTCTTCCTGTCCACTGCTGGACAAGGTGTCGCGTTCATGTCCCCCCCTACAATGATCATCCCACGAGGTAGTGTCTGTAATTTGGACTGTATTGACTCCCAGAAGGCTGCCTCTGGGCGGTTTGGGGCGTATACATTAACTAAATGGACCTGATGGGAAAGCAAGGTGCCTGAGACTATCACATACCGACCCTCCGTGTCGGATTCAGTGGCTACTACCTTGAGGGGGCAGCTATTCCGTATCAGGATCGCCACTCCATTGCGTTTGCATAAAGCCCTGGCTTCATGGGTCGAGCTATATGTGTGGTCTTTAAGTTTAAATTTAGCCTGTCGGGGGAGATGCGTTTCTTGAATAAAAGCTATGTCTGTCCTCATTCTCTTAATTTCTCTAAATAATAGTCTCCGTTTGGTTGGGGAGTTAAGCCCCTTAACGTTCAGGGAAGTTATTTTAACTGCCATAGTCCGTTCCACTCGGTCTGCTGCAGTGCACGCCCACCTCTGTCCCCCCCACGCCCCCGCCCCCCACCCCCTCCGCGACGCCCCTGCCCCCAGGATAAAACAGGGAAAAAGAGAGAAACTGGAATTCAGGAAAAGGAAGAAAGGAAAGAGAGAATAAGAGGGAAACAAAAAAAAAAGAAATTGAATCAAATAAAAAAGAGTGGTGCGCATCTCGCGCTCCACCAATAGTGCCTGGTCTTACTCTCCGCCAGGCGTCAGTGGGGTCAAGACCCCGCATTCCAACCGCGTCCAGCGCTCGGAGGAATATGCGGGATCGCGAGCCCATCCCCCTCAGCACAATGGAGTTTACTGAAATTGTACATAGACATTGTGACATACACAGCATGGCAACGAAATTGCCCTCCAATAGGGGCATCTGGGGCGCCGTACAGAGTGCTCGCCCGCCCTAAGGCTCCGCTACCGGTAAAGCAATGTGTGTAAGCATGCAACCACTTGACAACATAACATTTCAACAAATACATCAAAAAATACTTCAAAGGAAGGGGGGTTAGAAACAGCAGTATGGCCGTGCGACTTGGGACTCCCTATCCCTAAAACGGGCAGTAGCCCTCACTCCTCCAATCCGTGTCCCTTTCTACTCTCAACCTCCCCCCTCGACCCCCCAGGATCCTAGTGCCGCTATGCGGCCCCCAGCGGCTATCCACATGGGATAGGCACTGCAACCATGCCCCTACGGCCCTCGGGGTGTCCGGGGTCTCCGTTGACGTCCCAGGCAGGGTCACACACTAAGTTCTCGCCTCTAGGTCGTACTTATACAATAATGGCGGCTTCCAGTCAACCTGCCCTTTGTGATCTTATCTGTTTGACAATTCACTTATTTACTTTAGTTCCTGCGTTATTAATCAGAAAACTATATTTTGTAAACAGTTTACATTTTTCGTTTGTACTCCTTTATCCCCCCATGAGATACACATTACCTGTAACTAGTCTACATACATGGTGCAAAGAGAACTTTTAATGTAATGGTGGTTTCACCCTTTTTTTGTTTTTGTTTTTTGCGTTTTAATTCTACCGTCTCCCCCTTTTTTCGTCTTTATTATTTTTTTTTTTATTTTTTTTTTATTTTTTTTATTTTAAGTACATTTATGTGTTAACGTGTAAAATACTGTGAAGACTTATGGTCGTCGTCGGGAGGTGACTACGGTTATGAGCTATGTCTTGTAACCTAGTCCCATTATCTCCGTCGGTACGATTGTACCCCGGCCACCATTAATCCTTCCTAAGACATACCCCCCTCTTTTGATTAAAAAACTGGAGAAGAAAAATAACAGCAACTTCTGCACGGGTTTGCTTAGAAGCCATGGTTCCCGGCAGTACACCGGGCCCGGTCAACCTGTCGTGCAGATTACCCAGAGCGCCGGCCCCCCTAAAGCGGTAGGAAACTCACGTACCCCTGCCTTCATGCATAAAACAAGTAAGAGTGAAACTATAAACAGGGTACATCAGGCTAGGGGGCCGCTTGGGCGATAAATCTATCAAAGAACCCATAGTGTTTGTGTCAGTCCTGCAACTGTAAGCCTCCCCGGGGCCTGTATGGAAGAGTCCGAGGCTCCCTGCTGCGAAGCTTCGCTCCCATTCTCACACACACTGGGAGGCCAGTCGATCGTGCATGGGAGACAGTCCCCAGCCCCCTCATCAGTTGCCTGGATGGCCGGAACAAATCCCCCAGGGCCCCCTCCCCAGTACCGCAGTAGCCCCCCGCTCACCAATCCAGCACCGAGAGCCCAGGGAGGTCCAGGGTTCCGCATGCCCAAAAAACCCACCCAAGCACAGTCCCGTTCCCCCCCCACAGGGCCTCTGCTTCGAGGAGATTTATCCCAGGGCCAACATACCATACCGGCCTCCGAGGTCATCGCCGACGAGCTCCCACCTCCTGCCATTCAATCGGGAGAGGGTCCAGCACCTGTTGCGTAGGCCTCATATCTGGTAGGTCCCCTCGAGCAGCTACTCCCAGGGCATCCATGAAGCCTCTCGGGTCTCCGTTAGGGGTCAGGGTAAAGGTCTTCCCCCCTCTAAAAGCCATCAGGCGAAATGGGAACCCCCAAGCATACTGGATGTTCGCCCCTCGCAGGGCTTCCGTAACGGGCCTCCACTCTCGCCTCCTCTGCAGCGTGCTGGGGGCTAAATCTTGGTATACCTGTAGTTCCTTGCCGTCATGCATTAACTTGGCCTCTCTGGTTTTGCGCATTAGTGCTTCCTTCGTCTGGTAGAACAGAAAGCGGACAATTACATCCCGAGGGGAGTTGATTTCAGCCCTTCTCGTTCGGAGGGCACGATGAGCCCTTTCCATGTGCCATCGATCTTCGGAGAGATCCGGCAGAAGGGGTCTAAACAACGCCATAAGGATGGTCGGCAGCATGCCCTCCGTTTCGCCCTCCGGTAGGCCACGAACACGGAGATTATTTCTCCTCGATCTATTGGACATATCTTCGATAGCCAGCTCTGCGTCAGTCATCCGGGCCGCCAGGCCGTTAAGGTGGGTCACCGCCGCATTATGGGCCTTGGCTGTGGCCTCCATCCGCTCCTCGAGTTGGGCAGTGCGTGTACCCAAGGCCGCAATCTCACCTCGGAGGACCGCTGTGGAGTTCACGATTTCGCCTGCCAGGTAAGCCTGGACTTCAGCGAGGCGGTCCAAGATTTGCGAAGTTTCGCCCTTGTTTCTTCTTTCACCCAGTGCCTCGTGTGGTGAGCATGGTCGGTGTGAGGGGCTCCGTCCGGCGCCATCTTGGGGATCCGGAGACCCGGCTTTATGGGCCGTCATCAGGTCCAGGACCGACGTACCCCCCTCGGTTCCCCTCCTGGGCTGTTTCTTGAGGTTCCGCTTCTCCATGCTTGGCAATAGTTATCGATTCGTGTCTAAAATACTGCTAAAGTAAGCTTTAGATTGTGCGTTGGGGCCGGAGCTCTACACAGCCACGTCCAGTTCGATCCCTGGTCAGGCCACGCCCCCAAAATGTATACATTTTTAATAGTTCTGTACATATATACGTGCTTTTTTTGTTTGTTTGTAGTATTTGTTTATGTATAGCCACAGCATATTGACTATATCTTTGTCTGAAAGGAAGAAGGACCCAAAGGTAATATATGTGGTAGCTGAAAGGAAATAAAGACTAGTCTGTGATTATCTTGTCATTATACTACAGATGGCTTTCTAATTGGTGTTTGGTTTCAATATATACAATAGCATGTTCAATTAAAAACCTTTGCATATTAGGTACCATATCACATGCAAAGTTTATACTATATATTAGTGTAGCTGCACTTAAAACATGTCCTACTGACCTTAGTCAGACCTTTTTAAATAATACCATTAAATGATACCATTAATCTAAATGTGTTATGATAATACTGACTGGACTTGTTATGATCTTAAATGGTTTACTCACCATTTAGCAGAGATGATTGGTCCCCGGCTGCCCCCCATTGATGATATGGCAATGTCAGATTGATGTTCTATACACCATTCCAGAGGAATAAGGCAATGATAGGCTAAGGGCATTAACTAATCACTTTTATTATCTATCTTTTTCAGCATTCCCTGGTATGAATTGGTGTGAGGCACAACATCACTCTTCCTTCACAAGATCATCTTGGGGAGTTGTAGGCTGCCAGAGACAGTTGGCATCAGTTTAAGATTAATGTTGGACTCGGCCCATGTGGTCTTCACCATAATACCTTTAATCAGTTGAAGAAGTTATAGAGCCTACGGTGTCCCTTTAAAGGAAAAATGCGAAGAAACACCCACAAACAGCATGAATTCATAAAATGTAAAGTAACAAAAACAGTTACAATAAATAATTACTAAAGGAAGAGAAACAATAAACAACAACCACATAGTATAAACAGCACAACCACGTTATATTAAATTTTATTAGTAAAATCGCTGTATTTTCAAATATTGTTGCAGTAGGAGAAAATATGAAGCAGTAACTCTAGGAAGAAAACAATCAGGCTCACAAGATACAATTTATCCAATTTTGGCATGGCCTAATTAATTATTGGGTTGAACTTGTTGTACAGGTACATAGATTGTTACATTGTCTGCTTTTGGACTGTGAGCAGACATTGTCTTCTTCCTCGTTTTTTCAACGCGGCCAGTTTTGCCAAGAACAGTAGGAGAAGAATACAAGAATAGGCATCTGCCTATAGCACATTGAGCAATCGAGTTGTCATTATAAGTCCTGATTAGAAAGTGCCCCACAAAGCCGATTTCTACGTCTCCGTAGAGATTAATTTATTGAAAAAAACTATTCACCAACCCATCTCAACACCACCATAAATGGTATTAGGAAGAAAGAAAGAACAGATCTCCTAACATGCAAAAACAAACCAACCACTAATGCCATGCCCCTTCCGGTCATTTTTTTTTTTTTTTTTTTTTTTTAATTCTTTATTTTTGTGGTGCATTGAATAGGTACATACTCTCGTAATGCCACAACAGCAGTAACAAGAAAGGTGGAGAACATAGTTTTACATACATATGGCATAGATGATTACTGCACACATTTTTATAATAATGAGCAGTTACAGGCTTATCTTCCGTGTCTAGAGTATATGCTAAAGTTTGTCACCGTTAGTGAACTGTTCATAAAGGTATACGCTTGTGGTACATGTTAGATACTGAAGAATTCAACAGTTATGTATACACGCAGGCTCTTTTAGTTATGCTTTGGGTAGACAGTAGTGAGATGTGAGGCTTAGCGTGTGTGTGAGAGGCTGTGGGGTTGTTCCACTGGCTACATCACTACAAGTGTTTCATGTGCTTATTAAGTGTGTGTATGTTTCTGAATAGACTGATGTTCTATCAACTCGGTTATTGAGTAGTTTAAAAACATCAAACACATAAATTAGCAGACAAATAAGAGGTTTTAACTTTTCCACCCCGGGTGGTCCGGTCATTTTTAATTTTAACAACAAAAGTGGTAAGTAATTAAACAGCATATGCATTTACTAAAACACAATGAAGTACTAAAAAACATTATACCGGATAGACCGAAGATTGTTTTTAGAGGTGCTACTAGTTTTAGGTCTATTTTAACCACAAATTTTACTAAAGAGACTAAACCTAATACCACCTCTTTTATTTCCAATGCCAGTGGAGTTTACAAATGTAAGCGATGTATTGTTTGTAAAAACACAGACCCCTCTGTTCCATCAAAAAACACTCTATTTAAATCAAATATAACTAATAAAACTTATAAAATTAAGGATTTTATCAGCTGTGACACTAAAAATGTAATCTACTTACTGGAGTGCCCATGTGGCCTCCAGTATGTAGGTATGACCACAACAAACCTTAAAACTAAACCAAACATTTTTGCATGCATAATAATGACACAAAACTACTTAAATGCATAGGTATAAAAAAATGTGTGATTCCATGGAGAGGTGGAAATATCAAGAAAATGGAATGGGTATTTAATTTAAAAACATTAACCCCCTCTGGTCTAAACGTGGATTTTGATCTGTTTAATTTTATTTAATTATGTGTACTACTCTATATGTATATATCCTCTTTTATATAATACCCATGCATTACCTACCAATGTTGGTCAGAGTGCCTATTGTCATGATTTATTACTAAGATTTTAATAATGTTTGATGTTTTTAGTTAATACCAGGGCTGGACTGGGGAAAAAATTTGGCCCGGGCATTTTTTATTCACAGCAGCCCACTGAAAAGGGGGCGGGGCCAGATAGGGTGTGTTTTGTCATCCCCAATGACAAGCATGCCCTATCTCAAAGTGAGCATGTTGGTTCAATGCTCTTCCAGGGCATGAGAAAAGGGCCCTGTATTTGTTCTGAACAGCGCAAGCAAATTTAATAACATGCTTGCGTTGTGTTTGCTTGAAACTTGTCTCAGTGGTTTCCATAATTGGGATACTCACTGTATCCCATTTATGGAGACACTATGTGTTTGCTTACATGGAATCTAGTGTGTGCGTAGGGGATCCAGAGTGTGTATGTCAGAAATGTAGTGTGTGTGTAGGTGGTGCAGCATCTGTGTGTAGGAGATCTAGTGTGTGTTTGAAGGACTCAGGAGTGTGTATAGGAGATCTAGTGAGTGTGTGTGTGTGTATAGAGGATTCAGAAGGTATATAGAGATCTAGTGTGTGTATATCTTTAGATGATCCAGAGTTGGGTAAGGAATCTAGTGTTTGTCTGGAATTTAATGTGTTTAGGGGTGCAGTATGTGTGTGAGGGGTTCTGTAGTATATACATGTTTGGAACTATTGTGTGTGTGTGTGAGTGGTGCAGTGTGTTTGGGGGCTGCTGTGTGTATGTGTGAGGTGTGCAGTGTGCATTTGTGAGGAGTATAGTGTGTGTGTGAGGGTGCTGTGTATTAGGGTGCT
Source organism: Pelobates fuscus (assembly GCF_036172605.1). Lineage (NCBI taxonomy): Eukaryota > Metazoa > Chordata > Amphibia > Anura > Pelobatidae > Pelobates > Pelobates fuscus. The sequence goes on from NC_086317.1 coordinate 398,320,859, forward strand.
GTGTGTGTTAGGGTGAAGAGTGTAGTGTGTATGTGTGAGGGGTGTAGTGTGCATTTGTGAGGAGTATAGTGTGTGTGTGTGTGAGGGTGCTGTGTGGGGGGTGCAGTATGTGTGTGTGAGGGTGCAGTATGCATGTGTGAGGTGTGTTAGGATGCTGTGTGAGGGTGCTGTGTGTGTTAGGGTGCTGTGCGAGGGTGATGTGTGTGTGTATGTGTGAGGGAGGGTGCTGTGTGTTAGGGTGCTGTGTGTGTTAGGGTGCTGTGTGTGTTAGGGTGCTGTGTGTTAGGGTGCTGTGTGTTAGGGTGCTGTGTGAGGGTGTTAGGGTGCTGTGTGTGTTAGGGTGCTGTGTGAGGGTGTTAGGGTGCTGTGTGTGTTAGGGTGCTGTCTGTTAGGGTACTGTGTGTGTGTGTTAGGGTGCTGTGTGTGTTAGGGTGCTGTGTGTTAGGGTGCTGTGTGTTAGGGTGCTGTGTGAGGGTGTTAGGGTGCTGTGTGTGTTAGGGTGCTGTGTGAGGGTGTTAGGGTGCTGTGTGTGTTAGGGTGCTGTCTGTTAGGGTACTGTGTGTGTGTGTTAGGGTGCGGTGTGTGTTAGGGTGCTGTCTGTTAGGGTACTGTGTGTGTGTGTGTTAGGGTTCTGTCTGTTAGGGTACTGTGTGTGTGTGTGTGTTAGGGTGCTGTCTGTTAGGGTGCTGTGTGTGTTAGGGTGCTGTCTGTTAGGGTGCTGTGTGTGTGTGTATGTGTTAGGGTGCTGTGTGAGGGTGATGTGTGTGTGTGTTAGCGTGCTGTCTGTTAGGGTGCTGTCCGTTAGGGTGCTGTCTGTTAGGGTGCTGTCTGTTAGGGTACTGTGTGTGTGTGTTAGGGTGCTGTCTGTTAGGGTACTGTGTGTGTGTGTGTGTGTTAGGGTGCTGTGTGTTAGGGTACTGTGTGTTAGGGTACTGTGTGTGTGTGTGTGTTAGGGTGCTGTGAGTTAGGGTACTGTGTGTGTGTGTGTGTTTGTAAGGATTGTGTGTTGGGGGAGGCCAATATTGACTTATTTATTTATTTTTAATAACAAAAAAACAAAAAAACAACAACAACATTATATCCCCCCCTTCTTACCTGTAGCCTGGAAGGGGGGGTCGTGCTGCTGACATCCATCCCTGATGGTCCTCGTGGTAAGTGGCAACGGCCCGAATCTCACGAGATAAACCCGATGGAGCTGCAAGTTAGAGCTCCGCCGGGTCCTCTCTCCAGGCTGGCTGTCTCCCTCCCTCTCTCCCCAGCTGCGGCCGCGCTTGACAGCACGTGGGCTGGTGAGGGAGATCTTTGATCTCCCCACCGGCCCTTCATGGAACACAGCGGGGCCGGCGCTCGGATAGTGCCGGCCCTACATAGACCGGCCGGTGTCGGCCCATGGCCATCGCGGCCCACCGGGCATTTGCCCAGTGTGCCCGATGGCCAGTCCGGGCCTGGTTAATAAACCACTTTTAGCAGCACTTCCTTGGGAATATTTTGTTGTTATCTAAGGGATATTCTAATACATAGTTGTTTTACCTACAGCATTATGATTAAGAAAATCCCTACTATAACCACTTCCTCTCAGTTCCTATGACACTTTTAATTGTTTAATCTAATACAAAACCTTTTAAATGCACTCTTTGTTATTTACCTAATAACTTATTCAGCTATTTTTTACCTCATTCATTATTATTACTTTTAGTTTACATTACTCACTATTATGTACAGCAATTTTTAACAAACATTAGGGATGTTCCCCCCCAAACATGGCCACTAAGTTTACTCCCCATGTATATGGCATATGCCACTATTATTTTCCCCAACCAAGATGGCCGCCATGATTTATTTTATTTTACATTATTACTTCTTTTTTTTCCCCCCTATGAAACTGATGTTTTTTCCCTTGCCTACCACCTGCATTCCATCTTCCCAATCTCACTTCATTTTTGAGGTTGGCAAACGCCATTTTTTGGCCGATCTCGTAATTACTACACTGGGAACTACATTTCCCATTACACCTAGCGGCTGGTAAATAAAGCTGTGCATGTGATGTGCGTCACGTGGTCCAGCTTCAAATAGCCGAAACTACTCACTACATGTTTGTTTTTGATATTAAACATGTTATTAATGGTGCATAACCCAATATCTATTAGTATGTACCACTCTTTTCCTTATTTATAATCTATACAATAATGATGTATGCTGATTGGAGGATAGCCTATGATGTAATTTTGGTTCCAATGTTAAACTATTTTCCCCCCTACATATAAACTCCTACTAGCCAGGTTGTATGTTTTTTATACCATTTGAGAAAACCTATATTGGTGAAACGCGTAATGGTTATTTTATATTGTGTATTTTAGATCATTAAAAGTTTTTTGGTAACTTTGCTGTGCCAAGCCTCTTTTGATTGTATGTATATGCACTTTTATTATTCTTACTCTTCCTGGCTTTTTATTGTTCCTGTACTCAAAGAAATCCGAGGTGGGATCATACCACCAACTCTTTATTAATAGAGCAGTGCTTCTGCTCTATGCTTGTGAGTACAATTTTATTTAGTATTTTTATCATAATTGAGAGCACTATTGTTGCCTTTTTTTATTTCCCCATGGGGCCTTGGATGACCGGTGCTGATAGACGCACTTTCTTCACATATTCCATAACCGGGATTATACCGCTATACGCCCTTCACACCAGAGCTGGCCATAGCTCTTTTAAATGTGAGTTTTCTACCTCCTACTACTATTTTGCACTCTGGATTTTAGACTTATTGCACTATTGGCTTCCTCTGTCTCTTTTTCCTCAAAATAAACAAATACCCTGAGACATTCAGACGCACCTATCCACACTGAAGAGTATATTCATCTACATTTTATCAAGTACTCCTGACGATCTTTTGTTCGTCCAGTGAGATTTTTGGGACTATTTAACGTTATTTCATTTTCTGTTGGCGCAGCCCTACTCCATCTTTTTATATTGCTTATCTATCTGTTGAAGGATTTGAGGGGTCTCCTTCGTTTGGGTTGCTGCCCATTTACATTTTGTCTGTTAATTAGCACTGACTTCCTGTTGTATTTTACATAGCTACATTGCTTTATTGCCGGCACCACCAAAACCAATGTAACAACAAATGGATGTCTGTAAGTGTAAGGGGAGTGTGGTGGGATACTTACCTGTACCTCTGTAAGGCTAAGCTTACATGCCCTTTAGCAAGGTGCCCTCCCCCCTTGAGAACAAAACATTTTTATTTAGATATTTTATTTGTCTTATTCATATTTTTCCATGAAACAAAAGTAAAATATACCTTAACTCAAAAAGAATTATATATATGAGAGAGAGAAGATGTGAGAGAGAGAGAGAGAGAGAGAGAGAGAGAGAGAGAGAGAGAGTTTATCTACCAGCAGTTTACACAGACGGTGTTGTTATCTATTGAAAATGACATTAACAGTAGGGAAGCACTCTATACATTTTAATGGCAAATTATATGGCACTGGCGTACTAAGCGCAGGGTAGGGGGAGGGGGGGGTGAATCTTTAGAGGGTGTCCAAACTGCACATCACTTCCCTCCTGCCAGTCATTATATGTAGTGTGACTGCGCAGGCGGACCATCCCCTAAATGGTCAGACAGGAAGTGCTCACAGAGGTTTTGGGTATTTGAGATCAGTCTGATGACGTATAAAAAATGCAGATTCCCTTAATTCTAGTGGATTTTAAGTATTAAGATGGTATGGTAGCATAACGCCCATATACATTAAATACAATTGCCTGGCTAAAACTAGACTATGATGAATCGAACCCGTCAAACTTCTCTGCTTTGGACATAAGCTCTTGTAAGTTCTTGACATTTTGATGTGTGGCATCTCATAGGGAAACATGGGTGGCATAATGCCCACATTTACAGTGCTTCTGCAAGTGGACAAATTAACCATTGTTCTTGCTGTCACGTGTTTTTACCTGGATGTTTTAAAGTAATGCAGGAGAATAGGTGAAGTTAAGAGAGGTTTATTGCTGTATTTTTCTTTTTCTTTGCAGTTAAACTGTTATCAGCTGATTTGGAGTAATATTTTCAATGTTTTTGTCATTTCTCGACAATTCCCAGTTTGGAGAATACACAGGGTGAACACACTAGATATAGTTACCTAGATTTGGTAAGGGTATTTGATACAGCTCACAATAAGATCTTATTAAAGGACCACTATAGTGCCAGGAAAACATACTCGTTTTCCTGGCACTATAGTGCCCTGAGGGAGCCCCCACCCTCAGGGTCCCCCTCCCGCCGGGTTGGATGGAGTGGAAGGGGTTAAACTTACCTCTTTTTCCAGCGCCAGGCAGGGAGCTCTCCTCCTGCTCTCCTCCTCCTCTCCGCCTCCTCGGCTGAATGAGCATGCGCGGCAGGAGCCGCGCGCGCATTCAGCCGGTCTCATAGGAAAGCATTATCAATGCTTTCCTTATAGACGCTTGCGTCTTCTCACTGTGATTTTCACAGTGAGAAGCATGCAAGCCCTCTAGCGGCTGTCAATGAGACAGCCACTAGAGGCTGGATTAACCCTAATATAAACATAGCAGTTTCTCTGAAACTGCTATGTTTATATAAAAAAGGGTTAAACCTAGCTGGACCAGGCACCCAGACCACTTCATTAAGCTGAAGTGTTCTGGGTGCCTATAGTGGTCCTTTACCCCTTAAGGACCAAACTTCTGGAATAAAAGGGAATCATGACATGTCACACATGTCATGTGTCTTTAAGGGGTTAAATAAACTGACAACCTCAGGCTTCCATTGTTAGATATCAGACAAACCCAATACAGTATATATATATATGTGTCACCAAAGCTGGGGTCATTCACTAAATACCAAATTAGGATCAACTGAAAAACAACATTTCAATAAAAATGAGTTAGACATTTTGAACTTTACATTTTAACAGCAACCTTTTTGTGCAGACAGCTCCTGTGACGCTAATCACTTATTAAATGCGTCAGCAATACCATTCCAAAGGCTTATGTTTATCCAAAGTGTCACCTTCTTTTACCTCATTATTTGCAAATAACCATCTTTATTTTTGTATTGTATGTTTAACAAGGACAGCATTTATACGTGTTGCAGTTTCCTATTGTGCTCTGCAGGTGGCGCTTTATACACACAAAAAATAATGATCTTAAATAAAGATGTTATTATGATAAAGTCTTCTTAATTACTCTTTGTAAACATATAAATATCAAAACCTTTACAGTTAAATACTAGATACTAGATTTCCTTTCAGAGATAAGGTAGCGCTTTTTACATTTTGTTTCTTTTATTTTCTTTTTATATCTACTTGTTTTCATTCGTCCATCGGGATTTCGCACGACTGAAATTTGTTGTATTTAGTGAATAAAGTTCAGGCCAAAACTTGTTAATGTGATTGATCAATTAAAGTTGTTTACTCAGCCAGGAGTTGTGGTAAAATGGCTATAGAACCATTCTAGACACATTCTAGACCAAATTATTCAATGTGGAAAAGCAGCGAATTGAAAAATGTATCCGATTTGGCTATTTTGACCTAAAATTTGCAATTCCATTGTCATTTCCCCATAATTCTCAGTTTAGTGACTTGATTCCTCTAATCCTGTTTTAACTTGAAAATGGCTCACAAATACAGGGAGTGCAGAATTATTAGGCAAATGAGTATTTTGACCACATCATCCTCTTTATGCATGTTGTCTTACTCCAAGCTGTATAGGCTCGAAAGCCTACTACCAATTAATCATATTAGGTGATGTGCATCTCTGTAATGAGAAGGGGTGTGGTCTAATGACATCAACACCCTATATCAGGTGTGCACAATTATTAGGCAACTTCCTTTCCTTTGGCAAAATGGGTCAAAAGAAGGACTTGACAGGCTCAGAAAAGTCAAAAATAGTGAGATATCTTGCAGAGGGATGCAGCACTCTTAGAATTGCAAAGCTTCTGAAGCGTGATCATCGAACAATCAAGCGTTTCATTCAAAATAGTCAACAGGGTCGCAAGAAGCGTGTGGAAAAACCAAGGCGCAAAATAACTGCCCATGAACTGAGAAAAGTCAAGCGTGCAGCTGCCAAGATGCCACTTGCCACCAGTTTGGCCATATTTCAGAGCTGCAACATCACTGGAGTGCCCAAAAGCACAAGGTGTGCAATACTCAGAGACATGGCCAAGGTAAGAAAGGCTGAAAGACGACCACCACTGAACAAGACACACAAGCTGAAACGTCAAGACTGGGCCAAGAAATATCTCAAGACTGATTTTTCTAAGGTTTTATGGACTGATGAAATGAGAGTGAGTCTTGATGGGCCAGATGGATGGGCCCGTGGCTGGATTGGTAAAGGGCAGAGAGCTCAAGTCCGACTCAGATGCCAGCAAGGTGGAGGTGGAGTACTGGTTTGGGCTGGTATCATCAAAGATGAGCTTGTGGGGCCTTTTCGGGTTGAGGATGGAGTCAAGCTCAACTCCCAGTCCTACTGCCAGTTTCTGGAAGACACCTTCTTCAAGCAGTGGTACAGGAAGAAGTCTGCATCCTTCAAGAAAAAACATGATTTGCATGCAGGACAATGCTCCATCACCCGCGTCCAAGTACTCCACAGCGTGGCTGGCAAGAAAGGGTATAAAAGAAGAAAATCTAATGACATGGCCTCCTTGTTCACCTGATCTGAACCCCATTGAGAACCTGTGGTCCATCATCAAATGTGAGATTTACAAGGAGGGAAAACAGTACACCTCTCTGAACAGTGTCTGGGAGGCTGTGGTTGCTTTTGCACGCAATGTTGATGGTGAACAGATCAAACACTGACAGAATCCATGGATGGCAGGCTTTTGAGTGTCCTTGCAAAGAAAGGTGGCTATATTGGTCACTGATTTGTTTTTGTTATGTTTTTGAATGTCAGAAATGTATATTTGTGAATGTTGAGATGTTATATTGGTTTCACTGGTAAAAATAAATAATTGAAATGGGTATATATTTGTTTTTTGTTAAGTTGCCTAATAATTATGCACAGTAATAGTCACCTGCACACACAGATATCCCCCTAAAATAGCTATAACTAAAAACAAACTAAAAACTACTTCCAAAAATATTCAGCTTTGATATTAATGAGTTTTTTGGGTTCATTGAGAACATGGTTGTTGTTCAATAATAAAATTAATCCTCAAAAATACAACTTGCCTAATAATTCTGCACTCCCTGTATATAGCTTTGCAGGTTTTAAAAAAAGAAAATCCTTAGCTTGCACTAAGTTCCAGTTTGACCACTGTGACGGTCCGCCTGGCACTCCGACTGGGTACCTCCATCAATCACTGCTTCCTAGTACTTGTGAGTACCATAAGCACTGCACTGGAACACCATAAGCACCATAAACCCCACAAACTGCTGCAGCTTGGTTGGGGTCTCACCGTCGTCCACCCACCCTGGACCCAAGACCAAGATCCAGCTTCCAGTAGGTAGACCTTTCCTAGTCCAGAGAGCGTAGCAGGAACAGCTCTTACAAGAGCTTAGTGATTATACTCCGGGGAGTAGAGTGATTATAGCAATCCCCAGAGTGAATGTAGTTCTCCAATCCCCCAAACATGAGCCTAGACTTCATGAAGGGTAAAACAAGTGTGTTTAATGGAAGCCACAGCTGGCTCCAAGCAAGGTATATGGGACAGGGACACAAAGCTTACAAACCAATCAGAACAGTAATTAAATGTAACTGAGACTCCCACACACAGCACACAATCCCTCCCCTCTGCATGGGAGATAATTGAATAAAGTACAGTATGTAACTAATTTATCTCGAGGCAGAAAAAACACATATTTGATAAATTATCATAAGTACCCCAAAACACAACACACCCCCTGATAGCCCTGATCTGGGTGAACAACATATCCAAAAATCACCCAGATCAGAGCAAGGGTTGAGGAAATTCCTGGAAGTCTCTTTTTGACCAACCGCACGCATGGTTTCATGCCCTAAACAGTTTGAATTACCGAACATAGCCATTCGTGGACAATGTCATTATGTGTCTCTTGTTCGTGGGTTTATTTTTACCGAACGCCGTCTGACTCCCGTTCGAATAGCTGAACCTCCATGGAAGGTAAAAGTTTAGCGGTGTTCATGCCATTGGCTGTCTGATTTGAGTTCCATGCACTCAACAACCAAACACCGCTGGATGCGTTCGACTAAACAAGATGGCCGCAGCCACATGTTCGAATGGCACTTCGGATGGCTTCGGAAGTTCAGGAGTTCGAAGTGCAACTTCGAAAGTTCGAAGTGTGGCCATACAAGTTTAAAAAGGGCACACAGTGGTTCTAACCAGGATTTGACACAGGGGCCATAGTCCCAGGGTAGGAGGCTGGCAAACAGGCCCCTCCAAAACCCGTGGCAAACTCACAGAAAAAGGCTAGTTTGTCACAACCACTGATGATAATAATAAAGGTGCACTCACTATTCCATATATGTATTACACCAGAATGTAACCCTTGCAGGAACGTTTAGGAATAAATATTTGGTACTTCCGAACAAAACTGTATCTCTAACACTGAGCAACCTGTATTTCACTTACCTCTTTCCAGTGTCGAGGTCCCTCAGTGCTGGCTCTGTCTCCTCCAACATCACAGCAATGGGGTAACGTGCATTAGAGCTTCCCCATAGGAAATTATTGAATCAATGCTTTCTTATGGGGATGTTCAAGAAGCTGGACATCCTCATGTTTCATTGAGATAAACGCTATGAAGCACCAGGAAGCTCCTCTAGTGGCTGTCTGGAATACAGCCATTTGAGGTGGAGTTAACCTGCAATGTAATTATTGCAGTTTCTCAGAAACTGGAATGTTTTACATTGCAGGGTTAAAGGAACAGTGAAACTGCACCCAGACCACTTCAATGAGATGTCCCTTTAATGGCTCTCTTAGCAGTAATATATCAACAGAGGAGCTGGAGAGAAAGAATTGTACTGACCCTTTTAATAGGCGACCTCTTGCCTTGTATTAGGTACACACAAGCACAAAAATCACATGTGACTCCACTAGCTTTAGAATCCTCTGTACAGCTTAAAAATTGTCCACACAAATTATACTTCCAGTTCGGCTATTTTTGCCCTAAATTTAAAGTTCATCAAGTTCAATGGTCCACAAATCTGTTTCTGTGCTTGATCCAAAAGAAATTCTGATTTCCATGATTAGAGAAACCCACAGGGAATCGCACATTTTATGACAACATGAGAAAATGTAAACATGCTTCATTCAATTTAGCTATTTTTTTTCATTTTAGACAATATTTGCCTTAAAAGTCTACTTTATGGTGTTTCCAGTTCCTTAAAGGGACACTAAAGTCACCAGAACAACTACAGCATTTGTTCTGGTGAGTAGAATCATTACCTTCAGGCTTTTTGCTGTAAACACTGTCTTTTCAGAGAAAATGCGATGTTTACATTATATCCTAGGGATATCATAACTCCACTGGCCACTTCTCAGATGGCTGCAAGAGGTGCTTCCTGGGGTAGTGCTGCAGAGTAAGCAGCACTGCCATTCAGTGTCTGCACCCTCTCTTCATGCAGACACTGAACTTTCCTCATAAAGATGCTCTTTGATGAGGAGATGCTGATTGGCCAGGGCTGTGTTTGACTTGTGTTGGCTCTGCCCCTGATCTGCCTCCTTGATAGTCTCAGCCAATCCTATGGGGAAGCATTGTGATTGGCTCAGGCCACCACTTCTGATGATTAAGCAAAATAGATCATTTGGAGTGCCTGTGAGTTTTTTTTACCACTTCTGATGATGTCAGCAGACAGAGGCAGTTCATAGGCAAACAGGGGCAAAGGTAGCAGCTGCAGACTTGAAAACAAGTAAATGTTTTACTATATTTAGGGTGGCAAGAGGGGAGCAGGGGGCTAGATGGTGGTTTTAACACTATAGGGTCAGAAATATATGTTTGTGTTCCTGACCCTATAGTGCTCCTTTAAAGTCCCTTAAAGTGCACCTGTTATGCAAAATCCCAATTTATAGAAAATAAAATGTAATCTCTATGTTGTGCTAGGAAACGTTTTCAGAACACATAATCAAAATGAATTATATTCATTTTTGTAGGTTCAAGCTCTTGGCAGTGTGTCACCATATTAAGAAAACCCTTTGCTGAGCAGTATCATGGGAGGTTTTTTTTTTATTAGTCGATTATTTCTGACATGAAAAATACATAGTAGAATATTTCCGTGTCCAACTTTTCAGATTTCTCTATAGATTCACTAATTGATGAAAAAGTCCCTCCTTAGTCCTATACCTATAATGACCATGAATTAATTCTCTTATTAGACTCTAAATTGGAGAAAATGTACAAATGTGGGAAACAAGATGCCACTCTCTAAATAGTTGACTTACATTATATGACACCATTATTTCGGATTATAGATTAGACTAATTGCTAGTAAAGAACATGGGGTAACCACCTTTGATATGGCAGTAAGATCAGGACATGATCTTGATAAAGAGAATGGAAGAAATATCATCATTCATTTTCATCTCTTGCCTTGGGTTAAACTTTGTAAAATTACCACCCCCATCTGTTGTGCCTCTAAAGCAACCCGTGATGCACCACCCTACCATTACATTTTGTTATACATAAGCTTCATAGTTCCTTCTTTCAGATTTATCTAATACGTAAGAAATCTATTTAATATGCAGAGATATCCCGAGGAGAAACAACAGCCTTGGCATCTTGTCTTTCATCCTAAATTAACTTTTATTTTCAAAGCAAGAAGGAAAAAAAAATAATAATTGAAATTTACAGTATGTACTTTCAACTTAGAAGTTATTGAAAACACAATTAAAATTATGATAAGAAAAATATGTAAAGCGTAGAATGTTTACTAAGCACATTAAAAAAATAAAACCTGACATTTCAAGCTTTTATCTTGGCAAACCGCCTTATAGCATTAGAGAGGATAATCTTTATTGATTTGGCTTGCTATAAGATGTAAAGTACCACAATTTCTTCTAAAAGCATATTTTAGTTATATTGTATATGTAGCCAATCCCACTTACACAAGCCAATTGAGAGGGGGATGCTTTTGTACAAAATAGAACGTCTCATAAAGAGGGTGTCCTTGCAATATGACAGACATTACACACACACAAAAAAAAGAAAAAAAAAAGAAATACAATTATATATATATATATATATAAAAATATAACATTTTATCTCTCTGGTGCGGCATGAAAAGGTTGATTCTTCTGGCACTACTCGCCTACTAAGACGTAATGTCTGCTGTCATTAGGCAAAGCTTTTCTGCCAATAAAAAGGCTATTCCAGAGATCGTAACCGCTGCACCATTATTGAAGACCAAATAGCACTGAGGTTTCTTGAAGTGCTCCCACTTTGACTGGCGCCTTTACTAAGTGGCATTACACAAGTTAGAAATATAGGAATTATGGTGCAAGTTTGCCGCAATGCCATAGAACAGTCTATCTAGCTTTAGCTGATACTCTCTTTGATTTTTCTTTTATAACTTAATGCAATCCTTGGCCTTTTCTTATAGAATGATATTAATTAACTAAAGAGAGCATTCGAGAGAGCAAGGTTTTGATTCTGATCCTCTGGAACAATGGTGTTGTTTTTATTTATTTGTACTTTTATATAAGGTGATTCATCATAAGCCTTCCTAGTGTGACGCTTAAACAGTGCTACACAAAAGTATTTCTACATCTGCCCTCACAGGAACCTTCATCCAACTTTAGTGTAGATATACAATACCGTCTGCTCTAGTCTGTCTCTATTAAAGCAGGAGAAAAACTACGGGGGTTGTTGAATTTCTTACCCCTTTTTTGCTCTAGTGTGTTTTATTTTGCCTTTAGTGTGTCTTACAACCCCCCTTTGTATGTCTCTTACTTCCCCCCAGCCCCTTTGTGTGTCTCTTACCTTCAGCCCCTTTCCGTGTCTCATTCTCCACCACAGACCCTCTTTGTGGCTCTTTTTCCCCTCAGTCCATTTTGTGTGTCCCTCCTCTCCAGACCCATTTGTGTGTCTTTCCTTCCAAGCCACAGGCACAATTTTTCAGGCGCACAGTCATAAAAGGCACACAATCAAAGTCATTCAGGTACACTTTCATACACAGACATAATTACACAGAGACATACACACATACAGGGACATACACACATACAGAGACATACAAGCATACAGAGACATACAGGCATACAGAGACATACAGGCATACAGAGACATACATACATACATGCATACAGAGGCATGCCGTCATACAGACACATTTATACATATAGGCATACAGAAACATACATACAGGCATACAGACACGTACATACAGAGCCATACAGGCATACAGAAACATACATACAAACACATACAGGCATAAAGAGACGCACAGACACATACATACATACATACCTACATACATACAGAGACATACAGGCATACAGAAACATACATACAGAAACATAAAGGCATTCAGAAACATACATACAAAGACATACAGGCATACAGACACGTACATACAGAGCCATACAGGCATACAGAAACATACATGCAGAGACTAAAAGGCATAGAGAGACATACATGCATGCAGAAACATACATATATACAGCTACATACATGCATTCAGAGGTATGTATACCTCTGTATGCATGTATGTAGCTGTATATATGTATGTAGCTGTATATATGTACAGGCATACAGATACATACATACATATATACAGTTACATGCATGCATGCAGAGACATACATACATAAACAGACTTACATCTGGTCCCTAGGGTGCATGTTGTCCAGCTCTGTGGAGTCCCGTCCTGCAGCCCAGCCCCATCACTGGCCGCCAGCTGCGCTGTGTGGTACACAGGGAGCAGGGATACGATGTAAATCATATCCCCACTCCCTCCACACAGCCTGCAGCAGACACCAGAGTAAGAGGCTGGGCTTTGCGGGCGGAAAGATCTGGGCTGCGCTCAGCCACGCTTCAAGAAGTAACCGGCTGGAGAGGAGCGCAGTGCGATTCTCTCCTGCTGGTCAGCCTGACATTGGTAGCCTTGTAATAGTGCCGGCGCTGACTCTCGATACAAATTTTTTTCCAAATTGTAGGAATAAATCGCATCTTCATTCGGAAGGTTTGTGCAGAACTAGAAGAGGTTAATCTAACATCTGATTCGATGGAAGATGGATGATAACATTGTTGAAGGTAAATCTCATAGGGACGGTCAGTAAACTGTACTGTAGTTTGCCAATGTAGTGGTGTTATGGACAGATGTTCCACTAACCTTATAAGACATGCAAAGCATAAGTTTTGGTCTGCATATGTGTAAAGCCATAGCCTTATTAGCACCGCCACAGGATTAGCAATGTTTTGGTCTACATATACTGTGCAGGCTGTGACATGACAGTCTAATAGCAGTTCTCATAAAGCATATTGCCCAGTACTTATACTGGAGAATGTTCTAGAAGCAAATTTATCTTATAAATTACTGTGCTGTTTCAAAGTTCTCTTCCACTGACAGGAACTCAGAGAGGCCATCTAGCTCAGATATACAGGACAGAAGGACCAGACCAACAACATTAACATGAATGAACTGGCCAACAAGAAGGGGTGAGGCTCAACTAAATAGGGAGAAGATAATTACAAAGTAAGGCCAGCTGGAAATAGATCTCAGTCTGGGTGGAGCAGCCTGCAATAGCACCACAGACAAGTAGTGGTACTGTGAGGTACTTCACCAGAGTGAGCGGAAATCGAATTATGACATTACCAAGTTTTGGAGAACCATTTTTAAGCAAATCTTTACATTAAAGGGTTATTCACTAAGCCAATAATGTTGTAGAATAGACAAGGGCAGGCTCATTTTAGGCCATAGTAGCTATGCTGAAAAAATCCCTGTGTTGAATAATTTTGAAAATCTGCTTTACTTGTATTATCGGACTTATTGGAACCTAGACAATTTAAGGGTTAAGGAGTGTGGGGTTCTGTTAAACACAAATACATTAGTTGTTCATATGTTTCACAAGAACTCTCTTTTAGAAATGGACATACTACTGTAATAAAATATAAAAAAAACATTAAACATGCTTCTTTAAAGAGGAATTTTTTGCTTGAATATGTTCATATCTATATATGTGTTACATATATTTCTGAAAACGTTTCCTTCCCTTTATTGTATTAGTGATGGCTAATCTTGGCACTGTTGATGTTTGTGAACTACATTACCCATGATGCTTAAACAGATCTTAAGTTAGCCACCACTGATTAAAGAAAACCTTAGTCTTGATGATCATAAATAGCGGGGCTGTCTTAGAGCATGGGCACGCTGGACAGTTGCTTGAGGGCGCCACGAGCATAGGGGCCTCATAGACTTGCCAACTTTTCAGTATATTATCCCGTAAGATTTATTCAGAGCCTTCAAACCCTCTATATTGAAATGCTTAGGTGTACTAATCAGCTGTTATCTGTACATGCGATCTTGCTGTTGTGAATACATATAGAAACATAGAATGTGACGGCAGATAAGAACCATTCGGCCCATCTAGTCTGCCTAATAGTCTTGACGAAAACAACGCACACATACTAATTGTACATAAGCCAAACAAAATAAACACACAGCGGTTTTTGAAGCCATAAAACTATAATAAAGTTATTCTAATATTTTTAACAATCCATGCCTGCTGCCTACTAAATGTTTGTGTGGATTCAACGCTGCAATACAGCAGGTTTTTAAAATTTTAAACACTGATTTTGGTGGAGGTACCAATACATTTAAGCTTCATTTTGTCGATAGTTAACATTTTTAATCGTGCAAGTGGTTGTGTAGGCAAGGTCCCAGTGCACCGCTTTGCCCTGGGCCTAAAATGCTGTTAAGACGACCTTGATAAACAGGAATTTATTTTACAAACATCTATGATACCAACATTAGTCAGTACTGCCTTAAATGGTGGCCTCGCTATAACAGCCATTATTTGTGTGGTTAACATAAATGGACTTTTGCAACTCTGATATTTTTACATTTTGGTTATTTATACCGATGTTTATGTTTCCTTTATTGAAGAAACATTTTAATCAAGGAAAGAGTTTCATTTAAAAATAGCTGCAATTATACTTGGCACTGTACCAAATGCCATGCTTGTTTCTCATGCACATTTTTTACCTGGTTGTTTCCCATTGAACCTATAATAAATCCTATTCTAAATATAAAACACTGCCACAGACTTACGAAATATATTTTTGTAAATCGTGTGTTTTTGACTGTGATTGATGGGAGGAGATTTATGGGCTAATTAACCCTGTACATTTGATTTCCCTATAGAAGTTATTGTGCTGCTGTTAGCAAATGGGCCATAAGCATTGGCATAAAAAAAAAAAAAGGATCCAGGAGAGTACAGCTGTGACTGATTTCTAAATCCCTGGGGGCCTGGTTGCACTGCAATCAATCCTGCTTCCCCTTTATAACCCTGATTAATGTTTTGGGACCTGCACAGTTTACTTGAAACGTATCCAATCAATATCCAGGCTGAGCACTGAACTAGAGATGTGCATGGGCCAAAAATTCAGTTTGGTTTGGAAATTCGGATAAGGAAAATAAATTAAACACTTCCGCAATTCGGCACTTCAGCAATTCGGTTCGGTTCGGCACTTCCGAAATTTGGAACTTCGGCAATCTGGAACTTTGGCAATTCAGAACATCTGTAGGGCTCCCTAACCCTACTCGTACCCTTAACCCTACCCCTAACCCTACCCTTAACCCTAACCACCATACGCACTTACACATCTGTAGGGCTCCCAGTGCCTGAACTGCCACCACAACCATTTACACATCTGTAGGGCTCCCAGTGCCAGGTTTGCCACCACTTACACATCTATAGGGCTCCCAGTGCCAGGAATTAGCTTATTGGTCAAGATTACTATCATGATTCACGTAATTTTCCCTCCGTCTCTGGAGGGCAAATGGGTGAGGGGGGGTGAGGGGAAGTGGGGGGTCGGCACAGTATAACATAGGGGGCCTCTGACCCCCCTAGCGATGTTAGTGGTTAAAAGGACTATTCATTCACAGGGCAAAATACTAATTGCATCATTATCATCAATGGTAATAACTGCACCTTGAATACGTGATGCAATAAAGGGAAAGTGTTGTAAAGAGGGATGTAAATAAGTGTAATACTAAAAAGATTGTGTATAATTGTGTATAGGCTACATAATTAATTAGGGGAACTGAAGATTTAGATTTTAATTACGAAGAATGGCTAAAAAACTTAAACTTGTTTAATAAAGAAAAATGTGGACTCACAGGGGATATACTAAAATTATTAAAATACATACAAGATCAGTACAGGCAGCTCTCATAATCTGTTCATTGATAGGACGGTCCAAATGACAAAACACCACCCATTTAAACTTGAAGAGCAAAAACATTGCCTATAGCAGAGGAATGGGTTATTTACAGTGAGAGAACATTGAAAGAAGGAATTCCACATCAAACTATTTTCCATCAATACTGTTTCAGAGCAAAATGTTTTAGTTGTGAATGCAGCACAAATCAGTGGTTGTCTAAAGACAAGATTTTTTTTTTTTTATAAGTTAGGTAAATGGCTGCGTTTTCACACTTTTTATTTCAACTTCTTTGATTTTGTATAATTAAAAGGTTTAAATAACATCTTCCCGTAACATTAAAGTATTCTTTCTTTCAGACGAATTACCTGAACCTTGCATTGTTCAATGTTGTACAGCAATTGATGTTTCAAAGTGTAAGGAAATTGCTTCCATCTGATAGAGCAGATCCGTCATTTATCGTTGTGCAAGAAGCCGTCATGCAAATGAAATGAACAAACAATATAAACTACAAAATTAGACTCCATCGTGGAAGAAACACAGAAACTATTAACTCCAATCACATCACTACTTCAAACTGTTACATTTCTATGGACTTTGTATTCAATATGAAAGCAACACATTTATCAGCATTGAATCTGCTGGAATTCCATGAATGTTACCCTGACAACCACAGCAAGGATTTCACTGTACGGCTTTCACTGTAAATTGGTTTATGCAAGCACCGAACTAGCTGTTTATTTGTCCAACATTGTTATTATTATTTATATAGCGCCATCAGATTCCATAGCGCTGTACATGCTCACAATATAGTAATGTCCCCCATTTTTAATTAATTTATTTTTTACTATGTTAAGACATGCAATTGTAAGTGATTACGCTATCACAATAATACGCGTAAAAAAAAAAAGAATCATTATTCAATAATCAAAATGTAATGCTTAATAATACACAGTGATTTATAATATAACATTAAACAAAAAAATAGCAACCGAACCAATAGTAAACTGGCATTGCTGGTTAGAGAGAGAATAAGAGAATATTCATGGAGATAGTTGTAAGATAATATATGGTTGTAAGAATGCCTTCTAATACTGAACGCATCAGACAGATATAGACAGATATAGATATAAAAAGATCAACATAAGAAATCAGAGTAAAGAATTTATCAACTAAGACAAAAAAGAGAGAAACAATAAAAGGATGAGGATGGGCAATGGGGAAGGGAAGAAAAGGCTATCAGGAGTGTAATATTTAGTCCTTGGCTATGTAGATATGGGGGAATAAGTAGACACAGTATAGTCCTGAAATTGTAGCTATTGAAACCACCATTACAATCACATTATCACATGCTGCAAGTAATATATTTAATTTTGAGTATTATATTTAAGCACGTTATAGCATTAACATAGAATTACAGAACATATAGCATCCATCTACATTCACAATGTAAAAAAATCTGATGTTTTGTTTCAAATTCCTAATCTGATTCTCTACCAATGCCTTTTTTTATTGTGTTAAAACATATAGTAGGACAGTTTAAGGACTCAGATGGGGATTGCTGAGTGCTGCATTTTATTTGGCTGAGACTAAACTCTCACTTTGCAAAAGAGTGTCACACAGGTGACGTAAAACATTCAAACAATTCCAAGACCACCATGTTTTTCCTCCAATAGTTGGACTAAAGGAATACGCCTATATTAATATTTCACATATCTATATATTTTTTTCAAATGGAAGCTTAGTTCCCATATTATATTAGCAGAGGGAACTGAGTTCCCATTGGAGCGGAGCCCTGATTGCAATAATATGTAGATAAATATTATATTGCAGGACTTTACAATCATAAAACAAGTTTACAATGTAAGAGGATCTGAGGTAGGTGGATATATATTAGGGATTTGCATGGGCAAAAAATTTGGTTCAGTTCAGTTAGGAAATTCAGGTAAGTAAAATCATTTGTCTGCTTCGGCAATTCATACCAATGGCATTCGGTTCGGCTCGGCACTTTGGAACTGCCAAACGTCGTCACTTTGGAATTTTGGCGCTTCGGAACTTGGGCACTTTGGACATTCGTAAGCATCCGAATGTCCAAATGGCATAAAATTTGTACGAATGTACATTCGGAACGAAACAAATTGCACATGTCTAATATATATCATCAGGTGTTTGCCCATGGACACTTAAGGTGAACTAGTAAGGTGAACTTTGACCACGGTTCTAAACTGTGTTTCCTTCTCTAATGAGCTAAAATATAACTGCAACAACGTTAAATCTTATCGAAAGTCTACACGGCCTGTTATAGATTGCCAGGCAAAAAATAAAAATTAATTAACCAACTTAGCTGTTTTAGCATTTTAAAAGAAATATAGGAGTTAGGTATATACATATATTTGTCATATTAATAGTCAGCTAATAGGTTATTAGAATAAATAACCTCCCATACATGATTTAATGACACAGGCAATATTTCAAAAACCTCCTTGTCACACGAAGTGTTAATGTGAGTTTATTTATGTATTTTTTTTTTTTTTGGAAACAGTCTGAGTAATTTTCTTTCTCAGAACTGCAAACCTAATGTTTCCAGCATTGCTATCTGGTTAGCATTCTTTGACCATATTGGTATGGAATCGGATTCTGTATAATGCTCTAATAAAGAAGATTAAATATAGTTCATTGACAATATCTTAAATAGAATATCTAATTATCGTCCTATGTCTGAAATCTGAACCTTTATTAACCTTTTGTTGACTAGTGGGGTGTACTATGCATATTGCATTTTTTCTATTGGCACACAGATTGTTACATTTGTTGCGTATTGTGTATTGGAATGGCTTCTGGAAAAACTATTGCAGTGATGAGAAATTATTAGTCATATGTTGTTAGGAAAAGAGATAGCGAAAAATCTAATTTCATATATATATTGCCAAAAAAGGGTCTAGATCCTCATAATTAAAATGCAACATATTTATAGATAACAAACCCTTAAATGGACACTATAGGTACCCGACCACTTCATCTCATCAAATGGTCTGGATGCAGTGCCCATGTCCCCTTTAGTTCTAGTCTTTAGTTTTTGAGAACTGCAATGTTATTGTTGCAGTACTAAGACTGCCTCTAGTGTATGACGTTTCCTGGAGTTTTACATAGTTTGACTCCATGAAACGATCTGCACGAGGATGTCCAACATCAGAGAAAACACCATAGGAAAGTATTGAAGTAATGCTTTCCTATAGGGAAGGCCTAATGCGCATGCGTCACTGGAAACAGGTAAATGAACATCTTTGCATTCCTAACACTAAAGTGTTCCTTTACGTTCATATATTGTAAATTGTGCTCAAATACACTGTTGTTGTAGTGATTTTAAATGACTCCAGGGATGGTTCAAGGAGTCAGTTGTGTGAGGCACCCACCCCTCTGAGATGTGTCATACCACCGCGTGTATCACAGCAGTAGCTTCTGGAATTCTAGTGGAAATTTTTTTCCTACTTTGAGCCATGATGGCAAATTGCTCAAGCAACAAATCCTAGGAAAGAACTCTTAATCTCCAGGTTTCATCACTTGCTTCCCCGCAAATGAGGACCCAAGATGGCATGGACAAGCCGCCATCTTTGTCTTCGTGCTTAAACAAGAGGGATGTCACCTCTATTTCGGTGATGTGTCTGGTCCCAGCACTGATTCTTCGGTTTAAAGAATGTTAAGTGACTTAAAGTAAAGGTGGATATCTCTGCACTGGCTTGAGATAGCAAGGCCAATATTCAAGCACTAGGAGAGTGCACTGCTCATTTAGAAGTCAAGGCCGAAGAGCTGATCAATGCTCACAATTCACAGTTGCCCTACAGCACTTTACAGATAAAATAGCGGACCAAGAAGACCAAAATTGCTGCTATAATACCTTACTAGCACAGGTGTCGCTACAGGTGGCAAGAGGGGGCAATACATTGCCTTGCCCTCCCATCTGTCCGCATGCCGATTTTCATGGCTAGTGGGGAGATTAATGATCTCCTCACCTGCCAGTCTGCCCGGATGCTGTGCAGAGGAGGGATAGCATGGTCTGCCTCCTACTTTGTTAGAGTGATGACACACAACTTTCTGGTATATTTCTCGGCAGTCCAGAAGGAGCTGTCTGCACCCACTGTGGTTGTTTAGAGAAAATGGAGAGATCAAATATTGCTTGAGAGAAAGGGTAGACAGAGCAAACATATGCTGTATACCATTGAAAAGTTTATCAGCCACATTCTATCACCTAAAATATTATTAACAATGTATACATGCAATATTGATGGAATACCTTCAATGACAATAATAATAAATAAAAAAATACCTGCATGCACAAAACATTACAGTGGCAAACTACAAGTATAAATTGTAGCAATGCTATAGTAACAAATGATAATATAGTAACAAAATAAGAATCAATTAGGTGGATTATCTTCCAAGCTTCAATAGCTACCATTAAGTTGCAAATGGAGAGGTTTAGAATTGCTTGGTACTGGAAGTGTGAAGTGAGACCTTATCAGTAGAGGACATCTATCTTTCATCTATCTAAACTGTTGGACTGTCCAGAGATGTCACGGGCCAGATAAAGTATTTGCTTTCATCCAGCAGTGGGAGACTGAATGTACCATCATATTTTCTGATCAAAACTGGTCCCTGTCTATTAATTTTGTATAGGGCTTAACTAAATGCTATAATTACATAGAAGTGCACAGGAAGTTTACCGATGATACTTAATGCCTAGCAGACTTCTAGCAGACTTCACAGAATGTAACCATTGGTGCCTTCACTTTGTTGGTGATGCTGAGGTCTTGACAGCACAAAGTCACACATCTAATATTAGTGTCCCAGGATTCAACCTCTCTCGCATACAGTGGCCCAACTGCTGTCTGGTCACTTGCTTAAAATTGTTATATCCTCCCTCACTATCTATTAGTTCTGGAAACAATATATATATATATATCCATATTTGCAGAAAAAAAGTAGACAATATTGTTCCTAGACTCCTTCACTCAGAGACTGATCTTTGACCAAACTTGGAAGCCATGGCTGGCTTATCTCACGACCTTATAGGAATAGGTGGGGCGATGTGGGGTGCAAAGGCAGTACTAGAAGTCTAGACACAAAACAAGTGTATTTTAGTTACCCAAGACAACTAACTAAAATTTCCTTTAAAAGAATATCCATAAGTTGGGGTGGTCTATGGATTGTATTATGACTGCCGATCGCACAGTTCTACCTTGTACTGGAATGTATTGCTGGATGATGCATGTACGCTCAATGGTTTTGTACCTTTATGTCTTACTTATCCATCCATTGCATGTTATGTATGTTATTCGTGTTTTTATTGTTTGGAAGCACAAAAAGCTTAATAAACTTCAAGTACAAACAAAAAATTACACATAAAATATATTCACCAATTGCATATTTAAAATAATTAAATGACTATTGTTTGACTAATGTCAATTATTTATTTATATTGATGATAATTGTTTTTCTTAGTTGCTTTCTGTTATATTCCAGCAATCAAAATGTAAAATGCTCTAGAATATGTTATATATAAATGCCAATAATAATCATGATAATAAGTACTTGGCTCCAATCCTTTGATTCATTCATGCCTGTGCAAATGGCTTCTATCACAGTCAGGCTAACAGCGAGGCCATAATTGAAGAACATAAAGAGTTTAATGTCACATCTCTCGCTAGCTTGTCACAGTTGCCCCGTGGACAATAAAATATAAATAAAAACATCTTTATCCCAAACTATGCACTCCACCACTCCAAACATAATCATCTGAATGAAAGCAGAACAAGTCAATTCTGGCCCAAGACTGACAAATAAAAACTGCTTAATTAAAGTCGAGTGTAATAACTGACTTTAATAAAAATCTCTAAGCCTGAAAATTACCAATTCTGACTCAATCATAATTACTAATTATGAGTCAATCTGTAATTTAAGTTTAAGTATTTGGTTATTTTATAGGGTTCAAATAGCAGAGAAAGTTTGCTTGAAAAATAATGTAAAATGTATAGAAAGTCATCAAGTCACAAAATAATGATATTTATCAAAAGTATTATGTACAGTGATCATACACACATGCACTATCACAGGTACATAACAAAAGGATAGGAAGATTTATTTTCTTTGTAACACTCCTTGGTGCTACCCTTTTCTAATTTTTATTGAAGGACTAGTTGTAAGATAGAAGAGCTTCCATAGTTCAGTCCCTAGTCGCTGCCTAATCAATGGTCACTTATCCTTTGGAGTCATAGTCCAAAAAAGCTGTGTTTAAACCAATGTCAATTTCTAAGGGTATCTGCAGAAATAAAGTATAAAGTCTGGAACAGGATCTGTGTTTATTTGTATGCCAAACTGGGAGCTTGGAAAGATGATTTCTCATGTTTCTGTGCCCAAGATGGACTTCTTCTTAAATTCCTTCTTAATGTATATACATATATACATACATGTAGACACACAGACACACATACATACACACAATCGCAATCTATGAAGATTTGAGGTAGGCGAATATATAGTGATAGGTCTCTTACCATCGGATATAGTTTGCTAATGTACTCAGAAATGAATAGAATTTATGAAAAACTTAACTCAAAGCTGTGGGTATAAGACAGGTAATAACCAGAGCGGGATTATTCAAGACGGCTACCCAGGGCCCCGGCTCTGAGGCTGGAGCTCTGGTTCTGATCAGACCCCCACCTCGAGCCGACAGGTAAATAAAATAAACTCCCTGTGCGATCCTTTAGAAACCCATCTCCGGGTGTCCATGGTGTAATCGAGCGGTTCTGGCAATATGTGAGAGAGTCAGAGCACAGGCGCCAGGTTTCCCAGTCACTGCTCCGACGTCCTCACAGAGCTCCAGACTGGAAAACCTGCGGCTGCACATATGTGATGGGATGCTGCTGGAGAGGATGGAGAGCGAAAATGGGCTGAAATAAAAGTTGGGGGCAGAAAGGAGGACTTGGGGAGGAGGGGGGATAATAAAAGGTGAGGCAGAGACATAACTGGGGGAATGAGGAGAGACACAAGTGGGATGACAGAAAGAAAGTAAGTGCATCCGATCCAATATAGCCTTTATCTTCCCTGCACCCACTACAACCCCTACCACCCCACACCCACTACAACACCCATTATCCCCTACACCCACTACAGCCCCTATTATCACCTATATTCTATACAGCCTCTATTACACCTGCACACACTATATCCCTATTATCTCATGTACCACTACAGTCTATATTACACCTTATAGCCCCAATCTCCCCTGTACCCAACATAGCCCCTACCCCCTACACCGACTACAGACTCTTTCCCTCCCCTGCATCAACCAAAGCTTCTACCACCTGCACACACTACAGTCACTACCTCCTGCACCCGCTACAGACTCTTTCCCTCCCCTGCATCAACCAAAGCTTCTACCACCTGCACACACTACAGTCACTACCTCCTGCACCCGCTACAGACCCTTTTACTCCTCTGCATCAACCAAAGCTTCTACCACCTGCACACACTACAGTCACTACCTCCTGCACCCACTACATACCCTTTCACTCCCGTACATCAACCAAAGCTTCTACCACCTGCACACACTACAGTAACTACCTCCTGCACCCGCTACAGACTCTTTCACTCCCCTACATCAACCAAAGCTTCTACCACCTGCACACACTACAGTCACTACCTCCTGCACCCGCTACAGACTCTTTCCCTACCCTGCATCAACCAAAGCTTCTACCACCTGCACACACTACAGTCACTACCTCCTGCACCCGCTACAGACTCTTTCCCTCCCCTGCATCAACCAAAGCTTCTACCACCTGCACACACTACAGTCACTACCTCCTGCACCCACTACATACCCTTTCACTCCCCTGCATCAACCAAAGCTTCTACCACTTGCACACACTACAGTCACTACCTCCTGCACCCGCTACAGACTCTTTCCCTCCCCTGCATCAACCAAAGCTTCTACCACCTGCACACACTACAGTCACTACCTCCTGCACCCACTACATACCCTTTCACTCCCCTGCATCAACCAAAGCTTCTACCACTTGCACACACTACAGTCACTACCTCCTGCACCCACTACAGACTCTTTCCCTACCCTGCATCAACCAAAGCTTCTACCACCTGCACACACTACAGTCACTACCTCCTGCACCCGCTACAGACTCTTTCCCTCCCCTGCATCAACCAAAGCTTCTACCACCTGCACACACTACAGTCACTACCTCCTGCACCTCTTTCCCTCCCCTGCATCAACCAAAGCTTCTACCACCTGCACACACTACAGTCACTACCTCCTGCACCCGCTACAGACTCTTTCCCTCCCCTGCATCAACCAAAGCTTCTACCACCTGCACACACTACAGTCACTACCTCCTGCACCCGCTACAGACCCTTTCACTCCCCTGCATCAACCAAAGCTTCTACCACCTGCACACACTACAGTCACTACCTCCTGCACCCACTACAGACCCTTTCACTCCCCTGCATCAACCAAAGCTTCTACCACCTGCACACAATACAGTCACTCCCCATTGCACCTACGCAGCTCCTATGCCCCCGGCATCCACTATTGATATGATTTACTGGTTGAGATATTAGTGCTCCCCCTTCCCGTTTTGATGTGGTGTCTTTGCGCCCCCTGTGTATTGTTCCTAGAGTCACCACTGGCCACTACACACACTCTTACACATACCACTCACAGAAACAGAGCTCAAGGATTTAGGAGGGAACCCCTATCAGGCACACTGGGCAACCTTGAACTAGCTTTGGCTATAACACAATGGACTCAGTGATTGATTAAATACACTCTAGTTGTGGGAAGCAGGATAAATCCAGGTGCTCGTTTGCAGAATGGCCCTCTTTCTCTTTTTTCTCAATTTTTAAAATTATATTTTATTTTCTTGCTCTGATTTTAGGTCATTGTTTGCCCTGACTCTCTGCCACATGTTACTGTTGTGGATTTTTATGGATTTATCCATTTTATAAAAAAAGATTTAAAAAATAATTTATTGGAATTTCAAAAGTAAAAAAATAAATCAATAAACCAACTTAAACACAAAACCCTGTTTTACGACAATCAGCATTCTGAGCAAGCACCCTAAAATGTGTTTTTATTAAAAAAATACTTTTCTGTTAGGTTTATAAAGGCCTGTTTGTTCTTCTTCTACGGACATTATCAAATCTCACAGTTACTATGACATTGCTCATAACATACTTTACATAACGATGCTATTGGAAAAACAGCAAAACCCATGATGTAAAAAAAAAGGGTATTTCACAGTAAAATAATACCTCAGTACTCAACTACCAAGCTGATACAGAATATACTGTAGTAATTAATTCATTGTTAACTCTCATCCGTTTATTCTTTGCTTTGACAGTTATTTTCCCTTGTATGGCAATTTTCTCTAAACAGAGCAGGTTCAGGCAAAGTAAAGCAATGACTGCCCACGATGTGTATTTAATTGACATAGAATATATCTCAGTAAACGTGGACTTTGATAGAACAAAACAAGTGTCAGAGATGTCACATAAACATGTACCTCCAACTATACACACATTTGGGACTGGACGATGGTGGAGCCAGAGTCATGCCAGAGATGGGCATGCTCTGTGATTTATTAACTCATACTCAGGCCAGCTAGCATTTCTATTACAGTATTTTTTCGATCCTGTTAGATATCTGCACATTGGATATTTTTTTCCTTTCTTATAGATTTATCATAGAGAAAGAGGAAAATGTATTCATACTTACCGTAATTTTCTTTTCCTGGTCATAGGCCATGGCAGCACAACAATGGGTAGCTCCTCCCCATCCCTAATTAGACAGGAACTAATTAAAATAAGGGTATCAGTACCCCATCCTACCCCTAGTCTTGTATTCCAGCAAAATCCCTGGGCGGGATCTTTGTGCTGCCATGGCCTATGACCAGGAAAAGAAAATTACGGTAAGTATGAATACATTTTCCTCTTTCCTGGCCATGTCCATGGCAGCACAACAATGGGTAATACCCAAGCAAAACCAAGGGAGGGAAAAAAAAAGAATTACACGGACTCAAATTATTTCGTAATGCAAGTGTATTAGCACATCTAGAAATGAAATCATACAATAAGAGACATTAGTTGGATGCTGAAAGGACACATTTACCAAACTTGTCCCATTGACCCGCTCTGACATCTAGTTGATAATGTCAAATAAAGGTGTTCACCGAAGACAACGTAGCTGCTCTGCAGATAAGTTCTGGAGAGACTCTCGCTGCGACTGCCCAAGAGGAGGAAATGGACCTGGTCGAGTGAGCCTTTAGACCGCTAGGTACTGGAACCCTACTGGCACAGTAAGCTTGAATGATAGCGGAGACAATCCATCTGCTCACGGCCTCTCTAGAAGCTTGGCGACCACTCCTAGCCCCATTCGGGATGATGAATAGCTGATCCGAAGAATGCCAAGAGATCTGTCAATATAGATTCTTAAACATCTTACCAAGTCCAGCGGAGAAGAACCTCCTTCTGGGGAATCTTCTTCTTGTGTCAGGGCTGGAAGCACTATGTCTTCATTCACATGAAAGGCCGTGGTTACCTTAGGGTGAAATTCGGGGATGGTTCTTCGAATCACCCTGTCTCTGTGAAACACCGTGAAAGGCTCTTTGACTGATAAGGCACTGAGCTCCGAAACCCTTCTCCCTGATGCTAACCCCACCAGCAAAACTGTCTAGATGGTAAGAAGATGAGGAGAGGTGGATTCCAAGGGTTCGAAGGGAGCTGACTTCATGGCTTGCAATACCAGGGGTAGATCCCATGGGGGAGCAAATGGCTTGATCGGAGGTTTAATCTTGAGTACTGCAGAAAAAAACCTGGATACATCCGGATTAAAGGCCCCTTTGTGGTCAGTGAGAGCTGAAAGAGCGGAGACATGTACCTTTAAGGTGTTGTAGCTCAAACCCTTTTGTAAGAAACTACAAGATCGACTTGGATTTTGCCAAGGCATTTGATACGGTTCCTCACAATAGGTTAGTCTTCAAACTAAAAGAAATTGGTCTAGATGAATATTCTTGTTCTTGGGTAGAACATTGGCTTAAGGATAGAGTACAGCGAGTTGTCATAAATGGTAAATTTTCAAGCTGGACAAAAGTAGTAAGTGGTGTCCCTCAGGGTTCTGTTTTGGGACCGCTTCTATTTAACATATTTATAAATGATCTTGAAATGGGCATTGAAAGCCATGTATCAGTGTTTGCAGATGACACAAAACTTTGTAAAGTAATAAAATGTGAGCAGGATATTGCCTTGCTGCAGAGGGATTTGGATAGATTGGGGGACTGGGCACTAAAATGGCAGATGAAATTTAACGTAGAAAAATGCAAAGTTATGCACTTCGGGGTTAAGAATGCACAAGCACAATTTGCCTCTTTATAAATCGCTGGTAAGACCACACCTTGAATATGCTGTGCAATTTTGGGCACCTGTTCTAAAGAAGGATATCATGGCACTAGAAAAAGTGCAGAGACGAGCTACAAAATTTATAAAAGGAATGGAGCATTTTAGTTATGAAGAAAGGTTAAAAAATGTAAATCTCTTCAGTTTGGAAAAACGGCGCCTTAGAGGGGATATGATAACATTATACAAATATATTCGGGGCCAGTACAAACCTTTATCTGGAAATCTATTCATAAACAGGGCTATACATAGGACACGAGGTCACACATTTAGGCTTGAAGAAAGGAGATTTCATCTAAGGCAAAGAAAAGGTTTTTTTACAGTAAGAGCAATAAGGATATGGAATTCATTGCCGGAAGAGTTGGTTTTGTCAGAGTCTATACAGATGTTTAAGTTGCAATTGGATAAATACTTGCAAAAACATAACATACAGGGATACAATTTCTAATTAGTGGGGTAATAGCTGCTTGATCCAAGGAGACATCTGACTGCTATTTTGGGGTCAAGAAGGAATTTTTTCCTAGTTTGTTGCAAAATTTGAAGCGCTTCAGACTGGGTTTTTTGCCTTCTTTTGGATCAACAGCAAAAGCATATGTGAGGAAGGCTGAACTTGATGGACGCAAGTCTCTTTTCAGCTATGTAACTATGTAAGATGTCTTTAATAGCAGGATGCTGTATGTTAACCTGCTTAGGAGAGGCCCAGGAAGAAAATGCGTTCCACATTCTATAGTAGGTAGAGGAAGTGGAATGCTGCCGACCTATAACAGGGTATCTGTGACTGCAGCCGAGAAACCCTTCTCTAGAAGCCTTTCCCTTTCAACCTCCAGGTTGAGTGATGCTGGGTCTGGGTGTAGGATAGGACCCTGGTGCAGAAGAGAAGGAACTGCTGGAAGGTCTCACGGAGGTTCCTGACAGAGGCTCAGAAGAAGAGGGAACCAAGGCCGGTGAGGCCAGTATGGGGCAATTAGGATCATAAATTCCTGCTGAATCCTTCTTAGTAGAGGAAATATGAGGGGAGTGGGAGGAAATACATGCCCCTTTGTGAACTCCCATCTGCATGATAGGGCATCCCTCTACCGGGCCTGTGGTTCGTGCCCCGTTGAGAAGAATCCCTGGAGTTTCTTGTTGTTGTTGGTGGCCATGATGTCTATTTGAGGAAGACCCCATTTCTTCACGATATCCTCGAAGACTTTGTCTGAGAGGCTCCACTCTCCTGGGTCTATCCTTACCCTGTTCAGAAAGTCTGCCACTGTATTCTGCACTCCTGGCAGATAAATCGCCACTAGCCCCGCAAGGTTCTTCTGTGCCCAAGATATCAGGGGAATCATCAACCTTACCATACTGAAACTTCGGGTACCTCCTTGATGATTGATATGTGCTACTACTGTAGCATTGTCCATTCTCACCTTCACCCACTTGTGCTGTAGTAAACGCTGAAAGTGCTTTAGTGCTCTGAAAACCGCCAGAAGTTCCAGAAGGTTTGAGTGGGTCTCGTGTGCAGGAAACTCCCACTTCCCCTGGGTGACCTCGTTCTGCAGGTAGGCTCCTCAACCCCAGTGACTGGCGTCTGTCGTTATAGTAATCCAGGGAATGTTCCCCAGGGGGAACCCTAAGAACATAGCCTTCTTGTTCATCCACCATGTCAGGCTTAGATGGACCAGGGTGGGAATCCTGATGGGCTGGAGTAGATTCTTCCCTCTGTATTGGGAAAGAAAATTCCTCTGGATTGTTCTCATTCTTCATTGCGCCCATCTTGTCAAACCTATGGTTGATGACATGGATCCTAGTAGGCTCATGACTTTCTCTGCCATGGTGCCCTTGAATTGTCGTATCTCCTTCACCTTGCTGATGAGTTTTACTCCTCTTTCTCTTGAGAGCTGAACTGTCCCCAGTGCAGTGTTGAACAGGGCTCCTAGATAAAGCATGGACTGTGAAGGAATAAGGTGACTCTTTTCTCCATTTATCTTCCAGCAGTGTTCCTACAGGAACTGAATGCATATCTGTCCCTGTTGATTGAGAGTGTACCTGTCCTCTGACAGCACCAGGATGTCGTCCAGATAATGAAAAATGACAATGCCCCTCTTTCTTAACTCTGCGATCAGGACCACCAGGATCTTTGAGAAAGTGCGAGGAGCTGTACTGAGGCCAATGGGAATGGCTTGGAACTGGAAGTGCCCTCCTTCTACTGCGAATATCAAATATCTTTGATGCAGTTGAGCGATCAGAACATGAAAATAGGTATCTTGCAGATCTACAGACATCAGCCATTGCCCTGGCAAGACTGCTTTGATGATGGACTGAAGCGACTCCATTTTGAATCTTCTTACATTCAATCGCTTGTTGAGAGTGTGAAGATCTAGAATGGGTCTCCATGCTCCTGAGGACTTTCTTGTGAGGAATAGGTGAGAATAAAACCCGTGTGTTTTTTCCTCCTTTGGAACTTCCATAATGATGCCTTCTTGCTGCAGGGAAGAAATAAACTCCAGAAGAGCCAATCTCTCGTATATAGGAAATGGCTTATCCCTGAGATTTAGATAATGACCGTTTACTTTGAACTGACGAGTCTGAATCCATGATCGCAGATGAATTCATCTATAAAAGTTAAGACCATAAAATACTATAAGGCTAAAAATAAGGTTCAAAAAACATCAACTGAATAAAAAACAAAAACAGACCAACTGTGCCTTTAAAAGACTTACCTTCAGTCTGCACCACAAAACTGGGTGAAGACCGCACTGTACCACTTTAAGTTAATTGGAAAGCTAAAATTTCAGTATTGGCACTTTAAAAAGGGCGCCCAAACTACTGAAATGACGTAATCGGGACCACAGATGTACCGTGCATGCACAACCGGCACTTCCACGCATTGCCGAAAACGTCATGGCGTGAACGAACTGTTCGCACATGCGCAATAGGGAAAACTGGACGCCAAGCCAGCAAGGAGACCCATGATCTCCCAAGCTATCACGGACAGCCAGAAATGCGGCAAAAATGCTGCGAATAGGGACAGGGGGGACCCTAGATCACCAGGGAAGCCCTCCCCCAGAAGGGAGAAATAGACACCAGGCAGAGGACTGCCGAAATAAAGAGGAGGAATGCCTCCAAATCAGAGAGAAGGCAGGATTAACCAGGTAACTGAAAATGAAGGTAGAAGGGGGTATATATCCGTAATGCTTATGCCTTGCCCATACCTGCTACCCATAGGGTCACTGCAGTCAGTAGGGTAGTGGTTCCTTATGCTTGCTACCCCTACGGTCACTGCAAGCTTCCCCCGGTCACTGGGGTTTCTCCAGGGGGACACCTTTGTACAGGGCCGCATACTGGAGCTTCCCAAGGAAGAGAGGCTTAACTCCCCTGGGGCCAAGGGTAAAGACCCTTATAGTAAGCCATTAAAAAAAATTAATTCTCAGTCTGAAAAGACTAATCTGTCCTAGGGATAGGACAGGAACAAAAAGACTGAGGGTAGGAGGGGTTACTTGTACCCTTATTTTAATTAGTTCCTGTCTAATTAGGGATGGGGAGTTGCTACCCATTGTTGTGCTGCCATGGATATGGCCAGGAAATTTATTTTATTTGGTTGTAAGATGTGACGTAATAGCATTTAATAATAAAACTATATTTCACTTTTTTTTTTACTTGTTCGGTTGCAGTACCTAATGGTATATAGAGATTTAAATCTTAATCTTAATGTGATTAATACCATTTTACATATTTTGAGTTTAAAATGTTGACCTTACGGCTAAAATATATGATTTCTGGTGAGTTTCATTTTTGGCCTCTAGATGTCAGAATTTTCCTCCGGCCAGTGAAGGAAAAAAAAAAAAAAAAACTTTTCTGTGTATATCTTCATTAAAAGGGAAAAAATATAAGCATGTGTGAGTTACTGGCTGAATTTAAAAGTGCCAACGTGGTGAACACTTTAATGTATTGCAACATATTGCCCCCAGCCAGCACACACTGTCCTGCAAACACATGGTTAAAATGAATTACGCTTGCCATGAGGCAAGCAATCCAGAGTTTTTACAATTGAGGAACTTTCTTAGTAAATCGAAGAGAAGAAAAATCTGAAAACGCTTTAACCCTTTAATGGAAGATGGTCTCATTCTTTGTCCTGAAAAAGTTAAAATAAGAGAGACTAAGCCTGTGATAGCTACTACATTGTGTAGTCGTTTTTGAGAAGTTATTTTAGTATAGGCACCATCTTGCTGATTATAGGAGTGTTTTGTTTGAGACACACAGAAGGTACAAAATGTTTTTGTTAGTTGCATTAATATCCACCCATGGTGTAAAAACCTCAAAGTCACATGTTTTACAAAATCTCTTCAGCAGTCTATTTGGGAGGAGATAATTAATAGACAGAAATTTGGCCCTGGTTTGGACTGGTACAAACTAGCTATTCCGAGGTTTAATTTGCTATATTTTAACTGGATCTTTGTTTTATAGTTACTGTGTGTTCTGAAAGGAACTAATAGTAAACCATTGCAGGATCTCATCATCAAGAATTACAGGGTTATTCATTGACGTGAGAAGAACTTGGAATCAGAGGCGTAATTAGAAACCACCGGCCCCAATTGCCCTGGCCCTCCCCCCATGTGTCTAATTACCTCCTTCCCAGCCCCTCCCTGTGTCTCATTCCCTTCCCCTCACTACTCCATTTGTCTCATTTCCCTCCGCTGTCCCCATATATCTCAGTCCCTCCCAGGTCCCACCAGCCCTTAAGGTGTCTCATTCCCCCCCAAGTGTCTACTTTCCTCCCAACCAGTCCCTCTTTATGTCTCATTCCCTCCCCCCAGCCATTCCAAGCTCCTCCATGTGTCTCACCCCCCCAAGCCACTCTATAGGTCTCATTTCTCCCCCACATAATTCCCAACCTATCCATGTGTCTCATTTCCCCCGTCCCTCCATGTGTCTCATTTCCCCCCAATCCCTTCCATGTGTCTCATCGACCCACCCAAGTGTCTCATTCTCTCTCCCAGCCTCCCATGTTTCAGACCTTCTTCCTGTCAGACCGCGGTGCTTGGCCGCGTTACACATATAGACAGCAGTAGGGGAGCAGCACAGCACATCTCTCCCTCCTGCCGGTCAGCCTGGGACCAGCTGGCCATTCAAAACATATCCTCATAGAGTTGGAGAGAATCAATGCTTCTTTATGAGGAATGTTCAGCTTCTCCATGCAGAGTGTGCACAACCCAGGAATACCGTCTGGAGGTGTCACTAGGCACTAATGTAAACACTGCCTTTTGTCAGAAACAGGTACATTTTATCTATAGTTATACAACACTGAACACTTTCAACTAATTATGTGACTCCTTAACCCCTTAAGGACCGAGCCAAATGTACACGCTTTGATCAAAATAAAAAACTTAAGCAATACTTGGAAATTGACTATATATATGTTCAACCGTAATTCACTTCTTTCATATTACGTGCACCCACACTTATTATATATCATTTTATTCAGGATAAATAGGGCTTTCATTTAACATCAAATATTTAGCTATGAAGCAATTTAATATAAATAAAATCTAAAAGAAAAATGTGAGAAATTAAGAATGTCTTAATACTGTAACCTTTTACTGCAATAAATTACACATATTTTTATTCAGCGATGTCTCACATGTAAAACAGTACCCCCTATGTACAGGTTTTAGGGTGTTTAGGGAAGTTACAGGGTCAAATATAGCATGTTATATTTTTCATTTTTTTCACATTGAAATTTGCCAGATTGGTTACGTTGCCTTTGAGACTGTATGGTAGCCCAGGAATCAGAATTACCCCCAAGATGGCATACTATCTGCAATAGTACACAACCCAAAGTATTGCAAATAGGGTATGTCCATTTTTTTTTACTAGCCACTTAGCCACAAACACTGGCCAAAGTTAGCGTTAATATTTGTTTGTGTGTGAAAAATGCAAAAAACGAATTTGAACGCCAATTTTGTGTTTGTGAATAAGTGGCTACTAAAAAGACTGGACATACCCCATTTGCAATGCTAATTTTGCAATACTAATGCAATTTGACTCATAACTCTCTGATTGGTTGATGGAAAGCAACCAGAGTGTTGTTATGAGTCAAATTACACAGCATGGGAAAATTCCAAAGAACTTTCCCACGCTGTGTAAAATTACTCAGAGCACTCTGGTTGGATTTCAAGCCAATCAGAGTGCTGTGACAGGTAAATGTAGAGACCTACCTGTCAGAGCACTCTGATTCGCTTAAACCAATCAATCAGAGTACTCTATTGCGGAGCTCAGTCTGCGTGGTGCCCTCGCTTGGTGAAGATAGATTACTTTTTTAGCGTCAGGATTTTTTTTCCGTCTGATTTTTATTAGCGTTCTGTTTTTTTATTTTATTTTTAAAGTTCGACTAGTATTATGGATTTTATTTGGCTTTTTGGGGGGCTGAAAAAATAAGACATTAAATGATAACTTATTTTTTATTTACAGAGATTTTGTTTTCTCGTTGCCCCCTCACCATTTTTAAGTAGGTCTTTATTAAACTTTTTTGGGTGGGGGGTGACTAGGGGCTTGGGGACCCCTAGTCACCTGGGGGGTATTTACACTTAGCCCCCACAATAGGTCACCCCCCCATTTTTGATTAGGGCCCCCACCCACAGTTCATGGGTGGAGGCCAGGGGGAGGACAATAAATCCCCTCATTTTCATTTAAGACCCCCACCTTGGTTTTAGTAAAGTTTGCTGAAAGACCAATATTGGTATTTCAGCCTTTTGGTAGATAGCTCCCTAATGCCGTGGGAATTAGGAAGCTACCTGCTAAGCGGCTGCAAGATGCAGCCGCAATCGGATCGGAATTTCATTAATTCAAATTAAATTACGACCCGCACAAAGTACCGACTTTCGTCCTAACACGAATGGACGAACTGCTCGTTCTGTTAGGACGAAATTCAGTAGTTTTGCCGGCGTATGGGAATACAGAAAGTAGGCATCGTGAGATCATGAAGGAAAGGTGAGAATTGTGGGAAAATTTCTCTCGCCACAGGAAACACTTTGCTCCTCCGCTGGTCATAGATGGTCAAGCGTAGGAAACCTCCATAAGACAAAGTAGTCCCTTCTTTGTCCTATGTTTTAAAAACTAGATCAGACAGGAAGAAATGAAGAACATATCCTGACAGATGGAGAGAAGAGGAAGCGATTAAAGGTAAGTTCGGCATGACAGTGCTGCTTTAATGAAGCAGTTTGTATGTATAGATCATGCTTTAATGTTTTTATCTCCTGCTTTGTAAATTAAAATGTAATCACACTCAGGACACTACTGCTCCTAACAGAGCAGGAGATAAAAAAAATTCTAAATTGAACAGAATTTGTAATAAAGGAAGTGTAAACATTAGATGATTCTTTACAAGAAATGTTTAGGAAGGCTGTGTAAGTGACATGCAGGGAGGTGTGACTAGGGCTGCATAAACAAAGTGATTTACCTCCTAAATAGCACTGAATTGAACAGACTGTAGGGGCATGATCTATACACTAAAACAGCTTCATTAAGGTAAAATTGTTTTGGTGACTATAGTGTCCCTTTAATACTCATGTAATCAATACTTTTCAGGTTTTTATTTGTCAATACCTGTGTAAAATGTGACTTTTCCCCTCTACTTTCCCCTCTACTAGTTTGTGCAGATCATTGGGAGCATACTTTATTTAAATACATTTAATTCTAGATGGAAAAGCAATAAGTATGCAAAACACTAGAAAAGAGTTTAACAGGGGGCGTGTCCAACTTCCGGCACGGACGGTCGCATGGAGTAGGAGCTCCGTACTAACCTGGGCCGAACGAGCAACCAAGTATTTCTTTACCTACACAAATAGACCCAAAACCGAGTGGGACAGTCTGGAGGAGTGCTATGTCGCCCTCTAAGCAGACGAAACTAACGGACGCGGTCCGTCAGCACAGAAAGGAACGGCAGAAGCAGGCCCAAGATGGCGCCGTTAGCAGAGTCCAGTCTCCTGTGACTGACAACAACACAGAGGCGCTCTCACAAAACGCAACAGACGACAGCCAGGTAACTAAAGGCTACCTGAAACTTATGCTCATGGACTTAAGAGCAACGATTAAAGACGACTTCACAACCATTGTGTCTGGCATCCACCAAGAACTAGAAGAATTGGGAGACCGCACAGATCAAGTCGAAAGGAAAACTGATGATCTCTGCACAGCTCATAATACCTTATCTGATAAGGTTCAGAAGCTGGAGGAGGAAAATGTGAAGCTCTGGCAAAAAATGGCGGATATGGAGGACTGTTCCCGCCGGAACAATGTGAGATTCCGTGGGGTCCCAGAAACCGTTACAACTGACCAGCTTCCCACCTACATTAAAACCCTAAGCTCCACACTGGTGCCCGGCCTACAAGACGTTAATTGGGAGCTAGACAGAGTCCACCGCATCCCAAAACCATCCAGGTTGGCAGCAGAAGTGCCGCGCGATATCATTGCTCGCTTTCATTATTTTAAAGCCAAAGAAGCACTCCTTAAGGCGGCCAGATCAAATCCGTCGCTGCCGGAGCCATTCAACGCAATCTCGATATATGCTGACCTTTCAGCATTAACAATGGCAAGAAGGAAGGAATTCTCCACCATCACCAAAACCCTGCGGAACCACGAGCAAGCTTATAGATGGGGTTTCCCCACCAAACTCATGGTGTGGAGAAACAACAAACTCCATGTTATAGAAGATCCGATGGAAGGATTGACCACGCTCACTAAATGGGGCTTATGGAACGCACAAGACCAGGCCTCTACATCGGTAGCTGTCACACCTCCGCCGAAGAAGATCAGGCCGGACTGGCAGATGGCGGGCCTCCCACCCCGCTAGAAGTAAGTTGAAGATGGCGGCCTTCTCTCCTCTCAACATAGGACAAACTAATAGTGCTACGAGGAACCTACCCAACTGACTGTGACTTGATCGGATCGCCGAAAGAACTATCGCTTATTTGCCACCCGATGGTCCTAAGCTCCTTCCTCATACCTGCTTTATCATAATGGACTTGGCTGATATCAATAATATAAATACAAAATGCAAAAAAAAAAAAAAAAAAAAAACAAGAACAAAAAAAAAACAAAAAAAAACAAAGGAAAAAATGGTACCCATAATTCTTAACAGACCCCATTATGCTTTAGTCCAGTGCCCGTATTTAATATAACACCTTACTGCTTCATCTGTTTAGTAGATTTACACTTACTCTGGCACTAGTTTCTAAGAAACTATAACACATGCAATGGGTATGGAGGCCCTTACCCATTTGGTTAGTCCACGTTCAGCTTGTGCTGTATCCTTTTCTGCACACTGTTGTTGTAATGGGACTCAGCCTATCATTGTAACCCTAGGTTACTGTGATCTACCAATACTTGTCACATTCACTCACGATATCATAAATCCCAACCCAGATAGCTGCCACAATATGACCCTACGCATGACAACTAACTACATATTCAAGAGACTTCAACTCACTTGTTGGTTATAGAGGTCTCTACCCAATGGTTACTTCAAGTTTAACTGGGGTTGTACTTTTTTGCACACTGATATTTGTTATGTGGTTAGTATATGATTGTATGCTTATTTTACTGTGATATCGCTAACAATACCTGCCACTGATTTCTCATGCTACCCCAAATCCCATCCCAGATCCCTACCGCTGTATATCCTTAGGTAACACACAGCCTTTCTGAAGTAGTAGAACTGATGGTGGCTAAATCAGGCCTCTCAAACCGTATAATATATACAAAACAAATGAGAAAAAAAAAAATGCAAGCAAAATGGTTTACTACATTTCACAACTGATAATCAATGGTCCCTCGGAGTGGCACTATATCGGTTCCCAATTTATATTTATATTTCTTTGGGAAATCGTTGTTAGAGAAGCTGCTGCCATCTAAGACAAGCCCCTCGGTAATCACAATCACTACCAACAATGCGGCTCAACGACAACTATTTGGCCCGGGTGCGGACCCGCTCCGCACGACCCCCAAACGGGACTTTCAATGGATAAGGAGCGAGTAGTCTCCCCATTGTATCCCTTGTCATTCTCTCTGGTTCGAGAGACGTTGTATATACCTAATTTTTTTACTCTCTGTTTTACCCTGGTTAATCTTCCCCCCCTATCCAGTCAGCGCTGATCTCCTGTATATCCGTAAAGCCTTGCCAGGTGCCCAGCCATCTTCAAATGTCTATTGACTGGCTGGCTCTTCCGATGGTCACACCCCTGTGTGGATACAGACTCACCTTTATTAAGCCACCCAGAATATTTTTAACTCACTAATGGCTTGCCAGTTTAAATGTCTATCTATGAACGTGAATGGCCTAAATAGCCCATACAAAAGGAGTGTAGCGATCAAAGATATGCTCAAATCTAAAGCAGCAATAATATGTCTCCAGGAGACACATATGTGCACTAAGAACCCTCCTCCTTTCCTACCCTCCAGGTATCCTCAAGTATACCACGCTCTATCACCAAATAAAACTAAAGGTGTGGCCATTTTGTTCCATACGGACTGGGTTTTCCAATTAAATAACTCTTACGTGGATGTACAAGGCAGACTCCTCATAGTGGTGGGCACACTGAACGGAATGCAACTCACGATTGCATCCATCTATGCACCCAATAACTTCCAAACTTCCTTCATAAAAAAATCACTAAACAAAATAAGCAAAATACGGGTGGGCCATACTATAATTTGTGGGGACCTGAACTGCACACTAGACCCAAAATTAGACATTAAAAGAAATGAAGGCAAGCATCCACTCCAACAAGCCAACACTATGAGCTATCATCTTAATACCCTATTGCACAGACATGATCTCTATGATACGTGGCGCACCCTATACCCAGAGGAGGAAAACTACACCTATTACTCACGGGTCCATCACACATATTCCCGCATAGATATGTGCTGGGTAGACAAGGGCACCCTTACAAACCTTGTGGAGGTGCAGATAGGAGACAGAACTTGGTCGGATCATGCCCCAGTAATTGTTACGTTCAGGGCCATGTACCCGGCCCGTGGGCGGAGTGCGTGGCGCCTGAACGAGTCTCTTATCGAGGACGGGACCACTGCCTCCACATTGAGTAAATGTATTGAATCGTTCTAGGAAATCCATGAAAATGACCCCTCGCGCACTGACACTAAATGGCTAGCACTTAAGGCAGTATTGAGGGGGCGATTAATCCAAGCCGGTTCGATACACAAGCGAAAGGTCCATAATGAAACTGACAAACTACTCACACACCTCAAGACATTAGATAGAGACAACAAAGTAAGGCCAACCAAAAAACTCTCCCAACAAATTGAAAAGACAAGAGAAAAGTTACACGCGTTGTCTCTAATAACATTAGAAAGACAACTACGCAAGCTGAAACTCTCCCATTATATGCACGGTAATAAGGCGGGTAAAATGCTTGCAAGACGCCTAAAATCCCAATATGTACAGTCCAAACTCCCCTTCATGACATCAGCCACGGGGGCAAAACTATTCAACCCACAAGATATAGTGAACGAACTAGCTAAATTTTACAATAAGCTTTACAACCTTACACAAGACACTAGCCTCCACCAGCCGCTAGAGGCGGAGATTGACATCTTCTTAGAAGAGGCGAACTTGCCTTGCCTGTCTGCACACCATAGCGCTAAATTGTCGGCCAGCTTCACTGAAGATGAAGTGCGATCCGCAATTCTCAAACTTCCCAAACACAAGGCTCCTGGCCCTGATGGGTTCCCCAATTGCTTTTACACCACATTCGAATCTCTTCTAACACCACACCTTACGAACCTCTTTAATTTTTTTAGGGAATCAGGGTCCATTCCGGAGGAGATGCTGCTAGCCCATATTGTTACGCTCCCCAAACCTGGTAAACCTCCCACCGAATGTGCCAACCTGAGGCCGATTTCGCTGCTCAATGCGGACGTCAAATTGTACGCCAAACTACTAGCCACGCGTTTACAACCCATCCTACAAGACTTAGTCTCCCCAGAACAGGCAGGTTTCGTTCCAAACAGGCAACCGGGGGACAACACTCGTCACTTCCTAAACTTAATCACTTGGGCCAAAACCACCAACCAAATAGGCATGCTTTTAGCATTAGACGCGGAAAAAGCGTTTGACCGCTTAAATTGGACGTATATGCAGGCGGTACTGTCACACATGGGTATCCCCCCAGTCTTCCTGAAATGTATTATGGCCTTATACTCTAATCCTGCTGCCAAAATATTCAATTCTGGCTTTCTGTCGCAGCCTTTCCGAATTACCAACGGCTCTAGACAAGGGTGCCCCCTGTCCCCCTTAATATTTATCTTATGCATGGAACCCCTGATCAGACATATTAAGAATATCCATGCAATTAGAGGACCTGACACGCCGCTGGGGATCCAAAAGATAGCCCTCTTTGCGGATGATGTTCTCCTTTTTTTAACATACCCGGAGACAACGTTGCCAATCCTGCTAGCACTGCTGGAGAGGTATGGGAGGATGTCCTACTACAAGAATAATGCCAAAAAGACGCAGACGTTAGCGATAGGGCTCCCACATGCCACCCTAACACAGCTGAAATCAGAATATCCCTTTGATTGGCGGTCAACTTCCATTTCGTATTTGGGCATTAAACTGCCCATATCACACGCAGCGATACTAAAGGAAAACCATTTACCACTTATTAACAGACTAGACCAACAACTTAAAAAATGGGAAGACAAGGAGATCTCGTGGCTGGGGCGAATCCACACTATTAAAATGATGATATTACCTCACATATTATATCTTTTTCGCACCCTCCCTATCACAATCCCTAACCCCATTTTACATAAATTTCAGGCCACAATTAACGCACACATTTGGAAGCGAAAACCGCCGAGGATAGCACAAAACTCATTGTGGCGATCTTTTACTAAAGGCGGATTAGGCATTCCTAACATAAAACTTTACTACAAAGCATCAATATTGGCACAGGGTCTCACGATCCTTGAGCGTGCATCTCCTCCGTTATGGCTAGCGCTGGAAAACGCGTGTATGCCCATGAACACGATCCCTCTTATCCTTTGGGCGGGCACTAAGCTCCCCACCTCAAAATCCTTATTACCAGTCACGAAAACCCTGGTCCATACATGGAAGCAGACTACCCCACTGTTTCTCAGGGAAAACGACTTACTCATGGCCGCGCCGCTACAGGCTCTGACGGCCCGGACTTCGAACCTCCAGGTTGACCCGTGGCTGAGACATGGGGTCCAATATGTTCGCTCCCTCCTGACGCCCCAAGGCATCAAACCATTTCCGGAATTAGCTAGAGAATACCAACTACCACCCCGAGAATTGTTCCCTTACCTACGGATTAGGAATATCACACTGGAGTGCGGACTCCGACTCGAACAGCCAGCCTTCCTACCGCCGTTTATTCAAAAATGTATGGGGAAACTACCGAAGGTTAAAGCATTATCTATGTGTTATCATGCACTGCTATCCCAAAACATACAAGCAAAACCCTCATACATGACAAAGTGGGAAATAGATATAGGGAACTGTTTCCCAATAGACACATGGTACCATGCCCAAAAGAAAACAAAACAGGCCTCCCGTAGCCTCTCCCATTGGGAATCATATTGCAAATTGACTATGCGCTGGTATTTGGTTCCATCCAAACTAGCTCACATCTACCCAGGGTCAGATAACATGTGTTGGAGGTGTCAGAACCAGGTGGGTACCCTTTACCATATTTTCTGGTCTTGCCCAAAGATTTCCACACTATGGTGTGACGTTGCGTCATTCCTACGCAATCACTTAGGGATTGAGGAGCCTATGAGGCCTGAAAGCTTTCTGTTACACATCCTCCAGAACACCATCCCTGCAGATGAACTCTATCTGATGATCCACTGCTTGTTGGCAGCTAAGACTGCTATAGCCCATAAATGGAAGTCCACACAGACGCCTACCCTGTCAGAGATCCTGAGTAGACTAGATTCCACCTACACGTACGAATGCATGGCTAGTCGTCTGACCAGTAACCAAGCCAAACACATGACACGCTGGCACAGATGGGTGGAATACCAGCAGGGAGAAACATGTAAATGATTAAAAAAAAAAAAATATATATATATAAATAAATAAATAACAAGTGCCCAACAGCCAAACGACAAATAATACTTAATATAGGGCCAGTGAACTCCTAGCGTAACGAAGATGGTAAGCGGTCACAGGTTAGCGCGCGCTGCTGCCTCCCTCCCTCTTCCCCCACTACCCAGTTAGGACAAGATCCGTATAGGCCATCCTACACACCGTTATCAGGGATTCCTGTACTGATTGGTTATATGCTTAGTGACTAAATTGTAAATCTGTCAACTGTACCAATTTTTGTTTTTTACACTATGTTCAAACTG
This sequence comes from Pelobates fuscus, assembly GCF_036172605.1. Classification (NCBI taxonomy): domain Eukaryota; kingdom Metazoa; phylum Chordata; class Amphibia; order Anura; family Pelobatidae; genus Pelobates; species Pelobates fuscus. The sequence continues at coordinate 398,362,987 of NC_086317.1, forward strand.
GATGAAACCTTGTATGTATACAACTGCTGTGAATTCAAAACAGATGTGGTATATGCCGTTGTCCTCTCCTTCCCCCTCCCTTTTTCTTTTCTGTACCCCCCTCATCAATGTGGTTTTTCATGTTATTATTATTTCTGTCAAACGAAAAATAAAATACATTGAAAAAAATGAAAAGAGTTTAACACTTATAATGTATTATATTTTACATGGGGATTTTTAAAGCAATTTACAAATCAAGTCAATGAAATAATGAGGTGTCTAAAAAAAAATAATAGCACATTTATAATTTAAATTTGAAATTCACAGCGCTTGTATACAATTGGGTTGGGGAGCATTTTGCCACGTCTCTCTAATTTAATTTAATTCCGGGACATGGAAGTCACTTATATTTTTAATCTCTCATCCATTGTTGATGGGCATGGGAGGGACCATGCAACAGACCCATCCAAATAATGTAACCCCCACTCTAAAGCACAGGTGATGAGGGCAGGTGGTAATGGTGGCTTGCTGCATGACACTTTTGTTCATTTAAAATCGAAATGCCCCATCCCACAGACCTCTCGCTCCTAATATCTGGAGTACATTTGGTCTGGGTTACCCCAATTTATATAATTCTCCAATTCCACAGTCCAGTGGGTTGGAATTAGCTAGTAGGCAGTTGTGCTGCTTTTTGCTACTTCCTTTTTACAGGGTTTTCAATAAAGTGAGAATTCCAAGTGAATTTCAAATCAAAGGTCAGATAACCGAACTGCTAGCATTGCTGACTTAGAGAATTTGTCAAATATAGCTATTTTGGCCATCAATTTGACATTCATTTTGAATTCACAGTTGAGTAAATAACCCTGCAAGAGAAAAACTACAGGGACGAAGCAGAGCGCTCACTCCTTGCCGTTAAAATAATTAAAACCAAATAAATGAACTGCACCACACATGATTGTTAAATGCAGGCTGTTATTTGCTCTCACATGCTTGTGGTCAATTAATATCCCTTTCTTTTAGTGAATTACTCTCCTAAGCCAGAAACATCATAAAGCCGCTAATAAATAGTTCTGAATTAAAACTCAACACATGGGTATAGCTCATATAAGACCTGCTGCTCTGCACGTGCTATGCAAAATAATAAAAAATAAAAAGAACTCTTGCACCTGCAGATCAAATGCAGCCATAGTTTGTCAGCAATGCATAATCATTTCCAGACACCTCGGCTCCTCTATCTTAAGTACCAAAGGATTTGCGTGTCTTTATCCGTATGGTACCAACAATGTGCTCAATGCTGCGAATAATATGTGAAGCAGTGTGATACTTACAAGGAAATGATTCTAAAAATAATAGCTTTGGCAATTCTAACCTTTCGATGATCATGGATTTATCATCTGAACAGATCAAGACAATCATTAAAATGCACAATACAGCTAATGTGTCCCATTTCTATTACTTTTCCCAGTCTGTGAGCTTCTTATCAATATTATACTATTATTCTTGTTTGCACAGTACAAGACATTCAGCAGAGCTGTCCAGTAGGTATACAAACAAATCTAACAAATAAATGATGACATTTAGAAAAGGTAGACATAAGAGATGAGAAGTACCCTTCTAAAACGTAAAGGTACACTTGAAGCACCATATCCACTACAACTCATGGTAAGGATTATGTTGCTAGGGAGCTTACCTTTTAAATCCTTGAAGGTTTTGTCATTTGCAGCTTCATCTCTGACTCCATCCTTGTCCCTACTGATGTCATAGGGGGACGAATTGCTTCCCCATTTAGCTGTACAAGTACTTGTCTGGCACCAGCATGCACAGTTTGCTCACATTATGCAAGTCAACCACCACAACAATATGCCATTTCCAGGTCCAGCACTGCAGCTGGATGTCTGAACAGGAAAGCAATGCCTTAAAACATAATGCCAGAGGCAATGGGGGTTGAGTCTAGGGTTGACAGATGAAAAAGTAAATAATTCAAACTAATTTAACAATTTAGAAAATGTATTATCTTGTTTCTTGTGTCCATCAAGTCCAGCCTTTCTCACAACGGTTTTCGTTATTGACCCCAAAGATGGCATATTCCCCCCCCAACTCCCTCCCCCCCCCAACCCCCAGTTTGAAGCACTTTCCAATTTTACAACAAACTAGGAAAAGTTCCTCCTCAACCCCACACTGGCAGATCTCTCCTTGGATCAATAAGCTGTTACCCCAAATTTAAAACTATTGCTGAATATTATGTATATCTAAATTACATAAAAATGTCTTATATAGCCCGGCGAAATCGTGCATAAACAAAATCCATCCTAGAAGTTCTATTTGCACTTAGTTCCAAATGTCAAGTTAATTAAAAGTCTGCAATCTTATTGCCACCTGGGGACGTAGAGTGCAGAAGGTCTGTATCCATGCTTGCCATTACGACATTTCATTTTTCATAGCCAGACCTCATAACACACTGCTAAACATAGATATCATACTCACATGAACACTAATGGATACACAAACAAAGAACCCTCACACCAAATACATTCACACACAAAAAGGTATTTACTCAAAAAAATATGTTTTAAGACACACTCCTGGTTTCCTATCTCTTTTGGCTGCAAAAGATATGAACTGTGTTATTTGTCCCTTCCCCCAACACCCGCTGCGTGGCATCATGCTGGGAAGAAGCGATATGTTATCACTTTCTCTTAACCTTACTGCACAGGAGGAGAAATGGGACAGTCAACACACCAAATAAAGGGCACGCACAGGAGTTCCACAGTGTGGTCTGGTTAGGTGAGATAGTGATATCTCCTCAACTGGAAAGCATAACTCTACAACGCCGGCTGAGACCCTTAATGGGCAGGGCCAGATTAAGAGCCCAGTGGGCCTGGTGCTGACAATTATGATGGGCCTAATTACAGAATCTTATCGACCAAAAACACTAAAACAGTCATACCTCCCAAGTGTCATGTATCTGATGGTGATGGTGTTGGAGGGAAACTCAAAGGATGCAGCTATAAGAAAACACATACTCTATGCTAATCTCTCTCTAATTTATGCTTTCATCTTTCAAGTAAATCCATACCCCCTAACAGCAGTGTCCAGTAAAGCAGGAAGTCAATGGGCAGGGTAAAAGGGTGGGGCACTGACGCGAATCACGTGACCAGAACTGCCAAAAGGGGTGAACATGCCCAAAAAGGGGGCATGTCTGTCCAAAGAATTGGAAGGCCAGCCTGGCATCAGTGTCCCTATGTATCAAAATGTCAGTGTTCCCATGTCACCCAGTCCCCTAGTCTCCCAGTGTCTGTGTCCCCATGTCTCAGTGTTTCCCTTGTCACTAGGATACTAGGGGACACTGAGAGACATGTGGACACTGAGACACTTGGAGGCACTTGTGGATACAGACATGGGGACACTGGGAGACATGGAGACAAAGACATTAGGGACTCAGAGACATGGGGACACAGACAATGGGAGACTAGGGGACACTGGGAGAGATAGGGACACTGGCTGGGAGGCATGGGGACACTGAGACACTTGGGGACACTGAGACATGGGGGCACTTGTGGACATAGACATGGGGACACTGGGAGACATAGGGGCACTGAAAAATGTTGGGGCACTGGGAGACATGGGGATACTGAGACACTAGGAACACTGGCTGGGAGACATGGGGACCTTGGGACACATGGGGACACAGAGACATGGGGACACATACACTGGGAGACTAGGGGACACTGGGAGCCGTGGGGGCACTGTGACACTAGGGACATTGGGGCACTGGGAGACATGGGGACACTGCAACATTTTGGGACACATGGGGACACTGAGACACATGTGGACACTGGGAAACATGGGGACAATGAGACTCTAGGGACACAGAGACATGGGGACACAGACACAGAGACTAGGGGACACTGGGAGCCATGGGGACACTGAGACACTAGGGACATTGGCTGGGAGACATGGGGACACTGGGAGACATGGAGACACTGTGTCCCTAGTGTTTCCATGTCCCAATGTGTGTCCCAATGTCCCTATGTCTCACAGTGTCTCCTAGTGCCTCAGTGTCCCCAAGTGTCTCAGTGTCCCCATGTTTCCCTGATGCCTTTCCACCCCATCAGTTCCCCCCCATCCTTCACTTCCCTGAGCTGTAGTCTGTCTGCAGACTGGGAGCTGCTGTCTGAACTCTCTGTGCTGTGTAGCTGCTCCCCGGCGGATCAATGAGTAGAGAGATGCAGGGAGGGATATGCTGTAACCTCCTATCCCTGCCTCTCTCCACACACAGTGACCCCTACTGGCTGGTGATGGTATTGCAGAGTAATCTCCATTTATACTGAGAAAAATATCTGCATTTGTATTGCCAGTATTACTGCAAAAACGGCACGGCCAGGCAGCCCCAAATACTGACTGTGCTGGTAAAATACCAGTCGGGTGGCAAACCCAAGAGAAGTGTGTTAAAAAAAAAAAAAAAGTAAATTATTATTATTTTTTTTTTTAAATGGGCCTATTCCATGGTCCTGGGCCTGGAGCTGCAGCTCCATCAGCCCCTATGTTAATCCAGCAATGGTAATGGGGTGCTGGCTGTGCCCCCCTGATGGCGACTCTGTTTGCACGCACAGTAGCATAGACATTTTCTCTGCTTCCAGAGATGCCATATGCACCATATTTTCCAGAATACATATCCCCTATACATATCAGGGGCGGGCTGGGAAGGGGGGCAGGGAGGCAATTGCCCCCCAGGCCGCCCTAAACCCAGGGCCTCCCACACCCAGCAAAAAAAGGAAAAATCTGAATCCCCTGCTTCTGGCTGAGGAGTCAGATTTTTCAACTTACCTCACTCTTCCTGCAGTCTGCAGTCAGTGGAGTCGGCAGGCCTCTCCTGATTATGTCAGGAGGAGGGGGCGTGACTTCCACTGATCTTCTCACAGGACCGCTGGGGAGTCTGGGAGAAGAGCAGAGGAAGTCACGCCCCCTCCTCCTGACATCATCAGGAGAGGACAACGTCACTGGCTGCTGCTGGTTGCTGCTCCTGTTGGCTGCTGTCCACCCCTCCCTGGCCTAAGGTAAGACTCAGGGAGGGGGGGAAATATACTTTAGTGTTTTTTTTTATTCCCCTCCTCAGCCCTGTCCCCTCCTCAGTCCCTGTCCTCTCCTTAGCCCCTGTCCCCTACCTCAGCCCCTATCACCCTTCCTCAGCCCTGTCCCCTTAGTCAGCCCCTGTCCCCCCTCCTCAGCCCCTGTCCCCTTAGTCAGCCCCTGTCCCCTCTTCAGCCCTGTCCCCATCTCAGCCCCTGTCCCCATCTCAGTCCCTGTCCCCATCTCAGCCCCTGTCCCCACCTCAGCCCCTGTCCCCACCTCAGCCCCTGTCCCCCTCCTCAGCCCCTGTCCCCCTCCTCAGCCCCTGTCCCCCTCCTCAGCCCCTGTCCCCCCTCCTCAGCCCCTGTACCCCCTCCTCAGCCCCTGTCCCCTTAGTCAGCCCCTGTCCCCTCCTCAGCCCCGTCCCCATCTCAGCCCCTGTCCCCTACCTCAGCCTTAGTCAGCCCCTGTCCCCACCTCAGCCCCTGTCCCCACCTCCCCTTCGTCAGCCCCTGTCCCCTTAGTCAGCTCCTACCTCAGCCCCTGTCCCCCTCCTCAGCCCCTGTCCCCCTAGTCAGCCCCTGCCCCCTTAGTCAGCCCCTGTCCCCTTGGTCAGCCCGTGTCCCACCCTTTCCCTGCTCCTTTCCCCCCTCTCAGCTCCTGCCCCCTTCCTCAGCCCCATGCCCCCCACCACAGCCCCATAACATCCCCACTACAGCTCCTCTCCCCCAATTGCAACCCATATTACCCACACCACAGCCCCTTTCCCAAATTGTAGCCATCAACTTGCTTCAGCCCCTATCCCCCGTACATTTCCTAAACCCCCAATTACAGCTTATACCCTCCACTACCACCCCCTGTCCCCCACTACAGCCCTGTCCCCTTACTCAGCCCCTGTCCACTGATTTTAAAAGTGTAAAGTTTGGGTGTGTGTGTGTATGAGTATGTCTGTGTGTGTCAGTATGTCTGTGTCAGTCAGTATGTCAGTATGTCTGTGTGTGTGTGTGTGCGTCAGTATGTCAGTATGTCTGTGTGTGCGTTAGTATGTCAGTATGTATGTGTGTGTGCGCATCAGTATGTCTGTGTGTGTGCATCAGTATGTCTGTCTATGTGTGTGCCAGTATGTCTGTCTGTCTGTGTGCCAGTATGTCTGTCTGTCTGTGTGTCAGTATATCTGTCTATGTGTGTGCAAGTATGTCTGTCTATGTGTGTGCAAGTATGTCTCTGTGTGTGTGCCAGTTTGTCTGTGTGTGTGTCAGCCAGTATGCCTGTGTGTGTGTGTCAGTATGTCTGTCTGTCTGAGTCAGTATGCCTGTAACAGTGTGTCTTTCTGTGTGTGTCTGTGTGATTACCAGTATGTATCTCTGTGTGTGTGTCAGTATGTCTGTGTGCAAGTATGTCTCTGTGTGTGTGCCAATTTGTCTGTGTCAGCCAGTATGCCTGTGTGTGTCAGTATGTCTGTCTGTCCGAGTCAGTATGCATGTAACAATGTGTCTTTCTGTGTGTGTCTGTGTGCCTGTCAGTGAGTGTGTGCGTGTGCCTGTCAGTGAGTGTATGTTTTTTTAGTGTGTGCCAAATCAGCAAGTGTGTGTGCCTGTCATTCATTGTCTGTTTAGGTGACTGGTTCCCCCCCCCCCCCTCCCCCATACACACACTTTCAATCACATGGGAAAGGTGTTTTTACTCTCCTCTTGGTGCAATGGGCCACTTGACTGGATTTGCCCCCAGGCCTAAGGCTGCCAGCCCTCCCCTGATACATATTATCGACAATATATAGAAAGTTCTGCCCTGTTGAATGTAAAAATCAGATGATCCAGATACAAAGTCAGATGCTAAATAAATCAGGAATCCTACAGCATTTACCTTTTACATTTATAAAAAAAAATTACACGACTAGAGGGGCAGGAGAAACCTGACCCTAGAGTCAAGAGTGGACTAAATGGGTAATATGGACTTAACCCAGAAAAGACAAAATTGAAAAAAGAATAACATATCTTTCTTTGAAAAAAGGGGGTCCCAAGTCAAAAAAGACTATGGGTAACAATTCTCAAAAAAAGTTTAGATTACCCACATATAACATGTATAAACCACTATAATTGGCAAGAAACAACAAATTTAAATATAAACTTTATTATTTATCTACATAATAGTGAAAAAGAAAAAAAAAGACAAAGTGAAAAAAAAACAAAAGTGACTTCTGAAAGTGTAATATGAAAAAGGAGAAACCTAGGGGGTCTAACTATCTGGCTTGTTTATATCAATCATAGCAAGCGCGAGGAAATATATCAATTCTTGATCAACCCAAGTAGAAAGATTTATCAAGAAAGACAGCTGTTTAGTAATAAAATGTTATTCTAAGTGGAAGGCTACAAGGTAGCCAATTAAATAGCAGCAGTGTATGGGGATTGGAAGAATAAAGCTTAGCATTTTGATTCAAAATTAGATATATTTACAAAATTAGAGATATTGGGAATATTAGAGATATTCAAAAAAGGTGAATAAAAGGTATGGGTAGATACAATGATAGAGATAATGGAAGATAATGGAAGTAAACTGGTATATTAGTAGAGTCTGATTATAAGGAACACGAGGGCAGGTGTATAGAGTGTTAATTCACCACCCCCACCTTAATATTAGACCAAACTCCACTTAAAAGAGGGTGAATATGGGATTTAAAGAGGAAAACAGGATGGTAGGAGTTCATAGCAATAATTACCTACCACCTACCCCACTACAAACCACAACCCTGATTATAGTTGCAAAGAAAACGGTACCTACTACTAATATACCAGTTTCCTTCCATTATCTCTATCATTGTATCTACCCATACCTTTTTATTCACCTTTTTGAATATCTCTGATATTTCTCTAATTTTCTAAATATATTTAATTTTGAATCTAAATGCTAAGCTTTATTCTTCAGATCCCCATACACTGCTGCTACTTAATTGGCTAGATTTTAGCCTTCCACTTGGAATAACATTTTATTACTAAACAGCTGTCTTTCTTGATATATCTTTCTACTTGGGTTGATGAAGAATTAGTATATTTCCTCGCGCTTGCTGTGATTGATATAAACAAGCCAGATAGGCAGACCCTCTAGGTTTCTCCTTTTTAATATTACACTTTCACAAGTCACTATTGTGTTTTTCACTTTGTCTTTTCTTTTTCACTAGTAAGTAGATATTCCCTTTAAATACTAATAAGGTGTATATAATTTTTTTTGTTTCTTACCACTTATAGTGGGTTATACATGTTATATGATGGTAATCCAACCTTTTTTTGAGAATTGTTACCCATAGTCTTTTGACTTGGGACCCTCTTTGTTCAAAGAAAGATTTGTTATTCTTTTTTCAATTTTACTTTTTACATCAGTCATGTAGAACTCGAGAGCCGCATGCAGCCCTGAATCGCTTGTAATGAGGCCCAATTCCCGACCGGGCTGCGGCGAGGGATGCAGGGAGGCCATTACTTACTTTGCTCTTTCTGCACAGTTCCTTCACGTGCCTTGCATTGAGCTGGCAGCTGGGATATGACGTTATCCCGACATCGGCATCGTTGCAGGACGTACAAGGGACCTGTGCAGGAAAAGCACAGTGATCCCATCACAGCACCAACTACTGGCCACCGGGGATAAGATCCACTCCCAGAGCAATGTAGGGAGACTATGTCGACCTCTTTATTACTAAATATGTGTATGTGTATGCCAGTAATTATGTGTATATGTGATTGTTTGGCCATGATTGTATGTGTGTGGGTCTATAATTATGTTTCTGTGTGTCAGTGATTGTATGTGTGTGGATCTGTGATTGTGTTTGTGTGTGTCTGCATATCTGTGATTGTTTGTGCAGGTCTGTGAGTGTATGTGGGTCTATGATTGTGTGTGTATATGTCTGTGATTGTGTGTTTGTATGTCTCTGATTGTGTGTGTATAGGTCTGTGATTATATATGTATGTGTATATTGTGATTGTATGAATATGCATATATCTATGGTTATTTGTACATGTATGTGTGTTTAGTAGCTAGCTCACTAATTTGGTAACATTGAATACGGCAATCCAACATAAGGAAAACAAATAGGGTTGTAGTGAGTTTAAGTGCAGTAAAGAAAAGCAGCTTAAACACACTTGTGTGGGAGTACCTCAAACCCACTTCCAAATGTAATGCAATACCAGAATCTCTGAAGTGAAAAAAACACTTTAATGTGTTAGTGGAGCCCTAAAAGAAGAATGGCAATTTTCTTAATAGCCATTTTGTTAGACATTGCCATGGGTGAGAAAATTATAATTATTATTTTAGCACTGTGTTTTTTTCACTTGTATGAGATTCTGGTTTTGCATGATAAAGTTATGTGTCCTGCAAAATGTGTCCTACACGAAAAAACACATCTGCATTAAAATGCCAATACTACAAACACAGCCACGCATTCAAACATGCACACTAGACACACGTGAATATTACACACAAATATACCCCTGCATAAAAACACACCCTTGCATTCAAATGTCAACACCACACACAAATACACCACTGTGTTAAAATGTAAAAAAACAAAAGACATACAAATACACAACTGCACTCAAATACAAACACTACAAACATACACTGCTTCATTCACACGCGCACACACATGTTTACATTCAAACACACAGATACTACTCACAAACGCAACCCTAGATGAATGGACAAATGGTTGATCTCCAGTTGGCCAATCATTGTAGGAGTAGACTTGGTCACAGTTGAGCTAGAGGGAGACCCCGAAAATCAGGGCTGGATTAAGAGCCCAGTGGGCCTGGTGCTGACAATTATGATGGGCCTAATTACGGAATCTTATCTACCAGAAACACTAAAACGGTCATACCGCCCAAGCGTCATATATCTGATGGAGATGGTGCTGGAGGGAAAATCATAGGATGCAGCTATAAGAAAACACATACTCGATGCTAATCTCTCGCTAACTTATGCTTTCATCTTTCAAGTAAATCCATAACCACTAACAGCAGTGTCCAGTGAAGCAGGAAGTCAAAGGGTGGGGTAAAAGGGTGTGCCACTGGTGCGAATCATGTGACCAGACCTGCCAAAAGGGTGTGAACATACCCAAAAAGGGGGCATGTTTATCCAAAGAATTGGAAGGTCAGCCTGGCATGAATGCATGTCAGGCTGCCTGCCAATCCTGCAGGTTGTCCAACTAACGGCATACTATGCAGGCAGCACCCTGAGCTTGACATAAATGCGTCTAATGATGCGCTCACTCCATGCTTTCTAAGGACTGTCCCCTAGCACTCGCTGGTCCACTTGTCTGCTTACCGTCTTACTAGCAGGCAGAAGTTCCTGGTATATAGTCTGAGACAGAGAAAAGGTGTATGTAGGGAGTATAGAAGAAAGGTGTGGCGAAACCAGCTTCGCCACTGTGAACTGGAGAGGCCTGGTTGCTAGCCTCCTGCCCAGCGATTATGGCCCTGGGAGATTGGGCCCTTTTAGAACAGTGTTCGCCCCTTTAATGACTATGGGAGAAGGATTGGCACTTACTAGAGGGCACTTCGGATGCAGCCGAAGTGCCGAAGTTACCGAAGGTGTCGAAGTCGTCGAAGTGACCGGCCTCGGACCAAGGACCACGTGGCGGCGGCCATTTTAACTCGAACACCGCCGACCCGTACCATCGACTGCACTTCGACACTTCGACTAAAGTCGAAGTACCGAACACACTTCGAACGGGACTTAGTCGTTTTTATACCAGGAAGGGACCGACCGCACAGCCCAAATCCATGGAACTATTTTGGGCAAGAAAAGGTGCTTGCGGTCGGTCATAAAAGGACTTCCGTGTAACTTTTTATTGACTGAAGGGATTGGTATGATTTTTGAGAGTGTTTATGTTTAAAGTATGCTGAGTCTGAATATGTGGCTTTTATGTGGATGCGATGTATGGTTTCAAAGTTATGAAAGTTGTATAAAAGTATATTTGTAACTGTATGCCTAATGGGATTATGTGTCACACTAAGGGGAGGGGATGTGTGGGATGTAACATCTAAGTCATTGGTTCTTTTATGCCTCCCCCTGGGTGTGGCCTGTATGTGTGAGTTGGAAATAAAAGCCAGGCTGGATGAGCCAGTCCAGTGTTCCTGTTTTACCCTCAAAGCGATGTGTCGTCTCGTTCTTTGGGGGAATTGGATGGTATGCTGACTGCCAGGAGTGTAAGCGGATTATATGCTTTTCTTGTTCAGCTGTTCCAGTGTTTGTGTGGTTCCGGTCGGGAGAGCGGTGTTTGCAGTAGCTGCCTGTGCATCTGGAAAGGGGGATATCGCCTAAACTGGGTTTTATCCTCTTGTAAGTGAAACGGTTCATTACAAAAGGGAACATGCCACAGTGTTAGAGAGACCAACGTCTGCATTACCTAAACTAATTTTATTGTCAGCCAGTCCACACAAGTTTGTTCCCATACATCCCTCTAAAGCTTCCAAACTTAAAGGGACACTATAGTCACCAGAACAACTACAGCTTATTGTATTTGTTCTGGTAAGTAGAATAATTCCATTCAGGCTTTTTGCAGTAAACACTGTCTTTTCAGAGAAAATAACTCCTTTGGCCGCTCCTTAAATGGCTGCTAGAGGTTCTTCCTGGGGCAGTACTGCCTAGTGTGCAGCACTGCCATTCAGTGTCTCCACCCTCTGCATGCAGACACTGAACTTTCCTCATAGAGATGCATTGATTCAATTTATCTTTATGAGGAGATGCTGATTGGCCAGGGCTATGTTGGACTTGTGCTGGCTCTGCCCCTGATCTGCCTAGTTGACAGTCTCAGCCAATCCTATGGGTAAGTATTGTAATTTGCTCAGACCACCACTTCTGATGATGTCAGCAGACAGTCAGTTCAGAGGTAGAGCCAGGAGCTTCAGACTTGAATACAAGTAAGATTTTACTATATTTAGGGAGGCAAGAAGGGGCCAGGGTGATGGTTTTAACATTATAGGGTCAGAAATACATGATTGTGTTCCTGACCCTATAGTGCTCCTTTAAGAACGAGTATGTGAAGAGTAGTTAAGGTTGCCACCTTTCTTGGAAAAAAATACCAGCCTTAATCATTTGTATAATTAATTAGTTAAGCGTGACATCACATGATGTAAATCACAAAGAGTGACATCAGAGAAAATTCTGTAAAATCACCAATAAACTACTGAGTTTTATTCTGCTGTATAGATGGATTGCTCCCAGTGTCTCCCTGTCTCACAGTGTCTCAGTCTCGCAAGTCACCCAGTGTCTCAGTGTCCCTATGTATCACAGTGTCAGTGTCCCCATGTCGCCCAGTCCCCTAGTCTCCCACTGTCTCAGTTTCCCCATTTCTCCCAGTGTCTCAATGTGTCCCCATGTCACTAGGATACTGGGGACACAGAGACACGGGGACACTGAGACATTTAGGGAAACTGGGAGAAATGGGGACACTGAGACACTAGGGACACAGACACTGGGAGACATGGGGACACTGAAACATTTGAGGACACTAGGGACACAGAGACATGGGAACACAGACACTGTGAGACTAGGGGACACTGGCTGGGAGACAGACACTTGGGGACACTTGGAGACATGGGGAAAGTTGTGGACATAGACATGGGGACACTGGGACATATAGGGACACTGGGAGACATGGGGACACTAGGCACACTGAGAGACATGGGACACAGACACTGGGAGACTTGGGCACACTATGGACACTGGCTGGGGGACATGGGTACACTGGGAGACAATGTCTCAGTGTCTCCCAATGTCCCTATGTCTCACAGCATCCCCATGTGTCTCAGCATCCCGATGTTCTCCAGTGTCTCAGTGTTCCCAGGTCTCCCTGTGTCTGTGTTCCCATGTGTCCTAGTGTCTCAGTTTCCCCTAGTGTCTGAGTGTCCCCTACTGTCTCAGTGTCCCCATGTGTCCCTGCTGCCTTCCCCCCCATCCCTCACTTACCTGAACTGTAGAGCTGCTGTCTGGACTCTGTGCTGTGTTGCTGCTCCCCCACAGATCAGTGAGTAGTAGAGAGAGGCAGGGATATGCTGTAACTTCCTATCCCTGCCTCTCTCCACAGACAGTGACCCCTACTGGCTGGTGCTGGTATTGCAGAGTAATCTCCATTTATTCTGAGAAAAATACCTGCATTTGTACTATAGCCGGTATTACTGCAATACCAGCATGGCCAGGCAGCCTCAAATACCGGCTGTGCCAGTAAAATACCAGTCAGGTGGCAAACCTAAGAGTAGTGTGTGTAAAAAAAAAAATATATATATATATATTTTTTTTAAATGGGCCTATTCCATGGGCCTGGGCCTGGAACTGCAGCTTCATCAGCCCCTATGTTAATCCGGCCCTGCCGAAAATGCCCTGCACAAGTGTCCTATCTATATTCGTTTAACCAAATCTGAATTATTTTTTACACAGTGTTTTATGCTCTTATGCCTCTTAAGGAGGTAAGAACACTCTAAGTCTGGCAGAACAATAGAGGTGGGTCTGTAGCACACCTTTGTTAGCTGATTATGTCTAAGGACATTAACGATCATATCTAACAATCATATCTAAGGACATTACTGAACTGCAATTAACTTCAAATGTAGATATAACACAGAAATAAAAGGTCATTACAGTGCTGATATTGAGATGACTAAGCAATCTAAAAAACAAAACGAAACATTTTTTAGAAAGGAAATAAAGATAAATGCAGGCTATTACTTGTCATGAATAAAATCATCTGGTTTGTCTCCACAAACAGATGAATCATTACCATGCCTGGAGGTAATTTTTTTAATCTCATATTTCTTTCTCTGATACAGAAACATTGCATTTGTTGGCAGACAAATAATGTTGCCCATACTCCTGTGATTCCTAAAATGTGAAAACAATAAATAAATCTGCCATATGATATACCTAGCTTAAAATTTGTGACGACTCTTTGATGCCATTTTATTGTATAATTATTTATATTCATTGGTACTATATAAGATTTTTTTTTTTTTTTTTTTACATCTCTGCTGTCATATCTGATTCATAGCAGTTGCAAAAAGAAACCCTGCAAGGTGTCCCTAGACTGTAATGTAAAGACTGCCTTTTCTCTGTGTTTACATTAAAACCCTACAGGGACCGACTGTACTCATCAGAACAACTACAATAAGCTGTAGTTGTTCTTGTGACTATAGTGTCCCTTTAAATTTGGAGAAAAAAAAAATAGGATTACCAGGGGAAAAATAGTTTTGAAGAGTACCAAGATTACTTTTATGTGCCATTATGTTACAGCCGTTAACACTATCCCTTCTATTTATTATAATAAACTATAAAAAATGTAGTGTTGTGTAAACGTTATACAAAACATGCAATTTACTACTGTCATTGGTATATCCAATCTGTTATGTGGTTGTAGAAAACTCTTCAAATTAATTGAAAAACTCCCATTGATAAACATGGAACTTGCGATGGGGAATGGTATTTAGTAGATAGACTAAGCATGTACGCGACAAAACTGAAAACATTTATGCTAGATATATTATGAAGGCATAGGGTGTATAAGATGTATCTCCATACCGGTTGCTGAGTCTCTGTGAAGTTCTCCCCCCCCAGCCCGATTCTCCGTGGGCAACTTCCCTTTGCCGAGGGTCAGGGAGGGCAGACTGAAAGGAGGACAACATGCCCCCTGTGAAAGAAGACCCAATTCCCCTGGTTTGTGGAGGGGCTTGGAGGGCAGACTATGGACAAGGTCCCAGGAGCCTCTAAGCCAGTGGTAGTCAACCTTTTTCTACCTACCGCCCACTAATGCCCACCAGTTTTAGTGCAAGTGCAGAATATTTTTTTAGAAAGGAGGGTGTTTTTACATTTATCTTTTTATTTCTACTTAATGCATGTTTATAATGTTTTTAACTTTATAAAGTTTAATGAGAAAACACTAAAGTAAATTGAAATTACCTTTACTAGTGATTAGTGAGATCCTTGAGATTGATGCTGCAAGACTAAATATTTGATATCTGGTTCAAATTTCGTAAGGAACAAACGAAGGTCTCCTCTTTCGGGGATAATCAGACGATTTCTCTGTTTGCGCATAATATGATTTCTCATCTGTGCATCAGCTCCCCTCCTCTCCCTCCTCAATTCCCCTCCCCCACCTTTTTTCCCCCTTTTTTCTATTTTTTTTACCTTCCTTATAGCAATGCCCAGTAGGAAGGCTGAGCTAGGTAGCCCACTTACTATTACTTACTATAGCCCACTATAACAGACAGGCACACATACATACATACAGACAGACACACACACACACACACAATACATACAAAGACACACACAGACACAAGACACACATACATACAAAGAGAAGACATACATCCACACAGACACACACACACACACATACACAAAAACACACAAAATATTTTAGTCACCCTCCTGTTTCCTACCTTTTAAGTGCAGGAGGGTGACATTCCCTGGGGTCCAGTGGTGGCTCAGGTGGATGGGAGTCAGAGTTCCCACTCTGACTCCCTCTGCTTCCTCCCGCGCGGTCTGTGTGTTAGCTGGGAGGAGTGACATGCTGTCACTTCCTCCCAGCTCTGTGATGTAATCACAGGGGGCCCGGTCGCGCTGTTAAAGCGCCCAGCGCTGACTGGGCCCCCTTACAATCCACATCCATCAGGTGGCCCTGACAGCATGGGCCACCCGATGGACCCCTTGGATGGCAGCCCCGGCGGTTTTACCCGGTTGCTGGGGTACCGCTGGCTCGCACCCGCCCGATCTCTCAAGATGAGGAAATCCCTACCGCCCACCTGGAATCCTGAAATGCCCACTAGTGGGCGGTAGGGACCAGGTTGACGACCCATGCTCAAAGTAATCAAAATGGGGCTATTGTCACTGTGGCAAGGGATATGGGGACCAGATGTGCTTACTCGATTAATTCTGGGGATGACCTGGACTGATTCTACATAGCAAGCGCCTCACTGGAAGATGCATTGAATCACTGTGGAACTATTCACTGGATAGGAACAGTGCTGTAATCGGTTGTATCTTTAATCGGGTGTTGCTCGACCCCCCAACCACCAATCATAGCCCTATTTTTAGAGGTTATCAGGGAGGTAAAGAGCATGTAAGGATACCCAGGACTTGAGGGTGATCCTCTCCCAGAGCTCCAGGAACTCCTTTAACTGAAACGCTGTACATATAAACTCCAGGCACCATGACCACATAATATCACTGAAGTGGTCATGGTGTTTGGAGTAACTCTTTAAACATGATGAAAAAAAAAAAAAACCTTTTTTTTTTTTTTTTTTTTAAAGTGGAATATATATTTAGTAGCATGTAAATGTACAAAACCACATGGTTTTTATGTATGCTCGCTTGAGGGCACCCAGTTATTTTTTTTTGTAAAATACCCACCCTAGAATTTTTGGGGTTCTTATGACAAGAGCTGAAAAGGATAAATTAAGATTTACATGGTTTGGGCACTGTTGGCACCATAACAACCTATGAGGTCCCAGGACTACCTCCTGTAACAGTCACCTGGGGACTTATGTAACAGTTTAACAGGAGTTGGAGCCCAGTTGCAGGAGATGGCACAGGGAGGAGGCAAAAAACAAAAGCGCAGTACAGATTAAGGGGAAATTCAAAGGCAGGGTCAGACAAGAAGCAGAAGTCAGGGCTGGCAGCGGAGTAACGTAGTCGGTAAAGCAGGCAGAGGTCAGAGTCCAGGAAATCAGTCAGTAGCAAAGCAAATATCCATCAGGAAACCCCAAACAGGCAAAATGACCAGATACTAGGTCTCAGGCGGGGCTGGCTTTTACAGCCTGCAAATTAGATGCAGCTGACCCTAATTGGAAAAGGGCTACAGGCGGATCAACACGGCTTAATCCAGGCCAGGGGTCAGGAAGCAGAATAATGCAAACAGAAACTGCAGCCCCCTGGTGGACAGCACAGCAGAGAACTTGACTGGGATGCTGGAGCTGTGAGTTCAAACCCAGCCAGTTCTCTTAAAGGGGTGACCACACTTTGCTGTCTGCAGGGCTCAGGCTGGTGTGCCTCCTGGTGTTATCAAATGGTTTGACTTCAAAGTTTTCAGTGTGTTGTCTGTTAGCTCTGCCCCTTCTCTACCATTCCAGTTTGAACCTTTAATCAGTAGATGAACAAGATATGCACATTTTTCACTCTGTTTTTGAAAATAGTAGGCATGTCGTCAGCATCCAGTCCTGATTTCCTGATTTAAACCAATAACTGGAACAGAAGTGGAGGACAGAGCTGATGGTCGGCAGATTAAAGACTTTGGAGTTAAGCTGCTCTATAATTGTTTAACCTTGATTTTAATTCAGAAGAAGTTTTTATGGTGACTGGAATGTAACTTTAAAACCACTAACGCCAAAATAATATAAGCGAATTAATTTATAGGGATTTGCAACACGCTGATGAGAGTTAACAACTATATTACAAAATAAGTCAACTTTTTTATTTTTTCTGGCAAAATTGGTCTATATCTTCCCCACTACCAACTGTTTGTTTTGTGCATTTTCCCTGTGATCAAATCATTGCTGTGCTATGAAAGGGTTAATATTTTAACGCTCCTTTAGAATGTTCCCAGGTATATAAACATAATAGTTCAAGATCTTGATTCTATCTTCATTTTAGATAAATGAGTTTGGCTCAGATAGTTTAGACAGGTCCCTCTAGGGATTCAGTAGGTGATATATTTAGATGCTCAAGTATTCTATGTGTGCTGTTCTGCTCCTTCATTTTTCATATGTGCAATCCCTTCGTAGGGTGAGAGAGATACATTTTGTTACAGAACATAACAGGATCTTTTTTTATCTCCCTCTGTCTGTTTTAATTGAGATTAGATTGAATGCAGTGAAGAGTGTTTCTGCTTGTTTCATTTCTCTTTGCCCATATAAAGACTTGAGGTTCTGAAAAAAAACTCAGAGTAATCCACTGGAGCCTGCTTCCTTTGGGATGTGATGGTATGTGAATGTGCAATAGTGGTTTTACCATAAGGGCACAGGATGGTAAACGCTGAGGTCTCTTTTCAGCGTTTCTGCATAATATAGGCACTCAGCAGCTCAGGCAGAGAAATTATTAGGTTATAGAAGGGACTGTGAAGATTTGTGGAGTGGGGGGTGATCTTTGTGCAGGGGAGGATGGGTTCTCTCTTGGCTGATTGGACTGGAATTTCTCCTGCTCTCTAGCAACTGGAAAAAAAGAGCACAGTCTATGACAGATAGAAAACACATTTACAATTCACTAGTTAGGACGTACTATTGAAAATATAACCCTCCCCATTAAATTACCGTAATTTCTGATATATATCCGTCGTAGCTCAGGCACCATGGAGCTAACTTTGACGTAGATTCCCTAAGCCTGTAAATGTATCCGCTAGCTTGTGTGCTGCTATGCGAACTGAATGACTTTTCTTTAGGTAACATAGGCCTTGATTTAATTTGTTTGGATCAGCATCACAAATGATTACAATCTGTTTGAAAAAAAAAAGTTCAAATGGTTTATCTGCAGAAGTCACCATAAATGTATATGGGGAGGGCAGAGATAGGACCTAAAGGTGGGCAGATGCCATAGCTGCTGGCTCCCACCTTGGAGGCTAATAATCTGCAAATATCTTGAGAAGTGCTCATCACCCAAAATCGACATCTGGATCGAACACCACAACTTTCCTCCACACACCGAGGACTAGCAAGCTGAAACGCAGACCCAAGGCCTACCAATCACTGACCATCCACGACTTGGAGAAGCTCATCAGGGAAGCCTACATACATGGTGACTCCAATCCGGACAGCGACTTCTACCCAAACCACACTAAAACCCCCACGAGAGACGCACACAAAAGTCTCACCCTGGCCCTTCTACAGAACAGCCCGACATTGGCAGGTGCAGCCTAAAATGGCCCCTGCTGAACAGACGCAATCCCGCTCACCGGCCCACTCATCTACTCAGGCGGAGCCGGACATTGCTGCGCCAGACGACATTACACTTGCTACCAAGCGGGACCTACAAAACTGGGTGCAGGACATACAGAAAATGCTGGCTACTGATGTAGGAATATTAAAGGACCACTATAGTGCCAGGAAAACAAACTCGTTTTCCTGGTACTATAGTGCCCTGAGGGTGCCCCCACCCTCAGGGTCCCAATCCCGCCGGGCGGAAGGGGGAGGAAGGGGGTTAAACACTCACCTTTCTCCAGTGCCGTGCTCCCTCTGCGCTGGGGACTCTCCTCCTCCTTCGGTCGTCATCAGTTGAATGCGCATGCGCGGCAAGAGCCGTGCGCGCATCCAGGCAGTTCATAGGAAAGCATTCTCAGGAGCACAGAGGTCCCTGTTAATCCCCTTCAACGGACTCACCCACAAGATATCCTCTGATGCGGAGGTGCCCGCACTTCTTGCTAAAATGAGACTTCCAGATATACCTACCAATATACCTCCTCCTAGGATCTGGGACCCAGCCAATTCAGCACCATTTATCCCATGACCGATGGAATCTAGAAGCCCAATGCCCTGACTGGGACAGGAAAAGTCTACACTTCAAGCAGTCCAAATGGACCCTAAATTTTATCTCATCTCTTAGCGTTACCTCTTGTTTATAGTTTGAACTTTCTGGTACCAAGGCCCCTGTGCAGCTCTTACCTCTGTAACTGTAACTGCCAGAGCACAGGTCCTTATAATACAGCAACTATGAAACCCCCAACCCCCCGCTGCCCCTTTGGTTAGGGGTAAAATTATAGCTTGAGTGGCAATGGTCACCCAACACCATGGAGATCCAATGGGAAGACACGCACACTTAACGTCCCCAAAAACGATCATTCGGTGAAGTTAATTACCCAGAGAGCTGGCCCAGAGTTAATTACCCAGAGCGCTCGCCATGGGACCCAAAGCACACTCTCGCCCTGCCCAACAACAACTCTCGCCTCCCCGGGTATGACAGGGCATGCTGGAGGGTGGCTTAGCTAAGACAAAGACTTAAGATAATTGCTAGCTAATGTCCTTTCCACAAGGGTCTTCCCATCCTAACTATATTTTAATCTTAACTAAATTCATATTTTATTTTCCTTTTTGTTTTACCTCTTCTCGGCTATATGCTCAACATAGCTCCAGAGTCTGAGAATCTGCCGAGCCCAGACACCTGACAAAGTAAAGTTCAATACACAAACACCAACCTGCTACCCCTCAGGTTATACAACCTCATAATTTGTGTTGTATTGGCCTCTCATCTCACATTAGGCTCTGATGGATACACTAGTTTCATCGAATGTAAGATATCTGTTTTTTCCACTCAGGTCTTTATTTTACTATAAAAATGTGCAGGCCATTCGTCATGTTTATGCTGATATATAGTTCATCCATCATGTTAACAACTAATGTCATCAATGCTTAAATGTTGTTTATCTAATGCAGAACAAAAAGAATAATAAAAAAAAGTATATGGGAATATTTTGTAGATTAAACATTTAAAAAAAGTTTATCTCACTGACTGTGATCATTTCTAATGCTGATCCAAACATGAAATCGAGCCCATAATTTTAAAATGTGCCAGGATTGGGTATTACCAGAAAAGGAATTGATGTCTGGGCTGTTCAATCCCCGATCTTCTACACTTTGGAGTTAGGAATTCAAGTCACCAACCCCAGCGAGACAAATGTAACCAGCATAGGGTGTCCTTTGCCTAATCTGTTAAACCCCCTTTGCTAACCAGATTAAAAAGCATGTACTGTATGACTAGTGTATTACTACATTAATGGAAAGATTTGGAACTGCCAAGTTCCCATTTTTATATTTTCTACCTAGTTGTTATACTCAAGGTGGTGCAAGGATACCTGCTGCCATAGGCAAAGATCCCTTTTCTACATTCTCTCAGAGGCAGTTCCATAACTACCACAGTTGCAGGGTGCAATTGGGCCCATCACTCAAGGGGGCTAGGCCGCCCTTTCGCCCCCTGCACCCGCAAGCTGCCATCACTTCAAGGTCGTCCCGGGGCGCACACTGCTAGTCACTTTATGTAGTGTGGCTGAGCGGACTGATGTTTGACAGGAAGTGCTCAGAGAGAGCACTTTCTGTCAGACAGGTACAACAGTCAGCTCATCATAGAGTCAGCAAGTACAGGAGGAAAGGAGAATGGGGGAGAGATACATGGAGGGGCCTGGGGGGTGGGAGAGACACATGGCGGGGCTGGGGCGGGGATGAGACACATGGAGGGCCTGGGGGCAGAATGAGACACATGGAGGGGCTGGGGGAGAATGAGACACATGGGTTGGATGTGGAAGAGACACATGGAGGGGCTGCGGGAGGAAGGTGGTGGTAGACACACATGGAGGGGCTGGGGATGAGAGAGACACATGGAAGGCATGCAAGAGACACATTGAAGGTCTGGGGGGATGAGACACATAGAAGGACTTGGGGGGAGTCACCTGAAGGGGCCATGGTGGTGGGTGAAACACATGGAAGGGATGGCAGAGACACATGCAAGATAAGAGGGGGAGAATAAGAAACGTTGAGGGGCTGGGGAGGGAATGTGATACATGAAGGGGTTTGGGGAGAGACACATGAAGGGGATGGGGTAGATACACATGGAGGGCTGGAGGTGAATTAAACACATGGAGGGGCTATGGGTGGAAATGAGAAACATGGAGTGGGTAAGGGGGGAATGAGACACATGGTTGGGGATGGAGCTGCTGGGGGGAATAAGGCACATGAAGGGGCTGGGGGGAAAAAGAGTGGTGGCTGGGGAACAGCAGCATGGCAGCCCACCAGGAAACCTCTCAATGGGCGCACCCGGCAGGTTTGCTTCCCATGAGAATGCCTTATTCTCCTAATGGTAACACCAGCCCTGGTTATCCTCTACCTATAGGTGAAAGGAACTTAGTCCACTATATTCTATAAAATGAATATTAAATATATAGGTTCATTCTATACTTCTTTACCTTTGGCAGCTCCAATTAAGGCCAACCAATATGAAAAGAATACAAGTGTGTGCCCCACATATGCAGTCATGTGACACAGTTATATAGAGTGTCAGCAACACAGGGATATAAGCATGACAAGAGTTAAGACTGGACAAGTGCCATTTTTGCTGTATGAGCTTGCTGTTCCTTAGATATGATTTATTGTGATATGAAGATTGCATTGGAGATATGAATTAGTGGATATTATGCTTTAATTTTTCCCAAGTCCAGAGTAGAACAGTTATCCAGGTGCCAACAGGTGCACATGCACCCATTCATCCAATAGATCTGAAAGAAAATGTGATTTGTAAGATCAGACAGCCTTCTTCCATTTCTTCATAGTCCAGTTCTAAAAGCTCACATCCCCATTGAAAGCAAACTGTAATGCATGATGTGTTCTGATAACTTTCTAACATAATCAGCATTACTTATTTTAGCAGTTTGAGCTACAGTAGCTCTTCTGTGCAATCAGACCAGACGGCTATCCTTCACTCCACACATGCATCAATGAGCCTTGGGCGCCTATGACCCTGATGCCTGCTCACCGGTTGTTCTTCCTTACTCCAATTTTGGTAGGTACTAACTACTGTATACCGGGAACAACCCACAACTTGCAGTTTTGATGATGCTCTGACCCAGTCCTCTAGCCATCACTATTTGGCACTAAAGTCTCTCAAATATTTTTGCTTGCCCATTTTTCCTGCTCCCAACACATAAAATTCAAGAACTGCTGGTTCACTTGCTGCCTAATGTATCTCACCCCTTGACAGGTGCCATTGTAATGATTTAATCAATATTACTCACTTCACCTGCCAGTGTTTTAATGTTCTGGCTTTGATAAACGGCAGTGATTACATTGCAGGGCTAACTAACCTCTAGTGATTGTCTTGCATAGAAGGGCAAGTGCCATGCATGTTGTCCCGGTTGCCGGCCCGCTGCGTGGCAGGGCTGTGCCCGACTGGCACAGCCTCGCCGACAGCACGAGCTTACCTGCTCGTTGGCGAGCCGACAACCGTCTCCCTGCATCCTCCGGCCGTCGCGCCCGGATCCAAAATGGCGATGACCGCGTGGTCGCGCCTAGACGTAGCTCCGCCCCCAAAGTTCATACTGACGTGCGCGTGACGTTACAACGTCAATGCGCACGCACGTTTTGGGGTCAGAGGTCGCCCTCTGACCAATCAGACCTTAGAGAGGGATATTTAAATCCCTAGCTCACCTCAGTACCTTGCCCTGTCGTGGTTTCCTGTTCCTTTTTTTCCTGAGAGTGCTTTATATTTGTGAATCTGATTTCCTGGTATCCTGATCTTGGCTTTTTCCTGGTAATTCTGAATTCTGGTTTCCCTGACTTGGCTTGTGTATTTTCTGGCTTCCTTGACCTCGGCATTCCCTTTGACCATTCTCTGTCCCTAGCGTATTAGTCCGGCCATTCTAAGGTCCGGTTTATGCTCTGTCCTTTTATTTTCCTTTTCTTGCCTATGTATATGTTTACATAGTTTCTGCGTGCTGGACCACACTAGTAGTCGTGACACATGTGTATTAGGTCCCGCATTGTAGGAAGAGACCTAGCCGTGACATCACGGGAGAAGGAGCTTTGGTGCTGGAAAGAGGTAAGTTAAAAAAAGTTTTTTTTTTACTCTGTCATGATCGGAGATGGGAGGGGACTTATTAAGTTAGGGACAGGGACACTATAGCATTAGGAATACAGGTTTGTATTCCTAAAGTTATAGTGTTTCTTTATTAGGAATGTAGAAAGGACAAAAGGTCACTCATTTAGACTTCAAGAAAGGAGATTTCACCTATGACAGAAGAAAGAATTCTTTACAGTAAGAACAATAAATATTTAGAATTCTGACCCTAGAGGTTGTTTTATCAGAACCTATACAGATTGTTTTAAACATAATTTTTTTTGTAAAACCATGACATTCAGTGATATTAAATAGTTAATATTTGGTTGATCCAAGGAAAAATCTGACTGCAATTCAGATTTGTGTTATTGTTGGAAATTACTTCAATTTGGATTTTTTGTGTTCTTTTGAATCAATAGAAATAGCAAAGATGTGCAAAGGCTGAACTATATGGACTTTTTCTTAGTCTGATTTGCTTGTGGTTATACGATTCCAATACACCTATTGCAAATCCTATGAAAATTTGACAAAATAATTAATGTCATGTTTAAAAGTTTAATATTAACAGGGTTATTCAATAATGTTAGAACAATAATGTTAGAATTCAAAATGAATTTCAGAAGTAAATTAGCCAATAATTCTTAAAGTCAACTATTTGACTTAGGCCATAAATTTGAAAATAATTTTGAATTCACTTTGAATTCTCACTTTAATAAATAACGCTGTTCGTTTTAAATAGTTTGCTTGAATTGAAGATGGATAAGAACCTATTATGAAGAACTGAGGAACTTCCTTGCTATTACCCCATGAACCTGTGAAAATGTCCAATACAGGACAAGAATATTTTGCTCATGAGTTTTGTTTTTTTTGTTTCCATTTCCCGTTACAACTGTGTAGTGCTAAGTGGAAGCATTTGTTCACTACTGGATTCCATATGGGAATTGGAACTAATTCTAGCCCTTGCAAGCTGCAGCTACTGTTCCCCAAATCCCTCCTGGAAAACAATGGAGGGTCTCCAAGAATAAATAGTGTCACTGAATGTTTGCACTATTGAGCTTTCTCACTGTAATGACAGACTGTTAATTCAAAAGAGATGGTTATGTTTATATTTTATATTTCTCACACTTCTTTTCTTTCTCGATTTATTACGTGTCCAATATATATTGCTGCACACACAGACACCAGTGGATAGTCCTGTATGGATGGTTAGGAATCAAGGATACAATAATCCCCTCCATCTAATAATTTTTTCCTTTCCCTTCTTCTCTAAGTTCCTTCCTCCCTGCCTATATTCTGCATTCTGAGCACGTCATGTTACTTTATTTTTTGACCTCTTATCCTATTTAGTCAGGACCATGACTGTGTATTTGATGGGTAAGATCCATTCCATTTTGTGAAAACCCATTTTTACCCCAATATTTCAAGATGAGAATGTTATTCCCATCCTGGGACATCTGTTCATAATTGTATATAAGGATCGCTCCAAGCACTAAAACAGTTATAGCTTCCTGAGGTGGTTATGGTACAAATACCCTGTCCTTGAAACCTTTACTTTTAAAAATGTTTAATCCTGGGGGGCGGAGCCTGAATGCCGAGCAGACTAGACGTGCCTGGCTGGAGCTCCCACAACTGGCAACAGATTTTGGGGCAAAAACCCCAACTACTCGCATTTTCCAAACGGCAAGCTGCAATAATCGTGACCGGGGCACCCTGCAACACACGGTGATACCCCACATAAGCTACCCGGAATCTGAATAGCCTAGTCGGAGGCTTGCGGCCTAAGCCTGCACGAACCGAGTGAGACGGCCGCTCACCTGGTTCCTTACTCGCAGCAGAGACAGTCAACCAGCACCTCCCCCCCCTTTGGACCGGTGGGGGTTATCCCGGTCCCTGCTGATCGGCTCCACGCATCCCGTTAATCCCACACAACAGCCTCCACTGGGGAACAGGCCAGGGAATGAAGCTCCCCTCAAAATGGCGGACAGGCCTCCTAATCTTGAGCTCTGGGAGCAGCATGAAGTGCCAGCTGGATGCTCAGCACTTGACCAAATGCTACCGCGACAAGATGCAATCTTCGCCCGTTTCTGGGCGCAACTGGAGGGCCAAAGCCTGGCAGCAACTCAAGGCCAGGAATGCAGATGAAAGAAGGGCGGAGAAGTGGTCCGTGAACCACCCTCGGGCACAAAACCCTACCAAGCTGTCAAGAATCCAGCGCTGAGCCCACCTAGGCTGAGGGCCTCCAGGGTTATTCCCCCTATGCATCACCCACGGAGGCAGAAGATCCGACGCCGCAGGCGACGAACATTCCAGCGACCATGCCGCATCCTGCCAAGGAAGGACTTGGACTCAGCCGTGAGTACCCGAGTCCATGGGTTACCGATGCAGGCTCTCCCCACAGCCCGGGGCTGGAGGGTTGCCACATTTCACTCCTTCCATGAACTGTCTTCCAGCGACAACAGCGAGTTCCCGAGCCTGGGAGTTGGCTGAAACAGAACAAAGCCCCCTAGATCCAGGACGTGACTCACCCGGTGCGAACATGGCTCTCAGTGCACACTCACTATGCCCTAGTTTAAGTTTAACTCCTGCTCCTGTATTTCATGCTCTAATGTTTTATGCATTAATGTAATCCCCAACAGAGATGGCCTACCTGGGCTCTTGTAATATGTAGCTGCCAATCCTATATCGAGCCCGATATAAACCTCCCTGGCTACCACACTTATTTGTTCACTCTGAGTATCCGAAGCAGGCCTCCCCAGTTTGCTCACCACCAAAAATGTGTGGAGCCACAGCAGTTTACTTCTTTAGCTACCCTAACTAACAATTAGATATGTCTGTTCATCCTACTTAAGCTTGAATCTAGCCTACACCATATACAGCATGTTCACATTATCACATTATTTGGGTGAAAAGCACGGTTTACATCTCTGCTATTGAATCTCAAGCCGTAGCTGAACCCAGCATGTTTTATTAATCTGTTATTTAAGTATAAAATTTGTGCAAGTACTTAAGAATACCCCACTGTTAAAGATGTTTAGCCAAAGTATGAGGAATGCTGTTGGGGTGCCTCACGCCTGTATGTCCATTTTGAAATGCACTGCAAAAAAAAAAATTTCGAAAAAAAAAATGTTTAATCCTGAATGAAAAATACCTTTTTCCTATGTGTAGGGCTAAATCCCTGGGCTCCCAGCCAGTCAGATGGAATACTCACTTCCTAGCTGTCAATATTAATTTTGTGCAACTTTTATGTCCTATCATATTGATATTGATCATGACATTATCTGCCCTTGCTGAATCTTCTACCATGCTCAGTGAGATGCTGGCTGAAGCTGGTGGGAGTAAAACTGTACATCAACTGTAATGGGATTGAGAGTCAGTCAGTGCTAAACTACTTCTATAAAACATGACTCTAATCACCCTCATCCAGTCGTTTGCTGAGCGGATTGAGTCTACAAGAACTTTATATGACAACTCACCATTTTGATGGACACATACAGAGAATAAAGCTAAAACTTACCTGCGATTCAGAGCTGTGATCAAGGTCCCCTGGCAAGCAGGAGTGGGAGGGATGTCAGGAAGGATAGACTGAAGGCAGGACATGACAGGCATGGAGTGGGGTGCCATGTCGCCATTGGTTGTCTGTCACCAGCATGGTGTGCGTGAATTGTACATGAAAATATGCACAGAATTGACGTTAGCCAGTCTGAAGCTCTTGTTCCAGGATGGCTAATGACATTGCCGGAGGTGGAGTTAGCAAAGGGATATCTCTCTTTGTGTAGGGTTTCATAGTTAAACCATGGAATACAGACTGTAAGCACCACAACTACTTCATATCAGTAGTTGTCATATCAGTGGTCATCGTGCTTGGTGTAACTCTTTAATAAGAGCAGATACAGATCTACAGAATGAAAGTTTAGGACTTCAGTTTTGCTCTTAGTGCTTCTCTGTGAGATGCATTGAATTGAACAATGCCAAGCACTAACAAGGAAGTACGTGCAGGACGAAAAGGGGGTGGATCGTCATTAGCTGTAGACAGAGGTTGTGAGTTGAAATCCCAATTAATATGTGACTTTGTTTCACACTGCAATAAAATGTAAGATAGTTTGTCTGTATATATGCGTATATTAAGGTTGATGTAGTAGCTAGCAAAGGTGTTGTTTATAGAATACTGGATAAGATATGTGCAGATTTCTTCCAATGTTCCATAGGAACCCCAAAAAAAATGAACTGAAATAGTTCTGCTCCCCCTCAGGTTGGGTGGGGAAGATCAACCAGGGGGTGGATGGGACTGTGCAACAGCAAGGGACCGTGTATAGGCCAAGGACAACCGGCCATTAGTAAGCAGCCGAACTATAACACGGACCAGGGGAAGGGAGGGTGGTCGCAGGGAGGTGGAGGAATACCATGAAGCAAGGGGGGAGGATATGGGGGGAAGTTGGAAACAGACTCCGGTTATGGCCTGACAAGCGGGGAGTTGTATGTACATAGTTAGTTATTTTAAAAGTTGATTCACACTAGAGCCCTCTGGACCAGAGGGAAACCACACACAGACCGCACCCCTAAGCATGGCAATCGCCATACAAGAAACCCGACAACATGGGCGCAAAATACAGCACGCATATCGGAGTGCGGAAGCTAGCACACATATAGAACCGGGGAGTATAAGGCGGGAACAAGGGGACGGAGCCAGACATAGATAGGAAGGAAGAGATGCTAGATTACAAAGGGAGCACCCGCTGATGGTCTTAACCGACATACACAATACACGACACGGATCACAGGGGAAGGGCGGGAGCACAACTGTGCTGGGCCGAGCCCAGGGGCCAATGAAACTGATGGCAAAAACCACCACCCTGACTTAACACCAAGGGCAGACACACACTGCACAGGTGGGAAAGCAACGCGAAACACTGCACAATTGGGATAGAGTGTCCCCAGGGGATGGAAACACGCCATGGACGAGCGAACTCATGGACCGTAGGCCCGACCCACTCTAGCACGTACAACATGATTCAAGGAGACAGGCAGTGACAGGGCACTTGAATGACACACAGCAGGAGAAGGGCCACACCAAATCTCTGATTGGCCCATAGGTACCCTGGCTCAGACGCCAAGAGGTAAGACTGGGGACGGGGGAGCCACAGGAGACTATAATCATGGCTTGAGACGGATGGGAACTCACACTCAGATAGACCATTCACCCACCAAGGTACCACATACCAAAATAAGCCAAGGAAGCACGGGCGACTAGACCCCCCCAAAACTAAAACACACTATATAGACAACAACACACATACCAAGCAGGCTGGGAGCCGACGGAGGGGTACGAGTATTGATCCCTACACAACCAGTCACCACCACTATTGTAAGTGACACTACAGGACCCCCCTGAGACAGACCCAGATTGTAAATACAACCGGAGTCCCTAACGTTGGAGGTACAACCACAACACAGGAACAACCACACCCGGTTCAGGGTCGACGTCACACCCACACAACCGAAGAGTCCAACAGACCCTTCGCTACAACAAGACTTTCAGACCTCCCCAGACCCCTAATCACCCCAAACCCCTTAAACTGGTGCCGCTGCTGAGGCGCCTCCCGTCCGCTGGGATGGCTGCCTCACGGGGATTTGTCCCGGCCCAACAATGTCCAGGGCCTCAACGCTCCAGAAAAGCGGTCGCACTTGCTGAGGCGGCTGTGAGCCGCAAAAGCATCCGTGGCGTTCCTGCAGGAAACGCATTTTAGAGGTGGCGACGCACCCAAGCTGGAGAACCGACGATTCCCACAAGGCTTTTACGCAAACCATCCAGAAACCAAGAAAGCAGGGGTGGCGATACTCTTCGCTCAGATGACACCCTTCCACCACACGGCGTCCCCAGTGGACCTCAACGGCAGATATCTCTTCCTAAAAGGCACCATAGTGGACCACACCTATACTTTCGCGTGCCTTTATGGCCCAAATAGGAAACAGCACATCTTCATATCTCGGACACTGGCCAAGTTAGAGAAATTCAGAGAAGGCCTCCTGGTCCTGGCCGGAGACCTAAACATTCCACTGGACCCGCGCGTAGACACCTCCAGGGGCCAGACTGCAGTTCCCGAACACTGCATACGAGTAGTACAGCGGTCCCTAAACAAACTAGGACTAGTTGACTGTTGGAGGGCATGCAACCCAGAAGAGTGAGATTACACCCACTACTTGGCAGTCCACGCACACTATAGCCGCATAGATTACGTATTCCTAGCGCAGGAATATTTAAAACTCCTGCACGAGGCGCATATAGGCATAATGGACCATACGGACCACGCATCACTACTGATCCGCACAAGCTCCCCGCTATTCAAACCACGAGAAAGACAATGGAAACTAAACAAATCCCTACTAGATGACCTGGAACTCAAGACGACAGCGGCCCAAACCCTGACTGAATACTTCACAACCAATGACAACCCGGACATAGCACCATTAACGCTTTGGGAGGCACACAAATGCATCATCCGTGGCCACTTTATCGCCGTGAGTACCAGACGCAAACAAGACCGGACAAACCGCATCTCCAACTTGACGAGGCGAATAGCCGAACTAGAAGGAGTTCATAAGAAAAACCAGGATGAGAACAAGAAGCTGTACTAGAGCTACCCCTCACAATAGAGGAACTGGCTGGAGCACTGAAATCAACTTAAGCGCACAGGGCCCCGGGCCCAGACGGACTGCCCGCCTCCTACTTACACTCCTGAAAGGACATCCTACTAGCGCGACTCTTGACGTGCATCAACTCAATACGGGAAGGAGGCCAATACCACAAAGACACCCACGATCATACCAAAGGAAGGAAAGGACCCAATGAACTGTGCCAGCTATAGGCCCATCTCGCTGTTGAATGCAGACCTGAAACTTTTCGCTAAATGCTGGCGCTCAGGATGGCCCGGACTCTCCCAGACCTGATACCTGATACACCCAGACCAGGTCGGATTCATACCTGGGAGGGAGGCCAGGGATAATACTATCCGGGCCCTCAACACCATCCATGTAGCAAACACTGGCAAAAGGGAAATGGTGCTGCTATCCACCGACGCAGAAAAGGTGTTTGACAGGGTGGATTGGGTCTTCATGTCCGAGACCTTGAGACACATGGGATACGGACCACACCTGTGAAACTGGGTAGCGGCGCTACACGCCAACAGCACGCATTCGGGTAAGCGGAGCACTAACTAGCCCGTTTAACATCTGCAACGGCACACGCCAGGGCTGCCCCCTGTCCCCACTCCTGTTTGCACTCACTCTGGAACCCTTTCTTGAGGCGGTCAGATGGGACGGGGGTATTACGGGGTGCCGCGTGGGCGGGAGGGAGCACCGGGTAGCGGCTTATGCAGATGACATGCTCTTTTTCCTCGAGCAGCCCAGAATATCTATACCAAATCTCCTAGAGGCATTTCGACAATACAAAAACGGTATCCAACTTGAAACTCAACCTGGATAAATCAGAGGCGATGCCGCTCACACGAGACACAGCCCTCCAACGACACATCCGAACACGCTTCCCCTTCAAGATATGCACGTCCAAACTACAATACCTCAGAGTGTGGCTCCCGAAAGACTTAACACATATCTACCAAATGAATTTCGCGCCCTTACTCGCAACCTTGTAAAAAGATGTAAAACGCTGGACAACCCAATACATATCTTGGTTTGGCCGAATAAACGCCATTAAAATGAATGCTATGCCTCGAATACTATACTTGTTTCAAACGCTACCCACAATTCTTCCACGGATGTTCTTCCAGAATCTAACGACAACCATCAGACAGTTGATCTGGAGCTAGAAACCAGCGCGCATTAGGAATCGCGCATCCAGCGCGCATCCTAGAACGCCCTAGGAGCGAAGGAGGCATGGGCCTGCCGTCAATCCTCACGTACTACCAGGCAACATATCTACACCGATTGGTCGACTGGCACGCTAGCCCTAGTGCAAAGCAGTGGGTGGACTTGGAAAAACAGCAAACTCAGGGGGGAATCCCCGCCATACTTTGGCTAGGGGAAGCAACATACAAGGAAATGAGCACGGGGAACCCAATGATAGATGCCACACTAAAGGTCTGGTGTGGGATATGCTACTCCAAGAGGCTCACATCATCGCCCAACCCGCTCACGCCCATAACTAATAACCCGAAACTAGCAGGGGGGTTGAACGCGGCCGACCTAAAGAACTTCGGAGCAACGGACTAGGTTCACGTACACCAGTGGTGCAACGGTCCGGCTCTCAAGTCCATGGCCGAGTTGCTACACGACCGTAGGCCGAGTGGCCTAGACAAATTACGCTACCACAAACTAAAAACCTACGTTGCCACTATAACGGGCAAGGACCACCTACATCGCCCACTATTATACCTAGAACAACTATGCGAGCCTGACAACACCTTACGCATGGGGTGTCGCACCTGTACACCACACTGCAAAGCAATGGAGACAAGAGCCCTTTAGGCTTTACGGAGCGATGGGAAAGAGAGACAGGGGTTGAACTTACGGAACTCGAGTGGCTCAAAATCTTCCAACTGACACACAAAGGGACCATAAGCACGAAGTTCCAAGAATGCAATTATAAAATATTGACACGATGTTACAGGACGCCAGACATCCTCCGGCATATACATGAATCAATCCCAGGCAAATGCTGGAGATGCGGCACAGAGGAGGGCACTGCTATCCACATCTGGTGGACGTGCCCCCTTATCGAGCCATATTGGAAATGAATACATCAGACGATCAAGGATATCACGGGAATAGACGTCCCCTTCCAACCACTGTCACTACTGCTCAACCACACACACACACCCCTGAATATATACAAAAAGGGCCTCCTCATACACCTGCTTACTGTGGCGAAGTCAATGATTCCGCTATTATGGAAGAGCACA
The DNA here is from genome assembly GCF_036172605.1 of Pelobates fuscus. NCBI lineage: Eukaryota > Metazoa > Chordata > Amphibia > Anura > Pelobatidae > Pelobates > Pelobates fuscus. Next base: position 398,395,515 of record NC_086317.1, read on the forward strand.
GCAACACCCACCTTACAACAATGGATAGACAGAGTGGAAATGATATTTAACATGGAAATGATGACAGCCTCCATGCAGGGACGCTCGGATAATTGCGCCCTGACCTGGTTCCCATGGATGGAATACACGGCAAAAGGAGCTGCAAGAGACACCGCGGCGGGGCCAGAGGGCGTCCCCGCACTGGCACAACCACCCAGACTGACAGACGTACAAATACAAGGAACACCAAATACGAATGACCACCCCCCCCACTTGACTGACCCATCCCCCCCCTCTCTACCCACATGATCGGGGACGACATAGGGAGACACGACTCTCGAAGGCACCCACACCATTACATAACGAGACAACAAGTGTAAGTTCACCACAAAGAAGGAAGGTGACCGTCAGAAGACGGCCAAGAAATATATGGGAAAGCAATAAGGCAGCACTCAACCAGAACCACCTGCAGCAGAAGTACAGTGTATAATGATGACACTAGGAGACGGCAACCGTCTACACACGCGACCCCACCGATTACAGGGGATGACAACTACACCATGATACCCTGAAATACTCAACACCCAGAACTGCCTAAACCAGTCAAAGCTAATACAGATGAAAGTCGCCCGACAGGACACACAATTCCATACAGGACACATGACACAACAGACCGTATAGGGCTAAGATGAGGTCGCCCCGACCACTAGAGCTAGATACAGCCCATCTCTTAGAACAAGACTGATACTATATAGCACACAGGCGACACAGGCCAAACAACCCGCAGAGATACCACAGACCTCGCATTAGCCAACCTACCTCGTGTCTCATATCGACAACACCAAGGCATAATCTGAACCGAGAAGTCACCAGCAGCAGACACTAATGAACCACAGACCTAGCAGATAAGGGCACACACAATACCGGCAAAACACTGGTACAACCGGCCGAAAGCTAGACTATGGCTCCACACACCACAACAATGCAAATGTGGGTATATTTGTTACAATTTATTGTTTCCATTATTTAAACCACAGTGGCAACGTATTGTGTTATCTGTTTATTTGTGAGATGTCTTTGTCTTTTAGAAGGTGCAATGGAAATTGGGAACACACAGCAAGATGGCTGGATTAGCTAAGTTTTTTATATTTGCACTAGAAAGATATTGACTTGTTTGTCTGTTTTGAATATCTCATTGGAACATCACCCTTGTAGAACTATATTATAGAACTGAAGAACCTTATTTTAGGGGAAAGCACTGTCTTAAGAGCGACAGTTGCATAATTTTATCTTCATATCATTTATGATGCCCAAAATTATTTTGAGGGGAGGGTGACAATAACATTTAAAATATTTTAGAAAAGGTCAATAACACGGTTATTCACTAAAGTGTGAATTGCCTGGAAGTCAAGTGAATTCTAAATTGTATGCAAAATAGTTGAACTGAAAATGTATTTGGGTAGTGACTCATTTTCCATAACTGGTAATTAGTGACTGATGAAAGTTTCAGCACTTCCCATCAATAGAAAATGTTAACACTAAGTAGCACCTAGTTTCCATGCTATACTATAAATATTACCACCTGCTGCTACATGGCTAAAAGTTACACCTGCTTCACTTAGTTATAAAGATGTAAAGGCAAACTAAAAGTACACTCCAGACTCTAGACTGGAACTTTTATAAATTAACATTGTTAAACATAGAAACATAGAATGTGACGGCAGATAAGAACCATTCGGCCTAGCTAGTCTGCCCAATTTTCTAAATACTTTCATCAGTCCCAGGCCTTATCTTATAGTTAGGATGGCCTTATGCCTAACCCACGCATGCTTAAACTCCTTTACTGTGTTAACCTCTACCACTTCAGCTGGAAGGCTATTCCATGCATCCACTACCCTGATATTATTTTTAAACCTTTGCCCCTCTAATTTAAGACTATGTCCTCTTGTTGTGGTAGTTTTTCTTCTTTTAAATATAGTCTTCTCCTTTACTGTGTTGATTCCCTTTATGTATTTAAATGTTTCTATCATATCCCCCCTGTCTCGTCTTTCCTCCAAGCTATACATGTTAAGATCCTTTAACCTTTCCTGGTAAGTTTTATCCTGCAATCCATGAACCAGTTTAGTAGCCCTTCACTGAACTCTCTCTAAAGTATCAATATCCTTCTGGAGATACGGTCTCCAGTACTGCGTACAATACTCCAAGTGAGGTCTCACCAGTTTTCTGTACAATGGCATGAGCACTTCCCTCTTTCTACTGCTAATACCTCTCCCTATACAACCAAGCATTCTGCTAACATTTCCTCTTGCTCTATTACATTGTCTGCTTACCTTTAAGTCATCAGAAGTAATCACCCCTAAATCCCTTTCCTCAGATGTTGAGGTTAGGACTCTATCAAATATTCTGTACTCTGCCCATGGGTTTTTACGTCCAAGATGCATTATCTTGCACTTATCCACATTAAATGTCAGTTGCCACAACTCTGACCATTTTTCTAGTTTACCTAAATCATTTGCCATTTGGCTTATCCCTCCTGGAACATTAACCCTGTTACATATATTAGTATCATCAGCAAAAAAGCTTACCTTACCATCAAGACCGTCTGCAATATCACAAATAAAAACATTAAAGAGAATGGGTCCAAGTACAGATCCCTGGCATCAATCAGACATCAGGTCGTGTTACTTCCTGGTTTGGTTAGCTCAGTGGTACTAAACTCGAGAGGCAGCATTTACTCAGAGCACCTGCCTTGCCAAGACTTCTCATTAACCCCTTAAGACCGGAGGGCGTACTATTACGTCCTTTTAAAAGCGGCTCTAAACGCCGCAGGACGTAATAGTACGCCCTCCGGTTTTTAGTAACTTACCCGGTCGCTGGCGGTCCCACGCCGGCGATCGCGGTTGGGGGGACTCCCAGGGAGCCCCCCCACGGCACATCTTCCTCCTCCGGTCCCTCCCGGTCATGTGAGAGTGAGGTCCTTGCGAGGACCTCACAATCACATGGCCAGGATAGCTGGCTGCAGCAATGCCAGCAGGGGGACTAACTGTAATGACAGTTGGTCCCCCTGCTGGCTGGAAATAAAATTAAAATAAGTTAAACAAGTGTAAAAAAAATATATATATACTTAGATCATATATATATATATATTATATATATATGATCTAAGTATGTATATACACATATACACACACACACACATACACCGTCTAGGTGTATTTTAAAATTAATATATATATAATTATATATATATATATTAATATCAAATTACACGTAGACTGATACTGATTAAATATATATATATAATTATTGTTATATTTATATTTATATATAATATAAAAAAATATGTAAATGCGTAAAAAAAACAATAAAAGAAATAATTACAAATAAAATATAAAAAAATATATAGATGTGTTTTATTTCGTTCTAACTGTATTGTGATATTAATATATATATATATTTATATCAAAATACACGTAGAACGAAATAATATATATATATCTATATACATAAATATATACGTATATATCACTATATATATATACCTATATATATATAAATAAAAATATTTTAAAAAAATTATATATATATATATATATATATACGTATATATATACACATATGTATATATATATACATATATTAATTCTACACATATATTTATGTAATAATTTTACATAATTAGGTATCCTAATTAATTACAATTAGCGGGACCTGCCTGACAACCCATGCCGAAAGTATAGGGAATTTAATTTGCTAGCACTATATGTAACCCTATAACTTTCCAAGACACCATAAAACCTTTACATGGGGGGTACTGTTTTACTCGGGAGACTTCGCTGAACACAAATATTAGTGTTTCAAAACAGTAAAATGTATTACAAGGATGATATCGCCAGTAAAAGTGACGTTTTTTGCATTTTTCACGCACAAACAGCACTTACACGGACGATATTATTGCTGCAATACTTTTTACTGTTTTGAAACACAAATATTTGTGTTCAGCGAAGTCTCCCGAGTACAACAGTACCCCTCATGTACAGGTTTTATGGTGTTTTCAAAAATTACAGCGTCAAATATAAGGCTTGTGTTTCATTTTTTTCACATTAAAATTCGCCAGATTGCTTACGTTGCCTTTATGACCCTATGGTAGCCCAAGAATGAAAATCACCCCTATGATGGCATACTATTTGCAATAGTAGACAACCCAAGGTATTGCAAATGGGGTATGTCCAGTCTTTTTTAGTAGCCACTTAGTCACAAAAACTGGCCAAAATTGGCGCTTTTTGCATTTTTCAACACAAACAAATACTAACGCTAACTTTGGCCAGTGTTTGTGACCAAATGGCTACTAAAAAAGACTGGACATAGCCCATTTGCAATACCTTGGGTCGTCTACTATTGCAAATGGTATGCCATTATGGGTGTAAATTTATTTCCTGGGCTACTATACAGTCTCAAAGGCAACGTAACCAATCTGGCGAATTTCAATTTCAAATGTAACACGCTATATTTGACCCTGTAACTTCCCAAAACACCATAAAACCTGTACATAGGGGTTACTGTTTTACACGTGAGACTTTGCTGAATACAAATATGTGTATTTTATTGCAGTAAAAGCAAACAGTATTATGACATTTACAGTTAAAATGTCATGTAGAACTAAAAAAATAAAAAAAATCTTATTTTTTCCCATTTTTTTTCATATTAAATTATGTTTCATAGCTAAATATTTGATATTAAATGAAAGCCCTGTTTCCCCTGAATAAAATTATATATAATAAGGGGGTGTGCATTTAATATGAAAGAGGTGAATTACGGTTGGACAGACATATAGCGCAAATGCCAGGTTTTGTTTACATTTTGTTTCGTTCACAACTTGTACATTTGGCTGCGATGTTAAGGGGTTAAGCTGCCTTGAGAAGTCTGTGATTGGACAGCCACAGAAAGTAGTAGGGCTTGCAAAGGCAGCAGACGAGATCTAAAGATTTTGCAAGTTGTTTTTCAATATACACCCAATGCTTTTATTTGGGGGTATATCTACTAAATAGTTACTTTTAAATTTAAAATGTGCTTTTTTCCTGATGTAAGTCCAATTTTAAAAATGGAAACAGTAAGTAATTATCGGTATCAGTGGAAAGAGAGAGAAGTAGCATGCAGGTAGATCAAGAAAACTTTAATTTGTATTAGCTGTTGGCAGGGACGGACTGACAGTGGCCTGGGCCCTCGGGCAAAATAAGGACCTGGGCCCCCGACAGACCAATATATATGCGCTATGGAATCTGTTGCCGCTATAAAAAGGCAATAATAATAATATGCTGGTATATAAGATGGTGTATGTACGGTGTATTTGGTTATATATGTACATGTAAAGTGAATGTATGTTTTGTGTGTATATTCACTGTGAGCCTTGGTTTAAGTAAAAATATGTATGTTTGTGTCTAGTGCCACGATGTGTGGATTCAGAGTGGGTCCCACTCTCACTGGGCTGAAGGGTGAGGAAGGGGTTAAACTCTCCTCCCTCTTCTGACGTCAGCGCTGAATGCGCATGCGCAGGTGCAGCAAGAGCCGCGCGCGCATTTAGTCCATAGGAAAGCATTTCTCAATGCTTTCCTATGGATGGCAGCGTCTTCTCACTGTGATTTTCACAGTGAGAAGCGTGGAATCGCCTCTAGCGGCTGTCAATGAGACAGCCACTAGAGGCTGCAGGGATAACCCTAGATGGACCTGGCACCCAGACCACTTCATTGAGCTGAAGTAGTCTGGGTGCCTATAGTGGTCCTTTAAGTGTGTATGTGAATCATGGCAATGTGTTTATATGAGCAATGCAGGCATCTAAATTTTGGGTCTTGAAGTACTAACCATGTGCTAAAAGTTACAAGCCACCTTAAAGGGACACTATAGTCACCAGAACAACTTCAGATTAATGGAGTTGTTCTGGTATGTATAGCCAGTCCTTACAGGCATTTTAATGTAAACCCTGCCTTTTCAGAAAAGGGCAGTGTTTACATTGCTGCATAGGGACACCCCTCGTGGCAGTCACTCAGACGGCCACTAGAGGTGCTTCTCGGGTCAGTGATAGACAATGTGCAGCACTGATGTTCAGTGTCTCATAATTCTGATTATCTCAGTCAATGGGTCAGAGCATGGGCTGAGCCAGCTCCGGTGGACCCGTGTGGCCTTGAAATAAAGGTAAGTTTATTACCTTTTTAGGAGGGGCAAGAGGATTCCGGTAACCTAAATGGTGTTTCTTTTTTACACTATATGGTCAGGAATACTCCATGACAACAGGGTGTGTGTGCAGGGACATATTTATATTGAGGGTCTGCATGCAATGCCATCTTTGGATGTAGTTTGTGTGTGAACTCGGGTTTGCATGTGTGGAACATCCGTGTGTGTGAACACAGGGGCATGTAGTTGTTATAAGTGCTGTAGTGGGGAAGGGGTAATAGAGGGAAGCAGGAGGTAATATAAGCTATTGAGGGTGCAAGGGAGGAATAGAGGCTGAAGTGGGTAACAGGTGTAGAATATGTAGGGGGTAATAGGGTTGTAGTGGGTAATAGGGGTTGTAGGATGTGTATGGGGTGATAGGGGTTGTAGTGGGTAATAAGGGTTGTAGGATGTGTATGGGGTAATAAGGGTTGTAGTGGGTAATATGGGTTGTAGGATGTGTATGGGGTGATAGGGGTTGTAGTGTGTGTAGGGAGTGATAGGGGTTGTAGGATGTGTATGGGGTGATAGGGGTTGTAGTGTGTGTAGGGAGTGATAGGGGTTGTAGGATATGCATGGTGGTGATAGGGGTTGTAGGATATGCATGGTGGTGATAGGGGTTGTAGAATATGCATGGTGGTGATAGGGGTTGTAGTGTGTGTAGGGAGTGATAGGGGTTGTGGTGTGTGTAGGGAGTGATAGGGGTTGTGGTGTGTGTAGGGAGTGATAGGGGTTGTGGTGTGTGTAGGGAGTGATAGGGGTTGTGGTGTGTGTATGGGGTGATAGGGGTTGTAGGATGTGTATGGGGTGATAGGGGTTGTAGTGTGTGTAGGGAGTTATAGGGGTTGTAGTGTGTGTAGGGAGTTATAGGGGTTGTGGTGTGTGTAGGGAGTGATAGGGGGTTGTGGTATGTGTAGGGAGTGATAGGGGTTGTGGTGTGTGTATGGGGTGATAGGGGTTGTAGGATGTGTATGGGGTGATAGGGGCTGTAGTGTGTGTAGGGAGTTATAGGGGTTGTGGAGTGTAGGGAGTTATAGGGGTTGTGGTGTCTGTAGGGAGTGATAGGGGTTGTGGTGTGTGAATAAAGGGGAATGGATGGATAGGTTAACAAAAGTTAAATAATGTATCCCCTCTCCCTAAACCAGGGGTAGGCAACCTACGGCACTAGTGCCATGCACGGCACTCGAGGTGTCTTTCCACGGCACTCAAGGCTGCTAGAGCCAAACAGGGTCTGGCCTATCAGGAGTCTCAGTGAAACTTCAGATATCTGCTAATACAAAGAGGTAGTGAAGGACAATCCTCAATTTATGCATTGCAGCACTTAGAGGAAGTGATCACAGATCACTTCCTCCCAGCACTTGTGAATGGGAATCCACACTGTAGTAGAGCAGCCCACAGCTGATGTTGCAGCTCCTGTCCTTGACCTGTACCTGCCCAAGCTGGTCCCCAGTGGAACCCGGGGAAGCCACCCACACTGCTAGATATACACAGACCTGCAGAATAAACCTCCCCTCATACAAATAATATGAACAGCCCACACCCAAACATACACACAATCCCCACAAACGCAACACCACTAACAATCTACATACATGCACACAATCCCACATGCAGCCTCTCACATGCAAAACCCTAAACAGCCCCCATACACTACCTAACACACAATGTGACATATCCACCCACACACAATTCCACAAGCAGCCCTCATACACAGCCCACATTCATATGTATCATACACGATACCATAAACTACTAATGAACATATACAATATAACAGCTCATATACGCACAAATACAACGATACAAAGCAATTACAGTATATATAACACAAGCAGAATACGGCAGCATACACACCTCAATTTAAAAAAATAGGATCGGCAGGTCCGTTTGAAGGAATTTGGGGGCCCCATACAAAATGGACATTACTCCCCCCCCCTCCCTCTTTATGTTCTTCTCACCTCCCCTTCCCTGTAGCGTGGCCGAGCTCAGGGTGCACTTCCTGTCAGTCCGGCCGGGAACAGGAAACTGAATCTCCTGTACCACGTGGTACCCAGCCAGACTGACAGGAGGAAGAGGAGCTCGGCCACGCTACAGGGAAGGGGAGGTGACGAGAGAGGCAGTGCTGCAGCCGCCTGAGGCTCTCTATAGAGCACTCAGACGGCTGCAGCCTTATTGGAAGCGCCGGCCCTGCTTGGGGGCCCAGGCCAGCTCGTGGCCCCAAGCAATTGCCCCAAGCAAGCTTGCCTGGTAGCGACGGGCCTGAGGATCGGCACGCTACGGGACATCACAATCCTATATCGGCACAGTGCTGCTAAAAGGTTGCCTACCCCTGCCCTAAACCTTACCTTTGTCCAGGAAGGGGGTAATCCTTACCCACAGTGGTGCAGAGAGTCCAACCTCCATCTTGCCATGTGAGTGTCTAGAAGAGCTCCCTCCCTGGCCGGACATGGAACTGCGGGCAGGCTGCCAGAAACACCGATAAAGCAGCTCCGCACAGGGCTGCTCTGATCAGGTACAGGCAGCCTGCACGGAGGGCTCTGCTCAGGGCAGAGGCTCTACTCCTTTTTTCTTCCAGCCGAGACAGGCACAATGAGAGGCAGCCTGGAGGGTCTTTGATAAGGCCCCTGGGCTGTCTCTCAGTGTGCTACAAACTGTGAGTATAGCACAGTCGACCATGGGGGGAAGCTTTCTAACAGAAGGGGCTCGCAGAAGTTCATGCGGCCCCTTACTGAGTGCAGTATGGCTAGGGAGCATGCCGAACTCCCCAGCTGCTATTACGTATTGCACCACGGGCGGGCCCCACAGAGCCTCGGGCCCTCGGTCCATGACCGATATGCCCGAGTGCTCAGTCCGCCCCTGGCTGTTGGTGTACAGGAATAATGCATTAAGTGCCTCTGTCACCTTCCGGGGTTTACACATCTTGCAAAGACCCCTAATGGTGACATCCTCACTTGCTGTGCACTGGCCCGGTGTGTAGTGGAGGTAAGATATCAGATATACTTATCTGATGTCCCCCGTATGCTCCTACATTTTCTTCTTGAGCTCCAGGTGCTTCTTCTGCCAGGAACCCACATCAGTGCTCTACGTCTGCATGTGTGGACTGACAAAACTTGACAGTGGTAGCTACAAGTTTTGTCAAGCAGAGAAAAAATAAATAAAACAAAGTAGTCTCAGTTTGTTTAATATCTTTTTACTACGTTGGCATTTCCATGAAATTTCAACACAGGCTTTATGAGCATTTCATATAGATTTTATCTTTGACATTATTTGAGGGTGTTTACAGAGCCACTTTATTAGCTGTTTTTCCGACAAGCATGGAATTGAGCCCTAAATGAATACACCCATGGCACAAACATGTAATTCAATTATCAAGGCCTACAATCTGAATAATAAAGTGGTTTTGGTATATATGTATATACTTTGTTTATGTAGACTTAGCTATACCCCTTCTCAAGGCTGTAGCAACACAGCCTCCTTACACATTGCCTTAAAAAGAAGTATGAGGATTTTAGTTTCACTTATTGCACAGTGTGTTTAATTTAGAATTTCCTTTTTACTGATCTGTTTATTGCCTGCTAGAGCACACAGGAGCCTCATGTGTATGATTAAAGTTTAATTAACAGAGCCAGAGATAAGAAATTCTAAACTACACACTGCACAGTGTGCAACATCTGACTGAAAATTAAGTATTTTTTCATGGAGGCTATGTGAAACACAGTCAGACGGTGTGGCTAGGGCTCTATAAACAAAGTGATTTAACTCCTAAATGGCAGAGGATTGACTACAGGGGCATGGTCTATACACTAAAACTATTTCATTAATGGAAGTTTTGATGTTTAGAGTGTCCCTTTAAATTCACCCTGAATTCCTGACAATTCACACTTTAGCGGATACATTTAATTCCTATGACCACTGCTAAACTTTGGTAAAAGTATAATTTAAAGTAAAGAAGTCTCTGTCTTATTTGGGCTATAACATAACTTATTAATAAAACATCAATGTCAGTGAAAATGCCATAATAGGTACCATGGATGGATGAAATTCTGTCCAGTTCTTTCCATGTCAAAGTGACTTATTCCTAGTTATCTTCACTGTATACAATTCCCTTTTCACTATTTTTTTGTAGGAAGCAATAAACCTACATTAGGGATCTCAAACTCTAGCCCCCCTCCCCCCAAATGTTGACGGCCAAATAATCATGAGCGTTGTAGTTAAGGACCATCAGGAGGGCAGAGTTTGAGATGATTGGTCTACGTGTTATGTGAGTTTCCACAAAGGCTTTCTGGAACCCTACTTTCAAAACTCAAATTAAACTCTGACCTTTGTATAGATGACCATGAAGATTCTGTACAGGTACTCACCAGCTTTGGCCAGTAACGAGTCTGATACTGGTCCTCAAACAAAACCTAACTTGTCAGAACTAAAATGTGTCATTAATGGTGCAGCTTGTACCTCTGCTGGAATTTCAACTATTACTGATAAGAAAAAAACACCAATTGTGAGTGTCAAATACCATCAAAACAATGTTAAACAGTGTTGTATATAAATCTGGCCTCTCTAAGCTTTATGACCGTTAGAAGTCGCCTTTTCACCTCTCACAATAAGATCTGTATAAAATCCCTGAGGCTCAGGTCAACCCGTGAAAGTTCACAGCTATACTCCTGACAGTTTGTTTTAAAATGTTCTTATGGCTGCCAGAGCTGATAACATTTTCCCTGAAAACCTAAATGTTTTTAAACAAAATACATTTTCCTGGATTGCTTTACTTTTGGAGGTTTTATAACTTCTAAAAGATGACAAAACTAGATTTTGCTCTGATGTGGTCCTGATGCAAAGCAGGAAACATACTAAAGGGGAAAGGGTACATTTAAGGGGGCCTTAAATTAATTATTATGTTGATGTACCCCAATCTGAATAAAGCATCTATCTTCTTCAGCACAAACCCGACTGTGCATTACTTGGTAAATGTTATTGGTTGTGAGATTAGCGCCCTGGTACTTACCTGAAATTTATCGTCAGGTGCAGGGTCTTGTGGATTTGTATATGTATATTTGTGTTCGGGGCAAACAGGCTGTATAGAGAGATAATGAGCAGGGTTAGGTATAGCGTAGTATAGAAATTGAAAATTTGGTTGAGGTATGCTGGAACCGACAGCGTAGTAGGCCTATAGATAAAAGTGGGCCCACCCATAAGGAGTATTCAGAGAAAATAAAGGGAGTGGAGGGAGGGGGCACACAAAACACCAGGCCACGTGTGGTGCAGCGGAAGGTGAGTAGTGCCTTTAAATAGGTAAATAAAGACCCTCCCACAACTGCAGGCAAGCCTTAACATTTGTGTTCGGGGCAAACAGGCTGTATAGAGAGTTAACGAGCAGGGTTAGGTATAGCGTAGTATAGAAATTGAAAATTTGGTTGAGGTATGCTGGAACCGACAGCGTAGTAGGCCTATGGATAAAAGTGGGCCCACCCATAAGGAGTAATGAGGGGTATACAGATAAAATAAAGGGAGTGGAGGGAGGGGACATGAAAAACACCAGGCCACGTACAGTGCAGCGGAAGGTGAGTAGTGCGTTTAAATAGGTAAATAAAGACCCTCCCACAACTGCAGGCAAGCCTTAACATTTGTGTTCGGGGCAAACAGGCCATATAGAGATATAATGAGCAGGGTTAGGGTTAGGTATAGCGTAGTATAGAAAGGAAAAGTTGGTTGAGGTGTGCCGGAACCGACGACGTAATAGGCCTGTAGATAAAAATGGTCAAAAATAGATTCATGTAATCAACAATTAACAAGAATTGAAGTGGGGTAAAGAAAATAGACCACTGTTTTAGAAATGTGAGACCTCCTAGACAAAACTGAAAGTTGGACAAAGATGTAGCAGGAAATTCTTGGGGCCTATGGACACCGAAAGCCTGGTACATAGCAGTCTTAATTACTTAAATGGCATGGGGTTTGACAGGACTGGTGTCTAGCAAGTCTGATAGTGAATGGAAAAGTTGCTTGTTGATGGGTAAACTATGTGTTCGTACTGGACCAGATTCCAGAATGCTTATGAGTATTGTTATAATCTGATATGAAGACACAAAACTGTTTGTTTTTGAAAGAGTATGATTTTTGAAACATATGATGTTGAATACTGGATAGATATAATCAATAGTGATGTACCGAACTGTCCGCCGGCGATCAGTTCCCGGCGAACTTAGCGTGTTCGTGTTCGCCGCGGCGGGCGACAACATGCGCAGTTCGATCCGCCCCCTATTCGTCATCATTGGGCAAACTTTGACCCTGTGCCTCTCGGTCAGCAGACACATTCCAGCCAATCAGCAGCACTCCCTCCCTTCCACACCCTCCAACCTCCCTCCCAGCATCCATTTTCGATTCATTCTGAAGCTGCATGCTTAGTGAGAGAAGGGAAAGTTTAGCTGCTGCTGATTAGATAGGGAAATTGATAGCTAGGCTAGGGTATTCAGTGTCCACTACAATCCTAAAGGACTCATCTGATCTCTGCTGTAAGGACAGCACCGCAAAAAGCCCTTTTTAGGGCTAGAACATCAGGCTGCTTTTTTTTTTTTTCCTGTGTAATGGAATTGCAGGTGCCTGCCTGCCAGCTTCTGTGTGAGGTTCACATTGGATACTGTGCCCACTTGCCCAGTGCCACCACTCATATCTGTTTTTACAATAGCTTAAGCTTTAGATTTAAAATAAATAATTTTCTTTCACTGTAATAGAAGAGCAGTTGCCTGCCTGCCAGCTTCTGTGTCAGGCTGGATGCCTTGCCCATTTCCACAGTCAGTGCCACCACTCATATCTGTTTTTACAATAGCTTCAGCTTTAGATTTAAAATAAATAATTTTTTTTTCACTGTAATAGAAGAGCAGTTAGTTGTCTGCAAGCGTCTGGGTGTCAGGCTTCCTTCAGCGTGTGCTCTGCAGACCTGTGCCAGCGTGCTTTGACAGTTGCCAATCATATCTGGTGTCTCTTTAGCGTGCTTTTACAAAGAAAAAAGGTTTCCAGTGTAAGCTAATAGCAGCCAGTCAGTGTCCTTCAAGCGGCTCTGTCAGGCCTTCCTTCAGCGTGTGCCCTGCACAACCCTGCCAGCGTGCTTTGACAGTTGCCAATCATATCTGGTGTCTCTTTAGCGTGCTTTTACAAAGAAAAATGGTTTCCAGTGTAAACTAATAGCAGCCAGTCAGTGTCCTTCAAGCGGCTCTGTCAGGCCTTCCTTCAGCGTGTGCCCTGCACAACCCTGCCAGCGTGCTTTGACAGATGCCAATCATATCTGGTGTCTCTTTAGCGTGCTTTTACAAAGAAAAAAGGTTTCCAGTGTAAGCTAATAGCAGCCAGTCAGTGTCCTTCAAGCGGCTCTGTCAGGCCTTCCTTCAGCGTGTGCCCTGCACAACCCTGCCAGCGTGCTTTGACAGTTGCCAATCATATCTGGTGTCTCTTTAGCGTGCTTTTACAAAGAAAAAAGGTTTCCAGTGTAAGCTAATAGCAGCCAGTCAGTGTCCTTCAAGCGGCTCTGTCAGGCCTTCCTTCAGCGTGTGCCCTGCACAACCCTGCCAGCGTGCTTTGACAGTTGCCAATCATATCTGGTGTCTCTTTAGTGTGCTTTTACAAAGAAAAAAGGTTTCCAGTGTAAGCTAATAGCAGCCAGTCAGTGTCCTTCAAGCGGCTCTGTCAGGCCTTCCTTCATCGTGTGCCCTGCACAACACGGCCAGCGTACTTTGACAGTTGCCACTCATATCTGGTGTCTCTATAGCGTGCTTTTACAAAGAAAAAAGGTTTCCAGTGTAAGCTGATAGCAGCCAGTCAGTGTCCTTCAAGCGGCTCTGTCAGGCCTTCCTTCAGCGTGTGCCCTGCACAACCCTGCCAGCGTGCTTTGACAGTTGCCAATCATATCTGGTGTCTCTTTAGCGTGCTTTTACAAAGAAAAAAGGTTTCCAGTGTAAGCTAATAGCAGCCAGTCAGTGTCCTTCAAGTGGCTCTGTCAGGCCTTCCTTCAGCGTGTGCCCTGCACAACACTGCCAGCGTGCTTTGACAGTTGCCACACATATCTGGTGTCTCTATAGCGTGCTTTTACAAAGAAAAAAAGTTTCCAGTGTAAGCTAATAGCAGCCAGTCAGTGTCCTTCAAGCGGCTCTGTCAGGCCTTCCTTCAGCGTGTGCCCTGCACAACACTGCCAGCGTGCTTTGACAGTTGCCAATCATATCTGGCGTCTCTTTAGCGTGCTTTTACAAAGAAAAAAGGTTTCCAGTGTAAGCTAATAGCAGCCAGTCAGTGTCCTTCAAGCGGCTCTGTGAGGCCTTCCTTCAGCGTGTGCCCTGCACAACCCTGCCAGCGTCCTTTGACAGTTGCCACTCATATCTGGTGTCTCTATAGCGTGCTTTTACAAAGAAAAAAGGTTTCCAGTGTAAGCTAATAGCAGCCAGTCAGTGTCCTTCAAGCGGCTCTGTCAGGCCTTCCTTCAGCGTGTGCCCTGCACAACCCTGCCAGCGTGCTTTGACAGTTGCCAATCATATCTGGTGTCTCTTTAGCGTGCTTTTACAAAGAAAAAAGGTTTCCAGTGTAAGCTAATAGCAGCCAGTCAGTGTCCTTCAAGCGGCTCTGTCAGGCCTTCCTTCAGCGTGTGCCCTGCACAACACTGCCAGCGTACTTTGACAGTTGCCACTCATATCTGGTGTCTCTATAGCGTGCTTTTAAAACCAAAATTTTGTTTCCACTGTAATAGAAGAGCAGTTGCCTGCCTGCCAGCTTCTGTGTGAGGTTCACAGTGGATACTGTGCCCTCTTGCCCAGTGCCACCACTCATACCTGTTTTTACAATAGCTCAAGCTTTAGATTTAAAATAAATATTTTTTTTTCACTGTAATAGAAGAGCAGTTAGTTGTCTGCAAGCGTCTGGGTGTCAGGCCTCCTTCAGCGTGTGCTCTGCAGACCTGTGCCAGCGTGCTTTGACAGTTGCCAATCATATCTGGTGTCTCTATAGCGTGCTTTTAAAACCAAAATTTGTTTTTCACTGTTATAGATTGAATAGCAGTTACTTGTCTTCAAGCGGGTGTGTCAGGCCTACAGTGTGTGCTCTGCAGAACTGTTCAAGTGCACATTGCCAATCATATCTGGTGTCTCTTTAGCATGCTTTTACAAAGAAAAAAGGTTTCCAGTGTAAGCTAATAGCAGCCAGTCAGTGTCCTTCAAGCGGCTCTGTCAGTCCTTCCTTCAGCGTGTGCTTTCCAGAACTGTTCCAGTGCACATTGCCAATCATATCTGGTGTCTCTTTAGCGTGCTTTTACAAAGAAAAAAGGTTTCTAGTGTAAGCTAATAGCAGCCAGTCAGTGTCCTTCAAGCGGCTCTGTCAGTCCTTCCTTCAGCGTGTGCTCTCCAGAACTGTTCCAGTGCACATTGCCAATCATATCTGGTGTCTCCATAGTGTGCTTTTAAAACCAAAATTTGTTTTTCACTGTTATAGATTGAATAGCAGTTACTTGTCTTCAAGCGGGTGTGTCAGGCCTACAGTGTGTGCTCTGCAGAACTGTTCAAGTGCACATTGCCAATCATATCTGGTGTCTCTATAGCGTGCTTTTACAAAGAAAAAAGGTTTCTAGTGTAAGCTAATAGCAGCCAGTCAGTGTCCTTCAAGCGGCTCTGTCAGTCCTTCCTTCAGCGTGTGCTCTCCAGAACTGTTCCAGTGCACATTGCCAATCATACCTGGTGTCTCTATAGCGTGCTTTTAAAACCAAAATTTGTTTTTCACTGTTATAGATTGAATAGCAGTTACTTGTCTTCAAGTGGGTGTGTCAGGCCTACAGTGTGTGCTCTGCAGAACTGTTCAAGTGCACATTGCCAATCATATCTGGTGTCTCTATAGCGTGCTTTTACAAAGAAAAAAGGTTTCTAGTGTAAGCTAATAGCAGCCAGTCAGTGTCCTTCAAGCGGCTCTGTCAGTCCTTCCTTCAGCGTGTGCTCTCCAGAACTGTTCCAGTGCACATTGCCAATCATATCTGGTGTCTCTATAGCGTGCTTTTAAAACCAAAATTTGTTTTTCACTGTTATAGATTGAATAGCAGTTACTTGTCTTCTTACTTGTCTCCAGCACTTCTATTTCCCTCTATAGACCCTGCCCCACCATACTGCCCATGTCCCCTCTACGTCCCTCTATAGCCCCTGCCCCACCATACTGCCCCATGTGCCCCTCTACAGCCCCTGCCCCCACCATACTGACCCTGTCCTCCTCTACTGCCCCCTGTGCCACTCTACAGCACCTATATTTCCCTCTATTTCCCTCCATAACCCCTGCCCCACCATACTGCCCCTCTACAGCTCCTCTATTTCCCTCTACAGCCCCTCTTTCCCTCTAAAGCCTCTGCCCCACCATACTGCCCATGCACCCCCTATACTTTTGTGCCCCCCTCTTTATCCCGTGTGCCTCCTCTATTTCCCTCTACAGCCCCTGCCCCCTGCCTCTGCCCCCCTTTCACACGCCTCTACTGCCCCTGTCTCCCCCCTGTCTCCCCCCTCTACTTCCTCTACCCGCCTCAACAGCCCCTGTCCCCCCCTCTACTTCCCATTTACCCCCTACCATACTGTCCCTGTGACACCACTTTATTGCCTCAGTGTCCCTCGTTACAGCCTGTGCCCACACCATACTGCCCCTGTGTCCCCCTCTACTGCCCCTGTTTCCCACCATACTGCCCGTTTCCAACCACATTGCCCCTTTGCTCCTTTGCTCCCACCACAGCCCCTATACTCCCTTCTACAGCCTCTAACTCCCTTACTTCACATCCCTTCCACTCCCTTTTACACCCCATAACTCCAGTACAGCCCCTATTCCCTTACTACAGTCCTTACCCCCACTACAGCCCTTCTCCCCTAATTGCTGCCCATATCCCCCACACTACAGCCCCTGTTCCCACTTGCAGCCATCAACCTACTTCAGTCCCTAACCCCCTACTACAGCCCCAATTCCCCACTACATTTCCTAAGCCCCCAATAACAGCCCCTAACTCTCAACTACAGCAACTGCCCCCCTACTACAGCCCCTAACTCCTCAATTAGAGCCCCTATTACCCCACTAAAACTCACTACCACCCCCTCCCCCCCCCCAAGATTAGGTTCTGGATCTGCCCCTGCTCTGTATACCTGTCTGCATGTCTCTGTATGACTATGTCTGTCTGTGTATGAAAGTGTATGTATGTCTGTGTCTGTATGTCTCTATATGACTGTGTCCGTGTGTTTCTGAATGTCACTGTATGCCTGTGTCTGTATGTCTCTGTATGACCCTATCCATATGTCTCCGTATGCCTTGTTCTGTATATCTTTGTGTGACTGTCTGTGTATATATATGTAACTGCATGCCTGTGTAAGTATGTCTCTGCATGCCTGTATGTATCTGTATGCCTTGTTCTGTATGTCTCTGTATGCATGCATCTTCATGTCTCTGTATGTCTGGGTTTGTATAAATGTGTCTTTATTTATCTATATGCCAGTGTCTGCATGTCTCTGTGTGTGTGTCTGTATGACTGTATGTCTGTTTACCTGTATGTGTTGATTGTATGACTGTGTGCCTGTATGGCTTTGTTTGTTTGATTGTGTGCCTGCATATTTCTGTGACTATGTGCCTGTATGTGTGTGTAGCTATATATCTATGTCTATATGGCTTGGGAGGGAAAAGTTACACAAAGGAGCCTGAGGGGAAGAGGGACACACAAAAAAAAAGGCTGAGGGGAGAGACCCACAGAAAAGGGCTGTGGGAAAGAAAGACACACAAAGGGGCTGGGGGGGGAAAGGAGATACACATGGAGGTTGTAAGAGACATCCAAGTGGGTGTTAGACACACTAAAGGGGGGTACAATACACTACATGGGGATTTCAAAAGGCTGAATATGAGACACCGCTAAAGATACATCTTATTCGGGGGGGGGGGGGAGGGAGGGGGGGGGGACAAAATTCATCTTCGCCTGTGTAGCCAAAAATCCTTGCACCGGCCCTGAGTTTATATATTTCCACACATACACCAATGGTGGTTTCTATTACTATTCTCCTACACTGTGTGTACACTTATTCTTTGTACTGAACGGTATTAGGCATACAAAACAACGTACGTGCAATAGCCAAACTGTATGCGAAATTGCGAATGTGCATGTGCGCACATGCCCGAAAGCCCCAACTCGTGAAAGGGTAAAGGTAAGAGAAAAAAAACGAAAGATAAGTAAGACAAACCAATCAGAACTACCGAATGTAGCCCATTCATGCACGAGCGTTCGTGAAATCAAACAAGTGAAACAGAAAGAAACGAAATGACTTAAAATGTGTTAGTGTGAAAAACAAAGCAATAGTATAGAGCCAAACTGGGATGATGCTGTGCGCCCATGACTGCGGCATGACAGCTGTGGTTTACTCACGATACCGGAAAGTAAGCCGGGAAGCGACCATGAGTGAGGGCCGACGAGTCGGAGGGAAAGGCGAATCCCAGCAAGACCAGGGGGTACCCAGGAGAGGAGATCGAGCAGATGAAGGAAACACAAAAACAAGGAGAGAGACCATGTGGAGCTGAGAAAGCAGATGGAGAAATGGAGGTTTGTTGCGACCTGAAGTGTCGACATGCAAAACGTCGGGCCACGTACGGTGCAGAGGAAGGTGAGTAGTGCCTTTAAATAGGTAAATAAAGCCCCTCCCACAACTGCAGGCAAGCCTTAACATGTATACACATCCACAAGACCCTCTATTTATGATGATACATTACAGATAACCTCTCTCTCTCTATATATATATATATACACACACTTTGGTGTGTTTTCTTAATTTATTTCTCTCTTCTTCTCGCTATTTTCTTGTCAGTTATTCAAGGAGAAATAAAAGTAACTTTTTGGTCAAAGTAACCAAACTGAAAACACAGGTGACTGAGAATGTTTCCACTTTGGCTATATGGGCCTAATATTTGAAATGCACTTTGAGTTTAATTAGAATTTTGGCCAATTCACACTTTTTTGCATAACCCTGACATCTAATACTGTAAGATACCATTGTACACCATTGATGCTTTCTCGATTGATCATTTCCCCCAGTTTTATCTAATCAATTCGCTAGTAAACAGATCAATGGCCACCAGACACGCCTGGTTATTATTAACCAGAGCTATTTCTCACTTTGGTTTAGATGTTCTAAAGTGCTGCTACTTGACCTGTGGATTAGAGAGATTATGTTAAAAAAGAAAACTTTATTTATAAAACGCCATCATATTATGCAGTCCTGTACTATGGGAAGATGAAACATTCTAGTTGTTAGTGAGCTTAGTCCTTTAGAAACTAACAATTGCTTATTAACTAAACTCTGCTAATCTAGCTTGATTATTACCATTTAGATTTGAATTCAAGAGTATTCTGAATTTAGTGAATAAACCCCACAGGATGAATTATTGGGAGTTCAAAGTAAATTCAAAGATAATTTATATGTTTGATGATTTTCCAGTCAGCAGTTTTTTCAGTATTTTTGCATTAAATTTAAAATTCGCTTTGTATTTATTTATATTTCATTTCGGTAATATCTCTGAGGACCCAGTTTTAAAGTGCTTACAGTTTATAAGTGGGTAACCTGACATTCTAACTATTGTGGACTATATTGGCAGGTCAACTCATACAGTAGGTAGTCTAGTCTACATCTGCTGGAGTGTCATGAGCAGGGCCATCTTTAATATTGATTGGACCCTGGGCAAGCATTTGCTTGGGCACTATGGACCCTGCCCTCCCACTATGTTTCATGACTGTGTGTGTATGATGACTGTCTTTACAGCGTGGGTAAAGGGGTAACTGTGGCAAGATGATTGTGACGGGACCAGAGGAGTGAATGAGACCGGGTTGGGCGGTGAGTGTGACAGGGTTGGGGAGTGATTGTGACATGGTTGGAGAAGGTAGTTGACAGGGCGAGGGGAGGTACGTGTGACAGATACAAACACTGACACGCAGATAAATCCAAAGATACACAGACAAACAGATACACATATAGACTCACAGATAAATACACATACACACAGATACACATAACACATACAAACTAACAAATAAATACACAGAGATACGTATAGACAAACATATTGTAGAGGAGCTCCCTGTACCCCAGCTGGGTACCTCCACCAAGGACCGCTTCCTAGCTGGAACAGGGGAAAACCTCAGCGCTTCTGACCCAGTCGTTGTGGCTTGACTGGGAACCTCCTAAAGCCTCTCTGTCCTGGAGCAGGATAGGGGACTAACTCTGTTCCCTCCCAGGGACTGGACGACACACAGTGCTGGGAGCTCTTGTACTTACAAGGACTATCCCCGCCATGAGCGAACCATGTTGTCAGGGAACCGCACGGTCACCTCATGCCGAAAACAGTTCCATAACATTTGCGGCTAGGTCCGGCTGAGGTGACTGGGAACCCACGACGTCCTCATGCCAAAATCTGTCCTCCACCCACCCTGGACCCAAGTCCAGGATCCAGCTTCCAGTGGGTGAAGCTCTCCTACTGCAGAGAATGTAGCAGGAACAGCTCTTAAAAGAGCTAGTGATTATAACACTCCAAAGAGGAATCCCAAGAGCAGGGATTATAGCAGGTATAGCTTTTGCCTACAAGCACAAGACGAGGTTCTGTGTTGAGGGTAAACTGGAACTCAATTTTAATGGTGCCACACTGGCCTTTTATGACAATCTCCATGCAAGGAGTACTCCCACATGGACCTTGTTTGGGACTCCAACACAAAGACACAGACCAATAAGAACAGTGATTAAATGCATGACACTCCCATATACAAACACACAATCCCTCCCCTCTGCCTGGGAGATAATTATCACTAATCTAGTCCAATTATCTCCAAGCACAGAAAAAACACACATTTTTACAAACACTCCAAAAGTACCTTAAAGTACACAAAATCCCCACAAAAGTTACATCCACTGATAGCTCTGATCTGAGTGGCCAACATATCCAAAACCACCCAGATAAGTTCAGTGGTTCAGGAATTTCCCGGAAGTCTTATTTTTGACCGACCGTGCACATGGTCCTATGCCCAAAACAGTTCCAGGGAATCAGGGCTAATGGTCGGTCTCTCTGTCTGGAGTACAATAGTACATACCTCACATGAACAGAGCTTTTTCAAGTGCATTGGGCAAGGTATATTGCAGGGCCCATAGTCCTGAGGCAAGAAGCTGACCATCAGGCCCTTCCAAGAACCAGTGGCGGGGCTGCACCACGATGTCTGGCAGGCCACATTTGCGGGCTCAAGGTGTAACTGCTTTGGGTCCCTTAGGAATAACTTCTCCCAGGGGCAGCTGCCCCTTTTACCCCGCATTAAAGGCGGTCCTGGCGTAGTGGAAAATGGATTTAGAGAAACAATCTAGGCACCATATCCACTACTGCTCATGATGCTAGGAGTACCCTGGCATCTCTCTCTCTAAGCAGTTTGAAGATGATTTACTTAACTGTTTCAGCACTACGTATTAGCTCAATACATCAGTAGTCTTATCAGGGTTTCTCACTAATGTGACTTCAAAGTGAATTCCAAATGTAAGGCCAGAGTAGCCGAACTGACAGCATAGCAGATTTAAGGAATGTTTCCTGTTCAGTTATTTCGACCCTAATTTTTAAATTTACTTTGAATTCCCACTGTATGTTCCCTATGCTTAGTGCAGGATGTTCCTTATACAAAGCTTCATTCCATAACCATTTCCAAACTGCGTCCATAAAAAATGCTTAAAAAGAATTGAGGATTCATAACGAAATCATTTAGCAATAACAGCAATCAGTGCTGATTTAACCTGTGCAATGGGTAACGTGTTCACTGTTTTTCTAGTATTACATTAGAAATGACTATCAATGCTGTAGCAGACTGGGCAGATATACAGTCTTACTAGAGAATCTAAAATAAATAAAGCATCAAGCCTAGCTATTGCCATTTCAGTCAATCCTGGCAGTAAAAGTGTTAACCATCTGTTCTCAATCCCAACTGTGCATGGGATGTTAAACTTACACCAAACATATGGTTCTTTTCCACAACAGAGCAATGAGGCCAGAGCCTTGCAGAGGGGAGTTGGTGGAAGGGCTGGCTTGCTGTTGCTGCTGTTTGAAATTTATCACTGTTTAGCTTGCTTGGCTTCTAAACCTCTCCCTGCCTCACAGCAATCTGGGACTAGCCTTGCACACAGTGAGCTGAGCACACACACACACACACACACACACAAACTACTTTCTGTAAAAGTCTCAGTTCTAGAACTCTGCTGATTAGATTGATAGCCTGTTGCAACTTCCATGGGAGCAGCCTCTTGCTGGTGTTAGGAATTGGGCTCTGGATTTACACATCAGCACAGGGATTGTTTAAGGACTCTTGAAGTGTAATATGAAAGCTCCACAAAGGCACACAGGACGCACAGATCAGATGCTGGGTGCTATGGCAGACATACTGGGATCTTTTGGACTTCCAAGCCATCAATGGGTAAGAGATAAAATAAATCTGTTTGTTTGCTTTGTGTTCCTGTGAGATCTTAGCATGCAGGGATCCTACTGAGTTCAATGAATTCTAGCAGTAAATGAAACCATGAAAAGTAAATGTAAATACTTTATCCAGATCACTGGGTTATCTTTACACTCATTAATACTTTATTTTCTGGCTGCAACATTACTGACATTTTGTTGTTATGTTTGTTCCATTGTTTGTTTTACTGTACTTATTGTTTTTGTTTATGTGATAACACTAGCTGATTTTTAAAATTCCTTTTGGTGCACTTTTTTTTACATTACCTATAGGGAACACCCCATCCCACTCAGCTGGCAAATATTATCTTTCCCAGAAACCCACTATGTAAATTAACATTTTTGACTCACTATAATTGTGAAGGATATTTAAAACTTTTAAGCACAATCCACATATCTCCAGTCTCCAAACTAATATAAATCTCAATATGAGATATTCCTGCAGGGCTATTCCTGCCTCAAATCTGCATTTCCCTTGTAAAAAATAAAAATAAAATCCTGTTTATTCAATAACTCCCTAAACTAGTGAAGCCATAGGTTGTAATCTTTCAAGTTAGAATTTATGGAGAAAAATAGTGTTTTTAAAAATAAATAAATATGTTTTTCTCTGATGGTTAATAGTATATACCTTATTTAAAAAGGAGCATCAAGATGATCTGTAGATAAATCACCACAGTCTGGCATTTTATTATGTTAGTTTTAGATCTGAAAATTGTACACACTTAGAACATATGTTATTAATTTATGAAATAACTATAAAGTGATTTTCTGTTTGTATTGATTGGCATTTGAAATATAAACACCAGTTCTAGAAGGATAATGGTCACATAGGTGAAAATATTTAAATGATGACATACAGCTATATATTAGTTTATATCATATACGGCATCCCCTTTGGGTGACTTCATAATTTTATCATACACAGGTACTTAATGTTAATACCTAAATAGCTAGTTATGTTACATTAGAATTTCTAGTTCCCCTAAAATGAAAGGCTCTCTCTAATGTACAGCGCTACGGAATTTGCTGGCGCTATATAAATAATTAAATAATAATAATAATGCATAACATGACATTCCTCAGTTTATTTTGCTTGTATATTTTACGTTTACATCATTCTAACCAAATAGTTAGCAAATATCTGGATAAGCATTTGTTTATAATGATGCCTGGTTCAGTGCCTGATTGCAAAATAACTGCATGAAATTTAACGCCCACCTGCGCCTCACCCAGCAATCTATCCCAGAGTGCTCTGCTTCCAAACAGATTGCCGAGGAGGAAGAGTGAGCAACATGTTCATGTATCCAGTCTCAATCAAACCCATAGACATACAATTCCATATATATATATATATATATATATATATATATATATATATATATATATGTATTATATATACTATATTTGCTTACCAATACATTTTAAGCTGTATGAATAGCGTAATGTATGGATAAAATAATCAGAATAAAGTGGGACTCTTTGCAAGTTACAGATATGTCCCTTTATTATAAAATTCCATTACACTAGTTATTTTCATTTTGTGTCTGCACATTGTACAACGTGGTGAAATCTGTTATCGTTTTCTAACAATCTAATCGTGTTAAATGTGAAACTGAATTGGCAGTTAATGCACCACATTTGCACTGATATTTTTGTATATTTTAATTTTATTTTATGTTCATCTTTTCATTTTAAACAGCATAAAACAAAACAGCTTTGTAAAGCCGTTTGAGAAGCCTGACATTATGTCATCTCCTTAATTGTTTGTTTTAATTTCTGTTTTGGCTGTACATTGAACTTCAGAATTCACTATATATACACGAATGACAACATTAACAGGGCAGGCCAAAATGTACCCTCTACAACTTCCTAAAGGTTTAAATAATAGAATTTGTAACAAGAGACCATGAAGCCCCACATCACATCACTCAGAAAAATGTTTGTTTATTTTTTGGCTAAGTAGTTGGCTGCCTTCAAAGCAGAGACACTGAGACAAAACAGAGAATTAGATTAGGGAGGGGGAAATAGAGAGCCCCAGATAAGGGATTGGTGTATGGAAATTAACATCTATGATGCCGAAAAGGAAATTCCACAGCCCTGCACATTAATTTCCTTCATGGATAATTTTCGCCTAATTGAGTTGGTTGATGCATGTTCAAAGTAACTTTGGAGCAGTGCATACCATAGAGCGGATTATTGACAGAGATAGAGGAGAATTCTTGGGTCAAAGGGGAGAACAGTGAGTGATGTGTTGATGTTTATATGGTAAAGGTCAGGAGAGGAGAATACAAAAACATTATATGGCATCTTGATACAGTGTGACAAAAAATTGAAAGCCATTGCCTCAGTTTATCATACGTATTGTAATCCTTCTTAAATGTATAGGCTCAACAGCACAAATTTGATGACAAAACTTGACGGTCTAACTAAACACGTTGGTTTGAAATATGCATAACTCATGCACAGTGATTAGGTGCAAGAGAGTTTTTGAGCCCAGTATAAACCCAATAGTACCATGTACATTAAAGGGATACTATAGGCACCAAAACAACTTTAGCTTAAGGTGACCATATTTAAGGTCTCACTGTCAAGTCTTTTAGGAGTTAAATCACTTTGTTTATGCAACCCTAGTCACACCTCCCTTCATGTGACTTGCACAGCCTTCCTAAACGCTTCCTGTAAATAGAGATCTAATATTTACACTTCTGTAATCTTTATAATTTAGAATTGCTTATCTCCTGCTCTTTTATTAGCCCTCTAGACCTTGCAGGAGCCTCACGTGAGTGATAAAAGTTCAATTTACAGGGCAGGAGATGCAAATGAGACAAAAACTTCTAAAGCAAGTTAACATGTGATTGAATATGAAATATTATTTTCATGCAGGCATCATGAGTCACAAATCAGGATGTGTGAGACTAAGACTGCAAAAGCAGAAACAAATGTAATTTAACTCCAAAATGGCAGAGAACTGAGCAGTGAGACTGCAGGAGCATGATATATACACCAAAACAGCTTCATTAGGCTAAAGTTATTTTGATGCCTATAGTATCCCTTTAAGGCAGTGTGTGAACCCCCCCTTACATCCCTTCATCCTCCACATATCACTTGTGCCCTTTAAACTCTTTTGAGCAGGCTCCTTATCAACTTATTGTTCCTGACAAAATTTAGAATAGCTTGTCTCATTTGTTGTTAAAATAACCTTAATAAACAGTAAGTGCTCTGGTATAAATTGGTGCTATATAAATCCCAATATTGTTTATATAAAGGCATTACACAACTTATACCATTGACAAACTGATATACCAATACTTATATCAGCTTGTCAATCACTTAAATACAGGTAACTAGGTTGGCCATATTTCCCTTTCACTATGCACGTTGATATTGACCTTAAAATACTGTAAAATAATACCTTCTCCATCTTCAACACATTTAACAAGTAATGAGTGGAATGAACAAATCTGCCTGGTAAACAGTCAGACCTATTATTATTACTAGTTATAATTACAAAGAACAATCACATTGGGCACACATAACATAAAAGGGCATACCGTAAGTAAAAAGGTGTCATAAAGTGCTTTCAATCTTGTTGTCAGTGTGTGTCTATAATTGAACAGGTAATATGGATGCTTTTTGGGAACACTGACTCTAGGAATTAAGCTTTTATCCAATCCTCCCTAAAACTGAGAGGTCGTCGTGTAGACAAGTTAGGGCAAAAATTCCCATAGGAAAAGGTGTGTTATTCTCATAACCTTTTCACTCCGAGGCCCAGGGGCAAAATGTTCTCCTTAAGGAATAACAAGTCAGGCTAAGATATTGTAACAAGATATGCACACATACAAATGGTGGTTTGAAAGGAATTTTATTTCTGGACCCTGTCCAAGAAGGATTTTTCACAAAATGTTCTTTTAAGGAAAATTTAATTATAACAGGGAGTTCTTTCATTGCAATAGAAACTGCTTGACCCCCAGATCAGGTATATTAACAGATTGTGACTAAAAAGAGCAGTCATAGAAAAACTTCACATAGTTCTAGGGTAGTCAACAGGCAGCTCGGAACTACAATGCCCATGACTGAAGTAAATCATACTGGGAGTTACAGTTTTGCAGCAGCTGGAGGTCTACATCTGGACTGAATAAAAGGACAGTCTAAGCATTAAAATAATTACAGTTCATCTCAGCAGATATTCAGAAAGTATTCTGTAAACACCATTTTCAGAGACTTATCCCCTTAATGACAATTTCCGTCATGCTAGCCTTTTACTTCCGAAGCTG
Organism: Pelobates fuscus; assembly: GCF_036172605.1. NCBI lineage: Eukaryota > Metazoa > Chordata > Amphibia > Anura > Pelobatidae > Pelobates > Pelobates fuscus. The sequence goes on from NC_086317.1 coordinate 398,422,469, forward strand.
TGCCCTTAAGGCCTTAACAAAAAAATTAAAGCCAGCCCCTCTGTAGCTGCTCAGCTAACACAGAAGTGGAATTCTGCATTAACCTGTCCAACATTTGGACAGCAGTGATAGGCTGAGAGCACTGTGGGATGGTTTAGACTGCTCTAACGGACGCTCGTCTTACACACATGATATAGATTTAATGCTGTGTTGCACAGAAAAGGATTAAGATTCCTCAGGGTTCTATGCAGGTTTCAGTCCCCCTCTTCATACAGATAGTAAATGGAACCAAGCAATTCATGGTTCTGATGCCCCTGTCTAACGCCTGAGCCCTAGGCAGCTGCCTAGGGTCATAGTATGGTTAAACCTGCCCTGGTGTTGCAATATAACCTATAACTGTCGAACATTATCATTTGACCTTCCATGGAAATAACGAATGGCCTTGTGGCCCCTTTGCTGAGTACTAATATGACGGGACAAGTGCACACGCATTATAACTGGTTAGCTAGAAAATAAAAGTATACTTTTATTTAGAAATAATTAGTGTGCTTTTACCTGGCTTGGAAAAGTAATTATCTTTTTCTATTGATGGCATGCATAGCTAAATCCAGCAGTTTATTGTGACTGCAGTAAAAAGTGTCGCATGATTTTGTCAGATAATATATGATGCTTGTATGATTTGCTTTACACAAAGTACAAGCCAAAATATATCCCAGAGAGGAATGAGTGTGAAATAAACAGTTGGAAAATTGAGGATTGCAGTAATCCATAAAAATATGGCATACCATAACGAAGGCAATTAAAATATGCTGCGTTTGGGAAGGCTCCCACTGACAATTCCCGAAACTGTTGAGGGAGCATCTGTAGTAGATGTGCAACACATCCAATTTCCCTAGTTCTTTTTTCTGCCCCCCCCCCCCCGATATAATTTTCAGTTTGTAAACTTGTTTTTTTTTTTACTGTGTGTTTATAGATTGGTTTGTATCCATGTTGTATGTTCTACTGCCAAACAGATCAATTAACAGCACTTTTCATGGAACGTCCTCTTGAAAATGCATGGGATATCATGAGTGTGGCTATTGCCGTTCAAACGTGGAACCCAAACACCAGCCCCACTGATGCTCAGGAAAGCAGTTGGTCTGAGTGATATGATTATTTTAGTATAAATAAAATGTTTTTGGCCAATAATTATGGCGTAGCAGCACAAACCGTTTTCAGAGCATAGCAAAGAAGCGTTACTATAATTTATTGTCATTATTTGTTTACATTGTGTCAAAACTTTAGCGCCACTAGTTACACTGAGTAAAAGGAACCACAAAGCTTATTCTGACAGAGAGAAGCCAATTTGCACAGAAGATTTAAAGTGCTTTTAAGAGATTGTCCTGCTGAAACTGATCAGATTAAATCTTTGTGGTTATTCTGAGCAGAGTGAACAAGATAAAGATTTATAAACACAAGCAAACTGTAAAATAAACAGATTTTTATAGTTTGACACTTTGTGTAATACGGATACAAATATATTGAAACACATTTCAAAACAATGTGTAGAAAATTACAATATTTGCATTAAAGGGACACTCTAAACAATGTTGTAGTTGTGGTCCTGTCACGATTCGGGAACCTAACACGCTAACAGGTCACAGAAAGTACAGGGTGCAATACCGGTCCTTAGAATGGCCGGGTTAAGCACACTAAGAATAGTCAGGAGACAAGCCAAGTAAATGGAGCCAGAAAACAGGAGATCGAGAAACAAGCCGAGGTCAAAGGAATGGAGAATACGGGAAAATCGGAATAACAAGCCAAATAATCGTTAACCAGAGAGAAATGCACAAACAGACTGCAATACAGGTATCACAAGACCACAACAGGGCACTGAGAGACAGGAAAGGTAAGTATTTAAATCCTGTGCTTAATTCTGATTGGATAACTTCCAATCAGAATTAACAATCACACGTGGGGGATATCTATACCTCCCACTGTGATTATTGTGCTGTTGCTTTAACGCCGGGTCACGTGAGTGACCCCGGCGTTCGGATAAATGTGCCAGCTCCCAGCGTGCAGCGTTATACATGCTGCCGCTGGGAGGAGAGGAGGACGCAAGCGGCGCGTCAAGCAGAGAGGACGCCGCTCGCCGACAGGTAGGGGAAGGGGGGACCGCGAGAGGATTGCAGCCTCCCCTTACAGCCGCCCGCGGAGCCCTGACAGGTCCCTTTATAATGGAAATATAACGCATTGCAGTTTCTGAGAAATATCAATATTTACAGTTATTCAAGGACGTGCCTTTAGTAGTTATCTGACAGTCACGCAGCAGAGGCTCTTCCTTTTTAAGACCTTCAACATTTAAAGGTCTTCACATTTGGCGTTATCATGCACACCAAATGCTGCTAATGCATTGTGAGAAGCACAGGCTGGGTCTGCAGTCATCATGATTGGTGGTGTCACTGTGCGTGGATGAGGAGCTGGGTTACAAGTAAATTTAATGAAGTTCTTAAACTTTTTTTTTTTTTTTAAAGGGGGGGTGATAATCTACGTTTAAAAACATGTTACTATTGGAATATATTAATTTAGGTGTAATGTTAGAGTGTTTTTTTTTTTAAAGCACTGCAATATCTATAAACTAACAATTAAAGTATGACATGTGATGGCACATAATTATGGGGCAGAAAATACGTTATATTTCCATATTGCTATGTTTATATTATTGATTTAACATAATATAAAGAGGGGGGTAGTGTCATTTTGTTATTCTTATTTAAGGAAATGGCCATGTTATTTAACATGAATGTAATTCTTATGGCATACCTGTGAGGAACTGAACCTCGTCATGGGTTCTTGGAGGGGCCTGCAGGGGTTTTATGTATTCTTAGGGTACTGTTAGGGTGTTTTAAAAAAGTATGTTTTTTCTGTGCTTGGAGATAATTGGATTAGAATTAGTACAGTTACTGATCCAATTATCTCCCAAGCAGAGGGGAGGGATTGTGTGCTGTGTGTGGGAGTGTTGTGCCTTGGAACCTTATTGTTATTGGTCTGTGAAGTTGCAAATCAGTCCCACACAAGGTCCCTGTGGGCGTACTCCTTGCATGGGGATTGTCATATAAGGCCAAGTGTGGCTCCCGTTAAAGAGAGATTTGTTTTACCCTTCATGAAGTCTTGGCTCTTGTTGGGGGATTGGAGAACTACATACACTCTGGGGATTGCTATAATCCCAATACATCTTACTTTAAGGTAAGCGTAACAGCTTTCATGAAGCTGTTACGGTGCCTAAACTGTCCTTTTAACTGTTTTTCAAGAAGTTCCACAGTTCTTATATGACAGGCTGAGGGCTCTGGAGATGATAAGAATAGGTAGAGAGATGTGAAATTTGTAGATGGTGTTGGGATATGAAGAAGGTGTAAAACTGAGGTAGCATTGGTAGAGGATTCAATCCCCAGAAAGAGCACATAAGCAGGCATAATGTTTTACATCTCCTGTTAGGAATTTTAAAGGAGTTTAAGAAGTTAGTCTATATATAGAATTTTCGTGGCCGTCCTACCTATTTCAGTGAGAGATTATTTCCCAGCTTGCGTTTTCCTCCATTGTTAAAAACTTTGCACACTGCAACAGAGTTGATACAGGGTTACAACCCAACGTGAGAATTCAAAGGGAATTTTAAATTAAAGGTCGAAAAAGACAAACTGTCAACATTTTCTAAATCAGCTACGCTTTCAGTTTGACTGCTTTGGCCTTCAATGTAAAATTAGCTTTGATTTCTCACTTTAGTAAAAAAAGCCTATTAGTCTGAACACGTGATATTTCATTCCACTGTCCTTTCTCGCCTTGACTACTGTAATCCACTTCTCAGTGGTCTTACATGCTCCCAACTTGCGCCGTTACAGTCCATAATGAATGCGGCAGCGAGGCTCATCTTCCTGTCAGCCCGCACCTCCCATGCCTCAACCTTCTGTCAGTCCTTTCATTGACTTCCTGTAAAATATAGAGCTCAATTTAAAATTCTGGTTCTTGCTTTCAAATCTCTACATAATGATGCTCCCACCAATCTATCATCCCTAATACACAAGTATGTCCCGTCTAGGCCCTTACGATCTGCTGAAAACTTATGTCTATCTTCTGTCCGTACTCCCACCTCTGATGCTCGCCTTCAAAAGTACTAGGGCTGAACCGTTCCTGTGGAACTCACTTCACCCCTCCGTTAGATGCTCACCCAGTCTCCACTCCTTCAAAAAATCACTAAAAACCCACTTCTTCATAAAAGCGTATTAATTAAACTGTTAATAGCTCCCAACTGATTCCTCTCTTGCAACTGTCACTAGTCTAATACTATCCTTACCTTTTGTGTCACTTTACCCCACTCCCTCTAGCATGTAAGATCATTGAGCAGGGCCTTCAACCCCTCTGTTCCTGTGTGTCCAACTTGTCTGGTTACAACTACATGTCTGTTCGTCCACCCATTGTAAAGCGCTGCGGGATTTGTTGGCGCTATATAAATAATAACATAATAATATTAATAACATAATATTCAGTGTTAGAGATGCAGTGAGGCTTTCCGGAGGTTCCTGGGAATTGTATTCTGTATAAAAGCTCTTTATAACTAGCCATTCTGGTCACTCATTTGGGTCAGATTTTCAATAATGATTCCGGGCAAATTTCCACATTTATAGCATTGAAATCTATTGGATCATTTAGTATTGAATCAAAAATCTGCCTGTATCCTATATGGAATATTTGGCGGCTAGAGAATAATTTTGCAAAGAACACAAACAGCAGAAAAAAACATTAAAACTCTACTTGCTACATAGGACTTTAACCATTGAGAGCCTGTGAGATTAGTGTGAATGTTTTAACCACGTTTTTTACAACAGCTTTCATTTCACTTTACAGCTTGAAGAGGGATCATCACGGATCATTGTTAATGTGTTGTCCTCCAATTAATTGGCATGCGTGACTCGAGGCATACCTCCCACATGCTGTGTGCTTTATTGTGGGACGTTTAAATAGCATTAGGATTACTGTTTTGGGAATAGTGCAAACTAGAATTTCATTGACACCAGTCAGAGTCCTGTGTGAGTGTAACATGAGTGGCAAGTTAGTGCCTGTAGGCAAAGCACAAAGGGCGTGAGACGGTGAGAGCTAATGCCATGGGTGTGTGAAAGGTTTGGAAGTAGGGCAGAGAGTGGAAATGGGGACTCCCAAGCTTCCGCTTTCCAAACGCCATATGGGAGTGCCTTCAAATCCCCTTGAAAACATTAGGATGTTATAGTTTATGAATGGAAATCATCAAGACATTCGAAAACTGCAACATAGTCAACGGAATTTAAGACAATATTTTCCAGTTAACTCTTTCATAGATCACTGCACACAGCCCACTTTGCAAATACATGAACTGTGCTTGCGAGTAAATTGACCGAGACCCCATAAACATCTGCTGGCCAGGGGTTTATGGCAAAAGAAAAAAATATGACCAGAATGAGAAGGTCCTGATTTGTATAGCCATCCTGAATCCAGCGGGGTCTGCCTGTTGCAGCAAAACTTGTGTTTCAAAGTGATGAAAGTTTATGCTCTTTAATGTTTAATGTATATTTTCATTCTATTGTTTTGTTTATTTTTTAAACCTTTTTTATGTAATAACAGTAAAATGGATCTCTTAACAGGGATACTTTAAGCACCACATTCAGTACAACCTACTGTAGTGTTTATGGTACCAGTTGTCCACTGACCCAGTCCTATAGTAAGGAGTCAAATGTTTTTGTAGGGTTTGGTAAGCTTTTAGTTTGCCATCTGGCCCTTCTGGTCTTCATAATGCTCAACTGAAGTTCTCAGCCAATTAATTAAGCGCTCATAGGGACAAAAAAGACTACAATGACTCAACTAAGCATTGAACCATTAGGAAAACAATTCAACTCCTTACAGTGAGGCAGAGCTAGAGGGGCTCCTGGCACCATAACTACTACAATAGCATAATTCATAAGCAAGACTGGTCAGATATCTTATTGAATTGAAAACAACCACACATTGACTAACCGGTGAACATTTAGGCATGGTAATAAACTCCAAATATAAAAGGCTTTTATTAACTTTTTATAAAAGGCTGCATTGACTTTCAGTGTGCCTGCAATGCATAATACATAACAGTTGGTGTCACTTTGACGAGCATCAAACTTCATCTACATGTTGTGTTAGTCAATGTAATAGCAAATTTATACATGAAGATTTAATTATTATTAAATCACAGCACTGTACCGTCAGGAAGTAGAAAAACAGCTGCATAATATGAGAAGCATCTGTAGAAGTAGGCACTTAAAGGTACACTACGGTGAGAGAAAAAAGTATTTGATCCTCTGCTGATTTTGAACGTTTGCCCACTGACAAAGAAATGATCAGTCTATAATTGTAATGGTAGGTGTATTTTAACCTGTAATAAAAAAAAAAAAAAAAATGAAATCCAGAAAAATGCATGTCAAAAAAGTTACAAATTGTTGTGCATATCAATGGGTGAAATAAGTATTTGATCCTCTATCAATCAGCACAATTTCTGGGTCCCAGGTGTCTTTTATACAGGGAACGAGCTGAGATTAGGAGCACTCTTTTACAGGGAGTGCTCTTAATCTCAGCTCGTTACCTGTATAAAAGACACCTGTCCACAGAAGCAATCAATCAATCAGATTCTAAACTCTCCACCATGGCCAAGACCAAAGAGCTGTCCAAGGATGTCACGGACAAGAAAGTAGACCTACACAAGGCTGGAATGGGCTACAATACCATCGCCAAGCAGCTTGCTGAGAAGGTGACAACAGTTGGTGCGATTATTCACAAATGGAAGAAACACAAAATACCTGTCATTCTCCCTCGTTTTGGTGCTCGATGCAAGATCTCACCTCGTGGAGTTCCAGTGATCAGCCCAGAACTACACAGGAGGATCTTGTTAATGATCTCAAGGCAGCTGGGACCATAGTCGCCAAGAAAACAATTGGTAACACACAGGGCCGCCACCAGAAATTTTGGGGCCCCTAACTGAATTCAGGGTCTGGGCCCCCGGGGCCCGCCTCCAAAACCGCCCACAGAGACCGCCTCCAAATCCCGCCCACAGGAATACACACACAGACACAAACACATTCACTGATACAAAAGGACAGATACACACACACAGATACATACTAACAGACACACATACTGATACGCATATAGGCATACATACTGACATACATACTGACACACAGGCGTACATAGTGAGACACATACTAACATACATAAAGACACACATGCATAAGGACACACGGACACACGGACACAGAAATATTCATAATGACATACATACAGACAGACCGACATACATTCATACTGGCATACAGACACTGACATCTATACACACATACACACACAGACATACATTCATAATGACACTGACATCCATACATACACACATTCATAATGACATGCATACATACATACACTGACATTCATACACACATAATGACATACAGACAGACATACATACAGACAGACAGATACATACATAGACATACATACAGACAGACATAGACATACAGACAGACATAGACATGCATACACATACAGACACACACAGAGCTCATTTTCCAGCCACCCTCCTGTCTCTTATCTTGTCTTTGCAGGAGGGTGGCTGGGGCCAATGGGACTGGGAGTCGGCTGGCTCTCCCTCTTCACTGCCGGGCATGCGCTCCTCCCGCGCGGAGTGCGGTGGGAGGAAGTGACCACTTCCTCCCAGCAGCACATGCGCTGCGGCAACCTTTTTTTTTTTAAAGGGGCCCAGTTGCACTATACCACGGCCACAGCGCTGACTGGGCCCCTGAAGATAGAGGGCCCATTGGGTGACCCTAAGTGCATGGGCCACCCGATGCGTTCTGCCGCTACACGTGGGGCCCAGGCGGCCGTGCCCGTGACAACCGTTATGGTTGTCACCCCCTGATGGCGGCCCTGGTAACACTACGCCGTGAAGGACTAAAATCCTGCAGCGCCCTCAAGGTCCCCCTTCTCAAGAAAGCACATGTACAGGCTCGTCTGAAGTTTTTTCCAATGAACATCTGAATGATTCACAGGAGAACTCGGTGAAAGTGTTGTTGTCAGATGAGACCAAAATCAAGCTCTTTGGCAGCAACTCAACTTGTAGTGTTTGGAGGAGGAGGAATGCTGCCTATGACCCCAAGAACACCATTCCCAGCGTTAAACATGGAGGTGGAAACATTATGCTTTGGGGGTGTTTTTCTGCTAAGGGGACAGGACAACTGCACCGTATTAAAGGGACGATGGACGGGGTCATGTACCATCAAATCTTGGGTGAGAGCTTCCCCCAGGCAGGGCATTAAAAATGGGTGAGCATGACAATGACCCAAAACACCCAGCCAAAGCAACAAAAAAGTGGCTCAAGAAGAAGCACATTAAGGTCCTGGAGTGGCCTAGCCAGTCTCCAGACCTTAATCCCATAGAAAATCTGTGGAGGGAGCTAAAGATTCGAGTTGCCAAATGTCAGCCTCGGAACCTTAATGACTTGGAGAGGATCTGCAAAGAGGAGTGGGACAAAATCCCTCCTGAGATATGTGCAAACCTGGTGGCCAACTACAAGAAACGTCTGATTGCCAACAAGGCTTTTGCAACCAAGTACTAAGTCGAAGGGGTCAAATACTTATTTCACTCATTGACATGCAAATCAATTTATAACTTTTTTAACATGCGTTTTTCTGGATTTGTTTTTTGTTATTCTGTCTCTTACTGTTACATCTTAGTGGGCAAACATTCAAAATCAGCAGGGGATCAAATACTTTTTTCCTCACGGTATAGCATCAGGAATACAAACCTGTATTCATAACACTATAGTGCCCCTGTTCTTAGTTAAACAGAGGTTCCCCCCTTTAATAAATAAAATAAATGGTTTACTTACTTTTTCCAGTGCTGAGGCTCTCTTGGCACTTCTCACCCTTCTGTCTCTCACAATGTCAACGAGGTCCACGATGGTGCAATTCAATGCTTCTTGGAGCACAGGGGACTTAATGTGCATGTGCAGCGAGCACTGTGACTCATCCAATCTTCCCCAATGAAAACATTGTATTAAATTTTCTCCCGTTTGCTTCTACATCATGTGACCAAACATGCCACTAGAAGCAGAAGTGCCTCTAGTGGCTGTCAACATGCAGTTTCTACAAAGGGCACAGACACAGCTCCTAGACCAGAAATAGATTAAGACTAAGCTTAAAGGGAAACTCCAGTGCCAGGAAAACGATCCGTTTTCCTGGCACTGGAGGGTCCCTCTCCCTCCCACCCCCCAATCCCCAGTTGCTGAAGGGGTGAAAACCCCTTCAGTGACTTACCAGGGGCAGCGACAGGTCCCACGTCGCTGCTTCCTCCTCCCCCGCCGCTCCTCCTTCTACTTACGTCGGCCGGTGGGCGAGACTGATCTCGCCCGCCGGCCGAGGAGACCTAATGCGCATGCGCGGCAATGCCGCGCATGCGCATTAGCGCACCCCATAGGAAAGCATTGAAAATGAATTTCAATGCTTCCCTATGGGGAATAGAGCGACGCTGGAGGTCCTCACACAGCGTGAGGATGTCCAGCGACGCTCTAGCACAGAAAACCTGTGCTATGAAGCAGGAAGTCCCTCTAGTGGCTGTCTAATAGACAGCCACTAGGGGAGGACTTAACCCTGCAAGGTAATCATTGCAGTTTAAAAAAAACTGCAATAATTACACTTGCAGGGTTAAGGGTAGTGGGAGTTGGCACCCAGACCACTCCAATGAGCCGAAGTGGTCTGGGTGCCTGGAGTGTCCCTATAATAAATATGCCCACAATTATATTTGGGCAACATCAGAGCTGGATTACCCACCTAGGGCCCTGTCATTTTGCACTTTGTAGTTCTTCAATGATTAAAATTTAGACACGCAAAATTGATCGCTGAGCTTAATCTCCTGCTAATCTTGGGTGGCAGCAATGTCTATGGTATTCATCAGCCAATACGTGGTAGAAAACCAAAAAATAATAAAATAAAAAACTGCCCACTATCACAAATCCCTATGCGTATTTAAGTAAAGAAGGTATTTAGTAATCAGAATTTTTGTTTGTTAATACCGTAACTGAAATATAACTAAATGCACTTTGACAGGACTGTGGATCTAAACTGTTCGTATTAAACAACATCAGTCGGAGGATGCATTCTAACCTTCTTGCTATAAACTTCCATTTACGACTAGACCTTATTTATCATGTTTTAGAGAAGAATTAATAATCACTCATGTATATCACAGTGTATGGAATGTACTTAACAGATGCAAAGTAGTTGATTTATTGCAGGAGTGAGGAACCTTTGGTCCTCTAGGTGTTGTGGACTACATCTCCCTTGATGCTTTGCTAGCATTATGGCTGTAAGAGCATTATGGGAGATGTAGTCCAAAACATTTGGAGGGCCGAAGGTTCCCCACCCCTGAATTAAAAAACAACTGAAGTTTTTGTAATTGAATAGAAAATGCTTTCTGTTGGGTAACAATTCTGGCATGAAAACAGAATACAGATGGTATTTGAACAAAGTAGAGAATTGGGCATTTATATGGCAGATGGACGTCAATGGGTGAAAAATATGTGTTTCTTTTCTGCTACTGCTTAGTGAACATAGAAGTGCTACTGCTAATTATTAACTGATGATTTGTTATGGAAATCGTCCATGAAAGATTGTTTGTAGACAATAATTTTAGCAACTATGAACAATCTTTGGAGGCTCTTGCCAAATTAGTTACACATAAGCCAGGGGCGTACCTAGAGCATTTGGCACCCGAGGCGGATCCTGTGTTTGGCACCCCCCTCCCAACACTCCTCCAAATTATTTTAACAATTAAACATTTTTTTTTAAATGTACCTCAGACATTTGTAAACTTTGTAAAACTCCTGACAGCCCCCTTCTACAAAACCCCTGTCCTGCCCTTTTCTAAAAGCCCTGTACCACCCCCTTCTACAAAACCCCTGCATTCCTCTTCCACAAATCCCCTGCTCAGCCCTCCCTTATCCAAGACCCCTGTCCCAATACAAAACCCCTGCCCTTTTCTACAAAATCCCTCCACCCACACACACAGTTACAGGCAGACAGTCACACACACACACAGTTACATGCAGTATCATACAATCACAGGCAGACAGTCATACACACATAGTCATATGCAGACAGTCACACACAGTTACAGGCAGACAATTACACATGCACAGTCACACACAGTCGTAGCCAAACAGTCACACACACAGTTACAGGCAGACAGTCAGATATACAGTCACACAGTCACAGGCAGACAGTCACACACACACAGTTACAGTCACACACAGTTACAGGAAGCATCACATAGTCACAGGCAGGCAGTCACACACACACAGTCACATGCAGACAATTACATATATAGTCACAGACAGTCGAACACACAGTCACAGGCAGTCATACATACACAGTTACAGGAAAGCAGTCACACACACACACACACACACACAGTCACATGCAGAAAGTCACACACAGTCACATGCAGAAAGTCACACACACACACACTCTTTCTCTCTCACTTACAGACAGTATGGGCTGGAGGAGGAGTGGATTCACTGAAGTCCTTCCCTGGAGTCTGTAAATTGAGGAAGCAAAAATTCCTTCATGCTTCCCCTCCATGTGCAGTAGTAACAGCAGCGTGTTAAGCCCCGCCCCCACTGTTTGGCCATGCCCCCAACTTTTATTAGGTCTGCCCCCTCTTTCTCCGTGTGGCCAGTTTTGAAGTAATTGCTGGTCTCTGCGTGTGTGAGCTGTGTTGGCCGCCCGGCGCCCCAGCTGCCATGTGGCACTGTGCGGCTGCACAGCTCACACATTCCTGGCCCTGGTCATGGCACCCCTTATCTAGTAGACCGCTACCCACCCCCCCTTAGTATGCCACTGTCATAAGCATATTTAATGTACAAATGATTGACCAACAACATTAGATAAGAATGCATTTAAAGAAACACTATAAGCACCAAACAATGTTAGCTAAATGAAGCAGTATTGTTCTGTAGATCATGCCCCTGCAGTCTCACTGCCCAATTATCTGACATTTAGGAGTTAAATCACTTTGTTTATGCAGCCCAAGTCACACTTCACTCCCAGCCTTCCTTCATGATTGCTGCAAAGAGAGATTTAATGTTTTATTGCACATTTTGTTTAATTTAGAATTATTTATCTCCTGTTATTTTAACAGTCTTCTGAATCTTGGAGGTGTACCCTATGTGTGATTAAAGGCCAATTTATAGAGCAGGAATAAAAAATGCCTAAAGTAAGTTAACATTTGTTAACTTTCAAAAATGAAACAATTTTTTCATGCAGTCTGTGTGAGTCATGAACAGGGGAGGTGTGGCTAAGACTGTATAAATGCAAGCAAACATAATTTAACTCCTAAACTGCAGAGAATTTAACAATGAGAATGCAGTGGCGTGATATATGCACACAAATTGCTTAATTAAAGGGACACTATAGTCACCACCAACAACAACAGCTTAATGTAGTGGTTCTGGTGTGTATAGTATGTTCCTGCAGGCTTTTTAATTTAACTTTTTTTTTTTAATTGTTTTAAGAGTTTATGCAAAAATATTTAATATAAGTGTTTTTAAAAGTTAATCCAAAAATATGAAATCAGGGCCCCTTATTTAATACAATTTCCAACTGATTTAATACTGTTAGAAATAAATTCCAGTTAATTTATCTATAGAAGTCACCATTACAATCTATGGAATTTTTTTGTAAATAAATCATTTAGGAAAGTTTTTCCAACAGTATAGAATCATTTGGAAATCTTACTAAATTTAGTCTCAAGCATCGTAAAGGCTTGTGCAAAGCATTCTTGACCAAATATTAATGTTTAAAAATGAAATCACTTTTCTTGTTTATTTTTCCTTGTACATGTGTCTAACAACAGAAAAAAAAAAAACTGTATGTTTACTTTGTGAGGTGATATCTATTCGCATTCATGTTTATTCTGAATTCGCAAAAGAAACCATGCTGACAACCATCACTAACTCTTAAAACTCTTTCTTATCAAAATATTAACACCCTTAAAAACAAGTAAAATAAATGCAACACAACTTATCGTATATCAGCACCTACCAGCTAAGAAATTCAATCTTTCAGTAGCATCCAACAGCTGGCAAGTGGCAGAGGACATGTACCTACACAGAAGACGCAAAGAGTCCAAATCCTGCCGGAATCTGAAACGGCTTACATAATGTGTTTCTATATTTAAAGTGTTCTGTGATCCTGTAGTTTTTAACCTTCAATGTAAAACATTGCCATTTTGTTGAAACAGCTATGTTCACATTATAGAGTTACATACACCTTAAGTGGTTGTCTTCCGCCTCGAGAACCAAGTCAAATTTGAGCCTGTAATAAAAGGCTGCACACAGGTACATTTGATTAGAGAAGTGCTGTGTTTTGCCGCGCATGCATATCTCATCCCCAATACTTCTCTATGAGAAGCTTTGGATTAGAGGAAAACTCATCAGAAGAGTCAGCAGGCATGGTGACAAAGTTGGAGAAGCGGGAGCTGCAGCAGGGGAGTCTCGGTACTGGAACCAAGGTAAGTAATCGTCATTAAATTAGATTTTTTCTAGCAAAGGCATGTGTACAGTGATCGCAGTGACACAAAGGATCCTGTAGTCCGGAAACAAAAAGATTTTTAGGACTAAGTGTAACCATATGCAATTTCCCCGTTTGATAAGCCATGATCCCTTAAAGGAAATGTCAGAATAATTTACACACTACAGGTTTGACCTTCCTTCCCAGTATTATCTAAGCTAGCAATACGTGCATGAAATATTGAATTTATCCGCTGACATATTTATTTATAACTGTAAATACATATAAAATACATACCGTCAAAATAACAATGGAAATCCAATAATCACAGAATAGATGCCAAAGTGTCACAAATTGATATACAGTGGCCAGGATTAATAAATGTGACGTCCATTTATTCTTGTGTTGCTGGCACTAACCTGGTTCAGGGTATAATTGGTAACATTTCTTGTTCATTGTACTCTTAGAGTTGAAACTTAAGTTAGTACCCTTCTATCACTATTCATACCTGATGATTATTGTACATATTTACTCCTAAATTCTCACCCGTACACAGACCTGCTTGACAATAAGACCTCAAGAGAGCATTTAAAAGGAAACAATTCTGGTTTTGCAGTTATATTTCTCTGTTGCTTAGTAGGGATATTTATAAAAATGTGTACACTGTGTTTTATTATCATACACTTATAGATTATAACTTCCGAAAATATGTGCTCTGATTCTAACTCAGTCTGGTGGCCAATCATTATATCAAACCAACTGACAAAAAACAAAAACAAATAGTAAAAGGTTACTCCAAACATAAAAACTGTGTTTTTGGTTAGAGCAACTATTCCATAAAATAAAAACAGGGGGGAAAAAAGCTTGGGTGGGTGGCGGGGCTGTGGGAATGCCGCCATTGGCTGTCTGTCACCGCCAGGCTGCACTTGCAGGACAGATACCAAATATGAAGATAATTCAAATTAACCACCCCAGAGCTCTTGTTCTCTCTGCCTGGAAGTCTGGCTAATGAGGCCCTAATGACACTACTGGAGTTGGAGTTACACCGCAAGCAATAAGAGGGGTTAAAGGGACCCTCCACTGCCCGAATACAAATATAAATCACTGTTTAGTAGATATACCCCAAATGAAACCATACAAGCATTTTTTATGCATTTTTTCTTTAGGGGTAAATCTCCTCTCTTTGCAAGCCATCCCCTTCTAACCCCGCCCACACTTTCTGTGGCTGTCCAATCACAGACTTCCCAGTGCAACTCAATGAGAAGTCTTTGCAAGGCAGGTTCTCTGGACAATTGTTGCTTCTTGAGTTTAGCTCCACTGAGCTAACCAAACCATCATCTGATTGAAAGCCGGGCGGAGAAAAGGGGGAGGGGGGCTGGCGTAACAAGATTAACTTATAAAAGTGCCAATTTCTTTTGAAATCTGCACATTTTGTAAAATGAAAAATAGAGGACACACCCCTCACAGATGAAGCATTTAGTGCTTTAGGGGTCTGGGTGGTGACATAAAGCTCTATGAGCAGCTTTTCATATTGAAACGCTCCATATACAGGCTCCACAATCAGTAAAATGATCGTGTTGCTTGGAGTAAGCCTTTAATCAATGTGTGAAAAACACGTGCAGGAATGGATAATTATTTAGTGATTTAATTACCCTTCAAACTATTACTTGTTCGAACAAGTGTTTTTTTTTTTTTCTTTTTTAGATCATTACAAGGTTATTGTAAGAATGTACTGAATGCTATGAGCTAAATTACTGGTAATAGCAGTTTGTTGTTTGTGCCGTAGCGAACTTATAAGGATGGAAGAAAGAACAATGACTTAAGGGACTAATAATAATTTAATCCTTGGCTGAATCTTGAAAGCTTTCTGTTATTTGTTATACCAGTTAAAGCAAAACGATGGGATGTGAAATTCCAACCTTTTTTTCTCAAACTGGTCGCTATTTACAGTTTTTTTTAAATTGTCAGTCAAGCGCCTGTGTGTATATTATATGTATTGTGTCTATGTTTCTGTCTGCTCATGTGTCCCTACTTGACCCAATTGTCTATAGTCATTGCAGTTTTGATTATAAAGTTATCTCCTCTGTGTTTAGATGTGTTTGCAAAAAGAATATGAGCAATATTTAAAAGAATGCAGGGCATACAACTCTCCCAGTAAAAGTAAACAATTAGGATTAAATAAGGACAGAAACAATAAACTGTCAGCATAGGTGAAAAAAATTGGTTTGTCTAAATCAATTTGACAGAAAAAAATGTTGTTTCAGGCGATTCCATTTTGTTCATCTGCCATTTTGTTCATGTGTTCAGGGGTCAGAGATCCCAAACTAAATTTTATTTTCTGAAAAAAAATTTCGGTCAAACCAAATCTTTCTGCTGTACACAAGTTTAGTTAGAACCAAAGACTCAGTTTATAATCATAATTATTATTATTGGTATTTATATAGCGCCAACTAATTCCACAGCGCTTTACAATATTATGAAAGGGGTGGAAATTTACAATAAATGAGACACACAGTGACACAGGAACAATATGTAGATGAAGACCCTGCTCAAACAAGCTTACAGTCTAGATGAGGTGGGGTACAAATACACAAAAGGGCCACCGAACAAGGTGGAAAAGTAGCAGAGTTGGAGGTGAGAGTGGAGTATGGCTCTTTAGGAGAGCGAGAGACAGATTTAGATAAGTCTAGATAAGTTACTATGGGAGACCATAAGCATTTCTATACAGATGTGTTTTGAGGGATTTCTTAAACAATTGGAGATTAGGGGAGAGTCTGATGGGGGTCGGCAGGCTGTTCCAAAAGAAGTAAGCCACCTGCGAGAAGTCCTGCAAACACGAGTTAGCAATAAGGGTGCGAGCAGCGGACAGGAGAAGGTCACTGGCAGAGTGGAGAGACCAAGAAGGGGCATATCTATGAATCAGGGAAAAAATGTAAGATTACCAAATACGAAAGATGTACAGATACACCAAAATGTGGAAATAGACACACACTTAGTCAGGGGTGGACTGACAGTCTTCTGGGCCCCCGGACAAAATTAGGTCCAGGGCCCTTCGAAGACAAAATATTAAAGTAGCACTATAATATTAGAGTAGAGCCGGGCTCCCTCGGCTCTGGGGAATTCTCCTTCCTCTGCCGACGTCAGATTCGAATGCGCATTCGCGGCAAGAGCCGCGCACGCATTCAAACCGCCCATAGGAAAGCATTACTAAATGCTTTCCTATGGACGTCCAGCTTGTCTTCTCGCTGTGATTTTCACAGTGAGAATCGCGGAAGCGCCTCTAACGAACTGTCAGTGAGACCGCCACTGGAAGCTGGATTAACCCTTACTGAAACTGCTATGTTTTCAGCTGCAGGGTTAAAACTAGAGGAACCTGGCACCCAGACCACTTCATTGAGCTGAAGTGGTCTGGGTGCCTATAGTGGTCCTTTAAGGACTAAGTAAATGTTAAAAAGAATTTTAAAGTAAGTAGTCAAACCGTGTGAGAACAGTTTGACAACTTACCTGGGGTCTGCTGGGACATGAGGCTGTAGTAGGGCATAGGAGCAGTGGTGTGTGTGAGTGGTGCAGTGTGTGTGAAAGGTTCAGTGTGTGTGTGGGGGGGGGGGGTGTAGTGAGTGAATGTGTAGGGTGTGTGTGTGTTTTGGCAGTGTATGTGTGTATGGGGGGCAGTGTGTGAATGTGTATGGTTTTGGGGCAGTGTGTGTATGGGGAGGGCAGTGTGTGGGGGCAATGTATGTATGTGTATGGTGTGTGTGGGGGCAGTGTATGTGTGGGCGGGCCGTGTGTGTGTATGGTGTATATATAGGTGGGCAGTGTGTGTGTGTGTGTGTATATATGGGTGGGCAGTGTATGTGTATATATGGGTGGGCAGTGTATGTGTATATATGGGTGGGCAGTGTATGTGTATATATGGGTGGACAATGTGTGTGTATATATGGGTGGACAATGTGTGTGTATATATGGGTGGGCAATGTGTGTGTATATATGGGTGGGCAGTGTATGCAGTGTGTGTGCATATATGGGTGGGTAGTGTATGCAGTGTGTGTATATGTGTGGGCAGCGTATGCAGTCGGTGTGTATATAACGGTGGGCAGTGTATGTAGTGTGTGTGTATATATATTGGTGGGTAGTGTGTGTATATCAATGGGTGGGCAGTGTATGCAGTGTGTGTGTGTGTGTATATGGTTGGGCAGTGTGTGTGTGTATATGGGTGGGCAGTGTATGTGTATATATGGGTGGGCAGTGTATGTGTATATATGGGTGGGCAGTGTATGTGTATATATGGGTGGGCAGTGTATGTGTATATATGGGTGGGCAATGTGTGTGTATATATGGGTGGGCAATGTGTGTGCATATATGGGTGGGCAGTGTATGTGCATATATGGGTGGGTAGTGTATGCAGTGTGTGTATATGTGTGGGCAGCGTATGCAGTGTGTGTATATGTGTGGGCAGCGTATGCAGTCGGTGTGTATATAACGGTGGGCAGTGTATGTAGTGTGTGTGTATATATATTGGTGGGCAGTGTGTGTATATCAATGGGTGGGCAGTGTCTGCAGTGTGTGTGTGTATATATATGGGTGGGCAGTGTGTGCGTGTATATATGCGTGGGCAGTGTATGTGTATATATGGGTGGGCAGTGTGTGTATGTATGTATATATATATATATATATATATATATATATATGTATGTGGGCAGTGTATGTATATGGATGGGCAGTGTATATATAGGTGGGCAGTGTATATATATATATATATATATATATATATGGGTGGGCAGTGTATATATAGGTGGGCAGTGTATATATATATATATATGGGTGGGCAGTGTATATGTACATGGGTGGGCAGTGTATGTACATGGTGGGCAGTGTATGTAGTGTGTGTGTATATATATTGGTGGGCAGTGTGTGTATATCAATGGGTGGGCAGTGTCTGCAGTGTGTGTGTGTATATATATGGGTGGGCAGTGTGTGCGTGTATATATGCGTGGGCAGTGTATGTGTATATATGGGTGGGCAGTGTGTGTATGTATGTATATATATATATATATATATATATATATATATATATATATATATATATATGTATGTGGGCAGTGTATGTATATGGATGGGCAGTGTATATATAGGTGGGCAGTGTATATATATATATATATATATATATGGGTGGGCAGTGTATATATAGGTGGGCAGTGTATATATATATATATATATATATATATATGGGTGGGCAGTGTATATGTACATGGGTGGGCAGTGTATGTACATGGTGGGCAGTGTATGTACACGGGTGGGCAGTATATATGTATATATGGGTGGGCAGTGTGTGTATATGGGTGGGCAGTGTGTGTATATGGATGGGCAGTGTGTGTATATGGGTGGGCAGTGTGTGTATATGGGTGGGCAGTGTGTGTATATGGGTGGGCAGTGTGTGTGTATGGGTGGGCAGTGTATGTGTATGGGGGGGCAGTGTTTGAATGGGGGGGCAGTGTGTATATATGGGTGGGCAGTGTGTATATATGGGTGGGCAGTGTGTGTATGTATGTATATATATATATATATATATATATATATATATATATATATGTATGTGGGCAGTGTATGTATATGGATGGGCAGTGTATATATAGGTGGGCAGTGTATATATATATATATATATATATATGGGTGGGCAGTGTATATATAGGTGGGCAGTGTATATATATATATATATATATATATATATGGGTGGGCAGTGTATATGTACATGGGTGGGCAGTGTATGTACATGGTGGGCAGTGTATGTACACGGGTGGGCAGTATATATGTATATATGGGTGGGCAGTGTGTGTATATGGGTGGGCAGTGTGTGTATATGGATGGGCAGTGTGTGTATATGGGTGGGCAGTGTGTGTATATGGGTGGGCAGTGTGTGTATATGGGTGGGCAGTGTGTGTGTATGGGTGGGCAGTGTATGTGTATGGGGGGGCAGTGTTTGAATGGGGGGGCAGTGTGTATATATGGTTGGGAAGTGTATGTCTATGGGTGGGCAGTATATGTATATGGGTGGGCAGTATATGTATGGGGGGGCAGTGTGTGTATGGGGGGCAGTGTGTGTATGGGGGGGCAGTGTGAGTATGTGGGGGCAGTGTGTGTATGTGGGGGCAGTGTGTGTATGGGGGGGCAGTGTGTATATATGGTTGGGCAGTGTATGTGTATGGGTGGGCAGTATATGTATGGGGGGGGGGGGCAGTGTGTGTATGGGGGGGCAGTGTGTGTATGGGGGGCAGTGTGTGTATGGAGGGGCAGTGTGTGTATGGGGGGGCAGTGTGTGTATGGGGGGGGCAGTGTGTGTATGGGGGGGCAGTGTGTGTATGGGGGGGCAGTGTGTGTATGGGGGGGCAGTGTGTGTATGGGGGGGCAGTGTGTGTATGGGGGGGCAGTGTGTGCATGTGGGGGGGGGCAGTGTGTGTATGGAGGGGCAGTGTGTGCATGGGGGGGCAGTGTGTGTATGGGGGGGGCAGTGTGTGTATGGGGGGGCAGTGTGTGTATGGGGGGGGCAGTGTGTGTATGGGGGGCAGTGTGTGTATGGGGGGGGCAGTGTGTGCATGTGGGGAGGGGCAGTGTGTGTATGGGGGGGGCAGTGTGTGCATGGGGGGGCAGTGTGTGCATGGGGGGGCAGTGTGTGTATGGGGGGCAGTGTGAGTATGTGGGGGCAGTGTGTGTATGGGGGGGCAGTGTGTATATATGGTTGGGCAGTGTATGTGTATGGGTGGGCAGTATATGTATGGGGGGGCAGTGTGTGCATGGGGGGGCAGTGTGTGAATGGGGGGGCAGTGTGTGAATGGGGGGGCAGTGTGTGAATGGGGGGGCAGTGTGTGTATGGGGGGGCAGTGTGTGCATGTGGGGGGGGCAGTGTGTGTATGGGGGGGCAGTGTGTGCATGGGGGGGCAGTGTGTGCATGGGGGGGCAGTGTGTGCATGGGGGGGCAGTGTGTGCATGGGGGGGCAGTGTGTGTATGGGGGGGCAGTGTGTATATATGGTTGGGCAGTGTATGTGTATGGCAGGGGCGTATTAGCCGCGAGGCAAACAAGGCATTTGCCTTGGGCGGCATTTTCCAGGGGGCGGCAAAAAAAGCCGCCCCCAAATGCCCAAGGCAAATGTCTTGTTAGCCTTGCGGCTAACAGACATGCCGGCGGGCTGCTGGGCGATCGGGCGGCACTGCATGGCGGGCGGCCGGCGAGGGAGCACTTCCCCTGAGCTGTCTGCTCAGCTCCCTCGCCAGCCGCAGAGTGAGGCTGGGAGGCGGAGCCGGAATATGACGTCATATTCCGGCTCCCAGCCTCACTCTGAGGCGCGCGAGGGAGCTGAGCAGACAGCTCAGGGGAAGTGCTCCCTCGCCGGCCGGCCGCCCGCCATGCAGTGCCGCCCGATCGCCCAGCAGCCACTGGACCACCAGGGACGAAGAGACACCCCCCTCCCCAGCATTCCCAAAGGTAAGGAGGCTGGGGGGGGGGTTAATAAAAAAAAAAAAAAGTGTTAAAAATAAATATAAAAAAAATGTGTTAAAAATAAATTTAAAAAAAAAATGTGTTAAAAATAAATTAAAAAAAAAATGTGTTAAAAATAAATAAAACAAAAGTGTTAAAAAAAAATAAAAAAAAATGTGTTAAAAATAAATTTAAAAAAAATGTGTTAATGTGGGTGGGTGAGTGTGTGTCTGTGTCTGTTAGTGTGTGTGTCTGTGTCTGTTAGTGTGTGTGTCTGTTAGTGTGTGTGTGTGTCTGTTAGTGTGTGTGTGTGTGTCTGTTAGTGTGTATGTTAGTGAGTGTGTGTGTCTGTTAGTGTGTGTGTCTGTTAGTGTTTGTGTCTGTTAGTGTGTGTGTCTGTTAGTGTGTGTGTCTGTTAGTGTGTGTGTCTGTGTCTGACTGTGTGTGTATGTTAGTGAGTGTGTATGTTAGTGAGTGTGTGTGTCTGCTAGTGAGTGAGTGTGTGTCTGTTAGTGAGTGTGTTTGTCTGTTACTGAGTGTGAGTGTGTCTGTTAGTGTGTGTGTGTGTTTCTGTTAGCTAGTGTATGCGTATCTGTCAGTGAATGTGTGCGTGTGTATTTAGTATGCGGGGCGGGGGGAAAGGTTGGGTGGGGGTGGCGCGGGAGGAGGGGGGGAGGGGGGGCGCCTGAGTTTTGTCCTGCCTAGGGCAGCACAAAACCAGGATACACCACTGGTGTATGGGTGGGCAGTATATGTATGGGGGGGGGCAGTGTGTGTATGGGGGGGCAGTGTGTGTATGGGGGGGCAGTGTGTGTGTATGGGGGGGCAGTGTGTGTATGGGGGGGCAGTGTGTGTATGGGGGGGCAGTGTGTGTATGGGGGGGGCAGTGTGTGTATATGGGGGGGCAGTGTGTGTGTATGGGGGGGCAGTGTGTGTATGTGGGGGGCAGTGTGTGTATGGGGGGGCAGTGTGTGCATGTGGGGGGGGCAGTGTGTGTATGGGGGGGCAGTGTGTGCATGGGGGGGCAGTGTGTGTATGGGGGGGGCAGTGTGTGTATGGGGGGGGCAGTGTGTGTATGGGGGGGCAGTGTGTGTATGGGGGGGCAGTGTGTGCATGGGGGGGGGCAGTGTGTGCATGGGGGGGGCAGTGTGTGCATGGGGGGGGCAGTGTGTGTATGGGGGGGGCAGTGTGTGCATGGGGGGGCAGTGTGTGTATGGGGGGGCAGTGTGTGTATGGGGGGGGGGCAGTGTGGGCGTGCTTACCTGTAAAATCTGATGTTTTCTCCCTCCATCTCCTGAAGCAGCACTTGTCAGGCCAGGCTCCTCTTCTCACCCTCCATCCATGCTGTGAGTGCTCCGTGTGAGAGGGAAGCAGTGGGTGATGTCACTTCCTGCCCCCCTCCCATCCTCACACGGAGCACTGAGCAGGCAGAGATAGAGGAGACCTGGCAGAGTGGCAGTGAGAGGTATGCTGCCAGGTCTCTCACTGAATGATGGGGGAGGTATTAGCAAATTGATGGGTTGCAGGGGCCCTTCGACTCATTATGGGCCCCCTGCAACCTTCTTACAGCACTTTCTTTAACTTCCTTCTGCTGTGGAGATCTTTGATCTCCACAGCAGAAGCATGGCTGTGCTGCCGGGCCCCTGACTGACTCGGGCCCTCGGTCAGTGACCGATCTGCCCGACCTGTCAGTCCGCCCCTGCACTTAGTGGGTAATAGATAGAGACAAAAACTCTAAAAACAATTACCCTTGTACTACAAGTACTGTAGATAAGGACTCCTCACAGTCCTCAAAATGGTTTGAAAAACAGAAAATCTACAATACAATAATAACAGAGAAAAACAATAATGTTGCAGCAATTTAAAGGTGGAAAGTAAATGCAGAAATTTACACTCACAAACCAAAATTGATTGTAGGGGTATCATAAACCTCAGGACTTTTGAAACATCATGGCAAACATAAGGAGAGAGAGAAAAAATAATAGTGCAGAGTATCTTGGTCAAAATAGACACTTTAATATACAAACACACTTACAAGATTGAAGTGGAAAAAAGGCACATCATTAAATTCAATCGCAGGATCCCTGGAGTCAGGAACACCGGAAAGGCAATGTCCAAAGTGTAAAAACAAATAAAATACAAACAAAATAAAAATCTGCACTAAATAAAGAAGCCCTACGTGTTTCGTTCAGTAACCTGAACTTCCTCAGGGGAAAATAAAACTCCTTATCAGCATGAAAGTCCTTCAGATCCCGATCTTCTTTTAAACCCATTCGGTTATGGCACGCATTGTATGCAGGCCAATCGGTAACATACTTCCGGGTTCGTCGCTATCAATACTTCCGGGTACATCCATATGACGTCACCGGAAATGCGGTTCTAGCCTCACTCTCGGACCGAAACCGGAAGTCATTATGCGTTCCATTAGGCGGTTTGCGTTCCACCATTCATCATAAGGGCAAAAGAGGAACATAATACAGGGAAACATGCATAAACATATCTAATATCAATCCAGTATCCCACATGTTGATAACAAACCTTCTCTTATACATTATTCCCTCTATTTTAAGCATCCCAAAAATGAGCTTGCAAGGATGGACTGATACAAGCACCATCGAATTGCAGGGAAAGCGTAGGAGGAGGATCAGCATTATGAGGGGGGAAAATAAGAAGCTCAGTTTTAGAGAGATTGAGTTTTAGAAAGCAGGAAGACATCCAATCACAAATTGAAGAAAGGCAAGCAGGACCACAGGGGAGAGATCAGGAGAGGCGAGATATATCTGAGTGTTGTCGGCATAGAGGTGGTAGTGCAATCCAAAGGAGTTAATGAGTTTGCCAAGAGAGGCAGTATAAAGAGAGAACAGAAGGGGACAAAGAACAGATCCTTGGGGGACTCTAACCGAGACAGGGTGAGAGGAGGAGGTGTCATTGCAAAAGGAGACACTGAATGAACGTTTGGAGAGATAGGAGGAGAACCACAAGAGGACAGTGTCACAGAGACCGAGGAATTGCAGAGTTTGGAGAAGGAGGACATGATCAACAGTGTCAAAGGCAGCAGAGAGGTCAAGAAGAATTAGTATGGAGTAGTGGCCTTTGGATTTAGCTGCGATTAGGTCATTTGTAACTTTAATAAGAGCAGTCTCAGTAGAGTGGAGGGGTGAAAGCCAGATTGAAGAGGATTGAGGAGGGAGTTGGAATTTAGGAAGTGAGTCATACAAGTAAAGACAAGTCTTTCTAGAAGTTTTGAGGAAAAAGGAAGCAGGATATAGGACAATAGTTGGAAGGGGAAGACAGGTCTAGGGATGGCTTTTTTAGGATGGGTACAACAGTAGCATGCTTAAGGGGAGCAGGGACAACACTAGATGGAAGAGAGCAGTTTAGGATGTGTGTTAAGGATTGTACAAGACAAGGGGAGAGAGATCTGATAAGGTGGGAAGGTATTGGATCAAGTGGACAGGTGACTGAACGAGAGGAGAGGAGAAGCCAAGCCACCTCCTCTTCTGTAGCTGGGGAGAAGGCCTATAGGGTAGGGAAGGTACGTCCATGTGTGGTTGTGAGAGGGAGGAGCAAAGGGGGGATAATTCTTTCCTTAACTGTTCAATCTTGTCGGCAAAGTAACATGCAAGGCTATCTGCTGAAAGGTCACTTTGAGGGGTGGCTTGAGGTGGGCGAAGGAGAGAGTAGAAGGTATTAAAGAGACGCCTGGGATTTCATGAGCATGAACCAACAAGAGAAGAAAAGTAGATTGTTTAGCAAGGGTGAGGGCTGTGCTATATGAACACAAAATTAATTTATAATGGAGGAAGTCTGACAAGGTGCGGGACTTCCTCCAGCAGCGTTCAGCTGAATGGGAGCATCTCTGCAGGTAGCGGGTTGATTTAGTGTGGCAAGGTTGGAGGCGCGGGGCTGCAGCTTCCAGGCAGAGGTGAGGGTAGCATTATATGAGGAGATAGCCAGAGAGGGACAGGAGAAAGTGGGGGTGAATGAGAGTTTGGAATGGAGATCAGCTGAGAGATGCTGGAGGTTGAGAGGGTTAGGGTTAGGCTGTTGGGTGAGGGGGCTTTCAAAAACAAATGATAAGAGGTTGTGATCTGAGAGAGGAAGTGGAGTGTTGTGGTGCTTAGAGATAGTGCATGCATTAGAAAAAAATCAGATTGAGGGTATTGCTAGCTACATGTGTGGGAGTATTAGCCCACTGTGATAGGCCAAGGGAGGAGGTAATAGAAAGGAGTTTGGAAGCTACTGAGGTCAAGGGTGGGTTAATGGGAATGTTAAAATCTCAGAGAATTAGGGAAGGGATATTACTTGAAAGGAAGTAGGGAAGCCAAGCAGAAAAATTGTCAAGGAACAGACATGGCGAACCAGGGGGCGATAGATAACAGCTATTTTAGCAGAGATGGGGTTGAACAGACAAATTGAGTGAATTTAAAGCTGGAGAAAATAAGGAGGGGGGGAGGGGCAGAGTTTTAAAAGAGCAGTGGGGTGAAAGCAGAAACCCTACAACGCCACCATTACTCTCAGCCTGTCTTGGGTTGTGGGTAAAGTGAAGACCACCAAAGGATAGTGAGGCAGGGGTAGCAGTTTAGAGGGAGAGAGCCATGTTTTTTTTTTAATGGAGACATTCAGAAACTGTATATAATCACTGCCTACATACAAGCACTGCCCACAGTTCTAGAATGTACCGGTATTTCCCATTTTCAGAAATGATGACAAACAGTTCTGCTGTTCCGTGATTTTCATTACTCATGTATTTGCTGAACAATGTAGATGCCTACTGTCTGGAAGCCGTAATACATGTTTTTGGATACTTAAAGGGTCACTCCAGACCCCTGACCAACTTTAGCTTGCTGTAAAGCTTTATGTGTGAAGAATGTGTCCTCTTTTTTTTCATTTTCAAAAAGTACAGACTTCAATAGACACTGGCACTTTTATAAATTAACCTGGTTACACCCCCCTTGGCTTTCAAGTAGCCAACAGATAATGTTACTTCCTGGTTTCATTAGCTCAATGCAGCTGACCTCAAGAGGCAGAGATTGCCCAGAGCACCTGACGTAAAGAGACTTAACATTGAACTGTATTGGGAAGTCTGTGATTGGACAGTTACAGAAAGTCTAGGCCAGGTTAGAAGGGGAGGGCTTGCAAAGGCAGCAGGCAAGAGAACAGCAGTTTTTGCAAGCTGCTTTTAGATATATCTCCAATTAAAAAAGATAATTAAATGAATACAAGTTTTCATTTGGCTTATATTTACTAAACAGTGATTTTTATTTATTTTGTATTTAGGCAGTGTCTCTGTGACCCCTTCTCTGGGTAATTTCAGTAGTCAAGTGGATGTAAATAGTCCTTCACCTTTCTAAACACCATCAGCCCAAGCATAGGTGGTATCTCGTGTGGGTAATAAGTGTAGCTTGGATTTTCCTTCTGGAAAGAAATTCAGTAATCCTGCTACTCTGTGCTGCAAATCTTACTACACTGGTGAGCTAAAGGGTTGCACACCTTTGAAGACAGATTTAATCACTCTAAGTCAGTTATGCTTTCAGTTTGGCCTTAAATTAAAAATACACAATGGAATTCTCGCTTTAGTGAATACTAAACCTGTTGGGAAAGGGGTTGGATAAGCAACACAACACACTAAGATGGGTACTAACGTCCTAAGCCCAAACTGACCAAAACCAGGAAAGAGACTTCACGTCTCAGTTTAAGAAAATACATTTAACAAGGTCAAGCAATCAGTGCTATCTGGACAAGAGTCTCCGAAACAAACCTTGAGAGTTCCCAGATTTGCGAATTACATCACTCATAAATCATTCTTATATAAACTTGCTGACCTTGTTCCTTAAATATACATTGTGAAATACAGCTAAATATGATGTCATTAAAGTATGTTACTAAGCTCCAGTTTAGTGTAGTGATTATGGTACAAAGAGGTCGTGGTACTAATTCATGTTTTTTGTCAAAATCTTTTGGAATGTTTTGGAAAAATGGGACTCATCCTGGCACCCACAGCCCAATCTTTCTCAAGACTCATTGGCTATGTGCAACATTAAAATTTACATTGGGTTAATCCACCCCTAGTGCTATCACGTTATCACCTTCATTCATTTTTTATGGGATTGATATTAGTAATGCGGAAGTATGACTCACGCTGGACTATATTGGTTATGATGAGTTGCATTAACAATAAAACAGCTGTCCATGAGTGGTCCACTGGCTTTGCATCTCTTCCTGAGTTGTGTTTCAAAACTGTTGTATGCAGCAAACACAGACTCAAAGGAATCCATGTTTAAAATGGAATAATAAGACAAAAAGGTGATTCTTTTTCCTTGGTCCCCTTCTATTTTCTCTTTATATGGCCTCTCTTGGCAAACTTATTGCCTCATTTGGATTCCACTACCACCTATACGCAGGGCTCGAGTCCTGCAGGAACGCATGGGAACGGCGTTCCTGCACTTTTTTCACAGCAGGAACGCCGTTCCCCCTGCAGGCACTCAGGGGGCGGCAAAAAAATGCCGCCCCCCAATGCCCTGTATTCCCCCTGTCATGGGGGGGCCACCTGATTGCTCCTCTCTCCCCCCCCCGGCGGGCGGCTCTCTCCCGGTCACACACGGCGAGGGAGCTGTGTCCTCTCTGCTCCCTCTCGCCGCGTGCCGTTTTCTGATGCAGGGAGCCGGAATATGACGTCATATTCCGGCTCCCTGCATCAGCAGACAACCCACGCGGCGATATAAAGAGAAAATAGAAGAGGACCAAGGAAAAAGAATCACCTTTTTGTCTTATTATTCCATTTTAAACATGGATTCCTTTGAGTCTGTGTTTGCTGCATACAACAGTTTTGAAACACAGAGGAGCAATCAGGTGGCCCCCTTGACAGGTTTCCTAAAAGGTAGGGAGGGTGGGTGTGCAATATTAATAATATTAATTATTTGTATATATGTGTGTCTGTTAGTGTATGTGTGTGTCTGTTAGTGTATGTGTTTATGTCTGTTAGTGTATGTGCGTGTATGTCTGTTAGTATGTATGTGTGTGTATGTCTGTTAGTGTGTATGTGTATGTCTGTTAGTTTATGTCTGTTAGTGTATGTTTGTGTCAGTGTGTGTGTATGAGTGTACTTACGTCTGTTAGCGTATGTACGTGTGTGTATGAGTGTATGTGCTTCTGTTAGTGTATGCATGTGTATGTTTGCGTGTATTTGCTTCTGTTAGTGTATGCACGTGTGTGTGCGTATGAGTGTATGTGCTTCTGTTAGTGTATGCACGTGTGTGTGCTTCTGTTAGTGTATGTTTGCGTGTATGTGCTTCTCTTAGTGTATGTTTGCGTGTATGTGCTTCTCTTAGTGTATGTTTGTAAGTGTCTGTCAAATCAGTGAGAGTCTGTCATTTAGTGTGTGTGTCTGTCAGTGTGTTTGTGTATGTGTCTCTCTGTCAATGAATGAGTGTGTGTCAGTGAATGTGTGCGTGTCAAATCAGTGACGTCTGTGTGTTTGTCATTGAGTGTGTGTATTACTGTCAGTGTGTATCTGCCAGTGTGGGTGTCTGTCAGAGAGTGTGCTTAAAGGGACACTATAGGCACCCAGACAACTTCAGCTCATTGAAGTGGTCTGGGTGCAGTGTCCCAGTCCCCTTAAACCTGCAAGTGTAATTATTGTGGTTTCTCAGAAACTGCAATAATTACCTTGAGGGGTAACTCCACCTCTACTGGCTGTCTACCAGACAGCCACTAGAGGGACTTTCGGGTGGTTAGGTGACCAAAAGTCGCCTAACTGATGCTGGACGTCCCCACCCTGTGCATGAGGACATCCAGCATCTGCTAATTACCCATAGGATTTTAACCCCTTCAGTGTTGAGTGGGGGACGGGGGCACTATAGGGAATTATAGTGCCAGGAAAACAGCTTTGCTTTCCTGGCACTATAGTATTTCTTTAAAAGGAGCAGGAAAAGGTGGAGTCTTAAGAGGAAGGGGTGGGTTCTTAATCAGGAAGCGGTGCGCCCTTGCCAGGAAGGGGTGGTAAATTTAGGTTAGGGGGGTGCTCAGGTATAGTCATGCCTAGGGCAGCACAAAATTAAAATACACCACTGTGTGAGTGTCTGAGTATGTGTGCGTCTGTGAGTGTATGTGTGTGCACGCGTTTATATATGCATACAAGTGTTTTGGGTTTTTTTTGTGGGGGGGGGGGGGAGTTCCCACACTTTTTTCCCCAGGACTTGACCCCTGCCTATACGCTGATGACACCCAGATATATATCTCCTATCCACAGCTCTTCTCTTCCACCCTGCAACGTGTCACTGCTTGCCTTTCCTCCATCTCAGACTGGATGTCCTCCTGCTTTCTAAAACTAAATCTCTCTCAAACTGAGCTCCTTGTCTTTCCTCCTCCTAATACTGATCCTCCTCTTTCGCTCTCCCTTGAAGTCAGTGGTATCCACATCAGTCCATCCTTCCAATCCTTTCTTACGCAAGATGCTACTGGAGAGCTTGTCCATGCTCTAGTAATTTCCTGCATGGATTATTGTAACCCTCGCCTAATTGGTCTTCCCAAAATCTTTATTGCCCCGCTACAGTCTGTAATGAATTCTGGCGCCAGACTGACTTTCCTCTCTAGTCGGCTCTCTCAAACTTCAACCCTCTGTCAGTCCTTACGTTGGCTTCCTATCCTACAGGAGTCAATTCAAAGTGCTAACCCATACCAATTCTAGCCCCTCTTATATCTCTTCACAGATCCATAGGTATGCCCCTTCTCGGTCTCTCTGCTCTGCCCGTGACCTTCTCCTGTCCGCTGCTTGCACCCGTACGGCCAACTCATGCTTGCAGGACTTCTTGCGGGTGGCTCCCTTCCTATGAAATAGCCTAGCTACTGCCATCAGACTCTCCCCTAGTCTTCAATCATTTAAGAAGTGCCTTAAAACCCATCTCTTTAGCTTATGGCCTCCCAGAGTAACCTCTACCTCACATACCTGTCTCTTGCTCTCTTCTAAAGGGCAATCTACTCTCTCCTCCAGCTCTGCTTCACTCCCACCTATTTTGATTG
Organism: Pelobates fuscus; assembly: GCF_036172605.1. NCBI lineage: Eukaryota > Metazoa > Chordata > Amphibia > Anura > Pelobatidae > Pelobates > Pelobates fuscus. The sequence goes on from NC_086317.1 coordinate 398,452,530, forward strand.
CTATTTCCTGTCCTATTGTGTTTTACACCCCACCTCTATAGACTGTAAGCTCGTTTGAGCAGGGTCCTCTTCAACTTATTGTTCCTGTAAGTTTTCTTGTAATTGTCCTATTTATAGTTAAATCCCCCCTCCCTTAATATTGTAAAGTGCTACAGAATCTGTTGGCGCTATATAAATGGCAACAATAATAATAACTAATTTGCATATGCCCACCCAATAGGAATATCACTGCAAATTTGAGATTTCTGTGGGAAAAGCAAGTCTTATGACATGACTGGTGTGCAGATCTGTGTTTAACAACGTATTGACTACCCATTGGTTATGAAACATCGAGTGCCTCTTTTTTGTGCAACAATGCGTTTGAAAGAGCATCATTCCAAAAATCATCCTGACTTAATTGCTGCTAAATCTCGCGGCCAATACTCTATCCTAATCCTCCTTGATCTTTCTGCCGCCTTTGACACTGTTGATCATCAACAGCTTCTTCACATTCTCCATAACTTTGGTCTACGGGATACTGCTCTGTCCTGGTGCTCCTCCTACCTCTCCCAGCGCTCTTTCAGTGTTTCTTTCTCTGGCACTGCCTCTTCTCCCCAACCCCTCTCTGTCAGCGTCCCCCAAGGTTCTGTCCTCGGCCCCCTACTGTTCTCTATCTATACTTCCTCCCTTGGTAAACTCATCAGCTCCTTTGGCTTTCAATATCATTTATATGCAGATGACACGCAAATCTACCTGTCCTCCCCTGATCTCTCTCCACCCACCTTGACTTGTGTTTCTGACTGCCTCTCTGCTATTTCCAACTGGATGGCTGCTCACTTCCTTAAACTCAACCTGTCCAAAACAGAACTTCTAGTTTTTCCTCCCTCAAGTGCTGCTACTCCTGTGTCTGTCTCCATCCAAGTCAACGGCGCTACTATCACTTCTACCTCGCAAGCTCGCTGCCTAGGGGTTCTTCTTGATTCTGACCTCTCTTACTCCTCATCGATAGCCAAATCCTGTCGCTTCCAACTCAAGAACATAGCGCGCATCCGCCCATATCTAACGCCGGACGCGGCTAAGGTACTGGTTCATGCTGTTGTTCTCTCTTGCCTTGACTACTGCAATCCCCTTCTCACCGGTCTTACACGTTCCCAGCTTGCACTGCTGCAATCTATAATGAATGCGGCTGCGAGGCTTATTTTCCTGTCCGGTCGCACCTCCCACGCCTCCACGCTCTGTCAGTCACTGCATTGGCTTCCAGTTAGATATAGGGCCCAATTCAAAATTCTGGCGCTTGCTTACAAATCCTTACATAATGCTGCTCCAACATACCTATCCTCCCTCATACACAAGTATGTCCCGTCGCGACCCCTGCGCTCAGCCCAAGACCTACGCCTATCCTCTGCCCGGATCCCCACCTCTGATGCTCGCCTTCAAGACTTCTCCAGGGCTGCACCTCTTCTGTGGAACTCCCTTTCCTCCTCAATCCGACTTTCACCCAGCCTCCACTCCTTCAAAAAATCTTTGAAAACTCACTTCTTCATTAAAGCGTATCAATTACACTGTCAGTAGGCTTCTCATCCCCCACCCCATGACTTCTTTCCTGCAACTGTCAAAAATGACCTACCAAGCACTCAATAAACCCTTCTCTAACAAACTATTGAATTCCCCTACTTTAACCCTTTGTGTCACTATACCCCACTCCCTCTAGCATGTAAGCTCATTGAGCAGGGCCCTCAACCCCCTCTGTTCTTGTACGTCCAGTGGCCTGATCTCAATTATGTGTCTGTTAGTCCACCCATTGTACAGCGCTACGGAATTTGTTGGCACTATATAAATAATAAAATAATAATAATAATAATAAGAAGAATAATAATGCATTACACAAAAATACAAACACTGTTTTCTTCCTCTTTCTGGGGGTGATGCTAAGGAGCAAACTGAATTGGGAAAGTACAGATCTATTCATATCACAAAGCGCCCTTTTTTCGTTTCCAAGCTGTCTTGTATTAGACTGCAGTACTATTAGTGAAATGAAGTTTAACATTTGTTCAACATTATTCCAGTTGAACCTAATTAGGACAGCAGTGCAGCTTCCAAGTCTCTTGGCTACAGCTATGTGGTGTTGATGACTTATTTTCTATAACGAGCATACACCCAAAGTGATTCACGAGTGTAAATTAGTGTGTCATACTTTGTTGCAGCATACACTAAAACATCAACAATCTGATTATATAATTACAGAACTATGAAAACATGAAAGTTGTTTGTATTAACTGAGGACTACGCCTCACTGAGAACTTCCCTACTCACATAATAATAATAATAATAATAATAGTAATTAATTATTTTATTTAGTATTTTTATGTGTGTATGTCTTTTTCAGTGGAACACAAAGATATTTAAACAAAGCATGCCAAGATTAGTTTGTTATTTACTAAAGTGAGATTTGTTGGGAACGCAAATTGAATTCCAAAACACCAAAATAGTCGAACATGATGCACAGCTGACTGAGAATTTTTCTAGTTCAGCTATTTTGACCTTATATTTGAAATAGATTTTTAATTCACTTAAAATTCTCACTTTAGTGAATAACCTTGGCCGAATTTACTTTGAAATCTCAACAGTTCTCATTTTAATTAATAGCCCTGTCAGTGTATCTATATGATGCTTGAGATTGGCCATATAAGGTCTGTTTTCTATCAAACATTTTACAATTAGTAAACATGACAGTACTTTGTCACTTTACACCAGGGGTGCCCAAAGGGTAGGCCTGCCTTTGGCTGCTTTTAGAATGACAAAACATCTGGGGATCTACCTTTTGGGCACCCCTGCTTTTCACTTTTTTGTTTAACACTCCTGAATATTGAGAAGTTCATGAGTTAGCTGCAGATTTAGGCGAAATTGGAAGAGTAGACCTGTCAAGTCACGTGATCGCGTCATGTGACACAATATTCTTAGTGTCCTCCCGAACATAGAGCAGAGTGGTTCTGTTAAATGGAATTAGATGAGCGGTTAGAAAGCACAGTTCAAGCCCATTCTCTCTAACTTTTGGGGAGATGTATTGATGCACAAATGCGAGCGCCTTCACAGAGTTGGCAGACTCTGGGAGCTAGGAGCTAACTTGGGAGCTAGGATAACTCACCCCCTCGACTTATGCTCATCTTCTGATTCTGCCACCCCTGCCAAACTTTTAAGTATTGTTTGGAATACTTATATCAGTTGCAAAGAAGTACTTGTTGCATGCTGCAGTTTGTTTTTTATTCAGGCATATTGTGGCGGTTTCCTGGGGCAACATATCAGGGGTGACAGAGTCAGGGCCGGCCCAAGGCATTGTGCTGCCTAGGTCAAAGGATGAAATGCTGCCCCCCTTCCAACAAAACCACTCCAACTAAAACACGCCAACATCCATTATGTTATGCAGTGTGTGTGTTGTAGATACAGTATGTGTATTGTGTGTATTGTGTGCAGAGTGTTAATTTGTGTAGTGAAAGCAATGGATGCAGTGTCTGTGTATTGCATTGCGTGTGTGTATAATGGATGCGCAGTTTTTGCATGTATAGTGGATACAGTGTGTATAGTGGATGCAGTGTGTGTGAGTATAGTAGATGCAGTGTGTGTGTGTATAGTGGATGCAGTGTGTGTGTATAGTGGATGCAGTGTGTGTGTGTATAGTGGATGTAGTGTTTGTATAGTGGATGCAATGTGTTTATATAGTGGATACAGTGTGTGTGTATAGTGGATGCAATGTGTGTATATAGTGGATGCAGTGTGTGTGTATAGTGGACGTAGTGTGTATAGTGAATGTAGTGTGTGTATGTATAGTGGATGTAGTGTTTGTATAGTGGATACAATGTGTGTATATAGTGGATACAGTGTGTGTGTATAGTGGATTTAGTGTTTGTATAGTGGATGCAATGTGTGTATATACTGGATACAGTGTGTGTATAGTAAATTTAGTGTTTGTATAGTGGATGCAATGTGTGTATATAGTGGATACAGTGTGTGTGTATAGTAGATTTAGTGTTTGTATAGTGGATGCAATGTGTGTATATAGTGGATACAGTGTGTGTGTATAGTGAATGTAGTGTGTGTGTTTAGTGGATGCAGTGTGTGTACAGTGAATCCAGTGTATGCAGTGAGTGTGTTAATGAAGTGCATGCAGTGTGTATTTGTGGTGTTGTCGGGTGTTTGTGGTGATAAATAAATCTTTGGGCGTGAGCAGTTTTAAAGATTTTTATTTGTGGGCAGGGAGGTGGGATACAGGGGCGGACTGACAGGTCGGGCAGATCGGTCACTGACCGAGGGCCCGAGTCAGTCAGGGGCCCGGCAGCACAGCCATGCTTCTGCTGTGGAGATCAAAGATCTCCACAGCAGAAGGAAGTTAAAGAAAGTGCTGTAAGAAGGTTGCAGGGGGCCCATAATGAGTCGAAGGGCCCCTGCAACCCATCAATTTGCTAATACCTCCCCCATCATTCAGTGAGAGACCTGGCAGCATACCTCTCACTGCCACTCTGCCAGGTCTCCTCTATCTCTGCCTGCTCAGTGCTCCGTGTGAGGATGGGAGGGGGGCAGGAAGTGACATCACCCACTGCTTCCCTCTCACACGGAGCACTCACAGCATGGATGGAGGGTGAGAAGAGGAGCCTGGCCTGACAAGTGCTGCTTCAGGAGATGGAGGGAGAAAACATCAGATTTTACAGGTAAGCACGCCCACACTGCCCCCCCCCCATACACACACTGCCCCCCCATACACACACTGCCCCCCCATGCACACACTGCCCCCCCCATACACACACTGCCCCCCCCATGCACACACTGCCCCCCCCCATGCACACACTGCCCCCCCCCATACACACACTGCCCCCCCCCATACACACACTGCCCCCCCATACACACACTGCCCCCCCCATACACACACTGCCCCCCCATACACACACTGCCCCCCCATGCACACACTGCCCCCCCATACACACACTGCCCCCCCCCACATGCACACACTGCCCCCCCATACACACACTGCCCCCCACATACACACACTGCCCCCCCATACACACACACTGCCCCCCCATACACACACACTGCCCCCCCATATACACACACTGCCCCCCCATATACACACACTGCCCCCCCATACACACACTGCCCCCCCATACACACACACTGCCCCCCCATACACACACACTGCCCCCCCATACACACACTGCCCCCCCATACACACACTGCCCCCCCCATACATATACTGCCCACCCATACACCAGTGGTGTATCCTGGTTTTGTGCTGCCCTAGGCAGGACAAAACTCAGGCGCCCCCCCTCCCCCCCTCCTCCCGCGCCACCCCCACCCAACCTTTCCCCCCGCCCCGCATACTAAATACACACGCACACATTCACTGACAGATACGCATACACTAGCTAACAGAAACACACACACACACTAACAGACACACTCACACTCACTAACAGACACACACTCACTCACTAGCAGACACACACACTCACTAACATACACACTCACTAACATACACACACAGTCAGACACAGACACACACACTAACATACACACACAGTCAGACACAGACACACACACTAACAGACACAAACACTAACAGACACACACACTAACAGACACACACACTCACTAACATACACACTAACAGACACACACACACACACTAACAGACACACACACACACTAACAGACACACACACTAACAGACACAGACACACACACTAACAGACACAGACACACACTCACCCACCCACATTAACACATTTTTTTTAAATTTATTTTTAACACATTTTTTTTTATTTTTTTTTAACACTTTTGTTTTATTTATTTTTAACACATTTTTTTTTTAATTTATTTTTAACACATTTTTTTTTTAAATTTATTTTTAACACATTTTTTTTATATTTATTTTTAACACTTTTTTTTTTTTTTATTAACCCCCCCCCCAGCCTCCTTACCTTTGGGAATGCTGGGGAGGGGGGTGTCTCTTCGTCCCTGGTGGTCCAGTGGCTGCTGGGCGATCGGGCGGCACTGCATGGCGGGCGGCCGGCCGGCGAGGGAGCACTTCCCCTGAGCTGTCTGCTCAGCTCCCTCGCGCGCCTCAGAGTGAGGCTGGGAGCCGGAATATGACGTCATATTCCGGCTCCGCCTCCCAGCCTCACTCTGCGGCTGGCGAGGGAGCTGAGCAGACAGCTCAGGGGAAGTGCTCCCTCGCCGGCCGGCCGCCCGCCATGCAGTGCCGCCCGATCGCCCAGCAGCCCGCCGGCATGTCTGTTAGCCGCAAGGCTAACAAGACATTTGCCTTGGGCATTTGGGGGCGGCTTTTTTTGCCGCCCCCTGGAAAATGCCGCCCAAGGCAAATGCCTTGTTTGCCTCGCGGCTAATACGCCCCTGCCATACACATACACTGCCCAACCATATATACACACTGCCCCCCCATGCACACACTGCCCCCCCATGCACACACTGCCCCCCCATGCACACACTGCCCCCCCATGCACACACTGCCCCCCCATGCACACACTGCCCCCCCATGCACACACTGCCCCCCCATACACACACTGCCCCCCCCCCACATGCACACACTGCCCCCCCATACACACACTGCCCCCCCATTCACACACTGCCCCCCCATTCACACACTGCCCCCCCATGCACACACTGCCCCCCCATACATATACTGCCCACCCATACACATACACTGCCCAACCATATATACACACTGCCCCCCCATACACACACTGCCCCCACATACTCACACTGCCCCCCATACACACACTGCCCCCCATACACACACTGCCCCCCCATGCACACACTGCCCCCCCCATACACACACTGCCCCTCCCCACATGCACACACTGCCCCCCCCATACACACACTGCCCCCCCATACACACACTGCCCCCCCATACACACACTGCCCCCCCATGCACACACTGCCCCCCCATGCACACACTGCCCCTCCATACACACACTGCCCCCCCCCCACATGCACACACTGCCCCCCCATACACACACTGCCCCCCCATACACACACTGCCCCCCCATACACACACTGCCCCCCCATACACACACTGCCCCCCCATACACACACTGCCCCCCCATACACACACTGCCCCCCCCATACACACACTGCCCCCCCATACACACACTGCCCCTCCATACACACACTGCCCCCCATACACACACTGCCCCCCCATACACACACTGCCCCCCCCCATACATATACTGCCCACCCATACACATACACTGCCCAACCATATATACACACTGCCCCCCCATACACACACTGCCCCCACATACACACACTGCCCCCACATACTCACACTGCCCCCCCATACACACACTGCCCCCCATACACACACTGCCCCCCCCATACATATACTGCCCACCCATATACATATACTGCCCACCCATAGACATACACTTCCCAACCATACACATACACTGCCCAACCATATATACACACTGCCCCCCCATTCACACACTGCCCCCCCATACACACACTGCCCCCATACACATACACTGCCCCCCCATACACATACACTGCCCACCCATACACACACACTGCCCACCCATATACACACACTGCCCACCCATATACACACACTGCCCACCCATATACACACACTGCCCATCCATATACACACACTGCCCACCCATATACACACACTGCCCACCCATATATACATATATACTGCCCACCCGTGTACATACACTGCCCACCATGTACATACACTGCCCACCCATGTACATATACACTGCCCACCCATATATATATATATATATATATATATATATATATACACTGCCCACCTATATATACACTGCCCACCCATATATATATATATATATATATATACACTGCCCACCTATATATACACTGCCCATCCATATACATACACTGCCCACATACATATATATATATATATATATATATATATATATATATATATATATATATACATACACACACTGCCCACCCATATATACACATACACTGCCCACGCATATATACACGCACACACTGCCCACCCATATATATATACACACACACACTGCAGACACTGCCCACCCATTGATATACACACACTGCCCACCAATATATATACACACACACTACATACACTGCCCACCGTTATATACACACCGACTGCATACGCTGCCCACACATATACACACACTGCATACGCTGCCCACACATATACACACACTGCATACACTACCCACCCATATATGCACATACACTGCCCACCCATATATGCACACACATTGCCCACCCATATATACACACACATTGCCCACCCATATATACACATACACTGCCCACCCATATATACACATACACTGCCCACCCATATATACACATACACTGCCCACCCATATATACACATACACTGCCCACCCATATACACACACACACTGCCCAACCATATACACACACTGCATACACTGCCCACCCATTGATATACACACACTACCCACCAATATATATACACACACACTACATACACTGCCCACCGTTATATACACACCCCGACTGCATACGCTGCCCACACATATACACACACTGCATACACTACCCACCCATATATGCACACACACTGCATACACTGCCCACCCATATATACACACACATTGCCCACCCATATATACACACACATTGTCCACCCATATATACACACACATTGTCCACCCATATATACACATACACTGCCCACCCATATATACACATACACTGCCCACCCATATATACACATACACTGCCCACCCATATATACACACACACACACACACTGCCCACCTATATATACACCATACACACACACGGCCCGCCCACACATACACTGCCCCCACACACACCATACACATACATACATTGCCCCCACACACTGCCCTCCCCATACACACACTGCCCCAAAACCATACACATTCACACACTGCCCCCCATACACACATACACTGCCAAAACACACACACACCCTACACATTCACTCACTACACCCCCCCCCCCCACACACACACACTGAACCTTTCACACACACTGCACCACTCACACACACCACTGCTCCTATGCCCTACTACAGCCTCATGTCCCAGCAGACCCCAGGTAAGTTGTCAAACTGTTCTCACACGGTTTGACTACTTACTTTAAAATTCTTTTTAACATTTACTTAGTCCTTAAAGGACCACTATAGGCACCCAGACCACTTCAGCTCAATGAAGTGGTCTGGGTGCCAGGTTCCTCTAGTTTTAACCCTGCAGCTGAAAACATAGCAGTTTCAGTAAGGGTTAATCCAGCTTCCAGTGGCGGTCTCACTGACAGTTCGTTAGAGGCGCTTCCGCGATTCTCACTGTGAAAATCACAGCGAGAAGACAAGCTGGACGTCCATAGGAAAGCATTTAGTAATGCTTTCCTATGGGCGGTTTGAATGCGTGCGCGGCTCTTGCCGCGAATGCGCATTCGAATCTGACGTCGGCAGAGGAAGGAGAATTCCCCAGAGCCGAGGGAGCCCGGCTCTACTCTAATATTATAGTGCTACTTTAATATTTTGTCTTCGAAGGGCCCTGGACCTAATTTTGTCCGGGGGCCCAGAAGACTGTCAGTCCACCCCTGGTGGGATACATGATTCCATGGTGGTCCAGTGGAGCTGGAGGACAGTGAAGAGGGAGCCCTGAGAGTGATCTTACAATAACCAGCAGCAGCAGGTATTCTTGACAATGCATGCCGGAGCTTTGCCATAGCAACCTGTGGTAACTCTCTCACGGCTAGTGAGTGAAGAGTACCTGCAGCTGCTGGGGTTGCAAGATCACTCTCTGGCCTCCCTCTTCACTGTACACACCAGCAGGGCCCGGAACAGCACATATGTATAGCGGTAATCACTATATATATATAGAGAGAGAGACGTGGCCCCACTGGGGCTAATGGATGGACCAGCCCTGGATAGAGTCACCCCAACTCAGTAGTGCAGTGAAGTTTAGTAAGGAACAAGGGATTGTCACTTCTTTGTAAAAGACAGTTCTTCTTAAACACTTCCCAATATTGGCAGGCAGGGACTTGAACTCTCACTGTTATGAAATGTACAAAACAATAGATTGATATTGGCTGGTTCAAATCATGGAGTTAAAAATAACTACTAACAAAACATGTAGTCAGATTTTGGAAAACAATTCTATTATGACAAAACTTAAAACATAACAAAGCTTTCTAACGTGTTTTGATTTATCTAGATTCCGAAGGTAAATATATATTCATTCTCTAAATTAACAAATCAGCTAAATATACAGAGTTCTCTTTCCATAAAAAAATATCCATAAAACAATATCCCTTTTCTACACTGTATTTTGATTGAAATATTTTAAAGGTGATATCTTGAGATGTATTAGAACAGCATTTTTGATGCGATGTGTGGACCAGTGATTTTTTATTTTTGCTGTGCGAAAGATTAACAAGCATGCTTGCAATGCTACAACAACACATGTAAGCCTTTCATCATAAACAGAAATCATAGCTGGAGATTTAGCTGCACATTTTCATTATATTAAACATGTTCTAACAGTATACTTCAGTCGATTTGTAAATCAGGAGTAGTAGATATATAATGCTATGCCAACTGACAGTATGCTGAGTCATAGTAACAAATTATAATATGGTTAGAAATGAGGAGAATGATCAACGCTGTATAGTGTCTTAGAGTATTCCACCATACAAGCACACAACAAAAATAAACTTGGGTAAATATTGATAAACAAAACTGGGCTCAGTATCAGTAATACAGTGAAGCATAAGTGATATCACAACACTTTAGCTGATCCAGTACTACGATGCTCAGCTTATCAGCCAATGCCCATACATGAGAAGGTGCTTCTCCGGTGGTGGAAAAAGTGGTAAGCTCGTCTAAGGCCAGGAAATTCAGTGTAATAGGTTTTCCTCATGCCCAATCCCCAGTTCCAGGTCATTCAAGCCCAGTGCAGGGGCCTGATGGAGTCCCACACAAGCCAGAGCCTCACAAGGTTGTGGACACTGTTCGGGGCAATGGTCTATTTTGATTTCAGCCAATGGAAGGGAATGCAAGGTCTGATTCTCCTCTGGAGCCTGCTTGACTTCAGGTGAGGAGATCAGAATACCTGTTCATTTGAGCATCTTCCAGAATATCATACATAATTCCTGGAAAGCAAGAAGAGACGCCCCTGCACGCTTCCGGTGTGCCTTCTCCATATTCGTCTGAGACGCTGTTAGACATAGCGCCATTTTGGGTTGCTCAAGTTATTGTGCTGCTGTGGTGAGTAGATAGCCAGCAGTTATGTAGCTGTATTGGTGGGGACCAGGTCCAAAGGGGGTGGGAAAGGGCTCAGGCAATCGGTGCATGATGTCTGCACATTGCCCATCTGGGAGGTCAACCTCCCCTCTGTTTCAGGCAGCAGACCGCCGGTAGTTCTGCAGCTACAATGAATTGCCATGTGGAAGCTTGATTAAAGAGTCCACCAGGAAGACTCTTGGTCCTTCCAAAATCGTTGTAGGGCATAATCAGGTATTATGGAGAAAGCTGATGCAATCTACATCTAACCCGCATGGCGGTCAAGTCCTGCCCCGGGCCAGTGGTATTTTAACTTGGTACTACAAATGTATCTAAACTACATTTCTCAAGATGCTCATAAGCATGGCTAAGCATCATGTGAAATTTAGTTCAGAAAAAAAGACGTCAATGTCAGAAATCAGTTGCATTGAATTTTGAATTTGAAGAAATAAAGTTCAATGCTAAGATTGTAGATATGTACTGCTCCTTTAATGCCAAGTCACCAGAGAGAATTGTTTGCCTCTGTCTGACTTCCTCGGTGTGCTAACCCCTAACTGCAATCTCAGTGCAAAAACATTAATTAAATATAAATTTCCTTGGTGGAGCCTGCAATGCCCCATGCCACAGTCTGAGGATAAATAAAACACTGTGCTTACACACAACAGAGTCTTGTTCCAAATATTGCTATATAATTATTTGCACACTTGATCTATTGGCCACACATGCAAAGAAAACATGTGGCACAGTCACCCATAGAAAAGGGTGTTTTTATTTTTAAATTCTTCTCTACTTTTACATTTATGATGTGCAGTTCACAGGTTCTCAAAACTGTGATATATTTAGCGCTCATATGATAATAAACAAGTTTAATAGTATAAATAAATATTATATAAAATAGTATTCCAACAGAACTTCAATTATGCTATGGCATATGTATTTCTTTTCTAAATGTGTCTCATTTTAAAGTTATGTGTAAAGTGTACAGGACAAATATGATATTGTGCCACTTTGTGCTGGCCAAAATACTAGTACATCCAGAGAACAAACATTTTCAGATAGATAGATGGATAGATGACCCATATCTGCAGGGGATAGATACCAAGCCCCAGGATAGTATTGGACACTATGCATACATGCAGCGTTAGTTGTGAATACGAGGTATACATTATGCTTGTTTAGAAATTAAACTTCTTATCATGTACAGTAATGTATACAGTACTGTACATGATGATAAAGTTTGATTTATCAATTGGCACAATAAGAAATGCAATACAGTGAGAGTTGACAGGTCGGCATGAGAAATCTCATGCAGTACCAGAAAGGATACACCAACATCACTGTATATAGACTGCAAGCTTGTTTGAGCAGGGCCTTCTTATCCTTTTTTACCTCTGGTATCTGTTAATAGTTTGTAGGTCAAGTATATGTTCCCTGTAACGGAACGCCTGGCAAGCCGACTGGGTGCCTTCCGTTGACGGATGCTCCTAGTGCTTCCCGAGGGCTCCAAGCACTCCACCAGACACCATAACCACAGCAGACCCAATGAACCGCTGCAGCTTGGTAGGGGTCTCGCCGTCTCTACCCACTCTGGACCCAAGACCAGGGTAAAGCTTCCAGTAGATAGACCTCTCTTAAATCCAGAGAGCAGGAACAGGAACAAGCTCTTATCAGAGCTTAGGGATTATACCCTGGGGATTATAGTGTTTATAGCAATCCCCAGAGTGTAGTTCTCCAATCCCCCAAACATGAGCCGAAACTTCATGAAGCTACAAGATGATCTGTTTATTGAGCACAAAGGCATTTCTTTTATACACATTCTCAGGCCAGAGGCACACCCCCTGGACCTGATGGAACACAGGGACAAAAGGGACACAAACCAATGGGAACAATAATTAGCACAGTAACACTCCCACATTCACAGTAAAATCCCTCCCTTCTGTCCTGGAGATAATTGGCTTAAGTGACCATAGTAAACGTAATTATCTCCAGGTACGGAAAATATCTCTAAGTTACAACTGCAACAAAACACATTAAAATACATAACTTATATTCCACAGAAATGAACCCCCACATTTAACATATCCTCAGATAGCTTGGATCTGAGCGCTCAATATATCCGAACAGTGCTCAGATCCCACGAACATAGTCGAATTGCCATGGGGTTCAAGTGTTTATGGAAGTGTCTTTTGACCGACCACAAGCATGGCTTTCCTTCCCAAAATAGTTCCACGGATTTTGGCTGTGTGGTCGGTCTATTTCCAATAGTAAAGTTCCATTCGAATGCACGAACGGTGGCCGTTCGTGCAAATAACCAAAGTTAAAGTGGCGTTCGAATTGTCGAAGTTCTGGAGAAGGTAAAGTTCAGCGGTGTTCGTGCCATTGCGTGTCCGATTTGAGTTCCATGAACTCGACGACCAAACACCGCTGAACGCATTCGACTAAACAAGATGGCCGCCACCACGTGTTTGACTATATGAACGGCGGCCACACAGCTGTTCGTCAATTTGGCTGCGGTTAACCACCGCTCCTGGGAGGTAAATGAGCTGCACACTCCACTTGTGTAAGGTCCGGCTGTTCGGTGGTTCGAAGTTCCTCTTTGACCACCTCAAAAGTTTAAAGGGGCGTTGTGCCAAGTCCCAATATGCACAAATAGTGTTCTTAAAGGGCAATACACCCCAGGGGCCATAGTCACAGGGCAAGAGACTGGCAAGCAGGCCTCTCCAAATTCCAGTGACGAAGGTGCATTTGTCACATTTCCAATGTAAATTATCCCCTTTCTATATTTGTAAAGTGCTGTGGAATATGTTGGAGTTATATAAATAATAGCAAATATATATATATATATATATATATATATATATATATATATATATATATATATTTTCCCAGGTCCCAGCACTCAATGTTCCCGGTCTTTTCTGTGATCCGGTGCAAGTAATCTCTGACCAATGTATAGCGTCCAAGTAGAGAGCACTCTGGAGTCTTAATATTATATCAAAATAAATACTGCTTTATTGTGCAGAATACAAAAATGTCGACGTTTCAGTCACAGTAGACTTTTCTCAAGACAGTTCATGCAATGAATAAACCGTGATTATATATGTTACAACAGAATTCCTATTGGAAGGTGAAAGATTGAAAACGAGGGCAGGTGACGTCATAATTGATGTATTTAGACAGAATATTAGCCAGGTGATGCTTGACTCAATCAAGGTTTGAAAAAGTGAATTAATACTAATTAAATACACAGAAGGCTATTTACAAAATTATAAAATTAACCCCTTAAGACCGGAGGGCGTACTATTACGTCCTTTTAAAAGCGGCTCTAAACGCCGCCGGACGTAATAGTACGCCCTCCGGTTTTTAGTAACTTACCCGGTCGCTGGCGGTCCCACGCCGGCGATCGCGGTTCGGGGGACTCCCAGGGAGCCCCCCGCGGCACGTCCGCCCTCCAGGAGCCCTCCCGGCCATGTGAGAGTGAGGTCCTTGCGAGGACCTCACAATCACATGGCCGGTATAGCTGCCTGCTGCATTGCCAGCAGGGGGACCAACTGTAATGACAGTTGGTCCCCCTGCTGGCTGAAAATCAAATAATTTTTTTTTAAAACAGTGTAAAAATAAATAAATTATATACTTAGATCATATATATATATTATATATATATGATCTAAGTATATATATACACATATACATACACACACATACACCGTCTAGGTGTATTTTAATATTAATATATATATAATTATATATATATATATTAATATCAAATTACACGTAGACTGATACTGATTAAATATATATATAATTATTGTTATATATATATATTTATAAATAATATAAAAAAAATTAATATGTAAATACGTAAAAAAATTAAATAAAAAAAATAATTAAAAATAAAATATTAAAAAATATATAGATGTGTTTTATTTCGTTCTAACTGTATTCTGATATTAATATATATATATTTATATCAAAATACACTTATAACGAAATAATATATATATCTATATACATAAATATATACGTATATATCACTATATATATACCTATATATAAATAAAAATATTTAAAAAAATTATATATATATATACGTATATATACACATATGTATATATATACATATATTAATTCTACACATATATTTATGTAATAATTTTACATAATTAGGTATCCTAATTAATTACAATTAGCGGGACCTGCCTGACAACCCATGCCGAAAGTAACGGGAATTTAATTTGCTAGCACTATATTTAACCCTAGAACTTTCCAAGACACCATAAAACCTGTACATGGGGGGTACTGTTTTACTCGGGAGACTTCGCTGAACACAAATATTAGTGTTTCAAAACAGTAAAATTTATTACAACGATGATATCGCCAGTAAAAGTGACGGTTTTTGCATTTTTCACGCACAAACAGCACTTACACGGACAAAATTATTGCTGCAATACTTTTTACTGTTTTGAAACACAAATATTTGTGTTCAGCGAAGTCTCCCGAGTACAACAGTACCCCTCATGTACAGGTTTTATGGTGTTTTCAAAAATTACAGCGTCAAATATAAGGCTTGTGTTTCATTTTTTTCACTTTAAAATTCGCCAGATTGCTTACGTTGCCTTTATGACCCTATGCTAGCCCAAGAATGAAAATTACCCCTATGATGGCATACTATTTGCAATAGTAAACAACCAAAGGTATTGCAAATGGGGTATGTCCAGTCTTTTTTAGTAGCCACTTAGTCACAAACACTGGCCAAAATTGGCGTTTTTTGCATTTTTTACACACAAACAAATACTAACGCTAACTTTGGCCAGTGTTTGTGACCAAATGGCTACTAAAAAAGACTGGACATACCCCATTTGCAATACCTTGGGTCGTCTACTATTGCAAATGGTATGCCATTATGGGTGTAAATTTATTTCCTGGGCTACTATACAGTCTCAAAGGCAACGTAACCAATCTGGCGAATTTTAATTTCAAATGTAACGCGCTATATTTGACCCTGTAACTTCCCAAAACACCATAAAACCTGTACATAGGGGGTACTGTTTTACACGTGAGACTTTGCTGAATACAAATATGTGTATTTTATTGCAGTAAAAGCAAACAGTATTATGACATTGACAGTTAAAATGTCATGTAGAACGAAAAAAATCAAAAAAAATCTTATTTTCTCCCATTTTTTTCATATTAAATTATGTTTCATAGCTAAATATTTGATATTAAATGAAAGCCCTGTTTCCCCTGAATAAAATGATATATAATAAGGGGGGGTGCATTTAATTTGAAAGAGGTGAATTACGGTTGGACAGACATATAGCGCAAATGCCAGTTTTTGTTTACATTTTGTTTCGTTCACAACTTGTACATTTGGCTGCGGTGTTAAGGGGTTAAGAAATGAAAGCTAATAATAATAATAATAATAATACATTAACCTTAAAAATACGTAAACCTAAAAAATACTCACTATATCCTATAGTCCTGTTAACTAACAACAAGTCTTGATTTTTTTGTCTTGCAATTTCCTAATGTCTATCAGCAGAATATAAATATAGGGTCAAAATCATTATCCTATAATCCTGTTAACTAACAACAAATCTTGATTTTTCTGTCTTACACTTTCCTAATGCCTATCGGCAGAATATGTGTATAAAGACAAAATCAGTATGTCCTATTAGTACCACAACATCTCCTAACAATGTATACCTTATTAATACAATATTAGTTACAAAGATCATCATAATAAGAACACAATGTCATGATATCCCACAGATACTTCATATGCAACACTGTTATCTTCTATTCAAAAAGCAATACAGGGCATTTTCTCATTTAACCCATTAGGTGATAGTGCCCCTAAAGTATGGATCCAATATGCTTCATGTTTAAGTAAAGCCAAGTTTCTATCCCCTCCTCTCCGGGAGATGGGTACATGGTCTATACCAATAAAGCGTACAGTTGCCAAATTATGTCTTGCCTCAAGGAAATGTCGTGACACGGGAGTCGTCGCTATTCCACTGTTGAGTGCTGTGCGGATAGTCGATCGATGTCCACGCATTCTCTCCCTCAGGTCATTAGACATTTTTCCCACGTATATCAGCCCACATGGACATATAATTTTGTATACTACGTGGGTAGTTTGGCATGTAATGTGATATTTAATTTTGTACACTTTTCCAGATCTAGGATGGTTAAATGTTTTTCCTGGTGTCATAAAATTACATGCTAGGCAGTTTAAGCAACGGAAACATCCAACATTGGAGGCCATCCTGGAAGGTTGTGCAAAAGTCTACTGATCAGTGTGTACCAATAAGTCCTTCAGGCTTTTCCCCTTCCTATAGCTTATAAGAGGTGGCTTCTGAAACACTGTAGGTAAAGATGAGTCTTTGCTGATAGTTCTCCAATTATCCAAAATATTTTGGCGTAATTTATTAGAATTAGGATGGAAAGATTGAGGGAAAACAAATCGATCCCCCATGTTGAGATGAATCCTTTGCTCTGAAATTGATTGCAAAGCCTTAACATATGCTGAATCCAAAATCTGTTCTGAGTAACCCCGAGCTTTAAATTTCTGGTGCATCTCCTGGAGTTGATTTTCTGCAACGTCTGGGTTAGAGTTATTGCGTAACACTCTAATGAATTGTGAAATCGGAAGAGATTTTTTCAATCTATCTGGATGGAAACTTGAAGCATGAAGTAATGTATTGAGATCTGTTTCCTTAGAATATAACGTGTATCCAAATTCATTATTATGTATAAAAATCTGGACATATTGTACACCCTCCCTAAAGTGCACAAAGACTCTGTTCACCCACCAGGCCGCCCGATTGTATCGGCGATTGGGGGTCTGTTGGAACCAATAGGGAGATGGTTGGACAAATTGTTCAAAGGACCCGTGATGTCATTGAACACATGCATCAAAGATAGTAACGAGGTGATTGAAATTTTGAAAGGATTAGCTGTTCCATCAAGTGGATTACTTCTGGCAACTATTGATGTTTGCAGTTTGTATACTTCAATCCCCCATCAAGAAGGCTTGGAAGCAATGGGAGAAGTATTAAGGGAGGCGGCTTCAATTGCAAGACCTCCAATTGATTATATTTTGGATTTGTTACAAGCATGCCTGACTTTAAATTACTTCAGATTTGAATCTACATATTATACACAACTAACTGGAACGTCTATGGGAGCGCCGATGGCTCCTATGTACGCCAATTCCTTTATGTACATTTATGAGAAGCGTTACATTCTTGAGAAATATGCCACAAAAATTTTACAGTTCATGAGATTTATCGACGATATTCTATTGCTATGGATTGGCACTATAGATGAGTTTGAATTAATGATGCAAGAATTAAACAACTTACCATCTTCGATCCATTACGCTTGGCAGACCAGTGTCTCAAAGATAAATTTCCTTGATCTCCAGATTTTTATACATAATAATGAATTTGGATACACGTTATATTCTAAGGAAACAGATCGCAATACATTACTTCATGCTTCAAGTTTCCATCCAGATAGATTGAAAAAAATCTCTTCCGATTTCACAATTCATTAGAGTGTTACGCAATAACTCTAACCCAGACGTTGCAGAAAATCAACTCCAGGAGATGCACCAGAAATTTAAAGCTCGGGGTTACTCAGAACAGATTTTGGATACAGCATATGTTAAGGCTTTGCAATCAATTTCAGCGCAAAGGATTAATCTCAACATGGGGGATCGATTTGTTTTCCCTCAATCCTTCCATCCTAATTCTAATAAATTACGCCAAAATATTTTGGATAATTGGAGAACTATCAGCAAAGACTCATCTTTACCTACAGTGTTTCAGAAGCCACCTCTTATAAGCTATAGGAAGGGGAAAAGCCTGAAGGACTTATTGGTACACACTGATTAGTGGACTTTTGCACAACCTTCCAGGATGGCCTCCAATGTTGGATGTTTCCGTTGCTTAAACTGCCTAGCATGTAATTTTATGACACCAGGAAAGACATTTAACCATCCTAGATCTGGAAAAGTGTACAAAATTGGGGGGGCGGAGCCTGACACCGGACCGGAGCAGACGTGCGGCCGCGGAGCTCCGGCTGAAAGCACTGCAATCCGCACAAATCCAAGGCATCCCGGGCTACCCCGTGCCACAAATACCGCCACGGAGCCCAGCAGACCCCACTGTAACCGCTGATGCCATTCTTTCAGACGCCCGGCTCCAAAAATAAACGCCGCGGCGGCAAGGCCTACCGGGCGGGAGTGAGGCCTCAGACCACAGCAGGGGAACACTGGCCCTGGAACCTCACAGACCTGGAGGACTGGTACCCCAGCGCACAGAACTCAGGTGAGATGGGGCGCAGGTCCCAAAAACCACCCCAAAGCACCCCAAAACCACAGCGTGATATAGGCCAAATGCTGCTGGCCCCAAGCGCAGGGAAGACCTCCCACGAAGAATCCTCGCCACCCTCAGAAGAGGGGGAACCGCAGGAAAGCCCACACCCCAGTCCCCATCATCCCACACAAGCAGAGAGGTCAGAAGCCACTGCACCGGCCTCAAAACAAGATATACAGGCAATGCTGACAGGCCTGCAACAGAATTTGAGACACATGTGGGAAGCAGATCTGGCAGTCCTAAAGCTAGATGTACACGCAGTGTCCTCACGCACCCAGGCAATCGAGGAGGAGGTCAAGGGACTGAAGGAGAACTATAAAATAATGGGGGAGAAGCTGCACAACCTACAATCCACACAAGCGGCAATGTCCAGACAAGTCAATCTACTAGACGACAGAGGGCGCCGCAAAAACATCAAGATCAGGGGAGTACCTGAGACGGTGCTGCTGGAGGAGCTACCGCACTATACCAGGCGCCTTGCGGCCACACTCCTCCCAACCAAGCATGCTAAAACCTTTCACTTCGACGGGGTCTACAGGATAGCCAAATCCTCACAGGCACCCACCACAGCTCCACGAGACATAATACTAAGATGCCAATCTATGTCTGACAAACTTGGACTAATGGCAGCTATGCAAGGCAACACCCCATTTGAGTTTGAGGACAGCAAACTATCCTTCTTTCAGGATCTCAGCAGAGCCACACTGATGTGGCGCAAGAGCATGCACCCAATCACCAAACAACTCCAAGCAGCAGGAATAGCCTACAGGTGGTCGACACCAGGGACACTCTGGATCACCAAAGACGACAAACACTACAAAGCTACTGACCACACGGAGGGACCAGCGTTGATGGCCGCCCTGGGACTCCTGAACCCTGCACAGATCCCAACAACGAGGCTGGCACCCCAACCAGGGACGACAGGCGCAGATCTTCACATGACACCTGGACCAAGCCGGGGCACTAAAACCTGAACGAACTCTATCTGCATACAGCCTTATAGGCCTTAAGTTTAAAAAGTTTCAATGTTTTATGTTTCATAACTTTACAGTCTGTCATATTCCAACGATTATTGTTACGGGCAAAAGGCCCAAGGGAGCTGACAATCACTGCCACGGTGACACCACCTCCCCCCCCCCCTCCCTGGGGTTAAAGGGAAATGACTGCAGCGCACACACTTCTAGCCTCTGGCCCCATGGGCACAGTTTAACCCAGACGCAACACAGCGACTTTCACACAACTAGACCCAACCTTTAATAGTAGTAACTAGACCAGCGTAACACGCAACCACCCCTAGGACTACATAACACTCTATGACTCCCAGAATATCGCGCACGCTGGAGTACTTTAATGACCACGATCAGATGAGACATGAGACGGGACCCAGACTTGATAGGGGGCAACACAAAGTGAATCCGCAACTGTCACCACAAGCCCCAACCACTCACACCGAGGCCAGGAAACACATAGCTTACCCACGGCAAGTGAGACGCGACAGGGGAACAGAATAGCTCTCAGACATAGCCGCCACTACCCATCCCCCCTCCACCAACGACCCCGCAGTACTCAGGGCGACCTATATAGAAGGGTGTCTATAACCCTAATAGTTCTACACCTCAATCCACTCGTTATAACATTGAGACCGTATATAATTAGAAAAATTTGTGCCTAAAATCTTGCTAACTGTTTATGATAATGTTTATCGTTTGGAGGCTATTGTGGCCCTGCACATGTACTTTTCATTGCACACGAAAAATAAAGAATAAAAAAAAAAAAAAAGTGTACAAAATTAAATATCACATTACATGCCAAACTACCCACATAGTATACAAAATGATATGCCCATGTGGGCTGATATACGTGGGAAAAACGTCTAATGACCTGAGGGAGAGAATGCGTGGACATCGATCGACTATCCGCACAGCACTCAACAGTGGAATAGCGACGACTCCCGTGTCACGACATTTCCTCGAGGCAAGACATAATTTGGCAACTGTACGCTTTATTGGTATAGACCATGTACCCATCTCCCGGAGAGGAGGGGATAGAAACTTGGCTTTACTTAAACGTGAAGCATATTGGATCCATACTTTAGGGGCACTATCACCTAATGGGTTAAATGAGAAAAATGCCCTGTATTGCTTTTTGAATAGAAGATAACAGTGTTGCATATGAAGTATCTGTGGGATATCATGACATTGTGTTCTTATTATGATGATCTTTGTAATTAATATTGTATTAATAAGGTATACATTGTTAGGAGATGTTGTGGTACAAATAGGACATACTGATTTTGTCTTTATACACATATTCTGCCGATAGGCATTAGGAAAGTGTAAGACAGAAAAATCAAGATTTGTTGTTAGTTAACAGGACTAAGGGATATAGTGAGTATTTTTTTGGTTTACGTATTTTTTAGGTTTATGTATTATTATTATTATTAGCTTTCATTTCTTAATGTTATAATTTTGTAAATAGCCTTCTGAGTCAAGCATTGATTGAGTCAAGCATCACCTGGCTAATATTCTGTCTAAATACGTCAATTATGACGTCACCTGCCCTTGTTTTCAATCTTTCACCTTCCAATAGGAATTCTGTTGTAACATATATAATCACGGTTTATTCATTGCATGAATTGTCTTGAGAAAAGTCTACCTGTGACTGAAACGTCGACATTTTTGTATTCTGCACAATAAAGCAGTATTTATTTTGATATAATATTAAGACTCCAGAGTGCTCTCTACTTGGACGCTATATATATATATTTATATTTCCTCCTTTTGGGTCTGACAATCCCTCTATCCCATTAGCCTTTTTAGTCCTATCCAATGTCAGCCAACCACTTAATTTTTTTTACTCATAGTACCACTTTGCAGCAATTGGAAGTTTCATTGCTCAGAAGGTATACAATAAACGTCCTTTCGGCAAAATCCTGATCAGGTCCGTGGAGATCTTATCAATCCCACCAGTTTATATGTTCAATCAATACCTGTATGGGATGTTGCAGTAAATATAATTTGTTTACATCAGTTACATCTATTGTTTTGCACACAAGTATTGAATAAGTCTTAATAGTAGTCAATATTTAATGATGCACACTCAGTCACAAGGAATTGTGTTCTAATAATGGAAAACATGTATACAAATAGGAACTACATGTTACTTTTAAACTATATTTTTCATGTTTACAAATATATTACTATCTGTGTGTATATATATTTTAAAGGGTACCTAAAACGTATGCGGTTTTGAAAGAGCATAACGATTAATCTATACATTGTTCTAGCAGATTTGCTATCAAATATATACATTGGAAGAAAAAGCGACTTGAAAAAAAAAAGGCATTTCATATGCCTGTTAGTTAAATCTTCAACATAGACTCTATGCCGAAGGGATAGATAAGGGAGAGCCAAAGAGTCCTCCCACAGGTGGTCTTTCTACTCTCCACATATGGCAACAACATCAAAACACATCTACATTCAAACGCACAGACCTTATACACAAATACAGCTCTGCATTCAAACACCAACACTACACACAAATACACCCATGCATTCAGACACCAACACTACACACAAATACACCTCTGCATTCAGACACCAACACTACACACAAATACACATCTGCAGTCAGACACCAACACTACACACAAATACACCCATGCATTCAGACACCAACACTACACACAAATACACCTCTGCATTCAGACACCAACACTACACACAAATACACATCTGCAGTCAGACACCAACACTACACACAAATACACCTCTGCATTCAGACATCAACACTACACACAAATACACCTCTGCATTCAGGCACCAACACTACACACAAATACACCTCTGCATTCAAACACCAATGCTACACACAGATACACAGCTGTACTCAGACACCAACACTACACACAAATACACCTCTGTATTCAGACACCAACACTACACACAAATACACATCTGCAGTCAGACACCAACACTACACACAAATACACCTCTGCATTCAGACATCAACACTACACACAAATACACCTCTGCATTCAGGCACCAACACTACACACAAATACACCTCTGCATTCAAACACCAATGCTACACACAGATACACAGCTGTACTCAGACACCAACACTACACACAAATACACCTCTGTATTCAGGGACCAACACTACACACAAATACACCTCTGCATTCAAACACCAATGCTACACACAGATACACAGCTGTACTCAGACACCAACACTACACACAAATACACATCTGTATTCAGACACCAACACTACACACAAATACACCTCTGCATTCAGGCACCAACACTACACACAAATACACCTCTGCATTCAAACACCAATGCTACTCACAAATACACAGTTGTACTCAGACACCAACACTACACACAAATACACCTCTGCATTCAGACACCAATGCTACACACAAATACACAGCTGCATTCAAACACCAGAAATACACACAAACACACCTCTGCATTCAGACACCAACACTATACACAAATACACCTCTGCATTCAAACACCAATGCTACACACAAATACACAGCTGTATTCAGACACCAACACTACACACAAATTAACCTCTGCATTCAGACGCCAACACTATACACAAATACACCCATGCATTCAGACAGCAACACTACACACAAATACACCTCTGCATTCAGGCACCAACACTACACACAAATACACCCATGCATTCAGACACCAACAATACACAAAAAACCCTATATTCAAACTGCAACACTACTCACAAGCACACCACTGCATTCACACACACCTAAACTATACAAACACTACTTCTATATTCAAGCAATCCATTGTGTCATGAAAAAAGTTATGTAAATTGAAAATGGACAGGGTGTAAAAGATGCAACAGATGAAAAAAATCTGACAGATTTACAGGTGATAAAAATATTTGCTGAAAACTAGATGTAAAAGTGCCAGCAACATTTTGATAAATCTCTCCCAAAGTGTACCTGGAATTCTGTTTTTAAATGTAGGGAACTGTGCTATTCAGTCCATGTCTTACTTTTATTCAACTCTTTCTTGCTCACCAACATATGGTTACACGCAGTTATGTAAACAAACATTATGTTGCGCTCGTAAAAGTCCAATGACACCCACAACCAGTATTACAATCTAGACCACAGCTACCCAACAGCCAGCTTTCCACTTATTATAAAACGGTGATGGCAAAGCATTGTGAGAATTGTGTTTCTAAAACATTAAGAAATATACCTGAATCAAATCTTGATTTAAGTACTAAAGGTGCTCTATTGGCATCCAGACCACTTCATCTCAATAAAGTGGCTTGGGTGCCATGTCCCCCTCATTGTAACACTGCCATGAAAACATTGTCATTCTGCATAAATGGCAATATTTTCACTGCAAGTTATAAATACCTCAAGTGTCTGTCACTCTGGCAACTACTAGAGGCGGCTCCACTGAAATTGGTGAATAATACGTGGCTATTTCTATCAGATGGCCTCATAAAAACCATCTGATTGGCGTAGCCAGTGCACACTTGCCTGAAAATTCTTTCCTATATGCATGCCTTGGATTGGCTGAGATCATCGATGACCTCAGCCAAGGAGGCAAGACCTGAGCATTTTACTTCCCTACAATCGTGGGCCAATGACCCAAACATTTATCAGAGCACATAAGTGTTAGGAATATACATTTTGTATTTGCAAATGCTTTGAGAATTAGTAGTTCTTTTAAAAATGTTATCACTAATTGAATCAGGCATTCCATATCAAAGCAGTGTCTGTAATCTCCAGTTTGTTATCTTTATCCCTAAGGTCTTAAAAACATTAAGCAATTGTAAGAGGCCACAAAAATAAACAAACACACAGTCACAAATACTTTTTACCTTCTGTTTTTACATCCCTCTACAGTATGCTTAACAGATTATGCATATAATAATTTATCGAAGTTCTGTTATGCATTGTATAAGAATAAGAATTTCAGTTAAAAAATACATGTACAAAAAAATAAAAATTAAAATAAGTATATTTACAGATTAATATCCATTTCACTTTGGAATGTGCATAGGCATAATAACCAGACTTTTATTAATTATACAAAACAAAACAAAAGTTTTAGCATTTAATTTTAGATTAATTAAAGACAACGAACCATACCTGTCACATGATTTCACTGGTAGAAAATCAACATGATGACTAATTTCCATGTTCTGGGCATATGTACAAGTATGGACATTTCAGCTGATAAACAAGACAGGCTACATTGTGTACAAAATATTGAGATTAGAGCCCAAAACTTTTGGAACACAAAATATTTGAAACAGTTGGCCCAAAAATAAAGAGGGATGTAATATGACAGATTTTTATTTTTTTTAACTCAAATTATTACAATATTATGTATTTATAATACTGGTATATATTATTATAGTGGTTTCTCCCTAGCCATCAATGATCTTTTTCCCCATTAATCATCAGTTGTTTTGGTACCATGGGAAGATCCCCAAATCTTGAACATCTGAACCTATTTTGCCATAATTTTCTCGGTTTTACTCACGGCTCTTCAGTGATATGGAATTTGGACAGACAACTGATCGGCCCACTGCCGGGTTGCAGTGGTGGCTCAAGAACTATTTTAAATTGTTGGGATGTTGACTTCATCAATAGAATTTAACTCAACTCCAAATACCTGTAAATCCCAACACCTCATCGGTTGGACTTTTCATGCTTAAACTTGTCTACCCCCTGACCCAATGAGACATCATAACTTGTTTAACAACATAATCCTATAGCAGCATGGCAAACAAAGGCTCATTTCACTAATGTCCCAAGATCTTGACATGCCCATTGGCTCTCAACAGTTTCTCCAGACCGCCACCAAATGGAAGACAAGGACAACTGCCTGTTATCATTAGAGATTCAGTTATTATATTGCCTTTTCTAACATGCACTTCTCTCAGCTGAATGCTGCAGCTAGACTGATTTTCCTATCCAGTCGGTCCTCTCACACCTTGCCCCTCTGCCAGTCCTTACATTGGCTCCCTGTATCCTATAGGAGTCAATTCAAAGTGCTAACCCATACATTTAAAGCACTGAACAATTCCAGCCCCTCTTATATCTCTTCACTGATCCAGAGGTATGCCCCTCCTCGTACCCTCCGCTCTGCCCGCGACCACCTCCTGACCGCTGCTCGCACCCGTACGGCCAACTCGCGCTTGCAGGACCTCTCACGGGCGGCTCCTCTCCTTTGGAATAACTTGCCTACTGCCATCAGACTCTCCCCTAGTCTTTAATCATTTAAGAAGGGCCTTAAAACCCATCTCTTCAGGAAAGCGTATGGCCTCCCAGAGTAATCTCTCCCTTACATACCTGTCTCTTGCTCTCTCCTATGTGATAGGGCTTTGCTCTCTCCTCCAGCTCTGCTTCACTCCTACTTGATATTTCCTATTAGTGTTGTCGTGAACCCGAAATTTTCGGTTCGCGAACGGCGAACGCGAACTTCCGCAAATGTTCGCGAACCGCGCGAACCGCCATTGACTTCAATGGGCAGGCAAATTTTAAAAACAACAGGGACTCTTTCTGGCCACAATAGTGATGGAAAAGTTGTTTCAAGGGGACTAACACATGGACTGTGGCATGCCAGAGGGAGATCCATGGCAAAACTCCCATGGAAAATTGCACAGTTGATGCAGAGTCTGCTTTTAATCCATAAAGGGCAGAAATCACCTAACATTGACACCTGTCCTCAAAGCCCAGCCCTGATACACACTGACACAGAGCAGAATAGAGACTGTTCCCCCTACATAGGGTCACTTGGCAGATATGGATTGACACCTGTCCTCAAAACCCCTGATACACACTGACACAGAGCAGAATAGGGACTGTTCCCCCTACATAGGGTCACTTGGCAGATATGGATTGACACCTGTCCTCAAAACCCCTGATACACACTGACACAGAGCAGAATAGGGACTGTTCCCCCTACATAGGGTCACTTGGCAGATATGGATTGACACCTGTCCTCAAAACCCCTGATACACACTGACACAGAGCAGAATAGAGACTGTTCCCTGTCCACAGAGACCATGATACACACTGACACAGAGCAGAATAGAGACTGTTCACCGTCCACAGAGACCATGATACACACTGACACAGAGCAGAATAGAGACTGTCCCCCCTACATAGGGTCACTTGGCAGGTATGGATTGACACCTGTCCTCAAAGCCCCTGATACACACTGACACAGAGCAGAATAGGGACTGTTCCTCCTACATAGGGTCACTTGGCAGATATGGATTGACACCTGTCCTCAAAACCCCTGATACACACTGACACAGAGCAGAATAGGGACTGTTCCCTGTCCACAGAGTCCATGATACACACTGACACAGAGCAGAATAGAGACTGTTCACCGTCCACAGAGACCATGATACACACTGACACAGAGCAGAATAGGGACTGTTCCCCCTACATAGGGTCACTTGGCAGATATGGATTGACACCTATCCTAATGATCCCTGATACACACTGACACAGAGCAGAATAGAGACTGTTCCCCCTACATAGGGTCACTTGGCAGATATGGATTGACACCTGTCCTCAAAACCCCTGATACACACTGACACAGAGCAGAATAGGGACTGTTCCCCCTACATAGGGTCACTTGGCAGATATGGATTGACACCTGTCCTCAAAACCCCTGATACACACTGACACAGAGCAGAATAGGGACTGTTCCCCCTACATAGGGTCACTTGGCAGATATGGATTGACACCTGTCCTCAAAACCCCTGATACACACTGACACAGAGCAGAATAGAGACTGTTCCCTGTCCACAGAGACCATGATACACACTGACACAGAGTGTCCGCGTGAAATAGGGCCGCGAGTAATGACGTCACAGGTAGCCTGCCCATAGCAGGGCCGCCACCAGAAATTTTGGGGCCCCTAACTCAGCTCAGGGTCTGGGCCCCCTGGGGCCCGCCTCCAATCCCGCCCACAGGGTCCGCCTCCAAATCCCGCCCACAGGAATACACACAGACACAAAAACACACACTGATACAAAAGGACACAGACACACACACACACACACACAAATACATACTAACAGACACACATACTGAAACAGAAATACACGCATATAGGCATACGTACTGACACACACATACTGAGACATACACACATATACAGACACACAGGCATACATAGTGACAGATAGACACATACTAACATACATACATACAGACACACATGCATGAGGACTTACACACACATACACCGACATCACATACGTACACACAGACATACATTAATTCATACTGGCATACATACATATAGACATACACACACAGACAGTCACAGACATTCTGACATACACACAGACATTCTGACATACACACAGACATACTGACATACAGACATTCTTACATACATACTGACATACGTACAGACATACTGACATACGTACAGACATACTGACATACACACAGACATTCTGACATACGTACAGACATTCTAACATACATACAGACATTCTAACATACACACAGACATTCTAACATACACACAGACATTCTAACATACACACAGACATTCTGACATACACACAGACATTCTAACATACACACAGACATTCTAACATACACACAGACATTCTAACATACATACAGACATTCTAACATACACACAGACATTCTAACATACACACAGACATTCTAACATACATACAGACATTCTAACATACACACAGACATTCTAACATACACACAGACATTCTAACATACACACAGACATTCTAACATACATACAGACATTCTGACATACACACAGACATACATACACAAATACAGCAAATTTTTCTTACCTTTTTTTGCAGGTGGAAGGCTGTGGCTGATGGGAGTCGGCGTGGCTCCTGCGGGCTGCAGGCCTGTCCTTCTTGCCTCCCGCGCGGTGCTGAGGGGAGGGAGCTGGGAGGAAGTGACGGCCACTTCCTCCCAGCAGTACTTTGCGGTTGGGATTTTTTTTTAAGGGGCCCGGTCGCGCTATTGCACGGCCGCAGCGCTGACCGGGCCCCTGAAGATACAGGGCCCATGGGGTGGCCCTAAGTGAGTGGGCCACCCGATGGGCCCCATCAGCATGCGCTACACGTGGGGCCCGGGCGGCCGGGCCCCCCAGGGCCGCCGGGCCCATGACAACCGTTATGGTTGTCACCCCCTGATGGCGGCCCTGGCCCATAGTATCGCATAGGGTGGAAGAGCTGATAGGACATCTGAAACGTATTGGGATGGAGATGCTTAATTGTTCTCCAAAATGCTTGACACCACCCCATAGTGAATCTCTGCAAACTTTAATACCATCAGAGGAGGAAGAATGTGGCAGCCCACTGGGATTATTCGAAAAATTTCAAATTGATGATTTTCCAGACCCTGTGGTTGACATTAGTCCAGATTTACATCTAGTGACCCATGAGGATGTTCCAGGCACTACTTGTGAAATAAAGACAGATAATAAAGTGAATGATCCTTCTCCTTGGGACTTGCACCCTGTCGTTGAAGGTGGAGTAGGCAATGGCAAGAGCATGCTGTGGGTAGTCAGTGCAAACACTCTCTTCCCGGTGAATAATGAGGAGACTAACTATGATGACGTTATTTGCGTTGAAAGTAATGATGCCAGAGATCTTTTGAAACCATATGGAAGGAACGAATTGGTTAAAAGAAAGGCAAGAGACCACCTGCATATAGACAAGAATACGCATAAGAGAAAGAAGAGAACAGGTGAAAAAGAGAAGCTGCAGACTGCCTATCTGCAAATAGTTGAGTTATGTCCTGAAGATGTCCGTGTTACCACAGTGCAGACTCTGTTTGATACACTACTGAGGAGAGTCAGAGAAACCCCAGATCTTCACGTATTGGATGAGTCGGTGCGTGGAGTTGCAGAGAACGTAGAACAAGAAATATTTAAACTTTTCCTGTGTACTGACAGCAGATATAAGAATAAATACCGGATCCTCCTTTTCAATTTGAAGGACCCTAAAAATCAGATCCTGTTCCGTCGTGTGGTCCTTGGTGAAATCACCCCACAGTGTTTGGTTCTAATGAGTGCAATGTAAATGGCTGCACAGGAGCTGGCCAACTGGAGAATTCAAAAGAGAAAACATGCACTGGAACTAATCGAGAAAGAGGAAAGACAGCCATACCAGATTCAGATGACAAAGCTGACACACAAGGGGTTAATTGAAATTGATACCGTGCCCGATCAGAACTTGACCCTAGAGGATCTGTCTGATTCTGTGTGGCAGCCTCAGGATTCTCAGCAGGATTGCATCTCAGAGAAAAGGGACACAACATCCCAACACAAGAGCCACCTTTTAGATCAGGACTGCCTTATATGCAAAGGGCTGATAAACCCCCCAGGTGATGCTGACTTAAGCCAATGGGTAATTACCAAGAAACCAGAGAAAATATGGAAACACCATATAACTAATGGCAATCAACATTCTTCATGCATTGAAAAGAAGAACAAGAAATTGTATGATCCAGATACTAGACTCACAGATCCAGCAGACTCAAGTGTGTGGAAGGGATTCCTTCACATGTTCTCTATAAAGCAGTTTAAAGTTACAGCCACGCCAGAGTCTGGTTATAGCAGTCATCTTTGCCAGGATTTACCAAAAGTGTTAACATCCGAAGGATGCATTTTGCAAGAGTCTGTTTGGGAATATGTGGATCGTATCTGGCCAGAGTGCACCAAGGACATGTGTGTGATCCGACTGAATCAAAGAACGTCAAGTGATGCAGTTTCATATGCTCGGCTGTATTCTTATCTTAATCGGAAGCTGAGATATGCAATCATCAGAAGTCATGGCATGGAGGCGTTCCTAGTGCCTCTACCTGCCGGCCAACCCATCCCTCAAAGATTGCGTCCTTTGGGAGGTCCAGGTTTGGAAGACAACCATCCTATTCTGCTTCTGATCTTGCTTCTTCCAAGCCATCCTTCCTGGACAGCTTATCCCAAAAAATCTTCCAAGAAACATAAAGAAGGTTTGGATATCCCAGATGATATTTTCTCTGACATATTAGCAGATGTTGAACGAGAGGAGAGACAAATGGCCGAGCAAGGGCTCCCTCCTCCAGGTTTCCCAAATTTTGAGCAGTGGAATCAGAATTCTGAGGATACAGGAGAGGAAGTTGGCATGCCTGAGATCATGAATATGCTCCAAAATTTGAGCAATGGCCTTCAGTTCCCAGGAGAATTCTCTGTAATTATAGGAGAGAGTCAGGGTGCTAATATTATGCCACCTCTCCATGTGCCAAATACTGTTCCAGCAGGTCTCCCATATCCATCTTTTCCATTGTATCCAGAAGCAGCCTACCCTGGCTGGCATGGTATGTTGCCCCCTACTCATGCAGTAAATCCATTGTCCATTGACCCAGCCAATCTCTTCTCTTACCCGCTTTCACAAATAATACCACCTAACTTCTTATCTGATCAACATTTTACTGCAGGACCTCAACCTTTTGCATAAATGTTGTAGTTTTGTTATATTTACGTTTTTTGTTTTTTTTTAACTGTTATGTTTTAGCGAAATATTGAAAAAAATACATGTAATGTGCTGAACATCAAAGCTGAAATTTTAATTTGTCTCAGTAAGTTGAAAGCCATACTTTCTATGGGAGTTTCAAATGTTCAATAATTGTTTTCTGAAGAAAGCATAACTGTCTGTTTTTAGCAAGCAACAACCCCATATTAAGCTATTTATTCACTGAACATCTATTTGTACTGAATTGAAAACTGAATGACAAACTGTAGGCAGAAAACGAATGATTTGAATATATTCTTCAAATACCAGAATTTTTTAATTTGTTTTTTAGTTCACTACTATTCTGTGTTTAGTAATGTATAAGTGTGCCAGATGTGACAAGTTTACATAGGTTAATTATAGCCACTGTTATATCTGGGCTACAAATACATGCATTTTGGCAAACACCTCAAAGCCCATGTAAGCTTTGTGTTGTTGAATTTCAGTGATTTCTTTTATGTTGCATGTGTACAGTTGTACTGTAAAATGGGTAAAGCATGGGATATGTTTTTACATTTGTATACTAAAAATTTTAATATACGTTGAAAAAAAAAAAAAAAAAAGGACGCATGAGCCTACAGGCATTGCGCATGAGCGTCCAGTAACGTGGCAAAAAAAATTCCCAGCTCCCCAGAGGCTGTCCTAGCACCCCGGTCATACAAATATTCATTAACAGCTTTTTCTTGTTGGAGCAGGCGGTCGAACATTAGGAGTGTTGAATTCCAACGTGTAGGAACATGTTGTAGGGGCATGTTGTTTCGCCGCTGGATATCGGCAAAGTGAGCCATGGCCGTGTAGGAACGCCTGAAATGGCCACACACCTTCCTGGCCTGCTTCAGGACGTCCTGTAAGCCTGTGTACTTATGCACAAAGCGTTGTACGATCAGATTACACACATGTGCCATGCACGGCACATGTGTCAACTTGCCCAACTTCAATGCCGCTATCAAATTTTTTCCGTTGTCACACACCACTTTGCCGATATCCAGTTGCTGCGGAGTCAGCCACTTTTCCACCTGTGCGTTCAGGGCGGACAGGAGTGCTTGTCCGGTGTGACTCTCTGCTTTCAAGCAAGTCAAACCCAAGACGTGTGACACTGCCGTATCCGGGATGTGGAATAGTACCTGGGGAGCTGGGGGGGTGCCGTTGATGTGGAGCAAGAAGCAGCGGCACAAGAGGACTCAGCCGAGGAGGTTATGGAAGAGGATGGAGTAGGAGGAGTAGAGGAGGTGGCAGCAGGACTGCCTGCAATTCGTGGCGGTGTCACCAACTCCTCTGCAATGCCACGCATTCCTTGCTTGTCAGCCGTCAGCAGGTTTACCCAATGCGCAGGGTAGGTGATATACCTGCCCTGACCATGCTTTGCAGACCAGGTATCAGTGGTCAGATGGACCCTTGCCCCAACACTGTGTGCCAGACATGCCATGACTTCCTTTTGCACAATCAAGTACAAGTTGGGGATTGCCTTTTGTGAAAAGAAATTCCGGCCGGTACCTTCCACCGCGGTGTTCCAATAGCTACAAATTTTTTGAACGCCTCAGACTCAACCAGATTGTATGGTAAAAGCTGGCGGGCTAATAGTTCGGACAAGCCAGCTGTCAGACGCTGGGCAAGGGGGTGACTTGGTGACATTGGCTTCTTACGCTCAAACATGTCCTTGACAGACACATGACTGTGGGCAGATGAGCGGGAACTGCTCAAGGCGGGAGACGGAGTGGCGGATGGTTGAGAGGGGGCAAGAAGGACAGCAGTGGTTGACGTGGCTGAAGATGCTGGACCAGGAGGAGGATGGCGGCTTAGAGTAGGCGTGCTGCTTGTACTCATGTGTTGATCCCATAGGCGTTTGTGATGTGAGATCATGTGCCTACGCAAAGCAGTTGTACCTAGGTGGGTGTTGGACCTCCCACGACTCAGTTTCCTTTGGCACAGGTTGCAAATGGCATCGCTGTTGTCAGAGGCAGACACACAAAAAAAATGCCACACTGCTGAGCTCTGCAATGACGGCATTCTGGTGGTGGACACAGCATGCGTTGATTGGCGTGCTGTCGGGCTGACCCCGGGTGCCGATGCATGCTGTCTGACTGTGCCACTAGCTCCTTGCGACGACCCCCCCCCTGCTTCCAACTCGTCTCCTCCTCCTCTCTGTCTCCCCATCTGAACTTTCGCCCTGTTCTTCTTCTTGCCGAGCGGGCACCCACGTGACATCTATGGACGCATCGTCATCATCAACCGCTTCGCTTGTATCTGACAACTCAGAAAAGGAAGCAGCAGCGGGTA
The DNA here is from genome assembly GCF_036172605.1 of Pelobates fuscus. Classification (NCBI taxonomy): domain Eukaryota; kingdom Metazoa; phylum Chordata; class Amphibia; order Anura; family Pelobatidae; genus Pelobates; species Pelobates fuscus. Next base: position 398,487,048 of record NC_086317.1, read on the forward strand.
CAACATCATCATCATCACACCGTACCTCCATGTGTTTAATGCTGCCTGCCTGTGACATATCCCTGTTATCTACATCCTCTAGCAATAATGGTTGCGCATCACTCATTTCTTTAACCCCTTAAGGACCAAACTTCTGGAATAAAAGGGAATCATGACATGTCACACACGTCATGTGTCCTTAAGGGGTTAAACGGGTGTGTGAATAACTCCTCTGACATACCAAGTAAAGCGGCTGTGGTGCTAGTTTTGGTGGTGGCGGCAGGCGGGTGAGTGCTATCTTGAGAGGTGCCTGAAGCTAAGCTGGAGGAGGATGGTGCGTCAAGGTTCCGAGCGGAGGCTGTACAAGATTGGGTGTCCTGTGTTAGCCAGTCAACTAAGTCCTCAGAACTTTTCAAGTTCAGGGTACGTGGCTTCTGAAAACTGGGCATTATTCTAGGGCAAAAGGGAATCACAGCACCATGACCACGACGGCCCCTGCGGGGTGGCCTGCCTCTGCCTGTCATTTTTTTGGGGATTAGTGGTACTATGCGTGCAAGCTACTGTGAGACCAGATATGATTGGCAATGTGAACTGTAACAGTTCTGCAGAGCACACACTGTAGGCCTGAGACACCCACTTGAAGACAAGTAACTGCTATTTAATCTATAACAGTGAAAAATTAACTTTGGTTTTAAAAGCACGCTATAGAGACACCAGATATGATTGGCAATGTGCACTGGAACAGTTCTGCAGAGCACACGCTGAAGGAAGGACTGACAGAGCCGCTTGAAGACAAGTAACTGCTATTCAATCTATAACAGTGAAAAACAAATTTTGGTTTTAAAAGCACGCTATAGAGATACCAGGTATGAGTGGCAACTGTCAAAGTACGCTGGCAGGGTTGTGCAGGGCACACGCTGAAGGAAGGCCTGACAGAGCCGCTTGAAGGACACTGACTGTCTGCTATTAGCTTACACTGGAAACCTTTTTTCTTTGTAAAAGCACGCTAAAGAGACACCAGATATGATTGGCAACTGTCAAAGCACGCTGGCACAGGTCTGCAGAGCACACGCTGAAGTAGGCCTGACACCCAGACGCTTGCAGACAACTATCTGCTCTTCTATTACAGTGAAAAAAAAATATTTATTTTAAATGTAAAGCTTAACCAATTGTTAAAACAGATATGAGTGGTGGCACTGGGCAAGTAGGCACAGTATCCAATGTGAACCTCACACAGAAGCTGGCAGGCAGGCAACTGCTCTTCTATTACAGTGGAAACAAAATTTTGGTTGTAAAAGCACGCTATAGAGACACCAGATATGAGTGGCAACTGGCAAAGTACGCTGGCAGGGTTGTGCAGGGCACACGCTGAAGGAAGGCCTGACAGAGCCGCTTGAAGGACACTGACTGTCTGCTATTAGCTTACACTGGAAACCTTTTTTCTTTGTAAAAGCACGCTAAAGAGACACCAGATATGATTGGCAACTGTCAAAGCACGCTGGCACAGGTCTGCAGAGCACACGCTGAAGTAGGCCTGACACCCAGACGCTTGAAGACAACTAACTGCTCTTCTATTACAGTGAAAAAAAAATATTTATTTTAAATGTAAAGCTTAACCAATTGTTAAAACAGATATGAGTGGTGGCACTGGGCAAGTAGGCACAGTATCCAATGTGAACCTCACACAGAAGCTGGCAGGCAGGCAACTGCTCTTCTATTACAGTGGAAACTAAATTTTGGTTGTAAAAGCACGCTATAGAGACACCAGATATGAGTGGCAACTGTCAAAGCACGCTGGCACAGGTCTGCAGAGCACACGCTGAAGTAGGCCTGACACCCAGACGCTTGCAGACAACTAACTGCTCTTCTATTACAGTGAAAAAAAAAATATTTATTTTAAATGTAAAGCTTAACCAATTGTTAAAACAGATATGAGTGGTGGCACTGGGCAAGTAGGCACAGTATCCAATGTGAACCTCACACAGAAGTTGGCAGGCAGGCAACTGCTCTTCTATTACAGTGGAAACAAAATTTTGGTTGTAAAAGCACGCTATAGAGACACCAGATATGAGTGGCAACTGTCAAAGTACGCTGGCAGGGTTGTGCAGGGCACACGCTGAAGGAAGGCCTGACAGAGCCGCTTGAAGGACACTGACTTTCTGCTATTAGCTTACACTGGAAACCGTTTTTCTTTGTAAAAGCACGCTAAAGAGACACCAGATATGATTGGCAACTGTCAAATCACGCTGGCACAGGTCTGCAGAGCACACGCTGAAGTAGGCCTGACACCCAGACGCTTGCAGACAACTAACTGATCTTCTATTACAGTGAAAAAAAATGATTTCTTTAAAATCTAAAGCTTAAGCTATTGTTAAAACAGATATGAGTGGTGGCACTGACTGTGCAAATGGGCAAGGCATCCAACCTGACACAGAAGCTGGCAGGCAGGCAACTGCTCTTCTATTACATTGAAAAAAAATTATTTATTTTAAATCTAAAGCTTAACCAATTGTTAAAACAGATATGAGTGGTGGCACTGGGCAAGTGGGCACAGTATCCAATGTGAACCTCACACAGAAGCTGGCAGGCAGGCAACTGCTCTTCTATTACAGTGAAAAAAAAATATTTATTTTAAATGTAAAGCTTAACCTATTGTTAAAACAGATATGAGTGGTGGCTGCTGATTGGCTGGAATGTGTCTGCTGACCGAGAGGCACAGGGTCAAAGTTTGCCCAATGATGACGAATAGGGGGCGGATCGAACTGCGCATGTGTCCGCCCGCCGCGGCGAACGCGAACAAGCTAATTTCGCCGGGAACTGTTAGCCGGCGGACAGTTCGGTACATCACTATTTCCTATCCTAATGTTTCTAATACCCCACCTCCTATAGACTGTAAGCTCATTTGAGCAGGGTCCTCTTCAACCTATTGTTCCTGTAAGTTTTCTTGTAATTGTCTTATATATTGTTACATCCCCCCTCTCAAAATATTGTAAAGCGCTACGGAATCTGTTGGCGCTATATAAATGGCAATAATAATAATAATAATAATAATAATATAAGATTATTTTTTAATATAACTTTTCAAATTATCATAGCTAAAAAAAAATGTTTTATTGTTCTTTATTTAAATGCAGTATCTGGGGGTATACCCCTATGCACTTTATGGAAAATGTTGTATGATGCAACCAGTAGTAGGACACCAGAGGGAACACCATAATTGAGAAATAGAAAAAACAGTTGATGAAGTTTCCAAAAAAATATAATAAAAAAAACCCCATATAAACGTATTGTTATTCTATAGTACCTTTTACAATTTTTTAATGTATATTGCTGAATGACATAGATAAATATCACCATTAGCTATCACAAAATCATCCAACCACTAACCAAACCAGAAACCAAAGACAGGAAACAATCCTCCTTCCGAGCAGTTTTGCTTCTTTTTTAGTTCTCGTCCCATGCTGTCTCTTCCTCCTGTTCCCATGAAATGCCAGACAGGATCTTATGTTATCTGAAGATATTAATGAAGCATAGGGTGTACTGTTACAGCTACAGATGCAAAATTAATACTTGTACAAAAACTAGCTGGTGTCCTATGTGATCTCTGTACTGTAAAGCAAGTAGAGTTTAAAATCAGGTATTTGGGGAGGAATTTTACATATAAAATATAAGTAGTGTGCAAGGGATGCTTATTGGGATCAGTTCATAAAGTTCACCTGTCAAATCAAGCAATATTTTGTGTAATTTTATAGGGCATACAATTTCATGTATCTATGTTGCTAGCCACATTGCAGGCATATTTACAGCTGGAATGTCTAAGTACTATAACCACTTTGTATAATTGAAGTGGCTATGGTGCTTGGTGTCCAATGGCACCATCCTTCCACTGTTTGTTAAAGCAATTTTTGAATGGTTTACCACTGAATGAGAATCCACGGCCCCTGTTGTTGTTTTCATGGCTAAGGTATAGATTACACTGAGCCTTAGCCATCCCACTTCATACCAGCAGGGGGCAGTGTGATAGGGAGAGAGCAGTAAGCTGATGCTCTCAGCCAATAACTGGTACCCATCGCTGCTGGTTTTGTTTAACAGTCAATGAAGGGACAGTGCCAGGGGACTCCAAGCACAATAACCACAACTTCAATTAGATGTTTGTTAATATAATAAGATTATGTATATATTTTATTTTCATTAGTGCTGCAGATGGCCACTGGCACTCTCAGTAAAAATAATAAGAAATCTTCCCCTTGCATCGATTGCCTTTGGTCCGTCCGCCCACATTTAATGCCCCACCAATTGGTATAATGCAGTTAATTAGGGAATTGCTGCCACTGGAGGGTGGGCGTATTCAGACATAAGCTAATGCTGGGGTTAAGCTTGATGGAGGGATAACCTAGGTCAGGGGTGCCCAAAAGGTAGATCCCCAGATATTTTAAAACTACAGCTTCCATGATGTTTTGTCACTGTAAAGACAGTCTAAAGGCATGGAAAGCATCAAGGGAGTGGTCGTTTTACAACATCTGGGGATATAACGTTTGGACACCCCTGACCGAGGGGATTGATTGATCTGGGAACAAGTAAAATGAACTTAAAGGGGCTGGAGAACTGGATTGAGAACATTTAAATGCACTCAATGCTATATAAGCTTGAGGGGGGGGGGGGGGGGGAGTGTCGTATTAGTTGCTCAGATAGTCAGGGCCCAGGTTGTTATAATGTTGGTCACAGTATAGAGTGACACAGTTAATTAATTTGGTTGGATGCTGACTAGTGATGTCCCGAACTGTTCGCCGGGAACCGTTCGCCAGCGAACATAGCTTGTTCATGGCGAACGCGGCGGGCGAACCTATGCGATGGTCGGTCCGCCCCCTATTAGTCATGGAGGTGGGAGGGTCTGGGAGGGAGGGTCTGCTGCTGATTGGCTAGAATGTGTCTGCTGACTGTGAGGTACAGGGTCAAAGTTTACTTAATGATGACGAATAGGGGGCGGACCGACCATCGCATATGTTCGCCCGCCGCGAACCAGCTATGTTCGCCAGCGAACGGTTCCTGGCGAACAGTTCGGGACATCACTAATGCTGACATATCAGAGATCAGTTTAAAGTGCCTATATTTTAGTAGGTAATATTACTACCTTTCAGTGTGGTGCTCAATCCTATTTTATGCACAAAGATCCAAATCTAATATTGTGCATTGGTAGAGTAGATGGAGCAAAAAAACAAACCCAAAATATGGTGATATTGTATAGTTTTTTTTATAGTGTTATGAGCTATGTGTTATTCATAACCTTATTTAACTTACTATTAAAAATTTAACACCAATTTAAATCCCCTTTAGGGGAGTAGAGCTGTTGGGAGGTGGTAAACATAAACTGGCTTACTGTCTGGTATAAAGGAAGTTGAATTGCCCTATTTTTTTATTTTTTATTGTTAATTTTTTTTATTTAAATTTCTTACATGCACATATTTTTTTTAGATAGGTGGTGCAGAACTTGTATTGGCTTAGTCTTTTAGCATCCTAACTTAGATTTCCACACCTGAGTCAATTTTAATTTATCTTATTTGGGTCAAGACCTCCAGTGTCTGGATTTTACACAGATCATTCCATTTGCCATCAATCATGTTTATTACGTACTCTCAACCTTGTATACCAGACAGGCTTAGAAATCTTTGACAGGAAAAATAGTCAGTCATTTGGTCAGATAGTCACCAAACATGGATCTCAGTAGCGGTACCTTTAAAGAAGACATCATGTGTGCATCCCAGGGTCTACTACAGTAACATGACCTATATCAAGTGATGACAATGCTGACAATCACAATAAAAGTTTGACACCTGCAGTGAATAGTTATTCCTCTGTGAAATATACGAACATTAAAGGGGAACTGACACTTCTTTGAAATTTACACATTGAAAAAAAATATTTAAATCAACTATAGCAATTTTTAAAAATTATTTTATGAGATGCTTGTATTTTTTTTTAACATTCATAGCAAATACCATATTTACTCAAATTTAATGCGCATTCAAATTTTGAAACCTGGAAGCCGAAATTTTTTTGTCGCTGATTAATGTAATGCGCATTAGTACAAGAAGATACTACCATACAACATATAGGTCGATAAGCAAGGATTGCCCTCTGACCGGAGCGAAATTCACAGCCAAAAAGGGGCAAGGTACAGCTTTACTGTACACACAAACCAAGTCTTGCAACCCTGTGCAGTGAATTTGCATTGTATGCCCTTTGTATTTAATGCACCATTCATACTTGAATCTAATGCGCCATCAAATTTTGGAGACTTTATTTTGCCAATAAAGGTGCACATTAGATTGGAGTAAATATGGTATCTAGCAAATGACATCATAATCTGGTTCAGACAAGACAAAACCAGGGCAGTCATTGCAAATGAAAATGAGAAACAGAAAAACGTTGTTTAATTTCTCCTCTTCTCTCTATGCTTTCGCTATGCTTATTGCCAGGTGAAAGGACAGAGTTGACTTGTAACAATAATTGACTGAGAGCTAAGATGGAGGTTCCCAGTTGCAGGATAAAGGGGCGTGGTTTTCATCATTTAAATGTATTCATCACACCTAACAAGAACTTACTTGTTAAATATAAAAATAAATAAGCATAATATATAAGTTATGAGAAGAAATAAAAGGCAATGTATTAATCTGTAAGAATAAACTGACTGGCCAATTTGTAAATCACCAATCTACTAACATTTTACTCTTGATTTTTGTTTAGCTGTTACTTGTCATCCAGTAAATACACGTTGGTTTCCAGAGAGAAAAATAATAATAATTTATGCTCAGCAGCAGAGACACAAAAGGATTTACAGGGTACTTTGTACTGGTGATAAATATAGTGTGGGAACTGGATATATTAAAAAAAGACCATGGTAAGTACATTTTTTTTCTGATGTCGAATTTCCTATCCCTCCATGTAGGTCAGTGCCCACAGAACATTTAAAAATAGTGTAGACAGACATAGACTTTATACTATTATATTTTATTTATAAAGCCCCAACATACTCCGCAGTCCATAATGCTAGAATATAAGGTTTAATGCAAGAATTTTAAAATGTGCCTAGAAGGTACAAAGTTAAAAAATTAAATGGATATGCCTCTATTTTTGTGCACATGATTGTTTTTATTTCAATGTTAAATAAAGCAATTTTGAAACAAATAATATAAATATGCATTGTTTTAACCCCTTGGCTTCTAGTCCTGTAATTTCTGGTGAAATTCTTAAATATCTTTTGAAAGCTGGTGTAGCTAGGACAAACCAGTTCTGTGAGAATCATTCAACATTATCAAAAGGTAGTATGTGAAGTGGAAGAAACTACTGTCTCCATTGCCTGCATTTTCTATACCCCAGGGGCTTCTGCTTGCCCTCCTACCTCCCCTTCTCCTCTGTGCACAACATCTCTAGCAGTATTGGCAGTCAGTAACTGCTGCCCTTAGTCAAAATAACCATTTTAAAAGGATACTATAGTCACGAGAACAACTACAGCTTATTGTATATGTTCTGGTAAATTTAATCATTGTTTTCAGAGAACATGCAGTGTTTACATTACAGCCTAGGGATACCTCCACTGGCCACTTCTCAGATGGCTACTCGAGGTGCTTTCTAGAGCAGTGCTGCACACATTCAGTGGCTCCACCCCGTGCATGGAGACACAACTTTCCTCACAGAGATGCAGACATACACAAACACAATTACAGACTTATACACAATCACAGTTTAACAGTTCACCAGGAGTTGGAGCCCAGTTGCAGATTAAGGGGAAATCCAAAGGCAGGGTCAGATGAGAAGCAGAAGTCAGGGCTGACAGCAGAGTAACGTAGTCGGTAAAGCAAGCAGAGGTCAGAGTCCAGGAAGTCAGTAGTGTAGCAAAGATCTGGCAGGAAAAAACCAAACAGGCAAAATGACCAGAAACTAGGTATTAGGCAGGGCTGGCTTTTACAACCTGCTAATTAGATGCAGCTGACCCTAATTGGAAAAGGGCTGCAGGTGGATCAGTATTGCTCATTCCAGGCAAGGGGTCAGGAAGCAGAATAATGCAGAGAGCTACTGAAGCCCTCTGGTGGACAGCACGGCAGAGAACCTGGTTGGGATGCTGGAGCTGTGAGTTCAAACCCAGCCCGGTCTCTTAAAGGGGTGGCCACACCTTGCTGTCTGGAGGGTTCAGAATAATGCAGAGCGCTACTGAAGCCCTCTGGTGGACAGCACAGCAGAGAACCTGACTGGGATGCTGGAGCTGTGAGTTCAAACCCAGCCAGGTCTCTTAAAGGGGCAGCCACACCTTGCTGTCTGGAGGGCTCAGGGTGTACCGTGACACACAGACACACATAATTAGGCATACACACAAATGTATCATACATATTTAATAAGTAAGAGGTTCACCAGCCTGGTTGCTGCTGGGATCTATGTGCTTGTCCTGCAGGACAAAGACAGTCAGATGCACACAGTTATACACATATACAGTCACTCGCACACAATGTCAGACAGATACAGTTGCACACACTCTCTCACTTAGTGACAGTATGGGCTGGATGAGTGGAGTCACTGAAGTCCCTCCTTCCTGCAGCTCCACCCCCACAGCTGACTTGGCTCCACCCCTAACTCTCCCCAAAGTTCTCCTGGTGTGTGTGTCAATCACACAGCTCACAGCCCTGTTGGCACCCCCCTACCCTGTGACACCTGGTCTCCCCAGTATGCCACTTATTAATTGTATATAAGCAAGACAAAATCAACACATAATTTGCTGAATCTGTAAAGCTATAATAAAGTTATCCTAATATTTTTAATGGCCCATGTCAGTTGCCTCCCCCTGCTACCTATAGAATGTTTGGGTGGATTAATCTATAGCATGTTTTTACACTGATTTTGTAAGAGGTACCAATAAATATAAGCTTAATATTATCAATAATTTTTGTTTTCATCCATGTATTTTTAGTGTTCTAGATTACACAGCTGGTAAGCTAAAAAATAATTTAAGATTGAACTGTTGGCACATGACAGGAAGTTTCAAACATTATGCTTTGAAAATAGCAAACCATAACCTTTCTCTGACTTATTTCATGATCCAGTATTTTCCTGGCATTCGTTTTTTTGTTCCAAAAAATCTCCAGGCACCAATAGTACATAATAAGGATGTATTTATTTCAAAGGGGCCCATAATGTCATGGGCAACCCTTGTGGCAAATGTTAGTCCAAGTCATTTATCATGTAATTATCATTAGTATCATCTGGGGTAGTAATTAGAGTTGAGCGAACCCAGACTGTAAAGTTCGGGTTCGTACCGAACATTACGTTTTTTGGACCCAGCACCCGAACACGGACATATCACTGTATGCACATTAGAGGTTCAATAACATATACCTCCTAATGCCCCCATACTGCTATAAATGCCATTATACATATACCAACACTTCTTGGACGCGTGAGATAATAGTGGTTCCGAATGTTTCCTTTTTTTTTGTTGCAAAAAACTAAAAAAAGATGCACCTGGAATTGCAAGTTACACACAGAGTTATTCACTAAACTAAACCGGTGAAAATGGCTAAATTCTAACCGGAATGGCAATTCTTATATTTACTAAAGCCAAATCCAGTTGGACTTCAGTCTGTCCGAGCAAATCTGCAGCAATCTACTAAATAAAAAACAGAGGGGATTAAATTACTGTCCCCTCCTGTCCCTACCCATGGTCTATGGCATGGTGCTACTTACCCTAGTGTCCGACCAATAGGCGGCAAGTAGAAGTCATAATTATAATCTTCAGCAGGGGACCTAGTGTCTCCCACCCAGTCCCCACCCATTGGCAGCAGGTGGGGGCTCTAAATTTAAATGCATTTAAATGCCCATTAAAAGAGCTCTATGCTTTCTTAGCACAAACCTCATGACTAATTCTGGGCCCACTAGAAATGTCCCCATCTGATAGAAGGGAGACCCAGGTATTACATTTTTCAAATTCAAATGGTGGTGGTAGCGCATAAGGGTTGTGACCAGGGAGGAAAGGACTAAGGCCAGGCCTGACCTTCAATGCCTGACATATCCTAATAATACAAGAATAGTTAAAGGGACACGCAACTGCCCAATGCCCAAATACAACGTAAATAAAAATCACTGTTTAGCAGTTAGCAAATATACTCCAAACGAAAACTTACATGCATTTAATTATGCATTTTTTTTTTCATTGGAGTTATATCTAAAAGCAGCTTGCAAAAAATACAGATTTCTATTTCCTCTCCTCATGTGTGCCTTGGCTGTGCCTCGACTGAACTGGATATACCTTTAATATGCTTTATAAAAAACAATGATGCATCAAGTAAAAAAAAAAAGGTTAACACAAGTTATAGGTGATGTTCAGTAGTTTCTTTCAGTGGTATAATTTATAGAGAGGGGAATGTTCCACTGTAAAATATGAACTAGAATGCTCATGAAGAGGAGATGAGCCTCAACCTATTGCCGTTTTCCCTGGATAAACATGTAAGATAATTTCAAAGCCCAAAACAGTAGACGGATGCTATTCTGCCAGTTTTTTTAAATAAATATCTATGTAACCTCTGACTTCATTCTAAAACTCTGTAGTTAGTTTATTTGTCGTCCTACAGCTGTGATCTTCATAAACTGACCCCACCTCCACAGAATGCCCTAATGCCCTATAAACTAAGATCACAGCCTGAGATCTCATCTTACTGAGAGTACAATTTCCCATAAAATACTTTGTAATTCTGAGTCATCTGAAGTAAAAGTGGCTCTTGGAGTCAAAACAACTGCAACTCCATTTGGGTTGGAACATCCTTCTCTAAATCAGTAACTGGTAAAAATATTGACTACCGTATATCTTTAGTAAACAGTAATGTGTTATTATCATGCTTAAAGCCAATCTTTCTTAGTTACATTGAGGTACCTTCAATTGGGAGAAAGTCACCCGTAATGTCTCCACTGCAAACTCTCTTTTGATTGGTTGCTTACACCAGCGGTCCTATTTCCACTTTTCATTGTGCCCTGGCTGTGCCTTGTCTGAAACCGATTGTGATGTAATTTGCTAAATTTTTTACATCAATTTCAATGAAAACAGAACCTAATTGGATGTTTCATTCAGTGATGTAAGTTCTAGGAAGTGAGACTTCTCCTTTAATTTTGTAGCTTTATGTATTCATTTAGTTTATTTTACGAGTGCATTTTGTATTTTCAAATTTGTAACAATTACAAAACATATTTGTGCCATAAATATGTTTAAATGAAACGAGACGATGAACTTTTTTTTAAAGATACGTTTCTTTTTATAAAGGGCAGGCGGTTTTCATTTTCAGTAGCTCTCGACGTACAGAGAAAACACTGTGTGGTTTATAAGTATCCTTTCTTTTTCTCCCCTGTCTGATTCGGTTATCAGATGTGGCTTTGATCTTATTGGATCACTGCATAAATATAGCTGATCAAGGGCTCGATTGTACATTCAGGGCTTGTTTTATCTTCATTCTGAGAATCTAGCTCAAATCCACATAGGCGTTTTTCACTTGACTTGTTTTATCAATTTTCAGTGAAGAAGTGGGACTTTTCAGTGTAATAGCAATGACCGAAAACCACTTGCCAAATCTGATATCCCAGCTGTAGCCGGATTCTATTACCGGGGGTGATCATGCAGTGCATCTGCTTCCTTTTCTTTCTGCCTCATCAGTTTAATGGTCTTGCATTAATGCATGTACAGGTTTACAGAAGTGAAATATGAGTTTACAGAGGAGAAAACTATTTAATGTCATAGTATGCTAAGGTAAATATCCCACATTTATATTTAGCACATAATGTTACTTTGCCATAAGACACCTGCTACATCTGGATATCTTCTAATGTTGAAAAAGTCTTCAGCTCTCCCTGATTCCCTGATAAAAAGTTTTAGTATTACATAGTTACATAGACTGAAAAGAGACATGCTCCCACCAAGTTCATCTTTTCTCGCATCTGTTTTTCCTGTTGATCCAAAAGAAAGCAAAAAAAACCCAGTTTGAAGAACTTTTACATTTTGCAACAAACCAGGAAAAAAAACAACCTTCTTGACCCCAGAATGACAGTCTGATCTCTCCTTGGATCAATAAGCTATTACTCCACATATTAAAAATGATATACCTGATTATTTTGTTTTTTTTGCAAATATTCATCCAATTACTGTTTAACAGACTCTGATAAAACCACCACTTAAGGCAGACAATTCTACATCTTTATTGTTCTTACTGTTTAAAAAAACCCTTTGCCTTAGGCTAAATCTCCTTTCTTCCAGTATAAATATGTGACCTTGTGTCCTCTTTATGAACAGATTTCCAGACAATATTTTGTGTTGACCCCAAATATATTTGTATAATTCTATCATATTCCCCCTGAGGCAATGTTTTTCTAATCTAAACAGATTTTAATTTGTTAACCTCTCTACAGAACAAAACATTCCATTCTTTTTATTAATTTTGTACCCCACCTGTGCACTTTTTCTAGTGCCATAAAATCCTTTAGAACTGGTGCCTAAAATTGCACAGTATATTCAAGGTGTGGTTTTACTATTCATTTATAAAAAGACAAAATTATATTTTCATTTGAGAATCAATGCCCCTTTTTTATACATGATCATACCTTACTGGCATTAGCAACTGCTGATTGAACTTGCATATTGTTTAGTTTATAACAATCCCCAAATCCTTCTTGTGTGTTGTTACCCCAATTCACCACCGTTTAGGGTGTAAGTTGCCTGTGCATTCTTTAACCTAAAGTGCATAACTTTGCATTTATCTACATTAAATTTAATCTGCAATTGGAGTGTCCAGTCCCCCAATAAATGTAATTCCTCTGCAGCAAAGTAATATCCTGCTCACGTTGTATTACTTTACAGAGTTTTGTGTCATCTGCAAACACTAAACCATGACTTTCAATGCCTATTTCAAGATAATTTATAAATATGTAGAATAAGCAGTCCCAGAACAGAACCCTGAGGAACAACACATAATTTGCCCTGCTTGAAAATTTGCCATTAATGTCATCTCTCTGTATGCTAGCTTTAAGCCAATGTTCTACCCGAGAACATAAATTTTCATTCAGAACAGTTTTGTTTAGTTTGAGAACACTAACTTATTGTGCGGAACCGTATCAAATGCCTTGGCAAAATCCAAGTAGATCACATTCACTGCAACACAATGTTCTATACTTCTACTTACTTCTTTGTAGAATGCAATTAAGTTAGCTTGACATGACCTATGTTTCATAAACCATGCTGAGTTTTGCTGAAATCAATGTTCTTCCCAATAAATTCCTGAATATTATCCCTTAATAACCTTTCAAATACTTTTCCACCCACAGAAGGTAAGTTCACAAGTCTATAATTTCCAGGCAAGATTTTGAACCCTTTTGAATATAGAAACCATCTCTGCCTTCCTCCAATCCTCCAGTACAATTCCTGAAAGAAAACAATTCTGAAAGATTAAAAACAGGTTTACTTATTTCAACACTTAGCTCCTTAAGTACTTGTGGATGAATGCCGTCAGGTCCCAGAGTTTTGTTTAAATTAGCTTTCTTTTGTTGCAGCAAAACCTTGCCTTGTGCCATCCAGTCACAATTTTTCTGGATGTTTTTTTTGCAGCAATCATTGCATATATCTTGCCACAAGTTCCTCTAATATACACTGAGAAAAAATAGTTATTTAAAATGATTGCCTTTTCCTGGTGTTTATTAACTGCATTAGCCCATCTCTCTTTTTTAAGTGTACAAATGCTTTCATTCATTGTTTTTTTTATAGATTGTATGTACTTGAAAAACAGGGGGATTGGTTTTGCTTTCTTTGACTATTATTCTCTCATTTTCTAGCTTAGCAAAATTAATTGTCTTATTGCATGCATTATTTTCTTCCTTATATCTCTGACGCCTCTGATTTGTCTGATTAAAATGCTTTAAATGCAATTTTCTTATATTTTATATACTGGTTTTCTTACTTACTAAGCCATATTGGTTTTAATTAGTTTATTTTATATTTATTACCCAATGGTACATACTGAGAAATGTACCTTTCTAATTTGTTTGAAGATATTCCATTTATCGTCAGTGTTTTTTTCACTAAAGAGTTAATGCAGTAAAACAGGAAAAGGTTGTGCCAATTATGAACAAATGTGTTTAAAATATTAAAACACTGGGGAGCGGAGCTAGCTAGAAAACCGGAGCGGATGTCATCTCTCTCAGCTCCCGGCAACTTCAAGATAGTCTATCACATATCTCCTGACACAGGGGCCATCCGATCTGGGACCTCAACCCTGACGCAGTGATGGTTTCTGCACCCACTGATGCCCTTCTTTCAGCCTCCAAAAGCCGCAAGATTGACGCGCAGGCTCAAGGCATTAAAAGCACCGGCCTATTCTAGCTGGGACTCACTCCCGAACTACGCAACCGACACAGCAGCACACCTTCATAACTGCAGACATCCCCACTACTTCAGCCATGGGGTGCAAAACCCAAAAGCCTACACAGAGTCTTGGAATAGCAGCTCCATGCTTCAAAACCAGCCGCAACCCAAAAAGGCAGTGAAGCTAAGTGCAGACATGCCAGGCCCCTCAAACCTGCCAAAATGCAGTGGGACACTTATTTCCCAAGAACTAGGCCAGGCAATTGCTACCCACCTTGATGCCCTCACTGGGAACCTAGCTACCAAACAGGACATACAAGCTCTCCTGCTTGACATACAATAGCTTTTAGCTACAGACATGGCAGTGGTTACAACTGAGGTTCAACATGTCACAGATCGGGTTAAGGCCACAGAGGAAGATGTAATGGACATTCGCACGGAGGTATCAAACATAAAGGACTCCCTTCTAATGCTCCAGTCCAACCACCATGTATTAGCTTCACAATTATTAGCGCTTGAAGACAGCCAAAGGCGAACCACGTTATGATCCGTGGCGTGCTGGATTTCATCACAGCTGAGGAACTACCTCATTACCTCTGGCGACTTGTGGCCTCTGTCTTACCCCCTCAGATGGCTGCTCAACCTCCCAGGACAAGATACACCTCTTTGCAGCCCTTAGGGGCAAAACACCATTTGTGTTTGAAGACTCCCATGTGTATTTTTACCAAGACCTTACCTGAGCTACCCTGCAATAACGCAGGTCCCTTCGTCACATCACACACACCAGCTGCATTCCGCAGGCATCACTTACCGATGGGGGATACCTAGATCTCTACTGGTAACACACAACGGAACTATGCATAGCCTTAGCTCTGTTACTGAGGCTACAGCACTCCTGACAGCACTGGGACTCTCTGCAACAACCTCCACTACTCCACTCCCAGCAACTTCTGACACCTGGGACCCTGCCAATGTAGTGCCTTTTGTGCCAAGGGTTAGAGGAGCAACAGCATTTACCACCTGACTACACATGCTGTCTTTGTTTTTTTCTTTTTGTATAGGAATATACTTCAGGTTTTGTTTTGGTTTCTGTTGTTACTCCCGAAATAGCCATTGAGCTTTGTGTTAATCTAGAATCAGGTTAACACAAAGCCCAATGGCTATTTCAGGAGTAACAACAGAAACCAAAACAAAACCTGAAGTATATTCCTAGATCACCTGGTAAATTCCTATAGCTACATACCCGTTTTCTAGAAACTACCGGTATTTCCTTGACCGTAAGATGTTAAGATTCATTATAGGCTTAAGTCTTCTCCTGCTCCACCCCTACCTCCCCCTTGGTTAGGGGCATCCTAACATGAAAAAAGCAACAACTCAGTGTTGCCATGGCAAATGTTAAAGTTGGATATTGCCTCATGCACACCACCAATGGCTCACTAGATTAGATTGAGTTCAACTACCACTTGTCAGTCGTATGCCCAGAATCCCTATTAATGTTTTGACCAGCCGGGTCGGTCACCAATTTATGTCCAGAGCACTCATTGGTTAGCACAGTGAAATACCTATTCGTTTCTCTATATGTTCTTGCATAACCTCAGGTCTAACAAGCTAGACAGTAGCCTAGCCTAAACCTAGACCATGATATATTTTCCAGTGTCCAACACATGCTACCCACATTTAATCTGTGCCCATATTTACAGTACCCCATGTCTGAGAACCATCAGCGGGCATAGTGACTACCGTGTTTGTTCTTTGTTGTTTTTATTTATTTATTTATTTTATTATGATCCATGTATAAAAATGCAATGTTGCTTGCAAGCGTTTTTATTGTAAAATTGTGCAGTCTTATCTCAGGCCACACTATTGTTTACTCGGAATTGCCAGTATCTGCTGTTGTGACATTACTGGCATGTCTGTATTTTTTCTGTGCACCAAAAAAAAATATATAAAAAGTCCAACGTCAGTGTATAAACCTGCAAAGTTAGTAGTCAAATCCCATAGTGGAGTCTTTTCGTCCTTTTCTATAGGAATACCGGATCCAAAGTTTCTTAGGAACTGTATAGATATACAAAATAAAACAAAGAAGAAAGCCAATAGTGCAATATGTTCCGATATTTTGTGATCCTTTTAAAGTGCAAATCTTATGTGGCCCTACTCACGTTTTATAGACCAGTCTAGTCCGATTCCCCTTGCTGAACTACTGTTCACTCTATCGCAATCTATGTTAGGGTAAAAAAATCTCCAATAAGTAACGTGTTACCATTTTGTGCAGCTTTCTCAATTTACTCAGATGTTCTTCCTCATCAATATCCCAATAATTGGGTACTATTCTTTTGCCCCAAGCAGATATCTACCCATAAAGCTTCCACATTTTCCTCGTCACATTCCTCTTGCTTAATATTTGGCTTTAACTCGTGGTTGACATACAAACCACCCTTCCTGTTTTTTCTTTCTATCCTAAATAATGTGTACCCATTTAAGTTAACTACCCAATCATGTGTCTCATCCCACCAAGTTTCCGTTATGCCTATTATGTCATATTGCTTAGTATACGCTATTGCCATTTTGTTATTTAGGCTCCTTGCATTAATAAGCATTCTTTTAATATTATAATGAGTCTCTTGTACTTTATGTGAATTTGTATTACTATTACATACCTCTGCTGTTCTGATCTTGCCCCTAAACCCATCGCCACCCCCTTGTACTGAGCTAAGCCCTTCTCCTTTCTGTCATATCTCCATTTTGTATATTTTTGTGACCAATCCCTTTCACAGCTATTTTTAAATCTCCTCCAACCTGCTAGCCATCCTGTTACCCAGCACAGCAGGGTGCAATCCATCACAGCTATAAAGAGTGTACCCAAGCGCAAAATAAGCCCAGTGCTCTAAAAAGAAAAAAAAATATTTTCTTCACCATTATTTTTGCCATGCATTAAGCTCACTAATCTCCCACTGCCTTTCTACAGTAGCGTGTGGCATAAGTAATATTTCTGACAATACTACCTTGAAGGTTATTTTCTTCAGTTTACTTCCTAATCCCCTGATCTCATGCTTTAGAACCCACCTCTTTTCCTCTGACTTTGTCATTGGTTCAAACATGGACCATGACAGCCGAGTCATCCCCAGCCCCTCCCAATAATCCATCTACTCTGTCAACAACATGCTGGACCCGAGCATCCAGGAGACAGCAAACTGTCCGGTTGAGACAATCAAATTGGCAGATTACCCTTTCTACATAATAATAGAGTCATCTACCACCACAGCCTGTCTAACCTTAGTTACATTCTCAACCCCACCCGTACTAGGCAGGATGTTCCCTTGACTGTTACAAGGAAGAGTTACCTTAAGTACAGCTACTCCTGAGCTGAAGCTCCCAACATCTTCACTAGCTAAACTTTTCCTTTTCCCTCCCCCCTGCTACCACGTCACACTGTTACCCAGCTGTCTTATCTCCTCCTACTCCACTAAAAGTCCCCACTAAACTGCACAGTGAGCAGCAGACCCATTCAAAATTTGCTTTTCCAGATCTCCAATACAAGCCTACATGTAGCTACAGTGAGAGAAAAAAATTTATTTGATCCCCTGCTGATTTTGAATGTTTGCCCACTGACAAATAAATTATCAATCTATAATTTTAGTGGTAGGTGTATATTAACAGTGAGAATAACAAAGAAAAAACAAACAAAGTTATCAATTAATTTGCATGTCAATGAGTGAAATAAGTATTGGACCCCTTCAACTTAGTACTTGGTGGCAAAACCCTTGTGGCAATCACAGAGGTCAGATGTTTCTTGTAGTTGGCCACCAGGTTTGCACATATCTCGGGGGGGGGGGGGGGGGGTTTGTCCCACTCCTCTTTGCAGATCCTCTCTAAGTCATTAAGGTTTTGAGGCGGACGTTTGGCAACTCGAACCTTCAGCTCCCTCCACAGATTTTCTATGGGATTAAGGTCTGGAGACTGGCTAGGTTACTCTAGGACCTTAATGGGCTTCTTCTTGAGCCACTCCTTTGTTGCCATGGCTGTGTGTTTTGGATCATTGTCATACTGGAATACCCATCCACCACCCATTTTCAATGCCCTAGCTGAGGGAAGGAGGTTCTCACCTAAGATTTGACGGTTCATGGCCCTGTCCATGGTCCCTTTAATGCGGTGCAGTTGTCCTGACCCCTTAGCCCCCCAACGCATAATGTTTCCACCTCCATGTTTGACCGTGGGGATGGTGTTCTTGTGGTCATAGGCAGCATTCCTCCTCCTCCAAACACAACGAGTTGATTTGATGCCAAAGAGCTCAATTTTGGTTTCCCAGTTCTCCTCTGAATCACTCTTTTTTCCTTCACTGTATATGTAACTAAGCATAAAACGATCATTAAAATCTTATCTTGATTTAATTTGGTGGCATAGTATGTAATTGTAGACAAAAGTACTTGTAGACAAAAGTACTTCCTAGAAGAAAACTCTAACAGGGAGTACAAAAAAAAGGGGGTTATAGATGTGGCAAAAAGGGCATAACCCTACACATAGCACAAATTAAAGAAAAAATGGGGAGAAATCACCTCGTACAAAGATCCTCCTCAGAACACCACCCCTAAAGAAATGTGTAAAGGCTTACAAAAAATAATAAACTTTATTGAAAATCCAAAATACACAAAATAACTAAATAATAAAAATAAAAATCAAGAACTAGGTACTGATAAGTAAATTGGCTCCCAATCACTGCCTGGAAATTCTATGGTAACATAAATAGGTTTCTTACAAATGTAGCAATCCAGCTCAAAATATATATTATAAATGATAGAAACACTGTTGCAATGTTAACTCACAGAAACCACAACTTGCAGATAATCAGTAGGTGCCAAAAAAGGCAGTGTGCTGTGCTTCAATACATAAACCAGAGGGCAGAAAAGGATAAAAAGTCCCCCATCATAAGCAAACTTTATCTAAATAATCTATAATAGATATAGAAGGCCATACCATAGAACCGTAAGAAATCGAAAGGACAGAGAAGAGCATATAGGGAAAAACAAAGGGAGAAGAGTAATCCCCAGTGGGGTCCAAAGTAGAAACTGGACACCTCAACTATAGATAACCAAATGCCCCTACTAACACAGAGACCGCCCGACCAGGGTCTCATGAAAGCACAGCACACACTGCATATTCAGTACACTAGAAAAATAGTAAAATCAAAGCTAGCAGCATCGGAAAAGCCCGACCCGCGTTTCGGCGGTCTAACCGCCTTTCTCAAGGGCCAACAAAAAAGATTTGTTTATGTCACCATAGAATTTACCAGGTAGTGATTGGGAGCCAATTTACTTATCAGTACCTGGTTCTTTTGATTTTGATTTTAATTATTTAGTTATTTTGTGTATATTGGATTTTCAATAAAGTTTATTATTTTTTGTAAGCCTTTACACGTTTCTTTAGGGGTGGTAGTATGTAATTGGTTCCACAGTGTGAATAGCTGCACTTTACTATAGCGCCAACTATATCACACACTTTGTATATTTTGTGTAAATCAATCACTGTCTGCTGAGAAAATACAAAACTACTCCTCGATCCAGACAAGGGTAATTGAGGGTTTAAAAGTAAGGCATATATTACATGTCATTCAGACCAATTGCTTTTACACTTTATTATGTATATTTTACAGTGATGTAGGACAAATTCCACAGCGCTGTACAATGGGTGAACTAACAGACACATTTTGCAACAAAACAAGTTGGATGCACAGGAACAGAAGGTGCTGAAATTCATGCTCAAACAAGCTTACATTTTAGGTGACAAAATATTATGCTCAGAGCCATGAAGAGTTGCTAGACAATGATAAAGTTTGCAGCCCACTTGTGTGCCATGTTACTGCCTTAAATAATAATTTTCTTAGGTGGTTAAAGGGCTTGACACATGTTCTGTGAATCTTAGTTCACCAAACCTTCCCTGGATTTGAAGAGTTGAATCTGTTTCTCCACTATCTACCTGTTTGTAGCTGCTTGTAAAAATAAGGTGTAAAATAATAGGTGAATTTTCCAACAGTTAAAAAAAGAAAGTGTTTAAACCAGTCTTGTGAAATCATACGCAGTTTTAAGAAACACCCAGATACAGAGACATTGGAACACACTGTTCTACTTAGGCACACATACCGATATACACCAGTGCTCTCACAGAAACCACATTCTGAGCAATGCATAGTTAAATATAGATATGCACAGTCTACCACTCAGAACAAACCTGATTATAGCTGTTTATTACATTCTACAAGACAGCCAAAGAGGAGTGTGAATAACTCTGTTCAGATCTGAAAGAACAGAAATACAATTATATTGTTCATTTTGGCCAGGGAAGGATCTTATTTTGCAAGTTTTCTTGAAAATTCTTTATATCCATTAACACCTGTAAATTGAATGATTTGTGTCCAGCAATAAATTTTGCTATCAGTTCAGTTTAATAGCCCCAAAACTGTGGAATGTCCTGGAGAAAATGTGACAGTTGGCAGTTATATGACTATGAATCATATATTTTATGTTAAAAGTGTCCCTTGCTATAGACGATTGCCAGCGTGATTTATTGGAATGGCTTTCACAGGAGCACAATTCATTGATACAATATGAGTGCACATATTCTAGAGTGATAATGTATAGTAATTATCATGCAGACAGCCACAAAAATAAAATTTTCTGCTTGGGAAAAGTTTCTGCTTTCTCTGAAGTCCATAGTAGGCAATTCAATCAACAATGTATGGCGGTTTTGCTGTCAAGGTCATGCCCCTAAATTCTTACTGCTTGCTTCTTTGCATTTTAGAACTATGTTTATGTAGCCATAGCCACGCCTCCCTGTCTGTGACTCACACAGCCTTCATGAAAACAAAGTTTCCTTTTCAATCAGATCTTACAGCACTATGTGTTTACTTTAGAAGTTATTCTTGTCTCCTGTCTTCTTAATTGAAGTTTAATCACCCACAGGAGGCTGTATACAACCCTCGGAGGCAATTAACAGAGTAGGCTGTAGTATTTTCTAAAGTTAACACATTGTGCTATAAAATGTAAAACTCTTTTCATTGAGGCTGTGACACAACTCCATGAGAGGTGTGGCTAGGGCTGCATAAACAAATTGATTTAACTCCTAAATGGCAGAGAATTGAGCAGGTTTATCAAAAATGCATTATCTATATATATATATATATATATATATATATAAACAGAAAAAATTGAGAGCACTCAATGGATTTTGTAAATAAATACTATATTAAATAAAATGCATACAAATCAACGTTTTGACCGTCTAGCGGTCTTTATCAAGATGCTACGTCATGTGAAAATGTTAAATATATACAATATCAGGTGTTGTACTTACCCAATCACCAAGTGCACCCTGTCTGTCCGGTTTGCTCTGTGAATAGAACCGCAAACCGCGGATTGTCGAGCGTGCTGCCGAAAAGTGACGTAAAGCACCACCACCCAGTGTTGCCTAGAAACGGCAAAACTAAAAAAGGGAAAAACCGGAGCAAATTTAAAAACAAATACGGAGGAGAAAAATATTTTAAGTCTAAATACATGGTCTAAATTTGTATAAATGTGAATTGTTGAAAACAGCAGTCTGAATGTAAGCGGATAAACCTGCAATTAAATAGAGCAGAGTAATATGTTGTGTACTGAATGAAAAGAAGGGCAATAAACAACCTGAAGTGAAAAACTGAGTCAATGGTTCAAGAAATGCAATGAAGTGAAGTGTGTGAGATGTAGTGTGGTGTTTGAAATAAAACCAAATATGGAAATTATATTGAAAAAGATCTGTATGATCTGAATAGACTGAATGTATGACAAAAAATGTGTGATGTTGAAGATTATGATGAACAGACAAAGGTAATGTGTGATGAGCTGACAAGTAAAAATGTGATGAAACATGAGTTGAGAATAGTCTAAAAAGTGCTGAGTGAACGTGAAATGGGTGAAGGATTGTGATAAACAACCCACATGCTATAATGCCATGCAGAATGTAAGCGGTGTGACGAAAGTCTAATGATGCCAACGGACTAAAATGTGTAAATATGCTGAATCATGAAAACGTGAAAAAAATAGAAACTATGTGCTGTAAGGTAAATAAATGTGCTGAGACATGTAAAGTGTATGATGAGAACTGGAAACTGTAACTATGGTGAATGTGTGATATGAAAATCTAGAAATTTCTTGTTGTACCTGGTTATTACTGAATTCATGTTTTTTCTTTGGGATGAGTGCCAGAAACTGTTGTGATCTTTATATATATATATAAACAGTACTCCAGTAAGCTAAAGTTGTTTTGGTGCTTAGAGTTTCACTTAAAACATTATAAAGCCTAATAGCTCATTATCACGTTTCTATTGGGTTATGCTTAAATATTGATACACAAAATTGGGTCCCCATGCTGTTGCAGAAGTGGGTACCCAATGAATGGAATGGGCACATCATATTCACCAGCTACACTGCAGCAGCCTTAAATTCTGCAGTGGGAAAAATATAATGAAGGTGTTTAGTATAATTAGTTTTGTCATATATTACAATTATAGAATGGATTACTGAGCTAATTATAAAATGATAGACTGGGTCACCAAGCTAATGATGTGAACAAACTTTGAGTCTCCGTCAAAAAAAGGTTAAGACATACTGTGCTAAAATTTCAGAGGGACATTTCTTCTTTAATTGTTTTTTTTTTTTGTATCCTACAGTTTGTGCTACAAGATATTTTATACTAATACTGCAGGTACTCTCCCTTCTCTAAACCTGGTTCACCCACTGTACCAGCTCTTTAGATTAAAGAAAATAAAATTAGAAAATGATGAAGTTTGGATAGGTGATATGTGTTTTAAACGTTTAAAAATAAAAAATATAGGTTATTTCTGTTAAGTGCGTGTTTAATGGATATCTGCTTACTGTCTATTTAAAATATTAACCCTTCTTTTCACTTTCTCTACAGATGCCAGAATCTTGCTCAGAGGATTCCACAGCCCCTGAAATGAACAGTGTGGAAGAGAATGTGGAAGAGCAAAGTACCCCAGATATCGAGAAGGAAGAGCGCCACGCAGAGCTTTTAGAGACAGCAGCCAAACCACAAGTTCCCCCGGAAAACACATGTCCTGGAGCTGGCAGGACTCGACGCCTCTCAGATTTCTGCACGTGGTTCGGAGAGAACATTCTTCACTTTTCAGAAGAAGGTAACAAGAATCTGTCAACAGGCCAGTCAAATACAACATTTTTGTTACATCTGTTCAAAACTAATAGTGCTCAAATTATTGTTTTTTTCCCTCTGGACGCCAGTGCGGTTCACAGCATAGTTATATAAATGACACGTATGGTTCATGACTTTGGTGTACGCACATCCATGTGGTCCAGTTCTCCCACAACAATGATTGCAGGCATCAATTAATTTCCTTTCCGTGTAGTGAGAGGGCAAAAGTAGGGACCGAGGTAAAAACTTTAGGAGAATGCATCTATACATGAGCCCGTGACTTGGCTGCATTTTGTGCACAGCGTTTGGTACCTCACCTCAGATGGAGCTTGTCAGCCTCATTTGTGGGTGGCCATTTTAGGTTATTCTGCATATGGAACATTTTGGGAATTAATTTAAGTTTAAAACTGCTCTCCTTGAAATAACCGTAACTGTAAATGCACACAAGACAACCATCTATTTAACAATTTTATTAATATTGTGGATTTTCTAATAGTCTCACATTTTGTTTTGTCAAATATGTCTGTCTAAAATGTGGATCTTTTAGATAGACCTCCTTAGTTTAGGTTTTTTTTTTTTTTTTTTTTACTTGTATCCACCTCAAAAAATGTAAGATATAGTCCCAACACCTAGGATTTTGCGGTTCGACTGTCCTGCCTTAGTTTTTGTTTTGCGAATATTGAGTGCTGAGATGTAAGAGCAGGCTGGCTGTGTATAAATGGCATATGGTCCTAACAGTTAAGTATATGTTTAGACATCAGTAGGGATTTGCAATTCCTTTTATTTAATCCTTTCTCTCTGTATATTTTAAGAGCTGACAAGTGACCTGGAAGTGATCTTCATGTCTCAGGCACGCCACACATACAAAGTATGTTTATGTTCATCACCTTTTAAACTGAACATACATTACAAAAGAATTTTCTTATAAAAATGTAAATTAAATCTCATTTAATTTATTAAGAAATATCATCCTGTTCTGTAGCAGAAGATAACTATGCTTTACATTTCCCAAGAGGGTGAGACTTGGATTTTGCTAATCATCAGGCCTGGCTCATTTAGTGTCAAGATGCCAAGTAATTCTATCTCAAATAAGAAAGCCATTCTGTTCTTAAAGTGACATTAAAGGGACACTATAGAGTCAGGGTGTCCCCACCCTCAGGGTCCCTCTCCCACAGCGCTGAAGGGGTTAAATCCCCTTCAGCTACTAACCCTTTCCCCCCGCCGGGCTCCCTTACCTCTCCTCCCCCGCCGACGTCAGCATCCTTGTCTGACATCACCGGTGCCAAATGCGCGGCACTGCCACGCACGCATTCAAAGTGTCTGTAGGAAAGCATTTTTCAATGCTTTCCTATGGACGCTCTGCGTGATTGAGGCATAATATGCCTCATGCGCCTCTATGCCGATGCGCCTCTAGTGGCTGTTCGGAAGACAGCCACTAGAGGCTGGCTTAACCCCAGATGTAAACATAGCAGTTTCGCAGAAACTGCTATGGTTACATCAGGCAGGGTTAGCCCTAAAGGGACCTGACACCCAGACCACTTCATTGAGCTGAAGTGGTCTGGGTGAATATAGTGTCCCTTTAAGTAGGAGAACTTTCTATCTATTTGAAACTAGCAGATGTAGTTAGGGTCCCCCTTTTTTCGATGTAATATATAAACATGTCACTTACTGTAGGTCTCACATTGCATTCTGAAGGTACTGAGCCAAAGATAAAATATCATGTTTCAAAATGTACATCATATTTTGTTCTCATAAGTGGAGCAAGTAATAAAATACTATTAAAGAAATAAAAGTTAAATTAAAAACAGTTTATGAAATAATGAAGTTTCTGTGAATGCAGCGGTTCTTAACGGATCTCCATATATTTGTTTTCGTATTTCAAATTAAAGTTCAAATAATAAAATCAAGGTGGGAAAAAGAATGTGGGCTTCAGCCCATGGTCCCACTGATATATATTGACTGAAGCCTCTCCTAAAAGCAATCTTATGCCAGCCATAGACCACAAGTCCTGTATTGATTGATTGAGATGTAGTTAGGTCAATTTAATAGTCAAATAATAAAATCTGAGCCATTAAAATCATTTTAGACAGCATTAAACATATTTAACATGCGTAGAAGGATGCCATGTTAAACACTCCTAGCTTAATGGAAGCTTGGGATGTCTGAGCTATCCCACCTATGGTAGTTTTTCAATCTGTTAAAATGATGTCAGCTTCATATGAAGTGAGAAAAACATTATTATATACAGTGCACCTAAGACTTTTAAAAGCTTAAAAGACTTTTAAAATAAATTATGTTTTACTCTAAATGATGTTTCTCTGTATTTTATATACATTAACACTTCCCTCAGCACAAGATCCCTGATGTTATCTAAAAAAATGTAATTAGAATAATTTAGAGTGATTGTTTAGAGGAACACTTCAAGCACCATAACCACTACAGAGCACATCTGGAGCAAGACTACACTCATTGGCTGAGGGCATTCAGCTGATACTCCCCATCAATGAGTGTGGCCCTGCACGGTACTGCTTTGTTCTATAGAGTAATCTGGTTTCTCAAGCTGGAGAGGACTGGATATGCCTGCTGTGATCCAAGTTTTCAACCCGTGCTACAATTATTTATCTTACCATGAGGGGACACCAAGGTACTCCTGGCACCAAAACCACACAGGTCATTAAAGTGAATGAATATGTATTACTTTTACATCTTGTAACATGCGTGCGGTTAGCTGGTGTGACATTATTAGCTGATTTAGATTGACATTTATCCTGTATAAATTCAGTAGGTTTGACATTCTCAATTTAAATATGGAAAAGTCTAGAGCCCATTGAAAAGCATTACAAAACAGTACATACTATATTTAATTAAATTTCTTCCATTTCTATCAAAGTGACAAGTGGTTCTTTAATACAGTTTAATTCCAGAAACTCTTTGGATTAAAAGTAGAATTGTTAAAATAACAGGTACTTATTGAAAGAAACAGAGTAGTTAAAGGAACACTCCACTGTCACTGTTTAGCAGATGTAGAAAGAACTTTCAAACTGTCTGGATCTCTTGTCTGAATCCTTTGCAATCCCTCCCCTTCTAACCCCACCCAGGTGTTCTGTGACTGTCCAATCACAGGCTTCCCAATGCAGCTCTGTGAGAAGTATTTGCAAGGCAGGTGTTCTAAACAATTGCCTGCCTCTTGTATTTACTCCACTGAGCTAACCAAACCAGGAAGTAACAGGAGCGGTTGTCTAACAATTTATAAAAGTACCGATCTCTGTTAAAATCTGTACTTTTTCTAGTATGAAAAAAAGAGGAAACTACCTTCATAAATAAAGCATTTCAGCTAGCTGGCTATGGAGTTTTAAAAACACAGGATCCTGTGACCCTTTTTTGTATTACTTTCACCAAGTCTATTCAGGCTGATGTAGATAGACGCTGACTACTCTGTTTGTATCTCAGACAGGGTAGTACTTCTTTGTTATTTTCCTATCTTGGAATTCTCTTGTCAAACCACTCACAAGTGAGTTCCATGCAGCTGTACCTCGTGCCTGCCTCCTGGTGGTGGCACAAAGTAATTTTAGTTATTTCCTTGAATATTGAATCCCTTGTAGTCTCTGGCAGCAGTAATATGTTCAAACTTCTAATCACTTAAGTGTAGATCATCTCTATGGAAATATGTATGTGAGCCAAAAATCAGAATGAATGTCACAGGTGGAAGTTTAGCAGCTCATTTGTTACAATTCTCCAGTACTGTTGGAACTTCTAATGAATTAAATATACAGTATTTTCCCATTCTTGAGCGTAACATGGATTTTAAAGGAGCACAGATCAGACTGACGAATGTAACATGGTCCATATGAACATTTGCAATAGTTTGTCTGTTATTTACAATGATATCCCCTTTGCAAAAAGTGTAAAGTGCAGCTGAATATGTGTCGTGTAACTATATAAACGACAAACACAGAAAAAGAGGAGCTGGATCAGGAGCATTCTGCATGTAGTAAAAATGGGTATTAAATACCATAAACATATGTACAATATCCCAAAAAATTAGGTTTGGTGTCACCAACATATAAAGTCAAATATTTCTTAGTATTGAATAGATTTTTATTTTTTTTTAAAAAAGGGCTTATTAATCAAAACTCTGAATTGGAATAATGGTACCTAATTCCTTATTCATTAGTAATTAAATATCCCTGAAAAACACAGAAGATCTTCTGGGAGTGACTTGGGAAATTAACATACTAAACAAGTAATTAATGAGAACAAAATAAAGTAGCCCTGATTGTATTTATTAGAGACTGGAAAATGCTAAATGCCCCCAGATGAACTATTTAAACTCCTAAATCACCCACCTAACTGCTTGAATAAGCCACAAAGATGCAAATTACAAGCTATCAATGTTGTATTGTAGAGGAGTGGCTAATATTTCAAAGGGACAGAAATAGTTTGTAGCCATCCACACAGATACAAATAATCTGATACAATGTATCCAAGTTGCACTATAGCAAAGGACTGGCACATTGTAAAACAAAAATCCAATAAGGCAAACTGCTAAAAAAAATAAAATAGCATAGCAGTCCACTATAAAAATGATACAAAATATTACTAATTAATTATGTAATCATTAAAGGAACACTATAAAACTACTCCTAACACTATATTGTACTTATGCCTTTGTGGCACCCCAAGCTTCTCCCCACTCCTCGCATTTAAGAAAGGGTTAAAACACCTTTTTTAAGTCCTTTGCTGCTGGAACGGGCTCCTCCTCCTGTGACATCATTGCGATGCAGGAACCCAATGCACATTAGGATTTCACCCATAGGAAAGCATTGAGTCAATCCATTTATGTGGGTTTTTTTTTTTTTTTTTTTTTATTGTGGCTGCTGGAGGTTTCATACAATATCCTGTACATTTTACGGCATTTTTGTATTAATTCTAAACTACTATGAAACTGTGTAATAATTATATTGAGACAAAGCCCAATGATGATAAGGGGACACGCTGTACACCTGTACATCTTTTATGTGCTTGATTTAGGCCATTATTGGCAGGTTTTCCCTTCCTTTGTACTTCTGTGTTCAGATTAACCACTCAAAAAATGATACGTAGTTTCTTATAGAGCCTATCCTAATTATACTATTAGTGCTTAATCTGTATTGCAAATCACAGGAGAGAGTTCTTTTTTTTTTTTAGGAAAGCATTATAAAGAATTAGCCTAGGACCAATGTGGGTGTCTAGATATCAGAATTAGTTTGACAGAAGGAAGTCATAACTCACTGCAGAAGACATAGTCTTAAAGTCATATTTGTAGAACAAAAGCAAACCACACACCAGACAGACAGCACACACCTTACGCACAGTCAGCACACACCATACACACACATTATATACAGTCAGCACACACTGCACACAGCCAGCACACACCACACACATGCAACATACAGCCAGCACACACCACACACATGACACATAGCCGAATAAGGAGAACAGAGAGCGAGAGACTAAACTCCAAAGTTTTGCACATTAACCCCTTATGGACCAAACTTCTGGAATAAAAGGGAATCATGACATGTCACACATGTCATGTGTTCTTAAGGGGTTAAATCCAAATGGAAAAATTAGCCAGTTATGCCTAGAGTTGAGTTGGAGTATTTTTCCAGGTCAGCTATTTTGGCCTCACTTTGTCTTTCAGATTTAATCTGGGAAAAATCAGAGTTAAGAGAATAACCCTAGTAATGTCAAGGTGTAAGAAGGGTCTCCAAACTTTCTCATTTAACATTTTGTGATTGCTGTGATGGACAGGTGGATCTGGCTGCCACTTTAGTCCCTTGGACAAGTAGATTTTCTTTTAAAATATCTCACCCCTAAAGTAGATAAATGACAAAGATATAAAAAAATAAATGTATAAAATGTAGGTAGAGAGAAGAGGTTATTTATGTTCTGGCAATGGGTTGGGGTTTCGGGGAAAGCAGACTTTACAAATGTGTGAAAGATGTCATGCTGCCGAGCTGTGATCCTGTCTGTTTTTATGTTTCCAAATTTAGGACTTTGTGGGCTAGTTCCAAAGGCGTATTATTACTCAAGAGGCAGCACATGCTTTATAGCCTACAGTGTATTCTGTACTTTGTGTCCTCTCCTTCTCAGTAGCTCAGTGGGGGTAGAGAGTAGGAATAACTATGATCAGGGTTCAGTCGGAACCCCCAAGGCTATGGAAATAAGAAAAATCTATTTCAGAGCTGATTTGTTTTGAATAGGTGAAAAATTTCACATTTGCTCAACAGCTCTACCAAAATGAATAATTCAAAACTGTGTGTAGCCAAAAGTAGAAAACAAGTAGCGCCAAGGCATCAGTGTTTATGCGCTTGATCTTTATGGATTCTGCAAATATAAGTAGAGGAGCTTGCACCCCAAAAGTCCACCCCAAACATCTTGACAGTCTTCTAAATCCAAATAAAAATACAACTCGTTATTTGAGCCTTGAGGAGAGATTATTAAAGAGTGTTATATTTGTGGCCCACGGAGATGCTGCCTTTACTATGGGAACCATCCAAACAGATTTGCTCAAACCATCTAGGTCTTTTTGGACTTCCCTTGAGATCATGAGTAATGGCAGGAGACTTAACAGTTACAAACATTAAAGTTCAATGTAGCAAAAGAAAACAGGCAGAGAAGAAAACAAATACTTTCATGTGGTCAAATGTTCTATCTTAGTCTTCTGTTCCCAAAATATCTGATTGATCAAAATATCTGAGGAACCCTGAAGTCTTGCCAGGTGGAAAGCATCTGTTGCTACGTATCAGACACAATGAATGCCATTCAGACCTTAGGGAGTATTTCAAAACACAGCATCCTTTTTCCCCTTCTCCCTGTTTTGTCCGTAATCATAATTTTTTTTTATAGAGTTCCTCGCATTGTAATGTAATGGCACCGTATGTCCATTACAAGTAGGGATTTCTTTATTTTTGCGATGTAAGGGGTAATTTCAAGGGCATACAAAGCACCAGTTATTTTAGAACTGCAATGCACTAGACTAGACCATTGTTTGAGAAAGTGAACTTTTTATTGGAAACCAGACCACTCCATTTAAGTACAAATAGGAGAGCGAGATATATTTCCTCCCATTCTTCCCAACATATTGTGGTTGTGCTACCCGTAAGACTGTACACAACAAGTACCCATCAGTCTTTGCTTACAATTACCCTATCATTCACACTCACAAACTGTCGGGTAGGCAACGATATACCTTATACATTGTGTTGGCCAAATCAACATCAAACATAGAGATTTAAAGACTTAACTCCTTACTGTAGTGAATTGAAAGCTGAATTTAAAATTGTTTACTAAAAAAAAGACATGATCTTACTACATGTGGGTTGGATAAGTTCACCAAACTAGCTCTACTGACCTACATTTTCTAATTGTGGTTTTCAGTTCAGTTTTCAGTAAACTAAAATTCACTATTTAGTATATAATCACCATCGTACTTTTTATGTGTTTTTTTTTTCTCATAAATATGGAGCTTGGAGGATGAATTATTTACACATTACCTGTAGATGGCACTATTAAGTGAGAATTGATTTAGAAGTGATTCAGAATGTGTTTGCAAAGTGCAATGAAAGAACCCCCTTTTTTTTTTAACAAGAAAATGTTAGAACATTGTTTGTTTTCTTATCTTTTTAATTAATCTAGATGCCTATTATTTATCTAGTGACATATACTCTGTTTAAGGTTTGGGAAGAGAGGATAGATAGGATGTGTTATGAAGGCACACCGTGACGTCTTCAACAACAGAGGAATGAATAAACTGAGAACGCTGAGAATGCGTGTTAAAACATAACTGTCACTCAGAGAAGTGACAAATCCTCATTCCTTTTCCCCAGTGATGGTGACTATTGTAGTGGGGGTAAGGAAAAAACACACTAACATGCACTGCACTATCTTGTTCAATGCAAACTCCTCTCCATGATGTTTGATGCATCTCCAGTTTGCTGTACAAAAGCATGTAGCATGTATCGATCATTCCACCCATGGAACCGCTCTATGTGACAAAACACACCATATCATTTTCTTTTCTTTCTAATTGAGTTATGTGGCTTGCGCCAAAATAGATGTGACAGTTCTGCTTTCAGCATAGATCAGTCCAGATGTTGTCATTTAGTTGTCATTCAAGAAGTTAGAAAGTTTGAAATTGATGCTGGATTGTTAATTTTTTCAAAAAGGATCCTTAGAAAACCACATGGGGGTCAGACTTCCTGGCCATGATATGTGATGTTTTACATAGCTAGTATAATATGTGTGATCTATCATGTTTGTAAAGCACAGGGAATTCATATGTTCTGCTCAGATTCATGCTACCATGCTTCCAGGTAGAGGCGAGGCTTATATAATATCGTAGTGTCAAAACATAAATGCATGAGCTTTTTGTAGTTTAAAAGTAGTATTAGAAAAAGGAAATTATTTTCTACTTTAACCTTGAAGATGGATACTGTAGGATCGTACAGTAAGTAACAGAGTTACTGAGTAACATGCGTTAACAATATCATAGCTTTGGAAAGGATCACCTATCATATGCGGAAACTATATAATCATTTCAGGAAACTTTGAATGGTAAATTCTGTCTGATGATGGAAAGAGGATTTCTGTCATTTTAAATGTATGCCTATATGTAATTTTTGTTTGAATACATTTTGTTATATAAAAAAAAATCTCTGATTTATAGCGTTTGACCCTCTGCATGTAAACTAGAATCAGTAGTGTTTCCCATTACACTCCTCTCACCCATATTGTTGTAATTTTCCTTTAAATGTTAGATTGTAAGCTTGTTTGCGTAGGCCCCTCACCATTTTCTGTTCCTGTACCTCCAACTTGCCTTGTTGCTACTAAATGTTTGCTAGTTCACCTATTGTAAAGCACTGCAGAATATATGGCTCTGTATGAATAATATAAACAACATACAATGTTTGGATTTGTAATGAGGCAAGAGTACTCGTTACTCTAAGCCTTGAGAACAGGGCTTTGTGCAGTTCTGAATCATGTGAGTAATTACATATTAATACTCAATTTCACCTGACCACATTTTTCATTCCTGCTTTTTCTTCTCTTTTTTTCCAATTCATATTAAAGTGACACTATAGGCACCCAGACCACTTCAGCTCATTGAAGGGATCTGGGTACGGTGCCCCTGTTACACTTAGTACACCAGAGAAACTGCAATGTTTACATTTCAGCACTAAGTCTGCTGTCTACAGGACCGAGGAGGGGGTGGAGTGTTGAGCCAGCACCGAAGTACATTGGTACTGGGATCAGGTAAGTAAATAAAGGGTTTTTAACCCTGTATTTATCCAGGGCATGGGGGGTGAGGAGGGGAGCATGAGGGAGTGGGGAGGCAGGAGGAGCTATAATGCCAGGAACTCAGCTTTGTATTCGTTGCACTATAGTATCCCTTTAAAGACTGATATCCTCACACTAGGATACATGTTTGATATACTATTATGTTTGCTATATGGTGATTAAGGCATTGAAGATGTATGTTTTTTCTTATCCTGTAGTGCATCTAATATTTATATTTTGTAAACTTTGTTAAAACAAGAGGTGAACAGCGTTTGTTAAAATGATGCAGGAGCTATGATAACTTGTACATCAGTAGTGCTAATCACTGCAATAAATTGTCAATGAAACATCAAAAAAATAAACTTGACAATTCTGCTTTGTTATAACTGAATTTAAGTATTTTTAGTTTAACAAATAAAGTAATCCAAAC
Source organism: Pelobates fuscus (assembly GCF_036172605.1). Lineage (NCBI taxonomy): Eukaryota > Metazoa > Chordata > Amphibia > Anura > Pelobatidae > Pelobates > Pelobates fuscus. The sequence continues at coordinate 398,520,356 of NC_086317.1, forward strand.
AGACTATTATCGAAATAGGCAGGTAACAATCCTTTAACCCCTTCAGGACCGCTGACGGTTCAGGACCGTCAGCGGTAAAACGTGCGTTTGGACCGCTGACGGTCCTGAACCGTCATAACGGTTTTGGGCTACTTACCTGATCGCCGTCGGTCCCACGGCGGCGATCAGCTCTCCTCCCGGTCCAGGGGGACTGCCTGTCTGCCCGGGCAGTCCCCCCTCGGCAGATCAGGACCCCACGGCCATGTGATCACTCGATCACATGACCGCAATAGGGGTCTTTGTATCTGCCTGCAGGGGGACTGTCTGTGCTGACAGGCAGTCTCCCTGCAAGTGAAAAATCAAAAAAATAAAGTTAAAAAAAAAAACAATCAGTGTAAAAAAAATTATAATATGTGTATATATATATATGATATATATACATGTATTATATCTATATATATATAATATATGTATATGTATCATATATATAATGTCACACTAAGTGTATTTTTATATTTATATATACGTATATTAATATAAAAATACACTTATATTTAAATTACACACGAATATATACAATATATATAATAACTATATATATGGTATATATATATTATTATAAAATACAAATAATATGTTAATAAAAATAAATAACAAAAAATAAAAATAATTTTTAATAATTAAAAAAAAATTATATATATATATTCAATTTTATTCTAACAGTATTTTGATATTGATATATATATATTTATATCAAAATACACTTAGAATGTAATGATATATATATCTATGTATAAATAAATAAATAAAAATAATATGAAATATACATATGTCCACATACAAAATTACATTAATAATTTCATAAATATACACGTAGACGTCAAATATATAAATATGTATATATATTAAAATTCTACGTGCATATTTATGTAATATTTTTACCTAATTAAGTAATTTTAATGATTGCAATTTGAGGGACCTGCCTGCCAACCCAGGCCAAAAGTCCAGATAATTTAATTTGCTAGCACTGTGCTTAACCCTGTAACTTTCTATGACACCCTAAATCCTGTACATGGGGGTACTGTTTTACTCGGGAGACTTCGCTGAACACAAAAATTAGTGTTTCAAAACAGTAAAACATATCACAGCGATGATATTGTCAGTGAAAGTGAAGTTTTTTGCATTTTTCACACACAAACAGCTCTTTCACTGAGGATATTATTGCTGTGATATATTTTACTGTTCTGATACACTAATATTTGTGTTCAGCGAAGTCTCCTGAGTATAACAGTACCCCACATGTAGAGGTTTTATAGTGTTTGTGAAAGTTACAGGGTCAAATATAAGGCTTGATTTTTTTTATTGAAATTTGTCAGATTGGTTAGGTTGCCTTTGACAGCGTATGGTAGCCAAGGAATGAGAATTAGCCCCATGATGGCATACCATTTACAAAAGAAGACAACCCAAGGTATTGCAAATGGGGTATGTTCAGCCTTTTTTAGTAGCCACTTAGTCACAAACACCGGCCAAAGTTAGCGGTTTTTGCATTTTTAACACACAAACAAATATAAATGCTAACTTTGGCCAGTGTTTGTGACTAGGTGGCTACTAAAAAAGACTGGACATACCCCATTTTAAATACCCTGGGTTGTCTACTTTAAAAAATATGTACATGTTAGGTGTGTTTCGGGGATTTATGACAGATAACGGTGTAACAATGTCACTATTGATACATTTAAAATATATATATATTGAAACAGCAATTTCCTACTTGTATTTATAGGCCTATAACTTGCAAAAAAAAGCAATAAAGCATGTAAACACTGGGTGTTTTTAAACTCGGGACAAAATTTTGAATCTATTTAGCAGTTTTTTTCATTAGCTTTTGTAGATAAGTAAAAGATTTTTCAAGTAAAAGTCCAAAAACATGTTTTTTTTTTTTTTTTTCACCATATTTCATTATTTTTTTTAAATACAATATATGACATAATATAAATACTGGTATGTAAAGAAAGCCCTTCTTGTCTTGAAAAAAACAATATATAACTTGTATGGGAACCGTAAATGAGAGAGCGGAAAATTACAGCTAAACACAAACACCACAAAAGTGTTAAAACTGCTCTGGTCCTTAACGTACAAACATCGCAAAAACAGGCCGGTCCTGAAGGGGTTAAGAGTTCTAAGCTTTTGTGTGCACATTGAAAACACATTTTGGTCTCTGGACAAACAAAGCAATTTTCACTTAAGTGGTATTTTATTGCACAAAGGAGAATAAACAATTGTGGTTCAGAGGTTTATATGTGTTTTCTCCTCATTTAGTGTCCCTGGTTTATTTACACATGGATGTGTCTTGGGTGTAGTCTTATCTCTGCTAGGAGAATTCACAATAGCAGAGGTAATTTGCCAGCCTGGGCAAGGTTTGGTTTTAGGTCATTGTTTGGAATAATTCCCTGGCGGTTATCCAAATAAAATTACATTTGTGTGCTGGTAACTTGTCAGATGTACTCCATAGATCTCGTGCTGTAGCTATGTTTTGTAATTTTGCAGGTACATGTCCTACAATTTTCATTAAAGGGACACTGTAGGCACCCAGACCACTTTAGCTAATTGAAGTGGTCTGGGTGCTGTGAGCCTTTTGCACTTAGTTCTGAAATGTAAAACATTGCAGTTCCAGAGAACTGCAATGTTTACATTGCAGCTCTAAGTCTGCCCTCTGTGGCTGTCTAACAGACAGCCACTAGAGGGCTTCCGGAATCCAAACAGACTTTTGGTCTGTTATCTGAATGCTTTCTCATGGAGAGGTCTAATGCGCACGCACCCATTACGCGCTTGCCCATTAGGTCTCCCCCGCCGGCTCCGCGCAGGAGGGGGGCCCCCGAGGGAGAAGGGCACTCCAGGAACCTATAATGCCAGGAAAACATTTTTTTTTCCTGGCACTATAGGATCCCTTTAAGGTATAAGAAATAATACTGTCAAAAAAGTACTACAAAGACTAAGAAGGTAAAAAAACGCAAAGCAGGAAGCCATGTGAAATGGCCATTCCGTATGATTTTGAAAGAATCAGTGTTCTACCTTGACTTAGTATTGATGTTTGGTTTCAATACTAATATGCTTCCTTACGTCCAATGGGTTCTATTGTTCCTATGTGATGTATTGCTAGCATGATGGTACATTGACACAACGCATGAACATATTTATACAGAAAATATTCATCTGCCATTAGTTTTAGCTATAAAACAATATCCACAATGCTAATTTGCAATCAATATATCATGGAATTTGTCATTCTAAATACAAAGTATTAGCCCTGATTCCTTGTTACAGTCCGAGTTTCCTATTTACTGCCAGTCCAGAAAAAAATGTATCAACCATTTATGAACCATAGCTTGCTGCCTTTGAGCTCGGGCTCACCATGCTGTCCATGGTTTTGACCTTTCCTATCTGTTCTAGAGGGCGTACAACCACAGGTGGTGAATGGTTGCCTATGTGGGACAAAGGTCACATAACTCAAAGAGTACGAGCACTAAAGCTGCCATGGTCTGAGTTGTTGAATTTAATGGACAATGCCATGTTCAAGTTATCTTGAAGGGACATTTCTTGCAAATCCAATGGAAGAACTTATATTACGTGTTTTGGTTAAGGTTGGTATTAGACCTGATTTTTTTTTCTAGATTGAAAGTCAGGGAGACAAATTAATATTATTTCAGTTTGACAGGTGTTGTATCTTGTTAGCAAAATTCATTTTAAAGTGCAACATATGAAACAACCAGGAAACATTCTCACTTCAAACCATTGCTGCTTCCTAAATTATGTATCAGCTCCCTAGCCAGGCAATGACAGTTCAGAAGGGTGCTGTAATACTTTGTAGTATTCATAGTGTTTCACTAACCGAGGCACACATTATTAGGTAGTGGCATTGTAATTGGATATTATCATTTCAGAATTGTGTGCACCTTGGGGCAGACAGATAGCAGTCTTAACATCTCTTTAGCTGTGAATGTATATTTGTTATTAATTATTTATTTGTGAGAAACAATTCAAAAGAATCAAAATATAAAAATGACGTAGTTTTCCATGCAGAAAATATTGGCTTTTTCTATTATCATTAGTCTGTTGTCACAGTGGATCTCTGATGTCGTGTACCTGGAGGTCATTATGTGCTTAACTAACTAAGGTGTTTCTTGAATTTGAGAGCAAATGTATAGTTTGTTTTGTTTCAGTAGCTTGACACAGTTTATACTGCTTACCTCCTTACCAATACAGTGTTCGCCCTCTCACAACAGGCAAGCTAGTTTTAAAGGAACACTATAGCTTTAGAAATACAAACTTGATCACAGGTACAGCCCTCTTACCCCCTCCATTTAAGGCATGGCTGCCCAACAGGTAGATCCCTAGATGTTGAACTACAACTCCCATGATGCTTTGTCATTCTTAAAGGCACGCAAAGCATCATGGGGGTTGTAGTTCTACAACATTTGGGGATCTACCTGTTGGGCAGCCCTGATGTAAGGGAAAAAGATAGTGCACTTTTGGCATCTGGCCCTGCCCCCTTGGGTGAGATCATCAGTCTAGCATTGGGAGGCGAGTGCGCAGGTGTGGCAAATTTCAGTGCTGTGCCAACCAAATGAGGCCATCTGATTGAATAGTTGTGTTTAACTTGGCTATTGGGGGGGAAGCGCCTCTGGTGGCTGTCAGTGTAACAGCAACTAGAGGCATGTTAACTCTGCAATATAAATATTGTTTTTCCTTTCTTGCAGAGCGGCAATGTTTTCAGTTGCAGGGTTACAATGAATGATAGCCTACATATTAGTGAAGGATAACACAGGAAAATAAGGTGTAGTGCCTGAAATGGAAATGTATGCAACGACAAACAGGGAGAAACAGAAACAATAGTTAGTGTAGCAGGTTAAGAACTTCTTAATGGGATATGAATAAATAATATTGCGCACTCACAAGTTCAGGGAGCTTGAGTACAGCTCTGACATGAAAGCCTGGGCAGAGTAATCCCTACCTAAGGATATAGTTGTGCAGTCTCTTCAGGTGGTCCTTATGGCGATATGAGCCTCATAAAAGTATAAAAATAAATAAAAGTATATACTCTAGTATGTTGAGCTAATGAGCAATGGTAGGCAGAATTCTCTGCTGGAAGAGGTTTTTTTTTATCAGAGTCTGTACAGATATTTAAACGGCAACTGGATGAATACTTGCAAATAGACATGTGCAATTCATTTAGTTTCAAATGTAAATTCAGACGAATTCATCTGCTTCTGAATGCCTGCAGTGCCGAATTTTCGAAGTGCCAAAGTCCAAATTTCGGAAGTGCCAAACCGAACCGGCGAAGTGCCGAATATCGGAAGTGCTGAAGTACTTCAGATTTATGAAAAGTGGCAAAAAAAGAGAGGGAGTGAAAATTACGTGAATAATGACAAGAATCTTGACCAATAAGCTAATTCCTGGCACTGGAAGCCCTATAGATGTGTAAGTGGTTGTGGTGGCAATCCTTGCACTTGGAGCCCTACAGATGTGTAAATGGTTGTGGTGGCAGTCCGGTCACTGGGAGCCCTATAGATGTGCAAGCGGTTGTGGTGGTTAGTGTTAGGAGTAGGGTTAGGGGTAGGGTTAGGGAGCCCTAAAGATATACTGAATTGCCGAAGTTCTGAATTTCGTAAGTGCCAAACCCAATAGACGAAGTGCAGAATTTTTGTACTTACCCGAATTTCTGAACCGAATCAAATTTTTTGCCCATGCACATCCCTACTTGCAAAAGTATAATACTCAGGGATATAATTTTTAAATTGTAGAACAAATGTGAGAAAGGCTGAACTTGATAGACGCATGTATTTTTTTAGCTATGTAACTATGTAAATATGTAATATTCTAAAAAACAAATAAGAATACAACCAGCTTCGAAATTCCTGGGTTGTGAAGCACACAGCACACATCTGAAATGTATGTCAGAATCACACCACTTGTTGCTATAGTAAATGTATGTGGGAAATGAAAAAGAATTCCCCAGAATGGAGGATTAGCCAGCACAAGGCTTAGATGCCGTCAGAAAACAAATTATTGATGGAGCGTCCCACTAATAATTAGACTGTGAATCATGATCTTCACCGCAGTCAGTATACAGCTCTAACAATAAATTGCTTCTCATTGATGGCTTGATAGTCAGCTGCTATTCTTACCATGTTTATTCATAAGTCAGTAGAGAAGTAATACTATATAACTTATTTCAATCATTCTCAGACTGTTCTTGCATAAATGTTGCTTTGCTTTGAATGTCTGCTGCCCACCATTTAACAAAAAACTGGTGTCTGAGCATCCGTTCATGTTGATATGTGCATTTTGTGTATTTGCAGACTTTTATGATATAATAAACCACTGTGATTGCTACATATGTGGTTATTTACTAATGCAAGGATAGAAAGGGAATTTCAAAATAAGGCCAGATTAGCCGAAATAAAAGCATTGCTGACTTAAATTATGTTTCCAGTTTGTCTCATTTGAATTTTAAATTCAAATTTAAATTCACATTGAATTCTAACATCAGTGTATTGCTAGCTCACTGTAGGCCCTCTGGATATAATGTGCTATTAAAAGGGCACTCCAAACAATATTACAACTCTTTGCCCTGACTGGGGCAGTTAGCCCAATGTTCTCAGCCAACTAATGTTGTTCTGGTTGGGCGAAATACAAATTGTAATGTGGATGTGTTCATTTCACATTATCAATGCAGACACGATGGGGAAAGGGAACCTGGTACCAGGATAAACTCAGTTGATTACTACTAATACAGTTTTATATTAAATAGGGGGAGGGTGCCATGGCACCCTTAGTGGACCTGGTTATTTACACAGAATATGATTTATATCTGGTATTGGAACAATATAATTGTCTACACTTTATAAATCACTATGAACAGTATAGCACAGGTCAGGCCTCGGCAGTCTTAGGGATACCTGAGTGAGGTTGGAAACAGACCATACATTTATTTATAGTCTATTACAGAATAACAAAGTACCGTACTCATGATGGAAATGATTGTGAAGGAAGCATGTCAAAGTACTCCAATATAAAGTAAACAAATACATACATAGAACAACAAAGAAACAAAAAAGTACACACAACTACATGACATTATAGGAAGAGAACAGAATTGTTGTTGTGGAGAACAGGAACATAATACAGGATGCTAGTTCAGTGAAATAAGACAGTTATGGATTATGGCTAAATTAAACGTTAGCTTTTAGGAATGTTGTAATAAGGAAGTGCATCTCAGACCATTCCAAATACTTTATAAAGAGTATTTATAACTAATAGAAGAGTATGTAATCCAGTCGTATTCCACACCCTTAAATGAAAACTGCCATTCCTGGCTAATCATGGCAGCATCACTCATAGATAACTCCTCCCCATACCAACACAGGACAGGAATAATAAACAAATTGAATTAATCAGACAATAGGTATAAAGGTCCCTCCTCCCTTCATACCCCAGTCTTTTTTGCTGTCCTCAGCCGGACAAACAGGATTTTTTTTCCCTAAAATTACGTTTTTTTTTGGCCATCTTCCTGTGTTTCCGTGGGTATACCAAACGAAATTCAGCCTCTCTTCGTTTGAAGAACTCAGTAAACAGCCTGCACGGGCAGGACCAACTGAGTTAGGTCTAAGGATACACCTAAACCACTGCACATAAAATGTGGGATCCATGTCATTTAATACTTATGGAGAAGGGGTTGGTAAGTACCTTTAAAAATTTCCCCTACAAAAACTACCCCCTTCTTTTTCCATCTTGGTAATAATATCTCTAAGGGCAGCAGTTTTGGGGAAGCCATAAACATTATTATTTCATAGATTGCTCCTCTATAGGAGCCCAAATTCTTTTATTATTCTCTGTTAGTGTTTGACAACAGTTGAGCAGGAGGGGTTATGTCTCCTATCTTTGCATGTTCTCCAGGGAGCAGCAACAAGAGAGTTATCTGTGTAAATAGGGCACTCTCTCTGAGTTCGGTCGTCCTTTTTTCCCTGAATTGGATACAAGGGAACGCGGCTATAGCAGCTCTGCTTCCCGACGGGTCGTGGGGTTATGACGTGATTAGTTCACTGCTGGAATGCCTAGCGTGCATTCCAGCGCCTTGTGCATGGGCGAATCATGGCATTTAAAGAGATGTCATGCAAAATTTAAAAATTGCTAGTTTTGGCTAAAACATTCAGCGGATATCAACTTTTTCAGGTATTGTGAGCTCAGATTCTTTCTGATTTTTAATCTTGTGAGTTATAATAGGAATGCTATAGAAGATTCCTATTTTAGTATTTTGCTTTATAGTATGGCTTCTTCCTATGCCTCTAGAAGATTGGACTCTAGAATAACTAGGTGAGCCAAATACTTTTTTTTTCCACAAGGGGGTTCTCAAAAGAGTGAAAAATTGGGCTAATAAAATTTATATTTGTGGCCTTATATTTCAGCCCCAGCAAAACCTGTGACACTCTACCCAACAAGTGCAAAGCCAAGTCTAATAGATGCATAAATTGCAATTTCTCTGTTCCTGAAGAGAAAAACCTGTGTAGATCATGCCTGACACACACACATGGTCACTACAGACAAGCTCACTGACACACACATACAAGCTCATCCACTAGCAGCCACACACACACAAGCTCACTCACTAGCAGGTACACACACAATTTCACTAACTAGCAGACACACATACACACACAAGCTCACTCACTAGGAGGCACACCCACACACACACACAAGTTCACTCACTAGCAGGCACACACACAAGCTCTCTCACTAGCAGGCACACACACACACACACACACACACTCTCTCACTAGCAGGCACACACACATGCTCTCACTAGCAGGCACACACACACACACAAGTTCTCTCACTAGTAGGCACACACACATACAAGCTCTCTCACTAGCAGGCACATACACAATCACTGCCATTGCTGAAGCCTACCTGGCACCATTTTGTGGCCTCTTCCTTCCAGCAAGGTCAGCAACATGTGTGGGGGCGGAGCTTGCGTGTGGAGGCGTTGCATCTAGATGGAATCTCCCTCCGGCTGCCAGCAGCCTAATTTCTGCTGCACCAGCCCCCAGCTCCTACCTCTTTACTCCCCTCAGACTGACACAGCCTGGCACAGTCTGTGGAGGAAAATGTAAACTACAGGAGCCTGATGATTTGGGCTGTCTGCCCGGCCCCCAGGTGCCACAGCCCACCGGGATATTTCCCGGTATCTCGGTGGGCCAGTCCAGCCCTGCTTACTAGATCTAATGTTTAAACCTCCTTTGTTGCAAGGTCTGTTTAATCTAGAATGTCTTATCTCCTGCTCTGTTAATAGCCTGCTAGACTCCTGGGTGTGATTAAAGTTTAACTTACAGAGCAGGAGATAACTTCTAAAGTAAGTTAAACAAACACTCCAAAAAAATAACTAACCATCAATGTTTAGTAAATATACCCCAAATTAAAACATGCATGCGTGCATTTAAATATACATCTAAAAACAGCTTGTAAGAGCTACAGTTCTCTTGTCTGCAGCCTTTGCTAACCCACCCCTTCTTAATCAGCCCAGACTTCCTGTGGCTGTTCAATCACACTTCCCAATACAGCTCAATGAGAAGTCTTTGCAATTGCTGCCATTTGAGTTTAGCTGCATTGAGTTACAAACAAACAAGGAAGTAAAAGGAACGGTTGTCTGCTTAAAAGCCGGAGGAGTGTACAAGGTTCATTTAACCCCTTAAGGACACATGACATGTCTGACACGTCATGATTCCATTTTATTCCAGAAGTTTGGTCCTTAAGGGGTTAAACAAATACCCATTTCTATTAAAATCTGCACTTTTTTGTAAAATAAAAAAAAAGATGACACACTGTTCACAGGTAAAGCATTTCTGCAACATAAAGTGTCGTATGGGGCCTGGAGTGTCCCTTTAACGTCTGATAGAAAATGAAAAAAGAAATTTCATGCAGCCTGTGTGAATTATCAGCCAGAGGAGGTGTGGCTAGGGCTACATAAACAAATACAATAGTGGTTTAACTCCTAAATTGCAAAGAATTGAGCAATGAGATTGAAGGTGTATAATCTAGGCACCAAAACAGCTTTATTAAGCTAAAGTTGTTTTGGTCCCTATAGGAATTCCCCTTAGCCTCATTTTCTTCTAGCAGTGTTTATAGGCATACTCTGAATGTCTGGCGAGGACAGTTTGGAACTGTTTACCAAGTGTAAGATATACGAAGTTCCGAGGGAAAACAGACACTGTGTATCTACATGCATGATACTCTAAATTACGTTGAAAAAAATGGGAAGACGCTTGGCCTTCAGCTTCAACAGAAAGAACCGTTTTACTCTTGTTTGACCCCAGTGCTACGTCACATTGACTTCTCACAAAGAAATACATTGTCTTCAAACTCTGACCTGCCATGATAGTCTACCATACACACAAATTCCACCTGTTTTCAGATCAAATTAGTATTCTCCTTGCTCCTGTACCCTCCAGTGAGGTATACAGACTTCTCACTTGCCTTCCTATATTTACGCTCTTTTATCATGCATTGGCCAAACGTCAACTTCCTTTAACAGCTTATTCTCTTTTGTGAAAACGTACATTTATTTAATAGTGATTATAATCTCATTCATGTAATAATTGTTTAGAAATTTTACTGTGTACCATTATATCTTACATTGACGTTATTAGTATTATTTTTGTAAATTTGTAATAATAATCTCTTTCATTAAACATCCCCCAGTCTTAACATATGGAGTGTTAAGTACATATATTGAATGAATAAAGAAGGGCATGCATATAATTTGCATCCAGTGTTAGCAGAAGGACACCTGCCGGTGGTTAAATGGTAAAGAACGCCAATTAAATGGCTACAGCACATGGTAGGCATTTCTGTGATTGATATTCACACTTACACTAGATTTGTGTTTCAGCTGCAGTCAAAGGCACATTTATTCTTTCAAACATGTGCTACTAATTATGCTAAGGGATTTTTTTCTTCGACCTTGAATTTATTTATTTTTTTGACTGGTAAGCCCCATCAGTGATTGCGAGCTAAGGCATTCACTGACCTTAGTAACTGATTCATAAAGATCTCATAATGACAAAAATAAAGTGATAGGCGATTTTAAAAATAAGGTTTGAGAAGTGTATCTTGGAGATTGTAACACAAAGCAAAGTGATTTCACAACAGTACGTCATGTGGCATGATATTCCATCCCAACAAGAAAAGCTAAAAAGGCCCACTTCTATTTACTGGTGGAGGGGTCAGAACATTTTCCAAGTTCACTATTGGCAAAAAAAATACAGTTGTTTGTTGGGCATAGTTGAAACATAAAACTGTGTTGGCTCACCAGCTTAAATTGGGGACTTTAATATATGGAATAACTATACCATGAAAAATCTTTGAATTGTCACTCATAGAGGTTAAAATATTGTAACACTTTAAAAAAAATGTGAGTGGCAATGAAAACATTAGGTTGCACTACAGTATCATGTAAATATTATTTTTTTTTAAATGTATTGACCATTTTTAACACTTCTACTAACTAAAAAATACCTACTGTTTGAGAACTATGGTATCATGCAAATATTCTGGGTTTTTTGTTGTTGTTTTTTTTTATAATTGATCGTCTGTTTTTAATAGTTGAACTAATTTAAAGATGACTCGCTGTTTGACATGATAATATTTCAATGGACATTACTTTTAAAATTTAGCAATCGTGAGTCCTTTTAAAAGGACGCTTTAGGGACCCTAACCACTTCATTCCATTGAGGTAGTTACGATGCCTGCAGACCTATGGCACCGTCTCACCATTCAATGTTAAACTGCTTTAAACGTGTCTAAATCCCATTAAATGACTTTAAATATTCTACCCAGTATTCCTTTAAATACAATACTGTGATATGCCTGCTTAAAAGGTATCTGGAGCCACTGCACATTGGAGCAATAAACCATTATCACGAAAATAATACATACATATATTTTTTAGAGGATATTACACAACATTGCCTTTCTATTTTGTGCATAGTGTGGTATACACAGAGCAGTCACAACATTAAAACCACTGACAGGTGAACTAAATAACATTGATTTTATCGTTACAATGGCAACTGTCATGGGGTGGGATTTATTAGGCAGCAAGCGAACAGTCAGTTCTTGAATTTCATTTTTTTGACAATGGCCAAATAGTGATGACTAGATGACTGGGTCAGAGCATCTCCAAAACGACAAGTATTGTGGGGTGTTCCCTGTATGCAGTGGTTAGTAACTACCAAATGTGGAGCAAGGAAGGACAACCATTGAACCGGTGTCAGGGTAATTTGAACCCAAGGCCCATTGATGCACTTGGGGAGCGAAGGCTAGCCAGTCTGGTGCGATTACACAGAAGAGATACTGTAGCTCAAATTGCTGTAAAACATAATGCTGGCCATGATTGAAAGGTATCAGAACACACACTGCATCCAAGTTTGCTGCATATGGGGCTGTGCAGTCGCACACCAGCAAGAGTACCTATGGAGCATCAGAACTGGACCATGGAGCAATGGAAGAAAGCTGTCTGGTGTGTATGCATCATTTACCTTGGGAAGATGGCAGCAGGATTCACTATGGGAATAAGGCAGGCTGGCAGAGGCAGTGTTATGCTCTGGGCAATGTTCTGCTGGAAAACCTTGGGTCCTAGCATTCATGTGAGTGTTACTTTGACATGTACCACCTACCTAGAGATTGTAACAGAGCTTGAACACCCCTTCATGGCAATTATGCTCTCTGTCTGTGGGATGTGCTGAAATAACACATTTGATCCATAGAGGTCCCACCTCGCAACTTACAGGACTTAAGGAATCTGCTGCTAATATCTTGGTGCCAGATCCCACCGGACACGTTCAAATGTCTTGTGGAGTCCATGACTCATCTGATCGGAGCTGTTTTATGAGCACAAGGGACTTTACAATATTATGGAGGTGGCTTTAATGTGGCTGATCAGTATATATATATATATAGTGTGTGGTTCACTAATCATATATAGCTTTACTTTTCCTGTTTAATTTCTCCTCCACCATTCCTTAGTGACTGCATATAGCCTTGTATACGGAATATGTATCTCTGATAGAGATATGGCCAACTGACACTGAGAATCAAGACCAGTGACTAAATGGATATATCACTGGTTGGATTTCCCCTTCCTATGATAACCGGTGGGAACCATAATGTTTTAAAAACGTATATGTAGCTTAAAAACATTAGTGTTCTGTGGGAATTTATTTTGTCTGTAGCTGTTAGCAGCAAATCAGATACTCACAGTTCAGAAAATACATTTTTGTTAGTAATTGCAAAAATATTTTAATATAGTTCACATTTAGATCAGTTCCAGGCATTCTATGTATTCATGGGATTTTTGCAGAATGTATTCATATCTTTCTACTGGAACATATGTTCGCTGTTACAAGTGTATTGCTAGATGTCTATTAAAATGTATCATTATCCCCCTTTAAACAACAAAAAGTTCTGTCCTATTTCTCTGCCTAATATGTAGATACAACACTTCTCCTTCATAGGAGATCATTGATGAGAGCTGTATTATTATTATTATTATTATTATTATTATTATAAAGTGGATCTGTTATGAGTCTGGTGGGCGTAGGGTGCATGGGAGAGGAGTTTTACTTATCTCAAGCAGTACCTCACTGCCACCAACATCAGGATGCTGCAGGTCGTCTTCATCTCCTGGCACTACATGTCAACGCTGTACTATTGCGCATGCACAATAAAACTTCTGCGGTCTATGGAGGATCCTGCAATACAGCACGATCCTCCATAGACAAAGCCTGGTTCCCATAGCCATCATTTGTGATGGCTTCTGGGATTTGACAAAAGTTGACAGGCGAAGTTACGCCTTTTAAGTTTTGTCAACCACTGTTTATTCCAGAAGATAAAGTGGTCCCTACTTTGTCTTATCATATCTTTGGATTGTGCTGGGATTTCAATGAAACATTATATCTTTATGAAATACTGAAAAGTGAATGCCGCTATAAGACCCTGGTTTGGTATACCACTGATCTTTAACAATAGATATGTCCAAATTATTATATAGCATCTAGAATCACAACCTACGAGACTGCACTGCCACTACTGGCTGCTTAAAACATGTAGATGAGAGTTATACGTATATGGTTCTAAGATAGTTATCTTCTTCAAAGCCTTGTAGCAGAAAAGACATGTCTCTGTGTTCCAAAATGCTAAATCATGTGATTATATTTTGGGTGGTATATCTAGAAATCAAGCATCAGAGGATTCTTGTTTTAATTTTATCATGTGCATAGCTTTTCTGATTTCTTATTATACAGATATTTAACCTTTGTTGGCAAAGTCAGCCTTAGTTTTGTGTTTCTGTTCTTATTGTGTGGCTAGCATTCCCCATGTGTTGTTGCTTTTACTTTTTAGGAGTTTGAATAAAACTGCCTCACTTGTTCCTTTAGCAACTGAAGGGTTAAAGGCTAAGTTTGCTCGAGCTGTTTGGAGCAGAAGTTTTGGCAAGAACTTGCATAGTTTCCAGCAAGGCCCATTATATCTCTTCCTGCTGCTTTTTTAACATTGGGTTAGAATTACGCTAGAGTTGAAAATTGTACATTTTGTGGTTTGGATTCCATTTGTGCCTTTCACTGGCTTTATTCTGTAAGGAGGATATAAGTATGAAGTTCTATCTGGTTTGGAAATGTGGACACCCTTTGCGGAAGCCCGCTTTGGCTATAGAGGTGCTGCTGAACCAGGCTACTCAACCAGTGCTTGCACTGCTTAGACCCGGGCAAACAGAGGAGAACTAATTGTGAGAACAATCTTTAAATATTTGGTTTATCTTAAATTGACACCCAAATGCTGGTAAGTTTTAGGAAGTTACAGAAATCCATTAATGTGTCATGTCAGACCCACTCATGTAAAATTTCCCAGAAATTATTTTTAAATTACACAAAAGTTCTGAAAGGATGTGCAATTTTTTTTCCTTAAAGGACTGTTAGGAAGCAAATTACAGCTTACTAGAGGAAGATCTGAAGTCGCCTGTCCTATGTACCCACTAGACTTAAAAAAATGTCTCCTGTCTTTTCTATGCAATGCTGAAGAGCACCTTATCTTCCCTTACTAACTGATCTCCTTGTAGACTCTGATTTTACGATACCATTTACCCTGTGTATATACCTTTGTAAGTAATGCCAGTATTTTTGTTACTAATGTTTTAGCCACAAATATTTATATTGTCTTCACATAGAACAGAATATCCTTACTGCATCTTAAAGTAACTATAATGCCTGGAGCACAAGGAAACTTCTTCTCGCAAATGTATACATCCAGTATTTCGAATGATATACTACCCAACATTCTATCTAAATAAGTCTGAGTATGACATTTAGGCCAAATAGTTATAATGTTGTTATAAATGCTGTCCACTCATCCCTAGGGTAGATGGTAGTTGGGTGGATTAGAGAACGTAAAGAGCTATCTAAAACCGAGAGATAGTAGGTAGGTAGGTAGGTGAGAGGATAGGGTGCTTGTAGAGTGAGAGGATCTTATTGACAAAGGATGTGGTAAATGCAGCAATGTTGGTACCAGCATACCCTTTCTCTGCAACAAATATCCGATAGCTCTGTCCACCCTTGGTGGACATGGCAGTTGGGTGAAGACAAACCTTTTTCAGAGATACGAGAAGCATGGGATGCAGTTGTATTTTTACAGAATCGCTGCAAAGTGACTAAAAACAGAAACTAGAAAAACTAAACAAAAAACTATTCATGTTTTTGAGAACATTCTTGCCATTGGTAATAAAGCTGCATTTTGGGTTGTTTCAGTACATGAGAGTCTGAGGTCACCAGCAAGCTTTAGGTTTATTATCATCTGGCAGACATGTACAGAATTGTGCAAACCTCCAGAGTACCATAGATTTATGGCAGTGATATATGTGCTAACTTAGACATAAAGGGGGACATAACATTGAAAATCACCTCCTATAACTAGTGATGCTCCATTTTCTGACATCACAATTCAGTTCAGTCAAGTTACAGTCAGGGCACACATAGCAAATGAACAACATTTAGAAATATAAACATAATTTCAGTTCTCCTCTTCACTTTATGCTTCCTCAATGCGAGCTCCGAAGCAGACAGAGTATATTACATTGTGACAGGAAGTGAAGATGGGGTGCCAACTTGCAGAATAAAGAGGTGTGAATGTCTAGTCACCGACTGTAAGCTCGTTTTAGCAGGGCCTTCTTCACCCCTCAAATATCCTCTTTCTGTAGTTGTAAAGCACTGTGGAATATGTTGGCAATATATAAAATGCAATAATCATACATTTGAAAAAAATTCAAAAAAAAATTCACACCTCATAAATACATATTTATTAAGTAAAAAAAATACATAAAAAATCCTGGGAAGTTACAGTTTGCCTTTAAAGGGACACTAAAAGCACCCAGATCACTTCATCTCAATAAAGGGGTCTGGGGGCAGGGCCCACTGTGTAAAATATAACTGTTCTTTAGGTACATCAATGTTTGCATTGCATCTCACCTCTAGAGATTGTCTTCCTGACAGACACTAGAGGTTATTCCTTTGCTACTGCTGACTAAAGTCATAGATGAAATGCTGCTCATAGCGTATTGCCGAGCATGCGAACTAACCTTCCAATGCTTCCCTATTAGGAACACATTGGATTCATCAGTGTTGATGATCTCAGCCAAAGAGGTGCAATGGCAGCGAGGAGCTGAAAGATAAGTATTACTCACCTCCCAAACCATCCAAGGCGGGCAGGACATCTGGATAGGTTGCAGGACACTATAGGGCTAGGGATATATGTTTGTGCAATATATACCAATTTACCTCTAACCAGTGTGCATTAATAGTTTTCATTTTTAGTGTATTACCAATCATTTGTGGCATATAAATAATGAATGCTAAATATCTTTTCTTTCTTTTTTCCCTTTTAAATGCCCCTTTCTGTTAAAATTATGAGCTGATGACACTGTAATCCAGCAATAATTTTAAGCTGACAAAGGCCGATAGCCTCATCTACTTCCTTTTCTATTTTCCTATTTACTTAAATCTCATTTAAATATTTAGCCATATTTGGCCTCCTGACTTTTCCAAGTATTTTTGTTTTGCATTCCTTTACAATATTAGCCTTGATTACTCCTCCCAGAGTTCTATTCTGTTACTTCCACATGCCCACTGCTCATTCTGTATAGCAGTACGTCCTAATACGATCCCTTAAAGCCAGGTTTATTGTCTGAAATTCTAGCATTCATGCTTCTCAAATATTTTTAGATTTCCCTTTTGGACCCTGAATTGTCAATCAACAATTTATGACGTTGTCCTTTTTCTCCAGTAAGCATTACATATAAAGACTTTCAAGTAGTAACTAACACAGTATTTTTTAAAAGTAGAAGTCGAAGCAACATTACAGCTGAGTATTTGTGCATATAACAATTGGCCACTGTCTCCTGTCATACTATTCATTATTACTGCAACACATTATTACTGCAACACATTATTACTGCAACACATTGCTCAAAGTGCTACAGCTATATGTATCCCAACACTATGTGACATCATAGGCCCCTGATCTGTGTGTATATTGTTTGTCATATGCATGGAGAGAGATTTTGATGTAGCTATGTGCATACATGACCCTGAGCATTTTCTTTCATTATGTCATGTACTCATGTCAAGAGCAGCTTTGACTGGAGGTTGAGATCCCACACACTTCCTGCTCCACTTGAACTCTCCAAACTGTTGGAGAGTCGCCACCTTTCCCACAGTGTAATCCTCATGGAGGGTCACTAATAGTTTTGTTGTCTGTGGAATACTTTAAAGCGACACTGTTATCTTCCCTCCCCCCTTCAAAATGAATATTTCATCAAGATAAAATCTTTCTGAAATACTCACATTTCATTAGTCAAAAGACATACTAGGGACTACTTTGTGTCAGTATTTTTCCTACGCCTGAGAAAGCTTGACATAAGGTGAAGCTACCACTGTCAAGACTTGTCATTTCCCCATCTGGTCATTTCTCCCCATGCGCAAGAGTATAGTGCTGATGTGGGCTCCTGGTGGCAGAAAAGGTGCAGACGGAATATGACGACACGGCACACAAGGGACAGATTCAAGTATCTCACCCTTCTCAGAAGTCTGTGACTTAAAGGAACACAATAGTGTTAGGAATACAAATTCCTAACACTATAATTTCTCTCTGCCATCCCTGTAATACCTAAGACAGAGGTGGAGAATGATGTGGAGATGAAGCGGTCTGGGTGTCTATGGCAATGAATGGGTTAAAACCCATTTAAAACATTTACCTGATTTTAGTGCCGTAGTTCTTTGGTGCTGGCTCCGCCTCTTCCATTGTTATCATGAGGGGGAGCCTAATGCTCATGCGAGCGCCGTGTGCGCATCATGCCTTCCCCGTAGGAAAGCATTGAATCATTGCTTTCCTGTGGGCTTTGCAAGACACTCGATGTAAAGGGTGAGGGCATCCAGAGTAATTTCACAGAGTCAATCTCAGTGAAACAGTAGGACATGCCTACATTGCATAGGTATTGCCTTTAGTGGCTAAAGTCAAAGGAGTGCTGCACACAAGTAAGTTTACGTAGTATCTCTGTGGAGGGGGGTCCGCAGTCCACCAGGAACAACAAAAAGTAGAGTTCCACAGGCGCCACAATGTATGGTGAAGGCAAAAAAATATTTATTGGAGATTAAAATGGACAAAAAAAGATACAATGTTTTGGCATAGAGGTCTACATTGTGACGCCTGTGGTACTCTACTTCTTGCCTTTAGTGGCTGTCACCCAGACAGCCACTAGAGGCAGTATTAACCATGCAATGTAAACATTGCAGTTTTCACTAAAACTGCAATGCTATAAATTGTATGGCTAAGGTGGACAGGGACACTGTACCCAGGCCACTTCAATGAAATTAAGTTGTCTTAGGAGTCAATAGTGTCCCTTTAAGTTGGCAATTCAAACACTAATTCCAGATTCAGGACTGCCAGTTCTACCAATGGAATCTTGAGGCTTATCCTCTAGTGGTGGCTTGTTGTGCTACAAGCTGTGTCCTGCTAGGTCATATCTTGCAGTTGAGTTTCATTGCCAATTAAAGCAATTAAAGGGCCTACTATAGCAATGTGTTTCTAAGTTGCTGACGATAAAATATGTAATGCAATTTGTTGTTCATGGAATGTAGAACCACATAAATGAATACTATTGTTTGATACAGTTTATAATATGTCACTTTGCAGTTTAATTGTCACTCTTGGAAACTTTTAACATACCTTAGGGCTTTTTAAGATTGATTCCTATTACTAAGGCAGATGTTGAAAACATTTTTGTAAATGTTAATAAAATAGCATAGCAAGCATCAAAACCACTAAAATTCTATTTTCCCATGATTTACCTCCTATTCTTTCATATTGATTCTGGGTGTAGCTTGTTCTTAGAAGCATAAAATGCTGCCGCAGACTGCAATCTGTTTCTCTGCCATATGCTAATTGCTTGTGTGACTTTTGGTGTAATGTATTGTGGTTTTAGTATAGTGTATTGTAGTAACTATTACTATTAAAACCTCTGAATGTTAATATTATTCCAGGTATCTAAGCACTCCAACTTAAGTGAACACTAGAGTGTCAGGAATACAAACGTATTCTTGCCACTATAGTGCTGGTGTGTCTGTTAGGTGAATGGCTCCGATCGCCCAGACTGGTGATTTTACTCACCCTTTCTCCCTTGCTGTGCTGGCCCCGCCTCCATGGCTGAAGTCACCAATCTTGATGAGCTCAGCCAATCCAATGCTTTCCGATGGGAAAGCATTGGGAGGATATTGCACATGTGGCAAAATGCTGTGCTGTACCATTTAACGTCTTTTCATAGAAAAGCATTGAATCAATGCATCTCTATGGAGAATGTTTTGCGTCTCCATGCAGAGTGTGCGGATGTTGAACGCCACACAGCACTGGACTAGGAAGCACCTCTAGTGGCCATCTGAGTGACTCCCCGTAGAGGTGTTACTAGGCAGCATTGTAAAAACTGCCTTTTTACAATGCGAAGACTGCAGGGACAGGCTATAAACACCATAACCACTAAATTAAGCTGTAGTTGTTCTGGTGACTACAGAGTCCCTTTAAAATCACGCTCTTTTGTTAGTAATTCTCTTATTATCAACATGTATCAATATTTCTGTTTAGAATGGTATTCTTTTAAACTATTTGAATGTTTTAGTCATCACCGGCATTTCAGCAGAATGTTGTTCAATTTTGGTACCGAAAAACTAAGGGCGCAAAAATGGAACAATCCGTGTATTGTGGAAAATATACATAGAATATTATCAGGTATATATTTTGCAGTACACTGTTGGGAGCATAATCCTGCCATTTGGCTCACAGAACAAATGAGAAAATGTGACCGATAGAGAAAAAAACTATAATATTTACTAAATATTAAATATATTTATAAAAAAAATACATTTCTACTGCCACCTTTTTTCACTTGTTTACTTATTTCTTAATTGATATGTGAATAAATAAAACTGTACTGGCTGTCCCCCTAACCATCAATCACGTTTTTTTCTTATCATTAATCTCTTTTTTTCATGCCACTGGTGAAGCTTTGCATTGTACAGTAAATCCAAGCAAACATGCCCATTCATAGTCTGTATGGTGGCTTAGAATTCGGGAATTCACACAATCACTTGATCAGCCCAAATTCCTTCGAATTGCAATTTGTAACTAAACAAAACTGCTAGTTTAGTAAATCGGACTGGACATACCGGTAATTTTGTGGGATGTTTGTATTATTTCCATACTTCCCATAGTTTGCCTCGGCTTGTTTGGGGGGGTCGGCTAGGAAGTACATTTTCATGAGAGAGAGCTAGAGGTGGGAAGGGCCCTGGACAAATAATTGTACAGTATAAAGTCTATGTACATGAGATAGTGTAAAGCTTTAATGATACTGTAATCACAGAAGTAATAGATACAATTAGTGCTAAACTTGTGATGCTAAATTCTGTAGAGTTATAGAGATTAATCGAAGAGGGATGAGGGATGGGAGAAACACAGGGACAAGCTAGGAAAAAAAGAGAGTGCAGCAGAGGGAGTAAAAAGCAATTCATGGAAGAGCTGCAGACTCCTCCTTTAAAGCAGCTCTAAGCAGCAGAACAGCTCGGTGAAGCTGCCACTTTAGAACACAGCTTCCATCCAGCCTTGCTCAGCCAGCTTGAGGGCAGCAGCTGGCTTCTTTCACTCATCCTCCAGTCTCCGCACATCTGAGACTACGCTGTACTGTATATATTCACTCACTGCTGCTCCCAGGCATATTTATCTTTTTTTTTTCAATCCTTCCATACCCCGTTGGTTTTTTGGTGGGTTTACTTCTGTCTGGAAGGCAGAGCTGGGGTGCCTCATCACTGGCATGCTTTGGACCGGGCTCGGCGTCGCCATGCCTGGGGAGCAATGAGAGGGGGCAACCCACGCCACGGCTGTGCTTGCCAAAACCTCTTCCGTAAGGTCCTGTCTCAGTGCAGCTGCTGCTACGCCCGGGTGAGAGGTTAGTGCGAAGATCTAATATTTCCCTTATCTATGTATATTGTAAAGCGCTACGGAATCTGTTGGCGCTATATAAGTGGCAATAATAATAATACATGCTACCAAGTACGGTCTTGTGCCGTCATATGTACCAGCACATACCATACGCTGCCTGGATAAACAGTGATCTCTGGCAAGAGTCGTTCACAACTTCACAGGTTTAAGCAGATGGCTACACAGTATTGCTGTATTATGTGCAGTGAGTCTGTCACAGCTACAATATGACACAAAAAGACTGTTGATGTTCACAAATACCATGTCTTCAAATCAAATAAATGAAATGATGTGTGCACAACTTGTGTTCTTCTACGTCCTATTTGGTATTCCAGATATTTCTTTGTGATGTATTCATAGGATGCCTGCGGATGTTTAGGCAGTGGTCTGGCCCCTACAGGGTTAAACATGGCTATCCCAAGTCGATTTGGGATTTCCATAGTCCTCTGGACTTTGAAATGTAGTACTACAGCCCCTTTTTAGGATGTCTCAAATTCCAGACCCAGCTTACTGTCTGGCATGTTGGTTACCTTGAATATCAGATGTGATTGTGTTTCTGCTGTGTACTGTAGCACTTAAATTGTACTATATACCTATCTTGATGGAATAGAATGACTGCGGTGCCAGAACTAGTGGATAATCAAATTATTATTTTTCCTTTAGTTTTTGTTCCTGCTTTCAGATAATTTTCTTTATTGTTGAGATAGCTCTGTATCATGTGGGCCCTTAAACATTAATTTGCAAAGGATAAAATACTTATTAGCATCTGTGTAGTTTCAGTCTTTCATTGATGATTGCATGATCTGAAATAAAATCTTGGTGATGGACACTATTAGATAGATGAGTGGACATGAGTAATTGTATAGCACGGACTACAGAGCCGGTACTCCACTAAATTTGCTACTAGCTGCTAATATTTGTTTTTTTTCTGTGGATCTTGTTGGTCTGTTTTTTGGCAGCTCCGTAAACAAGTGGGGTCTTTAATAGATCTGAGCTTTTAAACTACTAATGTCTCTCAAACAATGAACTAAGGAACATTACGCCATTCAAGCTTAAGAGCAATCAATAGAAAATCCTTATGAAAAGTCACTTTGGACAGAGTGCTCAAAACAGAAATGTTAATTCACCAGGGGTTTATACACTAAACGGTAATTTGTAGTGAAACGTAAAAAAAAAAAAAAAAAAAAGAATAGCAAAATTTAGGCTTTAGTTGTTGATTTGGAAGAAATCACCAATTCAGCTGTAGTCTTTCTTTGAATATTTTAGTGTGAGTTTTGCATTTCAGTTTTTAATTCACCATAACTCCCTGTTTAAGGAATAAACCCTCATGTGCTGACTGTGTCTGAAACTGTAAGAAATGTTTCTTCCTTTCCACTGCTTCCAATAAACGATCCTAGTAACCTCGTTCCCTCACATGCTTTTTCTCAACACTTCATATCTTCATCTCACATGCTCCCCCTTAACCTTTCGAATGCCGGAACGATGAGCGTCACAATTGCTTGCAGTGCCTTACTTGGCCCTCTGCCATTCAGTGGGTTGATACAAATTATTCATCCTGACACATGGTCTTTCCTGCGATTTTTCTTCTTCTCCATGCACTTTCTCCACTTCAGATTCCCCTTGTCTCTTCCAGCTGCTCACAGTTATGTACTGTCTTTAAATGGTTGCTGTAAAAATGATCCTTACGACTCCTACGCCGCACAGTTTAAGGCTGTCACTTTCTGACTTTCTCTGACTTTTCCTGATAAGTTCCCATACATTCCTTCCTGTTTCCAATTACACGGTGATTATCACTTATCTAGCCATTCATCTTGCTTGCTTCCAGCGCAAACATCGTTTTTACGTTCAGTACGTTTCCTTCATCGCTTTCTTAATTTATCTTCATTAAAAAAATATACATGTAGACTTTTCATCCAAACACTGATCCAGGTACCTGTTCTACACCCAGTACAGTAACACCTCCCAACTCTTACACTTTTACATCTAATGCCACTACTTTGCCAGACTAAGCCCCAAACTGTATAGTCAACATTCCAATCCACACAATGTGTTTTAGAATAACACTATAGGTAACCTGCCCATTCTGTGCCTCGATGACAAAACAATTATTATAATTTATATAGTAAAAATATATTCAGCAGTGCTTTACAATATTATAGTGGGTGAAATTTAGCAATAGATGAGGCAATTACAAAATGTTACAGGAACAATAGGTTGATGAGGACCCTGGTTGAAAGAGCTTACAGTCTAAAAAATATGTCACTGTGTAGGTAAGATTTATCTCCCGTTGCGGAGAGACACACGCCTCCCTCTAGGTAGAAGGCTTCTTTTGTGCCTCTGGGACACACACCTCAACGTAGTATGATACGCCTTCTCTTCAGTTTTAGCCCAGATTACTTAGACAGGCAAGGTAGAGGCCTAGACATGGCATGCAATTTCTTGGCCTCCGGAAAATAATGATTTGAGGCCTATAGCCCAGGGGCAAAAAAAGGGTTGGAGAAATGGTATTCAGAAGAAAACTGTGGAAGCTTGAGGATATACTAATTTAAGGCAGCATAATGTAAAGATGACATTTGCATGCTCTTTTAAGTGACACCAAATTATGTTGGACTTTATTCCTTATGTGAAAATTGATAGTTGCTTTATCTGAGGCTGATTACTCCAGATACACAGAATGTTCACTGAGTTGACATTCTGAAAATGCTTTTGGTGAGACATAAACCATAAAATTATCCCTATACAACTATAACATGTCTACAATGTGGCACAAGAGGAATAACTAATGTAACGTTTTTTTAATGAAGAATTTTAATGTCCTAAAAATAAGACTATTCCTAAACCAAATAGCTGGATATTATTAGGATAAACACTTGTGACCTGTTCTGTTATGAAATGAAAGTAATAACGATTCTATGACAATAATCCCTATACGACACTAACCCCTATATTATTAATTTATTTAGTGCATCGTTATAAAGTTAATTAAGAGCTTCTATAAAAAAAATCATCCAGGAGCTTTCTTTTACTGAAGACAAATCTCCTCAGAGATATTATCGCCGCATGGTAAATCGATCCCATATGAAAATAAATGGATATTGCTTAACATATTTTGCACAGCGGATGCCACGGCAACCTTTGGAAAAAAATGCAAATATGATAGAATTTCAGAACATTCCGTCTTGTGCCAATGAAATGAAAATGTAGAAGTATATCAAACAAAGTATAGTCCCTAGGGTGCTTGCTGTGTCATTTGTGTGCAGAGAAACTAATAATGCAGAGTGGCTCAGGTCTAGTCTGTATACTCAGGGCCCCTATCTGTGTGCAAGAGAGGCTTCTGGTGTTAAACAAACACTGCTGTCCTACAGAGTGATTACAGTCACTGCAGGAGTGGGAGAGGTGTGCTTATGCTATTTATATTGCCTGTATAAGACCCCCAGCCAGAAGGGAGATTAGTTTCTCTATGCTGGTTTCAATCCACCTCTACAATTCACAGACGTTGACAGAAGTTGACAATGCATGCCTCTGAAACAAAGACTTTACAACAGCTAGGACTGTAACACTATGGACCGTCTGGAAGGGGATCCTAAGCACTAAATATTATTGTATTTCCAAATATATATTTAAACTTCTGTAGAAATCATGGATAGCCCTTGTTATTAGGATATACTGCTGAAGGAATTCAATAAATAGGCAGGAGAGCAGGCCTCCCAACTTTCCTAAATCTAGTGTGACAGTAGCAATTGTGTGGTTATGTACTGCTGTCATGAATTTGTTTTCCCTGGTGTCCTTCTTTGAGACACCAGTTAGGAGTAGTGCGCGCATGTTATTAGATGCATTTGTGCTATGCTAAGGGCACTAGGACCAAAGCATACAATGTTTTAATAGTATTCTGCAAATGTTCAGCACTTAATAGGGCCTGCCAGCATGATTGGCAATCAGCACACCAGGCTGACATACTGGTTTTTGGGTGGACATGTCTTCTTTCCAATCGGGAACCTCCCTTTGGTAAGTGCCAGTGGCAAAGGACCTGTCACATTTAGGCCTGCTCACTCTGTCCAAATGTACATACCTCCCTATATTAGAAGAGATGGGTGAGGGACATGTGAAAGGCTCAATATGGTCTACTTTAAACTTTTTATGTGCCCAAATTGTCTTCCCAAACTGCGTATAGAATTTCTGGTGACAAGATAGTCTTTCAACTGTTTCTGGATCAAAGTTTACATTAGCCCTAGGGTGGTAGAAGGTTATGGTGATGTAGGACAACAATAGCTAGATTAGCTACAAGCAGACACCTGCCTACTTTCTTGTCTTAAGTAAAGGTAATACAAAATAAATATTTCAGTGAAAAATAAAAACAATAACAAAATGTGTTTACATTGACAGATTAGAATGATTTTTAAATGCCATCTTTCCGTTACTGCTGATTTTCCAGGTAAAAGGTAGCAGGGGAGATGAAATAATTGCATCTGCTTGTTACGTTTCTGTTTTGTGTCTCAGTCAACCCCCCTCTGCTTTTATGTGTTCCCCATTTCATTCCATTTCTTGTTATCATTCGTCCTTTCCTCCTCCCTGCTGTCAGAAGCTGTAAGCCTTGGTTTCTTGGAAGCAATGCTGTAATGCACAGTGTCTAAAATATTCAGGAACAGCCTGTAAACAGACATGATCCTGTTTATTTACAGAGGCAAACATGAGTGTCTGATCTTGGCCCTTCTAGGGCCTATTTATACGGTAACATACCCTTGGATGCATTCATCCATGTGTTATGTTGCCAATACTATGCATATGGCTATCTGGTTGCTGATTCCAATTTGAATCAGCCTTAGTTTTTAGCCATTCTCTGTAGAGTTTACCATGGGAAACCTTGGACAGCTGAAAATAAAGGCGAGCTATATGATTGTATTCATCAGATAGCTTCATATAATGGCGTTACTTATATTACCTTAAAAGACAGACCTTGTCTAATGATTAAGAAATGAATCTATTACCTCCAAGAAGAACCTTCAATGTAATAGCTCAATTGGTTCATGGTCACAACTTCTGTTCTTATAGGATCAATTAATTCTTTAGCATTTCCGAAGCTATTTGAATGAACACCATTTAAATGGAAAGAACAACATTTCTACCCTAGACATGCTTGAAAATGAGCAGAAAACTCATTATGTCCTTCTGGGTACAATGCTTTGATATCTATACAAAGGATCTGACAGATAATTGAGGACATCGTTCTCTGACAATAATGGCATTGTTGCTCCCTTGGTATATTTTGTCACGTCCTCTTTGGTTTTGATTCTCAAACCATTCCTCAATGATTGCATGCTTCCCAGTATTTCTGGATTCTCTAGTTTGACTCAAGTGGGAATATCCATAAAACCTGGTAAGTTTGTGGCCTTTGGGGACTGTTCAAAGTTTCACCGCTCTGCTTTATTTTAAGATGAAAATGGATGGGATAGCAGACTTTGTATTTATGTTTGGCATATTATTCAATAATGAATGTGAAATCCCCTGACAACTTGTTTTTTACATTGTTACTTATTATAAGACTTTGCGTTCTTATTTTTAGAATATTCAAAGATAAATTTATTTTTTCATTTTGCCAATAGTTGTGTATACAACGCTAGTGATCCAGAGCAGAATTCTGTGCATCTTATTATAGTATGAGTTTAGAGCTAGGTGCATGTAAGGATGTACAATGTCTGGAGGAAGTGATGGAGATTGCTCAAACTAAAGAATGAGATGAGACTAGACAATACAGAGAGAAAAATTACCTTTAGATGCTGTAACTCAAGTAATCTTTTGTGATTAAATCAATGATCCTGTCATAGTATTATCGTTGTCTTTTTTATCAATGCAAGAACGGAACAGATACTGATAATAACTTTATTAAAATAACATTGGTTTATTTGACTCTTGCTCATTAAACTATTAAAATGATGATTTTTATAAATATTCTTTATTACAATATGATTTTTGAATCATAACACAATCCTATTGATTAGTTGAGAACCACCTATAGATGTTTTGATACCATGACAAACCTTGCACACGTTTACAATTGATTATAGTACTCCTGCTTTACACCGAAATGGGGAGTTAGCCATCATAGTCTGCAAAATTAATTAAAGAGAATATGTTTTAAAGATTAAAATATCTCTAAAAAAATTAGAACCATATGCATTGCTGAATCACAATAATGACTTGGACTATATTGGTTCCACAATTGGTGATATCTCTGAGTTGACTAAAAGAACCAAAATCTTCCTTCTTTAAAGTGACTCAGATGTCCGATTAGTCATTGTAGACCATTTGTCAAGATGTGTCTGTGATAAAGAAGTCCTTAAATTCCTTAAAGTGAGGTTTGAAGATAGGATTATGAAGAGAGGCTAAAATGGGTCTTGTAGCAGAGCATTGTAATAGCTCAATGTCTTCAACATTCCAAGGACTTAGATCTTAACATTCAAAAAAACCTACCTAGTTCTAAAAAAACATTTTAACTTCAGGCCAATCCACTTATCTCTAATTAATAAATGATCCCAATAATAGTTTGAAAACTTGTCAAGTCATGTCATGAAGACCACGCTGGAACCATCTCTCCACTCTGTAAGAAAGACTGTAAGGAGTCATGTGATTATAATCTGCTGCCAAGTGTGATGATATCGTAGATGACCTATGCCTTGAGCCTGCAGAATTCAGCCCAGTGACATTTGAAAATGAATAATTCATTTCGTACAAGTGATAAGTATGTTATTGTATATAGAAAATAAAATAGAAAATAATAGAATGATTAAATTCATATTTTGTGTTTGAATTGAGGCAGCAACCTAAGTATCATGTATGCATGACTATCCATAGATATAGGTCTTTGAATAAAAAAAAAGACTGAAAAATATTACAAAGGCAAGAAGGTGATGGTAACACATGTTAGCACAAAAAATTATCAAATCAGAATACTGTTTATAATATGCTATGATGCTGATACAACTCTATTTAAAACCAGGAACAAGGACCTAAGGGTAAAACGTGGATGTGATGAGGTGAAGTCAGTAGCAAACTTATAATAACTGGTGTCAGTGGATCAGACAACATGGAAACCAAGGGGGGAAATGATACATAAATCCAAGAAGAGGTCAGCGAGAATACTTTGGTTAGTCCACAGGACCAAGAGAGAGTGTAACTATTATTTGTTGCAATTCTTTTATGTGAAAAGAATAGAAACCTGCACACATCTTATTTCAATACCATAGGAGATATGATTATGTGTTTATCTAATTTGAGAAGTTGTGCTTTAATAGATATAGACTCTGGCTTATGGAGAGGAGGCGGACTGGGTATAGTCAATAATACCTTCTTTTAGAGATTAGAGCATCATACCTTTTAGGAATGTGTAAATACAAGGGTTTAACCCGTTAAGGACCAAACTTCTGGAATAAAATGGAATCATGACATGTCACACATGTCATGTGTCCTTAAGGGGTTAAGACAATGAGTGGTTGAGTTGTACCCGATGCATTATTTTGCACATCTCAGAAACTTAGAGGGTTAAAAATGGTTTGAATTCTCTGAAACAAAATGTGTGTTAATATAGAGAATTTTCAAACAATTAACACAGCAAGATATCAGGATACAATAAATATATAATGGAACACTACGGACAGGCATGTTTAACCCCTTAAGGACACATGACATGTGTGACATGTCATGATTCCCTTTTATTCCAGAAGGTTGGTCCTTAAGGGGTTAAATTAAGGGAAATGTATCACAAGAAATTAGGTTTGTGTTTGAAGGATCACTGTACACAGACAATTAGTCGGTTGTGATTATGTTGAATGGAGGTGAAGATGGAGGGTGGTGTTACCATTTTCAATGTAATCTATAGAAAGTGTCTTAAAATGTACAGATAGAAGAAAAGACATTGCAATGATGCAACTGAATGAGTTATCTTAAGGATCTGATCCACCTCCTATTGTTCCCACTCAGAGAAGGAACTGGCTGTGATCCCAGAGCCAATCTCTGACTCATGAATTAGTGAGCATGCATGTATATGCATGACAACATTAATTTGTGCTAACTAGTGTGTGGTCCAACTATCCTTAAAGGGATCCAATAGTGCCAGGAAAACAAAGAAACAAAGCCAATAAAACCACTTCAGTCACTTACCTGAATCCAGCCCCTTGGCGCTGGGTCAGGCTGCGCACATGCTCCTTCCCCGCCGACGTTAGCTGGTGGGGGAGACCTAAAGCGCATGGCCGCGCGTGAATCAGACCTCCCCATAGGAAAGCATTTTTTAATGCTTTCCTATGGGACAAATCTGACGCTGAAGGTCCATGAGGACGTCCAGTGTCAGATAACGGACCAAAAGTCTGTTTGGATTCCGGAAGCCCCCTAGTGGCTGTTTGGTAGACTGCCACAGAGGGCAGACTTAGAGCTGCAATGTAAACATTGCAGTTCTCTGGAACTGCGATGTTCTACATTGCAGCACTAAGTGCAAAATGGTCACAGCACCCAGACCACTTCAATGAGCTGAAGTGGTCTGGGTGCCTACAGTAACCCTTTAATGCTAGGATGCATGGCTCCGAATAGACCGGCATATCAGCTGGTATGTGCATGTTCTGAGTGTTGACATGTGTAAGGCATGGTTAGCAAAATAAGGGCAGGTGCATATTAGTGACATTAACTACATGCCAGCTAACCACGTGTGAAAAGTGCATAAGAATCATGTGCTACAAATATGCCTTTTTAAAATAATTTGTTTAAAAAAAATATCATAAAAGCGTTGTGGAAGAGCTGACTGCTTGCATTTGATTTTAGATTAATAATGCATACTTCTGTTGCACTTGTAGCAAACAAAAAATAAAACCAAACTCAGAACCCAGAAGATGGCATTTCAAATCCAGATCAGAATTTGTGTTTTGTTCTTGAAAAATGTCCCAGTTGGACGTCTGCAGTTGGCACTCCTTTCTCAGATGTTTGTTGCTAACCATTAGAATTTTTACTGATTATTACCCATGACAAGGGAACATCATTTATTTTCCTCATGTAATAAACATCAGCGTTGTGTCGCCTAGCCCTGTATATGCTGCTCTAATATTAGGGGGCACCATGCAATCTCTCAAATGGTTGGTGCACAGTCAACAACTAAAATTGTAATTTTATGAAAGTGAGGGTTTGAAATGAGATTGATCTTGACTCAGCCTATTGATTTACCCAGCCATGTGAGAGGGTTACTGGGCATGATTAGTCAGTAACACAAGTGCATCTGCCAGTCATTTCTCATGGCGGCATTGTGCCCCATTGCCATGTTGGTCGCTGCAGTATGTAATTGGTTAATCTGGGAACAAAACCCAACTGAGCCGACAGATGTTGGCTTGCGCTGAGTCAGCGGCTATTGATCTTAAAGTCACTTCCTGCTGATCTCACTCTGAATGCCATCCAGGAATACCACCTGAACGACTGCCAAATCGATGGAGAGTCATTTGGCAACAAATTAAGGAAATTGTCAATATCAGTGTTTACTAAAACTCAATTACTGAAAGCAGAAAATACCAGCTACTTGCATACAGAATAAAAACAAGTCTGCAAGCAGCTGGCCACAAAGGGGATTAAGCAGGTTATCTTCCAAAAGGGCACTTACATGCCGAATGCCAGCGAGGCATGTTCACTAAACAGTGCGTTTGTGGCAAATTGTTAACCAAGATTGGAAACCATTACCAGCATGTACGTTGTCTGCCCTCTCCATCTCCAAAAAGTAATTAGATCCCTGTCTGTTCCAGGAAGCCCCAGTCTGCAGCAAGTAGTCTCTATACTGTACAGTGTAAAAAAAGGAATATTGTATTGTGAGCACCACTTCTCTTGCTGAAAATGTTCGTTATGAGAATTGTTTTTTTTCTAGTTCTGATTTACTTTTATTCTTTTATGTAGACCCTAATCTCATTTAACCCCTGACATCCCATGTTGGGTGCCTGGTGTAGTGCATCCCTCAAATCCTAGTTTAGCGAATGTACCTTGATGTATTGAAAATGGTATTAAAGGATCGCCCCAAACACTGTAAAAGAACACTTTGAGCACCACAACTACTGTGGTGCATTGTAGTGGTTATGGTGCGTGGAGTGCTCAGGCACCTCTCCAATGTACACAGTCTAATATGGTTTGACTGCTTACATTTGGGGTGCCAGTGCAGTCAGGCCCACTGAAGTTGGGTTGGTGCTTTGAGTGTTCCTTTGAGTGTGCTTTTGCTTTTTATAGGGCAGTACTGCTAATATTAGGGGGTGTATAGAAATGAATAGTTAAGTAGACTCATTAACTTGTAAGTATATCATTTATTTAGGGGGGGTTACAAATTATTGGAAGATTTGAAAATTATGAAGCAATTCTAAAATGGTGGCATCTACACTGAGTAACTCACTAATTGCAATCACAACTATACTTACCATGACATTGTAAGCAACTCATTGTACTGGTTATGGTGTTATGGTCCTGGGGCCTAACCCACTTCCAGCATCCTAAGATATCGCTTCTGAATCAACAAAGTTGCAGAGGGGACTGTCTATAAGTGCCCGAGAGAGAGCCTGTTTTTTTGTCAAACCTCTTCAGAAAGATTTGTCAGAAAACCAGTGGACTCATAGCACTCCTGTAATTTTGTTGCCTTGATGCAGTTAATTAAAATAAGTTAACAGATAAAGGTTAATAACAGTGCTGCTTTAAAATGCATCTACTGAGTTTGTGTAATTTTTTTCTGACAAAGCACAAAATCTCTTATTCTCCTTAAATCAGCAAAGGCTAATTGTAATTTATCATGCAGGTTATACTACCGTGCCGCCCATAGCTCACAAATCATCCTGTGCTAGCAGTATATACAGGAGAAGTATTCATGGGAAAAATACTAATAACCTACCTCGAAAAGCCATAAATAGCCTTCAAAGCTTGCACTCTATAATTGTGTTATCAAGATATCGTTTATTGCCTTGTTGGAGATATACTTTTGCTCTGTCAGTATTGATCTTTGTTAGTTAAATAGTTGTCGTAATAAACCTTGAAATACTCTGTGTTTAGCCCTGAGTGTCAGTTTTTTTTTTCCTGATTCAGGGTCACGAAGGGAATATGCAGGTTGTCAGGGTCACCCAGTTTGAACCTGTTGCCTTCATACACTGATTTCATGTTACTTGATCCTTCCAGGATCAGTTCTTCTTGTCCTGTTTGTCACAGTTGAAATCTCTCTTTGTATAATACAGGTGACACAGTTAGGGCTATCTATGAGCGCTGGCAGGCTAGAGTTTCAATAACAACCCGCATTCTGCTCAGGTGGCTGAAAAAGGCTTTTCTGCTGCATTTTAAGATCTTTGTAATTTGATGTGGAGAGAATAATAATGTAGAGAATCTAAAGAGTCAGCTCATTTAAAGTGGTCCCTGCTATTTCCCGGACTAAGACACAAATATTGTATTGTGCTCTTCTAACAGAGTGAGATACAGTCATAGATTCAAACATAAATATTACATGTTAAATACAACAGCCGACTAACATTATACGTTTTCTTCAAAACTACCTTATAAACATCACTGTCAAAGGTTGGTTTGTACTGAGCAACCAAAAATAAACTAACAAACAAATAAACAAAACAAAACATACAATTGGCTGACTGCCCTTAATAAGAACACTGTGCTTATTATGATGGTGTGGTAACAAAGGATTGTGGTTACTGTGTGTATACCTAACAGACACAATGGATGAGACATAACAGTAAACTGAAACATGATCTCTTTGCTTTCTGTCATTCATCCAGGACCTGCCCAAACATTAATTAATAAGTCTCAGCCTGTGTGTACTGTCTCTATTCTTTATTGCTTCCTGTTGTTTTAAATTTAATTTAGGATGAGTATATATAATGTTAATGCACTTTTCAATTGTTCTTATTGTCATATAGTCTTTGTTGACCAGTGTCTACCTTCTCCATGTAGGTTGTGCCTCTGGATGAAAAAGATTCTGATTTACCACTTAGAGAATAAAAACACTAAAAATGTGTTTTACGATATGAACACATGACAATAGAGCTTTGAAAACCAAAAATTACCCCCGCAACACAGATGTTTACATGGGTATATGGTAGCGCATTGGTCATGGATTGATGGAAGAGATTCAGTGCAATGTTGCTGTTTTCTGTTTGTGGTTCTGTATACAGTTATGAAATTGGGTAGAACTCAATATTCTAGACCCGGCACAGGCAACCTTCGGCACTCCAGATATTTTGGACTACACCTCCCATGATGCTTTGCCGGCATTACAGGTGTCAGAGCATTATGGGGGATGTAGTCCACAGCATCTGGGGTGCCGAAGATTGCCTATCCCTGTTCTAGACCTAGAAAAATTATTTATCTTCCGTCGTAGAGGTAATTCAAAATTAAATGTTGTGGTCATTTTTGCTAACAAGAATAAAAATACCAGTTTCTATAACGATACACAAATACTGGAGCAATATCTATTAAATAAATTGTCTCCCTTAAGCAAAGTTGTAACAAAGTTAAGTATCATTCACAAGGAAATTCACCAAAAAACCAGAACACAGTATTAATGGCAGCAGCCTCCGAAATTCAATTTGGATAACAGACATCCAATTAAGAGTGAATGATTCTTACAAACATTATAGAGAGTATATTCTTCTGTACTTTACTAAGTAGAATTTAGCTCATTTTCAATAATATTAATCTCCTACGTTTAATAACGCTTACTTAGCTCAATATTTAGTGACTGTGGATGTGGTTACAGTAAATGGTTGTCTGTCTGTGTAAAGTACATATCAAGCCAGAACTGGAACTATTCTAGGGCAATATCCTAATTTAGAGCGAATTGCTACATAATCCAGTATTATCTGTTGCTTTATGTACCCAATATTAAAGGAACACTTCAAGCACCAGAAAATCGTCATCTACATAAAGTTGTTATGGTGCCAGGAGGCCCCCAGGCGCATTTTTGCCTTCAGAAGTTAATCGTTCTTGATTGGTTTAACCTCAAAGTTACCTCCAGTGCTGATCTCAGCTTCCTCCCTGGCTTCTGAAATTTCAGATTCAGGAAGTGCATAATGCCACCGGGCAGAGGCGCCGCTGATTGGCTGAGATCAGTCAGGTGATGCTCTTAGCCAATAAGTGACTCCCCATTCACAAAACTGGCTTGAAAATAAACATACCTACATAATCTATGAAGATAAGAATGCACACGGGGGCCTCCTGCCACTATAACAACTTAATTTAGATCATAGTGCCTTATAATACCTAAACTGTCCCTTTAACTATGAAGTCATGAAATGTGAACAGAAGCAGTGGGTATTATCCCATATTCCTTCAACAGTAGATTGTCCCTAAAGAGGAAATGAAAGTTTAGCAAAAGAAGTGGAGCTGCTAATAATATAGGAGATCCAACATCCAAAACATATATACTTTTCCTTCATAAGTGGAGGTAAAATAGGAGTGGGCACGTCCACCCGTTTACAACTCTGCTTGTAAAAGAGCAAACACACACTTGAGATGCAATCTGTCAATTTTACAGATATGCTGAGATAATGGGTATTTAATTACATTTTGTCACTTCTTCACCTTGGTAGTTTAAAGGGACACTATAGGCACCCAGACCACTTCAGTTCATTGAAATGGCCTGGGTGCAGTGTTCCTTTTGCACTTAGTGGTGCGATATAAAACATTGCAGTTCCAGCAACTGAGGCCAATTCCTGGAACGAAACGGACCTTTGGTCCGGTATCTGACGCTGGGCGTTCTTATGCTCTGCATGAAGATATCCAGCATAAGATTTTTCCTCACAGGAAAGCATTGATTCATTGCTTTCCTTTGGGGAGGTCTAATGCAAGCGCGGTACTTGCCAAGAGTCGACCCAGCACTGAGTGACATCGCCGCTGTGGTAAGGTTAAGTAAAGGGGTTTTAACCCTTTATTTAATGCGGAGGGAGCTTTGTATCCCTGCCACTATAGTATCCCTTTAAGAGTACGTTGCGTCCATTACTGACTGTATCAACTGAATTGATGATGTTAATGATTAATGTCATTAGCAAGTTTTAAAATGTCACCAACCTGGCTGAGTTCGAACTTTTTCCCAATCCATCTATTTTGGCCTTCTTTTTGCCAGACATTTGACAACGCTTCTTCACTGTTAAGTAAGTAAATGCCCTGGAATATCAGGAACTCAGAGACGAGAAAATAACATGATATCTGAGGCTTCAACATACATATTTTTGAAGTACATTGTTTTTACATCCTGTTTGAATAAAAACCTATTTATTTAAGAGGACACCATAGGCACCAAAACAGGTTTTGGTTAATGAAGCAGTTTTTGTGTGTAGACCTTGCCTCTGAAGTCTCAGTGCTCAATTCTCTGTCATTTAGGAGGTTAACAACTATGTTTATTGAGCCCTAGCCACACCTTCCTGCATAAGACTAACATAGCCTTGCTATATACTTCCTATAAAAAGACATCTAATGCTTAAACTTTCGTTATTGTGCTTTCTGTTTAATTTAGAATATCCTATCTCCTGCTCTGTTATTAGCCTTATTAACCTTGTAGGAGCCTCCTGTGTGTAATAAAAGTTAAATTTCAGAGCATGACATAAAAACTTCTAAAGGAAGTTAACATATGATTGAAAATGAAACCATTTTTTTTC
The DNA here is from genome assembly GCF_036172605.1 of Pelobates fuscus. NCBI lineage: Eukaryota > Metazoa > Chordata > Amphibia > Anura > Pelobatidae > Pelobates > Pelobates fuscus. Next base: position 398,556,607 of record NC_086317.1, read on the forward strand.
ATGCAGGCTGTGTGAGTTACAACCAGGGGAGGATAAACAGAAAAAAGTGATTTAACTCCTAAATGGCAGACAATTGAGCAGTGAAACTCAGGGGCATGATCTGCACACCAAAATTGCTTTATTAAGCTAAAGTTGTTTTAGTGTCTATAGTGTCCCTTTAAGTCCTAACTTGTTTGATTTTTTAACTAAGAGCTGTATTAAATAATTTGCTTGACACTATTTGTATCTATAATTTTTAGGATGATTCATTTTTAAATGGTTAATTATTTGCAGTTTTGTGCTCAGGGAATTAAAAGTCTAAATGTATTTATTTGGCATTCACAGGGTTTAAGGTAATAATTAATAAGAAGGCATGAGGGAGACTTTGACAAATCCAGAATCGCTATCTTTTACTAAGCATATAACTGGCCTTTGCTTTTCACAATGGGTGCGCTTGTTTTTATGCGGTAATTTGTTTTAGCTGAACAAGCCAGATCTGGCTCCTCATCTGTCCTCTTATCTCATACTCCCTGCTGTTAGCTTTGTATGTATAACCCCTACTCATTGCTCCTGCAGTGAAAGTAGATGATTCCTACTATGTGCAGTGCTATCAAAGTATACAGTGTCTACATGGGAGATTAGTTTAAGGGGTTTATTTACTAAACAATAAATTATGGTGAATTAAAAATTACTTCAGTTAGATTAAGGCTGGCATAGAGTAGTTAGCAAAAAAAAATCTTACCTATCTTGCCTGAATTTATCACACACGACTTTTCAGGCCACTACATTTCACTGTTTAGTGAATAAAACACTACTATAAATTTTATAATTTTTCCACATTTTCATGTAAAATATATAACATTGTGTTGTACGCACGTATACTAACCATTCCATTTAAAGGGATACTATAGGCACCCAGACCACTTCAGCTCATTGAAGTGGTCTGGGTGCTGTGCCCCAGATCCCTTAATCCTGCAATGGTAATTATTGCAGATTTTTACTTATATTGTCCCAAATGTTTCAGTTTTATCTTTATTTCACTACAATTCACGGTTTACTTATTAAACTATAATATAACCACAGTACAGGGTGTGTAAAAACAGTGGACCTGGATGCTGGTGCATGTACAAATTTTGGCAGCTGGGCAACCATTTTGCACATGCGCAGAGTGGTGCATGAATTCACACATGTGCATAATTATTATTATTATTATTGCCATTTATATAGCGCCAATAGATTCCGTATCGCTTTACAATATTATGAGAGGGGATTTAACTATAAATAGGACAATTACAAATAAACTTACAGGAACAATAGGTTGAAGAGGACCCTGCTCAATCGAGCTTACATTCTATAGGATATAATAAACGTTATATATGATTTATTCGAGTATTTCCTAAAACACTCAGTTAACTATGCTAAATATTGAGACCAGATCAAAGGTTAATAGCTTTTAAAACGTAAAAAGAAATCACACACAAATATATTTTTCCTTATAATTGTAAAGCAATGCGGAATATGCTGGTAGTATATAAAAGCTGACAGTTAGTAGATGGCTACATTCCCACCACACTGAACCATGGGACATACCAGAATCAACATTGCAGTGTAACATTGCTGAACTCCCATGATTCCGTGTGCATATTAATGCTGAAGTTGTGTAGCTCAGTTTTTTACAGCTCAATATGCATTGGGATGTGCCAGTGATACTATCAATGGAACTGTTGCTCAAAAAGGAATTTTGAGGCCTAGCGCAGGGAAGAGTGTTTTAAAATACAGTGCTGAACTAGGGGGTCTACCACAGGAAACGGGATCAGCTTAACTCACACAAAGATATTTATTCACTAAATACCAAATTCTAGCAAATTAAAAACTGAATTTCAAATTTAAAAAAATATATACATTTTGAAAGCTGCTTATAAAAAACTTAACTTTAGACACAAAGTATGGCTTTTCCAGCTTACATTTTACAATTATTTTTACAATACTCTACACATTTCAGTTTAGTGAATAAACCCCTATGTGGTTTTCACATGACATAGATCTTTATCAGACATTTGATTTGTCATTGCTTGATTTTTGTGTTTTTAAGTATCACATATGTAAAAAATTGGACTAGATTATTTATCAACTTACTTTTCTCACATTCACTTCTCAGATTTTTTTACTTTTTTAATCTTTTCGTTAGAAAACAGAACACTTCCTTAGTTATAATAGAAAAGGGTTGGCTCAAAGGTAGATCCCCATCTGATATATAACTACAATAACTCCCATGATTTGAAAGTATTGTAAGGCATTGTGGGAATTGTAGTTCTGCATTAGCTTAGATCAGCGTTCCCTAATTGGTGTTCCGCGGATCCGAGAACAAAATTGGGTTTCCGCCGTAAATTGCCCCATCCAAGATGGCCGCCGCTCCCTGCTGTTTCTGGAATGTCGGAAACCGCAGAGATCGCGCGGCCGCGATCTTATATAGAGATTGCGAGATTGCTACATAATTATGAATGCCTGTCCTGTGTCAGCTCTCCCAGCGTCAGCCTGCCTAGCGTCATTTAAGGTAAGAATTCCTCTCAGTCCATTATTTCTTAATTCTTCTCTCCTCCCAGTATTCCTTTACTCCTCTTTCCTCCCTGTATTATTTTACTCCTCTCTCCTTCAGTATTCATTCACTCCTCTTTCCTCCCTGTTTTCTTTTACTCCTCTCTCCTTCAGTATTCCTTCACTCCTCTTTCCTCCCTGTTTTCTTTTACTCCTCTCTCCTTCAGTATTCTCCCATTCCTCTCTCCCCTAGTGTTAAGCTGCCTTACACTGACTTGGCATATTGATCCATGTGCAATATCCAATTTATTTTGATAAATGCTCCATGGGGTTCCCTATTGTTCTCACAAGAGCAGGGGTTTGACTTTTGGTTGAAGTGATGCTTGCTTGCATAGTGACATATAGTGTTAATGGGAGTAGTTGCAATTTCTTCTAACTACCAAATACTTACAAGAGTGAAATAAGAGTATCCACATGATTTTGGCAATTTAAATTTTTTTTTAATTTTTTTACTTATTTACATATATTTGCATATAATTTATTTATATATATATATATATTTGTGTACGGGGTAATTCAAGGACGTACAATTAAAGGTATATGGTTCGATAAGGACCAAAGTCGGTTGAGGTGTGCCGAAACCGACGAGAGGTCAGGCCTGCAAAAGAGGGCCCACCTGGTATTTTGATGTAAATAATAAAGGGTGAGGTGGGAGGGGAACTTCAAAACGGCGACGATAGGTGAGCTGGGATTTGCTGGGATTTAAATAGGAAAATAAACCCCTCCCACAAATTCAGGCATTTTGCCTTCCACTTGTGTACGGGGTAATTCAAGGACGTACAATTAAAGGTATATGGTTCGATAAGGACCAAAGTCGGTTGAGGTGTGCCGAAACCGACGAGAGGTCAGGCCTGCAAAAGAGGGCAAAAATATAAGACAAGATTAAGTTCACAATTAGTAATCATTTAGTCATATTATCGAAAGACCGTCTGTTTCCTGGGTTAGGAATGTTCCTATTGTATGCCAACTTCCCATATTTTACTTATGTGTGTCGTAACACGCCTATTAGAGGCTGCTGTTGTATAGACATGGGATGCGTGGCCCGAGTAGGAGGATTAAGGCCTGGTGGAGTATTTAAAGTAACAAAAATCACAGTTATTAACCCCTTAAGGACCAAACTTCTGGAATAAAAGGGAATCATGACGTGTCACACACGTCATGTGTCCTTAAGGGGTTAAAGATAGTAAGGGATAGGTCGGGACCTGGCTAACCTGATCTAGTATAAATTTTGAACCGGGCACAATTTAAATTGCCTGACTGATGAGTTCAGGTATGAAGAGTAGATATGTAACAATTGTTGATTTCCTGAATTCTTGGTGCACGGGTAAAGGTCAAATGTTCCCGACAGTAAAATACTTCTTTTGGACTCAAGAAATCGTAGAGAGCCAAGTAAGCTGCTGACTTAAATTAGTAGTTTATAAACGGGAGGCTTAATGTTAATTTGAAAATTCCACCATAGATTGTACTGTTGATAGGACGTGACTTGGATGATTTGTTTGGAGTATTGATCTCTGACACCTGTCAGCGCTTTTACTGACTAAGAAAGAAAATGGGAGCTGTTGGGAATTTGACTACAAGTGATGTTAAATTCCTGTAGGTATAGTTTCAATAGTATTGTAGGCTGGTTTCAAAGAGATGTGGCAAAAATTGTGCAAGCAACCATTATAACTGTAACACATTTATTATCTTAATCATATACCATACTTACCCATCATAAGCCGAAGAGTATGTTAGAATTAGTATTCGTAGACAAAACTTACCTGCGTACAAACTCTAATCTAAGGCATGATTAGATCTTATAGACCTGCAGAGCATCTCTGGACTGTACGGTCTTTAAGCTCGACCTACAACGTTTAAGCAAGGTCGGACTTCAGGACTATAGGAGTGGCTAGGGCGGGGGACTTGAGAAGATAGTACATTACCTAGAGATATTTCTAGTAGCATGCTGTGAGGAGGGAAGAAACATATATATGTTTTAACTATGCAAACTTCGATGCCTATTGAATATCCCGTATAGTAGAGCTTCTTGCGAACGAGTACTGATAGGTGAAGATAAGGACTATGCCGTGATAGGCGAGGCCCTACCATTCGCCCTGTGTTTGGGAGAGGCCCTACCCTTGATTTGGCTTACGTGGACTTGTATCTACTACGCATGGCGAGTTGTTAAACTGTTGGTGGCGGTAAAAGAGAGACTATACTTGTGGTCGTGATATGTGAGGCCTATCCAAGACCTTGCGAGGTACTAACTCAGAGTTGGATCGCCGGTAGGAACCTCCGTGTTGAGGTGAGTAGATGACCTCATGCAAAATTATTTGACTAAGTTCAGAACTTCTAACCCTTGGCAGGCTTGTTTCTTGTGGACGAGCGTTAACCTAACCTGTGAGTAACTGGATAGAAGCACTGTGAAAAGGACTGTAAAAAGGCACCCGACGAACAAGCTGTTGTGATGTGAACCGAAAAATAGAATGAAATGCCGTGATACATAGTAGGGAGAAAGTGTGCACTTAAGATAGGAAGCTGAAAAGGAGCTTTGATTGTGGTTTAAGCTTAAAGATGATACGTGATTGTATAATAAATACCCTATAATCATACTTGATAGGCTTGGGAATGTAAATGTCTGTATTATACAATGCCTATGGTGTAACAGTAACAGATAGCATGACCGAAGTTAAATCTGATGGATCTCTTGAACTTAAATAACATAGTGAAATGTATGCAATATTAAATAACATGATGAATGAATTGAATGCGCCTGGAGAACCCTGCAAATGTCAAGCGAGCAGAGACAAGTCTCTATTAGTTGTTAAGGATTTGAATGTTATTTGTTCGTTCGTAACGACTGACGAATGATGTCTCGATATTCGATATGAACGAGTGGAAATTCTGTTTACCCTGTTTTTATTAGATAGCTAATGTTTAACCTGCATAGCTGGTAAAATTGACGTGGAGGTTATAATTAAGCGATAGTATGAGTCAACGTAAGTAATTTAGAACTCAATATACTGTAAAGCCCCTAATGGGTTGCAAAGTAACAATAGTATATCTGTAATGCATAAACTGTAAGCAGTCATTATATGTACTCAAGTGTCTTGAGGACCTGACGATGGTCCAATGCAAGTCCTAAACCTGTACGATGTGTAACATAAAGGCAGCATGAGGCCCAATATACGTGTTTAACTGAGAATATATGTAATAAAAATGCCTGAAACAAATTGTTGGAGGAAACCGCAGATCTTGGTTTCTACTAGATTGATATGCACCTAGTGTATGTGGTATAATGGGATCACAAGTGAGTGACACATTAGGGAAATATATATAATTTGGGTATCCTTGTACTGCTATATCTAATTATCTAGTAGACCCTTAGTCCATAAGTGATTGACGTATTGAAAGCATGGATTAGCCTTGTATGACAGTTCTGGCATACTGTTTGTAATACTGTAAGGGTAAATGAGCTCCCAAATGAAACTAAGCTATAACGAGGCGGGAAATAAACCGCTAGGAGACCTGATCTGATCACCGGATCTGAAACCTAGTGGTTATGTGTGACAGAGTACTGTAGGATGCCGTCCCCCAACTGTGTGTGTGTGTTTGAGTGCTGGCTGACTAGCTAGTGCCAAAATGCGGCGAAACGATTACTCTTGATTGGTGACAGGTGAGGCCCTGCTATTTGCCAAGCGGCTTGAGAGGCTCTATCTATGCGTTGGCGCGAGGGGATAACGTGGCCACTGAGCGTTGTGGCGGGGTGTCGGCCTCTCGGTGACCGTTAAACATAAGATAGAATGGGAGTGACAGGTGAGGCCCTTTCTATGCCACAATGCGAGGCGACTAACTATGATTTGGCCCGAGGGGCGTAGTACCTCCGAGTATGAGGATGGGTGTTGGCCTCGCGGGACCACTAACCTGAGGCGAAGAAGCCAGGGGGAATAATAACTAGTGGACACCTAGGAACCTGACAGCCAGCCACTGCTAACTAAGAGGGAAGGTTAGTTAGTGAGAGAGAGAGAGGACATACCATGGAACGAAACGTGGGTGGTAATGAGTTAGGATCGCAAGGCTGACCGAACTGGAGTGCCCTTGGGCACGTCGGGGTCCAGAATGGTCGGTATGTATGAACTAGAATGCATGTATGTACGGCCCTCGGGGCGCCAGATTTTTTTTTTTTTTTTTTTTTTTTTGGTATAGAAGCGGATCTTGTACATAGTACTGTTGCAACGTGTACTCGCCTTCGCCGAGGCTTGTTCATCAGAACTGCAGATAACGTGAGTGTGAGCTTAATGCACTTTGTTTAGAAACATATATGCTTGTCTGTGCAGAGGTGTACAGGTCAAGGTAATCAGGCTATGATCGGTCTTAAATGCGAAGTCTGAATCTTTATATGGGTTTAGTAATGAAATGTGCAGGCGTAATTGTCAAGTATGTATAGCTGTGTTTATTCAAAGCGTCTGCTGATGACTGTAAGATGTGCATAACAGTCTGCGTTATACTGAGGTGTAATATATCGTGCTGTCGCCAGGCTAGCACAGAAGCACTAATAGTCTTCCTATACAACATGTTTACTTTGCATTAGATTAGACAAAATGTAATAATCCTCCCACTGACTGTGTTTAGCAAGGTAAAATATGTATTGATGGTAAACACGCTAGGAAATGCAGTGTGTAGGCATTATGGATAACAGAAAAGTGTATGCCTCTAAGTTAAGGCACAGTAATATATATTGTAGCAATCAGACAACTAAGTAAGCAGCATTAAACCACCGTAACAGCGTATATATATTGATTTTAAGAAAGTAAATATTGTTTTACTGGATATACAATGAATACCCAGGTTGCCCAGTCTGTTTTACCTGCAGCCAGGAGGTTGCCCACAGTGTCAGTTAAAAGTGCCCGGAAGTGTAGCTGTTGCCACGCGGGAGTTGTTGGTGGCTATGCGGAAGTAGCACGCGTTAGTTACGGACTGGCTTCCATAGCTCAGCACGTTGGAACGCATATGTGTTCCACTTTGCCCAACAAGCTTCAGGGTTCAGATTTGAGACGCATGATGCGGCTAGCGATTAGCAAACATGACACCGCAAACGAGAGAGGGAGAGACAGGGAGAAACAGTAGTATTGACATTTATGAATTAATTGTTTAGGAACCTGGGTAAATGTTCATGGTTTACAGATTAACCTTCTGTAGATTAAATAAATACAATACACCCAGCACATTGTGTATGTGGTGCTCGATACATATCCATACTGTGTAAACAAACATGTCATGACGAGCTCGCACTGACCCGTAGTACTGATTTACAACTGACTGTGGAAACACAGCTGGCAGATCAGCCAGAAAACGCAATTCATCTGTATGATCACCTCAGCTGTTGTAAGCTAGCAGACCTTGTGGTGTTAGTTCTGTGTGAACGTGGCTTGCAACGAAATGCCGTTCGTATGGTTGAATGAATGTAAGATTCTAGGTAGCCGGATGACTAAATGTACGAAAATTTGAACAAATGGTATGGCAGTTGTATTGTTTTGTTTGTATGAAATATGTAGGATTTGAATTGAGAAGGTTTCGAACGGCGAGAATAGCCCAATCGCGGCCATTCTCGCCGGTTACCTGGTGTTCGCATGTTTGGCGGTTCGTGTTCGTCGGTTTGAGTTGCGAGCGTCTGAGCGAAACGGAGGCTGGCGGGAAAGCCGCAAGGAATGACAGGACCGGAAGCGTGCTGTAGAGGACCGGAAGTAGTGCTGACGAGAGGGAGGCGAGCAGGCCAGAACTTCAAAACGGCGACGATAGGTGAGCTGGGATTTGCTGGGATTTAAATAGGAAAATAAACCCCTCCCACAAATTCAGGCATTTTGCCTTCCACATATATATATATACATGTATTTTTTTTAATTTATTTTTCCTGTGTCATCAGTAGAAATCTGTGGTATACCAAAAATATTTCATTCTAATGCTGTTAACAAAACAGCGTCCTTTGGTTAAATCTGTAGTAAAGTGTTCTCTTTAATCCAAGATTGAGCAAAAACCCTGCTTATGTTCATTAATTGCTAAGAGCTTTATAAAAAAAGTCAGGTAGTGAGACCTGTTTAAAAGTGTTCTAATCTTTTTGCTCCAAGACTGATTCAAAATCCTTCTTACATTAAGTTCTTTCTAAGAGCATTATAAAAAAAAACAGCACCCATTGCAGTCAGGCAGTGAGATATACCTCAAGCACAATGCTTAGTTTGCAAGAATATATTGCCAAACAGTTCGTTAGCACCTGCAAAATTACGTCGTAATTTTGAGCAAAACCACCCTGAGTACAAAGATAAAGACATTGCCTTTTTTAAGCGAAAGCTTCAGGAGTATCATAAGACTATACAGTTTATGAGCAAAATATTTTAAAATTATAATAAAAATGCCAACTATTTAAATTTCTGTGCTACGGCGCAAATTTTTTTTGGGGGGGGTTACACGATGTTGGTATACTATGTCAAAGGGTTTCACGGGAAAAATTAATTGGGAACCCCTGGCTTAGACTCTACCTATTGCTTTATGTAAGTGGTAACGTAGATGAGTGTGGTTGAATTTTCTGTCTGTTACTGTCTCACTGCCGAGTGAACCTTCCAAAAATATTTTTTTTCCCTTAGCAAAAAATGTATCTAAATCTGGTGCTTTCCACTCACGCTAATTACTTACATTAACTCTACAAGTAATGTCTGAGTCACTGTCATTGTACATAAATGCAAGAAACAGGCAGTTCTTTATTTATGAACTCATCATTAGCTGTTAGTAATATAAATACAAAGGATTAGCTGCTTCAGACCCATAAGAACTCAGGAGCACCATTTATAGTCAAGACATTGCATATACCCTAAGGTAACATCTCCAGTAATACAACAATTGAGATTTATTCTATTCCTGTGTTTTGCCCTAGACATTGGCTGAGGCATATGTAGTGTTCTCATCAACTATTTACTTCTACGTAATTTCATTGTGTGTAGGATCATCTTACTGCATATATTAATCAGTGTTTAATATATGATGTCTCAGAGTTATAATTAGTTTTATTTTTGCTACATTTAAACTTTTTGCTGCAGCTTGTAACAAGTAATGATGGTTTGTTACCTATGTATGTTTTAGCTTTAAGGTGATTGACATTTCACTGAGCTTAGTTTTGCATATTAATTTATTTTATTTGCCAGCTTTCTCATGTTCAACAAGTGATCTATAATGCAGTTGTGTATTTGATGCCATAGTACACACAAGCTTGCCTCACTTAAAGGAACTCTCCAAGCAGCTATTCTTAAGCTTTTAGTTTGTTCTTAAGCAATCACCATCTGGTGACGGAGCTCATACGGGATTCTTTTAGGACAACCTGCAGTGACAGGTTCCGAGTCTAAGTGCATAGCAGGGGATTGCACTGGAGTGTCAAAAAAAGCCTTCTCTACTGCTCTACTGCTCCGCCAATAGCTCCTTAGCAGAAGAATTAGTTTTCAATGTTTGCTGTCATACTGGTCTTTGCTCCTGTTATTTTCCAAAGTAATAATGTTTCTTTATGCTTTCTCTATGCTGATTGCGGAGTGCAAGATGCAGAGCTTATAAAAAAGATTCACATGAAGCCAAGATGAAGGAGCTCAGATACAAGCAAGAGATAAGTACAGGCATGTACATTTTTTCATCTTTTTAGATCTCACAAACACGTATTTGCTAAATATAGGAGATAAATAAATAAAATATTAAAGATCCCTTCTTGGCACTCCAGATGTTGTGGACTACATTTCCCATAATGCACTAACAGCCGTAATACTGGCAAGGTATTAATAGAGTGCCGAAGTTTACTTACCAAAATTTAAATTCTTGGGCTAGTGGTAACTCTTTTACCCGTGATTTGTTTTAGAATAATTTACATTCTACCAGGGTTTACAACCTCTAGTGGCTCTTATTTTGCAAGGATCCCTTTATACTTAGCCAGTTAAATGTCCAACCCTGGTCTACACCCCCATGGCCTATAAATAGACACCCAGCCTTTAAACCCTGAACGATATGGATGTTCAATATGGATGTTATTTAAACTCCCCTTTCATTGTTTTCATGTTATATGAGTGACAAGCAGAATACAACAAACATTTCAGTTGCAAACTTCTCATATTAATCAAGGACTTTATGCTTAAAGATTTAACAAGAATATTTCTTTCACTTATGAATAATCACCCATGAGATATATTCCACATATGGGGTTGGGCATAAAGGATTAAAGTACATTTATAACCCTAGTCGTGTGAATGTAGATCATAAAGGAAAGCAAAAAAAAAAAACATGTACTAGAACCATAAGTGATTCTTTGAATGTCCTAATGTATGCAAATAACTGGTTACACAGATAGGGTACGGTATGAATTATTAGTGATTCTGTGCTCTCCCTGGTCTTCAAAGCTGTTCGAAATAACTTGTGCCAAACAAATCATTTCCAAACTTACAAAGTTTACGATACACGCTGTATCTGTGTTTGCGAATAGTTTTCGAAACCTGGAACAGCTACACAATATTGTCATAAACTGTACTTATATCATATAGTCCTGGTCTATTATGCCTATTTGGTGATGCTGAAAGAGAAATAGAAGACACATTGTAAAGTAGAAATGGTACTGGTAATAACCAAGTCCCCAAGTATGCACAGCTCTTTTGTAGATATAGGATATTGTAATTGTCCACATGTTTTCTGCATTGCTCTATAATATAGTATGCCTGCTGTGTTGTTTTCATAACAACACTTACCTTAAGAGGATCTTGCCATCCACACATATGTAGAATATAGATCCACTTTAAAGTAAACTTAGATTATAGTTATAAATAAAATATTTTTAACATTTATTCTTTCATGGATTTAGACATGCAGAGATGGGGGTGGGGAGAATGGCTTGATGTTGGCATCATTGTAAGAATATAGGACGGCTATTGTGAAATTGATATAGAAAGTTGGTAATTTTTATTCTTCATTTCATCTTCAACAAAACTGAGTCTATGCTTACTTAAGGTCAAACGATAACTTGTGTCATGTGTATTGCATCGTATTGTTACATAGTTAAATAGACTTAAAAGAGACGTGTCCATCAGGTTCAGCCTAACATCTGTTTTTGCTGTTGATCCAAAATAATGTAAAAAAAATCCAGTTTTAAGCATTTCCAATTTTTCAGCTAACTAGGAACAAAGTGTGGTGGGAACAGTGTGAATAACTGATGATGCCATAGGGCATGTAAATGCCCCGCTGGTCAGCTCCACTTAGGGCAGTCCAGTGCACAGAGCGCTGTTGAAACACTCTTAATTGGGCTGAATGCCCTACTGTAGATTGCACGTTATGAATGCATATTTTGATACACTAGCACTGGGCTGTTTAACTAGTGGTCTCTAGTCTCCCCTTAAGTGACATATCAGAGTCCAAAAGTGAATGGGAGGAACAGGACCCAATATCAGGGCTGTCCTATAACATTTGGAATGCTTGATGGTATACTATGTTAGTACATTAACATTAAATGTACTCTGTCTTAACTTAAGAGGTCATTGCAGTTCATTCTCCAATCAGTTAACTCCATCTGATTCCCATCCTGGTGTGCAAACATACAATAATATACTCTGATGAACTAACAGTGATAGATAGATAGATAGATGGGTAGGTGGGTAGGTAGGTAGAGAGGGTAGGTAGATAGAGGGAAGGGGTGAGGGTTGTTTTTCTGCTAATAATTACTGTAGTTTTGTTATATTTCATTGACTATTGTCTAATGGTTGAAGTTGTTAAGCTGAAAAAAAGAATTGTGGATTTGACAATGTACATTCTGGATATGATCCTAGAATTATTCTACATACTGGTATCACACCATGATTTCCTCTTTAAATTAAAAGACTGGATGTATGGGACTTGCTTTTCAGGACAGGTTGCAGTACATTTGATTAAAGGTTTACATGATGGGAAAGGGTACTTGGCTTCCACCCACTCATAGTTTCCCGATGTCACTATTAATTGGAATAAGCTTTCCTTCCAGAGCCTGCAGCAGCAGCACTGATATGACAGCTAAATTCATGTTTGCAAGGCACATGCCTACACAATGTCTTCTCAAGTATTATCAAATCCGTCCTGTTTTATTCTGTTGCAACATGGGGATTGCAGAGGGAATATGACAGCAAAACATATGCATCATTTGCAATATACTGAATACTTTTTACACACTGTTTTGGTGGACTAGCCATGCTCACTAACACAGATTTAGACAGATTTGTGAACAATATTTGAAAGAAATAGGCCTTTTGTGTACATAGAAAAAGTCTTAGATCTTTGAGTTCAGCTCATGAAAAATGGGGCAAAAACAATGTTGCATTTATAATTTTGTTCAGTGTGTATATATATATATGTGTGTGTGTGTGTGTGTCTGGGACAGTCCCTATACCTGTCACAAAACTTTCCACAGTTCCAGATCCTGTCTTTTTAATCTGGTGTCAGACTTCTAAGGACACCAAATAAAAGTTCTGATAGTGTACGATGTGAGTGCATCATAAAGCTTACAGATGTACAAGGTGGCAAACATGCAAACCAGCAATTGTGCATATAGAATGACAAACAGACAGATTCTACACATCACCGGTGACATGAATTCCATCTCTGTATCTGCCCTGCTCCATTTTTTCTATAGTGTCCAATTTCTACATACAGTGAAGGCAGGTGCATATTCATCTGCATTCATGGCAGGTCTAGGCTATTTCAAGGCTGCCTTGGTGGGTGTGCTGTGGTGGGTATGTTGCCAGGAGATCCCTGGAGCCATCTGATGGTAAGGAGTCACATTGTTTTTGAATTGTTTCACACTTGTTTGGGTCCCTCTGGCAGCAAAGGTCCTTCTGTGTTATCGCTAAAGTGGGAGTTCCGTTTTCCCTTTAGCAATATCAGTTTTGTCCAACATGGGCCATATTCATTGACTGAGAGTGATGAGAGGGCCAACAAATGTGGACCAAATGTAAACTGCTAAAGTGTAATGGAAGCAACAACTTTAGCAATATCACAGAATGATGGAAGGATGCAGGTGCTGTAGTGCCCAGGAAAGTCTAGAAACAGTTCAATCCCCAATTATGATAATCACTACAGTGCACATTAGCAGTTATGGTGGAACATCTGAGATTGCTGTCCAGAAGAATACAGTTCTAGGAACAGCTAAGATACTGTACAGAATCCTCAGACTCCCAGGCCTCTGGTAGATGACCCGAGAATGAGGAATAAACATACCACCCAGGTGGAGTGAAAAAAAAAAAAAAATATATATTATATATATATATATATATAATATAACAGTTTAGATAGATATTGTTAAGCAGTGAAAGTATGTTAGAGTCTAAGATTTGTATCCTCCTGGGCCTGTTTGTCAACAGATCATTTTCTAAACCACATTTGTCATTTTGTCAGGGAAATGTATTATGTCAACCACAATGTCATTATAAGACCAAAATCAATTCTCAGTGATAAAGCGTCATTTGTGAAAATAAAATCTATTTTTTTTTCTCAGCCATAAAATAGATTTTGTCAGCAGTTACAGTAAATTCCCTGTTGGCTCTCTGTGGGTAATATCATATTTCGACAACAAAATATATTTTATCGGCCAAAAGATAATCTCTGGACATATGTCTATACATAGCAAGGAGCAATTATGGCAGAATGGCACAGGACTCATTTTGGAGCCGTCCGCATTTCCATTGGATGCACTGTGGTGGATACTCCACATTGTGTATCTAGTTTCACAAATGTTTCTGTTTTGTCTATTTATCAAGACAGTTGCTTTTTTGATCATAGCCTGAAACTTTTAACAGTTTTATTCTACACAGTTTTTTTAGTTAACAGTTTAACAGGTTTTCATTGATATATTTGGAGCTTATATATTAAGAATTTCACACATCCTTTAAATTAACTGTGACATTTGTGATAATCATATAATATCGTCTTTCTAAAGATTATTTTAACCATTTGTAAAGATTGAAATCCTTTATGCCTTACCTTTGGTTGTTCATTAAATTAAAAGGACAGCGCAAGCACTAAAATCATTTCAACATATTGTAGTGATTATGGTGCTTGGAGGCTATAGGCACAGTCCGTCTGGTTTTTCTCAAACAGTTTGTGGTTTTCCAGCACCCACAGCCCACTTTCATGCTTAGGACATTACACTGAAAAAGTTTCAAAATCAAACATATTTGTAAACTGTAAAAATCTAAGCTGGATTTAGTCCCACAGACCAGAGAGACTAAGGACTCGGTTTCTTGAGAGTCACAATTCTGAATTCTTACTGAATCAGAAATGTAGCAGAGCCAGGGGTGTTGTTGGGTTCCAGACACACCTGGAAAAACTCAATGAACTTTACAGTGACAGCGAGGTAGAGGTATGTCATGATATATCCCCACCTTTCTATGTTATTTACCCTCCTAACTACTCAGGGGAGATCACTATACTTCTCATCTTTCTTTGTTAAATAGATGGCTGTATTAAGAAACAGCTGCCTAATTTAAAATGAATCATAAAAATACATTAATACCCAACTGTCCCCTTCATCCACTGTGGAGATCATGGGCTAAAGAGACCCACATTTGGAGCTTTAGCCCACAACACCACCTCCCTCAAAAATGCCTACCAGCACAACCTTACCTCTTAGCACCATATTTGGTAGGAAAAAAGTTAGTCTCGAAATTTACCCCCAAAATGTATAATGAAAGTATTAAATTCCTAATAAATACATATACAGCGTATATAAATGCAATATACTCACACATTCAGACACTTGTTATTACTATATTCCCTGGTCACGTAAGAAAAATAAAAAAAAATGCATCACAGGCAGGCATACAGGCACCACACAGTAAATTCATCAGAGACAACAAGCAGTTCAGTCGTGTCACGCCAAGTATAACAAAACAAAAAATACATATGGATCAAGGTTTTTAAATAAAATGGTATAGTAGAAATAAAAGAGGCAAAAGTAACAGAAACTAAGCCCGTGTCCCCTAAAAGGAATGTCTTATAAGGGAAAGTATGCTGAGTAGGGATAACACAGGTGTAACGAATCTCCTGTACTTCATGAAGTACGTTAGTTTGCACACTCCCGAAATGCTAGGGACTTAGTGATTATAGCATGTTCGCGTAGTACGCTGATTCGTACTTTCCCGAAATCCAAGCTGGTCGTGAGAACAAATCAAGCGGTTCGCTGTTCGCATACCCAAACATCAGTCGAGGCTTGATGAAGGGTACAACAGGAATGTTATGGCCAGTTTGCCCACTTATATACACAGACCCACAGCAGGGGGTCTCAAGCAAGGAAATAGCATAACACTCCCCCAACACACCAATGACACTCCCACAACACGCTCAGGAGTCTCTGTGTATGGGAGATAATTTAGTGTAATCTGCTTAAACTAATTATCTCCCAGGGACTAGAGTTCCAAATCATAAAATATAAAAAATACACATAGTATATATTGGAACCCCCACAAATATTATATCCCCGGAGAGCCTGCATTGAGCGCTTAAGTTATCCAAATAGCACTCAGATCCCACGAACACAGCCGAATCGCCACTGGGGTAAAGTTTTGTAGCGACAGCACACGCGGCACCTCCCTAAATTAGTTCCAGAGAATCAGTGGTAGCGTTTGGTCAATTACGGGAGTTCCAAAACAAATACAAAGACAAACGGTTCCCCTGGTTCATACATAGTGATTGTTCACCTTGTTTATTCGGACAATCCTACCGAACAGCGCTCTCCTGGCTTGTCGTGGAAAGAAGCAGGCGTTCGTGTAATATTGCCAGTGTTCGCAAGGTCGAGTGCCCGACTTAGAGTTTCAGACACTCTACGACCAAGTCCCACTGCCTGCTTTTGTGCGACTAGATGGCTGTGGCGAAACCAACCTCGCCACTGGGCCCTGGAGAAGCCTGTTTGCTAGCCTCCTACCTGCTGACTATGGCCCCTGGGTTATTTGGGGCATATTGTACTGTATATCGCTGCTACTGGCCCTTTTAACAGCATCTATGGACATATTGGGACTTTTGGGACTACTGTCCCTTTAAGACTGTGATACATATTCTAGTATATTGCCTGTAATATTATATGTGTATATGTGTATTAAGTTTAACCTGGGATATGTATGCAGCATTCACCTGATTGTTCGGTAGAATCACTCCATTTATTATATTGAGTGAAACTACCGAACAACCAGACCACCCAGGAATAAGTGTGCCTCCAATTACAGTTTGCAACAATGTTGCAAACGGGTAATTGGCAATCCGTGTAATGTATTCTTTGTCCTCTGGGTGGCCGCCATTCGGGAAACAAACACGTGGCGGCGGCCATCTTAAACTACCGAACAGCGGTGTTTTGCCGTCGAGTGTCTGGAACTAAAATCGGACACTTGACTAGGCAAACACCGCTGAGACCTCCATACTTCCAGAAATTCGTATGGAAACTACCGAATGACCCGCCGTTCGGTAGAAAGAACCCCACAAACAAGGGAATTCATTCAAACCCTCTCCAGGCTCTATAACACAGGCAATTCGTCTGTTTTCATTCCCTTGTTTGTGACCGACCGCAGGGCCAAAATGCATGGAACTGTTTTCGGATACTTTACCCATGCGGTCGGTCAAATCTTTGGAACCCCATATCTCCCGAACCATTCATCCGAATTACTTGAATTTTGGATATGTTGTCCCCCTGAATAAGGGCTATCCAGCGATGCTGGATTTAAAGGTGTACCCCCTGTTTTTGGGGTACATCCAGAACTTGGCTGAAAAAGTGTACCGGATAATTGAGTTTAATGTTATCTGAGGGGAGGGGATGTGTGGGCTGAACCATGTATGTGATTGGTTATTTTATGCCTCCCCCTGGGTGTGGCCTGTATGTGGATTAGTGTAATAAAAGCCAGGCTGGATGAGCCAGTCCAGAGTTCCTGCTTAACCCTCAAAATGAAGTGTCGTCTCGTTCTTGGGGGGGATTGGATTGTAAGCTGACTGCCAAGAGTGTAAGCCGATTGTATGCTTTTCTTGTTCAGCTGTTCCAGTTCGGAGTGTTATTTCGTATCCAGATCGGGAGTGTGGTGTTCTGCAGTAGCTGTGCCTGTCTCCAGAAAAGGGGATTATCGCCTAAACTGGGTTTTATCCTCGTGTGTGTGAAACGGTCCGTTACAATGGCCATCACACAGAGAGAGCACTTAAGTTTGTGGTTTATTTGAAGTTAATGAGCCAGGGGGGTGGTCGGTGTTCGGTAGATCCATCTATCGAACACAGGGAAAATAACTGGGTGAATAAAATAAATTTTTGTCACAACAGGCTATGTGCCTCTTAACATAGTGAGGGTTGAATTGGTGCATGCACCTGAGAAAATACACGGCAAGAGGTATTACCCACCACATTAGGCCGAAACTACAACTGTAATTGAGGAGAGTGGGTGAGGGGTGGGCAAGGAGATTTAGGGTTAATAATTCCCTATTGCCAGCAGAAGTTAGGAAAGGTGGACATATCACCAGGGACATATAATATGTCATGGGTAACAACTTCAACTCATGAAAGTTGTTTTGGTGCCTGGATTTCGCTGGTGCCATCCTCTGCATCCTTTTCTCTTCAACCTTTATCGAAATGTTTCCCAGGGATCCAGTCCAGCCCAGCCCCCAATGACTGTATGGTGACGACAGAGAGTGGCTCCACCATAAATGATAACATGCTTTGATAGGCCAAAGTCTTATGTAGTACCATAATCACCACAATAAGCTGTAGTACTTAAAAAAAATAAAAATCATTTTTTAAAACTTGTTTTACATAGTAAATGGTGCAGAAATTGAAGGGGGAGGGGGTATATTTCTTTGTTCTTTTTAATGCCTTAGCCTAATGAGCTTTTTGGCAGTTATGTCGAAATCTATTATTAATAACATCCTAAAAAGAATTGAATGGTTTTAAAACACATTCATGTAAAAATGCAGCATTTTAAATTCAATATAGATTGACATAACTTCCAACATTTCAAATAGGCATTGAAAAAGATTTACAATTTTTTTTTCTGTTCTGAGACATTTTAGGTGATGTACTAATAACAATTTATGCAACTAAAACGGAATGTAGTACTGATTTCTAAACATTTATTGTAGTTTAAAGACATTACTGTGAGTATTATTGCTGTGTAGCGCTGGTAAATACTGAGACATACCAAAAATACTGAGCTGTCCCTCTGGGAAATATGGATTAATATAATAAACTCTTACCTTTCAATAAATGTACAGTATTTATAGAATCAAATAGTGGTATGTCAATTTCCTTTCACTTTACAAATCGAGTCACTTTGTATGTATGAAACACAATGCCCTCCACTAATATTGGCACTATTTAAGTCAATACTTTGTGCTACCTCCCTTTGCCAAGATAACAGCTCAGAGTCTTCTCCTATAATGCCTGGTGATGTTGGAGAATACATGGCAAATGATCTCAGCAGTGGCGTACACACACTCCATGGGGCCCCGGTGCGAAACTGATCCGTGGGTCCCCCCCTAGCGTGAACCTCTCCCCCCTGACTGTGGGCCCCTCCCCCGGACACATAAATACAGACACAAACACATACACACACCCCCGACATACACATACATACATACACACATACAGAGACACACAGACACATACATACAGAGACACACACAGACACATACAGAGACACAGACACACACATACATACACAGACATACAGATACACACATACAGAAACAGACACACACACACAGAGACACAGACACACAATTATACACATATACAGAGACACAGACACAAACATACATACACAGACATACATACAGATACACACACACACACACACATACACACACATACACACACACACACACATACAGAGACAAAGACACAGACATACATACACACAGAGACACAGACACACACATACATACACACACACAGAGAGACACACACATACATACACACACACAGAGAGACACAGACATACATATGGATACACACACAGAGACACAGACATACATACAGATACACACACACACAGAGACACACAGACATACATATGGATACACACACAGAGACACAGACATACATACAGATACACACACACACACATACAGAGACACAGACACAGACAGACATACATACGCACATACAGAGACACAGACATACATACACACATACATACATACAGAGACACAAATACACAAAATGTTTCCTACCATCTGTGGGTCCAGTGGTGGCTCAGCCTGATGGGAGTCAGAGTTCTCACTCTGACTCCATCCTCCTTTCTGTTTCCTCCCGCGCGGGCTCTCAGTATGCTGGGAGGAGTGACGTGCGGTCACTTCCTCCCAGCGTGTGATGATCTCATCACAGGGGGCCCGGTTGAGCACTTAAAGCGCTCAGCGCAGACCGGGCCCCCTTAAAATCCATGTCCATCGGGTGGCCCTGACAGCATGGGCCACCCGATGGACCCCTTGACATGCGGCCCCGGCGGTTTGCCGCACGGGCCGGGGCCGCAAAGCGTGGCAGCTGCTACCCGGTCGCGGGGGGGCCGCAGGGCGGCCGGGCCCCCTGGAGTGCCCGGCCCGGTGACTGCGGTACGTACGCCACTGGATCTCAGACCATTCCTCCATACAGAATCTCTGCAGATCCTTCAAATTTGAGGCTGACACTGGTGGCCTCTCCTCTTCAGTTTACCCACAACAAAAGAAATGTTTTGATAGCTCATACCTACCAAGGGTACCAATATTACTATACATTTGACACTTTACTTTTTTTACCACTGCATGTTTAATTGTTAACGGTATGGTTATATAAAAGAAAGCATATACTTTTCTGTGTTCTATCTGGATTGCCACAACAATTTGTGGATGTAGTTTTTCTAACTGATTATTTTTCATCATTCTGCTAAGAAATAATATCCTTTAGTTTTGACTTTAGATTGGTGGTAGCTAACCTTGGCTCCGCAGATATTAACAAACTCTATTTCCTATGGTTTTAATCCAGCATTTAGGATGATGCCAAGGTTTGCCCTGACTGACCTTATGCAATGTATTGGTCTGAGTCTGGCAGATTGTGATATCCTAAAATATTCTCATGTCCTGCAAATAAAGTTCTTGTAAAGATTAGTTT
The DNA here is from genome assembly GCF_036172605.1 of Pelobates fuscus. Taxonomy (NCBI): domain Eukaryota; kingdom Metazoa; phylum Chordata; class Amphibia; order Anura; family Pelobatidae; genus Pelobates; species Pelobates fuscus. The sequence goes on from NC_086317.1 coordinate 398,577,304, forward strand.
GCTTTTGTTCAGTAGAAATGTCAATTTCCCAACATGTGTACCCTCCTAGATCATAAGTCAGGTTTTAAGATAATCCCATGCAGCCCTACGGAATGCAAGAGTCAAAGTAATCGTGGTAAAATAGATCCACCATTAACTGAGAACTCGAGAGGGCTCCTAGCTTTATCTTGAATTAATCACCCGAGCACCTTTACAACTTTGTCTAATAAGTTGTTATTGAGATAAAGCTGTTCTGGTGCCCAGAGTATTCATTTAACGGCTTCGTTTTTTTATATACACATACATAATCACTCAAATTCATTGAGATGCAGTTTAATAATTGCATCAATAATGCAATAATAACGTATAATTTAATAATTCATACTGCTTCAGTATGTGGTAGGCTATAAGAGACTATTATAATTGATGTTATAAATTATATCTAGAGAACATTTTCAAGACTATAGGAGAACATGTAGCAAAACTTAGCTTGACAAACAGAAACAAACCAACAGAGACAGTTTTGAGAGTCAATTGTCTCGTGTAAAGGGATTGTAAAGAACTAAAGGACATCCCTTTCTCTCTCCTCACTGTTCTGGAGCCTACATGTCTCATTATGCATAGTGCTTGTTCTAGCAACGGGGGATGATAGGAAAGCTTTGGGCTCAGTACTATGTATACGTGCAGGTAGTAATTCTTATATTATTATTAGAGATGTCCCGAACAGTTCGCCAGGAACTGTTCGTCGGCGAACATAGCTTGTTCGCGGTCGCCACGGCGGGCGAATATATGCGATGTTCAGTCCGCCCCCTATTCGTCATGGAGGTGGGAGGGTTTGGGAGGGAGGGCCTGCTGCTGATTGGCTGGAATGTGTCTGCTGACTGTGAGGTACAGGGTCAAAGTTTACTCAATGATGACGAATAGGGGGCGGATCGAACATCGCATATGTTCGCCCGCCGCGGCGACCGCGAACAAGCTATGTTCGCCGGCGAACAGTTCCCGGCGAACTGTTCGGGACATCTCTAATTATTATTAGTTTTATTATTTTATTATTTATAATGCGCCAGCAAAATTCTGTAGTGCTGTACAATGGGTAGAATAACAGACACGTAATTGTAACCAGACAAATAGGTGCACAGGAACAGAGGGGTTAAGGGCCCGACTCAATGAGCTTACATGCTTACAAGACAATATATTTTTGAAAGAGCAACATACATTTTTTTTTCTTAATTTGATATGCTTGTTTCAATTTAAAAAACAAAAACAAAAAAACACACATTATTCTTGTAGTAAAATAATGCTAAGGGCTTATCAGTAGGAGTCTTAAATCCAGTTAAAAGTCCACAATTGGAGAGTAATTGATGCTAGATCAAGAAGAAATGCAGTACTAACAAATTATGATAACAGAAATTTTATAATTGTTATATATCAATAAATCATAATGGAATTCCTATGTTCTGGATAAGATCCAATTAATGACGGAGTTGAATGAATTAATATTGATTGCTGTTTTGTTAATATTTGTGGAGATTATGTCTGGAATAAAATATAATGAGGAGAGATAATGGAATCCAAATATTCTATTCTATTCTATCTACAAATTAATTTTAAAAAAAAAGAAATGTTGAGATTGTAAATATCATTAAGCTAGTTTGTACGATGACCGAATGCTGTTCTGCACAATACACAGTAATTGAATAGTCTTATGATTATATCCTGGTTTATTATAGAGGAAAGACATCAAACAATGTCTCAAAGGATATTTTTAATTTTACATTGACTTTTTTTTTTGTTTTGTTTCTTTTAATTTTATTGTAGTTTGTCAAAACTCAGAAATCGATTTCTCTGAATATTTTAATGGTTTTAAAATTCAATGGGACTATTAACAATTTTTTTCACCATTTATTTATTCAACCTTTATAGAAGTAGTGGGGGATACCTCCCCCACCCCATTGCAAGAGTGCAATTTGATTTATTTTGATCTATACTGAATCATGTGCGTTAAACAATAGTGGATAGAACTTCAAGAATGACTGTGGTGCAGATGAGAAATTTGCTTTGCCCATATTTACACTGGGTGGTTAGGAAAGGCCTTATTATTTCTCAATGGTTTCCCTCTGTCTATATTATTTTTAGGAATCCCTCTCAGCTTTCTTTTGGGGACCAGCAATGCTGGAAAGACTGAAAGATGAACATTTTGGTTGGTTCATAGCGTGACTATGACATCACACCAGCTAATAGCAAATCTAAAATCTTCAGTGGGTTTTCTTAGAGGTTCAAGAGGATGCAGTTCATAGCTTAGAATAACAAGCCTTTGGACTTTTTTAACATTGACTTTTTCTTAATGTCAGATTATAATAATATTTATGTAAAATGTGTACATTGAGCTTTCGCTTCATTTCCGAATACTTTGTGCTATCTAGCTGTTATTGCCCAACTTAATGTTATCCATTATATAATTCCAAGAAGGATCAAAGGCCAATAATCAAAATTGCAATTCAGTTACTACAACTGGAGCATCTACAACTGTGCTATCAACAACATCAGCATCGCTACCGTTACATAAAAATGTAAATCTTGTATTCTAATAAATAAAGGTAGTGAGGCAGGAGATATATTAACGAGAATTTTACTCTTCTGGCTTTCAACGAGTTAAATGTTTTCTAAAACTTGGCTCTATAAATAATTAGTGAGAGGGTCAAATCTGTCATTTATTTATGAAACTATTTCATTAAAACCAGAATTGCCAACATGGGACCCTCTATTATACTTTATCGCTCATTTTCAAATAAATTCCCTATTTTCTGGTTGTACAGAATGTCTGATTATTACGTGGACATATGAATCATATCGGAAATAATACAGCATGCTCTTTAAATCACCCATTAACTTATGAAAGCAATTTCCTTTGGTGCATTTATATCATTTCTAACGTTATTATATAGGTGGTAACATGTTCAACTATGTTATATCATCAGGAAATGAAAATAAATACAATCACTGCTCTTAATCTCTTTTATGTTTTCGCTAATCCCCATCAGATATCTTTGGCTCTTATTTCTAGGATATTGTCGTTTATAAAAAGAAACAAATCCTGCGCACCCGTAAGTAGAATTTGTATAAGTCTAAAGCCTTTAACAGGGACAATTTTAAACACTCTTCATAAAGTTTATTCAATGTATCTCTATATCTCAAACACACTCCCATTCGAATGCATGGTGCATAAATACCTTGGGTTATTACAGATTAGTTGAGACTAATTCAAAGATTTTACTTCTTCTTTTCCTTACAGTATTTAAGTCTCAGTAAACACACTTACAGTGCTTACCTATACACCATAACCAGGTAATGATTGCTGCCATTTTGAGGATTTTCAGTTTCCATGGTTACATATGAGCTTGCAGTCCTGAGGTCCACATTGCTGGTGAAGTGAATAATTATTATTATTATTGTCATTTATATAGCGCCAACAGATTCCGTAGCGCTTTACAATATTATGAGAAGGGATTTAACTATAAATAGGACAATTACAAAAAACTTACAGGCACGATAGGTTGGAGAGGACCCTGCTCAAACAAGCTTACATTCTATAGGACTCCGTATGCTTTGATTTGCACGTGTTTTAATAAAAATGGCAATATTGGCAATTAGCATACATTTCTATGATTTGATTTTTCTTGTAGTACCAAATGTGTTGTCATATTGAATTTTAAATCCCTGTATTTAAAGAAAAACTAAAAATAGCTTAAATAATGTCCTGATCTCAAACCAGGTAAGCCCTGTTGCCCAGTGCTAATTTTTATGTAGGGCTGGTTGATTTTAAGGGGGTTGATGTCACGGCAGGCGCCTGAGGTATGCTGAACCCAAGCGCTTGACCTTAATAGGTGGATTTGCAGTGTCGGCAGCTACCAGTGTTTCTTTTCATATCTGCCCATGCATTCGTTTGTTAATATACGGGATAAATGCAAGTTGAATAGACCGGAGATGTGGCCAGTTTAGATCTGTTGTAAACAGGGAAGGCAGGCGCTTGCTTTGAGGTTAGATATAGATTCCAAGGAGGATTGAAATGTTGCCAGGTTCACATGATGCTGCTCCCCTCTCTGCCTCCTGTGACATCTATAAAGCTGCAATGTTTAATCTATCACGGCTAAAATCACACGGGTACTTGCACAGAGAACACTTCCTTGAGATGAGGTGGTCTGGGTGACTATGGTGTCTCTTTAATGCACTAGCTGTAGTATTAGCTTGTAGGTTCAGTCTCCTGTAGGGCCTGCTCTTTCAGTTACCAAAAGCACCACTAATCTGGGTAATAGATAGTGTCTGTGCTTAAGGACATGCTTGGAAGTGAGTGATAACATATCCTTCCTGGTAAAGTAATCTGATTATGTAAGCATGGCAAATCAATGCTGCTGCTAAAATTCTGGTTGCTAGTCAGCCCGACAGCCAGCCAGCAGTGCACATGCACTAAATACTGTGATAGACATTTGTACATGTTTAGTTTGCCCAAAAACGTTCCAACTGAAATAGGACACCAGAGAGATACCATGGGATGGGGGGATTTGTACCCTGATATGAAAATGGTTTGGCAGTTTGAGAATGTGTAGTACTATAGAATTTGGGTTGGCTTTTTTTAATCATTGTTTATGATTGTTTTTCCACGTTTGTTTTTCATCCATTGTACAGCGCTACGGAATCTGATGGCTCCATATAAATAATAAAATAATAATAATAATAATCTGTAAAGTAAATTAATACTTCTTTAAAAGCACATAATAGGCAGAACCCCATTGCCTGTGTGGGGAGGGGGGGGGGGGGGGCAGGGGGAGCTCAAATGTATATTTTCCACCTGTAAAAAAGAAATCAATGAAGTGACAGAGATGTTTTCCATGCGTATACATTTTTTTCAAGGAAAGAATGAATAGAGGAATGAATTACTACTTTAAGATACACATAGATCCAAATAGTTTACACTTTGCAACAACACAGAATAACAGTGTAGCTAAGAGAAGCCAGCAATAATGAAAAAGCCTTAGGCTCACCCTTTTGATGATTGCAGCAAGCAGGGGGTTTATTACCAAGCGAGATCACATAGTTGCAAGAGAGTGTTCCCCTTTTATCAAGTGTTGAGTATGAATAATTTGGACAAGTTTAACTGGGGATGACCCTCAGAGGTATGTGCTAGTCGCAGGGAGGGGGAACAGAAGATAGAACAGCCAGGGCTGCTATAGCAACAAGTTCCTTTAGATATTTAACTCCTACTGAACCATGGAATTGTAGCAATGGAGATAAAGCACTGTTATACAAGGTTATTATTGAGAAAGTGCATTCACGTACACAGCATCACGTATTAATTTAAGTTAAAGACAATTGAAGCTCAGTTATGATAAACGTTTGCATTCCCGGTGAACCTAAGCCTTCATAAGATGTACCAGATAGCACAGCAAGCCCAGGCATCGTCTGGTATTCCATGGCTGTTGTTTGTGACTCCTAGAATTCTTTGTGCACTGTGATAGTTTCTTGCGGACATTTCATTTCATTGAAAGCTCTGCGTTACTCGTTAATGCAGTGCCCAGAAGGTGTAGTACCAAATGCCATTAACAATATATATAATATTATAGTGAGATATAGAATACACAGTTACTGCTACAGAATACATCACTGTGTGTAGCCATTGCTTGCTTGTTTACACAGTGGGTACTGTGATAAGGAAGCATGCTATATACATTTGTGCACATATGCTGCATAAAAACACATGTATCCCCCTCAAGGCTAGCCTGTCATAGGGACATCCTAGGTGACTGCCTAGAGCATCCGTCTGTAGAAGACACTATTTAGAATCTAGGCAAGCTAAATATAAAGTTGGAGAAGCACTTTGGAAAAGAAGCATTTCTGCCCACATTTATTGTATTTATGCCCACATTTATTTTCCTGGTTAATAATTCTTGAAGCAATAAATATATAATTAATCATAAAGTTTAACTATATATTTCATTGCTTTAGGACTTTTAAAGGGACACTCTAATCACCAAAACCACTATCTTTTAATGCAGTGCTCTTGGTGCAAATATTCTGTCCCTTCACTCTCTAACACATGTAAATGGTTTATGAGAAATGGCAATTTTTATATTAGACAGCCACTGGAAGCACTTCATCGTGAAAACTCTTTAATAATTGGTCTTCATGTTTGCGATCTCAATGCTTATCATAGAGAAGTATTGCTGAGCATGCCGATTGAGCCACATAACTCCAAAACTTCATTCATCAGGATGGCCTTAGAAGAGGGAAAGAAGCTGCAGAACCACGTACAGAAATTGACTATTGGGGGAGGGAGTCATGGGGTACCAATAATCTAAGCGAGCAGAGGAACATGCAAACATAATTAATAAGCATATTTATTTAAAATACTTAACCAATCTTCAGTGCCATGATGCTCTGCTTTCTCTCCTACATCCTGTTAGTCCAAAAAGGCTACACACACATATATATATATATATATATATATATATATATGTTTTGTTTTGTTTTTTTAAATTTCATGTTTGCAAGGGAATCACAGCAACTACAGTAAATGTACAGTTACTAACAAATGAAAATAATTGTTAAAATATCTGAATTAAAACAGTCACCTCGCCTACCTATTAATCAGTTCTTAATATATACTATTTTGCCAAATTGCATAATGTTGCCTGCCCAACACTGATAGGCAGGCATCTTCCAGGAAATGCTGTTGCTTACCATCACAGCAACTACAGAGCATTCACAGCCATACACAAATAATAACTCCAGAGACACTCTGATGTTGGAGAGGTATATCCTGCTTTCTGAAATTCTATTTTACTCTCCATGTAGGACCAATCAGATTGGAGGTTATAGGGGACAGGTAGGAATAGAAGGTGGATGTCACAGCGGTTGTAATACTGATAAACCCAACATCAGAGCTAGTTATCAAAATATATAATTTCTGTTTATGGCAAATGATATCATCATGGCATAGTGATATCAGCTTCAGCACTTCTAACTACATCTCATAATGCTTAAAATTCTTTTCTCACACCTTAGTAAAATATTCTTCCTGATAACATTGCTTTGTTTCGTAAGAAAAACAGTACGCATATTACAGCAGACTCATTCTATCATTTTTTCTTTTCAGTATTTGAACCTAGTGAGGAATCCAGCTGGTGTTCTAGAATTCAGGAATTTAGATGTAATATTGAAAATTGCATCCCTGCAGTTTCAGTTTGCCCCCTCTGAACCCAGAGAGATGAGTTTACAGGAATATTGAACTCAGCTTGCGAACTAGGTGACTTTCACTTGTTATATAACAACATCAATATCAATAGAGAGGTGATATCTGTTCATCTCTTTATATGTCTTTATATGTCTGATCAGGCATTTAAGGAAATACTGTCTTGAATCACAAGCAACGTGTTTGAGAGAATGTGATGTTTTGTTGTTATAATGTTTTTTGTTTGCTGTTTATAGTATTATTTCTGTGACATATAGTCTTGTGTCCTGCTTTAGAACTAATGTAAAGGAATAGTTTATGGCAGAACCTATCCAGGATTTTTTACTCTGGCATAACACTAGGGTTAGCAGTAGATGTTGCTGTGACTGGGCCCTGGTGTAGTGCCAACAGGGCAAGATTTTCCAGAATTGGCACCTGTGCTTTTATGAGTTTAAATAGGCTAGTGATGAGAAATAAGCATCAGGAGCGGTTCTGGTGTCCATAACATGTCCCTGCAGGCTTTTTAATCTAAGCACTTCCTTTTCAGAGAAACCGACAGTGTTTACATTGCTGCTTAGTAGAACCTCTAGTGGCAGTCACTCAGATGACCACTATAGATGCTTACAATCTCAGTGGTGGAAAGTCGCTCCGACAACTACTGGAGTTGCTTCCTATGCCAGCGTATTTCGCTCTCTTCCTCCAGCAGCATCACACTGATGGTCCAATCCAATGATTTTTCAGATCCCTCACCTGGTCGCTATAAAACAAATATGGTACAATATTTAATTACCTTTTTCTAGTACTTAGGTAGCCTTTTTAGAGCTCTCCAACATTAGCAACGTCACACCGATGGTCCAATCAAATGCATTGGGGACTTAACACGATTGGTGCTGAGCACCGCATATGCATTCAAGCTTCCCCCCGTAGGAAAGCTTTGAATCAATATTTTCCTAAGGGACTTCCAAAGTAATAGGGTTCAATGCAGGCACTCTCACATTGGAACTGCCTGCATTGAACATAGATGACGTTAGTGTGAGGTGACGTCCAAGTGTGCCTTTCGGCACTCCAGATGTTGTGGACTACATATCCCCTGATGCTTTGCCAGCACTATGGCTGTAATGGCATTATGGGATGTAGTTCACAACTTCTGGAGTACTGAAGACTGCCTACCACTGATCTAGTGGCTGTCTGAGAGAACGCCACAAGAGTTGGGATTAGCCAGGAAAAAAAAACCAAAACATTGTGGTTTCTCTGAAGATACAATGTTTTTCTTCACAGGGCTAGTATGACAGGGGCAAGACAACCAGAGCACATGTTTGAAATAAAATGGCCTGGGTGCCTATAGTGTCCCTTTAAATATAGGAGGTGTTTAAAAATAATATTAAAAATCCTGCGAGGTAACGGATCCCTTTTACAAAGTGTTTTCCATTTTTGTATGTTCTGTCTTTTTAGCACAAAGCTACTATATATTGTTGCACTTTGTAAGTAAATTATACAATTCTATACTGCACCGATTTAGTGTAATGAATATTTTACTAAGGCAAACAAAATAAGGAAAACAATTGACATGCCAAACAATGCTTCATCAAGACTCGAAATTACTATTATTCACTGAGTGGGTTTAATCACATAACACTTTCAACAATGTGCTAAAATCGAAACAGCTTTTCAAAGGGCTTCCAACATGTACATACTGCATCTCCTGTTTATTCAATTTTACACAGTCTGGTTTAATGAGCTGCTCAGATATTATAAAAATAACTGATTGAGGGACAGGATGCTAGTGTTATAAAAAAAGAGCATGAATTCTTCAAAATATCATTATGCAAATTAATAAAATTACAGATTTTCCATCTCACATATTAACGTTGTAATACCTGTAGCATTTTTCATAATCTATGGGGGTCTTGTAAAGTATGCTGCTTTGCACAATCTATGGGGGTCTTGTAAAGTATGCTGCTTTGCACAATCTATGGGGGTCTTGTAAAGTATGCTGCTTTGCACATGAGCAGTTCATAACCAGGTGCCTTCGGGTGGGATCTCTGCCAACTCCAATAATGTAAACGAGTAAGTGTATTATTTTGTTTTCAATAAATTGTAAATTGTAGCTTATTAAAATCTGAATGATAAATTTAAGCGAAATTAAATGGACACTATAGTCAACAGGACAAATACAGCTTAATGTAATTGTTCTGGTGTCAATACCCTGTCCCTGCAGGATTTTTGTTGTAAACACTGCCTTTTTAGAAAAAAGGCATTTTTTACATTGCAGCCTAGGAACACCTATAGTTGCCACTCCTCAGATGGCTGCTAGGGGTACTTGTACATGGAGGTGCTGAACTTTCCTTGTAGATTTAATACATTTCTATGAGGAAATGTTCCACGGCTGAGATCATCAGAATTGACAATCTCAGCCAATCAGATGCTTTCCTATGGGAAGAGGTCTGATTGAAGATCATCAGAATTGACAATGAGATCATCAGAATTGACAATTTCAGCCAATCAGATGCTTTCCTATGGGAAGAGGTCTGATTGAAGATCATCAGAATTGACAATGAGATCATCAGAATTGACAATTTCAGCCAATCAGATGCTTTCCTATGGGAAGAGGTCTGAGATCATCACTTCTGATAATGTTGGCTAAAGAGGTGGCTCAGGGGCGGAGTTAGAGTAGGCAGACCCACTCAGAACTGGAAATAATGCAAGATCTAAGGGGTGGGAATTGGGGGATAGATAGCGATGTTAACACTATATGATCAGGAATACACATTTGTGTTCCTCACCCTATAGTGTTCCTTTAATAGATTTGGAAAATTCCTCCAAATCAGATCTAGTCAGAAGCCACAGCTTGGCTATTTTAAACTAAAGGACCCCATGTACTCCCAAGTAGTGGTTGCAAAACCTAGTCTTTATGCATCTGTTTACAGATATCCAATATTTTGCTGCTCAGTGGACCTTTATCAAGATTTGATTCTACAGATACTTTTTTCAAGGCTTGATGTCCTTGATGTTAAGAGTAACAGTTATTTGGGGACTGTGACAACTGTAGGATAGGATCAGAACTGATCTGTCCAGGACAAACTAAGGGACATTTTTTACAAACTATTCAAGCCTAATGAAGGCAGTATTAATAAAGCAGATCTGTCACTTATTTTTAAAGGGAATCTATAGTGTTGTATTCCTAACACTATAGTGCCGTCTGATCGCATCCCCCTGGCTCATAAGGGGTAGTAAAAACCTTTAATCACTTACCCAATTCCAGCGCTGATGTCCCTCGGTAGACAGCAAATAGAGGCTGTCCTAGTCCTGCAATGTAAACATCGCAGTTTCTCAAAATCTGCCATGCTTTACCTTGCAGGAATAAGGGGGACAGGGGCACTACACCCAGACCACTTCAATGAGATGAAGTGGTGTTGGTGCCTATAGTGTCCCTTACATAATGCCTTGAGTGTTTATGTTATATTTATTTTATTATTTTATAATTATTTTACACGTATGTGAAGGGGAATTTTACAGAACCTCGTATTTCCCCATTATATTAAGCAGTGCATTTTTTTACATTAACTTCAACTTCATATTTGTTTACCCATAACAGTAGGAGCTCAAGATAGGACCAAATTCACCTGTTGTTACTGCAAATTGCTTCTTCCTTTGATCAGCAGAGCATCAGCGAGAGTGTCTACACACATGAGTCAGTTTTCCTGTTTTCCTACACATTTCCTCATGATGCAGGAATTATGCTGAAGCTCTGGGTAGGTTATTCTTTTGATCATGGCCCGTTACCGTTGAGTAGAATGACATCAGGACCTTTGTGTGTTGCTTTCATGACAGGTTAGCAGAGAAGCGGCAGTATTAGAATAAATATTAATACCTATGAGAAAGAATGGCAGACAGATAAAATATTTACGCTAAATAGAGCACTTAAAGCTGCATTACCATCATGCAACCCTTATAAAAAACTATAAATGCTACAGAAAAACAAGACTTTTCTTTTACAACAGAATTGATTTGACAGCCTGAATTTCACAAACAGTGGCTGAAAGCAGCTGTGGTGCGTGCCTATTGAGTGTCAAAATAAGAGATGGCTGGTCTACTGAGTACCATGTTTTTTCTGGTAGTGTATCTCTGCTAAGAAAGTTTTAATCTTTCTCTGTTTCCAAGATTCTAAACAGGCGTTCATTATAATGGCAAGAGTGGAACTGCAGTAAGGGCACTGCTGCCATCAGAAATTGTGGGGCCCCTTACACAGCCAAAAGCCTGGGCCCCCCAGCCCCAAACCCACCTAAAGGGCACAGGGCCCACCATCCATGCCATCACTGTCTCACAGGCACCAGGCACACCACCCATTCCATCACTGTCTCACAGGCACTTACAGCTGTGGTAGCTAATGTAGTGTGTTTAGGGATTGCAGTGTATGTGTGTAGGTGATGTAGTGTGTGTCAGAAAGAAAGTGTGTGTGTATAGTGCATGCAGTATGTGTGTGTATAGTGGATGCAGTGTGTGCATAGTGGATGCAGTGTCTATATAGTGGATGTAGTGTGTGTTAGTATAGTGGGTGCAGTGTGTGTGTAAGGAGTATATTGTGTGTATATAGTGTGTGTATATAGTGTGTGTATAATGGGGAAGGGGCAGAGAGGAGCAGTTTATCATTTATTTAATATGTCCCCCCTCCATGGTCTTACCTCTGGCCAGTGAGCGGGGACATTCCCTGGTGGTCCGGTGGTACTTGGAAGCTGTCTGTCTGCTTCTGGCCGGTGCCCATGCTCTTCTTGCGAAGCCTGGTAGAGTGCAGCGTTGACACGTTGCCATGGTAAGCAGTGGAAACGCTCTGACAGCTGGGACTCGCAAGAGTGCAAGGACCTGGCGGAGGAGCAGACACACGCCCTTTCGGGCTCCCTCTCTCTTTGTTAAAGCATAATGGTTTCCTGCGTCTCTCTCTCTCTCTCTATTTATATCGCTATTCGAGATAGATAGATAAATATATATATATATTTTTTTTTTTTTTTGTGGCCTAATGGCGGTCCTGATAAGAGTGCAACCAACTGTGATGCTAATGGAGATAGTGGTGAAAAAATTACAGGTTTATTCAATTGTCAAAATGGCAAATTCTCTATCTCACAAATGTTTCCAGTTTGGCTACTTTGGCCTAAAAATTTAAATTCACTTTGAATTCTCACTTCTTTGAGAATTCAAAATTCGGTTTAATCGACATATTGCATTTCCTTACTGGCCTGCAGACCCCAACATTTATATGTAACAGTGATATTTCCCAATGGGAGATAAACTACTAGTTGTGCATTGAAAATAGTCCAGCTAAAAATATCGCAGATAATCACTGTGAAAATAATTTTTCTGTTAGTCCATCAAGTTGGACTTTAACCCAAACCAACAAGCGAGACAGATTCCTGCTTTAAACAAAAGCAGGAACAAAAGCAGGAATATAGTCACCAGAACAACTACAGCTTATTGAATTTGTTCTGGTTGGGAGAATCATTACCTTCGGGCTTTTTGCTGTAAACACTGTCTTTTCAGAGAAAATGCAGTGTTTACATTACAGCCTAGTGATAACTTCACTGGCCACTCCTCGGATAGCTGTTAGAGATCCTTCCTGGGTCATGGCTGCCTAAAATGCATCCAAACATCTGCCTCCTTGTCAGTCTCAGCCAATCCTATGGGGAAGCATTGTGATTGGATCAGGCTACCACTTCTGATGATGTCAGCAGACAGCTTGTTTTTCTGAGTCAAACAGCATGCAGAGGTACAGCTTCTGGCTTGAATACAGTAAGATTGTGCTATATTTATGGAGGCATGAGGGGCCCAGAATGGCTATATGGTGGTTTTAACACTATCGAGCCAGGAATACATGTTTGTGTTCCTGACCCTATAGTGCTTCTTTAAAGTGTATTTGTTTTGTCAGTGCTTCTATTACAGACTTTCTCCAGACCTTGATTTGCTTTCTCTGATGCCCCATTAAGCTAGGAAGTGACTAGATATCACAGTCTCACTCAGCGGCGTACATACCGCGGTCGCAGGGGTCGCAGGGGTCGCAGCTGCGTCTGGGCCCGCCGATTCAGGGGGCCCGGCCGCCCTGCGGACCCATGTGACCGGGTATCTACCGCCATGATCTTCAAGGGGATATGGATTGCCAGGGGGCCTGGTCAGCGCTGGGTGCTTTAACAGCGCGACCGGGCCCCCTGTGATGACATTACAAGCTGGGAGGAAGTGACCGCACGTCACTCCTCCCTGCTAACTCTGAGAGCGGTGCAGGAGGAAGCAAAGGGAGTCAGAGTGGGAACTCTGACTCCCATCCACTTGAGCCACCACTGGACCCCAGGGAAAGTCACCTTAAAGGTAGGAAACAGGAGGATGACTTAAACATTTTGTGTGTGTTTGTATGTATGTGTGTCTGTCTGTATGTATGTGTGTCTGCCTGTTTGTATGTATGTCTTTGTATTTATATGTGTGTGTGTGTGCCTGTCTGTGTATGTCTGTATGCATGTGTGCTTGTCTGTTTGTATGTATGTATGTGTGTCTTGTGTGTGTCTGTCTGTATGTGTCTGCCTGTGTTTATGTGTGCCTGTCTGTTTTTTTTTGTGTCTTTGTATGTATGTGTGTCTTGTGTGTGTCTGTGTGTATGTGTGCCTGTCTGTCTGTATGATCATCTGGATCATTTTCGCAACGGGGCCCCATGGTTTGTGTGTACGCCACTGGTCTCACTACAGTCTGTGATTTAAAAAAAAACGTTGCTTACATGGGACACTTCAGCTTATTGAAGTGGTTATGGTATATAGATCTAACCCCCACCTCGCTGTTCAATTCTTTGCCAAAAACCCAATATTAAATCATAGAAAATAGCAGGGTAATGGGATTGAAACATTCTTATTTCAGGGATATTGAAATCGTATCTATTCTTGCCGCGTGTGTAGTCAGATTAGACCATCCATTATAAAAATAAAGGTTTTGCTTTAACCATGTTCAAGCAAACAAATTGTACATATATATATATATATACACGATGATGTCATCTACTCAGATGCCCGAGGTTTTGTTGGCACTAGGCAGGACTCATTATCTTAATTTTCCACTGCTTTGGTACAAATCCTGTCTAGCTCATCATAGTTTTACTGGGGATCCTGACGGTCCACATTGATTGTGGGTATTCATGATGGCTATCCAATTACAGCAGACAGGACCCTGTAATCTAGAGTAGGATTTTTAGGTAATTAGAAAACAGATGCTTTTCTTTACTAGGAAGAAATAAAATAAACAAAAAACAGACCCTGGCATCGGCAGACAATGCTGACATTGTGCCGCCAGCCAGTGCTGGTTTCTTTACCGACTTAACTTGGATGCTTACAGGCAAAGCAATGTTTTCTAACTTTCCAACTGAGGGAGGACTAGAACATTCATATATTATCTAAAAAACAATTCTTAAAAAAAATAGATGTAAAAGTGTCAGCAAAAATGGACAACGCACAAGATAGCCATAAAATATAGATCTAACTCCCTTCGCAAATAATAACTAAATGCAAATATATCAAAATATATCTAAAGAGGGAGACACTCATATTCGTGTTCAGAGGGGGCATCACTTCCAGACAATCACCGTTCATCCGAAAACATGGAATCAAATGGCATTAAAACCCTGCACCCATAGCAATACCACACTGTGCTCTGTAATTTAATTCAAACATGGTCAATTAAGCTGGTGCTGTCACGAATGATGTAATTAGAGTTGTTATTTCGCTATCAGTGTTATATGGCACTCAGGGATATTAATAAAATTGTGCCAAACTTAGATCAAGGCTTTTTATTACCCCAGTTGGGGGCTCAGCTTCTGTCAGCCCCCTTAGCAAGGTCCTCAGTTGAATACATTGATTGATTGACGGATAGATGGACACATGGAATGAACAGAATCTTTATTCTGAGTAATATTACATTTTGCCGAGGCGTGCAGAAGTGTTATTGTTTGGAATGTGAATTTGCATTCCATTCCCTGTTATTTGTTTGGTTGTCTTTCCCACTGATCCCCTATCCCAGCCCTTTTCTATCTTGCTGTCCTGCGTACTTTATGTACATGTGTGGATGTGTCTAGTCAGTAGATGCAGTGAGTGGATTTCCGGTTCCAGCCCTGTGGTTTAGCTGCATGCAGGGTGTCTGGGATTTATCTGTCTGCTGAGCAGGGAACAGAGAAAGGTGATAAGAGGCGGATATTAAACAGACAGCAGTCCTGCTGTGTTGTTTTTTATATTCCTACACCAAAGGATAGTCTCCTATCACTTCCACCTCTCACTCTAAGGTTATATTGAGAGGAGACAGAAGCAAATACATCACATTATTATACTTCTCGCAGGAGTTCTAGATATGAACAAAGTGCTCTGTGTATAGCTAGGAAAGAGCTTATACATACACATTTACCTGCAGCTCACACATTTGACAAGTTAACCAGTTACATTAACTCTGAATTCTTAATCTTTTTCTGCTACATAATTTCATGCTACAGGGAAAAACCTTCTTATGGGTACATTTCATATAGCAGCTCAATAACTACTGCAAGTAAGGAGTGTGCTTGTGATTGGGTACTGAATTCAAATATAATCAAGGTTTTTCCTAGTACCCTAAGCCCACTTTTATTGCAGTTAACCCTTTCAGTATGACTAAATCTCCATTAAAGGAACACTGTAGTGTGAGAATTAAAAACGTGTGTGGAAGAGGTGGGATGGTACTTCCATGCCGAACGGAACCAACGTTCGTTATTGGAACAAGCATGGCGCCCAGATACACTGAGGAAAAGTTTGACAGGATGCTAAAGATGCTGCTGGCTTACTATGGGCCCAACCTAGCTGAGAAATATGTACAGGACATGAGGAAAATAGTGGTCGAGTACCTGCAGCGCATGGCAGAACTGGCAAGCGAGAGGGTACAGTGGGGGACACTTATGCCCCAGCAACAGAGTGCGGTCCAGGGAAAGAAGCATTCCGTCCTTCCTCCCCAGCAGCAGTGTGAGGTCCAGAGAACGGAGACAACCAGTCTCGTTTCCCAGCGGTAGTGTGAGGGCCAGGGGGAGAAGCATTCTGTTCTTCCTCCCCAGCAGCAGTGTGTGGTCCAGGGAATGGAGGCAACGGGTCTCGTCCCCAGCGGCAGTGTGAGATCCAGGGAACAGAGACAACTGGTCTCGTTGCCCAGCGACAATGTGAGTTATTGGGAGTGGAGACAACCGGTCTCGCTCCTCAACAGCTGAGTGAGATCCAGGGGAAGAACACAGCTGGCTCTCCTTCCCAGAGGCCAGCCACAACCCCAGCGATTCACGGGAGCAGAGTTGCGACAGGCTCAGCAGACAACTCCCATAATCCTCAGGCAGCTAGACAAAACTGCAGAGAAACAGGTGATGCAATGGCCGGGAGGGCACACTTGTTTGGGTGGGGGGTTTATGGGCCCGGAGATCCCTGTGTACCGGAGCCTTGTACCGGAGCCTATTAAAAGACTGGGGATTATGTGCTTTGCAAACTGGCAGTGATGATGTTTCTAATAGATACTGGACCTTGACAGTTTCGAAAACTTCCTTGAGTTTTCCTGGAACTTATAGAACTTAATTTCTTCTTCGGCCTTCAGTGGCAGTTGTTGCAGAATATTATATTGAATGGTATTAGGAATTTATGTGTTCTGGAAAATATATCTATCCTTTTTTTGTTTTCTTCAATAATCCGTGTTTACTGGAATCCGTGATGGCACCTTAAAAAAACTAAACATTGTAAAATGTTTAGCCAACAAATGATTTTCCTATCCAGGTTTGACAGGTCTGATATTGGGAGAGGGAAAGGAATGTATGGGTTAGTGCCCCCGGGTAGGCATGTCTGTGACATAGTCACGGACGATGAGCTTGCCCATAATGGGGAACATCATCTTGTTGCACAAGCCAGGTGACAGACTGCCCAACAGAGCAGCCAGTAAGGGCTGCTTATACACTGAATGCTGCTATAGCATTCATGTATGAGGTTAAAGGGACAGTTTAGGCTCCATAATAACTTCATCAAAATTAAATTGTTATGGGGTTAAACCATTCTTGAATGTGAGCCTCCAGCACCGATCCTCAGGTTCCCCAGACAGCATCCGGTTTCTGAAATTTCAGTTGATGCTCTTAACCAATCAGTGACTCTCCATCCACAAAACTGGCTTGAAAAAGAAGGGTGCAGAGTGCAAAGCTGGCCAGACCCCAGCACTGTAGGTGCTGGCCAGGGAAACGTTTTCCTGAGTGGCTGAAGGAAGGTATTAGTGGAGGTAACGGTTGGGTTACCTGGGGTCCGCTACAACGTGTATTCCTGACACTAACATGGATTCCTGATATAGGTCCCTGGTCCCCCTCTCTGGAGATTAATCCCTTAAGGACACATGACGTGTGTGACACGTCATGATTCCCTTTTATTCCAGAAGTTTGGTCATTAAGGGGTTAAAGGTGATTTTGCTCAACTTTCCTCCCTTACCGCCTTGGTCTCACCGCAGCTGTCCCCGTCTCCCTGCCTGAGATCATCAATCTTGATGATCTCAGCTAATTCAATGCTTTCTCATAGGAAAGCATTGGAAGGCTATTGTGCATTCGCAGCAAAACGCTGCGTCAATCAGCATTTCCTCATAGAGTGTCCATGTAGTATGTGGACACTCTGAATGCCAGTGCTGCACACAGTGCAGCAATGGACTAAGAAGCACCTCTAGTGGCTGTCTGAGTGACTGCCGCCAGAGGTATTACTAGCCTGCAATGTAATAACTACCTTTTCTCTGAAAAGGCAGTGTTTACAGTCAGGGCCGCCATCAGAAATGTTGGGGCCCCTGAGAAAGCACAAGGTCTGCCCCCCCCTCCCACCCTCCCCGTCCCGCCCACGCCCACGCCCTACCTAGTCCGCTCACAATGATGCAGGACTGAATGTGGTGTGTATAGTGGAAGTGAATTAGAATGTGTGTAATGGATGTAGTGTTTGTGTGTATTAGATACTGTTTGTGCAGTGAATGCAGAGTGTGTGTTTGTGTAGCGGATGCAGTGTGTATAGTGAACGCAGAGTGTATTTGGGTAGTGGATGTAGTGTGTGTACAGTGATGTAGTGTGTGTTTGTGTAGTGGATGTAGTGTGTGTATTAGACGCAGTGTCTGTGTATAGTGAATGCAGAGTGTTTCAATTTGTGGTGGATGTAGTGTGTGTACTGTGAATACAGGATGTTTGTGTAGTGGATGCTGTGTGTACAGTTAATGCAGAGTGTATGTTAGTGTAGTTAATGCAGAGTGTGTGTCAGTATAGTGAATCCAGAGTGAGTGCATAGTTTAGTGATTGCAGAGTGTTTGTTAGTGTGTAATGAATGCAGAGTGTGTGTTAGTGTGTAGTGAATGCAGAGAGTGTGTTAGTGTGTAGCGGATGCAGAGTGTGTGTTAGTGTGTAGCGAATGCAGAGTGTTAATGTGTAGTGAATGCAGAGATTGTGTTAGTGTGTAGCGGATGCAGAGTGTGTGCTAGTGTAATGAATGTAGTGTGTGTGTTAGTGCAGTGAATGCAGAGTGTGTGTAAATTTGTAGTGAATGCAGAGTGTGTGTTAATGTGTAGTGAATGAAGAGTGTGTGTTAATGTGTAGTGAATGCAGAGAGTGTGTTAGTGTGTAACGGATGCAGAGTGTGTGTTAGTGTAGTGAATGCAGAGTGTGTTAATGTGTAGCGAATGCAGAGTGTGTGTCAGTATAGTGGATGCAGTGAGTGTGTTAGTGTGTAGTGTATGCAGAGTGTATGTTGTATTAGTGTATGCAGTGTGTGTATTGTATTAGTGTATGCAGTGTGTGTGTTGTATTTGTGTATGCAGTGTGTGTGTTGTATTCGTGTATGCAGTGTGTGTGTGTTGTGTTAGTGTATGCAGTGTGTGTGTGTATTAGTGTATGCAGTGTGTGTTTTGTTAGTGTATGCAGAGTGTGTGTTTTGTTAGTGTATGCAGAGTGTGTGTTGTGTTAGTGTATGCAGTGTGTGTGTGTGTTGTGTTAGTGTAACAGGGAGCCGGGGGCCCGCGGCTGCACACATAGCGATATTCGCTATCTATGTGTGCAGAGAGGGAAAGTGGGGCCCAGGACTGCCAGAGCAGTCCGGGCCCCCCATGGCCGCCGAGCCCGTGACAACCGTCATGGTTGTCACCCCCTGATGGCGGCCCTGTTTACAGTGCTTAGACTGCAGGGACATAAAAACCACTGCATTAAGCTGTAATAATTCTGGTGACTATAGTGTCCCTTTAAACCCTTTTGACTGCACAAAATCAACACAGGTTACTGATGCTGAATGGACTGCAGAGATTTGCCCAGACAGTATCTTCCTGCACTCTGTATCTGCATATACTCTATTTTTGGATGAATAATGAGGATGCAAACTCTTCATTAAGACAACAGTGACTGAAGAGTTTGGCATAGGGTGCGCAAGAATCCCTAGGTTTTTGTCAAATCCCTTAAAAATGATTTGACAAACGTTTGAGGGACTTGACCCTTTGCCTCCTAGCACCATGACCACTACAGTAAAATACAGTTGTTATAGTGCTTAGAGTGTTCGGTTGAGAGAATTCAAAATGGTTCATGAATGATTTCCTCTGCTGCTTCATTAATACTACTAAATTGGATTAAATCAAGTAAAGGAGTCTTTTTCTAATTATCAATGTGATGTGTAAAATTTGATTATGTAACTCAATTCCCCTCATTTCAATCATATGAAGCATGCATTATAGATTTGTACCTAATGTCAGTCTGTTCTATTTCTAGCATAATTTTTAAATGTGTGAAAGGGTTGCGGGCTATGGAGACTCTGGTTGAAGAATGAAAGAAACTGAATTTGTGGTATCTGTTTAAAAGTTGTTTTTTTCTCTTCCAATTACGTGCATGAGTTTTCATGTCTATGTGAATGTATATGCAAGATATGTGCAAAGTGCTAGAATCACGTAACCAATATGTTAAATCAGTACATCTGTAGCATATTATCAATATTTTATGAAGATGGATGGAAATTTGGTATCTCTCTGTGTGTGTAGAGGAAAGAAAATTACAGACAAAGGGAAACATCTTTAACCCCTTAAGGACCAAACTTCTGGAATAAAAGGGAATCATGACATGTCACACATGTCATGTGTCCTTAAGGGGTTAAAGAAATTGTTTCAAAGTTACATAGTTACATAGGCTGAAAAGAGACATGCGTCCATCAAGTTCAGCCTTTCTCACATCTGTTTTTGCTGTTCATATAAAAAGAAGGCAAAAAAAAAAAAAACTAGTTTGAAGCACGTCCAATTTTGCAACAAACTGGGAAAAAATCCCTTCTTGTCATCAGAATGGCAGTCAGATTTGTCCTTGGATCAACAAGCTATTACCCCACAATTTAAAAATGATATCCTTGAATAATATGTTTTTGCAAGTATGAATACAGTTGATGTTCAAACATCTGTCCAAACTCTGATAAAACCACTACTTCAGGCAGAGAATTCATCATCTTTATTGTCCTTACTGTAAAAACTCTTTCCTTGGCCTTGGACTAAATCTCCTTTCTTCCAGTCTAAACGTGTGACCTTGTCTGTATGTGTAGTCCTGTTTGTATAAGTGAAGTATAGTTATGTAGTATTTGAACAGTCTCAATAGTATTTGGGTTCTTTAAAAGGGACGCTATAGGCACCCAGACCACAACATGTCAATGACGTGGTCTAGATGCCATGTCCCTCTCGTTTTAACGCTGCAGTGTAAAACATTGTTATACTGTCATTGTTTACATTGCAGTGTTTAAATAAGTATTATTATTATTAGTATTATTCAGCAATTTAAATCAGATAGTCTCATAGAAACCATTTGAATGGAACAGTGCACACTAGCCTTCCAATGTTTTTCTATGAGAAAGTATTGGATTGGATGAAAACATCAAGATTGAAGTTCTCAGCCATGGAGGCATGGGGGGGAGCCATCACCTAAATGGTGACTAGGACAGTATGGCATTAAGAATACACATTTGTATTCCTAACACTATAGTGTTCCATTAATGAAGGCCCGTTTTATTTTTTGCTTTTTCCAGTCAGTTTCATGTGTAAACATTTTAATGTGTTAAATTCTTAGAAAAAATACTGTATACTACATACAATATGTATACTAAGTGTGGAACACATTAAAAAGAAAACATATATTATATGTACTGCTAGTGTCCCTTTAAGGTGCAAATCATATGCCATGCTATTGAACTGAATCAGATGATATTCAACAGCATTGTTCACAATCTAGGGGCTTATTCAGGTGCTCAGTTTGATTTATGGTTAGAATCATACATTTGGAATGCAGAGACAACTCAAGGATCAATTACATCACACCGATCTCATTTCTCACAATCATAATAATTCTATTAAAAGACTGGGGATTATGTGCTTTGCAAACTGGCAGTGATGATGTTTCTAATAGATACTGGACCATGACAGTTTCGAAAACTTCCTTGAGTTTTCCTGGAACTTATAGAATATTATATTGAATGTTATTAGGAATTTATGTGTTCTGGAAAATATATCTATCCTTTTTTTGTTTTCTTCAATAATCCGGGTTTACTGGAATCCGTGATGGCACCTTAAAAAAATGAAACATTGTAAAATGTTTAGCCAACAAATGATTTTCCTATCCAGGTTTGACAGGTCTGATATTGGGAGAGGGAAAGGAATGTATGGGTTAGTGCCCCCGGGTAGGCATGTCTGTGACATAATTAGTCACGGACGATGAGCTTGCCCATAATGGGGAACATCATCTTGTTGCACAAGCCAGGTGACAGACTGCCCAACAGAGCAGCCAGTAAGGGCTGCTTATACACTGAATGCTGCTATAGCATTCATGTATGAGGTTAAAGGGACAGTTTAGGCACCATAATAACTTCATCAAAATTAAATTGTTATGGGGTTAAACCATTCTCGAATGTGAGCCTCCAGCACCGATCCTCAGGTTCCCCAGAGAGCATCCGGTTTCTGAAATTTAAGTTGATGCTCTTAACCAATCAGTGACTCTCCATTCACAAAACTGGCTTGAAAAAGGTATGTTTCTTTGCAAGCCAGTTTTGTGAATAGGGAGTCACTGATTGGCTGAGAGCATCACCTGACTGCTCTCAGCTAATAAGCTGCTCCCCTGCCCAGCGGCACTCTCACACTCTCCATGGGCAACATAACCATTATAGCTTGATATTGTGGTTATGGTGCTTGGAGTGTTCCTGTAAGAATATAATGTACTTCCCTTCATCACACTTCTGCATTATCATTCATTCGTATCTAGAGAGAAAAGCCACACAAGCACTTAGGCATTCCTTCAGTTGTATTGTACATGCATACAATACTGGTCCATCATGGCAGGAATTAATGTAATTTACATGCCATGCCCTCTGTGTCCAGCAGACCATGAAACCTGGTAAGATTTTTACAAAGTAAAGAGCAGAATCTGTAAACTTTTATTACCCTTTTGGATTGCACAAAAATCTAAAAATTTCGCTTTAGGTGACTTTAATCTCATTACTTGTTATGAAAGCACAGTAGGCACATATACATTGAGTTACACATGGCATTTCTGCATATATTTATAAAAATATGGAAAAAATGCATAAAAGGAAACAAATTAAAAACCAAAACAGGTTGAAAGGACGGTGGGATCTCGTGTGATTATTTCAGATATCATAGACTGAAGCCATAAATAGCTGTGAAATCCCAAAATAGCAAAAGGTTCTCCTCTAAATGTCACATTATTTTGTAAATGAGTAATGATCTTTCAAGGCAGGCAAGACAGCCCCAAATATGTCTGGAAATGCCATGTTTAATCACTTACATGAACATGTTACTAGATGGATTTAGGTGCAAAGCTGAGAAAATTGCTTTGGTGAAATGTAATATAGGGGTGATTCTGTGTTAATGGTCTGAAAATGGAGCAGTCACTTTGAAAACCAGTGTTCAGCCAATCACTAATGAGCACATATGGGCTCAGCCAATCACTAATGAGCAAATATGGGAGCTTAATGTTTAGTGTAGTGTGTTTAGGTAGTGCCGGGGTTAATGTTTAATACAGTGTAAAAGTTATTTAGTGACAGTGTTAGTGTAAGGATTAAAGTTTAATGTAGTGAGTTAGTGTAGTGTAGGTGTTTAAGGGACATTTTCACTGGGATATACATATATATGGAACAGTGCTGATTTAGGACCACTGTCAAAAGTACTTTTTCTCTGTGTTTTCTGACTTCACCTTGTTGGTACACCACCCACTAAAGTGTCTGGAATCCAACTTGTGACAACGTTGCTGTGGGAGCAGGTATAGATGCGATTTACTTACCTGAACCTGTCCGTCGTGGGCACCGCCATCTTCTTCGGTCTTCTTCAGCATGCGTAAGAGTATAGCATTCCTTTCAACAATGGGAGTTCTGGAATCCGGATGAGTGGGCAGGTCTTCAGGGCCCTTAATAGACAGTCCTGCCCAAAAAGTTGGCAAGGCTGCCCATCAAAGATAAGTCAGTCCACAACTGATAGGACCATGCAGAGAGTGCTGCTGAAATGCTCTCTGCATGGTTCTAGTTAGTGGAACACAGTGTTTGCACATCTAATAATATGCACATACTTTGCTACCAGGGGACAGTTCTTGGTGTTCCTTTATTCAGGACACCAGGAAACAAAATCGGATTGGTGGGACAGGACATTAAAATAGGTACCTCCAAACCAAATCCAGAACTGCACTCATCCAAACACAGGATCCTGGGTGCAACCGAACCAGGAACCCGCACCAGGTCCCAAATATAGTAGGTACAAAAGAAAAAGATCTAAGCTTAAAAAAGACCATCTTGGTCGAAACGTTGCTGATTTTTGGGTTTCATTACATTTTTTCCCTTTTAATACCTTGAAGTGCCTGGACCTTCTTCTTTTGTACCTATTAAAATAGGTATTGTCATAAAGCAAGCCAGACAATTGGTAGTCTGGCCGGGTCTGGTTTCAAATCCATGACGTGTTCCGTATTTGTGAGGTCACTACTACTAATCAATATGGAGTTGTTAAATATCTTCTTGTATAGTCACTAATAGAATGTGCCTACTTGTTTAATTGGTTTCCATGGCGATTGCCTTGCTTGTAATCCTTCCTTATTTTAGAATAGAACACTTTGAAAAATCCCCCGTTTGTTTTTGTTTGGTATATGCAATACCTCTCAATTTTTTTGTTAGAAGGTATAGATCCATCTTACAGGACTCTCTTAGACCTTCTTAAGCACATATTGTGCAAATGATTCCTTTTAATATATGATATCATCACAGACATGATATTGAGCCTACCAGTACATTACTATGCAGAGAGGGTTTAATGTAATAATGGTATTAAATATTAAAACCATCATGCATTCAATTCTTTTGTGGAATGAAATATCGCCTGCATGATTTAACATTGTGCTAATCTATGTTACAGACTCTTAAAGATCTTGGAGTTTTGGTAATGATTTTAGAAGATGATAATCTAATTAACAAATTAATGAGTCTCACTGATATTATACAGCATTATATTATTTTTTTAATTCAAGGATAGGTCTAATCTTTAATCTTCGGGCAGCACTGGGACAAGGTAAAGAGTATACTTATCGATGGCAGCTGCTTTTTAAAGCTTTTGTCCTCTCCTTGGCGATATACATTAGAGAAGCTGGGGAGAGAGAATAACACGTTATCTGTCACTCCAGGTCCTCTCATTGCATATCAGTTTTTGGTAGATGGAACAAGTTAATGCAAGCAGCTGTAAATAGCAGTGTAACTCCTACTAATTTCAGGCAGGCTGTGACATGTATGAGATTAGGGCTCACACTACACATTGTCAGTTATACCATGCATTAAGGTTTTTTTTTTATTCATAAAATCACGTCTTCC
Organism: Pelobates fuscus; assembly: GCF_036172605.1. Taxonomy (NCBI): domain Eukaryota; kingdom Metazoa; phylum Chordata; class Amphibia; order Anura; family Pelobatidae; genus Pelobates; species Pelobates fuscus. The sequence goes on from NC_086317.1 coordinate 398,602,393, forward strand.
ACCTTACAATATGATATTTGTAAGCATGATTGGCTTGAACTAGTGGATAGAAAAATGTGACATAAGCTACTGATAAATTTCTCATTAACTGATTGTTCCTCGTCTTCTTTTTGACTACTAAGTATGTCACCTTTTTGCTGTTAAAGTCCACTTGCAGTGAACTGTGGTGCTAGAGATATCAGGATTCACCCTAATGTTTTTTGTCTTGTTGTGAAATTAGTTTGTTTGAGCATCACTCTCTAAAAACTGTTTACATCGGGGTACTTTAACTAAAGTCTGAGTAAGAACAACTTAAAGGGACACTCCACTGTCCAAATAAAATCTAAATATTTTGTCAGTATACCACCAATGGAAACATGCAGGCATTTAATTATGCTTGTTTTTATTCAGGGTATATCTTAAAACAGTTTGTAAAAGCTGCAGTTCTCTTGTCTAAAGTCTTTGCAAGCCCTCCCCTTCTAACCCAACTAGCCATTCAGTGGATGTCCAATCACAGACTTCTTAATGCAGCTCAATGATAATTCTTTGCAATGCTGGTGCTCTGTGCTATTTTTGCCTCTTGAGTTTAGCTGCGCTGAGCTAAACAACCAAGAAGTTGCCGACTTGGTTGTCTGATTGACAGGCAAGGGGTGTAACAAGGTTAATTCATAAAAATGTCAATTTCTATTGAAATTTCCAATTTTTGTAAACACAGTCAAACAAAAGTGGCTTATGGTTCTGTAGGGTCCCTTTAAGAACTGAGTGATACAATCAATGTCCAGTTATGTCTAGAATGTCCCAATATATTATACTAAAAATGTATTGTTTACATTTAGTTTTATTAGTTCGTCCATTAGTTTGTCTTATATTTTGGACATTAAGCCACAACAACGTGCAGTTTAATATATAACCCCCACTGTGGTTCTTCCTTTTCAGCTCAGTTACAATGCATCCAACCTAAATCTCTCTAACAAGCTCAGAGACCTAAGGTGGTAGCACAACCTGGCCAAATATATTGCTGTTACTTAGTAATACGTGAACATGCACAGGAATTGGCTAAGCGGCCAAAATGTGAGGCTGCCAAGGGGTCCTCAAGGATAGTGGAAAAGTAATTCTCAGACTTAATCCTTTCAGGAGTGTCTCTTGCATGCTTTAATTTTTTATTTTTTTTTATTAACTCTTTTGTCTCGATTTGTTACAGCTGCAATGTTTCTGCCCTTGGTGCTTACCTCAATGTTGTCTCCTTTGATGATACAAATATTTACTTTGGGATTTTAATTTTTTTTATTCATTCCTTACTTCCTTTCTAATAATCATATTGAAACAATCTCCCATTGCACAACTCCTGTCCACCCTTTTCTGAAGACAGACATACCTGCTTCCAAAGCTACAGATGGAAGAAACACCAAATACATCTTGGCTCCCTGTCTCTCTCACTTATCCCATCTCCCCAATTTCTAACCACTGTTGTATCCCCATTATCCCCATGTGCTTCTCCCAGTTCTAATCTCTGTTGTCCCTATTCCATCCCATTCCTCAAGTATTACCTCTTTTGTATCTCCATTATCCCCCTGTCCCTCCTCCATTTCTAACCTCTATTAGCCACATGACACACACTTCATCATCAAAGTCCTTCTGTCACACTGTCTCCCAATCTCTATTTCCTTCATACTGTGCTTTCATCACACCCAAAATGTGTCCATTTTATTAACTTAGCATTTTGTGCTGGACAGAGTGTTAGGTGTTAATCTTCCTGGTCACTCCCTCGAGGGCTGATCAGTGGCAGGCAGCCATTCTCTATGTGGGAGTCGAGAGCATAACTTCGCCTCCCATGACTCACTGAATCTCCTGCAGGCAGTGTGAATTCAGAAATCCCCTGTGTGCACTCTCGGTCTCTGACTCTAACAGCAAGGAAGACACTGCAGGGAAAGCTCAGCTAGTTTTCCATCTCCAAGGTGAGAGGAGAGTCCTGGTACCTTGCAATCTCTAAAACAGCCTGCCTGTCAGTAGAACTTGCAAGCTGTTTTGGCCCCATGGCATCCCTGTTGCCATGGCACCCTGTGCGGCCGCACAGCTTGCACACCCCTAAGGCCGGCCCTGATGGTGATTGCCCCACCTGTAGTACTGTAGACCACTTTGTAGAACAGACTTTGGTAAATCTCTCCCATTGTTCCTATTGTTAATCATCCAATGCAATGGATGTACCAGCACTGAACTGGATTGCGATGTCAATTGCTAAATATTTAATAGATAAAAAAAAGCATATTCTCATATTCCATGTTTTATTTATTGTGTTATTTGAAGAGAAGTGGATCCCTTTTTGACGTTTGCTCCTTTTATTAAAGCTATTGTGTTACATCTATGGAATCTGTTGGCACTATATAAATGGCAATAATAATAATAATAATAGATAAATGGCACTAATAGGTTGAACTTGATGGACGCAAATCTCTTTTCAGCTATGTAACTATGTAACTATGTAAGATATATGTAGCTAGTGGACAGGCTAGAGACACAAGCTTAAAGGGACACTAAGCACAGAAACAACTTTAGATTAATTAAGCAGTTTAAGTGTATAGATAAAGCCCCTGCAGTCTCACTGCTCAATCCTCTGCCATTTAGGAGTTGTATCACTTGGTTTAGGCAGCTCTATCCACACCTCCCCTGGCTGAGAGCTTCCCTATACATTTCATGAAAAGAGAACATCTGTGAATAGCTTGGTAGACCTGCAACCCCTATACTCATATACACACACACACACACACATCTCTCCTATACACAAACACTACAGCCTCTGTACACACACACACACACACACACACAAACACATTACATCCCCTATACACATACACATATTACAGCTCCTATATCTATATACACACACAATGCAATTGCAATGCACATACACACACTGCAGCCCCCAGATACAGTCACAAACAGACACATGCTACCCACAGGAAATCACACAAGCAGCCTCCAAACACACACAACACCAACAACAACCTCCCAAAACATGCACAGCACCCTTTACCAGCACTGCCCCATGTATGTCCTCTGGTATCCCACTTATGGGGAAGCAGAGACAAGTCACCAGCAAATGCAGTGCAAGTGTTTCATTAAATTTGCTTGTGCTGTGTAAAACAAACACAAGGCATTTTCACCATCCAAGAGCACTTCAGCAAGGGATGTTTTGAAATAGTATCTAACTAATATACTCAGTTTTGGGGGGGGGGGGGGGGGGGTGCTCGTCATTGGTGATGGGATTACATCCCCCCTCTCTTGTACTGCCATTCCTATTGGGTAGCTCTCCCTATGAATGTGTAGGCCGAATGTTTGTCCCATTCTGCTCCTGCAGTCAATCAATCACTGTTGAAAACAAGACATAGTCTGGCCTGAAATTTTCATTGCAGGGGTTACCATAGCATATATTTAAAAAAGATACCTACCATTTTCTCTTTATTATAGTAAAAGACCACTATAGTGCCAGGAAAACAAACTCATTTTCCTGGCACTATATAGTCCTTAAGCCCCCCTCCCTCAGGGCCCTATTAAAACCTATTCAGCCACTTACCTTAATCCAGCGCCGGGCTCCCTCAGCGCTGGTGACCTCTCCTCCCCCACCGACGTCAGCTCCCAAGTGGAGCCGAATGTGCATGCGCAGCCAGAGCCGAGCGCGCATTCAAACCGCCCATAGGAAAGCATTACATAATGCTTTCCTATGGACGTTCTGCGTGCTCAATTCTTTTCAATTTTTGCATTGAGCGTCGTGGAAGCGCCTCTAGCGGCTGTCAGGAAGACTAGAGGCTGGAAGGGACACAATAGTCACCTGAACAACTTTAGCTTAATGAAGCAGTTTTGGTGTATAGAACATGCCCCTGCAGCCTCACTGCTCAATCCTCTGCCATTTAGGAGTTAAATCCCTTTGTTTATGAACCCTAGTCACACCTCCCTGCATGTGACTTGCACAGCCTTCCATAAACACTTCCTGTAAAGAGAGCCCTATTAAGGCTTTCCTTATTGCAAGTTCTGTTTAATTAAGATTTTCTTATCCCCTGCTATGTTAATAGCTTGCTAGACCCTGCATGAGCCTCCTGTATGTGATTAAAGTTCAATTTAGAGATTGAGATACAATTATTTAAGGTTAATTACATCTGTGTGAAAGTAAAACCAGGTTTTTTTTTTCATGCAGGCTCTGTCAATCATAGCCAGGGGAGGTGTGGCTAGGGCTGCAGAAACAGAAACAAAGTGATTTAACTCCTAAATGACAGTGAATTGAGCAGTGAAATTGCAGGGGAATGATCTATACACTAAAACTGCTTTATTTAGCTAAAGTAATTTAGGTGACTATAGTGTTCCTTTAACCCTGCAATGAAAACATAGCAGTTTCTAGGAAACTGCTATGTTTACAGCTGCAGGGTTAAAACCTGGGGGACCTGGCACCCAGACCACTTCATTGAGCTGAAGTGGTCTGGGTTACTATAGTGGTCCTTTAAGTGTTTCTTAATAGATTCACAAATTTAACCTCTGGCTAACATGTCGTTTAAAAAAGGTTGCACATTAAATTATTAAGTCTTCCCAAGAAAATGGGTCTGTACCAAAATCTATTCAGAAGCAAGGAGAAAATTAAGTCTCTTGGTCTGTCAGAGTGGAGCAAATAAGTGCTAGTGACTTTGACAAGATAAACGGTGCTGATTATACTGGTGACATCGAGTGACATGAGAAGAAATAGATCTGAGCAAATATAGTAAGTGGGGTACAAGCCTGAGACAAAGGTATATTGAATAAACGGAACACAGCCTTTTTTTGGTATTTTGGGATAACTGCAACATGAAAAGAAAATAGAACATGTAGCTGATTTATGCAGGGAAAGCTTTTTAAAGGAAACATGGCTTGCTATCAATATTGTATGCAAATGGTCACATTTTAGTTAAATTGGCTTTTCATTTTTAATTTGTAAAATATAATGACCTTTCTCTTCTGTTTTGCCTTTTCATTCCTAGTGGGAGCACATTGTCTTTTTAACCAAAAGGATTTATATGTATGCTCCAATGATGAAACATGAGATGCTACGAGTGAATTATCTCAACCACAGCACATGCTACATTCTGAGCCAGCTTAAAGTACGCCCGGTTCACAATGGGAGCACTCCTGCTATCCTAAATCCCTTGCAGCATCCCTTTGGTCGGATTAACTGAATGCCATCTGAAGGACTAAAAAAAAAGGACTGCCGTTATAGGCAGAGATAAGGCAGTTATTATATAAGTTTATTAGTTTGGATGTTGGTATTTTACAAAATGAGCACTATTCATCATGCTGAACAGTGTTACTGACGAGGACGGATGTACTTTTAGAAATGAGTTTCTCCACTCAGTGAGGACCGGCACAGGAGTGGAGGAAAGAGGATGTAAGACTGCGTTTATTACAATTTGCTTTGCGCTGGAATTTAGTGTCTGTCTGAACCATACCCATGTAAACACCGAGCTGGTAGTGAAGGTTAACCACAATCAATACGTATTATGCCTTTTGAAATGTAAAAGTAAAGCTTTGCTTTCTTCTTTATTTCACGATTTGTTTTCTGCTGTCCTGCATGATGTAAATTGTAGTCTAGTCTGGGTGTTGTTCTGTTTACAAAGTTATTCAATAATGGAATCTGTTTGACCTTCTAAACCTGCATTAGGAAGCCTTAATACATGTTTGTTCTTCAGAGTCATCCTTAAAGTGGACTTTTTATCAGTTGATGGTGGGAGAGCGGTTTTGGGTGCCAATGGGACTGAAGCCGGAGTATGTTGGTTTAAATCACTGAAAGCATTAGTCTGGCGTTTAAACAGCCCTGAGTTTCTCAGTTTATACAGGCAGAGGTGCATATTTTGGATTTTAAGAAGAAAGTGAGATAATACTATTTTTTTTACATCATTTTAAATTAAAGGGACACTATATGGACCTAGACCTAGACTGGCTTTTTTTTTAGATCAGATTGTCTCATAGAGCAAGTTGCTACACATGTGCAGTAGACTGGCTCAGATCATCAAACTAATTGACCTTAGCCAAGGAGGCAGGATGGCAGTGTGGATACTTCTTTTTACTGGCGACCTAAACAGCTACCAAGGCACTATAGTGTTAGGAAGACACATTATTACTATAGTGTTCCTTAACAGAGAATTTCTCAACTGTCCATACTTCTCCTAGCACATTTTTTAATGACAACATTTCTGAAATTGTGTTTATTTCCTAAAGACCCCAATTGTCATAAAATTAAATTTTTCACTTTAATTTGTTGCCAATAGTCCACTCCTGCTCTCAGACATTGTGTTCTATCACCTACTTACAACAACTCAAAGCAAGAACTTGAATGCATTCTTAGAAAAGGCAGAATGGAACAAAAAAATAAAACACTTACATAACAGTATCATCTTATAATACTTTATTGTGTGTTAGTTCGTAATGGCTGTTTGGGGAATATATATTTAATGAGCAAAACCAAAATTGGGCAGGTAGAGCTAGCTAGCGTAAAAAATGCTAACCCTTCACTTGGATGGGCTGCATCCTATTATATTAGAAGAAATAAATCTAACTCTGGTTACTGAATAGCAATTTGCTCAGATGTCAATGAAAACTATTATTACATACCTCACAACATTTCAAATGGACAAAGAGAGACAATCCAATTTTAGAGGCAGAACTGGCGGAACGAACAGGGACGACAGGGCTATTGTGAGAAATTTTAGGTGACCTACTTATTACAATTTATGCAACTAAATTGTAATTTAAAACAAGAACTATATCATGGTTATTCACCAAAGTGCAAATTCAAAGTGAATTTCACATTTAAAGGACCACTGTAGGCACCCAGACCACTTCAGGTCAATGAAGTGGTCTGAATGCCAGGTCCATCTAGGGTTAACTCTGCAGCTGTAAACATAGCAGTTTCAGAGAAAGTGCTATGTTTACATTAGGGTTAATCCAGCCTCTAGCGGCTGTCTCATTGACAGCCGCTAGAGGCGCTTCTGCGCTTCTCACTGATGCTGACGTCCATAGGAAAGCATTGGTAAATGCTTTCCTATTGATTGATTGATTGAATGTGCGCGTGGCTCTTGCCGCGCATGCGCATTCGGCGGATGACGACGGAAGAGGGAGGAGAGTCCCCAGTGCTGAGGGAGCCCTGCGCTGGAGAAAGGTAAGTGATTAATCCCTTCCTCCCCCTTCAGCCGGGTGAGAGTGGGACCCTGAAGGTGGGAAGGGACCTAAAGACAATATAGTGCCAGGAAAACAAGTTTGTTTTCCTGGCACTATAGTGGTCCTTTAAGGCCAAATTGTCAATGTGGAGTCAGCTATGCTTTCAGCTAGGCTACTTTGGTCTAAAATTTTGAATCCACTTTGAATTCCTACTTTAATAAATAACTCTGTGTATCTTATTAACACTGTGTATCTTATTAAATTTTTAATGCTGTGGAGCTCTTGTATAAGTTCAGACACACTAAGAATATTGATATCCCAACAAAGAGGGACACTGCGATAGAAACGAGGAGCAGGGACCCAAGATAGAGACTGTCTCTCCTAAACAGGGACATTTGGGGTGTATGATATTCTTTTGACACCCTGACCACTTCATCTCACTAAAGTGGTCTGGGTACAGTGTCCCTGTCCCCTTAACAGTTCAGATGAACTGCAATATAAAATAATTGTATCTGGTACACCTAATGTGTTAACCAGGGGTGAGGGAGTAGGACTGGCACTGGGCCGCTCAAAAACTGGAAAAATAGGAATCCACTAAAACCTATAGAAAAAATACTATGGATAAACACCGATAGTGTGTGCAGATACCAGGAGCTGGCCTAGAATATGCTGAGATAGGGTGAATATCTGGATATGAAAGTGAGTGGGTGTGCAATGGTACTGTGCCTTTAAGAGGGAACTGATGTTTATAAAAGGTAAAAGCAAAATAAATATATAGATATACTTAAAAATCATAAATGGGATATATCTGGATAAGAAATCGGTATCTTATAGACATATAATACATAAAATGAATAAATAAATGAATAAGTGAATGGATGAAAAAAAAAAAGGATAGGTTTGTGTCCGAAGCAAAACTGAACTGCAATGTTTACACTACAGGGACAAGATTGCCTCTAGTGGCTGTCCTGCACTTTTACCGCATTTGTCTCAGTGAAACGACGCTGGACATCCTCGTGTTTTGCATCAGCTTTCCATGAGGACATGCAGTATCAAGCAAAACCCTGTAGCACAGCATTTAATAAATGCAATGGGGAAGGCCTAAGGTCTGTGCAATGCTCAGCGCATATGCGCATTAGGTTCCCCCATTGGCTGACGTTGGTGGAGGAAGAGCGCAACCCATTGCCGAGGGAAAGAAAGGTTTTTTTTAACCCTTTCATGGAGGGGGTTGAGGAGGGGTTCAAGAGCCGAGCTACACTATTGTGTTAGGAATATATTTTTTTATTCCTTACACTAAAGTCCTTTAACTTCTATATCAGCTCATTAAAGGCCACCTGCCTGCAGTTATTATTGCTCCCTATCAGGGGTGTATTTTGGAATGTCACTCTGCCATCATATGCTTTTATTGAGCTTAAACAAAATAAATGTTTAAAGAACTGACCGGCATTAGGCTTGCCTCTCTTGTTATTCGTCTGCTGTTTAGTTTGCTTGTTGCATCTGTCAATGTACTTGCATTAACATATTTCCAGAGGAGAACTATGTTAATGGACGGGAAAATAAAACACCATGCTGGAATTTGTGTTCCGATTTCCATAATACATCCCAACACAACAATAGTAAGCAGAATGTCCCCTATGATGCGCGGCACAGGAAATTGCTATTTGCTTGGTAGGGGGTGGAAATTCCAATTTGGTCATTTTCACCATTCAAACATATTAGTTCAGTTATTTTGTAAGTTTTCTTTAAGGCATGCAAGAAATCTGCTGACAGAAGGTATTAAATGTTTTTTTGCAAATATTAGTGCAATTAGTGCATTCTAACCTGTTTCTCTTTTTACTTGTTAAATGCCCCCATACTCAATTATGTTCCAGTCGATTCTGGCTAATTCAGGTTTGAACTTTGGTAACTGCACTTGAATGACATCACCACTGACCCATACCTGCCAACAAGATGGATAAAAGGAGACACATGAGGGTAGGTAAAATATATCAGAGCGGAAATCTGAAAGTCAAGCAATAAGTATCATTGGTACTGAGTAACAGCAGTAGGATGTGGCAGCCTGGCACTCGCGCTTGCTACTTTTCAGCCATCCCAATCAGTTTGCCAGCTAATGCAGTGAGTGCTGCAGAAATGGACACCTCCTAATATTTCAAATGGGCAAAGAGGGACACTTTCATTTTAGGGGTGTGAGTGGGAGGGTGGTCAGGGGCGGGGCTGTTCTGAGGAATTTTAGGTAACTTACTAATAACAATTTATGTAATTAACATGCAATTTAGAACGAGAACTATGTATCTTATTATGTATTGTATGTATCTGATTTCTACACATTTATTGTTGTTTAACCCCTTAAGGACACATGACATGTGTGACATGTCATGATTCCCTTTTATTCCAGAAGTTTGGTCCTTAAGGGCTTAAAGACATATTACTGAGTATTATTGCTGTGGAGGTCTATCATAAACTCAGACATACCAACAATATGGAGCTTCTAGAAAATGGGGACATAGAAAAGAGGGATTTGGGCCAAAAATAGGGACTGTTTCACCTAAATAGGGACACGTGGGAGGTATGGAATTGCCACGCACTGGCACTGAGCAGGGTGAATATTATATCTGAGAACGGTTTATGGTGTCCATCAGATCTGGAACAGTTAATCAGATATGTAAAATTGCTAGTTCTTTGGCTATATTTGAGGGCAATGCTTTCAAAACCTTTTGTCTCAGTTTTCTTTTTTTTCTGACAAACGGATTTGCATCATACCCGTTATTTCGATATATCCAGTGCTGCTGAATTTGTTGGCCACTTATACATAAATTCGAATGATACAAAATGGTAATCCTTTTCAGTCTTTGCCAAATATATACGACTTACACAAGCGAGACTTAGTGAAATGTAACTGCTCTGACACATTACGTTAGGTCTTCCATTTTTTCTTTGCTCTGTTGGTCCTCAGGACCGTGTGGAACTTTTCACATTTTTTTTCCCTCTTCTAAAAGTAGACTGTTTATGTAATCCTCAAATCAAGCTTTTTTGGTCAGAGCCATTTATAAACACTATGTAATGAGAGTGAAGCTTGAAACAGCTCCATCAGGGAATGCGAGATAAAGCAGGGATTTAAACATAACATTTTCTACAGCACAAGACAACCCTTAAAGAGGAACTGCCACTATCTGGGATTTTTAATATTATGTTTATTAACCCTATATTTAACAAATATTTTTTTGTGAGGTGTGAAAAATTAAATTAAACGTAGAAATGCACACCTATATTTCTTGCAACTGGGCACCTCCATGTTAGTTCCCTATCTGTCATTGTTACAAACTCTGTTCTTTGCACCTGGCACTCTGTATAGAGAATATGAACACAAGTTAGTTAAAGGGACACTATAATCACCAAAACAATTGTAGCTTATTGTATTTGTTCTGGTGAGTAGAATCATTCTCTTCAGGCTTTTTACAGTAAACACTATTTTTTTCAGAGAAAAGGATGTGTTTACTTTACAGCTTAGCAATACCTCCACTGGTCACTCCTTAGATGGCTACTAGAGGTGCTTTCTGGGTCAGTGCTGCACAGTGTGTAGCACTGACATTCAGTGTCTCCACCCTCTGCATGGAGGCACTGAACTTTCCTCATAGAGATGCATTGATTCAATATATCTTTGTGAGGAGATGCTGATTGTCCAGGGCTGTGTTTGTGCTGGCTCTGCCCCTGATCTGCCTCCTTGACAGTCTCAGCCAATCCTATGGGAAAGCATTGTGATTGGCTTTGTATAACACTTCAGATGATGTCAGCCAAGCAGGCAGATCACTGGCAGAACCAGCAGCAGGAGACTGGAATAAACGTAAAGTGGGGTTAGATGGTGTTTTTAACACTATAGGGACAGGAATACATGTTTGTGTTCCTGACCCTGTAGTGTTCCTTTAACCTTTAATCATTCGCAATATGAGACGACTTTTCAGAATATAACATTTTTAAAATATAACCTCTCATGTATCTCTATATAGCAAGTTTGGCAGCCAAACAGACAGTTAAATGAAAATCAGGGAGTTGGCAAGTTAATCAATTGTAAAAAAAACAAAAAAACAATCAAACAAAACTGGTAAACAGACATAATATAGACATACACAAAGAATGAATACACAAAAATCAACAGATTTAGTAAAAACGACAAATGTTTTGAAAACTGAATTTCTTTGAAATAAATCATGTAGTATAAAAATGATCTTTTTGTTGTGATAAATGTCAGGACCAGTTACATGCTGGGTCAATAACAAGGTATTATGTTAGACCACATTCTGAGAGGGTTAATATGAATTCTGTTATGTGCCAGACAGCCTTGCATTTATAAATCAAACATTAACATAGTCTCATCAATTATAATGAAGTCATACTGCTGCACACAGGTCTACAGCCATTTATATCTATAATGTGGAAAATACATTCAGATAATGTGCTATTAAATAGGAGCATACCTTGTGTACTTGCAGTATGACATCTAGAATATTACTTAACATGCAAGGAATAGGTTAAAGGAACACTCCAATAACTATAATCGCTACAGCCTTTGTTTAATAACAGTTTGCCAACTTGCCTGAGTTCCACTTGATGTCCGTTGCCACCTCCTCTTTAGATGGATGCTCATATAAAAAGATTCCGTTAGCTTCCCTGAGAACATCAACTTTGTACTCTAAGCCAAATGGGTGTAGCCCTGCATGGCTGGGTTTACCATACTTCTGAAGAGGAGGCAGTAAGTTGTCAAACCATTCTTAAAGGAACACTACAAACACCCTAACCACTACAGAGTGGTGCAGTGGTTATGGTGCTGGGAGTGCCCTGGAACCCCTTAATGCAAGTCGTCACAACACTTGCTACCAGGAGTCTGCATGTTGTCACTCTTTGCCTTTACTACAGTGTTCAAAGATGGTGGTGCAAGACTTCGTTTATTGTCTGAAAGTGATCTGTTGCCGCTCTCAGCCAATGAGCAAGCCCTGCGCTGCAGGACATAGCTCAGGAGACATTCCTGCAAAGAGATGGAAAGCAAAGTCCCAATTAAGAAGTTATATTTCTAGATTTCTCTAAAATCAGAGGTAAAAAAAAACAGCCATTTCCCCCTTCTCTCAGTTCCGTTTGTGCCGTTCAGCACAGAGATGAGACGGTTGTGCTCTGCATGTCTGTTATCTGGAAAACCTCTTCTTGGTGTCTTTCCCCCTTAAATTCAGCCTAAGGTAAAGCAATGCCTGCAAGGGAAAATAGGGAGGATGAATTTACTCTGTGTGAGAGTCACCAGCACGGAGAGGGGAGATAAAAAGCCAGAATTATTTATTTCAGAGAATGGCGAGACAGATGTTTTATTTATATAAAGACATCATAAATTGTTGGGGACCTTTAAAATGTTATGGAAAGTAAGTCTGTGCTTCCTAAACAGGGATGTGTATTCACAGACTAAATAATATATTAATAGAGTATATTGAAAATATTGGCTTACACCTTGTTTGTTTTCCTTTTGCCAAATGTATTTGCCTGCCTGTTTTATGTATTTTTCGTTTAAAATTGTTTATTCAAACTTAAGATGAAATCGATTTGTTATGTCTCTGCTCTAATTGAACTTATCCTGTTTAGTAACAATGAGCTTATGTGAACATAGTTTAGCACAATTCAATGTCAGCTTCAAGTTTAGCTTATGAGATATATAGATTTAATTAGCCTCTACTAAATAGTGGCAACAACTGCGTTTTAAGATGATGGGGCGAATGAGTGTTAAGATAACGGTGCCCAAAAGGTGGATCACCAGATGTTTTAAAACTACAGCTTCCATGATGCTTTGTCATTCTAAAGGCATTCTAAAAGCATGCAAAGCATCATGGATGCTGTATTTTTAAAACATCTGATCATCTACCTTTTGGGCACCGCTGCCCTAACAGTCATTCGTCCCATCATTTTAAAACCAGTAAGATTTAAAACACCAGTAAGATTTAGTTAAGAGATGATTGATAAATTCCCCAGTGGTGAATAGTGATAGATCAATTTTATTTCCAAAATACAACCTGCAGTTTTTGAATAGGGTTTCTCCATTTGGCATAGTTGCATATGGAAATATATAATGGTGCTGGGAATATCTCATTGTGACAGATAATTAGTGTGGTATAAGAGACTAGGGTTTTTCCCTTTGACTTGTGTTCTATAACTTAGGTTTATTGAATAGAAGAGAAGAGAATTACATTGGACAAACAGTGATTACTGGTTAAGTGGTGGGTCCATTTTTGGTAAATGTATTTTATTAGAATGCCTTTAATGGGTCATTAGTACGTTACTGTAAAGGAGTTGTAAATGCAACAGCATGCTGTAATAGCTTAGCTTTATATATGTATATAAATGTTATGAAATTGGCCATCTATATATATGTTTACTACTCTAGTCACTGTATTTTGAGGAGACGCACAGGAGAAGAATTGATCAGTATGCAATCAAAATTGCATTCTAATTGGCTGCTGTTTTTTGCCCGGCCAATCAGAACGCAGCTGCAATTTAGCTTGCAGTCAATGACAAGAAAACAGAATCAAACAGACATTTTGAAGGCAGCAACTTTGGGAGATAATCAAATAATAATGTTTCATGAATTTCATATTTTCCATGCTTGAATTATTATTTATTGTATTTATTCCCATATCCCCAGTAGCTTTGTTATTTCTTTTATTTTTTTAGAATATTGGTTTTTACATGCCCTTAACTTAATTAACTTTAGGGGCAGATAGTTGGTGGGTTTGCACAATATTTGGATTCCCACACAGAAGTGTACAAGAAACAATTAAGTTGTGTGGTGTCTGCCATGCAGTGGAGAATGAGTGGAACTGTAAATGGAGTGGATATGGAGTGTGGATATAAACATTACTAGCCCCTCTTTCATGGGAACAGCTATCCTATCTAGTTTTGGGTTAAGAGTGTAATGGGCCTGGTGTCTAATTACAAAATCTCCCAAGTATCCTATGTTTAGTGGTAATTTCTCAATTTGGATCCTGCATGATTCTCAGGATTGCACCTCCCAGCTTTTATCCCTATGTATTTGGTACATGAAGGAGCATGCCTGCTACATAGGTGCATTAGTTGTTCATCTTTGCTACCACGAAAACAGAGTTAAAATATATTACTAAATGAGTTAAAATAAAGACTGATAGAGAAAGCATAAGTTAATCAGTTACACACTTTGATAAAAATGTATCAAAGCAGGACTGATACTCTAACCCTTTTAGTATCATTTCCCAATAAAAGTATAGCTGTCAATATATATATATATATATAGAGAGAGAGAGAGAGAGAGAGAGAGAGAGAGAGAGAGAACTAAATCTCACAGATCTAAATCTGTGTTATTTTTACCACTTTGTTGAAGATCCATGGATGGGTTTCTAACCAATTCCTCTTGTTTTTTGACACCAAATCTCTGGTTTTGGCAGCTTTGTCTTTTTTGTCTAACTGATTTGGACTAGTCTATGCATTTCAAAACACTTGATGCTGCTTTTATATGAAACCGTATTACTATTTCTGAACTACCACCAATACAAAAAACCTGCCTGAGCATGATGTTGCATTTATAACCAATTTGCTATAGGCATCAATGATCTTTTAAAAAAAAAAAAAATATTTAATGCTTCCCCGACACTTTGATGCTCACAAGTAAATTTGCTTTTGTGCCCACCACCTACCAAGAAGTATCTGCTCTGAAGGATTTTGCCGTTTGCCAAATTGAATCCTCCTCTATCTGAAGAAGAATGTTAAAGAGAACAAGACAGACTGAAATGTTTTGGCCAGTTATACTACTCTATTTACCTGTCATAATTAATTGTTACTAGTACTTTTCTAATTTTACACTCATTACTCTTCTATCTGGAATATTCCCATTCTATATCACGTGTGTATTTCTGTTTAATAAAACTGATATATACCTTGCTTTTCATTTAATATGCATCCCAAGTGTCCCTATTTAGGTGGGACAGTTCCTATGTTAGGCTTACATGCCTCTGTCCCTCTTTTCTATCCTAATGTCCATCTTCCGTAGGAGTTCAGTATTCTCGGTATGTCTTAGCATATAACAGAGGTCCACAGCAATAATATTCACTCTATTGTGTCTTTAAACTACAAAAATGGATCTAGAAGTCCATTTGTGTAAATACGATACATGGTCTAAAATACATATTGCATACATTTTTATTAGTTCTTCAACGTTTTCAGAATAGCTCCAACCCCCTGTCCACTCACACCCAGGCATCCAGACCACTTCTGCCCCTTGGAGTGGTCTGGGTGCCAACTCCCACTACCCTTAACCCTGCAAGTGTAATTATTGCAGTTTTTTATAAACTGCAATAATTACCTTCCTGCTCTATAGCACAGAAAACCTGTGCTAGAGTGTCGCTGGACGTCCTCACGCTGTGTGAGGACCTCCAGCGTCGCTCAATTCCGCATAGGAAAGCATTAATTTTCAATGCTTTCCTATGGGGAGCTCTAGAATGCGCATGCGCGGCATTGCTGGCATTAGGTCTCCGCGGCCGGTGGGTGGGATCAGTCTCGCCCACCGGCCGTCGTAATGACTGGGAGGAGCGCAGGGAGCAGAAACCACCGCCGAGGGACATTGGCGGGGTCTCAGGTAAGTGACCTGCAGGGGTTTTCACCCCTCAGCAACCGGGGATTGGGAGGTGGGAGAGGGGACCTGCAGAGGAGTTTCCCTTTAAAATAAAAGTGTCCCTCTTTGTCAATATGGAATGTGTGGAAGTATGAATTGCAAAAAAAGTATTTATGTGTTCTAAAATATCTCTGAAAGAACATTATGGAATAGTAATTAGCTTAATATAAGATATGTAACAATGATCTTTTGGAGAGTGTCATTATTTCTCATTTTATTTATAAAATATTTAACCAGGATGGATACATTGAGATTTCTCTTGTTTTCAAGTATGTCCTGGGCCCACAAAACATTGCATTGTTACAATAGGGTACATTTAACATATAACAGGTGATAAATACATTCAACCATGACAGGAGCATTCTGTATTGAGGTATATTGCCATAGATCTCTTAGAAGTTTTGAATGCAATATTCTAGTATTACTGATTAAAATGATTGATTTAATGTTTGTGTTAATTGTTTAACTTGGGCACTTGTATGCTCATTTACCAATGGCGAATGTTCTCGTTAAGGCTCTATTGAATTATTTATTTTCACCTTACAGAGAAAAGGTTGACGTTTTTCATTTCTATTTACACATTTGCCAACTGTCTTTCTGTTTGGATTCAATTGTTCTAATTAAGTTCTCCAACAATCACTCCCTCTGTAGAAGCCCATATGAAATATACAATGCACTTAACAGGAGCATTCTCTAAAGGAAAAGAATCGGATCTTTCCGAGCTTGAAGTAAAAAGCAGTTTTTCAGTTAAACTAACAATTGGCAACCTCAGGGGATTTAAATATTAAACAATAAACAAAGGTGAAATAAATTTTAAATCACACGAGGAATACGTTGTCAAATAAAACTATATAAATAACTCTAGCCATGTGACATTTTTACTCTCAGCCTATGCCAAATCTGGCTGAAAAAGACAAATGTTCCTGTAAACGCATCACAGTGTGACCCTCTGTGTTGTCCTACACAATTTTCTAGTGATGTCTCGAATGACTTAAAGTGTACGGGATAAGGACATGTGTGAGATGAAACGCTTACCTGTTCCTTTGTGAGTGAGAAAGAGGTAGAAAGAAAGATGTTAAAAATAAAGTGAGCGTGGTTTGTAAAAAATACTACAAAGAAGTACATTTTAAAGAGAGGTGATAAAAAAAAACATTTTTTTTTGTCTTGTCTGATGGAATATGTTGAAAGGCAGTTATTATAGTATCACAAAAATGCATAAAAGAAGGCCTATTTCCAAAATAAAGTAAACAAGTTTAAAAGCACAGACGTGTAATAAACATAAACACAATGTAGAAAAAGAGTATTAGTAATGTAGCAATTGTTTCTTCTTCCAGAATTCTAAATAGGTAAAAGTAAGTGAAATTATTTGTCAATATTAATGTATTGCAGTATGTGCTAATCAAATCCTTTTATTTTTTTTTTTTTATTTTTTTTAATTCTTTATTTTTATCGTGCGTGGTATAACAATAGGCTTGGTCAGCCACAATAGCAGTTCCAAGCAGTAATGTAATAAACACTTATAACATAACGTGGCATAAGAGTGTACAGCACATTTTTAGTTTTGGATGATAACATATTAGGGTCCAACGCTTCAACAGTATATATAGAATTAGACAGGTTTAACATTCGTTTTGTAGTTGGGTTCCAGGCTATACATGTATATCTGATTATGTGAAGCTGTGGGTACTGCATTCGATGTAGGTTAGCTATACATGTGTGTGGTTAAGTAAAAACAGAGTTAGCTAGATGCTTATAAAATAAAACATAGACTGGGAAGCAGGTAATTACATGCATTGAGCTGCGTCTCTAATGCTATGCTATCCAGAGGGTTTTGGGAAATCATAAAACGTTGAACATTAAACAGTTATGCCAGAGCCCCTAACAGACATGACCTGACTCAGTGGTGTTGCTTAGTCACAAATAGAGTCCAGGGAGCGGGCTTGTGCTGCATCGCTGCAGTTGTGCCTGTGGGGGCACGTCTCGTCTCCGGTGTAGTCCATGCCGTTTAGCCGATGCCGGTCTTGGAGGCCTGATGGGTTGGCCAGGGACAGTGGCAGAGTTGACGTTGCGGTAAAAGTCCCTGTCCCATATGCCTCCGCCTGTGCCGTTCGCTGGAAGGTGGCTGTGCTGCTTTCCGGACAGCCTCGTGGTATTCAGCGTTAGTCTCTGGTTGTGGGATCGTGTCTCGGTGGTCGGAGGTTTCCGGTGCAGCAGATTGGTGAGTGGGCTCTCCCTGGTGTGTATGGGGTCGGTTGTCGGCGTGTGAGGGACCCGTTGCCTCTTCCCGCCAGTTTGTTTGCTGCTTCAGGCTGGAAATCGCTCGGGGGGCTCGAGGCAGGTATCTGCCTATGTGGCGCCGGGTGGTCGGGCGAATCCATGCCGCTATCAGCCTCATAGTTTGGTGGAGGGATTTGCCCATGTTGCTGGACTGTGCCTTTAGGGTGTTACTTAGCCGTGTAATGAATTCCCGGGTGTCCCTGGGTGGCTTGGAGAGGGGGCTTTTTGGCGCAGAGCGCGCTCTTACCGCCATCTTGCTTGGGCCCCAACCGTCCTGGTGGGGTGTATGTTTGATCATCCGCTTATGCTGCTGCGCTGGGGTAAACGACCCCAGTGAGGACCGGGATGACCCCCGCCGGTCCAGAGGGGGGGGTAGCAGGGCATCTCTCAACGTTTGGCGTCGTGCAGGTCTCGTGCTGGAGGGTCGGCCGCCACCTCCAGGCCTCGGGTCCCGCTGCTTTGTAGGCCTCGTGGCCGGTAGGAGTGTCTGCATCGTGCAGTGGAGCTGGTTGAGCATCCTTCTGTTCCTGGTATGTTCCTGCATCTTTCTCGGGGTCGTTTGTGCAGCTATATTGGCTGGTGTAGTCGGGGTTTTCAATTTTTTGCTCAGATATGCAGGAGCTCTCCAGGAACACGTCCGGCCATCTTGGCTGTTAGGCCCCGCCCCCTAATCAAATCCTTTTAAAGGACAGATTATTTAGCTTTTATTCATCCATTTGAATAAAGTGGATGAATATACAGTTCCTGTTTTTGGCAATTATTAAACAAAATTAGTTATTTCTGTCAAAATGCCAACTAAACAGTTGCCACGTGTTTTCCTCTAGAATGATGGAAGACCTCTGTCACATACTGTTCTCTAGTAATCAGTGGAAATGTAGGCTAAGAGGTGCCAGAGTATAACATAATTTAAGGTTCTCCATCTTTAACACTCTATGGCTTAAAATGTATACATGTTGTTGAACTGAGCCCAATGATTTCCTTGAGTTTTTCATTTGTATCTCCGCATAGTTAATTTTAAAGAGATAATAGGAAAAGGAATTTATATTATTAAATGTTTTATATGTTTATATATTTATTTACATAATATAACTTCCTATTGAGTTATATTTATTCATTTAAAGCATGGCAATGCTGACTCCTGTCCCTGGCCCATGGTCCAAGCGCACTTTCCTTCCCTCATTTCCTACTAGTTTGTCTGCTTGGTGAGCTCTTGCACTTGGTTAGTCCACTAGTCCATCAATACTGCAAGTCAACGGTTTTGTGGGTGACCAAGAGAATTAAGGTCTTCTAGTCTCCACAAGGGATCCTGAGAATTGAGCTTGATAAGGTCTCTCTCTGTCTCTGGCCCCTCACTATCTCCTGCATAGCCTCTAGATGGACGTTACTGGAATATAAATGATACATTACATTCATTGTAAAGGCTCGTGTAAAGGTCCTGCAGAGCTTCACGTAAACATCTGAGGCAAATTCTCTGATGTTTCAGTGTATGCATCTCGCTACAAACAAAGATATGGAAGCAGAAATTGGACTCATAGTGTAAAAATAGAAAATGTAATTGGATGTGAGGCAAACTGAGACAAGTGTGGGGGGTAACTATATAAATGGGGAACACCTAAGATAAAAAGAATTGGGTGAGTGGAGACATATTTTGTTTTATTTTATTGCCATATCGCTCCGAGTGTGTCAGTTTTCATTCAAAATAGCCACACAAAAAAGAAAACACAGCACTCTACTGTTTTAATTTTGTTATTGTTACCTAAAATTAGAATTCACTTTTTAAAAAAATGACAAAGGAAGAGACAGAGGTAATCTGGAATAAAGACAGACACAGAAATAGAATGGGAAAGTCTGTCAGATAGAGTTAGACATAGATAAGATGGAAAAAGGACCAACCCAGAGAAAGAGAGAGATAAGATGGAAAAAGACTGAGAGCCAGATACATAGAGACATAATGTGGGGGTGTTTGGTTAACAATGAGGTGATATGTATGAGTTTGACACCCCTTCTGGGAATAGTGTTATTATCCTATCAAATAAATCCTAAACATAAACACATTTCCATTTCCTTGTTTCTAAAAACATTCCGTGAATATTCAGTGTTAAACACACAGTAGCTGACTTACCCAAGATAGCATATGATGATGCTCAGTATCACTATTCTTAGAGACCATTTACAATACTTCTAGTGGGATTCTTGTCAAGAAAAGAAATGAGTTAAGTATGTAGCAGCAATACTGAAGATACCAACGCTAATGAACTGTTAAAGTAGAGGTGAAGATAAGGAAATGGAAAGACAGAAGGTTTGATAATGGTTAAGAAGGATGTGGGAGACGATAATTAATAAACAAGCTATTGTGTGGGATGGGTTACTAATGCTTTGTGTGATGTAAAATATGATTTATGAACTACTGGAGAAAATAAGAAAGTGATGTCTAGCCAACGTATATTCTCACTGCTTTGTTAAAATTAAGAAATGTAAGATAAATTAGTTTAAAGAGTAAGACTTTTAAGAATAATAATAAAAATAATAATCAAAAAGATGAAATTTATGTCAAATATAAAATAACCCTTTGCTCAAGGTTGCAGATACAAATTGTTTTTATTGATTTTTTTTTTATTAACCCTATTCCAGTCTCTTTAGCTGAAATCACTAGGAAGTGTATACATTAAAAGGTAAAGGTCCATACAGTCTTCCTTGTCTGCAGAATACAACTGCACACTTGGAATTGTTGGATGCCATTGGGCCATTTGGCATCAGGGCAGCTGCTCATGCAACCACTGAAACAGCCCATTGATGCCATCCTTACTGCTACCCTGACTGCATGAAAAGGCAATTTCCATAATTTACAAAGCCATGTTTCATCTTTGGATATGTAGGTGACATGCAACACCCTTTAAGTGACACCAAGATTTGATCATTATACGTTCACTTTAAATCTGGCAGAGTTTGATTAACTCCTTAAGTCAGAATATTGTTGACATGAAGCACTAAATCCATTTTACCCTTTGATCTAACAATACTCTAAAAATGTATATATGTATTAACCCAAAACAGTAGGAAAAAAATAACATATAATCAGTGTTGTACTGAAATGACAATAAAGGTACATAGAGCATTTATTAGCTCCAGGTATAGCAGATGATGAAGAGTGATGTCAGGGCATATATGCTTGATAAAGACCAGGGAAGCATAGGTATGTATGTGCTTATCATAGAACACAGATAGCCCTAATGCGCTAAATGTTTGTAGCACAGTATGTTCCATGAGTGTTTTATGGTAATTCTTGCATGATGAGCCTTGAATGATGGCCTACAAAATATCATCATACCTCCCAAATGGGACGGCAGGGTATGCCAGTGACATGGCTTACATCAATGGTAAGGTCCAAGGCCCACTTGTGATGTCCAAAAAGTGAATAAGCCCATCTGAAAAAGGTGCATTAAGCACAGCACACACAAAGAGTGCTGTTAAACTGCTCAGCTCTTGGGCTCCTCAGTGCAGTTTGTGCAGTGCGAGCCCGTCTATCTCTATATGAAGGATGCCAAAGAGCAAATCCAGGCTGGTGAGACATAGAAACATAGAATATGAAGGCAGATAAGAACCATTCGGACTATCTAGTCTGCCCAATATTTTGAAATACTTTTGATTAGTCCCTGGCCTTATCTTAAGTCTAGGATAGCCTTATGCCTATTCCACGCATGCTTACTGTGTTAACCTCTACCACTTCAGCTGGAAGGCTATTCCATGCATCCACTATCCAGACTGTTTGTAGGAATGGATTATCAAAACACGCATGGAACATTGGAGATACTTAAGGAGTTAAGTAAAACTCTATAATAGCATTTCTTTTCATACTATTCCTCACGTGTGCAAACAGCTTTGTTCTGTGACCTTTGGTCCGGTTCGATAATGATTCCAGTCTGCATACAACTATATCCCTTTTTGCAGCTATGTACTTGAAGCCATGCTACATGTTCTGTAACAAGTTATTCTGTTTAATCTAAAATTGGTTAATCGACAACATTGGGTTTACAAACACATGCAGGATCTGAAATTGGTGTTAAAATGTATTTGTTTGATAGGTAGAACACACAGCGTTTAGTTCAGTAATTCAATTGTAATGTTTCCTTAGAGATCAACGGAAAACTTGCTATTAAATGACCAGAGAACAACCTATATCTGGTTATAGGGTCCATCACCAGTATGGTTTGTTTCTGTTAAATAAAAAATCCATAACCAGGTCCAATCAGTAACAGTCCTGAAGAGGCATATAATGTGGTTGCACAGTTGTTATTGGCCTGTGCTATTCCTATGATTTTGATTTACGAAGCATAGAGTGGAAAATAGGCACTATGCCAGTACTACAACACACAGCTTTACATAAGCCAGTGATCCAAATTAGGGGTTAGATGTGATAGTTATGAATAAGTTATTATTGTTGGTGGGTGTGCTTGGTTCCTGGAGCCACAGTGAATTATTTTAACATCAGAGAGTAAATGCATTAATAACATTTACAGCTCAGAAATGAAATTTAAAGATATTGCAACATTACCGTGTATTTTATATTCTTCGTAGCAAGAAGGGATGCCATTTTTTAATCATTATAGAGAACATCAACAAATCTTCATGGAGGTCTTAGTTTACCTTAGTGGACCTTCTGCTGAAAAACAATACTGTCCAGTATTTCATTGATATAGTAGTTTCATGATTCAATGTGTATTTAATATGCATGATTCAAGTTTATGTAATGCATCCAGTTAGTTGCTTTTATATTTCATTTTATAGGCTTGAATATGAATGTCTTTTATGTACTTGATATTAAAGGGACACTATAGCCACCAAAACAACTTATTGGTGGCTATAGTGTAGAGATCAAGCCCCTGCTGTCTCATTGTTCAATGCTCTGCCATTTAGGAGTTAAATCACTTTGTGTATACAGCCCTAGTCACACCTCCCTGCATGTGACTTACACAGCCTTCCTAAACACTTCCTGGAAAGTGAGATCTAATGTTTACACTTCCTTTATTGTACAGTCTGTTTAATTTAGTGTTATCATGAATTATCCATCACTCAATACTGTGCTTAGCTTTCTGTGCAGTTGGCATAGAAGGGTCTAGTTCAAAAGTGAATTAACAGATCGGTAAGGGATCATATTCTTAAAAAGCCTTAATTAAAATCTATTCAATCACTAAAAATGATCCTATCACAATGTATAAATTAAATGTAATGCTATTTAAAAGAAGCCAAATATTTGTGTACCATGACAGGCACACTTTAAAGGAACACTCGAGCACCATAACCATTCCAGCCAGCACTATCACATGGTAAGTAGTCAAAGTGTTTTACTAAGGCATGACAGCTTACATTGGGCTCCTGCACTGCATCCAATCTTCTCCTGCAGGGGAAGCAGAATGTTTCTATGGAGTAAAATACGACTGATTCAGGACCACACTTATTGGCTCAGCTGATGCTCTCCTGCAAGGCCATGATTAGCTCTGTAGATCTAACCAGATTCTCCTGCAGAAGAAGACAGGGGGCAGGGTCTGTGGCCGCATGCACCCATTGTGACCCAGGTGAGTTGTCAAACCTTACTAAAATGGTTTGACTGCTTGTGGAATGGTCCCAGGGCATTCATACCACCCTAATCTATCTAAGCAGGTTGTAATGATTATAATGCTTGGAGTCTTCCATTAACTCTTTTTTTTTTGGATGTTCAATTAGCCACTGGTGTCAAATTTATTTGATATGGAGTGACAAATTTTACATCTAAGTACATATTTAAGACAGACATCTCTGAGGGTTTAACTATTGCCAGGCTGTATGCACATGACTTACTGAGAATAATTTACTGTAAATAATGTTTTTTTAGTTTACAAATGTCAACTTTTTCAAGAATGTTTTATTATTTTTGCTTGATATAGTAACCGTTCAGACTTGAAATGTTAATTTTAAATCACATATATACGGTATGTTCTTAATTCATTCCTTAACTTTAACTCCTATAGCCTCTTAACACACATTTTTCAAAATAACTATTGAAAGTTAATGTAGGACAGGCATTGCTTTTGTAGTTGATTTGACTCCAGAATACATTCAAACTGGAATTGAACAGTGTAGATTTGGCACTGGAAGGTGCAAACAGGTAATACCAGCTATGA
This sequence comes from Pelobates fuscus, assembly GCF_036172605.1. Lineage (NCBI taxonomy): Eukaryota > Metazoa > Chordata > Amphibia > Anura > Pelobatidae > Pelobates > Pelobates fuscus. The sequence continues at coordinate 398,626,651 of NC_086317.1, forward strand.
TCATTGCCAACATTGTGGTGCTAAAAGGAAATTTGCACCAAAACTCCCATCCTGTGCCTCAAATACTTATTTTTATTTTACTGTAATTGGACTGTACCATTGAAATATGATTTGGATCACTTAACTGCCTACGCATGGCATTAATTGGACATGCTTAAGTAATGTTCTTGCTGTTGATTGATAAACAAGATATCTACTCACAATCTGAGTGTGAGACAGATGGAACGTTGTGTGTTCTGTGGGATCTTAACAATTTCAGTGTTACTGTGCCAGCTTTCTGACCAATACTCATGTCATGTGTCTCTCTTGCCTGTGGGTAAGAAGGCATTACCTTGTCTTGCTTAAGCAAGCATCCTGATATTATATAAGATAGTGAAAACTAAATCTGCTATCTAAATGTATCATCTGATCTGGACTGTACTCTGTGATATTAACTGATCTGGTACAGGGACTGAGAGGGTTTTTTTGTGGACATGGTGCAATTTGTCTTTCATTTGTTTTTCTAAAATCCTATTTTCTGATGTGAAATGTTTAAGAGAAGAGTTTTCATGATTCATTGTATACTAGTCTGTCCTAGTTAATGGCTATATACAATATAACGGACACATTCCTTCAGAATAAAACCTTTATTTAGCTTCGACCTGTCTTGATCTATGTCTCTATTCATTTTGCTTTTTAATCATTACACCATATGGCTGGCACACAGAGAAATACAAGCTGGCTGATTAATCTTCTAATTAATTGTTGCTTGATGTATACAATTCTCAGCCTCCTACACAAACACAACACTTGGCCACTAAACAAACTCTCGCACACAACACTCAGTCTCCCCATAATACATCACTCAGCAACCTCACACACATACAACACTCTTGAGGGGACCCGGTGGGCAATTTTAATCCGGCTCAGACATACACAAACTAGCAATCCCAATTACATATGCAATGTTATAGACAGATTAATATGTGCCACACACCATCACCTTGTTGTATCTCTAAAGCAAGCATTGCAGAGAGGCAGCTACCCATCCTTGTCTGGTGCTGTTTTCAATAAGCTGCACTGGTAATAATCTTTAGTAGATTTATTTTGTTTTTCTTTATGTTTAGATTCTCATAATCTAAATGACTACATCATGCTGATTACTTGGAAGTGGAAAATCAGAAACTCTAGCAGTGTAAGCACATTGTGCATGAATACTTCCTCATATTGGAAGGTAGGAAAAAGGAGAGAGGGCAGATCTGGAGCAAGCATGTCAATAACCAATTTAGCAAGGGCCCTGCTGGAAAGGGAGGTGGGAGCCTAGCATGTATTGACCTCTGACAGCAGTTCTGGTCAGCCCCCCTAAAAGTTGCCTATGTGCACAGCACTGTTGAAGCAGTCTGTATAAGCAGAAAATATCACGATGTATATCACATAATATCAATACTTCCATAGAAGTAGGACACCAGAGAGCAATAAGAAAAGAAAATCAGGACTTTGGCTTTTAGGTGCGCTACAAGTCATATTAGAGGAATGGGCTTGTAAAGGAACCGAGTAGGGTTATTAGAATTTAGCTGTCAGACATCGTATATTGTTTGATCAGAGGCATGCAGCAAACAGGAAGCAGGAGTAAAGGAGTGTTGTAATCTTCGTTCATTGATCATTGTGGGTGTTTATTATTATTATTTAGAAAGCGCCAACAAATTCTGTAGCGCTGTACAATGGGTGGACTAATAGACAAGATTTTGTAACAAGATGAGTTGGATGCACAGGAACAGAGGGTGTTGAGGGCCCTGCTCAAACAAGCTTACCTTGTATGGACCAGGCTTTCCTGAATATAAAATGAAATATAACTCTCGCTATTATTTACTTTGTATCATCACATCCTTATAAACAGATTCCAGTGGCAGAAGTATATAAAACTAGCACAAGATTTCTTAAAGCAAATCTAAAATGTTATTTTGTTCCATCTGTTCTGTAGAGTGTAAGGAGATGGCTCATTGCACGCTATAAAATAACATCACATAAAATAATTTAATGAACTAAATACAGGCAAGCATTTAACAATATAAGGTATGTTTAGAACTCCCATTGCGAGCAAAACACAAAGTCTTGATAATTCTACATCACTTCCCGGTCCCAGGGAATGTACAGATTTGCAAAGAATGGGTGAATTCAGAGACAATTGTTATTTTTTTTTTTATTGTTTTTAATTCATTTTCTTAATGAAATTGCAATTAAAGACATTATCTGGAGTTATTTTAAATAAGATATAAACCTTTAATAAAGAACACCTATTGCTCTGATTTTCTTCTTTTTAAGTTCTTTTTTACTTCTAATACAGTTTATCCACTGATTTTAATCTCTTGAAATAAATCCCAATTATATATATATATATATAATTATGTATAATTATATGTAAATGTCAGATGTATTAATGGAATTGTGTAGATAAAACCCCACTGGCAGTGTCACAGTCTGGCGCCATTAATAATCAACTTTGAGGTCTATTCAGTAAAATATTTCTGCATATCTCTTCCTCTACATCTCTTCATGCACAGCGTATTTCAATCAATAGGTAATTAAAACATGCTGTATGTTTTGTTAACTTGTATGCCAGTATAGTAGGGATGCAACCTGTTCACCAACCCCCATAATTCCCCTAACTCTGCTTTTGAGAATTGGAATAAAAAAAAAATATTTTATCAAGGGACTTAAAATTTCTCTTGAATAGATAAGCAATTATTACGGGAGTCCACATGTAGGGAGTTCTTTTTTGTAGTTTTGTTTACTAATTATGACACTACATATTATTATGAAGATTATTTCCCACGATGCACTGCCTAACTCTAGAGAAAGTTTGTTTGAAAAAATCTAGGTCATCGTGATAGCAATCACTGCTTTAGGGAATATTGCTTTGCTTCTCCCTTGCCTTCGTACTGTTGTAGCCATTTTGGTATATTTCGCAATTGTACTGTAATACATTTTGCCTTCGTAATTCTTCCATATTCATGCAATATTCATTGTTCTTAGCAATAATCAGCATGGTTTTGTGAAAAACAGGTCATATTAAACTAACCTAATTGCATTCTATGAAGAAGTAAGTAGAAATATAGATCAGGGTGTTGCATGTGATCTACTTGGATTTTGCCAAGGCATTTGATACGGTTCCTCACAATAGGTTAGTCTTCAAATTAAAATAAATTGTTCTAGATGAATATTCTTGTTTTTGGGTAGAACATTGGCTTAAGGATAGACAGTGAGCCACCCACCGCTCAGGGGTGGGGGCCAGGGGGAGGACATTAGGTCCCCCCCATTTGTATTCAGGGCCCCCACCCGCTGCTCAGGGGTGGGGGCCAGGGGGGAGGACATTAGGTTCCCCCCTTATTCTTGTTATGGGCCCCCACCCACCACTCAGGGGTGGGGGCAAGGGGGGGAGGACATTAGGTCCCCCCCTCCCCAATTTTTATTTAGGGCCCCCACCGCCGCTCAGGGGTGGGGGCTGGTGGGGAGGACAATAGGTCCTCCCCCCTTTTTTTACTTTGTATTTAAAAAAAAAAAAATTTTAACAGGCTGCTCACTGTTTAATAGACATGCCCCTACTCGCGGTATAGTGAGTAGGGGCACAATTTACTAATACTAAGTAATTTTTACTTAGTATTAGTAAATTTGGCTGAAAGACCAATTTAGGTCTTTCAGCCTTTTGGTAGATAACTACCTAATACCGTGGGAATTAGGGAGTTATCTACCAAGCGGCTGCAACAAAAGTCCCGAAATGCCGGAGTTCTGAAGTTCTGAAGTTCCGAGGTGCCGAAGTTGCCGAAGTGCTGAAGTTCTGAAGTGTCTTAGATCCAATTTGCCGAAGTCGCCGAAGTTCCGAAGTGTCGAAGTGCCGAATTGCCGAAGTCCCGAATTGATGAAGTCCCGAATTTCGGAATGCCGAACCGAGCAGAATATTTTCCCCATGCACATGCCTATTAAACAGCAATTGGATACATACTTCCAAAAACATAACATACAGGGATATAATTTCTAATTAGTGGGGTAATAGCTGCTTGATCAAAGGAAATATCTGACTGCTATTTTTGCTTTAGACTGTTTATTTTGCCTTCTTTTGGATCAACAGCAAAAATATATGTGAGGAAGACTGAACTTGATGGACACAAGCCTCTTTTCAGCTATTTAACTATGTAACTATGATGCCTTCGTCATGCCTAAATTGGATGATAGAGAATGTGAGTGTCCATGGCTGTATACTATGTATATCGGGGTAAGTATTATTATTTTCAATAACAGTTCTCTTTAGTAGAAAATTACTCTACTTGAGTAGTTTATTATTGGTAACATTCTCAGTTATCAAAATTAACAGCTGATAAACAGATGTTAGTTAGGTCCTGCTTGTCACTACTAAATAAGGATGTAATCACTGTGTGTAAATGTTTGTGCCATATTTAATTTTGTGCTATATTTAATTACATATTTTATCAGAGCAACAGGTCTATTTTAATGGAAGTCAGATGTCTATGCTAAGTGCTTTACTATGGAACTTAGTAAGCTACACATACATGCAACCACGGAGGTCTTCTGGGTCAACCATATGGTTTCCAGCTCTGACATCTTCTGCCAATTCGAAAAGTTTTGCCAGTGGGCCAAATATGTCTAAATGTTTATCCTGGCATGCCTTCAGGGCAGAGTCTAGGCCCTTACGTGGGTTCCAGCCCAATTTAGACAGGAAGTTGGAAAATGGCCTCAACCAGTGAATTCGTCAATAGAGAAACAACCAAACGGGCGGTCAAAGAGGCGAATTCGCGTGAATGAAAACAGGCGAATGTAAAACAGGCGAATAGTAAACCGCACAAATCAATTAGTCGAACGCGGCAAATAGGCGAATTTGCTATATGCCGGTGAAACTAACAAATGGTCTGGATTCGTGAATTTAGCCGGACGGCATGATACATGCACAAACAGCCAAACGGAACGGAGAAAAGTAGCGCAAAATGGCGCCAGAGGACAGGGAGAGGAGAGATGTCGAGAAAATAAATAAGAGGTCGGAGAAATCACAGAAAAAGTTAAACTGAGTGCAAGATAGACATTGCACAGAAGGTCTGGAACCCTGTGAGACAACAATATGTAAACAGAGATAGATAAACTGAGGAAAAAAGATTCCTTAATATAATCAAAATAATAATACAGAATCAGTCAATAAGGAAAAATAACAGAATAACAAATGACTATAAATAGCAGAATATCAACCATAACTGACATAATAAACAAATAAATTGAAAAAGAGGAGTGAGTGTAGTTGGACTCACCAGCTCCCACACACTCCAAATAGGTTACTAGAGGTATATAAGGGGCTTAACCCCAGGGAAGTCAAAAAAAAAGAAATAGTGAAAACTGAATGTGGGGAACACTCACATACAATGAGTGTGGACCAAATCCGTCTTCATGAATTATATACCTCAAAATAGTAGAAGTCACATATAAAGGAAGGGGGGAAGGGAAACGTGGGTAAACCTTTATTAAGAAAACAAATACAATTTAAAGTTAAAAGATGGCCACAAAAAATGGCCACAATAAGTGCCAATACACACTAGGACCTAAAAGGTGGGCAAATAAATTGTCATAGAGTTGATACTAATGAGGGGCCAAAAGCTCCAAGGTATAGATATCTGAATAAAGGGAAAACAAAAAGGCGGGGGCAGGAGAGAAAGAGCAAAAAATTATTATATTCTTATAAGTACTATAAGCCCCTGTCTCCGGGGTATTCACACAAAAATTGTGTATATAGCACTATATACATGAAAGTACATAAACTTGTCATAAGGGGTATAGAGGGCTATGGTTACTGCCAAAAGGCAGGTGTGTAGAAAGTGGGATAAACAGGAGGGAGGGAAATGCTCCAACAAAAGGAGACACAATCTTACTGCTACACAGTGCAGCTAGTGTCCATACCTTTCCCACAAACCCCACAAAACGTCTCAAGCTTGCCCTAGGATAGCTGTCTAACTCACATCTGTGAGTATCAGGACTAACTGCTACTTCGAGGCAGCCTCAAGATATCCCTATATCCCCAAACAGTACGACATGCAAAAGTATATCAAAATCTCTCCCACCCCTTAGTAGATAAACCACATAGTGGAAATTTCAAACATTCAGGATATTGGCCCATCCAGATAGGAAATAAAAAAGTATAAATAAGGTATTAGACTCAATCTAAGGAGTTAGCATCGGCTCAAATCATTCCATGTTTAAAGTAGAGAATCTAGATGTGAGCATCGACTCAAAATAAACGCTCAACGCGCGTTTCGGCGTATCTACACGCCTTTGTCAAGAGCTGAAAAGTCGGCAGGCCAGTTGCCGGTTTTGAAGGGGAAAATGTGCTCCCATTGGCGGAAAGCCGCCAATCACTGTGAAAAATGTGAGCTGTTACTTATCTTTGGAGCAGCAAAGAAAGAGGGAAATGGAAGGGAAGTGCTGCCTATTATACTGGGACCTGTGCAGGGAGGGGCCTATGTCACTGTATATTCATTGTTTTTTCAATCTGTTTATATCCTTTTCTGCTATTGGTGGACATTAAAGAAAGGGATATGCAATACGAGCCTCCGTGTCTTGTCATAAAATCAATACTATTACTTCCTGGTTTGTTTAGCTCAGTGGAGTTAAACTAAAGAGGCAGGACATTGCACAGAGCATTGACCTGCATTGGTCTAGGATTGGACATCCACAGAAACTCTGGGCTGGGGAAAAGGGGAGGACTGCAGACAAGAGAACTGCAGATTTTGCCAGTTGTTTCCAGATATACCCTCAATGAAAAAAATACAGAATTAAATGTATACTTTCATTTGGAAATATATCCTCTAAACAATGATTTTTTTTATTTTATTTATCTTGTATCTGGGCAGTGGAGTGTCCCTTTAAATAAAACATTGGGGACTGTATATAACATGCGTTCATTAATTTTTTCTTGAGATGCTCTGTTTTCTTTTAAAGTTATATTTTTAGGGGGATTTTATTTTTGCAAGGTCAGTACAGTGGTACAAAACAAAACCGGTGTAGTGAGAATAAACCGTCAGATAATAGTTATACAGTACAGATTTTGGTAATTAGCATAGTACAGTGGCCCAGTAGCAGAAAAGATTGTGTGGATCATGCTCCAAGTGTGATTTACATTCTCCTAAGTTTCACAGAATACTAGAGAGCAGATGTGGCCTTGACTCAATTATCGTATCTTAGAGGCACACTCTAGCGGCACAATCTAGTAATAGGACACGAGTCTTTGAGTATGGAGTACGTGTTTGGGCTCCTTGATTAACTGGATAAACAGATTTTTAGTTGGTAGCTTCAGACTAAGTGGGAGGGCGGGTTTAAATTTATATTAAAGGGATACTGTAGTGCCAGGAATACAAAGCTGTATTCTTGGCACTACCGATCCCTCTCATTCTCCCCCCCAACCCCCGGTAAATAAAGGGATAAAACCACTTTTTTTACTTCTTATCCCAGTGCCAATGTCGCTCAGTGCTGGGTCCGCCCCCTCCTCTGCCTTGTGACGAGCGGGGTTTAATGCGCATGCACGGTAAATGCTGCGCACATTAGACCTCCCTATAGGGAAAAATCTGATGCTGGAGGTCCTCATGCAGAGCAAAAGTCCATTACGATTCCGGAAGCGCCCACAATGGCTGTCTGGTAGACAGCCACTGAGGGCAGACTTAGTGCTGCAATGTAAACATTGCAGTTCACAGGAACTGCAATGTTTAATATTGCAGCACTAGGTGCCAAAGGGAAACAGCACTTAGATGAAGTGGTCTGGGTGCCTACAGCGTCCCTTTAAAGTTTACCAAATCATGAAAATACAATTCAGTCCAGGCACAGCCAGTGCACTCATTGCTTTATTTCTCCTCGTCTGTGTATGCCTCTCTATGCTGATTGCTAGGTATAACAATGATTTACTTGGAGCTAAAATGAAGGCATCCAGTTGCAAGATAAAGAGGTGTGGATTTTTAAATATAATTGTATTTTTCCCAACTCACAAACTCATAAATGTCAAATATAGTGGGTAAGTAAACAAAATAAGAATACAAATCCTGGTAAGTGACAGTTTCCCTTTAAGCATACCATCCGGCCTTCAAATTGTTAAATGCTTTTTGACTGACTTGTACTAAGCACATTGCTTCTCAGGATAATGCAGTAAGTATCTGTGACATCATTCTATTCACACACATGCCTTTTAGCAGCATGGAAAAGAGAATGGACGATCCTAGTTCTGCAAGGCGTTTCAAATATGCAGGTAATATAGGATTTATATTTTCCACTACAATATATATTTTTTTTTGTTTAATTTCTTTTTATTATTTTCAGTTAAGTTGTCAATGTATAGGGTACAGAAGGAAGAGGGATACTTAAAATGGTTGAACATAGTGGGGTTCACATTAGTTATACAGAGTCAATAAGATTTTCAGTATGAGCAATTGCAATTACAGTTACAGTGCCCCTTTGGGGCATTCAATGTCTTTGCTGGTAAGTGTGTGTTGACCGTTCAGGATTTCTAGTAGCGATGTCAATACCTTTCATAACATGGCTAGCAACATTTGGACCCTTAGGTCCCAACAAGTACACTCTAGGACTGTGATTTTGGGATGTTCGAGTGAATTATATCGTCGGTTGAGCTGTCATAAAAACAGGACTGATAAGGTTACTTGTGGGCTTAGGAGTTAGAGGCTCCCCGACCTCCCAGTTCCGTTGTTCTGACATAATATACCCAGTGGGTTAGTGTGTCTCCTGTTCCCATCAGACTTTTAACGCGGTTGGGGCGTGTGGGTCCCCGTCATTGTGGTGGGAGGTGAGACCGTTGTTTTTTTGTCTAGGGGACGGGTTTGTTCAGTGTTTATACCCCAGGAGTTGGTGCCTGAGTGATAGGGCTGGTAGGCCATGTAGGCAGTGTTAGGCTTAGGTTAGAGCAGGAGTCAAGGTTCTGGCCTGCGATGTACCTCGGGTAAGGGCTTTCCTGCCTTTGTTTTTTCGCAGTACGTGTCCTGATGTGCACCTGTGTCTCTAGCAGTCGTCTTGTTGTATGTTGTCTTGCGGTCGGGGATCCAGGTATGTCTCCCTAAGGGTTTCAGGGAGTAGCCTGTGCTCGTACCTGTGTTTGGTCTCGTTTTGTCTGTTAGTCGTGCTTACGGGGTAGGGTGGGGAGGAGGGACGGGCGTGTATTAATATAATATATATAATATATTAATAGTATTAACCAGTTTCCCCTAGTAAGTCTGGGAGTCTATCTCCAGTCATCGTCAGAATCCAGTGTGTCCATGTATCTAGGTACCTCTGGGCTCTGTCTGTTGCCGTCAGGTGTAGGTCCTCCATCACCCTGAGGTCCTCCATTTTCGCAAACCATTCCCTGAGGGTAGGGGCCACCGTGTCTTTCCAGTGTAGGGGGATGAGTAGTTTGGCAATGTTCAATATCCGTATAGTCAATGAGCGTTTGTACCTGTTGTCGGGCACCTTAGTGTGGTGTAGGAGCATTGCTGCCGGTTCGTAGGGAGGGGGGCTGTCTGAGAATTTCTGTATTAGTTTGTATATCCCCCGCCAGAAAGGTTGTATCCTCTCGCAGGACCACCAGATGTGTAGGTGTGTCCCGGTTTCAGTCCCGCATCGCCAACATTTTGCGTCATGGTCTGGGTGCATGTTATGTAGTATGTCTGGTGTGCGGTACCATTGTGTGAGCAGTTTGTATGCAGCCTCCTGGTGTCTGCTGAAGACCGCACAGTGGTGTGTCAGTGTGCATATTTTGTCCCATTCCCCTTCGCTTAATTGCAGGTTCAGGGCCGTTTCCCATTTACCCTTAAATCTAGGGGTTTCAACGGGGATCTGGGTTTGTAACATGCCGTAAAGCTTTGATATCCCGTGTGAGAGTGGTTCCGGATCTAGGCACAGTCGCTCGAACTCTGTCGGAGTACGGCGTAGGGCCCTGCCCTGTGGCAGGGTCCGGAGATAGCTCGTCGTTTGTGCGTGTGTGAGTGTCTGTGAGAAGGTCGGGGGCCGGTCGCCTATGAGGTCTGAGAGGGTCTTCCGGCCTGTTGGTGCGGTTAGGTGGAGGAGTCTAGGTAGTTGGGTGGGTATCATGCTCCTAAAGATTAGCGGGTCTAGTCCCGGGGGGAAATCCTTGTTGTGTGTCAGGGGTAGTAAGGGTGACGGGTACGGGGTTAAGTTAGCTCTGTCAGCTATGTTGTACCATACCTGTAAAGTGTGCCTCACATATATAGGTGCCTCCATTTTCCCCCTTCTGGGTAACCATGGGGCCAACGCTATGGGGATCCCCAGGTCTGCCTCCTCCACTGTCTTCCATTGCTTGTGGACGGCGCCTTTGGACCATTCCACTATTCTGAGGAGATGGCACGCTAGGTAGTAGAGGTGGAAGTCTGGCAATGCCATGCCCCCCCTCTCCCTCGGCTGAGTGAGTTGAGAGAATTTTAGCCTAGGTTTTTTCCCATTCCATACGTATTCCCTTAAGGTCCTGTGTAGGGTCGCGAAGTATGTCTTGGGGATACGTATAGGTATCGTCTGCATCAGGTACAGTAGGCGTGGGAGGAAATTCATTTTGACGACTTGGACTCGTCCAAACCAGGAGATGTGGGGGTATGACCATTCCCCTGTATCTCTCTTAAACAAGGCCAGCATCTGGGCGAAGTTTTCCTTAAAAAGGTCCATGGTGTTGCGGGTGAGCCATATACCCAGGTACCTGATTTTAGAGTCTGCCCATTGGAATGAGAAGCTCTGACGGAGAGATGTTTCCCGTTGTTTGGGTATGGAGATGTTGAGGATGTATGATTTGGCGAAATTAATTTTCATGTTAGATATCTCTCCGTACTCTTTAAAGGCTCTAACAATGTTAGGGAGTGAGATTTCGGGATGAGAAACAAAGAAGATAAGGTCATCGGCATACGCCGCGACCTTGTGTTGTGCCCCGCCTCTGGTTACCCCTGTGATATCCGGGTTGGTCCGGATTGCCTGTAGGAATGGTTCTAATGCTAAAACGAAAAGGATCGGCGACAGGGGGCATCCCTGTCGGGTGCCGTTCTGTATTGTGAAGTCCTCTGTGAGAGCCCCGTTCACAAGTATCTGGGCTTTGGGCTGTTTATAGAGCGCCTCTATCCCACTACAATATATTTGATGTGCTTACATCTATGCTTTGTTTGGGTTACCAGTTACTTCCAGGGAAAAAAAGTAATAGATTGTGGTGGACCCTGACATCCAGCTCTCTGCACACCAAGGGGGACGGCTACCTTAGGCACTCCAGCGGGACTACATCTCTCCCTGATGTTTTGCCAGCATGATGACTGTAAGAGCATTATGGGCGATGTAGTCCACATTCACAGTGCTGGAGGTTGACTACCACTGCTTTAAACCTTCTTTAAAAAAATTAAATAGTATTTTTGGTATATAAAAAAAATACAATGTCGCACATTGATGGATGTAGGAATAGTACCAGATATTTTCGAAAGAAGAACTGGTTTGGTTCTAAATATTTTACTTATTATGGTGACCAGATGTCACCTTTTAATGGGGACCTTATGAAAAAGTAGAATTAAACCTCATGTGGGTTTTTTGCAATTATCTAGTCATAAAGGACAAATTTGGTTTTCATGTATAAAGTGTATTGTTTTTCTTCTTTTCGTTGAAATGCATCTTTTTAATAAGAACTCTAAGACATAGATCAGTACAGCACACATTGTGGTTGCTACGAAGGTATATAAAACATATTATAAAAGAACAGCAGTAGGAAATCTAGTACAGTTCAATATTTTGTAATACGGAAATAAATAGTTTAATTTGAACCAGTGACAGTATAAACCAATGTGGCGAGTAGGAGAATAGAAAAGGAGGTAAGGACAAGATTTAGCAAATAATAAAATTTACTGTAGGAGTGAAACTCCAGGTCTAAAGTGTCGCCTCGATACCCTTTTGAAGTCGTCGGAACCATGTCCGATTATGGATCCAAAGTTTCCAGTTGATGTGTAAGTCTATCATCCGTTTTTGTTCAATATTGTCTTCTAAGGAACTCCTAATAATTATTTTATAAGATCCCTTAACTCCTACATGATAGAAAATGTGGCATGATATGCTATGCAACCCTTTATTTCTTCTACCTTGAACTGTTAGTGAATTTGTACATCTAAATACTCATCTCATACTGCCAACATGTCGAATGAAAAAAGAGGGACACTTTAATTTTAGGGGTGTGATTAAGGGTGTGCTTAGGGGCGGGTCTGTTTCTATAAATTTTAGGTGACTTACTGATAACAATTTGTGCAACAAAAAGGTAATTTAGAACAAAAACAATGTATCTTATTTACAGACTGATTTATAAACGCATTTTTTTGTAGTTTAAAGACCCATTACTGTGAGAATTATTGCTGTGGAGCTCAGTTATACACACCAACAATATAGAGCTCCTAGAAAAGAGGGGCACAGGAATTTGCACCCAAAATAAGGACTGCCCCTCAAAAATAGGAATATTTGGGAGGCACCATGACCTTGATTACAATTATTTTAGTGTTGGTTTGTGTGTCCTCGGCTAGAGAGTAAAAGACAGCTGAGACAGATGAGCTTGAATGATTGACTGGTGATTTCCAACAGAGTTAAAAAGCAGCATTAGTATAAAAGCCTGCAGACACACTGAGATTGTGCATATGCAGTCTTTGTCAAAGTCAACAACTCTGCAGCGAGTACTGCTTTTAACTATGTTATGGCACAGAAAGGAAATATAAAATGAATTAAACTGTGTAAACTGCACTGCAAGACATATTCCTATGAGATCACATCGCTATAATATACATTTTTTATATTACTGTTTATCTCTTCCTCATTCTGTATCCACAACAATCAGGAGGTGATTTGCTTTCTAAAGATTTTGAAGAATGCTTACCTCAACATAACACATTCCTTCAGGTATTAGTCAAGATACTGTTTTAATTACCCACTATTCAATCTACAAATGTACCTTTTAAACAAAATCTGAGCCATATGAATAATTATGTCTCTGCTCAGGATATTAGCTGTGTTTGGGGGATTTTCATTTTTAACATTTAGCATTGCTGAAGATATTTTCAAAGCCAATATTTGATTTAATCTTGATTTAATCTTGATTTAATCTAAAATATTATCTTACACTTGAGATAATAACTCCATTATGTTGTAATGTCCCATTTGTTTCAGCTTTGGATTTCATTTGTCAAAGAAATAGGCTTCTCTGCCTTTACTCTCTCTGCAGAGAGACTGAAAATGACAAACCCTCCTCTTCTTGCACACATTACAGCAGTCTTTGTAGGTCAAACATAACGGCTGCATTCTAGCAAGAAAGAGGAAGTATACGCTGAGTACACAAGGATTCACTGTATACTGCCTGCATACAGATTACATACCTCCCAATGTTTGGGTTCTCACTGTATACTGCCTGCATACAGATTACATACCTCCTAATGTTTGGGTTCTGGACTGAGGTGTGACAAAAAGTGAATGGCGATAGTTGGGCAGATCTGCCCACATAAGGATCTTTTCTATTTGGAAAAAAAAGCATGCATGCAAATGTATATTGTTTATATTTTTAGGTAATCCTGAACAGCAGAAAGAACTTATAAGGGCTGTTCCCACAGGCAAGCTATTGAACATTGTACATTAGGTCTCCGCCCCCCTCCCCCCCCCCCCCATTTACTAAAAAATAAGTCTAAAATAAAGTTAATTCTTACTTGGAATCCAAGCTTTCCATGCCTCTTTGTGATGTTCGGGCAGCTGCACGAGGTCCAATCACTGACTTCTTATAGAGGGGAGAGAGGGAATGGGAGTTGGAGGGAGTAAGGATTTTTATTTTTTAAACCCTACTTCTGCAGTAGAGGGAGGCGAGAGGGAATGTAACTAGCCCCTGGCAAAAAAAAATTGCAGATTACTCAGTATGTGCACATACATACTCCTACCACCATGACCATTTCAAATCACTGAATTGGTCATGATGGTTGTAGTAATCCTTTAAAAGGATACTATAGTGCTAGGAATGCAAAATTGTATTCCTAGCACTATAGCTCCCTCTGCCTCCCCCCACCACCTTCCAGCAGTTTAAACCCTTACTTTATTTAACCGATTCCAGTGCCGATCTCCCTTGGTGCTGCATCAGCGATCAGCCCACTCCTATCCTTAAATATGGCAACCCCACATAAGAGTACCAATTTAGGGGTTTATCTGCTAACCATCTAAAAAATGGAATTTCATATGTCTGAATAAAATTCTGATCTGAAAATATTGTACAAATTTCATCCGAAACCAACAGCTCAACATTAGGTCCAGAAGAGCGAAAATGTATTTAAAAAAATAAATAAATGACCATTTATCATACAACATAAAAATTATCTATTTCCTAATAGACAATGTAAAGAATAAAGCCCTTCCATAGCAAATAAATGCTGAATTGTAGATATTTGAAAAACTAATTGCCTAAAATGGCTACAAATGCTTTCACTATAATCAGAGCTTAGTTAGATTACCATAAATTGTGCAATTCAGTTTTCAATTCATTTCATTTGGAGAGTTTAGTGAAAAAAAACACACCGTGCTGCATTGTCTTTTTCGCATAAAAAATATATATCTCAGTGGAGTTGAATATATTTCCTAGCTTGGCTTTAATGTTCAGAATGTTTGAAGTACCTTCCGATTGTAAGCTCTCTACCTTGTGTATTGGTCTGTACTGCCTTTTACCCAGTTGTACAGTGCTGTGGAATATGTTGGCGCTATATAAATGCCAGTAATAACTAAATAACTTGTTAAATTGCTTATCATTTAGTGAAGAAATCCCAAAGTCTTTTTGTTAAAATACACATCATTATTTGTTTACAATAAACATCCCTCTTATTTTTTCATAGTGTGGTTACATTAAGTACTCTGCTAAATATGATTTTTTTTTCCTGTCTTCTCCTTTTTCCATTTACTTGGAAGAAAACCCCTTTTTTGTACCATTGTTACTTTTTCAAGTTTCCTTCCCAGAATTTGCTGTAGTTAGAGGTTAAAACCTTTTTTCCCCAAGCTATTTTTTTTTTCCTTTGGACAGACCCCACACATAGTCAGAAACACTGCAGGCAGTGAGAACACTCTACTTTTGACCTATGTGTATCCTCTCGCTAAGTGTGAGCAATCCAAAAATGGTTGTCTATTTAACTCTTAGAGTGCCATACTCAGTGTGACGTTTTCCCCATTCCGGTTCTCTCTGGACATAATTAGGATGGCTTAGTTATATATAGGGCTTACAGTTGCAGGAGGTGTAAGATATAGGCAAAAGGCTATCCTAGACTTAAGATAAGGCCAGGGACTAATTAAAAGTATTTTGAAATATTGGGCAGACTAGATGGGCCGAATGGTTCTTATCTGCCTTCATATTCTATGTTTCTATATAAGCATAAATCATGCAGTAGAGAAAATCATCATCAAAGACCTTTCTGCAATTATCTATGTGATGTATAAAATTAGATTTGGAAGGTTGTGTAATTTAATTCTCTCCTTTCTTTAACATAAAACATGCAATGCATACTGCGCCCTAAAGAGAATGTGTTATAGGAAAAGAACAATATTTCTGTTTGCTTGTAATCAATCATCTGTCATTAAAAATGTACAGTCCTGTAAACACCACTTTAAGCAGCGAAGTATATTTTTAGTTAACTATTAGCAGGGCCAATTGAAGTCATCATAGTGTCCTGACAAGGGGTGATGCTAGAGCCCTCGGAACATATATACATACAGTACGGTTGTGGGGAGCAGGGCAAGTTAAATATAATCATAGAACGAACATTTACAAGGCAAGGTGGAATTTAACATTCAGTTCGTGTTTGTATGTAGGCACCCAGCTATCATATATCATTTAAACAATTTAATTTAGAGTCTGTTCAAAGATTCCAAAAATTGTACAGAAGCTGAATGCACACAATTTACACAATCTACACAGTCCATAGTTTTTACAGTTGTAGTCAGTATTTTTTCCATTAGGATGATAATCCAGGATAGGAAGACTTCTCCCATAGCACTTTTCACAGGTTTCTCAAGTAAACAGATGCCCCCCCCCCCCCCATGTAATTTTCTCTGTAGCAAAATGCATGCAAATTTTGCGCAAAATACAACACAGTCTCCTAGAACTCAGACCTCTACAAAAGTGCTATGGGTGCTTTCTAAATGTACTCATTTCTTAGAGAATTGTACACAGCAAGTTTGGCATGACTAGCAACTCATAGCCACATGTTTATTCTGACTGTCCAATGTCACTGGCTATGTTGCTAAGAATATCTACTAGCCCAGCCCTCTCAGCCAATCACTGTTGCCCTTTATTCCCTTCTTCTTCTTCTTCTTTTTTTTTTGTAAAGACATTTTTTTATTGAGCACAAGTTAGAGGTGATACAAGTGTCTAGCAAATCACATGTTCATAGGGGATTTAGAATATGGGAAGTGTACATCAAAGGATTCAATCAAGCATACAACAGGGAAATGTCAATTTAATTAAGAATGCTTTTTATACTAAGTGTTTAACCTTTTCTGATATGAACCAAGTTAAATTTGGTATTAACTTTGGGAATATTTTTAGTTGCAAATTGTGCTATTTTTTTAAAATCTGTTATTTAATAAACACAGCAAATTAGGCAAAACAACTTTAATAGAACCATTCAATATCAATGGAGTGTCGACTGCAGTGGGGAAAGCTGTGTCACTATATCGTTAATTGCCTGGACATGATGAAATTGTTGTTCTTTATTTAGCCACTGAAGGACTACTAAGAGGGACTCAGTTTTTTGACATCTTGGCTATAGCCAAACTGCATTAAGTCACTAGTTTTTCTGACTAGTCTCTTAATACCAGACATTAATTAGTTGGTTTGACAAATTTATTTGTGACTCGATGTTCGACTGTCACTTCTAGTATAAATATTTCAGACAAGCAAGGGAGGTATGCATCTCAACTATTAAATCATCTATAAGTGATCCTTTTACTTTAGTAGCCTAGAGCAACATTTTTAAATCTTGGTTTACATCCAATGAATTAATTCATAGTAATGATTCCAGACAGACAAGGAAATTCCTGAAATCCTAGACGCATTCTATAATTCATAACACCTTGAGTGGAACAGAAATTGAAGAGAGAAATGGTTCTAACAGGAGAAGGTGTAAGCTGATGATGTGGTTGGAGACTGATTTTCCTTTTGGGAATTTAATCAAGTGGACAGCTGTCATTCATGTTGATTATCTTTGCTTTTCTTGTTAAAAAATACATTTTCGCTAAACAGATCCATTTAATCCTATGCTGGAGTATAAACAATGTCATGCCTAGAGGTGCTATTCCATAAAAAAAAAAAAGTTTTCAAGCATCACTGTTACATTAGTTTTTAAATAGCAAAGAGAACATTATTTTTACAATGCAGTACCCTCCAAAATGGTACTATTTACATCGGACACTTTGTCTTTCTGACCTAAATATTCCTTTTTCTTTGACCTATCTTGGTATCTTATTAAATGTCCATGTTTGGTGTTTATGGTGTGTGAATGAATCACACCATTAAATGTTAATGTTTCTTTAAGTGGCAGGAAATGTGTTTAGAAATTAGTTTGTGTAAATGACATTCACTGTACTCGTTCTAAATCAGTTACATAAATCATAATTAGTATGTTAGGAAGTCTCTTAAAATTCCTAAAATAATCCTGTTCGCTGACCACATTTTCAGCCACAATTCATAAAACACTCATGTCTCTCTTTGGCATTATGACATGTTGGGCAGACTAATTACTAAATTGTAAGTTTTAGCTAGATAAGTTAGAAAAAAAAAAACAACATTTTTTTTGGCTCAGGCACTACAGAGTTTAACTATGAACACTATCAGGATAATTCTAAGTGAATTCAAAGTTATTCTGTTATGCCCAAATTAAAAATTGTTAATATTGTATGCCAAATAGACACTTGATTTACAGGGAACTTACATGGAACGTAGATGTGTGCGTGGGGAGCACTGAGCTAGACCAGCAATTACAAGATGGGAGAAATAACTAGGAAAAACATTCACCGATACCAAATGCGATAAGTTGTTGATGTTGCAACACAAGAGCTCGATTTGCTCCAAATATCAGGAAGTAAGTTTTTGTCTTTCTAGTACCTTCTGCATGTTGGAGACACATGGGCAGGAAGGGGACAGTAAAATACATTTGGTGGAAATGCTCTCACATTGTCGCATTTTGGAATATATTAAGGTCTCCACCGCCCTTTGAATTTGAGCATGTACTTCTACATGTGACACCACTGCCACTCTCGAAATACAAAAAAAATCTATTTTGCAGCAACTTCTTAATGCCACAAAGTCACTTGTACCTGCCCTTTGGAAAAACCCTGAAGGTCTGACTCTCTAGCCCCCTCCTCCCTCCCGCGCAGTTCCGGTCTCTCTTTAGGAGGAAATGACTCATGGCTGTCACTTCCTCCATGCTGCCCGACCAGGCTCCTACTGACAAATGCCCACTGAGTGACCCTAATTGCATAGGCCGCATGATGGGCCTCCTTAGTGCCCGGGCCCCTGGCTGCACCGGCGGGCTCATGGGGGATAAAAAAGAAATTGTTGAGGAGCAGCAGGGCCTACATGGCAGCTGCCTTGAGCCCCCAGGATTAACTGGGCATGGGACTGCAGCTCCATTTGTCCCGCGTTAAAGATGACACTGCTGGTGTCCCAGTAGAC
The DNA here is from genome assembly GCF_036172605.1 of Pelobates fuscus. NCBI lineage: Eukaryota > Metazoa > Chordata > Amphibia > Anura > Pelobatidae > Pelobates > Pelobates fuscus. The sequence goes on from NC_086317.1 coordinate 398,645,366, forward strand.
TCATGTCGTATAAGCAAATATTTACTGTTGATGACCTTCACGTGTGCTGATGCAAACAGTATGAGTTAGCTGTACCTCTTCATTTGGTACACATTCTGTGTACTGCTGATTATAAAATAGAAACAACATTTAAAAAATAAACAAAATTGATACATCTTTCCAAGATGTGTGTAGGAATCCTGTTTGATTGACAGCCAGAGAAAGTGCGGCTAGATTTGCAGAAATAAAGTAATTCAACTCCTAAATAGCAGAGAATCATCAGGGGCATGGTGTATGCACCAAAAAAATATCAGTAAGCAGATGTCGTTTTGATGCTTTGACTAACCCATTAATCTGCATAAATTATTTATCCACTCATTCTTTAAACACCTTTGGAGACATTATAACATGCTAACTCTGGTTTTTGGTGTTTAAAGGAGCACTATAGTGCCAGGAAAACAAACCTGTTTTACTGACACAATAGGGTTATAAGGTCCTCCCTCCCTCGTGGACCCCCTCCCACTGCGCTTAAGGGGTTAAAACCCCTTCAGCCACTTACCTTAATCCAGCGCCGTACTCCCTCGGCTCTGGTGACCTCTCCTCCTCCTGCCGACGTCAGCTCCCGAGTGGAGCCGAATGCGCATGCGCATCCAGATCCGCGCATGCATTCAAACCGCCTATAGGAAAGCATTACTCAACTACGGGGACCTGGCACCCAGACCACTTCATTGAGCGGAAGTGGTCTGGGTGCCTATAGTGGGAGAAGAATTGTGTGATGGTATATTATTTGTAGATTAAATCCTATAATTAAAAAACAAACAGCTGTTAATGAACCATTAACTTGTTGTTTACAGTTTTTTTTCTGTGCAATTGTTTCTATCACATTAGTTTTATGTGTTGTAGTATTTACACATGATATAGTTTTTTTTTTTTTTATTTTTTTTTTTTTTGTCAATCTCTTTTTTATTGAAGCATATTAGATGGGGTACAGAAACAAAGAGTGGGAAATGCAAAAACGGGTTACATTAGAGGGTAAGTACATCAGTAGCTTGAGAAATTACATTTCCTGAGTAGAGGATGCTTCATTTTTTATATATTTTTGTAAATCATGTCAACATAAGCGTGTAGTAATTAGTTTCGATGTCTAGTTTGCCAGACTGGGGTAACAATGAGCTATGCATAGCAAGATACATTAAAGTTTCCTATACATGCAGGCATTAAGTATAGCGCGATTCAGGCTATTTGTACTCCGAATTACAATAGCATAGGGGACATAAACACATGCGGATTATCGGTAGATTAAGCCAGGAGTAAGTAAAGACGTCAGCCTAGCGTAACAAACGATAATATGAAGCTTTCAGGAGGGTCGCCATCTAAGTGTAGCATACAGTACATATTAAAACAAAATGATTAGCATGTATGAGCATCCTTAATGTGGTAGCTTGTGATCATGAACTGTGCTGTACATTTTTAAACTGCAGTGCGTCACATAGATTTACGTTCCTACCCAGGTAGGCAATGATAGTACAGGCTGTATGCTGTTTAAAGTTAAAACTTACACATTATAATACTGAGCAACTTAGTACTAGCTATCCTAAAGATTATAAGGCACCTGTGTCCAGGTATTGATGCATATGCAGAAACGAATGACAAGTAACAAATGAAAAGGGCATTTTAACTTGGAGGTGATGTTGCAAAGAGTCCAGCAAAGAGAGGTCGTGTGTCCAAGCAGGTAATAACCCAACAGTTCGTAGCCGGGTGTGGTGGTAGTGAGACTGTCTGCTGGGGAGGTTAGTTCAACCTATTCCTCTGCTGGGTAGTGCAGCCGCACACTTCTGAGGAGTGGGAAGGATGGCCCCTTCGGCTTGTAAGATCCTTGGGAGTGCGGCTCGGTGTAGGCCGTTGGTAACCGACTGCCGGCCCCAGGCCTCTGTGAAGGCCCTCACCTGTGGTCCACTGACGCGGGTACTCAAGGAGGCCATGTCATCCCTTCTGCGGGCGTCTTGTGGGGCTCCGGTGTGTTGCCGCCGCCAGCGGCGGTTGGGCCTCCGACGGTGTGGTCGGTGATTTGGAGTGTAACTCCAGGTGGTCTTCAGCCTGGGAAGGCGTCGTGGGCGGCCTACAGGGCTGCGTTTCTGTCGTTGGTCGAGCTTTGGGTCCTGAGGCACATCTTTGGGCCTGGTAGGAGCTCCACCACCGTGGTGAGGTGGTTTAGAGTGCGTGATTGGCTTCACCTGTCTTCTCTGCCACTCGTCAATGTGTGACTCTGGAGCTGTCCGGGAGAACAGGTTTGGTGCGTGGTGGACAGAGTACGAGTGCGGTGTGTCTGGTGATGGTTGCACTTTTCGTGGTTTATTCTCAAGCTTCGCCCAGAAGGCTGTGAACAGCTTGTCGATGCGAACCTCTAGCGGCTCCATTAGGTCCCATGTGGTGAGGATCCCTGTGGAGTCCGCCATCTTGGCAGCAGTTGCATAGCGTGGCTGTCGTTTTCGGGTTGCCCCGTCGTCGTTTGGCAGCAAGTAGTGGTGAGTTGGGACCGGGATAACCCCCACCGGTCCATAGGGGGGGGAACGTGTGTTCAGGCTCTGTCTGGAAGCCGTCGCCGACGACGGAGGAGCGGCCGCCTCCTCCCCGCCGGCCATGCTTGAAGGCCTCGGGTCGCTTCGCCGGGTATTCTGCAGTCGGTACCTGTTGTGTGGTACCAATGCGTAGCCCTCTTCAGCAGCCGTCTGTATGTGGCCCATTTATCGGGTTTTGAGAGTTATTTCAGCTTTTAACCGGGCAGATTCGTAGTTGAGAGCCGGAGCAGCTTTGTCCTGCGTCCGCTCGGCTCTGCGTCCAGGCCACGCCCCCTATAGTTTTATTTTTAAACACTATTACCATGTGCATTATTAGTTTGTGTTGACCTATTCAACTTGAATGCATTCAGTTGTTGATGAAATTAACAGGGTTATTCACTAAAGTGAGAAATAAAAGTGAATTTCAAATTTAGGGTCAAAATAAAAAAAAATATTATCTAAGGTAGCTTTGCTTTCAATTTGGCTTCTCTGTTTGAAATTCATTTTGAATTGAATATGGTTCCATATAACAAATATATATATATATATTTGATTATACTTATTCCACAACTGATAAGTCCTACAAAACAATACAAAAATACTCTCAAGAGTTCATTTTGCATGGTATATATGTATGATGATTATTTTATTTAGGAAAAAAACAGAAGTAGTCTCTACTTTGTCTTATGTTTTAAAGATAAGTAAATCCAAAATGTAGAAAATAAGAACAGATTCTGAAAGAGAAGAAAAAACAATAGGAGAAAAGTAAGTTTGAGGTGACATATTCACTAATTATAGATTATCTTTTGTTTATTTTAATTTAGTGTAAAACCTGTATAGCACTGGGCATGGTAGCTATAGCTCCCCAAATACGGCTCCTTCTTTTGTTTGACCATTTAATTGCAAATTTAATTCAAATGCAATTAATTTATGGTTGTTATTAAAGTGCTATATGTTGTTGTAAATGACAATAATATTAATAATAATAATGATGATGATAATAATAATAGCCTTTTATATGTCAACATATCACACATTGACAAATTGAGTGTAAAAGCATACATAATCATAGTTGATCAATCAGTCTGATTTCATGCACATGTACATAAATGTCCGACAGATTTATATATGTGTATTTACCTTCCAATTCACACCTAATAGCCTGTGTTCATAGAACAAAACAGAATTCAATACATTTTTCTTTAGTGTTGAAAAAAAAATTAAGAATATATTAATTAATAAAAATGTAAGTGACCACATAATTATTATTTTTATTCACAGTATTAATTTCCATTTTATAAGTCACATTGCTAAACTGTATATCACCAATGTGTAATATCCTTTTTATCCTATATAAAAATCCAAGGGAGATACAATTTGAAATACCCAATCCTCCAATTTTTTTTGTGGATATTTGGTAACTTTACGCCTTCCTTATATTTATTTATGTGCAAAAATAATTGGAATAGTGAGTGACTCTTCAAATAGCTTTTGTGCAATTTTGTATTTGTGTTTTCTTCCCTAATCTTCTGTGTTTTAGATACATTTGTAAAAAAATTTATTCATCCTATATAATATATTTTTTATTTAATTTTATATTGCACTCTGCAGTTTGGGAATTTATGGTTTCATTGGAGGTGATGTGATTTTGCAGACTTTGAAGGAGTTTATTCCCCTGTAATGTGATTACATTGGGTTTAAATGGTAATTGCTTCTTTAGTCAGATAAAGGGTGTTGCCAAAGCGCCAAGGGCAAGGAAGGTGTCGATACCTGCCAATGTTCCCTGCCGCTTTCTGGTACAATAGTGGGCAGACTGCACAGAGCACTGTGCAGGGGGTACCTTTCCCAGAAATCGGGTGGATGTGGGCCCGCCCCTTAAACATGCCATGCATGGTGCGTTCCTGAAGTACTCTGTTTATGGTCCTAGTGCCCAGGGCCGCCATCAGGGCATGACAACCGTGACAGTTGTCGCCCGGGCCCCACGTGTATCAGCAGAACTGCCGCCGGTGCATCTGCACCGGGCCCCACACGCTGATGGGACCCATCAGGTGGCCCAAGCATTTAGGGCCACCTGATGGGCCCTATTATCTTCAGGGGCTCGGTCAGTGCTGTAATAGCGTGACCGGGCCCCTTTAAAAGAAAAAAATGCAGCCGGAAGCAAGTGCTGCTGGGAAGAAGTGACGTCCGGTCATTTCCTCCCAGTTTACTCCGCGCGGGAAGGAGGAGAGAAAGGCCGCGAGGAGAGGCAGCCGACTCACATCATCCCCAGCCATCCTCCTGGACGAAATGGTAAGCAAGAGAGGAGGGTGGCTGAAAATGAGGTGTGTGTGTATGCCAGTGTGTGTGTATGCCAGTGTGTGTGTATGCCAGTGTGTGTGTGCCAGTGCGTGTGTGTGCCAGTGTGTGTGTGTGCCAGTGTGTATGCATGTGTGTATGTCTGTTTCAGTATTTGTATCTGTTAGAGTGTGTGTGTATTCCTGTGGGGGGGGGGGTTGGAGGTGGGCCCTGTGGGAGGGCTTGAAGGGGGGCCCAGACCTTGAGCTGTGTTAGGGGCCCCAAAATGTCTGATGGCGGCCCTGCTAGTGCCTATTACACTCCTGCATTTTGAAATCTGCCGTCACATTTTAAAAATGTGGGATAGATCTCCAGGTCCCCAGGAACTATTTTTGCTGGGACTCACTGTAGGACTGTCCTGGCAAATTTGTTACTGTTGCACCCATTGGTTTGCAGCCAGTTAGTCCCCTTCTGCCGTTGTAGTGTGTGTACGGTAAAGCACATATGATGAGATAATGTCTGAATTAGAAAATTTAGTTTCGGGACATGAATGCAGGTACTACCTGAATGTGTTAGAAGTGACCTGAAGATGTCTTCATGGACATTTTTATACTGTACTGCCAAGCAGCGAGTTAATATCCCCATCATATATTACCTCTGCATCAAGCAAGTACTCCTTTGAGTTTTTTTCTATTTTTCTTTGGTAATGTACATTCACTGATCCTGTTCAAATTTTAGTGGTGCAAAGCATGTTATACAGTCTATTTTGTGCTTAGTGTGTATCTCTCAACCTCTTGGTCTGAATTATGGTTATACCTCTCACATCCGATGTGTGTGTGTTTAATATACAGTTCATCCAGTCATGGTTCAGAACACAGTCTGCATGCTCAATAAAAACCTGTTTCATTTTTCCCAAGAGAGTCATCTTTGTCAGAATAAAAGAACTCTGGGTCTGTTTCTGCTCCACGTTCTGGGTCAGCTTCTAACAAAATATCACACAGCAATACACACTTTTCTAAAGTAGGGATTTAAATTAAAATAAGAATTCCCAAAGATAGACTAAGACTAACACAGACAAGTTTAGTTTTTGAAGGGATCAAGTTGCAAAACCAAAACAAGTTGAAGTTAATTAAATTCATGGTTGCATAGCTAAAGATATAGAGGTTAAAAGCAAGGTCAGGGTCACAAAATAAAGGTCAGAGTGTTAGAAGAAACAGATATAATACCAACCACCACATTTATCACTTTAAGGAATGCAAAATAGTACCAGGAATCCACAGTATAAATTACGCAGGCAAACTCACACCCGGTATGAAAATTACAGTAAATTACAGGAGACAGTTAAAGAGCACAAATTAGAGGGAAAAAAGTTAAAACCAAGTAAAGTATATTTACCCGTAGTTTCCACCTTAATGAAAGTCTATTTTAAACAAAAGATTCCCACTGAAGGTAAAAGAGACAAATGAACCATGTAAAATAGTTTTTTCTCCAATTATTTTAAGATTTCATGGTACATTTGCATTATGCATTTGTTAATGTAGTCATGCGTGCGATATACATTCAATGCAGTATTTGAACACACACTGAGTATAATGACAAAGCTCACCAGATACACACACTGATCGATGCTTCCTGTAGGTACGTTTACAGTCAGACAATGATTTCCTGGATATTTTTTTGAATAATATCAGAAAGCTACATAGTTTTCTCTTATTAGGTAGACTGCATGCATCTTGCCGGTCCCTTTGTCTCCTGTTAATTTTCATGGTAACTGGTGGATATTGTTAGCCTGTGCCTCCTGGTGCTTCTACTGTGCATTGTACACAAATTGGCACCTGGGAGCCATTGTATAATTGCTTGTTAACATGTTACACTATAATTTTAGATACTGGGGCAAGTTTGAGCAAAAAAAGTAAAAAAATAAAATGTCATAATTGACCAAAAGGAGTAAAAAAATTTTAAATGAAATTGGTATGTTTGAGATAACACTATTTATGGGTTCATGGACCCATATAAATCCTTACTGTTTATTTTAATAGGTTTTGATTAATAGCATTATTCAATCATATTTAACTGCTGATAATACACAGACATTTCATGCAAATTATATTTTTTCATGAAACCAGGGTATAACAAAATTGGTATATTTAGAATTATTAGGTAAAATAATTCCAGTGCTGCCTCTACCTATCCAAACAGTGTGAATCTAGGCAAAAGTGATAACGCCATGAGACTTGCACTAGTTAAAGGTGTCATTGACTACTGATGATGTCATTATACCAGAGGATCATGGGAAAACTATTTTCATTTGTAGGAAGTGTCCTGCCTGTGTCTTTTAATAATGCAGTTTTTTGTTTAAGTTTGTAGGTTTTTTTCATAGTACACATATAAAAATAATGATGATTATAAAAATAAAATCTGCTGAATTAAAAGAAGTACTGTTATTTAGACTTGAAAATGGCAGAAATATTTGGTTTGACCAAATCGATACATCTGAAAAAAATCTTTTAGTTGGGATGGTTCAAAATTAGTTCATATATGGCATTTCAATGTGGACGAATTCAGGAAAAATCATTTAGACAGATTAAAAGGGTATGAACATTTATTAAAAAATGTATTATTATTTATTTATTAAAAATTCTTAAGAAAACGCAGTCTTATTACCCATAGGGTCTCGATGCGCATACCAACATGGGCCAATCAGTGTACTGCAAGACATGTCTATGAGATACAATTAGCCCATTTTCACACCATTTTGGTCACAGATCAAATGAGAAGTAAGCCAAAGCACTAATCATCTGCCATTAATAATAGTTTTTTTCCATCAATCATCTCTTGTTTCTTGTTGCCACTGTTGAAACTCGATTTGATAAATCACAAATCAAATTAAACAGCACATCTATTATTTGATAAGGTGATTTAGACAACCAAAATTTGCACAAATCTCAATTAGTTTGACACGGAATGCACAAGTCTGTTATTTTACACATGACTTTAACTCTGTAGCAGATAGGACCACAAAGAACTGCAGAAACCATATCAAACAGAATCTCTCTCAAGGTTCCAGAAGGCTCAAAACAGCAGAAAACTATACCTGCTATGTACGTGACTCTCAATATGGCGGCAGATAATCTGCTGTTAGTCAGAAGTCACTCTTCACATCCATAAAATCCATACGTAGTTTATCACATTACAATAGGCTTTATGATCATTGTCAGCCTTCCTAATCATGCCATTTGGACAAACGACTGATAACTCATAGGCATTGAAATGCTTGAAAGCTATTGATGTCAGAACAAGATCTATGGTCTAATTCACAGTGAGCTAATCACAGTGCCTTTTTGAATCTCTTGACATGTGAAGATGTGAAATTTGCCTCAACTGTTTGAATAAGTGGGGACGCACTGCATGGAATTAACACTACTCACAGCTTGTTTAACAAAGCTGTAGGCAAGGTTTTAACAGATCTCTATTCATCCTGTGACTTCAGTTCTATGCTTAGTAACTCTTTTCAGGCTAGATATATGCAAATAAATAAAAGACCCCCGTCATTATCTTTTCATAGATCTCTATTACATCAACGGTTATACCAAGGCATTTTATGGGCCTCACAAATATTTGTATTTGCATTGCATTCACAGCAGGCTTTAGCTGTGTAACACTGATGTCAAGATGACGTCTGTAGTTTGATATAAATCGATACCTCCCAACATTTGAAATGAAGAAAGAGCAACATTTTAATTTTATGGATGTGAGTGGGGGTGAGGCCAGAGGTGTTGCTGACCTGAGAAATTTTAGTTGACTTACTGATAACAGTTTATGGGACTAAAATGTAAATTAGAACAAGACCAATGTATCTCATGTAAAGACACATTTATTGTGGTTTAAACACACATTACTGTGAGTATTATTTCTCTGGAGCTCTATTATACACTCAGACACACCCACAATATGGAGCTCCTACAAAAGAGGACAATTACGATGAAAAATAGGGACATAGGAATTTGGACCCTAATTAGGGACATTCTAAATAGGGGCAGTCAGGAAGTATATAAATGTGTCAGGCAGAAAACAGTAATGTCTACGATGGTGTCTATAAAGCAGTATAACTTCTGAAATATAATATTTATTGAGGATGGTGCATCAGGCAAGCAATCACAGCAACAGTTATAGCCAATGAAATTCAGTTTTAAACATTCCAACATCGGTGTCACTTGAAGTTGGATGCTGGAGTGTGGGATAACAGTGTACCAGTAATACCAATTAAATCATTGGCACTGCCCAAAGGGGCAGACCATGCAGGGAGCTCTATTACACTGCTCTCTGCACAGGGCTGCTGCTCACACTACACTTTTTGAGGACAGCAGGGAAATTCATTGATATTGCAAGTCAGGACTTTAAGATAGGGACTGTCCCACCAAAATCAGACTGTTGGGAAGCCTGCAGTTTCACACATATGAAACAACAATACGGGTGAAAACATGGAAAAGGAGCAAGAAAAAAAGCGAGTTGAAAGACAGAAAAAAAAGAGAGAAAGAGAAGGCAGGAATCCCTCTGTTACAGAGGAATGCACATAGTAACTAGAGGGTCCACACTCAGCATCCATGGCTGAGAGGAGCGATAAACTCTAACATTATGACTGGTAAAAGAGGGAAAATGTTGTTTCGAGGGGGCAGTCTGTAGGCATAGTTGGGGCATTACTGACTATGTAACTTTATGACTTTTTAGTAGCTATTTAATCAATTGCGTTAGTCAATGATCACAATAAATTAACCTTTTTTGCAATGAATATATTAACACATTTACTATAATTTACATACAAATTAAATTTTTTTGTTGCAGTGAAGCCCACATTTTGGAGCTCTTAGAGATACATTTAAGGAGTCAGAAGAACCATTTAAATGAAAAAAAGCTCACAAACAAATGCAAAAATCATATTATGCAACAGTTGTTGATGCTGCCATTCTCTACATAGCAGAGAAAAGAGCCAGCCATTAAACCACGCAGTATCCATATTATTCACTGTACCCACCAGTCACCCACCAACATCCCACATCAATGTTTGGACACTACTAAGCGTCACTCACAAATATAACATCTACCAAATACAAATATCATACACAGTACCCATCCATCACCCATATTGCCCAACTTTCAAATGCCAACCAATTACCATTAACGCAAAATGAAAATTCATGACTCTAGTACTCTACAAGCAATGCCACCATCCAACATGGTTCTCCATTCTGAAATACACTAAATACACCATGTTTATGTACATTACGTCCACAGTCTGTAACATCTACCCCTTCTTTAAAATACACTCCTTCTGAGAGTGTCCTTGCCACAAAGTAAATTCTTACTTATTGTGTAAGCTACAATCCCAGGCTGTTGGTGGTAGGAAGAGAGAGGACGGAAGTTAAGCTGCTTTCTAAGTCTGGCCATCAAGGTGCAGTCTGACCATGCATGGAATGTGTAGGAGACATTGTGTCTCTTCGTATTTGAAACATTTCACCCCATGATAAAGAGATACCATAAAGCCGCTCTCCTATTATTGTACAACCCTCTTAAAGCCATGAGTTTAGCTATTGAGGCAATACTGTTTTGAGTGTGTTTTATTCAGGCGAGAGTAAAATTTCTTAGCATGAATTGTTAATGCATCTCTTACCTACTTCTGTACCCAAATCCTACAGTTTGCCACCACCCTAACATTTTGAAGGACCAGCTGGAGACAGACCAGTAGTGACACACATTTCGTCAAGCAGTTTTTTTTAAATGTGTTTAGCTTGCTGCTGACTGCTTGTGCAAGTGGAAATTATCCTGATGTCTACTTCTTTCTATCTTTTGCCATTGGTTAAACTATTACAAAACCAATGGAGAGCCTTGTCTTTCCTCTTTTTCATAACATGACCCTACAGTGATATAAAATAGTACTACTAAAGATTTTCATGCTGCAAGCCTTATCTAAAAGGCAACAAAATGCTAACTACTAACTTTAATACATTGTACCTGCTAACATAAACCTTGGACAGACATTACTTTCATCACAAGCCTACATGTCTTCAAATTGACGGCTATGATTTTTTTTTTTGTCAATCTCTTTTTATTGAAATTTTTGTTTTTATGATAGTGCAAGGAGGGTTACAGAAATAAAGGGTATAAAAATGATGTCACATAAGATCATACACATGTTTGTACAATTTGTAAGAGGTTGATATGCAGCACATTTAGGTCAACCTAACATTGATATGTTAACAGGATGGGGTGAATTGCTTTGGGAGTGCAGCCTGGTAAGACATGAGGAATTAAGGGCTACTACTGTCAGGGTACCTGTGGTCTCTACCTCCGAAAGAGGTAGAGACTTAGCTGTTCCTCCATGCAGAAGGTCTGATGGCTCCCTTCCCCGCGGTCTATCCGGTCATGCTAGGCCGGCCGCGAGGGAGTGACTGCCTTTTACAGCATCTAGGCAGGAAGTAGTCATCAGGACACTCCCCCGGAACGACCTGTCAGTCAATTGCTGCAGGACCAATCAGGACGCCTCGGAGGCGTGGTTACTGCTCTGAACAGGGTATTTAACAGAGCTTCTTTCATTAGCTCATTGCCCTGTCGTGGTTCTAGCTTGTTCTAGTCACTCAGTGCTTGTGTATTCTATTATCCCTTTTGGTTTTGACCCGGCTTGTTTACCTTACTCTGCTTATCTCTGTTACCCTTGATTCGGCTTGTCTCTCGCTTACCTGTCTTCTGTTACCCTCGACCTCGGCTTGTCTTTGACCATTCTATACTGTACTACTTACGTTAGTCCGGCCATTCTAAGGTCCGGTATACGTATCTGGCTACTGTTTGTACTCTGCGTGTTGGATCCCTGTCCCGATCCTGACATTACGACAGGGCCAATGGATCCTGCAAGTACAAACAGTCAGCTGGCTGCTCCTGATCCTAGGTTTGAAGCCATGGATCACAGAATGGATCAGATGGCGCTTGCGCTACAGGCTCTATTAGCTTGTGCCAATAACCCACCAGAGGAGATACGTAATACCCCTGTTTCTCCTGTCGGTTCAGGTCTAGAGGTAGCCACAGTGGGTGCTTCTTCTCACATTACCCCCCCAGTACGCTATGGTGGGGCTCCTGAGAAGTGTCGTGGTTTTTTAAACCAAATTAGTATCCACTTTGAATTGCAACCTCGCTCTTATCCTACAGATAGGGCAAAAGTAGGATTTATTATCACCCTACTCATTGAGAAAGCTCTGAGATGGGCCAACCCACTATGGGAGAACGATAATCCATTAGTTTATAACTATAACGCATTTGTAGCTGCTTTTAGAAGAACATTTGACCCTCCAGGTAGAAAGGTTAATGCAGCCAGATTACTGTTGCGCCTGAGACAGGAGAACCAAACACTGGTGGATTATGCACTAGAGTTCAGGTCTCTGGCGGCAGAAATCAAGTGGAATGAGCAGGCGTATATGGATGTATTTTTGAATGGCCTATCTGATGTAATCCTTGATGAGGTTGCTACCAGAGAACTCCCTGAGAATTTAGAGGATTTAATTTCGTTCATCTCTCGTATAGATGAACGTCTAAGAGAGAGACAGAACACTCGAGAGAGGAACCAGAGACCTTCTTTTAGGTTAGCTCCCGCTGTTCCAAGTCCTGACTCCACGATATCTTTGCTTACTGAACCTATGCAGATAGGGTATACCCGCCTCTCTGAGGAGGAAAGACAGCACAGGAGAAGAGAGGGTTTGTGTATGTATTGTGGAGCCAAGGGTCATTTACTCTCGAACTGTTCTAACCGCCCGGGAAACGCTCGCACCTAAGTCTCTCTAGAGGACAGGCCTTGGGTGTTTCTATTTTGTCCTCTACTCCTGATTATAAAGATCACAGGCTTCTGCTACCAGTTTCCTTAACTTGGGGGAAGGAAGTAGTAAGGGCTATGGCATTGATAGATTCCGGTGCTGCTGAGAATTTTATCGACCAAGCCTTTGCTAGTAAGAACAATTTCCCATCAGGGCCGGACTGGGCATTAAAAGCAGCCCTGGAAAAAAATGTTTTACCAGCCCCATAATGCGTCGCGCCAGCATAGTGTGCAGATACAGAGTTGGAAAAGAGAACTTAAAATTAAAAATTATTACTCCAACGTAAAAAAAAAGCACTCATATGGTTCAAAATAAACAAAAGTGCTGATTTATTTTAAGCAGATGTGCCTTTGCATGTAATCAATGTTTCAGTCCATCTACCATGACATATTAAGGAAAGCTTGGTAATGGGACTGAAATGGTGAATGTATGTTGGGCACAACTGTAAAAAATTGACGTTATCTTGTTTACTTTGAAGTCCTTTGGGTGCGCTCTTCACTTTTAAATATGTTATTGTGCTGGAGTGTGCACCTACCTAGCAACAAGACTGGGCCAATATCTGCTCATTACATATGGTACATATTAATGACATTTCTCTGTGTATTATGCATATATAAATGTACATTAATATATGTGTAAATATAATAGACATAATTATCTATATATCTAATACACACATTAATATACATGTCATATACCAGTGGAGGATCCAGAGCCTGATCTCGGGAGGGGCACTTGTAGATTATTTAAAGAAAAAATCCATGCACAATAACCACTACTGCTCTGTGTAGTGGTTATGGTGCAAGGAGTGCCGGTGTTCTATCAGTCTGCTATACCTCGTCAGATTTCTATACCCTCGTCACTTCCGGGGAGGGGAAGCAGCTGGATCCTGTGCTGCACATGAGTGCTAGCACTCCTGCTACTCCTCCACAGCCAGGTCCTGGAAGGTAAGTAAAACTAGTGTTACACTTTCATTATAGTTAGTGCATTCACTAAGCTTAGGCACACGGGACATTTAGGGTTAAGTGAGGGTTCAAATTAGGGTTAGGTAAGTGCTTCTAACCTCTCTCACTCTCTATTCTTACCCTAACCCTTGGGGTAAGGGTTAAAATAGAGTGTGAGAAAACCCTATTTAGTGATATTCCCCTATTGTGAAATATCACTAAATGTGAACAAGTCCCTAATCCTAACTCTAATTTGAACCCTAACATTAACCCTAAATGTCCCATGTCCTAAGCTTAGTGAATGCACTAACTATAATGAAAGTGTAAAACTAGTTTTACTTACCTTCCAGGACCTGGCTGTGGAGGAGTAGCAGGAGTGCTAGCACGCATGTGCAGCACAGGATCCAGCTGCTTCCCCTCCCCGGAAGTGACGAGGGTATAGAAATCTGACAGGTATAGCAGAATGATAGAACACCGGGACCCCCTCACAGAGTAAGTAGTCAAACCGTTTAAGAACAGTTCGACAACTTACCTGGGTTTTGCTGTAGTAGGGTATAGGAGCAGTGGTACAATGTGTGAGGGGTGCAGTGTGTGTGAAAGGTTCAGTGTATGTGTGTGAATGCGTAGCGTGTGTGGGGAAATGTGTGTATGGAGGCACTGTGTGTGTGTATGAGGCAATGTGTGAATGTGTATGGTGTGTGTGTGGGGGCAGTGTGTGTATGGGGGGCAGTGTGTGAATGTGTATGGTGTGTGTGTGTGTGTGTGGGGGCAGTGTGTATATGGGGGGCAGTGTGTGAATGTGTATGGTGTGTGTGTGGGGGCAGTGTGTCTATGGGGCTAGAGTTCACTCTCAACACTGCGACCACCAGGAACTCGTGGTGAGAGTGAACTCTAGCCCATAGCTCCATAGCTCGTGAGAGCCGGAGCAGTGCCGTGGTAACCGCGGCAACGCTTTGTGCTCGTGCGAGGACGCAGAGGAGCTGCAGGCTGACCTCTCGGGTCCTTTCTCCCTCCCCTGCCGGCTCCACCCTTTCCCTTTGTCTCTCTCTCCCCCACATCTCTCTTCCTCTCTGTCTCTCTCTCCCCCTGTCTCTTTTTCCTCCCTCCACCATCTCTCTATCCCCCCTCTGTCTCTTTCCCCCATCCTTTCACTGTGCCCCTCTGTTTTATTTGCCCCCTCCCCTTGTGTCTCTTTATTCCCCTCCTCCCCTTGTGTCTCTTTATTTCCCCCTCCCCTTGTGTCTCTTTATTTCCCCCTCCCCTTGTGTCTCTTTATTTCCCCCCTCCCCTTGTGTTTATTTATTTCCCCCCTCCCCTTGTGTCTCTTTATTTCCCCCCTCCCCTTGTGTCTCTTTATTTCCCCCCTCCCCTTGTGTCTCTTTTTTTCCCCCCTCCCCTTGTGTCTCTTTATCCCCCCCTTGTGTCTCTTTATCCCCTCCCCTTGTGTCTCTTTATCCCCTCCCCTTGTCTCTTTATCCCCTCCCCTTGTGTCTCTTTATCCCCTCCCCTTGTGTCTCTTTATCCCCTCCCCTTGTGTCTCTTTATCCCCTCCCCTTGTGTCTCTTTATTTCCCCCCCTTGTGTCTCTTTATTCCCCCCCCTTGTGTCTCTTTATTCCCCCCCCCTGTGTCTCTTTATTCCCGCCCCCCCCCTTGTGTCTATTTATTTCCGCCCCCCCCCCTTTTGTCTCTTTATTCCCCCCCTTGTGTCTCTTTATTCCCCCCCCTTGTGTCTCTTTATTCCCCCCCCCTTGTGTCTCTTTATTCCCGCCCCCCCCCTTGTGTCTATTTATTCCCGCCCCCCCCTTGTGTCTCTTTATTTCCCCCCTCCCCTCCTTTCCCTTCCACTCCCCTCCCCTCCCATTTACCTGATTGAGTGGGGCTGGGGTTGGGGCCGGCCGCATTCCGCGCTGGAGCCGCCGGACCGGGTGGCAGCCTCGCCGGTCCGGCGGCACTGCTTTCACTAATGCTGACTCGCTAGGGGCTGATGGAGGAGGGAGGAGCATGTCTCTGTACCATGCTCCCTCGCGGTTCCTGTGCTGGGAATTGTGGGAACCGCGAGGGAGCATGGTACAGAGACATGCTCCTCCCTCCTCCATCAGCCCCTAGCGAGTCAGCATTAGTGAAAGCAGTGCCGCCGGACCGGCGAGGCTGCCACCCGGTCCGGCGGCTCCAGCGCGGCCGCCGACCGGCCCCTTCAGAGTGTGTGCCACCGGACCGGCCACCCGGTGGCACATACTTGTTCAGAGCAGCCCCCAGGTGCCGCGGCCCACCGGGAAATTTCCCGGTATCCCGGTGGGCCAGTCCGGCCCTGTTTCCCATCCCAGCTAAGGGAGACACCTTTGGCCGTTGAGGCCATAGATGGTAAACCACTACTAGACCCTGTTATCTTTCGTGAAACCATACCCATTAGTTTAAATGTTGGTATCCTACACGTGGAGAATTTATCTCTTCTGCTCATTTCGTCTCCTTCCGTTCCCATAGTTCTGGGGTACCCATGGTTGAAAAAACATAACCCTATTATCGATTGGGAGTTAGGAGAGATACTCTCGTGGGGCCAGGGCTGCCAGGATCGGTGTTTGTGCAAGGTTTCTCCATTAGCTAATATTAACATACCGGAGAATCCTACTCAGTCCACAGAAAGACAAATACCAGACCTTTACCTAGACTTAAGGGCAGTGTTTGACAAGAAGAATGCCGATTCTTTGCCTCCACACAGGTCATTTGACTGTAAGATTAAGCTTCTACCCGGCACTATGCCTCCGAGGGGCCATGTATATCCTTTGTCTGTTCAGGAAAACTCGGTTCTAGAGGAGTATATTCGGGAGAATTTAGAAAAGGGATTCATCAGGAGGTCTTCTTCTCCGGCCGGGGCTGGGTTCTTTTTCATTAAGAAGAAGGATGGCACGCTGAGACCTTGTATCGATTACCGAGGCTTGAATAAAATAACTGTCAGAAATGCCTATCCTATCCCACTGATTACCGAGTTATTTGATCGTCTTAAGGGCTCCAAAATCTTCACCAAGTTAGATCTCAGAGGGGCTTACAATTTGGTGAGAATCCAGCAAGGTCACGAGTGGATGACGGCATTCAATACCCGGTATGGTCATTACGAATACACTGTTATGCCATTTGGACTATGCAATGCTCCTGCAGTATTTCAAGATTTGATTAATGAGGTACTTAGGGAGTTTCAGCATGATTGTGTTATCGTTTACCTGGACGACATACTAATACACTCTAAGGAGATTGAGACTCACCATAGACAGGTCAGAAAGGTATTACACAAGCTGCTGCAACATGGTCTATATTGCAAATTGGAGAAGTGCAGTTTTGATCAGTCTCAGGTAGACTTTCTTGGATACGTGATTTCTGGGGAAGGTTTTAAAATGGATCCTGTAAAACTCCAATCTATTTTAGACTGGCCCTTGCCCAAAGGACTCAAGGCTATCCAAAGGTTTATTGGTTTTTCCAACTACTATAGGCGCTTCATTAAAGGATACTCCTCTATCATTGCGCCTATTACCAATATGACCAAACAAGGGGCTGATACTAAGTTCTGGTCTAAGGAGGCTCTGGGTGCTTTCAAGACTCTCAAGGAACTTTTTGCCTCGGCTCCCATTCTAGTCCATCCTGATACGACTCTGCCTTTCTTGCTCGAGGTCGATGCCTCTGAGACAGCAGTTGGGGCTGTTCTGTCTCAAAGGTTAGGGGTGGATAAACCGTTACACCCTTGTGGTTTCTTCTCTAAGAAATTTTCTGGGCCTGAGAGCAGATATGACATCGGGGAAAGGGAACTGTTAGCAGTCATTAAAGCCTTAAAGGAGTGGAGACATTTGTTGGAGGGGACCCTACACCCTATTACGATTTTGACGGACCACAAAAACTTGTCCTATATTGGGGAGGCTAAGCGCTTATCCTCTAGACAAGCTCGTTGGTCCTTATTCCTGACTCACTTCAATTATGTACTGACTTACAGACCTGGTTCTAAAAACTCTAAAGCCGATGCATTATCTCGCCAATATGAACCTTCTACTGTACCTGAACCAGTTCTTTCTTCTATAGTTCCGAAATGCAATATCATTGCTAATACGAATCTCAGGATTCATTCTCCATTATTGGCAGAGATCATTAAGTTGCAACATCTAGCACCTAAACAGACTCCTGCGGGCCGTCATTTCGTTCCTCCTGCTCTTCAACTGGAACTTTTACAGTGTTTACATAATAGCAAGATGGCGGGACATCCTGGTATTCGCAAGACTTACACGTTGATCTCTAAGGACTTCTGGTGGCCTGCTTTACGGAGGGATATTGAGGAGTTCATCGCTGCATGTGAAGTTTGTACTAAAACCAAACAACCCCATACGCTTCCATGTGGATTCCTGCAACCCTTGGAGGTTCCAGAAAGACCATGGTCCTGTTTGGCCATGGACTTTATTGTCGATCTACCTATCTCTAAAAGACAGACTGTTATCCTCACCGTGGTTGACAGGTTTACTAAGATGGCACACTTCATTCCCCTGCCTAAACTCCCGTCTTCTCCCGAATTGGCAGAGATATTCGCTAAGGAGATTTTTCGCCTACATGGGATACCCTCTCAAATTGTATCGGACAGAGGATCCCAATTTGTTTCCCGCTTTTGGAGGTCCTTCTGCTCTCAACTTGGTATTAAATTAAACTTTTCTTCTGCCTATCATCCTCAGTCTAACGGAGCTGCTGAACGTACCAACCAGAAAATTGAACAATATTTACGATGCTTTGTTTCTGAACACCAGGATGATTGGGTCGGTTTGATTCCTTGGGCGGAGTTTGCACACAACAATCTCGTTTGCGATTCTACTCATTCAAGCCCCTTCTTCATGAATTATGGTTTTCATCCGTCTATTCTTCCTTCGGATTCTCCTTCCCAGGGGGTACCGTCGGTTGATGTTCATGTTGCCAATTTGAGGAAGTTGTGGGATCAAACTCGACAAATCCTTGTGCACAACTCTATGTTGGTCAAGAAACACGCTGATAAACGTAGAAGGGCGGCTCCGGTCTTTGTTCCTGGTGATAGGGTATGGCTGAGCACGAGGAACATCCGTTTAAAAGTGCCCTCCATGAAGTTCGCTCCTCGTTATATTGGACCCTACAGGGTGCTGACCCGTATCAATCCAGTTGCGTATCGTTTAGCTCTTCCTAATACCTTACGCATCCCGAACTCGTTTCACGTTTCATTGCTGAAACCACTCATATGTAACAGATTTTCCTCCACAATAGCCCCTCCTCGCTCCGTTCAGGTGGAGGGTCAGGAGGAGTATGAGGTTAACTCTATTATTGATTCTCGAATCTCCCGGGGGAGAGTACAATATCTAGTTGATTGGAAGGGATATGGTCCTGAGGAGAGGAGTTGGGTACCTCAGGAGGATGTTCATGCTCCCCGTCTCCGCAGGGCGTATCACTCTCGCTTCCCATCTCGTCCCGGTTCATTCCGCCCGGTGGGCGTATCTGAGAGGGGGGGTACTGTCAGGGTACCTGTGGTCTCTACCTCCGAAAGAGGTAGAGACTTAGCTGTTCCTCCATGCAGAAGGTCTGATGGCTCCCTTCCCCGCGGTCTATCCGGTCATGC
Organism: Pelobates fuscus; assembly: GCF_036172605.1. Classification (NCBI taxonomy): domain Eukaryota; kingdom Metazoa; phylum Chordata; class Amphibia; order Anura; family Pelobatidae; genus Pelobates; species Pelobates fuscus. The sequence goes on from NC_086317.1 coordinate 398,664,583, forward strand.
TAGGCCGGCCGCGAGGGAGTGACTGCCTTTTACAGCATCTAGGCAGGAAGTAGTCATCAGGACACTCCCCCGGAACGACCTGTCAGTCAATTGCTGCAGGACCAATCAGGACGCCTCGGAGGCGTGGTTACTGCTCTGAACAGGGTATTTAACAGAGCTTCTTTCATTAGCTCATTGCCCTGTCGTGGTTCTAGCTTGTTCTAGTCACTCAGTGCTTGTGTATTCTATTATCCCTTTTGGTTTTGACCCGGCTTGTTTACCTTACTCTGCTTATCTCTGTTACCCTTGATTCGGCTTGTCTCTCGCTTACCTGTCTTCTGTTACCCTCGACCTCGGCTTGTCTTTGACCATTCTATACTGTACTACTTACGTTAGTCCGGCCATTCTAAGGTCCGGTATACGTATCTGGCTACTGTTTGTACTCTGCGTGTTGGATCCCTGTCCCGATCCTGACAACTACCCTCTTGGGGTAAGATATTATGGTCATTCTTCAATTCGTGCCACTAACCAAGGAGGTAACGGGTGGGGGGGGGGGGGGGGGCAAGAGGGCTGTCTTTGGTGCAGAAAACCCACACCCTGCCATAGGACAACTAAGATTTAATAAGCTGTATTATTATTGTAGCTTTTTCTTGACTATCCTATTGTGAGATTTGCTGTTGGACAAAATACAAGTTTCCCTTTTTAGGAGGGATGTTCCCTATTGTAGGTCCCTCTGTCCCTCTTTTCTGTCCTAATGTCCCTCTTTTTTAGGAGCTCCATATTGCTGATGTGCTCCATATTGCTGGTGTGCTGAATGTACAACAACAATACTCATAGTTTTGTGTTAATAAGATACATTGTTCTTATTATAAATTACCTTTCAGTTTTATAAATTGTTATTAGTAAGTCACATAAAATTTCTCAGAACAGCCCTGCCCTTGGCCACACAACCCACTCACACTTTTAAAATTTAAATGTCCCTCTTAGACCATGTGACATGCTGGACGATATGCAACAGGTAAAGTAGATGTCATTGTTAGATTCTAAATTTGCATTCCAGCTGTATTGCACCTTTCAAATCCTAACCTCATTTGTTATAGAGATTATTTTCCCCCTTCTAGTTTTAGATACATTACTAACTCTTATTTATGTAGTTACAATAATTTGTGATTCACTTCATATGGTACTAAAATGGAATTATAATCTCAGTTTTACAGAGAAAAATGAAAAATGAAAAATGAATGCTTAAAATACAGAGAGCCATTGTCTCAAGGCTGTACAATATTATTTATTGCCAATTTATGGATGCTTGCTGCAATCAGTGTGTTCCCGTGGTTTTATATGTGTATGTTGTGTACATAAAGATACAGTAATGGAAGCCAACTGGTATTGATATTAAGCATGTCTAGACTTTCAATTGTAATGTAATGAAATATGATCTATGTGTATCTGCCATTGAAATGACATCAAATTTCTTAAAGGGACAGTTTTCAAGTTGAGAATAAAAACATTTTTTATAAAATATGTAAAATGTTTAACATAGAAACGTAGAAATTTTTCTAAATTTTTCTAAATACTTTTATTAGTCCCTGGCCTTATCTTATGCCTATCCCACGCATGCTTAAACTCCTTTGCTGTGTTAACCTCTACCACTTCAGCTGGAAGGCTATTCCATGCATCCACTACCCTCCCAGTAAAGTAATACTTCCTGATATCATTTTTAAACCTTTGCCCCTCTAATCTAAGACTATGTCCTCTTGTTGTGAGTTTCTTCGTTTAACTATAGTCTCCTCCTTTACTGTGTTTATTCCCTTTATGTATTTAAATGTTTCTATCATATCCCCCCTGTCTCATCTTTCCTCCAAGCTGTACATGTTAAGATCCTTTAACCTTTCCTGGTAAGTTTTATCCTGCAATCCATGAACCAGTTTAGTAGCCCTTCTTTGAACTCTCTCTAAGGTATCAATATCCTTCTGAAGATGCGGTCTCCAGTACTGCGTACAATACTCCAAGTGAGGTCTCACCAGTGTTCTGTATAATGGCATGAGCACTTCCCTCTACTGCTAATACATCTCCCTATACAACCAAGCATTCTGCTAGCATTTCCTGCTGCTCTATTACATTGTCTGCCTACCTTTAAGTCATCAGAAGTAATACCCCCTAAATCCCTTTCCTCAGATGTTGAGGTTAGGACTCTATCAAATATTCTGTACTCTGCCCTTGGGTGTTTACGTCCAAGATGTATTACCTTGCACTTATCCACATTAAATGTCAGCTGCCACAACTCTGACCATTTTTCTAGTTTACCTAAATCATTTGCCATTTGGCTTATCCCTCCTGGAACATCAACCCTGTTACTTATCTTAGTATCATCAGCAAAAAGACATACCTTACCATCAAGACCTTCTGCAATATCACTAATAAAAATATTATAGAGAATGGGTCCCAGTACAGATTCCCGATGTAACCCACTGGTGACAAGACCATGCTTCGAATATACTCGATTGACTACAACCCTCTGTTGAGGGTTAAGATGAATGCTTGTTAAATTCTGAATGACCATCTAATCTATGTTTAAACCATTTTCTACATCATGATGAAGTTAATTTATGCAATAATTAAAATATTCTAATATTAAGAGGAACTTGTTTGGTAAGAAAATGAAAGTTCTGATGTGAAAGTAATTATCTTCTTTAAGATGTATCACTTTATTTTTTCATGTTTTATCCATCACAATAATATCAACTCAAGAGTCTAAAATTCTCAACTTATGGCTTGTTCCCAGGCTTTTAACAGTCATTCACATAAAAAAATGGTAAATTGCTAGAAAAACTGTTGATATCGTTAGCAATTACTGGCTGTTCCATGCTACAGAACTAAATGTTAATGTCTCCTATAAAGATTAAAGGGGCACTGGAAAACATTCCTAACGCTACAACCCTGCAATGTTTTTTGTCATTTAGGTCACCCCCTGTATTAAAACTAAAAAATAAAATAATTACATTTAAAACAGATTGATCACCTTTTCTCCAGAGCCAAGTCTCCCTGTGGCCTCTTCCTCAAGTGATGCTCCATGATGACGGTCCAATCCAATGCTCCTCATAGAGGTGGGTAAGGCGGGGCAGAACTGCAGGCACTATGACAACTTCATTAAAATGAAGTTGTTTAATTGCCTACAGTATCCCTTTAACTGAAGGTGCAAAACTGAGTATTCAAAAGGCAACTTCCCACATCCTCTTCATCATGCCCCAGTCTGCTCATTACGCACTACTTCTTAATACACAACTGGCTTCCAATTTAACACTGCATGTTTTCTTTACTCACTCTCATAGATATGTTGTTCAGTTTAATATAGCTAAATAAAAATTAAAAATACAATACAGTGTATTATTTAAGCAGTTGTATTGAAAACACAAATAATAATAAGAGATACTATTTATATTCAAATACAATAATTAAATCAAAGTAATTGTAGTAGTAAGTGTTAATGAAGCTGCTTTAGTGTATAGAATATAGATCATACCTCTGAAGTCTCACTGCTGAGACTTTGGCTGTGACTCACAGAGCCTGCATGAAGAAAAAAAAACAATAGTTTTATTTTCAGATGTGAACTAACTTTAGATATTTTTTTTTATCTCCTGCTCTGTTAATTGAAATTTAATCACACACAGGAAAATCTTGCAAGGTCTAGCAGGTTATTAACAGTGCATGAGACAAGAAATTTTAAGTTAAACAGACTATGCAATAAAGGAAGTTAAACATTAGATCTAATTTCACATATCGCCCCCCTTCCCCCCTCCCATCCCTACTGCAGCTACACACAAACCTCATGTTGAAAATAGTTGGTATTTTTATCTTTCTGCTTCTCTGTCTATGCATTTGCAGTTTTTGGAAATATCCCTGAGTAAAAGGAGACACCTGTTTTTTCTCTCAATGCTTCCATTGAGCTACAAGCTAAAAATACATGTATGATTAAATACTGCCAAAGTACTCCATAAGCTAACCTGTAATATCCTGCATAGTGAGTATGTGTGATCAATGAATATGAACAATCGAAGCATGGTGAGGGCTGGTACTGTGATAATCATACTCTTGGTTATTGTATGACTAAAATAAATAATTCCAATTTACGTAGCATTTTTTCCTTAGCTACATGACGAGAACAGCCACTATAAAAGCTTACTCTCTCTCAAATCTCCATTTAGAAACCGGATATAACAAAAGCCATTTATGAATTTTCTGGATCCCGGGAGGAACATTGCTGGGCTGATAATTTGCCAGTTTTCATCTCTCATTACATTGTTTCACAGAAGAGTTTTCAAGCCTCAATAAAATGGGCACAGAATCACTAACTAATTGAATGTTCTCGTATCAATCGTTGGCAAGCGTACACACACAGGCTGAAAACGTGGCGGCTATTAAAATGTGCCAGGCGTGCTGCTGTCAAAAAGATAGCTCACAAATGTTTGCTCATACACCATGACTCTTTGAGGTACTGCAACTACAGCAGTGTTTAAAGGACCACTAGAGTGCCAGGAAAACAAACTTGTTTTCCTGGCACTAAAGGGTCTTTAGGTCCCGCCATCCTCAGGGTCCCATTATCACCGGGCTCAAGGGGTTAAACTCTTACCTTTCTCCAGCGCTGGGCTCCCTCGGCGCTGGGGAACTCTCCTCCCTCTTCCGACGTCAGCGCCGAATGCGCATGCACTGCAAGAGCAGCGCGCACATTCAATCAGTCCATAGGAAAGCATTTCTCAATGCTTTCCTATGGACGTCAGTGTCTTCTCACTGTGATTTTCAAGCGCCTCTAGCGGCTGTCAATGAGACAGCCACTAGAGGCTGGATTAACCCTAGTGTAAACATAGCAGTTTCTCTGAACATAGCAGTTCTCTGAAACGACTATGTTTACAACTGCAGGGTTAACCCTAGATGGACCTAGCACCCAGACCACTTCATTGAGCTGAAGTGGTCTGAGTGCCTATAGTGGTCATTTACTGGAGATTTTGATGAAGGAACACATCAAGCACTGTAACCACTACAGTGCGCTGCAGTGCTTCTGGTGCCAGAAGCGCCCTTGTGCCCCAACATTGTAAGTAGTCAAACTTTTTTACAACTTTTGACTTCTAACTTGGGCCTTGCTAGTTACTGCCTCCTGCCTACATTGCTAGCTGGAAGCTCTCTGTGCTGGAAATCTTGCAGAATAGGGATTACCTCAGGAGTGCTAATAAAAATAGAGGGCGGAACTGCGCCCGCAGGACCCCAAGCAAGGAGTCAAACTATTTACAATAGCGTTCCTTTAAAAAGAGCTTTAGAAAAAAATCTTCATTTAGAACTGTGCTTTTAATAGTATTTTGGTTTAATGACTGGATAGTATGCTCTTCTAAACTAACAAAATAAATATATGTACTCCTAGAATTTGTATCTGATTTTAAAGCGGTGTTGTCCAATGTAATTTTGGCAAACAGTGTAATTATCACTTGAGAAATGTGTTTAGCATTTATGTCACCTAACTTGGAATGGCATTTTTGATTTAAACATACCCTGTTTAGCAATTTTTATTCATCCTAACCCTTTTTGAATTGTAGTGCTGACAATATGCTCAGTTATCTTTAGAAAATGGAAAGCTAGTATTAACTGACAGGTGTCAGCTATTTCCTAGTTACGACAGAGCTCACTTAATGATGCTGCAAATCCTAGAGATTTAAATGTGAAATATATATATATATATATATATATATATATATATATATATATATATTTTAAATGTTAAAACAACAAAAAAATGTTTAGTTATTTTTGCATTGTTTGTCATGCTTCAATGCATTAAAATGCTGAGCATGACAGATCTTTATTAAACCCCCCCAAAATTTTGTTTTTTAATATTCCAGTACCTGAGTGATATTAGAAGTTTCAGCAATGTTAGCCAATTCTTACTATTTGAAACACTTACAGTAACCTCCTGTGTGCGATTAGTTCAATTTACAGAGCTGAGGATAAAAACTTCTAAAGCAAGTTAACATGTGATTTAAATTGAAACTTTTGTTTTAATGCAGGCTGTGTGAGTTACTGTGTGGCAAGGGCTGCATAAACAGGAACAGATATTATTTAACCCCTGAATAGCAGAGGAGTGAGCAGTGATACTGCAGGGACATGAACTGTACACTAAAACTGCTCCATTAAACTAAAGTTGTTTTTGAGCCTATAGGTTCCCTTTAACCTGTTAAATGAAGAACGTATAATTTTAACCCTTTCCTGACCTCGGACGTACCAGGTACATCCGACAAAAAATGGTCGTTAACGACCTAGGACGTACCTGGTACGTCCGATAGTAAATCCCCACTGACCTTATCGCTGGCGATCTAGACCCCCTCTGCCCTCACGTGCCATGTGATGGTGGGGTCCTCGCATTCACATGGCCGGAATAGCCGGCTTGTGCAGTGCCTGCAGGGGGCCTGCCTGAACTGTCAGGCAGTGCTCCAGGCTGCTAAAAAGTTAGAAAAAAATACAAATAAAATAAATATATTATACATATATTATATATGTATAATATATTTTAAAATAATTCAAGCATTTCATCATATATTATACATATATAATGCATATATATGATTTAATTATAAGTGTACTTTGAGATATATGTCTATATATCTCAAAGTACACTTATAATTAAATCATATACATGCATTATATATGTATAATATATGATAAAATGCTTCCATTATAATATATTATACATATATAGGAAATAAAAGTGTGTGTGTGTGTGTATATATATATATATACACACGTATTATATACACACGTATTATATGTATATGTGTGTGTGTGTGTGTGTGTGTGTATATATATGTGGTTGGAATTTAATCAATTATGGAATGTGGTAGGTGGTGTAGAGTTGGTGGAGCTGTGCCGAAACCAACGAACGAGTAGGCCTGTAATAAAAGGTAATGATAATATTAATATGTGAAGGGTGAAGGTGGGTAGGATCAACCAGCGTGAATGGCATAGGTGAGTAGGAGCCTAGGGTTTAAATAGGAAAATAACTCCTCCAACAAATTCAGGCCTTAAGGCCCTTCCTACTTGTGGTCGGAATTTAATCGATTATGGAATGTGGTAGGTTGTGTAGTGTTGGTTGTGCTGTGCCGAAACCAACAAACGAGTAGGCCTGTAAGAAAAGAGGGCAAAAGAAAAGAACACATTATTGCTTCTTATAAGGCTGAACATTTAAATGCTTTCCTTAGCTCTTGCTCTGGGCATGGGATTTAGGTATTATAAATGGATGAGTTCCATCGGCCCAGTCTTTTGATGAGGCTGCTCCGATCCTGAAGAAGTGTCCAGAAAAGGAAGAGGGGTTGTAGACTAATCTTAATAGCAGAGTTCTGATGTAAAAAATTAACTTGGATGTGGTGAGAGGTTGATCGTGGAGGAGTAGTTGTGGAGAGTTAGTAGGTGACTGTGTCGAATGCTTAGAAAAGTATCTGGTATTTTAACTGGTATTTTCCTGTAGGGAAGAGGGGGATTGTAGTAGGCTGGTTGATTTGATTCGTTTTTGAGGCTTGTAGTGAAAGGATGTAATGGTCATTGTTTTTTTATCAGGTGAGAATTTTTTAAACTTGTATTGGCATCTGACTGGCTTATGACGGTAAATTCTCTAGGTCTAAGGAAGCCGATGAATATAGCAACTTTAATGACGGAATTAGTCTGGGAATCAAAGGGGCTAACAGGTCGCTGAGTTTCTGGAATATAGGCCCATCTATGGGTAGTCTACCTGTTGTAGGGGGCGAACTGTTTTGTTGATACCTTTAAGGATATTCTTTATGGGGTAAGAGGATAGAAAAGTTGGGTGATTGGGAAAAGTGGTGAGAACGTGATGTTGTACGCCTGTGAAATATAGTTTGATGGTGTTGTGTGATAATTTGAGATGTAAGTTGCAATATAAATTAAGAAAAAAACATTTATAAAAAACAAATAAAAATGCTAACTTTGGCCAGTGTTTGTGACTGCGTTTTGAGTGGCTACTACAAAAGACTGGAATTACCCCATTTTGAATATCCTGGGTTGTCTACATTTGAAAATGGTATGCCATAAAGGGTTTATTTCACATTCCTGGGTTACCATATGGTCGCAAAAGGCAACACAGACCCAGCAAACCAATCTGGCAAACTGAATTGGGCAAGCCCTATATTGACCCTGTAACTTTCTAAAACACCATAAAACCTGAACATGGGGGGTATTGTTATACTTGGGAGACTTCGCTGAACACAGATATGAGTGTTTAAAACAGTAAAATGTATCACGACAATGAAATCACCAGTGTCCTCAATGTACAGGTTTTATGGGTTTTTTCAAACTTACAGGGGTCAAATGTACATGGGGGTATTGTTATACTTGGGAGACTTCACTCAACACAATTATGAGTGTTTAAAAGAGTAAAACTTATCATGACAATGAAATCACCAGTAAAAGTGCAGTTTTTGTGTAAAAAAAATGCAAAAAACAAATGTGTATTCTACATTTGACAAGTGTTTGTGGCTACTACAAAAGACTGGACAAATCCCATTTTAAAAACCCTGGGTTGTCTACTTTTTAAAATGATATGTCATGGTGGGGTTAATTTTCATTTCTGGGCTACCATACCGTCTCAAAGGCAACATTGCCAGACTGGCAAATAGCAATTTACAAAAACAGAAATTGGCAAATACTTTCCAAATCACCATCAAACCGGTACTTGAAGGGCACTGCTGTACTCGTGAGACAATAATCTACACAAATATGAGTGTTTTAGTGCAGTAAAATGTATTATACTTATAATATAATCGGTGAAATGGAAGTTTATGTTTCAAAAAAGAAAAAACAAAACAAATATAATTGCTAATTTTGGCCAGGGTTTGTGACTAAGTGGCTACTAAAAAAGACTGGACATGCCCCATTTTGAATACCGTGGGTTGTCTTCTTTTACAAATGGTATGCTATGATGGGGTTAATTTTCATTCCTGGGCTGCAATACGGTCTCAAAGGCAACATAATCCCAGCAAACCACTCTGGCAAAATTCAATGTGCAAATATGGTAAAGGGGAAAGCCCTTTATGGTATACCATTTTTAAATGTAGATAACCCAGGGTATTCAAAATGGGGTAATTCCAGTCTTTTGTAGTAGCCACTTGGTCACAAACGCTGGCCAAAGTTAGTATTTTTATTATTTTTTTGCATTTTTTTACACAAAAGCTGCACTTTTACTTGTGATTTCATTGTCGTGATAAGTTTTACTGTTTTAAACACTTATATTTGTGTTGAGCAAAGTCTCCTGAGTATAACAATACCCCAATGTACATTTGATCCCTGTAAGTTTGAAAGGAACTGAAAATTCATGCCTAAAGTACAATGTGAGAGAAAAATAACACAAAAAAATTACTACCCAAAAGTTCGACAAAGACTGGTGGTATAATTAGTGCATTGAAAGTGTTAAAATACTACCATTTGAAATACCCTAGGGTGTCTACTTTTAAGAAATATATGGTGTGATGGGGGTAAATTACATTGGCCGGCTTCAAAAATGGCCCAAATAGGACATTGGTGCATAATGACCAGCTGTGAATATTCAAAGTTGGAAATTGAATGCGCACCCTCCAAATAAAGGTCTTTTAGCCCCCAGAGACCACTGACACACCTATACATAGGTGGTATCACTGTACTCGGGAGATGTTGCTGAACACATATTGGAGTGTTCTTTGGTAGTAACCCTTAAAGTTCTCAGTACATATATTCTTAAATTGCTATGTGTGTCAAAAAAAATCACCAACTATTTACATTTTTTTTTTAATTTGGCATAGATTGGTGGTAAAATGGTTGCATGAAAAGAGTCAAAATACCCAAAGTTTATTACCTTAGGTTGTCTTCTTTTAAAAAATATATACATAGGGTTTTTCAGGGATTCCTGACAGATATCAGTGTTACAATGTAAAAAATGGTTTGGAAATAGCAAAGTGCTTCTTGTACTCATTGCCCTATAACTTGCAAAAGAAAGCTAAGTACATGTTAACATTGGGTATTTCTAAACTCAGGACAAAATTTGTAAACTATTTATCATGGGTGTTTTTTGGCGGTTGTAGATGCAGATTTTGGGGGTCAAAGTTAGAAAAAGTGTGTTCATCATATTTTTGTATTTTGTTTATAGTAAATTATATAATATGATATAAATAATGTTATCTTTAGAAAGACCATTTATTGGCAAGAAAAACAGTATATAATATGTGTGGGTACAATAAATGAGTAAGAGAAAAATTACAGCTAAGCACAAACACAGCAGAAATGTAAAAACAGCCCTGGTCCCACACGGTAAGAAAATTGAAATTGCGGTCTGGTCACTAATGGGTTAAACAAACAGGTGTCATTATATTTTAAATTCTTCATAAATGTAATGGTAACAGTTTCTCAGTAAGTAAATATCTTTGCCTTTTCATAATGCTTTTAAAATCAAGACTTCCAGTGTGAATTGCTTCTCGAAGCAGTGTTATGGAATATTTGCGAATATCTTAGAAACATCAGTTCAAAGTTTGTAGTGGGGTGGCTGTATGTACCTGTCTTTTATAATAAATATACATTAACTAATACAGCAAGAATAGCTTTCCATGTTTTAAGAAAGCATAACAATATTTTTGTGTGTTTTCATATAATTGTAATATTGGGTAAGGCCAAATTCGAACTTATGTAGACATTAGTTTGCTGCTCTGGTAGGGTTTGGACTAATGTTCTATTGATGCACACAGAAGGTCCATCAACGTCTAGTTCCACACCTTGTTTACCAGTGTTCTTAAACGTTGTGCTTCTGGGCATCTTGGTAAATAGTCTCAGTTAAATGTAACATTTATTCAACAGATGTAGAATGTAAAAGCCTTGTAGAGATACCTTAGTGTTAAGGAAGTGATATGATGAAGGACTCAAGATGCATACTGGGTACACTGTGCATTCCAGCTCAAAATTACAAACCCTATTGGTCATCCAGGTTATTTAATTTAAATTAAAATTTAGCCATATGTTTAGTTCTATATCACAGCCTGCTCATATTTTTATTTTCTTATTAAGTACGGATAGTGTGCTCCTATAAAGTCCAATATACATTTTCTAGGACTTCTTTTGCAATGTAAACTAATCAGCCAGAACATTAAAACCATTGACAGGTGAAGTGAAAAACAATGATCATCTCTTTACAATGGAACCTGTCAAGATATGGGATATATTACGCAGCAAGTGAACAGTCGGTTCTTGCATTTCATGAGTTGGAAACAGGAAAAATAGGCAAGCGAATAGATCTGAATGACTTTGACAAGGACCAAATAGTAGTGGCTAGATGACTGGGTCAGGGCATCTCCAAAATAGAAGGTCTTGAGGGGTGTTCCATGTATGCAGTAGTTAATGCCTACCAAAAGTGGTGTAAGGAAGGTCAACCGGTGAACCAGCATCCGGGTCATGGGCACCCAAGGCTCATTGATGCACGTGTGGAGTGAAGGCTAGCATGTCTGGTCAGTTTACACAGAAGAAGTACAGTAGCTGAAATTGCTGAAAAAAGTAATGCTGACCATGGTAAAGTCTTATTCATGGAAGCCCCTTCTTGCAACTTGTAGGACTTAAGCAATCTGCTACTAAAGTCTTGGTGCCAGATACCACAGCATACATTCAGAGGTTTTGTGGATTCCATACCTTGACACATCAGAGCTGTTTTCGCAGCTCAAGGCTGATCAATGTATGTCTTATTTAAATGCTCTATAAATCTGCTATTTTCAAGGATAAACCATTTTCATTGTAATACTTATTGCAATTTAGTTCCAATATTAGTTTGGCAGAGACGAAAATTGGATAAAGTATATTTCAATTTTATCGTAAAATTGTTTGAGTGTTTTTTCAGCAAAAAGCAATAATGACAAGACACATCAGTATAAAAAGGCAATGCTAAATAACCTATTATTGTCAGCATCGGTTAAAGAGAAGAGAAAGAAATGTGAAGAAAGAAATGCCTTCCGACTTTAGTCAGAAATAAGTCGTTTGGGGTTGAATGACCCGTTAATATAACATTTAAAAAACAGATTTGGTGTAGATGGATTGCTTGACACTGCTTTATTTCAGTGGTCACATTTGTCAAGGGACAATTGACATTGTTTAATGGACCGAGGTGTATATACAACCAATAACTGTCTGTTTTTTGTTTGTTTACCTTTTGCATAACCATTATACATTTTTTACTTTAGAAATGTTAGATATGTTTTGGAAATGTATATACACAGTGTTTGCCAGACTCGACAGTAGGTGGAGATGTTACCGAGGTACATGTTTATAATGCAGTTTATACCTGTTTAATGCGTGTCTCTGGGATTACTAATGACTTTAACATTTTTGTTGTTTATTTTACTCTGATCTAATCACGGTTTGTTTTTCTCATTTTGTGTAATGCCCTAAATTTATTTGAATGCAGCTTAAGTTCTTCCAACAAGCATAACTAACAAACGAGAGTTATGTGACCAATTTGAAGAACTATATATGGTGTCCACTCTTTCCTTTGTTTTACCCAAAGGCTTATTTAAGTACTCACTAAAGAATGATGTGGTTTTGTCTATTTGGAGCACAGCTGGCATCAGATGAATGTGTGCTCTTAAGAGTAATTATTACAGAAGCGGTCTGTAACGTCACAACATTCGCACAATTTCATATAAATGTATAAGCATGAATGAAGAGAATGAATGTGAATTTGGCTAGAGTGAGTCACAGATTCCTTTCAAGGCACAGCAAGAACTCACTGTTTTTTCAGTATGTACTATCACATTGGGGGTATGATAGCATGCCTAGAACTAAGTCATCTTATCATAAAAAAAAAAAATATATGTGGAATCGAATTAATACTAATCATGCTATTAAATTCTTTATTCATCAATAATATTTTTAAGCGGCTGTCTAAGCACCATAACCACTACTGTGCATTGTGCACATACTTAGTACATACTGATGTGTGTGTGCATGTACAATTGTGCCTCCTTTTATGCAACAAAATTAATGAAACCTTCTTGCATCAAAGCATCCTATGACTTTTGTTCATATACACACTTTTATTATTTGTAATTTTCCTTTTGAGGACGTATCAAACCTGCATGTCAGGAATTAGGTAGAATGGACAGATCTAATAGTGCAAATGGAAATAATCTCTGGTGCAAAATAAGGGACCAGCAAGTCAACATCACTCCCACCATCACTATGTCTGTTCGAAGCAGCGTTATTAGTCCTCCTGGACAGATGCTACAGTGAGATATTTGGACAGGTTTCAATAGATGGAGAAATTTACACTAGATGGAAAAATAGATGGAGTAGTTAATTGGTGGGTTCTGTCACAGTTGGAAGAAATATGGTTGGACATTTGAGTTAACTGTGGGATGAGTTTGGAGTTGTTAGTTAATTGGTTTGATTAGACATATGGATGCCTAAGTATAGTTGGTGATATAGTAGGATAACTTTTATTGAATATTATGTTTTTAAATGGGTATGAACATATGACTGTCCTAAATAACTAGTTTGTGTACTGGCTACATTAGTGGTCAGCATTAGGCATGTGCATGGGGAAAGTATTCGGCTTCGTTCGGCATTCCGAAATTCGGGACTTCGGCAATTTGGCACTTCGACACTTCGGAACTTCGGCAACTTCGGCGCTTGCGAACACTTCGGAACTTCGGCACTTCGGAACTTAGGCACTTCGGCAACTTCGGCACTTCGGAACTCTGTCATTTCAGGACTTTTCTTGCAGCCGCTTGGTAGATAACTCCCTAATTCCCACGATATTAGGGAGTTATATACCAAAAGGCTGAAAGACCTAAATTGGTCTTTCAGCCAAATTTAATAATACTAAGTAACTTTACTTAGTATTAGTAAATTTTGCCCCTACTCGCTATACCGCGAGTAGGGGCATGTCTATTAAACAGTGAGCAGAGAGTTATGAGACAAATTACACAAGGTAGGAAAATTCCAAAGAACTTTCCCACGCTGTGTAAAATGACACCAAGCACTCTGATTGGTGGATTTCAAATCAACCAATCAGAGTGTTGTGACAGGTAAATGTAGAGACTTACCTGTCAGTCTCTTCATTTACCTGTCAGAGCACTCAGATTGGATAGCTTAACTCCACCAATCAGAGTGCTCTGAGCCTAATTGCAGGACGGGGCAAGGCTTTATAAGCCTTCCCCCGCCCTGCAGAGCTCAGTCTGCGTGGAGCCCTCGCCGGGTGAAGATGGATTATTATTTTTTTTTGTGCTCTTTTTTTTTTTAATTGCATTGGTTACTATGGATTTTTATTTGGCCTTTTTTGGGGCTGAAAAAATAAGATTTTAGAAGAAAGAAATCATCAAATGGTAAGTTAATTTTTATTTTTACAGGTACTTAGTTAAAGGTCCCCCCTCATTATTTTTATTATTTTTCATTGTTTATTTTTTGGGGGAGGGGGTGACTAGGGGATTGGGGACCCCTAATCACCTGGGGGAGGGGGTTTAAATTTGTATTTAGGGCCCCCACCTGCCGCTCAGGGGTGGGGGCCAAGGGGAGGACATTAGGTTCCCCCCAATTTGTATTTAGGGCCCCCACCCACCGCTCAGGGGTGGGGGTCAGGGGGGAGGACATTAGATCCCCCACCCCTTATTCTTGTTTAGGGCCCCCACCCACCGCTCAGGGGTGGCGGCAAGTGGTCCTCCCCCCTTTTTTTACTTTAGGGTCCCCACCCGCCGCTCAGGGTTGGGGGCAGGGGGGGCAATTTTTTTTTAACAGTGAGCAGCCACAGGCTCCTCACTGTTTAATAGACGTGCCCCTACTCGCGGTATAGTGAGTAGGGGCAGAATTTACTAATACTATGTAATCTTTACTTAGTATTAGTAAATTTGGCTGAAAGACCAATTCAGGTCTTTCAGCCTTTTAGTAGATAGCTCCCTAATATCGTGGGAATTAGGGAGTTATCTACTTATTCATTCATGTCATTACATGACTGGCTAAGTAACTTACATTTGTTGTAAGTGATGCAAATGCTTACAGCTGAATCCTGGCTATGTTTGCATACTATTTATTTGAAATTGTATACAATGTAACATTCTTATTCTTTCACTGGGTAAGTATATTAGTACTTAGGCAATACTGTGCTTCGGAACTTCGGCACTTCAGCACTACTACACTTTGGAAATTCGGTAATTTCGGCACTTCGGGACTTCGGCACTTTGGGACTTCGGCACTTTGGCAATTCAGCTATTCGGACATTCGGAAGCACCCGAATGTCCGAATTACCCGAAATTCGCCCGAATTTTAATTAGAACCAAAACGAATTGCACATGTCTAGTCAGCATGGTATCAGTTGGATAATAAAATTCCCACATGAAATCGGTACAAGATGTGTAGGACCTAGTTAGCGCAATCACTGTTCATTTCAAATCAAAATAATAATAAAAAATGTATGGCAATAAAGCAATATTGTTTATTGCAAAGTGTAAACTGGACATTAGAATGTACATGAAATTGTATCCTCTTTCTTTTAAAAAGTTCATGGTTAACAAAATCTTGTTTTTCCTTCCTGTGGTTTTCTCCCACTCTCCCCCCTCCGCCAGACACATTTTGGGTACCAGATGTACATATTTTCATTCAGCTAACATATTTCGCACTTTACTTTGCTCTCTTAGCATGAGCTGTTACCAAAGAAATTGATTTTTTTTGCAGTTATAAAAGCAGTTATAACATTCATTCCTGATAACAAAGTTCACTATTAAAGGCCCCAATTTAATATTTTTTGATAAATTTAAAACAAATGTTTTTAAACAAAATTCAAATATTAAAGTATCATAATCACAATATATTAAAAAATATTAAAATATGACAGAATTAAATATTATTCAAAGTATTCAATCATTTTAAAAGTGTACGTCAAAATAGTAAATTATTTAAAAAGCTTAGCCAAAAATATGATGATAGCTCCGGGATCTGTCATAGCCCCTCTCAATTACCATGCAGTAGATTAGGTATAATTGGTCTTCAGAATTCAACGGACTAGGGATTTTCATGTGTTATATAAAAATATAAATGGCTATTCTCTAAACTCTGGATACTTGTTTGGAATATCTCATAGGAGGGAAGGGGTTATTTTTAGTGTCCTGGGAACAATAGGAAGCAGAAGAACAATTCTGAAGACACTTATGCATAAAAGCAAATACTAACCACACATATTACAGTATAAAACTAATTGAATAATTCACGAAAGAAGGTGGTGAGCACCAATAAACATTTAGGAATAGTATAGAGCATTTACAAATTAATAAAATAGGACAGAACCATGGAAATATGTGATTTCTCCAGTTCTGAAAATACAAGTCCATATGTTTCCATTTTAGGAAGATATAAAAGGTTCTAGAACTTGGTCAGATGTCCTGTGGAACAGTTCATACTATTCAGAAGCTTGTTGGAAAAAGCTCTAAATATTACAATACAAGCTATAAAAGCTATTCAGGAATGAAGAGGTCATACAAGACCACTTGATAGCTGCATTCGTTCAACAAACCTCTAACTGGAATACAATGCTCTATACATTTATTCTTCATTTCCCACCAATGACAGGTTCTGGTCAGCCGGCTTTGTCACAGTCAACATGTCTCCTCTTTATTACATTATTCAACCCGGTGTCAGTATTGTGCCTTTCGAACTTAACTTATTAGCTTTCTCAGTTAGCCTCCTGTCAGTGTTCCTTTGTCTCTATTTAGCTTAATATGACATGACAGTGACATGCTGTGCTTGGCATTGTAGCATCTCATGTCTTTATCGCCAATGATGAACACAAGCTTGTTCTCCTATTCACTGGTTACCATGGTGATCAGCCCTGCAGCGGAATTCTGCCCACTCATGAGTCAGTCATCATCCTATGACCCATGCTTGACACCCTGACCTGTAACCCTCTTGAAGTCTGTTTCATTCCTGTTTTAATAGACAGCCTGCATTTCATGATTCATGCAAGCTGTAGTAATGTGTCTCCAATATGAGTAGGCATTCTGTATTTGAACAGGATGAGGAAAACCATTTTCTTTAGCAATCAGAATTTCTTGATATGTGTAAGTTCAACCTGCACTTTAGATAATACTTTTATAATATTATGTAATACGTTTCCTGACAGGTTTCTTGCTCTTTTATATTGTATACCACACTTATTTAAAGGACAACTGTATTAAAAATGTATCTTTAAAAAAAAGTTTATTATATTTATATAATATATATTTATCCGCTCAGCCAGATAAACTATTACATTTTCTCAAAAAACAAACAAACTACCAATTACTATGAGTTCAGTGCCTCTATGTAGAATGTGGAGATTCTAAACATCAGTGCTGCTCATTGTGCAGCACTGACCCAGGAAGCACTTCTAGTGACTGCCACTAGAGGTGTTCCAAGGCAGTAATGTAAGCACAGCCTATTATCTGAAAATGCAGTGTTTACATTAAAAAATCTACAGGGACAGGCAGTAGACATCAGAACAGCATTTAGCTGTAGTTGTTCATGTGGCTATATTGGCCATTTAATTACCTATTGTTCAATATGTATCCTCAATAACAACTGTTCGCTACAAAACATCCCTTATCTAAAGCAGGTATCCATGCACAGACAATATATGGAAGTGAAATTAATTCATTTTACTTTTAATAATATCAGATTTTCATTATGGATGCTCACATGTCTCAGAGAAGGATAAAACTGGGTGAGTAAGACCCATTAAAGGAACACTGCAAGCACAGTAACCACACCAGCATGTTGTAGTGGTTATGGTGCCAGGAGGGTCTTGCTGCCCACCCTTCCCTATTGTAAATAGTCAACTTGGTAGTAGTAAATATTTTAGAATTGCTTGACTTCTGACCAGAGGTTTGCTGGGCATCGTAAGCCCCTCCACAAGTTCTGAAAAAGAGCCTAACATTCCTTCTTAAAGGGACACTATAGTCACCTGAACAACTTTAGCTTAATAAAGCAGTTTTGGTGTATAGAACATGCCCCTGCAGCCTCACTGCTCAATCCTCTGCCATTTAGGAGTTAAATCCCTTTGTTTATGAACCCTAGTCACACCTCCCTGCATGTGACTTGCACAGCCTTCCATAAACACTTCCTGTAAAGAGAGCCCTATTTAGGCTTTCTTTATTGCAAGTTCTGTTTAATTAAGATTTTCTTATCCCCTGCTATGTTAATAGCTTGCTAGACCCTGCAAGAGCCTCCTGTATGTGATTAAAGTTCAATTTAGAAATTGAGATACAATTATTTAAGGTAAATTACATCTGTTTGAAAGTGAAACCAGTTTTTTTTTCATGCAGGCTCTGTCAATCATAGCCAGGGGAGGTGTGGATAGGGCTGCATAAACAGAAACAAAGTGATTTAACTCCTAAATGGCAGTGCATTGAGCAGTGAAATTGCAGGGGAATGATCTATACACTAAAACTGCTTCATTTAGTAATTTAGGTGACTATAGTGTTCCTTTAAGGTCTTTTATTAGGAGCTAAGTACAGCTTTTTAGAGCTAACTTATTGGGTGAGAGCAGCAGCTGATTGCTCTAACCCAATTGCCTAAAGCCTGTACCACTAGGTGCCAAGACACTCCTTTAAAGCAGCAAAGTAAGAAATCTGTTTTGAAACATCACTGAGATTTTCAGAGGCATTCTATGGATCTCATGCTATAAGTTAACAAAATGTCATTATTAAAAGATTACAACATAAATTGCTATTACAGACATTCCTCACTCCTCACTCCTACGACCTGGTTGTAGAGTGAATTGTTTGGTAAGTGAGGAGTTAAAGGATTCCCTGCTCTGGTGTGCTTTACTATGTTCAGAGAAATTTCCTCGAACATAGGTGAACGCAACAGAGCAGGGAATCCGTCTAATCTATACTCGGGGAAATTTCCCCGAACATATATTTGAGGGATTTCCTGCTCTGGGGCATTCGTCGATGTTAGGTGAAATCTCCTTGAAAATAGACCAACACAGCAGAGCAGAGAATCCCTCTGATTCCCACGACGGCTCACACTTACCAACCTTGGTCGTAAGTGCGAACCGTCATAAAACAGGTCGGTCGTAAAACGAGGACCACCTGTATTCCACAATAACACATTATACTTTGTGAGGAAAACAAAACTAACTGTGTCAAATATTTCTAGAGCCTTATTTTTAGTTCATAATAGCAGGTCCTTCCTGCTCAGCCTTGAAAATTTAGCATTTTAAAATAGTTTATAATTTATTAAAATACAAACTGAATAAAGAGTCCCAAAGCAATTCTCTCTAAGATGCATTTTGCCAATAAAACAGCTTGAGAAAGCTGTTTTATTGGTGAAACACATCTTAGAGAGGATTGCTTTGGGGTTTTCTATCCAGTTTATATTTTAATTGTTTTTTATTTTGTATTTGTTTTTAATGTGGAGTTTAACATAAATAAATATTTTATTTGGCACCACTGCACTTTGAAGTTCTTTCGGTGTCCTGTATCAGCTATATCCCTCTTCCCAAAGAGGGAAGTGTATTGTCTCCCTTTATAGACGCATATTCAAGTACTCCTAGAGCCAGGTCTAGTGGCTCTATTTAAGCTGAGCAGTTCCAATATATTTTTTTTTTGTGTGGTTTTAGTCAAGATCTGCTACACTATATTTACCTCATTATATTTTTAATGCTTATTGCTCACACATCATAGAAGATGTTTGGTGTCACCTCGGAACACACCTGCGCTTGTGATTTGAGCCCATCCATTAGTGGCTCTATCTTATGTGATTGTATTTACCTTACCTTTTTCTACCACTGTTCTCAATTTCAAAACTGTATTACACTATATTTATCTTTTTTATTTTTATTGAGCTATACATTGATAAGGGGTAAGTGTTTTATTTGTCTCAGCAGCCCACTGATTTAGCTGGTATTATCACCTTGCCACATAGTTATACCTTTCTTTGCATGTTAGTAAGTGTACATATTGGGAAGTATTTACAGCACTACTTGTAAGTTCCTCTTTGTCACAGATATTATTGAGTCTCTAGCTCAGGAGGGACCACAAGTTACATAAGCTGAGTCCACACTGGTGCAGTCAATCCTAAGGGACCTAGTCTGACAAAATGCACCAGAAGAGAGGGATGTGGAGAAGCATTTCAAAGATATCAAGTGATTTTCAAATGTCAAACATGAAATGTATTTTTGGAAAATAGAAATGATAGAACAGGAGGCTTGCTTTTAGACGTGTTGATTGAATTATTACACATGTAATGATCTGTCAAGGTGAAAAGCTGGTACAATAGAAACAGTCAACCATGCATGGGCTAGAAATATTTTAGCATTTTATGTAGACAAAGACCTTTTGTCATGGTGTTCTATGTTCATCTCTGTTATATACTCATGACATAATTAATTAGTTGCTACCTGAATTATACAGAACTAAATGCAAGATAAACTAAAAGACTAGACTGGCGTTTTTTTGACATTCAAAGAAACATTTTATAATAGTTTCAGAGAGTCTCCTCAAATCATTGGAAAATGCCTCTCTGTGGTGCATGACTAGTAAACACCATTGTTATTTGATGTGAATGGCACTGGGAACATATCTTGAGATGTTCCTGTGTGCTGCCCAGCATAGACTAATGTGATTTGTGTGAGTGTAAGGTTAAGCTAACTTTTATGTGATTCTTATTCTAGAATCCTATTCTGTTGCTGGAAGTGATGGAAGTATATCAGCATCGGTGGCATCCATCCAACCACAACCTTCGACCAGCTCAGCTCCGAGTTCCCCTGGATCCAGGAGGTCAGTCAGCACGCTAAAGAAATGGCTCACAAATCCTGTCAGAAAACTTAGCAGTGGCAGTCGCTTGGATGCACGTCAAGCTAAAAAAGTTGAAAGCCGGCCAAAGCGAGGTGTACCTGGAAGAAGGAGAAGTGCCGATGATGGAGGAAGTGGAATATTTGGACTTGATGTTTTGAGGAAGATGGAGGACTTCACTCAACCAGAAGAAAAGATTTTGGTGAGGAATATTTTACTCAATTGTCTTAATTAGCTACTAATGTTAGTCTTTATGCATGCACTACATTAGTTAATTATACCTTATAAACCCTCCCAAAATAGCATATAGACGTCAATAGCCATTGCACTGTTATTCCATTATAATACAAATATCTACCCACAGACTTATACCAACTACATTAATAACAATAAGTTCAGCATGTAGCGCTTATATGACAAGAAAAAATATTATTATTCACCTTTTAGAATTTTGAAGCAATAATCCACTATCAAATCAGTTCATAACCTAAGAAAGATAATCATACATAGTGTAAAATTGTACAACGTATTTGTGGTTAATAGTGGTGTAATTAACACACTCACAAACAGAGAGCTATGAACCCAGTTCTGGTATGAATGGCTTCTGGGTCCGTACAGGCGACCCACCCCTATTCGTGTTGTAAAGCAGGAGGTCTGGAAAATATTAAAAGTACACCCAATTGCGCAGTATTGTTTAAAATGTTTAAAACATATTATATACTTGTCCCAAGTGAATACTCACAAGTCAGGAGTCAGAATATACTGACTCACTTTCACAGCGTTGTGCAGATTAGGGACTGCACTCCCTGATGAATGATGCCGGGAACCAGGATCCGTAAAAGCAAATCGATTTATTGTAATAATATAATATATAACAAAATAAATAAAATAGCTGCAATGAGCTTTAAAAGCAATCCGGGACGCGTTTCGCCACAGCAAACGTGGCATCTTCAACCGGGTATAATCGATAAGTCATCGATAAGTCATAACTCAAACTACATTAATAGCCATAATAACTCTCCATACAGTCTGCCCCTCGTATTACATATATCAACAATTATAATGTTTGTACTCTCCAAAAAGAAAGACAGATCTACTTTACTACTGTTGGTGTTACACTGCTGCGGTAGAGATACAAAGGAATATATAGGGCCTGGTGAATAGGGTAAAGACAATGGGATTAAACAGGGTAAAATATGATTGATTTAATTTACCAGTAAATCAAGATAGTAGCAGATATATTACAATATAGCAGGTTTCCTTTTACCATTCAAACCAACAGAACCAGAAAACGTTGGGGCCTGAAAGTGATTCTAACACATATAAGATAAAATAGTTCTAAAATTAGCTGGTGAGCAGGAGAATAATCAGTACCATTAAACTAATTTTAGAATGCATCACTCAGAATTGCACTTTGTAGAGTGTGAGCTACAGGGAAGAGCCTTTGAAACTAATGCATCATTATCTCTGTCTTTCAAATTAACCCTTTCACTGTTGAGAGTTTTTTTTTGTTGTTGCTATTTTCATTTTGAAGGATTGTTGTACATAAAAAAAATGTGAAATAAAGATAATATAAAAAAAAAAAAAAACAGGAACAAAATATTAGGATGACTTTAAAAGAACTGTAGAGGCTTACCCAGGGGACCAAAGATGGGCTGCAGATATTGATAACAAATATTAAACATTGAACAATGAGTCACCCGTCTCTTCGTTGGGATTTACAGATCATTTTTTTACAGTTTCATTTTGTTAAAAAAAAAAACACACAACTAAAAGAAAAGTAGAAAAAGAAAAATAAAGTAGGGGTGGGAGTTTAGGAGGAACAGGGTGACCATCAGTTAGACATATGAAGAAAACAGAAGTTCCTTCGTGACACTCATATTGCTCAGTCTACTGTGAAAATGCTCAGAGGTGTCAACCACATCTCTCCATCTTCTAGCTATGCACAAGTGCACTGCACTGTAAATCCTTACCAAGGGACATCTGATAAGGATTCCCTTTAAGAAGTGCTAAACTCAGAAAGTTATTCTAAAATGTTATATCCAGGACTTGTACCAACAAGGAACACGTTTAGAAATGGAACCATTTAACCATGTTACACCATCAGCACAGGGCCAGGTTAAGAACCCAGTGGGCCTGGTGCTGACAATTATGATGGGGCCTAATTACAGAATTGTCACAGCCCCCGGCTCGCCACGAGGTGCAGTCACACTGGACCGGTGCGACGCGCCAACAAACTGAGCTTACCTGCTAAGCGGCGAGTCGGGAGCCGCTCTGCCAGATATAGCTCTGCCCCCCAGGGTCACACACAAACGCACATTCTGCAGTCAGAGGCCAGAGGGATATTTAACCTAGGTTATTGCCCTGTCGTGGTTTTCATTCCTGGTTCCTGAATCCTGAATCCTGAGAGTGCGTTTTCTTGTCCTGTTTTTGATATTCCCAGTATTTTGACCTTGGCTATTCCTGACTATTCTGTTTCCTGGCTTCCCTGACTT
This sequence comes from Pelobates fuscus, assembly GCF_036172605.1. NCBI lineage: Eukaryota > Metazoa > Chordata > Amphibia > Anura > Pelobatidae > Pelobates > Pelobates fuscus. The sequence continues at coordinate 398,687,879 of NC_086317.1, forward strand.
GGCTTGTTAAATGGTATTGTATATTTCTGGCTCCCTTGACCATTCTCTGTTTTTAACGTATTAGTCTGGCCATTCTAAGGACCGGTTTACGTTTGATCATTTTCTGTTCTGTCTATGTAGATGTTACATAGTTCTGCATGCTGGACCACACTAGCAGTCATGACAAGAATCTTATCGACCATAGACACTAAAACAGTCATACCTCTCAAGCGTCAAGTATCTAATGAAGATGGTGTTGGAGGGAAACTCAAAGGATGCAGCTTTAAGAAAACACATACTCAATGCTAATCTTTCTCTAATTTATGCTTTAATCTTTCAAGTAAATCCATGGAGACACTTGGGGACACTGGGAGACATGGGGACATTTGGGGACACTAGGGACACATACACTGGGAGACATGGGGACACAGACACTAGAGACACTGGCTGGGAAACATAGGGACACTGGGAGACATGGGGACACTGAGACACTAGGGGGACTGGCTGGGAGACATGTGAACACAGACATTTGGGGACACTGGGAGACATTGGGACACTGAGAGACATGGGGACATAGACACTGGGAGACTAGGGGACACTGGGAGACTAGAGGACACTGAGACAGTAGTGCTTGGAGGCATGGGGACACTGTGTCCCATGTGTCTCCGTGTCCCAGTGTGTCTCCCAATGTCCCCATGTGTCTCAGTATCCCCATATCTCTCAGTGTCCCCTAGTGTTTCAGTGTCCCCATGTTTACCAGTGTCTCCCAGTGTCCCCTAGTGTCTCAGTGTCCCCTAGTGTCTCAGTGTCCCCATGTCTCCCTGCTGCCTTTCCCCCCATCATTCACTTACCTGAGCTGAAGGCTGTCTCTGCAGGTTGGGAGCTGCTGTCTGGACTCTCTGTGCTGTGTAGCTGCTCCCCCGCAGATGAGTGAGTAGAGAGAGGCAGGGAGGGATATGCTGTAACTTCCTATCCCTGCCTCTCTCCACACACAGTGGTGCTGGTGCTGGTATTACAGAGTAATCTCCGTTTATACTAAGAAAAATACCTGCATTTGTATTGCCTGTATTACTGCAATACCGGCATGGCCAGGCAGCCTCAAATACCGGCTGTGCCGGTAAAATACCAGTCAGGTGGCAAACCTACGAGTAGTGTGTGTAAAAAAAAAAAAAAACTTATTTTTTTTTTTTTAAATGGGCCTATTCCATGGGCCTGGAGCTGCAGCTCCATCATCCCCTATGTTAATCCGGCCCTGCATCAGCAGCCATATATGTGCAACTCAGTCTCTCCTACATCCTCTGAAGCACTGCAATGACCATGTAAATATCTACATATGTCTAAGCTTCACAAAGTCTTAGTACAACCACGAGACACACTTGAATCCATATTCCTTGACTCTTGTGCACGTGGTAATTTTCATATCGCATATAACTTCAGTCCCCCGGCAATATTTCCCACTGCTGATATTTTTAAATGCTTTTATTTATTTTGCAAACATAAATAAAAACAATCACAGCATTTGCAAATCAGAGCCAGAAAAAAGTAAACTTATAGAAAAATCTTTAAACAAGATTTTGGATATTAGGTTTAAAAAAAAAAAAAAAAAATCCCCCCCCCCCCCAAAAAAAATGAACACAATAAAAAAAAAAAAAAAAAAAAGGATACTTAACCCCTTAAGGACCAAACTTCTGGAATAAAAGGGAATCATGACATGTCACACATGTCATGTGTCCTTAAGGGGTTAAAGGGGTACTGCAACCAAAAATACTGGCTTATTAAAAAAAAAAAAAAAAAAAAAAAAAAAACAGTTGGAGTAATCTTTGTTGACATCTGAGAGAGAGAAAAAAAATGCAGAAGGTACCTGCGATCTCACGGTGCAGTTTGACATGATTGGCATGAGATTGCAGGAAGTTGTGTTTTATTAGTTCATTTTTTATCTTCTTTTTTGGAGCCAAGACTATGTCAGTAAATGTTACTGTAACAAAAAACAGCTTTTTTAAAAACATTTTACTTTTTTTTTTAATTTAAAATACGGTTTTTTGGCTAGAGTTACCCTTTCTAATTAGTGTAACTGCTCTTTATTCATATATGGAGTTGTGTCAGGGGATAGACCTTGACTTAAGTTGTGGATACAATGTGTGGATGCAGTACCTTAAAATTTGGATAAAATCAATGCTGCCAAACAGGGTGCCTGCTCTATTAATACTTTATCAAGTTGAAGTGGTTGTGGTTCTGGGAGTAACCCTTTGATTAGATTCTTGTCAGTGCAAAAGATCTATGCACTAGGGAAAACAACCCTGCTACAGAGAACAGTAAACAATCGCCTGGGGATCTGATGAATAAAATGATCCAATCCCACTCTATGGGAATTAAATAAAAATAGCATGAGGGGCTAAATTTGGGATCTCAGCTCAGGATCTAAAACTAGTGCTTTAAAGGAAGGACACAGTTAACATCCTTTGTATTTCAGAAAATGTTGGATTTGTTTTGAATATTCCACTGAGTAGTAATCCTGCAGTGCAATGACTCACAGCTCAGGGGAGGTTTGGTCTAAGGATATGGAAATCCCTACTGTTTCCATAATGCATAATTTATCTGCAAAGAAAAATGTCTTGTCATCTTCCAAGCAAAGTGCCTCTCCGTTCCGCTTCTTCTCTATTGCTATTATTGTAGTACTCCTCTAAAATATTTTTCTTCTTGAACATTTTTTTCAGTAGACTTTTTTTTTTTTTTACTGAAAAGTAGTTAATTCAAACATGATAGAAAATGATTTCCATTTTTTTCTGATTTTTCTGAAGCCCTTGATCAGATAAATTCCCTATTGGTTACCAGCTTCAGCCTCTTCTTTTAGACAATTTTCTATTTATTTCCAGATATTAGATCACTTTCACTAAACCAGTGAATTAAAGGAGAGATTGTTTTTCTAATGTTTAAACTACAGAAGAGTTTTCTGTTTTTTAATAGAATTCTATTTTCTAAAAGGAATTATGCACTGACTCAGTTCTCGGATGGATGGATGGATGGACCTCATTGACCATTATATATCATTAGGCAAGAAGTAATGCCTAGAATTAAACACTGCCTATCCCGCACTAACATCCATGTTTCAGAACAGTGCTTTATTATGGCAGTGATGATTGACATTGGCTGTCATCCTTCGTGTTCCCCAACCAATATAGAAAATGCACTTTGCCAATATTTGGGGTGTCGGGATTAGTAATCAACAGTTATATATCAGCAGCTATTTATTAATAAACAAAGCTGTCTCTTCCAATACAGGGCTAGAACAGGGTCTAAATGATGACATTTTATCATACTTTAAAGGAACACCATAGTGTTCAGAATACAAAGCTGTATTCCTCTGCCCCTGCACTCCTACCCCCAACTGTGTAAGGATTGACACACCATGTTTTTACTTACCTGAATCCAGGGATACGGTCCTTTGGTGCTGATTGTGCCTCTTCCAATGTCACCGCGAGATGGAATCTAATGCTCCCAGGAATTGACTGAGTCTTTTGACTAATTCCTGGCAGCCCATTGCTTTCAATTTGTGTTTAGCATTACACTCACGCTTCCTAAATATGTCTCTGGGAGTAATTCAACTGACATTTAATTATTATTATTTTTTTATATGCAAGGGAATAAAAGCAAACAGTGACTTCCATTTACTTCCTTCACTGATATTTATTATCAACATTTATATAGTGCAAACATTTTCCGTAGCTCTTTACAGTGATAAAATGGGATTATTTAACTACATGTAAATGACCCGAGGTAAAGAAGGCCTTGAATTAAAGACAGGTCATGGGACAATCTCTTTAGTGTGTGCACATTATAATAAATCAATGATAATGATTTCTGTCTTTTTTGCCTATTTTGCCTTTAAGGGGTGGGGTTCATGTACCTTGTGTCATGGACAAAACAGTACAAGTTGTAGGTTATCCTGCACAGTAACTTTCTTTTAACTTCTTCTCTCATTTACCCCTCTAGGGATGGAAAGAATTAGACGCCCCTGATACTCATCCACTGCCAGACCTGTCTATATTGAATGATTTGTTACAAGAGGTAACCACAGAATCCGACAACAAGGTGGGCACTATCTTAAATCTTTCTTTTTTTTATATTTTTTATTTTTGCAGTGCATGTTCATATAACAGTTGCATGTGAAGGTACCCCAACGGCAATCCTCCAATGCGTTATAGTCAATTGTTACATTGAGGTACTCAATGAAGCCTGCACATTTTTATAGTTATGAATAGTTGAACAAAGATATCTCAAGGTTTGTTTAGGATCGATAAGTTAGAGCACATATAGCTGAGGTTCCAGATGTCAAATAACAATGTTGCTAGTGATCTGCTTAGCACTACAGTGTGTAGACAATTTTAAGTCATATTGTGTGATGCATTAATAAGACATGGTGTGTTTAACGACTATTATGATTACATTCTAATGCTCTGAAAATATGCTGAACCGGAATAATTACGTAGTAATGTGAGCCCTGTGGCCCATGCATGGTAGTTCAGGGAGACAGACATAGTATATATGGTTAACGGGTAAACTAACTGTGCTGAGTACATTGATTCACTCACATTAAGGCTGCTAGTGATAAGCTATATTAAAAGGGAACGCAAACATAAACAGAAAGACCTATCACATTTTTTACCACTCGGCTTGTCAAGGTGTTTAGATGGGTGGTGCAGAATGACAGTCCTGCTAACCAAAGTGAGTCTCTAAGAGGGCTGCACAGTCAAGTAAGTGTTCCAGCAGAAGTGGGTAGCCGGTGTTGCAGGTACTCTAGGGTGAATCTCTCTCCCGCTGTGCCGTTCAGCCGATGCCTTGTGTGGGCAGAGTGCAGACTTGCGCCAGTTGCTTAAGCGGGAGAAGCGATAGGGATGCGTGGTTCTCTTTCTGGGTGCGGCAGTCGGCTCGATATCCACAGAGAGGGCTTCTTATGTAGTCTCCCCACCCGTCCCTGCTCCCAGCGCACTCCCGATCACCTGAGCTGTCAACTCCGCCGAGTGCTGCCGCCCGAGCTCGGGGTCCACCAGTATGTTGCCGTCTCCTGTTTGTAGTAGCGGCGGGGTAGTTCCGCTTGAGTGTTTTGTGGTACGGCGTTGGTCGGGGCCTGTGGTTTGGAGGCTTTTGCCGGATTGTTCTCCGTCTTCTTCCCGCCCATCTTCTTCCGGACTGCCGTGTAGGTACCTGTGGGGTTGTGGGTGGCAGGGCCATCTTATCGGTGCCCCCGCGGGCCTTTATTTTGGCCCAGAAGGCAGCGAATATACGTTCGAGCCTCTCCTCCAGAGGGGGCAGCGGGGATGCAGGCTGTGAGTCACACGTGACGTCCGCCATGATTCTCCCCTCCGGTCCGGCAGTGAAGCTTCGTTCCCACTGGACAGGCTTTAATTGCCGGGATATCCCTCACCGGCGGGGGGGGGGAAAGAGTGTGTCGGGGGACCTTCAGGCTGGTGGGCTCCAGCAAGCGGAAGGATCGGCCGTCTCCCCCGCACCTTGATTATGGCGTATTTTGAGTTTTTTTAGCACGAAGTGCTACCGCTTGGCATGGCAGCCAGGCTCCGTCCCCTATCTTAAATCTTTCATCTTTCTCTTTACATTATTTCACGGATGAGGCATCTCTAAAGAAAACCTTTGGCACAAATTAAAAGCTTGATGTTAGCTGTCAAACCAATCATTCATATCCACTATCTGGACAATTTATTTTTAAGAGCATACCGGTAACTCTCAGTTATCCATCAGCCCTGTTATCAGACGATAGTCAGTGATCTACTACAATAGATGCCATTTGGCTCAACAGATTATCAGTTTATGAAACATGATATCAGCAAAGAGCAAATTCTACTTGCTGATCTGAAATTTGTCCACCTGTTGAGGCTTCATCTGAGGCATAAAGTGAATATGCTGCTATTTGAAATCCAATCAATATCCCAGGAATTTAATTTATTTATAAGATATTTTACCTGGAAGGATACATTGAGATTTCTCTAGTTTTCAAGTACGTCCGGGGTCATAATTACTAAATAGCCTTCACATAAGGGAATGCACTTGGGTATTCCGTAAAAACTAAATGTGATCTGTGTGATAAATCAGATTTGGTGGAATCCAATGTATTCGGTGACACTTTGCCCTGAAACATGTATCTAACACAACAGACAATTAAAGAGATATGTTTATTCTTTATCCTACTTATTAAATAACATTTGAAGGTTTTGATTATATGCAATGCAGAGTGAATGTGTTTTTTTTTTTTATTATCAGAAAACTCATATACTAACATACTACACCTCAAAACCAAAACGTGAACTGATTAACTTTGTGAAATATCTAGTTCATAACACTCTCGGAAGAAGCTGTTATAAATGGTTTAGAAAAACCTACAAAAAACAACAACATAAAGAAATAGAAATATTTGCAAAGCTGTGGTAACACAATATCAAATAAATAAATAGAATAAAGTTACAAATTACAATATGCTGTGTTTTGGAATCTGAAATAGGAATGTCATCTATTTACTTTAGACTACTGAAAAAAAAACAATGTTTATGTTCATCATTAGAAACCACTAAACCAAAACCCAAATGCAGGTGCAGAGTTTTATACAGAATTATGTTGTGGCCTTATTCAGTCCCTGGTGTAAGAAGTGGCCATATCTGTGTATCTTCAGACCAAGCAGCATCTCTCCATGAGGGAATTCTGTAACCGAAACAAAGTGTCACAATCCAAGTCCTGAAGAAGGCAACCAGCTCTATGTGGAGTTATAATAATAGAGGTTCAGACAGCACATAACCGCTTAACCCCTTAAGGACCAAATTTCTGGAATAAAAAGGAATCATGACGTGTCACACACGTCATGTGTCCTTAAGGGGTTAATGGCCCATCTTGTTTTTCCATGAACAAGGATCTCCTTATAGGCAAGCACTTTTCGTACAGTGTTCGTACAGGAAGGAGAAACAGTTGTTTCACATTTAAAGTGGCTACGTCACATAAAACTTACCTCTTTCTTATTGTTTCCTCTTTTTTTCCCCTTTCCTAATTTGTTCTTTTATTTATTTCCAATCTATTTCTCTTTAAAACTTAAGACAAAGTCTTATTTTTTGCTACGTTTCACAATTTTCCATACCCTTCACAACTAGGACAAATGTGTGGAGCTCAAATAAGCTTCACTTCCTTTGACAAGAAAAATTTGGCAGGTGGGGTCATATCTGTTTAATGTTTAAAACTGAAGACTAGGCAGTCTCTAAGGGGATGGGGCGTGTGAAATAAATTTGGGAAAATCCTAATCCTAATGTTTTCCCCATGCCCTGACCCATGGTCAGTTATAATATAAGGGTGTCATAGAACTGTCTTACCCAGCCCCAACCATGGGTGGCAGGTGTGGGCCCTAATAATACCATTAAAGCGGGAGGACCTAGTGTCCCCCCCAGTGCCAAACATGTGTGGTGGGTGGGGGCACTAAATAATTATATAATGAAGGGGTGGGCACGTCAATCCCCTACCAACCCCCATTAAAATGTAATAACCTTATCTACAATCCCCTCACACAAATAACGAGAGGGAAATCCATTAAAAAAAAAAAACAACTCTTATACTTGCCATCAGAAGTCATCTTTCTTCTAACACTCCCGTTGTTCAGTTTGATTTGTTTTTTTGTCAATTTTTTTCATTTTGCAAACTGATTTTTATTTTCAATAGTTGCATCTGGAATTACAGATTTTAATTTAGCCTTCGTGGGGCAGAAGAATAGGAGAGTAACAAGAAAGAAGGGGGTATACTGTGCTCCCCTCATTATAAATGTAATAACCCATTAACTGGGGATAGGGGGCCATTAGGATGTCCCCCAGTTTCTTTTATTAAATAGCTCTGACCTTGGGTGGAGGCAGCAGGGTTGACAGTGATTGGTCCACCCCCCCATTATTTATTCTTAAGCCCCTCACCCAATATCCCTAGTATCCACTGTTTTCTAACAGACCTCATCCCCGTGCGATTGGGCCATAAAGATGGGGCATAAAGATTAAAAATTAGGTCTATTTTAGGCCTCAATTGCAAAATCTAAACATGAACAGAGCTGTTCGAAAGGCCACGTATGGATGGTTTCCCCCATTTGATATATGAAATTGCGTAAATAACCCTGTTATTCTACTGAAATTGCAATGATAACAACCATAGAAAAAATGACACATATGACACATAGTAAGGAAAAATTACAGATGTAGCACATAGAGCCATTTCTATTTGATTTAGTTTTTAGATGATGTATTGATATTTCTTTCTCCATTTCAGATCTATGATCTATGATCTGAACTAGAACGTTCATCTGACAGAATTTAAATGTGGTGCTTTTATGATGACAGTGCAGTAGGGGGGAAAACTGGCAACTATGTTTGTTCAGTAAAAGTGAAAAAAAAATTATACCTGGAATATTTATTGAAATACTACAGTACATAATGCTAAATACTTTTTTTAAAATTCTTTATTTTTGGTGCAAGTTTGCATGCAACGTACATACTGTTTTTGCAGTCTAGTTTGGTACATGTTTAAACATCGTATGTAGCATCATGTTTTTGTGATTTATGGCTGAGTAGCGTGCACATTTTTGAGAGTGTGGTGGACTGTCGGGTTGTATCGAGTTGGTCAATATATGGGGTGGTGAACCCCCTCTATGTGTGGTGCCGCGGAAGTTGTGTGCCAGTGAGGTTTGCGGGTTCTAGGTCGCTTGGGTGTGTGTAGGAAGGGAGGAGTTGGTTCCTTTGTGGTGTCGTTGAGCTGTGATTCCTAGTGGCGTCTCGGTTCCTCCACCAGTAAGTGGATAGTCACTATTGGTGTGAGTTCTATTGTGTGGCTCTTGTCTATGTGTGGGCCCTTGTCCCACTGTCGATATCTCTCTGGCGTGTCAGAGTTTTGGGGGAGAGAATTCCTGAGTGTGAGCGCTGTTTCTCAGCAATGTAAGGTAAAGGTGCATCAGTGTGTAAAGGCATAGGCAAAGTAAGCGGGCCATATAACGTTAACATTGCATAACTTTGTAACTGAGAAAGTCTCATATGTGCCACTGCAGCAAGAGATGTTCAGGCATGATGGCTGGTTCAGATGCTAAATACTTTTAATAGTACAATATATATTTATGCACACACATTTCATTTTTATTTTTAACTACATTGAACATAACAAAAACAACGCAATACATACATTTTCATATCTAGGGAAACATTCCTACCAACATATTAATTTATATCTGGTTGTGTTCATTCCGCAAGCTTTGCATTAATTCTCTAAAATGAGATTTCAAAGTGAATAACTCTGTAAGAGTTTCTCTTAATCTACTTGGTTTTCCTTTGTCCATTTTGTTATATTGTGATATGTGTTATTCAGTGGTTTTATTTTACAGTGGATTGTGTTTTGGATGGATATTTTTACATTGCCACAGCATCTAATTTCACAGTTACTGCTGTGCGTACCCTTAGCAATAGGCACAGACAGCGTTTCCCACTTGGATTAAGACAGCATTTCCCACTTGGATTACGCTGACATGGCAGATCTTGAGTTACAAGACTTTTTCACATAACTTTTTAAAAAGATGTTTTATCTCTCGTTCATCAGTCCAGCCTAGAACGTACTTCCCAGGATGGTCATATGTAGTAGGATTCAGACAATACACTCCAAAGACATTCCAAACACTACAGACAATCAATCTGCAGCTTTTGCGAGCTGCTTTTAGATATACCCACAATGAAAAAGGCATTAAAGGGATACATGTTTTCACAGTGGGTATATCTACTAAAAGGTGATTTATTTATTTATTTGGGTTTTTTATTTTATTTTTTGTGTGGAGTGGAGTGGCCCTTTAATACTGAGAACATATTCAAAAAGTGGTTTACCTAAAAAAAAATATATAGTTTAATACTTTTAGTACCATTTTTTGACTAGCACCACTTTTAAATAGTGCAACCAAGCAAGCTGTCTTTTTTTCATTTTTTTATGTTGTAAAAAGAAAATCACAGCTCTGGAATAACATGAACTTTGTCTCCAACTTTGTTTGCTTTTATGCTTTTTGTTTCAAGAGTCAGGATTTGTTGAATCAAGAAAATATACTACAGAAAAACATTTCATTATTTTGACTTCATTAAATAAAGACACAGAAATTACCAACTATTAGTGTAATTGACTTATATTCTGCAAAACCATATGCATACAATAATATTACGTATATATTTTACAGTACACTGATAAGAGCATTTTTCTGCTATTTGGTTCACAGATCAAGTGAGAAAAAGTTACCATGAGTATCTCTCAAGTTAGGCACAGTTTAAAGACAACATTGGTTGGCTAAGTGTATGTTGTACATGTGTGTGTATTTGTGTCAGTATGTCAGTGTCTATGTGTGTCAGTATGTCTATCAGTGTATGTTGCAGTGTGTCTCTGCATGTGTCATTATGTATTTCAGTATATGTGTGTGTCAGTATGTCTGTCACTATGTGTCTGAGTATCTGTATGTTGTCAGTATATGTACTTGTGTGTCTGTATGTTTTCAATTTGTGTATCTGTGTATTGTTGTGTTGGTGTGTTTATCTGTATGTAGTCAGTGTGTGTATCTGTGTCTGAGTATCTGCATGTGTGTCAGTGTGTTTGTATCTGTGTGTCTGCATGTGTTAGGTTGTGTATCTGTGTCTGTATGTGCGTCTGTATCTGTGTGTCTCTATCTGTATGCGTGTCAGTGAGTGTATATGTGTCTGTATATCTGCATGTGTGTCAGTGTGTATCTGCGTGTGTTTGAGAGTTTGTGTGTGTGTATCTGCATGAGTGTATGTGTATCACACTGTTTGGGTGACAGTGTATGTGTATATGTGCATACATCTCAGCATTCAAACACTAGTCACAAATACACCCCTGCATTCAAACTTTAAAACTTTAACACTACATACAAGCACACTCCTTCATTGAAACGTCAGCACTACTCACAAACACACCTCTGTGTTAAACACCAAAATTATATATAAACGCCCTTGCATTCAAAAACCAACTACTCATAAATGCATGTTTGCATTCAAATACCAACACCACATACAAACACATCCCTGCATTCACACAAATATACTCTTTTCAAAAATATGGTTACATTCAAACACACAAACACTGCTCAGTACTAAATACAACATTGCAAGCATGGGAAAATGGTAAAGCCCCAGCTGTCAAAGAATTTTTGGAGCTGCACGACAGATGAAGACTACTTTTTGGCCACCCTTGCAATATTCTTGCACCATGGCCCTCTCTACTTTAGTTCCACCATTGCATTGGAGTAGAGGACATGTTTGCATGCCAGTGAGTGGGGTGGGTCAGGGGGGGGTCGAGGGGGCCCAAGCTACTGTTTGCCCAGAGTCCAATCAATATTAAAGATGGCCCTGCCTTATTGTGATTTAATGTGTGCAACAAGCAATCAGTAGACAGGTATATTTATTGAAAAAAAAAAAAAATTCAAATAAATTGAACGAAGGATAGTAGTACTGGTCTGATCTAACCAGACTAGGACTATTTCAGTTCGTTTTTTTGTTATTTTCTTAGTTACTCTTGAGTTTACCTACATTAATAATTCAAAATATCGACCCTAAATTAGCAGCTCTCACTATGTGTAGACAGACTGTCTCTGGTCCATCTCTAGACTGGTCAGCTTAACCTTTGTTCTTGTCACAATAAATCTTAACGGAAAATCATCTATTACAAGAACACTGCATGCCTTATGAAGGCAGGCAACTACTTTCTATAAAGAACAGACGTTTTCTTTGCACCATTATATAGCACCTTAACCCCTTAAGGACCAAACTTCTGGAATAAAAGGGAATCATGACATGGGATGTCACACATGTCATGTGTCCTTAAGGGGTTAAAAACAGTTGTTTTTTTCGAAAAATGTTTTGATCTGCTCAGCAGGAAAAATGTAATATATTTAACTGATGTGGACTTCCTATGGAAACCTTGGGCAGTCTGCATCAAGTGGCATTTTGCACGTCGCATTCCACCTTAATTGAAGCTTTGTGACCTAATGATGTCAAAAATGGAAATTTAAAAGAATGTGATGGAATTTAAGGATAGACACCTACCATCTTGAAACAGTCATACATTGAATTTTTAATAAAAGACACGTAGCTTGGTTTGAAGAATTACGGTAAATAAAATATTGAGAGGAATTGATCATTTGTGCAGTCGATTAAAGTTACATTACCCTGCAGTAAATTGTTTTGAAAACTAGCAGGGATAAGAGAAAAAAGACGATTTAGAAAGATTGAGAGGGATTCCATGATTGCTTGTTTGACCTACTTTTGCTTTATATGGAGCCCAGGGGAGCCTTTGTGATGGCTACTTGCTATCACTGATTTACAGAATCATGCGCTTTTTAATTCCTGATTGTGATTTAATAGCTCCATTTACAAACTATGGCCCTCTACATCTGACAGATCTGGAAGTTGCAGATTTGCAGTTCCAAGTGACACAGGGGAATCTAAAGATTGCTTCAAAAATTGCCTCTAATTGTGCATACTGTGTTTATCTAGTCAAATGTGTTTATTTCCTAAACTACTCACTTAAAGAACATTTTTTTCCAGACCCACTCAATAATCGGTTGAATCAGATATGGATTCATTAAAATGTAAAACTTGTAACCTTTTTCACTGTTCTACCTGGATCTTAAATGATTTACCAAGTGCCATACTACAACACCTTGATATAAACCTCTCGGGTTGTATTCACTTGACCCCCTGTAATTGTGTGATCAAGGTAATAATAACTAGAAATCACTTTCATTTTGAACTTTATGGGTAGTCTAGATTGCCCAGGTATATCAATAAATAAAAATAATTCAGAATAACTTATATAAATATTCATGTGCCTCTGTTAGGTAATCTTCAAAATTAGAGTTTGATTTGAACATCGCACTTATTTGACGCTGGACGTCCTCACAGACCTCCAGCGTCAAAATAAATCCCTATAGGAAAGCATTGAGTAATGCTTTCCTATGGGCGGGTTTCAATGCGCGCGAGCCTCTGGCCGCGCATGCGCATTCGGCTCCACTCAGGAACTGATGTCGACGGAGGAGGAGAGGTCATCAGTGCCAATGGAGCCCAGCACTGGATTAAGGTAAGCAAATAAATGGTTAATGAACTATTTGTTTGCCGCGGAATGGGGCCCTAGTCACCGTTTAGGTATAATTAGGTATAGGCATATTGTATTCCTAATGCTATAGTGTTCCTTTAAAATTACTCTGCTTATTGTGGTAAAGTGCAGTGCGAGCACATGATTAAACAATAAACACGGTCAATGTATGGGAAGCTTTGACTGGCCAACCTGTCAGGAAGTTGGTTGTCCTGGTGCACACGCAGACCAGAATTGAATGCCCTGTGTGCACTCTGAGTCAGAAAGGAGAATGGAAGGTGTGGGGCTGGACAAGAGGAGGGAAGGGGAATGAAAAACAAAACAAAATGGAGCACTACAGTGAGGCAGGGGTGACCAGGAGGGCTTGATTGAATAATGTAAGGAGATCAAGGCTAATGACAGATGTATTTTATGCACAGCATTGACATTAGACAATCTGGAACAAAGTTTAATGCTGCCTAAGTTATGTATGCCAGGGTGTAACTAGCCCCCAGCACAAAAGTGCAAATATCTCTAAATGAGCAACGTTTTAAGCAGAAATGCTGAACGTACAGATTCCTACCACCATGACCAATTCTAAAAGCAGAAGTGGTCATGGTGGTTGGAGTAACCCTTTTATCAAACAAATCCCTTATTTTACTTACTTATAGGTTAAAAATAAATAAATAATTTAACCATATTAAAAAGCAGACAGTGACAGGTCTTCTTGAACTAATATTCTGTGCATGTATACTTCATCAATGGCTGTATCAATATGTATCCACTCAGCTGTACATGAGTGGTGTCTGGCATGCCTCCAAATTGGACCATTGGCCATTTGTATCGAGCATTGGATCTGGCATTGGGCTAGATGAAGATGGATCAGTGGACTGATGGATAGGTAGACCATTGGGAGGCTTGGCTTCAAATAGCAGATGTTAGTTCTTTTTCTTTTTAGTTTATTTTATGAACATATAAATCCATTAGAACTGTGTTTATGGATAACACTAGGTTGAAATGGTAAGGGGTTTGCATCCAAGAACATGTGTAGTATACAGCAGGTTTAGTGCACAGCTGCAACGATTCTCTCTTGCAGGTGCTCTAACATAAATATAACATTTGCCTTAGTACTTTATGTCTCCAACCATAAATTCTTTCAATAAGTAAGCTTGGCTTCAGTAAGGCATTACCGGGAGTTTTTTTGCAGAAGGCCATTTTAACATTGCCAGATTCTTTTTTCTAAAATGTCTACACTGGCAACATTTCTTGTGCTAATCAATAATTCATGAGACGGGACAGAGAGGCAATTACTATTAGAGAATGGTGTGCATGTGTTTATACAGCAAGGTGCAGACTTCTCTTTTCCTAGGGTAATGTATTCAATAACACTAACCAATAGAATGTACACACAGCATATTGAGTTCCAGTAATCCCATGCCAATCCCTATGATTGAGTCACAAAACTGACAAGACAAACTGTTTCTTATGTTTTACTGGAACACTGGCTGTTGAAATTCCAGTCCTACAGAAATTAAAGGGTTTTTGTGTGTTTTTTACAACAGGAAAACCAGAAACTCTATTTTGATGGAATAGTGTCCTCTAGGACTTATTTGGGAATTATATGTATATCCTACCAGGAATTGCTACAAAAGCCGGTTTTATGATAACTATCCAAATAAACATAGGATGTCTTTATTTATAGCTCAGCTTGGCTTGCATGGCTTGTATGTGGATTCTGATTCGTTTAAAGGAACACTCCAAAAACATAAAGCTGTTCAGCTTGGTGAAGAGTGTGTCCTCTTTTTTTCATTTTATAAAAGTGCAGATTTCAATTGAAATCATCACTTTTATAAATGCACCTTGTCACACCTCCCCTTTCATTAAGACAGCTGGTCCTGTTACTTCCTGGTTTGGTTAGCTCAGTGGAACTAAGCTCATGAGGCAGCAATTGCCCAGAGCACCTGCCTTGAGCTGTAATGCATTGAGAGGACTGTGATTAGACCGTCAAGGAAAGTCTGGGCTGTGGTAGACTGCAAATGCTAGATACACAGCAACTGCAAGCCAAAATGTAATATACCTACAAAGAAAACATGCAAAACACTGTACATGGATACATATATAAATGGAGTATTTAGATCATTGCTCAGTGACTATGCCATAAGTACCTATACCTCCCTATTGTCCGTATTTATGACTCAAATCCATCTGTCCTTTGTTTACATCTCAATTTCCCTTGTTTCTAGAAGCTTCGAATTGTTTGTGAATCTAAGTGTGTATCAGAACTCAGCAGCAATAATACTCCCAGTATTGTATCTTTATACTACACTATATGTGTTTTAGGAACCAGTTTGTGTAAATATACTTTGTTTTTGTTATAAATTGCATTTTAGTTGCATACATTTTTATTAGTAAGGCACCTATAATTTCCCTAAACACCCCTAAAATTAAAGTGTCCCTATTAGTCCATATGAAATGTTGGTAGTTATGAGTAGCACTCTTTGGCAGCTATTTTGTATCCTTTCTCAGAATTGTTTTTTCTTCCATAGGCCTCCCTCTTCAGCGCCCTCTTTTTTATCCACTCCTAGAAAGCTGTCTAAGACTCTCTCAAATAGTTTAACTTTCTACCTGATGTCTCCCACTTCTTCTGCCCCCATAGTTCTCCTGACTTCTTGGCAGCAATTCATTTCTCCCTCAGGAGTTACTTATTCCCCCAATCTCTCCTCACATCTTCTCCTCGGTCTGTCTTCCTTCCATTTTCTCACCCTTCTTTGATCTCCATTGACCTCTCTACTCTTCAAAGACTTCCCTCTGCATATTGAATTTTATAGAGTGTTGGCCATGAATATTAATGTTATTACTTTTTAGTTTTGCTACTGAGCTCATTTATATACATATGGAGGCAGCATGCATCTTTGGGCAGTCGTGCTGTAAGGATTCGTCATAATAACCACACATTTCCGTGTGACTTGATGGCTGTTGTCTCTGTGATAGAATCATACATACATGCTGCACACTACTGGGAGTTTTGATGTTGTGTAGCATTGTGGTGCTTTCATACCAGGCACATATTATGGCCTTCTAAAACAGAAGAACTGCAGTGTAGAAATAACTGTCATAGTGCTCGAAGTGTGAAAAAAATAAATGTCTTTGCAAAAATATATGTTGTTACAAAATCATGTTGTTTACGCAGGTGCTAAAAGTAATTGTATACATTATTTGTTCTTTGCTTTCAGGATCCACACAGTTCCTACCTCTCAGATTCCATAGATTCACCAATTTCAGAACTATCTGTTCCTCCTGCCTTCCCCCCAGCAGAAACAGAAGAAGAAAGGAAGAGTGCCTTAGAAAAGAGTATGTAAGTGAGTCCTCTTTATTGCGGATGAGGGATGGACAATATAAACCTTGCCACATGTTAGGAATTTTACAAAGCCAGAGGGATGCCTCAGTTTTCTCTAATGCACCAACTATGGGATCTGTTCAAGCCTCATGGTTGTAGTTTCTTATCCCGGTTGGACCGACAGCCTTTCATCCTCAATAAAATGAGCTATTCATTGAGATGGTTAATGACACTATCTGATATTGATGATATATGGCTTACTGAGATTGTGCCCTAAGCTCTTTGAATTCCCCAAGGAGGAAAAATATTCTTTATCATAGATGTTATTTAACTTTGATAATGTAATGCATCTTTTAAAAAGTCTGCGAAATATCAAGTTTCCTAGAGTAGACACCACCAAAAATGACTTGTTGTGAGGCATTGAGATTCCTAGAGGGTTACGCTGATTTAAAATTAAAATCAAATGTTGACAGATAGACTCAGTTTAGCTCAGAGTTGATCATGTTGATTAAATGCGGAGGGAAGTGTTGTTCTATAGATAAGTATTTTAGGAAGAGGTGCATTAAGATTAAAGAACGTTTTTTATGCCACTTGATAATTGAAGGGCATTCTTGGGGACAGGAACATTGCTTTCTAATTTATTAATCAGCCTCTGGCTCTTCAAAACATGACTTTAAGTTTGTTGTAGTAATCAGCTATCTATTTCTGTTTAACAGACAAACAAATGATATCAGCCATTAACTCAAAGTACAAGGAAAAAAATGCTTTTCATTTGGTTTAAGAAGCATTTCACCCCAGTCTCTTTTTCTGTGAATTAGTAAAATCTTTTAACTCATATATTACAATATATAGCAGTATGTTATGCATTACTCGTTTTCTTCAATAAAGAGCTGACATTTTAATTGGCAAATATATTTGCCAAAATGTACCATATAAATAATTACACAATAACCAGACCAAATAAACCTCATATTAAAAATATATGAATATTATTAAGTGATAGTATAGATTGCTATTTTATTTTGAATATTTTTCCTCCTAAAGAAAAAAGGCTTAGCATTATTTTTTTAGAGTAAAATTTTATCTAGCAGTGGCCTTGATGGTAAATAGAGGATGTTATTTGTAACTGTCCATGGTGTGTTCTCCCTCTAGGTATGTCTTAATGGAGTTGATAGAAACAGAAAAGATGTATGTGGAAGACTTGGGCCAAATAGTGGAGGTGAGGAGTGATAAAGCTTTCCTGCGCCTCTATACGGTGCCTTGATTGCTGAATATATCTATCTATGGATTTACAGTATATAGCACATAACCAGGACAAGCACTGAAGGGGTTATTTACCCGTAGTATACATAATAAATAGGGACATTCACCACTGTTTGTTCTGAAAAAAAACCTTTACTCAAATCTTCATTAAAAATCTTGCAATCAACATGTAGTGGAAACACACAAAATCAGCACAGCTACAGGAATCTACGCGTTTCGCATCAGCTGACACTTTATCAAGATTTTATCAAGTATGTATACTACAAAATATTGATGAACTGACTTTCTCAGCAATCCTAAGGTGGGGGCTACTATTAATGAATGGCTAAAAAATGCTCCAGGAGTGTGATATTTGTATATTTATGTGAAGAAAAAGATACCTTTTCTATTTTTTCCATATATTTTTGCACATGCTGTATTTCCCCATAGACTGTTAACTGCATACCTAAATATTTATCTATATATTTATAGAATGTACCTGCAGACCAGTGCCGTGCTGGCTGGTGCCCACAAACCTCCAAGACATTCCTTTAATATGCTTGTAGGCCTGTACCAAGATTCCATGAATACATTAATTTTAATTCACCCTACATAAGTCCAAAGTTGGATGGCCATTTTCAAATCCCCTACTTGACTTTATATTGAAGACGAATAATTTTTTTGTTGCCAGCACAGCTCTTTATAATACCTTACATGACCACATTTTTTAATTCAGAAGGTTCTCTGACCAGTGGAAAACATATTTATTCTGTTATGCTCCTGTTCAACATCTGTGGAATAATTCTGTACATCTTACAGAAAAATAGCTTTGGTAACCAGACCATAATGAATGCATCTGATTCAATGGATTTTCAGGCAGGGACATTAAAAACTCTTGAGAAATGCTTCAAGGCCAAGTGTTGATTGTTAGACTGCAAACGTATTATACTAATTGTAGCTATTATGATTACATATTGACATTTTAGTTGATTAAATAACCGTACATTCATGTTTACCAAATGTTTACATAATTTACATCCGTGGTGTATTTGTTTTAGCCCTAAAAGGACACTTGCATGGCCTTGTGTGCTTTGACTGATTGTTGAAGAGAACTCTTCAATGTATCAAATAGGCTGTGCATTTCTGGCACAAATTTTATGAGTCTATAGTAAGCCATAATTATTAATAAATGTACATAGCCCTACCAATTCACTACTGAGCAAAATGTCTCATATGATGACTATAAGCTGGAGCTGATATGGTGCATCCAAAGACGTAGCTCAATTCACACTCTGTATCCCTGTTTTGGAACCAGTTTATTAAAAAAAAATTAGTCCATCAAAAGCTTATTAGGAGGATTCGTATTCCTCATCACTAAGAAAAATAAAGAACATAGATAAACAAAATCCAGCTGATATAACACAAGCAGGAAATTAGGCTGGTGGAACAGGGAGGAAGTGGAAACATTGAGGGGGAGATGCTATAGTATAAACTCCCCTGTGTGAGTCCTCAGGGATGTGTGTAACCTCATGCTTTGAATGGGATCTTTGTGTTATATTGTTACAAAAACAATATTATCTATAATGTGGGCCAGTAGAATGCTATGCACTGTCATTTCAAAGCAAGCTTAACATCGATACGCCATTGTTTATTTCAGGTAATTATGTAGGCAAATTGTGGATGGTGCTAACGTGGTGTATTTATAATCTTAATTTTAGTAATGACAGGAGGCGAGTATTTTGCATTGACTTTCTTTACTTTAAAACTCCAGCAGCAAAAAGGTCAATCAAAAAATTTTAAGAAATCAAAAAACAGCCAGTCATCATATATAAGTAACGACAGCCCCCAATTAGAGAACATATACACTAGGCATAAGATAGCAATAACAATCATATATACAAGTAATAGATATAAACCAAATTACCAACTGCTTAATGTCTAGGCAAATATATAAAAACCCTTTTCTACCTAGATAAAATAGATTATAGATACTAAATTAACAAGTGGAACAAATATTTTTGCATTTTTAACACTATTCAATTAGAGAAAAAGAAGCGTGAGAGGAAAGCCTAAAACAAAATACCCGAAAAGTGTCCTCCCGTGACCAATCCGCCGATTGCATTTTGTCCGATAGTGATGCACCCGTCGAAAAAGCATACGGAGCGAGCACGGAAACAAGATTAGATACCCGCAGACGTAAGAATCCAACATACCCATCGAGCGAGAGTAGTAGTGAATACTGGTTTGTGAGGTCTTGTGTATGACACCAGTAATTGGTCCATCTGGACCCCACATAAAGCATTTGTGATCTCAACATAGCGTAGTAACGTCTTAACAACACAAAGTTTAGGTTCCGTTGGAAAATATGGGTAAAAAACTATTGTAGAATTGGTCTTAGTCTATCTCGACTAACTGAAAGCTGTCGAAGGGACAGTGAAGCGTTGTCCGGCCAATCCCGAAAAAAATGTAGTACCACGTCGACATCCCAAAGTCTCGAATATTTCGGAGTTGGAGGATGTGATAGTCGAGTCGATACTTCTCAGGAGTCTGCAAATCAGAGGGTTTTCACCCACTGGAAGACCCTGTACTGGGACATGAACTGCCAAATCGCCAATCGTGTGACATTAACAGACCGTTAGGAATGTCCTGACTCGAATAAATAGGATAGAAAATTTTAAATCGTCGGAATAGGTGCTGTAAAGGGATCTGAGTCCCTTTCCAAACACCAGCTAGACCATTTGTTCCAGGAGGTGAGATAAGTTCATCTAGTTCCGGGTGCCCATGAGTCCCATGATAGGTCCTTAGTGATCTGCGATAGTCCGTCCGTGGACCAGACTCCCCTGAAATCATCCAAACCACTAGGACCAGGCGGTCTTGCAGTACTAGAGGGTGAGTCCCAAGGACTTGAGAAATTCGACTACAGTGTAGTTAAGAAATTGTGTCGCAAAATAGCAGCAAATCGTCTAGGCAGATTATGCACAGAATCCCCAGGGGACGAAAGCGAGCCATGACCAGCTTCAAAAGCTTCGTGAAGCACCACGGGCCGAGCTGAGTCCGAATGGTAGGCATGTGAACTGACATGTCCTGTTGTGCCATCTGAAATGCAGGAATGTTCGGCATGCTTGAGCTATCGAAGTAGGTGGATCCCTTCCATTTTGAAGTGGCGGTACACTACGAAGGCATTCAGTTGCCGTAGATTTATGACTGGGCAAAAATCTCCAGTCTTCTTCTGCACCAGGAATATGTTGCTGTAGAAACCGCCATCGTCTTGCCCGTATTGCACTGCACCCTTGGAGAAAGGAGTTCGGATTTCCTCGTCGATTAAGGCTTCTTGGTCCTTTGAGGCTATTAGTGGAGTTCCAAAAATGGCTGGTGGCTCAGTTCCTCTGCCGACCAGCCCTCTCAAAAACACTACATCCGGGCAGAGCTTGGAATACCTGTATCATTGAGGACGGAGCATTGTTGAAAGTCATGAATAAGGCAACATGTCTCTTGACTTCCAGGATAAAGGAGCCTCCGAATAGTAGGCCATTGGCTGATTGTCCCAGATCTTTATGGGCCATATTCATTAACTTGGAGTTGATTCTGAAGTGTTCTGATGACGCCCAAACCCAGGCAAAACGTGTAAAGTAAGGGACTGGGAGCTGTTTTTTAATTAGATTTATTATTTGTATTAATAAAAGTTACTGCCTTTTTTCCAACTTTTTTCCTGGTGCTACTGGATTCCTGCTTATGCTTTATATCCTTTGGTGGGGATCATACCACCACAAGCCATCAACACCAGAGCAAGTCATTGCTCTGGAAATCGTAAGTAGGATATCTACTTATTTCATTACCAATTATACCTGACATACTGTACTTTTGGATTTTTATTCTGTTTTTGTTGCTGAGAATTGGACACCCAACACAGCATATCCTAAGACAGGTCCAGGCGCTATACAGCAGAGCTCTTAGTAGCTTGTGAGTTAGTCTTTTATTTGGTCTTATATATACATACGTGTTAAATTATTTATGACATACTGCACTATTATTCTATTCTGTTTTTATCTCCTTTGGGGGTCATACATTCTGTTACATTATCAAGATTGCCTATATGTATGTATAAACTATTATTTTATTATATCCACTTTGAGCACCTTTTGGTGTTATCTTCTATCACCAGTGGGGGTAGCTCCAGTCTAGATAACTGCATGCTGTGTTTAGCAGGAGTCTTCCCTTTCGCCCGAGCATGTGGCGTTGTAAGGCTGGCTCTTTGGCGTTTGGTAAGAGAGTGGAGGTCTTTGGAAGGAGCCTCTGAGCCCATATCATCCTCCGCATTATTATTATGATATTTATTATTATTATTATGATATTTATATAGCGCCGTCAAATTCCGCAGCGCTTTACAATGGGTGGACGGACAGACATATAGTTGTAACCAGACAAGTTGGACACACAGGAACAGATGGGTTGAGGGCCCTGCTCAATGAGCTTACATGCTAGAGGGAGTGGGGTAAAATGACACAAAAAGGTAAGGATAGTATTAGACTAGTGACAGTTGCAGAAGAGGAATCAGTTGGGAGCTTTAACAGTTTAATTGATACGCTTTTATGAAGAAGTGGGTTTTTTAACGATTTTCGGAAGGAGTGGAGACTGGGTGAGCATCTAATGGAGGAGGGAAGCGAGTTTCACAGGAACGGTGCAGCCCTCGAGAAATCTTGAAGGCGAGCATCAGAGGTGGAAGTACGGACAGAAGATAGACGTAAGTCTTCAGCAGATCGTAAGGGCCTAGACGGGACATACTTGTGTATAAGGGAGGATAGATAGGTGGGAGCAGCATTATGTAGAGATTTGAAAGCAAGAACCAGAATTTGAATTGAGCTCTATATTTTATAGGAAGCCAATGTAGGGACTGACAGAAGGTTGAGGCATGGGAGGTGCGGGTGGACAGGAAGATGAGCCTCGCCGCCGCATTCATTATGGACTGTAACGGTGCAAGTTGGGAGCACGTAAGACCACTGAGAAGCGGATTACAGTAGTCAAGGCGAGAAAGGACAGTGGAATGGACCAACACCTTAGTTGCATCTGGTGTTAAGTAGGGCGGATGCGCGCAATGTTTTTGAGATGGAAATGACAGGATTTGGCAATAGATTGAACATGAGGCTTGAAGGAGAGGTCGGAGTCAAAGAGAACACCTAGGCAGCGAGCCTGCGTGGTGGAGCTGATGGTAGCACCGTTGACTTGGAGGGAGACAGACACAGGAGTAACAACAATTGAGGGAGGAAAGACCAGAATTTCAGTTTTGGTCAAGTTTAGTTTAAGGAAGTGGGCAGCCATCCAGTTAGAAACAGCAGAGAGGCAGTCAGAGACACTAGTCAAGAGGGACGGGGGGAGATCAGGAGAGGACAGGTAGATTTGCATGTCATCTGCATAGAAATGATATTGGAAACCAAAGGAGCTAATGAGTTTACCAAGGGAGGCAGTATAGATGGAGAACAGTAGGGGACCAAGGACTGAACCTTGGGGTCACCAACAGAGAGGAGTTGGGGAGAAGAAGCAGAGCCAGAGAAAGAAACACTGAAAGAGCGCTGGGAGAGGTAGGAGGAGCACCAGGAGAGAGCACTATCTTGTAGACCGATATTGCGGAGGATGAGAAGAAGCTGCTGATGATCAACAGTGTCAAAAGCTGCAGACAGATCAAGGAGAATTAGGATAGAGTAGTGACCACGAGATTTTGCAGCGAGTAGATCATTAGATACTTTGGTCAGTGCCGTTTCCACAGAGTGCTTAGCGCGGAAACCAGACTGAAGCGGGTCTAGCAGAGAGTTGGATTCGAGGAAGTCTGTCAATCTCGCATACACAATTCTTTCAAGGATCTTGGATGCAAAAGGATGCATTATGTGGTGTTGATCCCCTAGTCTCAGGTGTTTCTTGAGATAACATCTTAGAAATCACTTTCTCCATAGAAGCTGAGACGGCAGCGTTAATCATTGCTTGCAGCTCTTGGCTCTATTGTGGGGAGTCTGCCATGGGAATATATAAGTTTTCCTGTGGGATAAAGGACAAATGTGTTAGCCCACTGCCTATTTAAGGCCTGGTGGGTAGACCCCTTACTCAGCGCAATTTTGGGGGTAGCCTGGTATGTGGGTGGATATCCCTTTAAATCCCCATAAGTAATATTTATATGAAGGCTGAAATATAACGCCGGTCATTAGAGCGGCTGGTACAAAAGGGATCGAAACCCTTGTAAATAGGGGTAGGTGGTAAGTACCAATAGCCAGAGGGATAACCCCTAAATCCCCACTCCGTTGGGGAGTTACCGTTTGAACATGGGCTTGGAATATATGTGACCTCAAGTGAAGAATCCTTAGAATTGGTAATATTGGTACCGCTGGTAGGGGTGCACTTCCAGCAGCAAACTGTGCAGATCCTACATATATAGCAGGGGCCTTACATCAGGCATATCATATACATAAAGAGCTGAATTGTTCAAGGTCCATGTTGTAAGCAGTTTTGAATAGGACTAATGATCACCTTTTATGAAATCCAAGTTGTCTCATAGTTAAAGTCTGTTAGGGGGGATATTCTGTTGGTGCTTGCTGTAGGCCATCACTGTGTGCCTGCAATGTAAAAAAACAAAATGGCCGCCGTAAATCTTGTGTTCTCGCGGGATCCAAGATGACTGCCGCGCGTGAGGACCCAGCGGGAAGAACTCCTGCGGGCCCTGGGAAGGTAAGAAGAAGCTTGTCTAAGTTCCCTGTCAGCTCCAGCACAAAGAGTAAGCTGAAATATATATATAAGTAAAGTCCGCTCTTGCGCCGCAAGCCACGGAACACCGCCTGCTGCGGTCGGGCAGTAGAATCAATAGGACTGAGGAGAGCTGACAGGCAAAGCAGACAGCGCAGAGAAAGAAGTTAAAAACAGGAAATCATGGAAATTATGTTCGAAAAAAACACAAACAAAGTATAGTAAGTGTGATAAAGGAAAAAAATCCTAAGGACGGCAGTATAAAAGGCTATACAATGTAAATAATTAGGTAGGAATCAAATACTCTGACCTGTGACTCTGCAGGAGCAGCAGAGAAAGAGGAAGACTTGGGGGCTGTCCTTACTTATATATGTGATGACTGACTGTTTTTGATTGGTTAAAGTTTTTTGATTGACCTGTTTGCTGCTGGAGTTTTAAAGTAAAGAAAGTCAAAGCAAAATATGAAGCCTCCTGTCATGTGGTAAAATTATGTCTAAAAATCAAAGGGCAATTCAAAGATGGTATATCCAATAGACATGAAACATTATATTTTTAAGAGCAAACAAAATGAAAGTTAAAAGTCCATAGGGCAACATACAGTATACAGTATGCAGCACTAGACATCAAGCCTTAATATATTTTCCTGTTTAATGTGTGCCTGTCATCATAGTACACACAAATTTAGAAACTTAGAAATTCTAGGGGAGACCGTTGTATCAGAATTACTAGCAAATGTATACATATTATGGAATATTGGTGTTTTGGACGATTGGAGAGGTAAATAGGTTTTAATTTTTGTGAAAAAACAAGGTTAAACTTAATCCACCTGTCTCCATAGCTATTCATATATATTGTTATTTTAACTTCAACCAAAAGATCAATATACTTCACGGGAAAGACTAAACACAAAAATCACTTCATTTTAACAAAGTGATTGTGGCAGTAAATGCAGTCCATTCAGCTTTTCAGAGAAGCAACGTTGTATACAGTTTGCAGTTGCCGAACTTACTAATGACTGTCAGGCGGACAGATACTTGGTGCTTCAAACAAAATTAGAGTCAATAATTGAATCTATTTGACAATCATCCAATAGAAGCATGCAAAGCATGGAACCCGTGCTTCTCGCACAGAAGCATTAGAAGCAGAGATTGCTGTGCTTGTGCATAACTACTTCTCTATAATAATCATGTAGATGGACAAAAGTTGTCTTATGAAGACCTTAAGGAAGGCAAATCAGGCTTGTTCATTTATATTTCCAATCAGGCTTGTAGGATAATGTCATATCAACAACCGTGAACAACTTTAATATATACATATGCGATAACAACCTAAATTTTTCCACTTTTATACAGGGTTACATGGCAACCATGATTGCACAAGGAATTCCAGAGGATATGAAGGGGAAGGATAAAATTGTGTTTGGAAATATTCATCAGATTTTCGATTGGCATAAAGAGTAAGTTGATGAAAAGTCTTGAGACTCAAATATTCTCTCCTGCCTCATTTTGAATGTCCTCATTTCTATCCATTCCACACCATGTCACATCAACTCTTTTATACTCAATCTTCAAACTCCCATCTGTATTTTCCCTTCCAAAATGCTTTCAATACTTTTTTTGGGGTGACATAATCGGTCCTTTTATAATTTTGTATGTGCATTATCATTGCCTTTCAAGGAATTTGCATATGCTTTATGAATTATATGGATTAGTTAATTCCATTTGCCTCTTAGGTCTATGTTCAGTGGAGGGTTTGTGATGTCTTAGGAGGACACCTAAATTGCCAAATATATGATATATGTTCTAAAGCGAGGAGGTATAATCCATATGTTTTCCCTTGTGTTATTAACAGCTTCCATCATGGAAAAATCAGCACAGTTTTTGAGAAAATGGACAAAAAAAATCTTCTAGTAATAATGACTAAAATACTTGAAAGATTACGGAACTAACACAATTATTTTTGTCGAAAGATTCACAGTATGTTAAAATAAATGCACTTAATAGAATTAAAACCTTCACTTAGAGACAGGTGCTGTACTAATAGATTATCAATACCTGTGATGACTGTTTATTGTCTCTACCATTCCAGCTATTTTCTAGGTGAACTTCAAAAGTGCCTCGAGGAGCCAACTAGACTAGCAGATCTTTTCATAAAGCATGTAAGTCACTCTTGGTTAGGATCCTATTTGTGTTGTTTGTAAATCTGTAAACACAGTTTATTGTTAAAAATCTGTTTTAGAGGGATGAAGTAGCATACCTGAAAACATGGCTAAACAAAGACAGGATATAGTTAGCAGGACCCAAACAATGCTCCTAAACAATATCTGACATAAGTGGTTTTCCAAGGTGAATGGGTTGATAAACAGTGTTGAGTGAAAAGGCAGAGTAAATATATGTTTAAGTACAAGATTATTGAGATAATGCCACTGGAGACGCTGTAGCTCTCCTCCTTTTGAGAAACGCAAGTTTCCTCCTGCTAGTTAACAATTTGTGATGTCCAAGTCGCCTATCCCTGAGCTTCAGTCATAGTTTGTGTAGATATACCAAAGTGTTCTGAAATGAAAACTGGTTCTAAATTGGGGGCAATTACCATGGAAACCACAGGAATCAGCAAGCACATTCCACTGGTGATTAGTCCACTTTTATACATTTGCAAGTGTTTTAATATTAAAACTGGCAATTACAACGAAGACTACAGAAATTAGCATGTACAGTACCCCACATTCACACCCTTGGTAAATATGAACAAAGACGGCAACAAAGTTTTATGCAAAATTGTCTTTATTGTTTAACCTTTTGATCTTTTGTTTAAAATTAGACAAAAATTACTTTGCTCTCATGGATATCAAACAATTGGAAACACAAAAATAATAAAAGGATATATTAACTATATGTGTGGCACAATGTTGGCACCCTTTTAGTCATTACTTTTTGCTACCTCCTATTGACAAGATAACAGCTCTGAGTTTTGTCCTATAATGCCTGGTGAGGTTGGAGAATACATGACAAGGGATCTGATAACATTTTCATCTGACCACAGAACCCAATCCCATTTGAAGTTCCAATAGCTTATGGCAAACTGAAGATGCTTGAGTTTGTTTTTGGATGAGAATAAAGTTTTTTTTCTTGAAACTCTTTCAAACAAATTGTGGTGATATAGGTGATATCGGATTGTAGTGATGGAGACTTTCTGACTTCCTGGATAATCTTTGTTGTTTTTGCATTTGTTTGAAATCCACAAGAGCAGAGTATTTTTTGTGTATTTTTCCCAAAAAGATCAGAAGGTTAAACAATAAGGACAGTTTTTCACAGCCTTCTTTGTTCATATTTATCAAGGCTGCCAATATTAGTGGAGAGCGCTATATATTCCTCTGGTGATTTGTCCACTTTTAGAAATTTGCACCATTTTCAGACCATAACATGTTTATGAACACCCAGTGTTCCTGTTAGTGGTGTACCTGGGATATGTGGCATATAGGTTGGCAATGTCTGTTAGCACCTCCCTATGAAAATTCTGTATTTGTTTTGTTTGTTTCTCAAGTCCCTTCAAAGCTTTGTGTATCTCTCCAGGTCTATCACTCCTTTGTGTGTCTCTCCAGACCTATCAGCCTTTTGTGTGACTCTATAGCCACCCCATCCTCTCATGTCTATCCTACAACCATCATTTGTACTCTTTGTGTGTCTCTACAACCCCATTGTGTCTCTCAACTCCATAACTTCCCAATACACACTTACCAATATTGTAGTGTGGTTGAGCAGGACCGTGGCAGATGATGTTCTTCATTTTCTGTGGCCCAGTGAGTGGACAAGTGAGTGGACAAGCAGGCAGGAATAGGACTGAAGATCATATCCTCATCCTTTCACTCATTTAGAGCTCCAGTTATAGTCCTGTGAGAGGAACATCCAATTCAGCATTGTCTGCTGCCATCCTGCTGAGCAGTGCTGGGGCAAGTGACAGTGCAAAGTGGGGATGCTCTGTACACTTTCTTCCCACCTTTACCAGAGGCACAGGGCCCCCCTAATTAACCCGTTAATTTCTGTAAAAGAAGAGATCAGTTATAGTATGTTGTACTGTTTTTTTGCTTTTAGGAGCGCCGGTTGCACATGTACGTGGTATATTGTCAGAACAAGCCTAAGTCTGAGCACATTGTGTCAGAATATATTGATACCTACTTTGAGGTAAGAGTTAACCTGCTGCTATTGTTGATATTGCATAAACCCCGTAGAGCAGGGATTAATGGGTTATAAATTATAGTTTATGGCACGTCCACTAGAATTGGCTCAACTGTTTTCAACTATTTCCATATTTTGGATGGGTTCACTGCATAAGCTACAAGTCCCTGAAATTTTCAGTAATAACATGTGGAACCCAGAAACAGCAAATGCAGGATTATTTTCATCTTTTTTATTTTGCATCTTTTTTATGAGTTTTTTCTTTAATTCATCATAAATGGCGACAAATTCCAGCGTGTAATATCCCTGATTATTAGTCAAATACGTTTTTTTCCCTTTAAATAAATAGTGAATTGAGATGAATTGATAACAAAATTTCCAAAAGATAGGCCAGAATACAACATTTGAAAAATGTCCATCACAAATTTCAGCCTAAATGCCACCATTCTTTGGTCAGTTTATAAATATTTACTGTTTAGTGAATAATCCCCAATAGTGCTATTTTCCAACACTCATGTATAACAGCTAAGTTCTATAGTACACAAAATGTGATATCCATGCAAAAATATGAGTTCATATACCAGGTTTACATAGTATGGAAGAAAAAAACCACAAAACATTCCAGCAAAGCAAACCATTCTACCATACCCTTTGTTTTTCCGGTCATGCCATCTTTTTATCTATATTTTATTATGTAGGATTTGAGGCAACAATTGTCACATCGTTTGCAGCTCAATGACCTGCTCATTAAACCAGTCCAGAGGATCATGAAGTACCAGCTCCTCTTAAAGGTACATGACGTGCTACCTATCAGACAGTAAAAGTTGCTTTACTGTCAGTCCAAAAGAGTTATTTACAAAAGTGAACAACTGTGATGCCCCCAAGTGTGAAAGACACATGTCATACTGGCATGCATTTGCTCTAAGATGAGAGCATAAAAGTAAACATGCATATAAAATTACATATAAACATGTAATTAAAGTGTAGAAAAATATGTATATAGCTACCTATAAAATAATATTGCCTTAAAATGAATCACAGTTTTGTTGAAAAGGCACCAAGTACGGTATATTAATTGTTGTTATTAAAAAAAAATAATGTTGTTTATACTGAATTATCCATTTTGTGCCAAAACAGGATTTTCTCAAATATTATAGTAAAGCTGGACAAGACCCATCAGAACTGGAGGTAGGTATACAGTGCAAGTAACTTTTACAGTAACTCAGGTGTATTCTAATGCTAAATATAGTGAGGGAGAAAGATTAGCCATGGATCAATCATTAGCTTTCAATCCATTTCACTGTATTTGTGACATGACCATGTCCGTGTTACTGCCCTACCCCTAACCAATGTACGTGCTACTGCACTATCCCCATCCCCTGCACCACTGTCGCTTAACAAAAGGGTAAATAAACATAAAATATAACAGAAAACATTAGTGAATAAAAGGATTAAGATCCCAAGAGGCCCTACTCAGGTTACCAACTTGACCCCAACCCCACCCCCCTTCATTCTTCACTCTCAGGGACAGTGAATGGAGCCAAGCAAATTTAAGGTTCCATGGCTACTGTCTAATCCCTGGACCCTAGTCAGCTGATACTTAGATGCAAAAGTGTACAGAGTGCTACATATATTTATTGAAGGACATAATGTTTGAGGCTCTCCCCTTTCTCAATGCAAAATGTCTTGAGGAAATCAGGTATTCATATCAGAACCAAAGACATGTTTAAGTATATCACCTCCTCTCAACACTGACCTCATACAAAACCTTTATACATCATTAATCAAACAGAGTATATTTGTTGGGAATGTTTAAGACCTGCCCCTTCCCACTTGTAAATGATGTGGGGCAGGACAGAAATGTGCTGGGCCATTTTACAATGCCAGATTACCTCTTTAAAATGACACTATGGTCACCAAAACAACTTTATCTTAATGAAGCAGTTATTGTGTATAGTTCATGCCTCTGTAGTTTCGGTACAAAACAAGCAAATAACAGAGGAGTGCAACGAGATGAACAAAAAATATATTTAAAAAAAATAAATAATTTAAATAAATGATGTAATGATGTAAAAATAAAATCTTTTTTTTTTTTTTTTTCATTTTCTTCCTAGCATTAAACAATGTGGGAATGCCATTTTGATGTATTTTTTGGGTAGCAGTCATCTGATTCAGACCTTGAAATGTCCACTGGTCATTTCAGGTTACAAAACAACTGTGTGACCATTACTACTTCCAAAATGCAACACGGCATCATTACAATATTTAATGTGCTAACAAACTAGTTCTAAGATTAATTTAAAGGGGAATGGTCACTCTAACTTGTTTTCTTTAACATTAATATTTTATATTCAGCAAATAACATCATAATCAAGTTAAGAAAAGGCAAAGCCAGGGCAAACATTAGGAAATTCTTTCATTTCTTCTCTTCTCTGTATGCTTTCTCTATGCTGACTGCCATGTACAAAGGACAGACCTGTTCCAGGCTGCCTAATGTTAAATCAGAACAGAAAAAATGGGAATGGGATACACCCAGAGCATTCATTTCTCAGTAGTAGTCCTGCCGTAAAGACCAAAATATATATAAAATACAGAATAAGGTGCAACACACACACATACACGCTGGTCAGATATGTCCAATCAAATGCATTGACTTCCACTTTAAAAAAAATAATAATTAAAAATATTTATAACGCCTTTTGTTTTGCAGAAAGCAGTGGAAGTTATGTGCTTTGTACCGAAGCGATGTAATGATATGATGAATCTTGGCCGACTGCAGGGGTTTGAGGTACGTACTGAAATGTTGTTGTTTTTTGTACGGTTATTTTTTCACTTTTGTATTGTATTTGTCTTGTTAATGGAGATATGTGTTTTTTAAACTATGTGAATTCATCCAATCCATTTATATTTCTAGCATTGTACTCTGGCGGAAAAGAATTAAGTTTAACTTTACCCAGATTCCTATTGTTGATGTTCATCTACTAGAGCCCATGTGTTCCATAATTATTATTTTACTCATAAACCATTAGTTGATGAGAATTAAAAAGTGACTTGCGCAATCTAGGCCATACGAGCTATATTAATGTGCCGTCAAGAAACACAAAACGTATCTTTATCTTGTGAAGCCACGCCCCCTATTTTGTCAAAATGACGAAATAGGCGGGCGCGAGCAGGGAGCAATCAGACGCTTCCATTTGGAATACGTCTGACGTGTACATGGCCTTTTTAGGGCCATACATGATAGGAAGTCCCTCGGGTGGCATTCTGAGTGACGGCCACTGGAGGTATTCCTCTCAATCAATGTAAACCCTGTATTTTCTCTGAAATTAGATCGCCTGCAGGGAGCTGTAGATCTCACCTGAACAAATACAATAAGCTGTAGTTGTTCAGGTGACTATAGTGTCCCTTTAAATTACAATATTTTAAAAACTACAGTGTGTAGTGAGTGAATCTCGAGCTTTGCTAGAGGAATGTAGAAATGGAATGGAATGTTACTCAGTTCTGATGTGAGAGCATTGGTAATGAAGCTAATGTGTCCACACTCCTCTCATTATGGAAGGAGCACCAGTCTTGGAGAAGTGTTCCCACTCAGGTGCAGTTGTTTAGAAGATGATGGGATGCAGGTGGGAGCAGGTAGAAATAATCACAGCATCTACAGCACATACAGGATAATAAAGCCAGAGGATGAAATATAATTAAGTGTAATCAGCATTTCCTTCCAAATCTCCAAAATTCACGTCTTTCGTGAATTACCTCAACATAGCCCACATACAGAGTTATTCAGTGATCTTAAAACATTTTTGTAATTTAGCCAAAATGTTGTCACTTGGTTTGCAATTTGCAAGTTTACTCTAAAAAAGATACACTGAATCTTCTTGTTCTTTACCCTTCTCATACATCTTCCAATGTATGTCTAACTTTCCCAGGGCAATATTAGTGATATGTAATATTGGGAAATAGAACCTTGATGGAAATTATCAAATGTAAATGCAAAACACTTTTGCCAATATCTGTGTTCATTCGTTTTAATGGAGTTCAGGCAGCACGTGGCATGTTTTACAGTTACCTACTGAATGTATTTTTCCTTCTTGTCTATGTAAAAGTTAAATATAAATTTCTATTTTCTCTAGGGTAAAATAACAGCTCAGGGGAAGCTTTTACAACAAGATACATTCATGGTGCAAGAACAGGAAAGCAGTTTTCTCACTCGAAGCAAAGAACGTAGGGTCTTCCTCTTTGAACAAATTATCATATTTAGTGAACCCATTGATAAAAAGAAAGGCTTCTCGTTGCCTGGGTACATCTTTAAAAACAGCATCAAGGTGAGTGCTTCCAGGTCATAAAAAGAGTAGCATTGTGATATGCCCACCTACAAACTATCACCGAAGTATGGTTGCATTTTAACACAAAGTGTGTTTTGTTGCAACCATACTTAGAGATGGTGTTAAAAAATGATTCAACAATCTTTTTTTTTTGTGAGCATATTCATGTCCAGGCTTGTAGACATTTGTATTGTGAATGTTCTGGTTGCTAATGTTTTGAATGCTGAAATGTTCATGTAGCAGAGTCGCTTTGTACAACTGAACTGGCAATGAGTTGCTCTCAATCTCAGATATTCATAACGGCTGCCGGTGAGATTAGCAGTCAGATTAGTGGTGGTATGGATTTCAAGAGATCTCACCAAGTGCAGAACTATTGGCGGTGCAGGTGGTGCGAACACATCAGGGACTCAATGGGCCAGGGGGCCCATCAATGCCTGTTGCAATCATTGGAGACTTGAGGCCGTTACCCAACTGCATTGACATAACCAGAGGTTCCCACACCGAAATAGTGTAAGGCAAGGCTGCAGGAAGAAACAACGGGGAGTTGGGGATACATTTAAAATGCTTGCAGCAGGAGTGTGACCGTGATATATATTTGGGTCAGTTTTTGTTTATCTGTACGTGTGTAAAAGTGCATGTGTGTCCATGTGTATATCAGTGCACGTGTGTGTTAGTGTGTATATCTGTGCATCACACAAAAGAGCTACTGTAGCTCAATTTGCTGAAACAAAAACGTATACTGGCCGTGATAGAAAGGTGTCAGAACACACTGTTAATTGCAATTTGCTGTGTTTGGGGCTGCATGGACTCAGACCAGTCAGAGCTCTCACCATGACCCCTGTCCACTGCCTTGAGCATCAGAACTGGACCATGGAGCAGTGGAAGAAGCTTGCCTGGTCTGATGAATCACATTTTCTTTTCGATAAGATGGATGGCCGAGTGCGTGTGCATCATTTACTTGGGGAAGAGATGGCAACAGGATGCACTATGGAGAGAAGGCAGGCTGGCGAAGGCAGTATTATGCTCTGGGCAATGTTCTGCTGGGAAACCTTGAGTTCTGGCATTCATGTGGATGTTACTTTCACACGTACCATCTACCTAGAGATTGTTGCAGACAATCCAATCCATGGAAGCCCCACCTTGCAACTTGCAGTACTTAAATATGCTGCTAATGTCTTGGCGCCAGATACTACAGAACACATTCAGAGGTCTTGTGGAGTTCATACCTGAACTCAATAGAGCTGTTTTGGCAGCACCAGAGTGACCTACACGATATTAGGCAGGTGGTTTTAATGTTGTGGCTGATCAGTGTATGTGTGGCAGTGTATATCTGTGTCTTTTTTTTTTTTTTTTTTTACCTGTGTCTGTGTTTTTTGAGCATTTATATATGTGAACACATGCCTGCACGCAAACATCACACACACATGCACCCCTTCATTCAAACACTAACACTACACCCAAACAGACAACTACAGTCAATCACCAATAGGACAACAAAACCAGTCTTGCCTGCACACACCAACACTACACACAAACACACCTGCATTCAAATACACTTTCACATTGTTGTGGATCAGAATGTTGATCTTTGTTATATTCAGAGGAAACCCAAATTGTTGTTACAAGTGCACTTGGAGAAGCAAGAATTAGACACCAGACACCTGTTGGTATTCAAAATAAGCCTCTGACGTTTTTTATTCATCAGCTGGGTTTTATACATTAAAAAGTAAGTGCTTACGTGCAAATACTCTTAGAACAAAAATAGCAAGGGAATACAGATAAGACATAGGGATGAGCGCCATGTATACATAACAAATACGTTTCTGGGTAAGAGAGAACAACAAGATTAGAGTAGAGACATCTTAGGTGGGGGCTCTCTGCTCCCGGGACTTAGACATATATGGTCTTAAGTGTTGTTCAAGCATCAAGCAATCAATCCTAATTCCAAGTTAGCCAATTTTAATATAGGATATCATTATATGACACCTATACGCTTGAGCCTTGGAATCAAGATAAATTCTATCACAACATACAGTCACTGCACATGCATACAGCACGGCAAGGATGGGCAAATGGTAGTTTTACAGCCGATGAGACACCATCAGAGTTGTTTGACTTTTGAGATTTATCTTTTGGGTGTCCAAAAAATGTTTGCACCAGATTCCTTTATCATCTCAAGTATATTCAGGACAGCACAATGCAAAGAGGACAGACTCTGATGCTTGAAGCGTCTCATTGTTGTGGGTAATTCACTAAGCTTTAGAAACTGAATATATCCAGACTATTCTAAATGTTAACCCTTTGCCATGCCAGCATTGGTTTGATCATCCACACAGCCTTTGATTGTCCGCAAATTGTAGATCTCCTTAACAAGGTACAAAATAAATGCTTTATGCGTCACAGGTTAACTAATAATTCAAGTTGTGCTGGTTGAAAAATGAGCACATTCCAAGGTTAAAGGAGGATATATGCCCCCCTTGCCCCCAGCACCAATTAGCTGACAAACATGAACTCAGACACTGCCACCTGTAATGTGATGGAAATGATCAGTGATGCGGCAGTAAACATGCTGCAATATGTAGTAATCTAAAAATAGCCATCACTCTAACAGACTGGTTCATGTGCAGTTTACTTAGACTTCTGTTTTTTTTTTTTTGAGAACACAAATTTAAGACACAAAAGCATTAAGACAGATGAATTATTGACAAAGGACGCACTGTTTTCCTATTGAAGGTTGTTTAATTGATACAGCATGTGTATTTAAATGGGTTACTGCACAGTTTGCTCTGTTCCTACCTATGTAGAAAATATTTTACAAGAAATAAGGAACTACCACTCCTGGTAGACAAGGCCTGTCTTTGTCTAGATCAGACTGTAGTGATTGTTTACTGTACAAGTAAATATATATTTAAATCAACATGGCTGCAAAAATGATTAGTGCTTTGTAGTTCGTGATAAATGAGTGCATCAAAAAGTTACCTACAGACTATGGTTCATTTATACAGTCACGGTTGTGTTTTTGTGGAAATTAACATCTGCGGCTTGTTTTCGTTATGGTCTAGACTGAATGTGTCCTGATGTATTTAGTTTTACCATTACATTCCGAACACTTGAAGGTACAACATATATTTTATGATGACACAAATGTTAAACGAAAAACAGACATACATGTATTTATTGGTGGGTAAATCTGCTACATAGTGATTTCTTATTTTTGCCAATTTGGGCAGTGGAGTGTCCCTTTAATCCTCTGTAAAATTAACTACTGCACCAGTCTTGTATGTTTTGCAGACTGAAGCATGTTTCCAATGGAATTTACTTTTATTTGGCTCTATCTACTCTTCCTATAAATGTCGTCCATTTTCCCAGTCTTTGTCAATAATAAGGATCTTCACATTGTAATGCCTCCATAACCATACTTTACTATGGGGATGGTCTTTTCAGGTTAAAGATTTATGTGCTACACAAAGTCTTTTCGTTAATTAACTTTCAGCTGCTTTGTAGATAACTTCCTAAATAAAATCAGCACCCTTATATGGGACTATCACATTCAAGGATATCAAATAAGAGAGCTTATTAATAGGTATATAGCTCCCTATTTGGTACACTTCTGTGGATTTCAATATTTAAGTAGGGAGCTACCAATTAATTTGGTACACTTATGTGGATACAATTGGTACACTTTTGGTACACTTATGTGGATTTCAATATACTAAATTGGACACTACCTATTAATTGCTCCCTGATTCGGTACCCTTAAATATGGTAACCACACATAAAGGAACGCATTTAAGGAATTTGCAAGAATGAACTAATGAATGAATGAAGCAGGAAGAATTTGGTCATCTCCGATTTGTTTAACACTTCATTCTATTTCGATGTTACTTTAGAAATTCAGACGAATGGCCAAATAAGTAGATTTTCTGCCAATTTGTGATTCCTCTGAAAATAAATGTCCCAGTCTAATGAGCTCTGTTACTGAAAACATGGACTGTGAATGGGAGCTGCTGACAATATTTACAAGGACACTGTTGTCTCAAAGAGACCTATGAAAATACTTTCTAGGTAACCTTGGGCCAAATAACAACTTAATGAAATGTGAACCCATTAAGCACACAACAGAATGAAGGACTTCGGTTTAAGCAGCATTATTAAGGAAACTCAATAACTTTTAGTCAAAATAAATTCCGTGCAGTAAATACAAGAGGAAAATGATTGCCACGGAGATATCATGTATAACCTGCATGTACTTCTGATTTCACAGATCAGTTGCCTTGGTCTTGAGGAGTCTATTGAGAATGATCCCTGTAAATTTGCACTGACATCACGTGGTGCAGACAGGAGCTTGGTCCGCTACATTTTACAAGCATCTTCTCCTGAAATCAAAATAGCCTGGGTTCGAGATATAGGGCAGATTCTGGAAAGCCAACGTAACTTTCTCAATGGTGAGTTATCATTATGTCACTTGGGTCATTGTTTGGGTCTCACAACACTCCAACTATTCCATCTTCTTTGGACAATACCATTTTACACCATTTTTTTTCAAGAACTAATATTATGGAATCTTTTTGACTACCGGTAACTTAATTTTATTTAGCAATAATGTTAATAACTGACAAAGGAAGAGAATAAACAGGAGAGGGAAGAGGAAGCGAACAAGTGAGTAAAGAGATCTATAATATATGGAAAGTCTGAAAAACCCTATAAATTACACTGCAAGGATAGATTTTATTACATGGATTTATACATTGTAGTTGGTACAAATACCATAGTTTATTTTTGACTAGTAATAAGTTCACTCATTAAGGGAAGGGTTGCCTAGACCCCATACTGTATATCCAGGCAGTTTGGAGTCCCTGCCCTTAATACCATCATTTTTAGGTATCAGGTACACGGAGAGGGGTTGGAAAGTATGAAAAGTAATAATTGCAAGATTGAGAATCATTATATCAGTGCAGAATCAGACAATCAGCTTTAGAATACAAATCCCTTACAATCTGATCAGCTTCTAAAAAGTGCAGAAATGGTCCAGCTTAGTAGAACACAAACCTTTTTGGCTCTCTAACTGTTTGGTTCCTTCGGGACACGATCAAGGATAAAAATACTTTTTTTTTTTAGTTCACGTTGAATGTTGAAACATGTTATTATGCATTTAATGAAGGATTAGCTGCCACTGGTTTAGTCACATATTTTTTGATTGTTGCATCATTGGTAGAACTAAAATCTTCACAATTGTTTATTTATTTATTTTTATTTTTTTTAAATGATCTATATTGCTTTTTTTTGTTTTTGACAAAAATTCACTTTTTTTTAATCTAGCTGAGCAGATAGATACAAAACAATCGCAGCAGCAGTCAAGTTAGGTTGAGCAGCAGTTGGTCAGATAACTGTAGAGCCTTACTCAATATGGCTGCTCAGGCAGATAAAACAGCAACATTTTCTCAAAAAAACAAACAAACAATATACCGTACATAATTTTTAAAAAAGAGTTTCAGAAAATGTAATACATTTTTAAAAACCATTGAAAAATTGATGATAGTATATGGTAATAAAATGTTTTAGACGAGAACAAAAATGCCACCAGCTGCTCTGGTACATTATTGTTTTATGTGGAGGAAAGAAGGACAATAAGCAATTTTCTTTAACAACATGGAGATAATGTTGAGTAAGAGAAAGAAAGTGCGCTACTGGTACTTTTTTTCTGACTAATTTGTTATAAACATTTTCAGCCCTTCAGTCGCCTATTGAATACCAACGCCGAGAAAGCAAATCCAATAGCCTTGGTCGAGGCTGCAATAGCCAAATGATGGAAGCTGCCCGTGGTGGCCTCAGGCCCCATTCTTCCGCCTCCATGGATAGGAATAAAGTGCCCAATCTTAAATCATATAATTCTTCCCTGCCATCCCTATATCTGCCAAGCAACTCAAGACCAGACAGCAGACATCTTGGAAACAAGGTAAACAGGAAGCACTGCCATTTTAAAAGATGGTAAACATATTTTTGTTCAAACTAGTGGCTGCCAGATGCATTCACTAAAGTGTAAATGGTCAGAAATTCAAATTGAATTGAACATTTTAGACCAAAATAGTTGTAATGAGAAATTTATCCAGTTATTTTGCCCTTAAATGTTAAATTAAGTTTGAATGAACTTTGAATTTCCAGCCATATTCACTCTAGTGAATAAACCAGTAAATCTCCAAGCCAATTATGTTTTCATGTTGGCATTTTTTTACTATTCAAAAACTAATCTTGAATTCCCGACCGTCACGACAGACAAGGTTACATACAGACAAAATAAAACCATTATATTGCTGGACTCTTACAGATAAACATGATGTACTTTTGTTGTGCAGGATGCAAAGGAACCAGTCTGTCATAACATATACTGACAAAAACAATAGGCAGTTCAATACTAATTGTGGAAAAATGCACCTCAACTTTACAATGCCTGGCGTATTCACACTAAAGTTATCTGATCCTTTTTAGTAATATTAGAGTGACCATTCATGCTTTAGCATGAATATAAAAAGTACATTGTTCCAAATACACATTTTGGAGGCAATAGGATTTAGTATAGATGACTGGGCAATGAGTTAGTTTAATGCTATTCTGTACAGGTTAGGAAATAGAGAGAATGAGTTTTAATTCCTCCTATAGTCGTCACTATAACTGGTGGAAGTGGAAGAAAATGAAGGTTCACCATGCTGCTTCTTTAACTTTTCCACACTACTGTACATATTTGATTTTTGAGCTAATTTCACTTTTAAAGGTGCAGTTTCCCTTTGGAATATTTTAATTTTATAAACGTTTTATTTACAAAGTTTTATCACCATTGTTCACATTTTTTAACTTGATTTTTTGTATTTGTGTATTACACTCTTGTATGTGTTTATATAAATATTTATACACACGCACATACAAATTAGGAAGCAGTAGTAGCTCTTGCTAGCCCACTACACTGTATTTTACTATTTAATGATTTCACTCTATATTATTAGTGGTGGAAGTTAAGATTTCTCATTTGTACCTGGTTTCAGGAGTGTTTAGGACCCCTATGTTATATATTTATTTTTTGATGTTTGGAGACACAGTGTACAAACCACTGACAGCAATTCTTTTTTTATCTGTAATAAGAAAATGGGGTAGCCTTTGTATATTCTTTGAGGTAGATACATTCTTAGTGGTTAGTTGGATATGTAAAAAAATGAACAACGGAAAATAGTGTAATAATGTAGTATGTCCCGTACAGGTGAATATATAAAAAGAGGAAATGTACTTACAGATTGCTAGTCAATCTCTACAATCTGCAAGTGCATTTCCTCTTATTACATATACAACTGTACATGACATTATACACTATATTTTGTTGTACTCTTCTTTTTTACATACCCAACTACCCACTAATAACGTATCTACCTCAGAGAATATACAAAGGCACTACCCCCTCTTTCTAATACACGTATCTTCTATTGGACCGGAGACACTCTGGTTTGGTTTTTTAAGCTACCTATTTGTTGCAACTGTAAGCAATAGAAACCTAGT
Source organism: Pelobates fuscus (assembly GCF_036172605.1). Classification (NCBI taxonomy): domain Eukaryota; kingdom Metazoa; phylum Chordata; class Amphibia; order Anura; family Pelobatidae; genus Pelobates; species Pelobates fuscus. Next base: position 398,728,330 of record NC_086317.1, read on the forward strand.
AAACAGGCATTTTAAATCTTTTTTTTTTTTTAAACCAAAATAGTGCTTTGTATCTCCTTGGATATAAGTGGCCACATTTCAGTTAGGTTGAATTTTAGTTTGTACTTACTTACTGATTGGACAGGTATCTCTATACTAAATCCCATTCACCCCCCCCCCCTCCGCTGCCAGTATGTGCCTCTGGAGTCCAGCCTCTGGTATACCCCCAATGGCGCCGTCCGCACCCTATGCCAAAGCGGATCATCCCGCTACTCCTTGAAAACCTGTGAAGGTAGAGAACGTTGATGTCACGTCGGAATGTGACGTGACATTGCATGCCTCTGTGCACCTCCAGGTCCTCCACTGTTCAGCCGCGGCCATTGCAACACTGACCAACACACAGACACACTGACAGACAGACACACACACACACACATTGACAGACACACACACTGACAGACACACACAGACACACTGACAGACAGACACACACACACATATTAACAGAGACACACACACACTCCCTGACAGACACACACACATTCTATGACAGACACACACACACTCTCTGACAGACTCACACACACACACTCTCTGATACACACACATGCACCCACCCACACACACACACACACACACACACTCTGACAGACACACACACTGACAGACACATTCACTGACAGGCACACACAAACTGACAGACACACACACACACACACACACACTGACAGATACACACACACTCCATGACAGACAGACACATTCTCTGACAGACAGACAGACACACACACATGCTCTGACAGACACACACACACACACACGCACACTCTCTGACACACACACACACGCACTCTCTGACAGACACACACACACACTTTCTGACACACACACACGCACTCTCTAACAGACACACACACTGACAGACACATTCACTGACAGACACACACAAACTGACAGATACAAACACACTCCATGACAGACAGACACACATTCTCTGACAGACAGACACACACACCTGCTCTGACAGACACACACACACACACACACTCTGACACACACACTCTCTGACAGACACACATACACACTCTCTGACAGACAGACTCGCACACACACAGTCTCTGACAGACAAACACACACACTCTGACAGACACACACACTCTGACAGACAGGCACACACACACTGACAGACACACACTCTCTGACAGACACACTCACTGACAGACAGACACACACACACACACACAGACACACACACACACACATTTCCACATTCTTGCACACACCAACATCATTTGATTTATTGCTCCCTTCTTTTGGGAGCTGGTGTGGGGCCTCTTCTCTCGGGAGCTCAGTCTTCCTGCTCTTCACTGCTCCCTCACATGTGCAGTTTAGTGATGCCGGGTGCCGGAATTTCGTCATATTCCATCACCTGGCATCACTACAGAAGGCACGCGCGAGGGAGCAGTGAGGAGCAGGAAGACTGAGCTCCCTCGTTGCCGCCAGCGACATCTCCTCCCCGTCCGGGTAATTTTGGCAGAGTAGGCACCTGCAATGTGGGGCGAGCAGATGCCTACTCTGCCTTAGTAATCATGGCAAACTCGTGGCTCGCCGGGCCACAAAGATATTGATTGTGGGACGCATGCGGCCTGTGGGCCATAAGTTTGACATTATAATTTAACTCGTAAATTAAACAATTATCTTGTCAATAATTCTGTGAGGAAGGATTCTGCCTTCACATCTATCAGTCTATGTGATACTGCACACTGTAGACTGGTAAATGGGAAGGCAGGATCCTTCATCACAGAATTATTGACAAGATAATTGTTTTATTTCTGAGTTAAATCATAATTGTTTGGTGGTGCAATGGTTCATACGTGCTGACAAACTGACTTCCTTCTTAAAATGGTTTTGATAACAAGATGGAGGATCCATATAGCGCATTAGCTGACAGAAGCAATTAACTACTGATCAGACTGACATCGTAAACTATGTTAGTATTTTGACTTGGATTCAATACCTTTACCTGTCACAATGTGGCAGTATAGGACTCTAAACATGGCAGAGCTACAGACTAACATGCATACTTTATTATAATTATCAAGTACTGATATGAAACAAATTCCCAGCACTAAATTTAGAAAGTAAAGGGTGTTAAAATGTTTATCTCCTTCATTGACAAACACATTTGGGGTTATACATGGATGTCCGGCTGCATACGGGGCCCTTTGGACTGCAAAATATGCACATTGCTATTCTCACTTATCTTGCTGTTATTGCAAATATTGGGAAAGTCTTTTTAAGAGCACTATGAGGGTGAAGGTGGATCCATTTTATTGCGCATCATTTTGGGATTTTTTTGTCTTTTTTTTGTGAATCTATATTTTGTAATTGGTAACATTGTTACCAATTCTGTTATTAAGGATTTTAATTTGGGTTTTTGGAGTAAGAGTTCAAGATAGGAAGAGTTGAAAAGAAAGAAGACAGGTACTATTTTTATTGGCCCTCCTAAAAATGAGGTAAAATGGGGTCGGAATGGTTGTTTATTTGTAATGGCGGTTGGCTAAGGGATTAGGGATAATATTATAAATGGGTACTCCTTTAATATCATATTTATAGTTAGGGCCCCCATTAGGTTATCCACTAGGTCTGACTCCTTATATTAAAATTGGCCACAGGTGGTGGACAGAAATCTGTCTGTTCCACATTATTTATTTTAATGTCGCTCACGAGATGCTCTTGGGGGAGATATTTGACCCTCTGTTATTTTACAGGCACCATCTCCATGGCAATGGCTGCCCAGTCGCTAGTTTTAAAAAATTAGTAGATATGCACCCATCTACCCCATGGCAAGTGGGGGCACAAGGGGGTTTAAAAGTTCCCTTACAGTATTTTCAAGGTCTTATTGACCCTCACATGGCTTGTAATCTATTTGAATTAACTTTTTTAATGGGGTGGCCAGCTTGCAAGCACTGACAAGCCACCACATAATTAACTCTTGAGTCGCTGAAATGTTGTAACTATTTGCCTGCTGCCTGCTAGCACTGGAAGAAAGCAAATAGTAATTAAAAGTATTGTCCGCTTTCATAAAAGTAAGTTAACAATACTTTGCAAAGGTGCAATATGCATTTGCATGTTCGTTTTCCTGGCACCGCAGGACCTTGCAGTGCCCCTCTACTTCCCACCCCCATCCCATGTTGCTGAAGGGGTTAAAACCCCTTCAGTGACTTATCGGAGTCCAGTGCCGATGTCCCTTGGCGCCTGGTCAGGCTCCGCCTACTCTCCTGATGTTGGCAGGGGAGAACTATTGCGCATGCGCATTAGACCTCCCAATATGAAAGCATTATTCAATGCTTTCCTATGGGGATTTCGGCGACGCTGGAGTCCTCACATAGCATGAGGATGTCCAGCGTCGTTTAAAACACTTTTCGTGTTCTAAGAAGGGTGGTGGGAGTTGGCACCCAGACCATATCAATGGGCAGAAGGGGTCTGGGTGCCTGGAGTGCTAGATTAATTATTAAAAAAACATATATATCTCTCTGTAGTATTGTAGAAACTGCAATGTTTTCATTTCAGAGTAAAACACCCCTATAGTAGCTGTCTTCCTGACAGCCACTAGAGGTGCTCCCATAGCAATAACCAAGTAAAACTCGATAATGTGACCATCGCAGCTCATAGGAAAGCATTGAATTTCATTTTTGCTATGAGAAGCTTTTGAATGCATGTGCAGCACTCATTGTCCCCAATGTGCCTCTGTGAGGAGCATTGGAATGGCCATTGGCGAGAGAGACAGATGACATTGTGGCAGTGCCAAGGGGTTGTTGGTGCTGGAGGAAAGATAAAACTTTTTTTAAAGCTGTTTACTGCAAACAGCAGGGGGAGGAAAGGGCCAAGGCCTTAAGTAATCTGGCACTTGGAACTATAGTAGTAGGAATACAGGTTTGTATTTATAATGCTATAGTATTCCTTTAACATTTCTTATATACAGTGTTTTAGTAATAACTGCATCTTTCAATTTGTGCTTTATTTGTATTATGACTTATAATAAATCTGTAACAGCTAGTAGTTATTATTTTGTACTATCTCTCTTTTCCCAAATGCTCTTTACTTCTTTACTACCTTTAGTGCAACACACTCCACTTTCTATTGCTTTATTTCTATTACTACCAGGTCTGACGGTTTCCCTGGCTGTATATTTTCAGATTCATTTTCCCGGCACACTCTCTGAGTCTTTACATACACACTCTGTACATTATTTAAACAAATTAAGTTCCTTTATGACAATGCAAATCATATCAGCAAAGTACTAATTTGGTATTTAATTTCCTTAGACTCATTCAACTCGAAAAAGTTCTTACTCAGATGTCCTTCCTCCACCGGCAGTTGTATCTCCTGCACATATAAACCTTGACTTCCATCGCCATCCAGAGTCCTCCGTGTCTACAGTTTCAAATGGAACATCACAAAGTGATCCCACCATTCGGGTAAATACTATACCTTGCTATGTAATATACCAGGGGAAGTAACCTTCGTCACTCCAGATGTTTTGGACATGATGCTTTGCCAGCATTATAGCTGCAAGAGCATTATGGGAGATGTAGTCCACAGCATCTTAAATGTCGAGGGTTGCCTACCCCTGCAATACTCTATACCAGTGGTTCCCAAACTTTTTTAGGTTCAAGGCGCCCTTAATGTTTCTATAATTTTCCAAGGTGCCCCAAGTCAAATGTTTGCCTGTCAGGGGCGGATCCAGAACCTAATCTTAGGAGGGGCACTTGTAGATTAGTTAAAGAAAAAATCCAGACCCCAGGAGTGCCGTGGTGCCCTCCCAGGGTAAGTAGTCAAACTATTTAAGAGCAGTTTTACAACTTACCTGGGGTCTCCTGGGATAGGGCCCCGCCGTGGTAACTGTGGCAGTGCACCTAGCTCGGGAGAGGATAACCCAGTGGAGCTGCAAGTTAGAACTCCCCTTGGTCCTCTCTCTCTCCCTCCCCTGCTGGCTGCCAGCATTACACTGCTAGCGGGCCGGTGAGTGAGATCTCTGATCTCCCCTCCAGTCCTGCAGAGCCAGCAGGGGAGATGGAGGCACAGTCCCCAGTTTGGGAACCGCTGCTCTATACACTAATGATACTGATATATAACTACCATTTCCACATAATACCAGATCAAATACATATCAGGTATCGTTTGTAATTCATCCTCTATAGGTAGATAAAATTTCACTCTGAACAAAAAGCCGTTTTAATATATCTCTAGATTACAATACTATGTATACACTATATATAATTACATAGTTACATAGCTGAAAAGAGACATGCGTCCATCAAGTTCAGCCTTTCTCACATATGTTTTTGCTGTTGATCCAAAAGATGGCAAAAAAACTAGTCTGTAGCGCTTCCAATTTTGCAACAAACTAGGAAAAAATTCCTTCTTGACCCCAAAATAGCAGTCAGATGTCTCCTTGGATCAAGCAGCTATTACCCCACTAATTACATATTATATCCCTGTATGTTATGTTTTTGCAAGTATTTATCCAATTGCTGTTTAAACATCTGTATGGACGTTGATAAAACCACCTCTTCAGGCAGAGAATTCCATATCCTTATTGCTCTTACTGTAAAAAAACATTTTCTTTGCCTTTCTTCCAGCCTAAATGTGTGACCTAGTGTCCTATGTATAGCCCTGTTTATGAATAGATTTCCAGATAATGGTTTGTACTGGCCCCGAATATATATGTAAAATGTTATCATATCCCCTCTGAGGCGCCGTTTTTCCAAACTAAAGAGATTTACATTTTTTTACCTTTCTTCGTAACTAAAATGCTCCATTCCTTTTATCAATTTTGTAGCTCGTCTCTGTACTTTTTCTAGTGCCATGATATCCTTCTTTAGAACAGGTGCCTAAAATTGCACAGCATATTCAAGGTGTGATCTTACCAGTGATTTATAAAGAGGCAAAATTATATTTTCAATATTTTCATATTTCACATTATATATGTTAGAGACAGGGCTGCCATCAGAAATTTTAGAGCTCCTGACACATCTCAAGTTATGGGCCCCTGGGGCCCGCCCCGAAGTCAGTCCACAGGGACTCATCCGAGTCCGCCCACGAGTCAACCTGTAAGGATGAAGTGTGTGTGTGTATAGTGGATGTAGAATGTGTAAAGTGGATGAGGTCAGTGTAAAGTGGATGCAATGTATATAGTATACTGACTGCAGAGTGTGTTTGTGTAAGAATGTAGTCTGTGTAGTTAATGCAGAGTGTGTGTTTGTGTAAGGATGTAGTGTGTGTACAGTCACTGCAGTGTGTGTTTGTGTAAGGATTATTGACTGCAGAATGTGTGTTTGTGTAAGAATGTAGTGTGTAATGAGTGCAGAGTGTGTAAATGTTAGCTTATAGTGTTTGTAAATGTTAGTGTATAGTGTGTGTAAATGTTAGTGTATAGTGTTTGTAAATGTTAGAATATAGTGTGTGTAAATGTTAGAGTATAGTGTTTGTAAATGTTAGAGTATAGTGTTTGTAAATGTTAGTGTGTAGTGTTTGTAAATGTTAGAATATAGTGTTTGTGAATGTTAGTGTGTAGTGTTTGTAAATGTTAGTTTATAGTGTGTGTAAATATTGTGGGGTTGCATACTCTGTGGGGACAAAGCATTTTTTTTTCATTAATTGTAGTAAATTGTATTTGATCCCCCCTCACTGAGTCTTACCTGTGTCCAGGGAGGGGGGATATCACATTTCCTGGTGGTCCGGTGGCATGGTGTGGGCCCCCGGCTACCTGTTGACTGCAGGGGGCCCAGCACACTCGGTCTTCACTTTCTCATAGTGTTCATGTAGTTGATACAAGATAGTAGGTCAGACTCGAGACTTGACATATCAATGGAAGTTTGCTTGTGGACTTCAAATACAAATTATTTGTCTCTTCTTCCACCAGAAAATAAGCACATTGGGTCGTGAACTACCTGGCTATGTCTCACCTTTTGATGAAGTTGGACTGCCAGTTCCAAGGCTGGCTAAGCTGGACGAGGATGAACTGTGAGATTTGTACATGTTTTGCATATATAACTATTCCAGGATGAAGAGGAACAAGTTGCAACCTTTGGTCTGAGACCAATGAACAGAGAAGGATCATGCTCTTGTCCTCACAATGTGCTAAATCTGTGAGAAAGGAACTCACCTTTACGCCTTTTCCAGTCTAATCAAAGACTGCTGGTGAAGCAGTTGGAAGCCTGTTCTATGACAAGCTACGTTTATATGACTTATGATATACTCCACTAACGCTTGGGTGACTTATTTAATGGAACATTATGTCCAGTGTTACCTAAATATGGGGACTGACTCTATGTCAATCTTCAGAGAGCCCAGGGAAAAATTGCCCGGTGTTGAGATTTAGCTGTGCTCTTTTTTAAGGACAGTTTCATCATTGGGGAAAAAAGACAATTGTGCAAGTCACCAGAATCCCGGTTAATGCATATGGAAGCTGTAATTTTTAAAACTGAGCAAAATGTTGTGCCTGCATATAAAGTTTGTCTTGATGTGGGGTCATCTTGAGACATATTTAATTCAAGTTTTATACCAATTGTTAGGACTGATGTTTCTGATAGCAAAGTGGGAATGTGACCAGAAGTTACTTTATGTGATTGGATGCCAATCTGTTATCTGATGCTGGTAAAATATAAAATATAGGCTTATTCCTGATGTGTGTCGATCCACAAATCTACAGTTGCAGACAAGAAAGTGCAGAACGAGAAGCAATTTCATAATTGAACATCACTTTGATCACAGAGAAGGCACCACTGATGGGAAACCAACTGTTCAAAATGTGGAATAAAACCCAGTCACACATCTAATCTATATTGGTCAATCTGTAGACTGACTGTATTACATGGAAAGGAAAATAACAGGGAATGTTTGCATCACATTCTGTAGTTGAATTTTGTGGCATGATATAATATGATATCCATTGATCAACCATTCTGTCAGGAGGGACCTGTATTGCAACACAAAGTAGAATATTTTTAACAAGGACACACAGTGCATAAGCAATTATTTTTGTACATTCCTTGCATATGCATACATATAGTCCCACTGATTAATTCACCAAAGCTGGTTAATCTGTCTTTAATAACATTTTATTTTTGCATGTGTATATTTGACACAGAATAGCGTGCTAGCGCTGCACCAAATGTTAGATTATATGTCCTTTAGAATTTGAAACATTCTCATGTTCACAAAATGAACCGATGTTCTTTTAATCACATCAATTTCTTCCCACATGCACTAATCGAGGGGAGACTCTGGCCTGGGATTTCTGTTAGGCAGTAATTTGGTAAATGGTAAAGGGATTTTGTTGTGAGAGCAAAAGATGGTAGTCAAACTACAGCAAGGGCAGAGAGGGTTTTAGGCGTCTGGGGTCTGCTAAAAGTCTCTTTAATGCTAAATAATAACCATCATAGTGTCTAGCAAACAATGCAGATTGTATGTAACCCAACTATTGAACAAGTCGTTCTGTCCTTTTTCACTCTGGATTATCTATAATATGTCAATTCTGAGAAAGCCAAAGGCAACTTTGTTAAGTCTTCAGGGTTTATTAAATAAGCATAGTAAAGGTAAAAAAGTAAAAAATAAGTTGTGATGAAATGGCACAAATGAGTCACAATATATAGGTCAAAATAGCTTGGAAGATTTTCCATATATTTTAACATGATTTTTGTAGCTACTCTTATGTTTGCTAACTCACTATTTAGTAAATAAGCTACTTTCTGTTTCAAACTCATATAATAGTTTTTTAAAAAGTGTTTTGTCAAGATGATTTGATGGTGCAATTTCCTGTTATAATTTTAACAGGGGTTTATCTTGATATTTTACCAAATATATTCATATAACGTTCCCTGTGGTTTACAGAAATATATCATATAGGCTGGGCTTAGTGGAATGAACAAGTGCAATAATAATTCTGACATATTTGCACATGACATATTTCATGTTAAAAAAGGTTAAATCAAGGTCCCTTAATGGATGTTAGAACCCTGGATTTTTAATCCATGTTTCACATAAGAGCACCAAATAACAGAGGACCTGTAACTGATACTCTAATTACTGTACCTTGGTTTTACATTTCATGGAGCAAATATATGTAATAAATCAGCATGTGATAGTCTGATGGATAGAACTCAATCTGCTGTAGCATTCATCTGGAGATACAATAATGGAGGTCATATGTCCCCTTTTATTTGAGACACTTAGAAAAGCCGCATTTGCAGGGAACATAACCAGCTAGGATCCCTAGTAGGCAAAGGAGAGATACACTGATCAGCCACAACATTAAAACCACCTGCCTAATATCGTGTGGGTCTCCCTCGTGCTGCCAAAACAGTTTTGGTGCATCAAGGCATGACTTACACAAGACCTCTGAAAAGTGTCCTGTGGTGTCTGACACCAAGACATTAGCAGCAGATCCTTTAAGCCCTGCAAGTTGCGAGATGGATGTCCATGGATCAGATTTGTTGTTCCAGCACAACCCACAGATGCTCTATTGGATTGAGATCTGGGGAATTTGAAGACCAAGGCAAAACACTGAACTCTTTGTCGTGTTCCTTAAACCATTCCTGAACAAATTTTGCAGTGCGTGGCGGGGTGCATTATCCTGTTGAAAGAGGCAACTGCCACCATCCCATGAAGGGGTGTATGTGGTCTGCAACAATCTTTAGGTAGGTGGTATGTGTCAAAGTAACAACCACATGAATGCCAGGGCCCATGGTTTCCCAGAAGAACATTGTTTAGAGCTTATTAACACTGCTTCCACCAGCCTGCCTTCTTCCCATAGTGCATCCTGCTGCCATCTTTTCCCCCAAATAAATGACGCACATGCACCAGGCCACCCACCTGATCAAATAAAAAATGTGATTCATCAGACCAGGAAACGTCTTCCACTGCTCCATGGTTCAGTTCAGATGCTCACATCCACATTGAAGGTGCTTTCAGCAGTGTCAGTGGTCATCATTGGCACTCTGACTGGTCTGCGGCTAAGCATCCCCATATGCAGTGAACTGTGATGCACTGTGTGTTCGGATACCTTTCTATCATGGCCAGAATTATGTTTCTCATCAATTTGAGCTTTCAGTTGCTCTTCTGTGTGATCGGACCTAACAGGCTTGCTTTTGCTCTCCACGTGCATCAATTAGCCTTTGGCACCCATGACCCTGATGCCAACTCACTGGTTGTCCTTTGGTAGGTACTAATCACTGCATACCGGGAATACCCCACAAGACTTGCCATTTGAAGACTTGCCATTTGGCTCTTGTCAAAGTCACTCAGAACTTTTTGCTTGCCTATTTTTCCTGACTGTTTACTTTTTTTGCCTGACATATCCCACCCTTGACAAGTGCAAATGTAAAGATATAATCAATGTTTTTAGTTGCACCTGTCAGTGGTTTTAATGATTTGGCTGATCAGTGTATGTAAACAAATTAAAAACTGCCCCCTCCTTTTTGAATTAAATCTAAGAAGATCATGTTGCTAAGTGAAGACATGCCCATACGCACACACACATTTCTTCTTAAACTGTATCTCTCCAGTTGAAATTTCTACAAAAAGTGGTAAGGAATATGAAGCTTAAAACTGATTTATGCAATCGGCATAGCATGAGCATTACTCATGACTAAAGTTAGACTTTGAGTTTTTCCAGTCATAGAGAAAAACAACCAGTTTTCTGATTTTAGATTCTGACTACATGACTAGTTCCTATCATGTGAATCCAATTTTAAAAAAAAACTCTATAGCTGTATGATAGTGGTCTGCAAAATAATTTACACTCTAATCATCTATCTGTCTGCTCACCTTAAAAATGTACAGTGGGTAATTTCTATGTAACGGACTGATCTTGATTCTAAAACACAACACCAATATATTAGATATTTTTAAGGGAAATATTTATTGAAAGGAAGAGTGGTGGATTCACCCACAGCATAAAAGATGCCACAGGTTTAATTTACAAACCTAAAAAAACAACCATGTGAGTTGATTTTAGATGACAAAGCAGGTCAATAAAGGAATTAACATTGTAAAAAGAAAAGTTAAAAAAGACAATCGCATTCTGTTTTGAAAAACGTATGTATCAGGAGATGACATCTGCTAGCTTGCCATCAACTTGAATAGCTGCTTCAGACAATCCTGCTCTGACATCCATAACTGAGCCCATCCTGATTTTTGTTTTATTTATTGTTTTTTTTTGTAAATCAGAAAATGTTATCTTTTTCTTGTTCACACTTTGGGATTTTTCCACTCTATAGAACAGTAATGCCTGCCATTGAGTTAGCTTGACCATAATATGCTCATTCAACAAGCAATATTTCCCTTTCATCAACTTTGATGTTAATAACAATTTATTACAATTCTTTGTTGAACTGACCTCCCTCTCTGCTCGTGTCTCTGTGGAATGAGACATTGGCAGAGCAGAATAAAGTTGGCTCTGATTGTTATTCCTGACAAACATTTCTGTGGTGAAAGCACAAGTACAGTCACATTTTCCGCAATAATTGTGTTACCGATCTTTGCTGGAATAACAGATAAAAAAACAACAAAAAAACTAATATAGGCTTTTAATGTGCTATTAGGCTGTCAATGTATTGTTTGTGGGTTTTGTTCTGGTATCACCAGACTCTCGTACCAATATGGCAGCTTGGGTGAAATATTAAAATGGAAGACTACTTCATCACTAAGGACAAAATGGCTTCCTAAATCAACAGAAAGGAAAATCTAAAGATTATGAAATGCAAAATGCAAAATATTAAGGTTAAGAGGACCTTCTAAATATGTTAGCCAATACTATCCTTTTATGCACTGTTATGTTTACAATTGAAATTATTACGGAAAAAAATGCTTTCATTTTAAATTGAAGGTATTTTGTTACAAAGGGTATATCTTTAATCAGAGTGTTGCCAGTTCTCAAACGCTTGTGCTAAAGACTCACCAACACAGCAGATTTATTTCTGCTAATTTTTACAGCGATATAGTCAGATCCTCTGTGCTAACATGAGTTATTTAATATGGATATAATAACTTTGGGACAACATCCTGAAGATTAAATCTGAGATTCTAGGGTTCAGAAAAATGCTACTCTACGATTTAGTGTAGAAGGCTCCAAATTCACATAGGGGTGTACTAGATCCTATCACATTAATACTATGGTATATAAAGTCCTGAAGTTAAATTAACCATGGGATGCATTCAGACAATGAGTAAATTGAGAACTATCAGAAAAAAATAGCCATGGTATGACTATGCCAAAATAACTAATTTGTTAAAATTCCCCATATCAGCCATAGATTTAGAAATTATTTATATTATCATTTTTACTTCACCAGAACTTGTTAATTAGTGTAAAAAAAAAACCCAACCCAGTGATCATTCAAAACTCCATAATCATTACTTGGACAGCCCTGGACAGAATGTTACCTTTGAGTTCTTTGGTGAATTCATTCATATTTTTATTTTTAAGACATGTATCCACTTCCTGGGTTACGTAAAACAAAACTTTATATTTGATATATTTAAATATATTTCAGCACAGATTATTGCTCATGCTAAGTAAAATGTTTTTGTATCTTTTTTTTTTTAATTGCAAATCCCTGTTTCCCAAAAATGATAAAGCCAATCCCAAAGGTATTTTCATCCCATAATCTGGGATCGTCTTTTTGTATGATCATGAAACATGTTTAAATGAAGATTGTTTGAGTGGAGCCATATTACAATGCTCTTGTCAGCTGTGAAAGAGTGATTGATATTTAGTTCTTATATGAGTGATTTCTGGCTCACCTTTGTCAGTGAGAGGAAAGTGTGTATATATTGAATTCTTTATGGGAAAAAACGGAGATATCGTTTTGATGTCTCTGCAGCCTTGTGTGACTGTCAAAATGGTGACGAGGTTGACTGGAAGTTGTGTGTGGGATTTCTCTATGCTTTTGTTGTTGTTGAAAACGGTATATGTTTTCTAAGAATAATTGAAAGAAGAGCGTCTTTTCCCAGTGGCGTATTTGTGAGCCATGCACACTTGTCTATAGCATTAAACCGAGTTAATTTGTGGCATCACTGCACATCCACTGCACTGTTCATTTGGAGGCGTTTGTTGGAGCCACTGGGTGTTTAAATATTTAATACACAAAGAGCAAATTAGGAAGGAGACCAGTTCTAAGCTGGGATTCACGAAATAGCACACGTGATACTAGCCAAATATCGTTGTTACTTCATATAGCCTGTCTTTCCCTTGCCCTGAAAGCGGGTTAGTGTATAATAAACTTGTATATGCATGTTTTATGGAATAATTTCTGATCTCAGCACTATGTTGTACAATATAAAGTGGAAAATATATGTAAAAGGGCAGTGGGGGGGGAGGCGGATTGCAAAATTTGAAGTTTTTTGTTTACTAATAAAGCTTTTGGTATATCAAAGGTGAAATTTAATTTTAATTTCTATGTCTTCTTTTTTCACACAAATTGATCGATGGCTGAGTTGACGTGTATACAGTTGAAATAGAAATGTTATATTTCCTGACATTTTTAGGTGATGGGAACATTTTTGCCGTGAGGAAAAATTGGTTTTATGGAACAAGCTGAACAATGCACAGTAAGTATTTTGAGATAAAGTGTTGACAGATAAACTCAAGTCCTTTCAGCAATTACATGCAAATTTGAACATTGATGTTCACTTAATTAAGCAATTACTATTATCTGACCTGAATGAAAGGAAAGGAATGTCAGGAAACTGTTGCTGTAAAATATTGCCTGTAAAATATGAAGAAACAAGCATTTTTTTTTTATTGGTCTTCATATTTCTATGTTTCAGAAACTGATGAATAAATTAGCAGCATCATTGAAACCTGTGAAGATAGTGAGGTCAAGGGAAAGTCCTTTGTCTTTGTCGACATATGCTTGCCACTACCTTGCCACTAAAATAGAGATTATCCAAACAGGTTTATTCACAAAAGTGAAAATTCTAAGTGAATTTGAGTTGAATTTCAAATTTAAGGACAAAGTTGTAGAACTGAAAGCATGCTTGACTTAGAAAATGTAGAGGTCTGAAATATGATAAATTCTACATTATTTAAATTGTGCTTAACATGCATGGTGCAGCTGTGATGCCCAGTGTAAAGCTACCCAGGTTCCATGGAACAAAGTGTAAAGAGACAGATTTGCATGTCATGTGCCTCAGAGCATTAGTGTACTATTGAAGAATGTTTTGTCCTAGGAGACAGATGGGAAGGTGGTGCACACAGTGCCCCCTTCTGGCTCTGTCACTAGATATACTGTAACCAAGTGGACTATATTCCTATTCCCAGTCTACAGTTGGAGATTGGATATGTTAGTGGAAGGTTGGATGGGGGGACACAAGGAGGGGGATATAGTGTAAAAAAAGAAATATAATGGATATGAGGGGATTAAAAGGCACACAATGTGTAAAAGGGGAATTTAGAGACATACAATGGGTAAGAGCTGAGTTAAGAGGCACACAAGTGGTAAGATGATGGTTAAGAGGCACACATGGGGTAAGAGGGAGTTAACAGACACACAAAGGATGGGTACCAAATACAAAAATTACAAATTACAATTTTTCAAGTGTTGTGCCAAAACCGGCCAAAAGTTATTTTAAGTTCAACAACAACTGCTATTTATTTTTATTCATCAAAGAAACTAAAACATAAAGGGAACTGTCATCTTCCTGTCACAGGATTTTTTTTTTCAATTTGACAATTTTTATTGTTTTATAACATTTTGCAGGGGTACAGAAAAATAAGTAAGGGGTGGTTAGTTGGGGTAAATGGTTGCTTGATACACATTGCACAGACATCAATATAGGACACCACACATGTATACATCGTTGGTCCTTATCATGGTTACATTTCAGACTAGTAGTTTTCCCAGCACAGACCTCTCTTAGCTGTTACTACACTTCATATAATGAGTTTCGTATTCAGCACGGGGCTAGGGGGTGAGGGGGAAAGGGGTGGAGGGTTAACTTATATACAAGTGGGTATCAGTGTATTGTATGCTGGCTAATGGTAGTAGTCAACGTTCTATCTGATTGGAGGTGCCAATTCCATTTTTGGCCTTTCTGCCCTGTAGATGTGTAGAGTGGTGTTAAGTTCCGACATGGAACAGTTTTGGAATGCATAGTATTACCTAGGTATGTTGTTTGGGGTGTGGTGTGGTATGCCATTTGACTCCTTGTTTCCCATTTTCCCTGTTGTTTGAGCTACAGACACAGGATCAGTTGTGTGTCCTCAAGCCTGTTCAGGCTCTTCGGGTCACTCGCTCTAGAGTTACCCAATGTGAACCAGTATGTTTCCCATATTTGTCCTGCCAACTCTGTCACTCTTCCCTTTCTAATCTGTTGGTTTGCCATAAGCTTATAGTCCCAGTTTGTTCGGATTTGTTGCACCAACATGTGTTTGAAGGGAGTTTCTCGTGTTTTCCATGCTCTGGCAATGAGAGTGTTAACGGCTATTAATGTGTGGGAAAATAGGTGGACCTTCAATAAGTTCTCAGGCCATATAAACAGGAGGCATGGTTCAGGTGTTAACTCTAGGGGCATGGGTAGTATGTGGGTGAGAATTTCACCCACCATTGTCCAGTATCGGCAGATAATTTTGCATGTCCACCATATGTGGTACATCGAGTCTATTTCAGACCTGGATCTCCAACTCTTGTTGGATCTGCTAACCTCGTTGGGACCAAGTACCACCTGTATGTAGTTTCCGTATTTGTTCAAAGTGTTTGATGCACGCCGTGTTTCCTTTGTGTATTGTGAATGCTCGGTTCCACTGACCTGTAGTATAGGTGGAGCCAAGATCGTCCTGCCATGCTTGCATAAATTTGTCAGTGTACTCAGATTTACTCTCAATCAGTATTGCGTAAATTATCTTTTGTGGGGTCTCTGTAAGGCAGAGTGCATCAGATTTGGAGAGTGTGGGTGTCCGAAGGTGGCGCGTAGTCGACTGCAGGAGAGATTTAAGCTGCAAATAAGAAAAAAGTGTGGGAGGTTAACTTGTGCCTGCAGGTCTGGAAACTGTTTTAATGTTGTTCCAGCGTATAGATGGTGTACATGTGTACATCCCGCTGCTGTCCATATGACATAGTCAAAGGTCGGGTTCCTCAAATATATGCTGTACATTGTAGTGGCCAATGATATTGTGTTTGGTCCCCCTGCATGTTTGCGGTATGTGTCCCATGTGTTCAATAATAGTGTGGTTGGTTCTAGTATCTGTGGCATCACAGGTCTCAGTGTTTTTGGCATCCAAAAATAAGTGGTGCAACCCAGCTTTGCATAGCCAGTGAGATTATATGGCTACTCATTGGGGTGCATTGATGTGTGTGGTTTCCACTGTGGAGAGGATCGCAGTGAGTTACAACTCTGAACTTTTTGTTTGCCCACACAAATCTTGTAATGGCTTTTTGTAAGGTCATCAGATATTGTTTAGGGATGGGGATCTGAAGAGTTATTAGTAGATATTGTAATTTTGAAAACAGGGACATTTTAAATGCCGCTACTCGTCCATGCCAGGATGAGAAATCCCTTCCCCATGATTGGAACGTTTGGGTGAACTCATGGGAGAGTCTCTCATAGTTATGTTTAAACAGTAGGTGTGTCGATTTGGTGATTTGTATTCCTAAGAAGGTAAACAAAGTCCTCCCTCCAATCAAATGAGGTCCTCTCCAACTCTCATGAGCCTCGGCTGTCAGAGCATTGCAGTGGTAATGTTCCAGGAGAGCATCTCCAGGAGGCTGAAGATGGAGTCTGCTGGGCCCCATATTCACTATTCTGGCCTTGCCTTAACCTTGTCCCTAGTGGTTCCTAGTTTCGGTTTACTAAGTAATTACCAATTACCACATTCTGAGCTCCTTCTGCTTTATATCCTGACACCTATCTGATAAGAAGAATATGTCCTGGAAACACTACATACACTTATAAATTATTTGAAAAATGTAGTAAAAATAATTGAATGGCAGAACATCTGGGAGGCTGATAAGATTAACTGCAGATATATTATGTGGCACGCAAAACGTCATGAAATGTATATACTAGCTGCAATAAAATGTGATTAATCCTGTGCAGAGGATTCATGGTTGGTTCTCATTAGACTGGTAATGGAATGCCGTGTTTATAAAACTATGACTGTTAGAACAAGATCACCTTTCATTATGCATTATCCCAGTAACATCAGTTTTATTGTGAGCTTGTTTGGGTAGGACCCTCTTCATTATTATTATTATTATTATTTTATTATTTATATAGCGGCATCAGATTCCGTAGCGCTGTACAATGGGTGGACTAACAGACATGTAATTGTAACCAGACAACTGGACGTACAGGAACAGAGAGGTGGAGGGCCCTGCTCCATGAGCTTACATGCTAGTTCATCTACTGTTTCCGTAAATCATACATATTGTATTAGAATTAAATGTTTCTTATTGTATAGCGATGCAGGATGTATTGGGGCTATATAAAAGGTTATATCTAGATCTCTCTATGTATGTTCATACAGCTGAAATGCTTAATTTTGTTTACTCTTAGTTAACTCATTCTAAATTATTACTATAAGTATCAGCAAGGTGAGTGCAAGATTGAACGTGATGACCATGAGTAATTTTTGTATCTTAAAATATTACTCCGGCATACAAAGAGCAATTTAATCTTATAGCCAGATTCCTTTGGCATATGCAGTTCAGTAGACAAAGACACAGAAAGATCAGTGACTCATATTTAATTTAATACAAAATTCATAAAACTTGCGCTGTCCTCCCAGGAGTGCACTAAGAAATTACAGTTATTTTATTTTGTGTCAATTGCATCAACAGCTTTAATTGCAAGCAATTTCCCTTTGTTTTACCAAAGTTAATAGAATTTACTAGCAATATTATGAACCAGGAACCATTATTCAAAATGAAACATCCATAGATGGCTGGTGAGCTTAAAGGGCAACCATTACTTCTCTGCAAGAATTAATGTTGAATAAAACACACAAAAAAAAATGAAAAAAATCACCTATTCATCCAGGCAAAGCCACTGCGCGTAAGAGGAGGCGAAACGGAAAGATTCAGGTTGAAAAATGGTCATAACCAGCACACTAGTGATGAAATCAGTTAGGCTTGGGAGTCAGATTAAAGGTCTGTGATATATACTGTCATGACTTGCTGCATGCCTCCCAATATATTAAATTTTATCAGTACAGTCCTGATTTTTGGGTCATTTTCGTTGTACTAACTTTGTCCCTTAGTGTCCCACTTGTGATTGTACTAGCAGTGCTCTCCTAGAGTGACCTCACGCCTCTCATTAAATGAAACATGTAACATGTATGTCGCTTAAAGGGCTTTTTGTAGCATTTAGTGAAAAGCACATGGCATCCCAGGGTAATAGGGAGGAGTCGGGCAACTATAGGCCAGTAAGTCTTACTTCAGTAGTGGGGAAAGTGATGGAAACCATGTTAAAGGATAGGATTGTTGAACATCTAAAAACACATGGATTTCAAGATCAGAGACAACATGGGTTTACTACAGGGAGATCATGCCAAACTAATCTTATTGATTTTTTTGATTGGGTAACTAAAATTATAGACCAGGGTGGTGCAGTAGACATTGCTTACCTAGATTTCAGTAAGGCTTTTGACACTGTTGCACATAGAAGGCTTATCAATAAACTGCAATCTTTAAGTTTGGATTCCAATATTGTTGAATGGGTAAGGCAGTGGCTAAGTGACAGGCAACAGAGGGTTGTAGTCAATGGAATATATTTGAAGCTTGGGCTTGTCACCAGAGGGGTACCTCAGGGATCTGTACTTGGCCCCATTCTCTTTAATATTTTTATTAGTGATATTGCAGAAGGTCTTGATGGTAAGGTATGTCTTTTTGCTGATGACACTAAGATATGTAACAGGGTTGATGTTCCAGGAGGGATAAGCCAAATGGCTAATGATTTAGTTAAACTAGAAAAATGGTCAGAGTTGTGGCAACTGACATTTAATGTGGATAAGTGCAAGATAATGCATCTTGGACGTAAAAACCCAAGGGCAAAGTACAGAATATTTGATAGAGTCCTAATCTCAACATCTGAGGAAAGGGATTTAGGGGTGATTATTTCTGATGACTTAAAGGTAGGCAGACAATGTAATAGAGCAGCAGGAAATGCTAGAAGAATGCTTGGTTGTATAGGGAGAGGCATTAGCAGTAGAAAGAGGGAAGTGCTCATGCCATTGTACAGAACACTGGTGAGACCTCACTTGGAGTATTGTACGCAGTACTGGAGACCATATCTTCATAAGGATATTGATACTTTAGAGAGAGAGTTCAGAGAAGGGCTGCTAAACTGGTTCATGGATTGCAGGCAGGGCCGGACTGGGAAAAAAATTAGGCCCGGGCATTTTTCAATCAGAGCGGCCCCATAAGAAGGGGGCGGGGCCAGAGAGGGTGTGTTTTGTCATCACTAATGACAAGCACAGCCCCTCTCAAAGTGAGCATGTTAGTTCAATGCGCAGAGCCCCGCTGAAGAGCTCTGGAATTAGAAAAAGGCCCTGAATTTGTTCTGCGCAGCGCAAGCAAATTTAATAACATGCTTGCGCTGAGTTTGCTTTTAAATTGTCTCTGGTGTCTCCACAAGTGGGATACCAGAGGACAAAAGGGCCAGGAAAGTGTATGGTGCATGTGTATGGAGCCTGCTTGTGGGATTGCGTGTGTGTAGAGTGTGGTGTAGTATTGTGTAAATAGGTCAATTTCATTTGTGTTTGTGGTGTAATATGTGTGGCTAGGGGCTGTAGAGAGTGTGTGTATAGGGAGCATAGTGTTATAGGGGATGTAGCGAGTGTGTGCATATGGGTTGAAGTGTGTGTGTATACAGGGCCGGACTGGCCCACCGGGATACCGGGAGATTCCCCGGTGGGCCGGTGCTCCTGGGGCCGGCAGTGCAGCACATTACTCTTTTTTTCCTCCTCTGACCTTCTTGTTTGGGGCTGGAGCCTGGGGCAGAAAGTTTGCTGGATGGCCGCAGTGAGGCTGCCAGAGGCCGGTAACAGAAACAGGTGACAGCTGGTTTGCAGCAGAGAGCAGTGAGAGATCACCTGTATTTCTCTCTCACAAAAGCAGCTTCCCTCCAGCTCTGCACTGACAGTTTGCAGATCCAGCCCCCGCACTAGAGCTCCGCCCCCAGCCTCTCCCTGGTGACCTTTCACACAGGAAGTGGAAGAGCTTCATGGAAAATGCTCACACTGCACTCAAAGTCCAGGTACAGTGAAGGTACAGGTAATTATATAGCCACTAAGCAGCCCAGGATTGATAGTGTGTGTGTGTATAGAGCTTGTAGTGATCCAGTGTGTGTGTGTATAGAGCTTGTAGTGATCCAGTGTGTGTGTGTATAGAGCTTGTAGTGATCCAGTGTGTGTGTGTATAGAGCTTGTAGTGATCCGGTGTGTGTGTGTGTGTGTGCATTGAGCTTGTAGTGATCCAGTGTGTGTGTGTATAGAGCTTGTAGTGATCCAGTGTGTGTGTGTGTATTGAGCTTGTAGTGATCCAGTGTGTGTGTGTGTGTGTGTATTGAGCTTGTAGTGATCCAGTGTGTGTGTGTGTATTGAGCTTGTAGTGATCTAGTGTGTGTGTGTGTATAGAGCTTGTAGTGATCCAGTGTGTGTGTGTATAGAGCTTGTAGTGATCCAGTGTGTGTGTGTGTATTGAGCTTGTAGTGATCTAGTGTGTGTGTGTGTATAGAGCTTGTAGTGATCCAGTGTGTGTGTGTATAGAGCTTGTAGTGATCCAGTGTGTGTGTGTGTGTATTGAGCTTGTAGTGATCTAGTGTGTGTGTGTATAGAGCTTGTAGTGATCCAGTGTGTGTGTGTATAGAGCTTGTAGTGATCCAGTGTGTGTGTGTGTGTGTATAGAGCTTGTAGTGATCTAGTGTGTGTGTGTGTATAGAGCTTGTAGTGATCCAGTGTGTGTGTGTATAGAGCTTGTAGTGATCCAGTGTGTGTGTGTGTATAGAGCTTGTAGTGATTCAGTGTGTGTGTGTGTATAGAGCTTGTAGTGATTCAGTGTGTGTGTGTGTATAGAGCTTGTAGTGATCCAATGTGTGTCAGTGAATTTGTAGTGTGTGTGTGTGTGTGTGTGTGTGTGTGTATGTATGTATGTATGTATGTATGTATGTATGTATAGAGCTTGTAGTGAGCTTATGTGTGTGAATTAATCCCTATGGAAAACACTGACAGGTTTTTTCATTAAACTAAAAATTGACAGGAATTTAACACAGACTTTAAATTTAAAGGGACACTTGTGTGAATTTCAGACAATCCACTGTTTAAATCAGGGCTGCCTAAAATGTAAATCCCCAGATGTTGTAGAACTACAACGTCTGTGGATCTACCTATTGGGAAGCCATGGTTTAAATAATAAAACTTTGTGGAGTATATACAGTAAGCACCAGTTTATAGTAAACCGTAAACTGAAATTCTAAATTGATAAAAACAATTCAAATACCACAACTACTACAGCATGCTACCATGCAGATTGAGGACAGCACTGATACTCTTAGCTTATGACTCCAGTCATAGTTTGTTCTAAGCAGTGAAATATGGCTTCTCCTGCTGTAGAATACCAGATGTAACAGTTGCGGGATGGGTGCCCAGTAAAACCTAGATAAATGTCAATCCATGCTTAAACAGTTTGACACCTTAGTGATGAATGGCAGCAGGGCTCTCCTGGCACCATAACCACTACAGAGGTCTGTAGTTGTTAAAAAGCATTTGTTTATGGTATTAGATGATGTAGACAAATTATCCAATTTAGCAATAATCCCAGCAGGCTGTAGTGGTTAGGATGCTTGGCGTGTTCCTTTAAGACACTAATAGATGTAGAAAAACCTAAAAAGTTAATAATTATTTTCTAATCACCCGTTGGACGCATGTTACCTTTGATATAAATATTAAGGGGCTTATTTAATAAAAAGTGACTTGTGCTGATGAATTGTCTTTCAATACTTAGGACAAATATCCAAGTTGTAAAAAAATATATATATTTTTTAATAGAATTGGAATTTTTTCCCCAACTTTGCTATTGTGGTCTTAAAATCACCAATAAACACCTTAGTGAATAGTCCTTTTTTAATATTAGATAAAAGGTTCAGATGTAGTTCACAATTTTCTGGGATAGTTATTGTCCTTAACCCCTTAAGGACACATGACATGTGTGACATGTCATGATTCCCTTTTTTTTCCCAGAAGTTTGGTCCTTAAGGGGTTAAATTTAATGTCACTTTTTTCCCCCTAAAGAACGTGAAAAATAATGTCAACCAATAGCTTATGTATGTGTCAGTGAGCTTGTAGTGAGCATGTCTACTGCGCTTGAGTGTGTGTCAGTGAGCTTAGTGACATTGTGTATGTCAGTGAGCGTGTAGTGAGCATGTCTGTAGTGAGGTTGTGTGTCAGAGAGCTTGTAGTGAGCTTATGTGTGTCAGTAAGCTTGTAGTGAGCATGTGTGTGTCAGTGAGTCTGTAGTGAGTTTATGTGTGTGTGCTTTAGGGAGCTTGTAGTGAGCGTGTCTGTAGTGAGCTTGTGTGTGTCATTGAGTTTGTAGTGAGCTTCTGTGTGTGTGTCAGTGAGCATGTCTGTAGTGAGCTTGTGTGTGTCAGTGAGTTTGTAGTGAGGTTATGTGTGTCAGTGTGCTTACAGTGAGCTTGTCTATTATGCTTTTGTGTGTTTTAGAGAGCTTGTCTATAGTGAGCTTGTGTGTGTCAGTGAGCATGTAGTGAGTTTGTTTGTAGTGAGCATGTCTGTAGTGAGCTTGTGTGTGTCAGTGAGCATGTAGTGAGTTTGTTTGTAGTGAGCATGTCTGTAGTGAGCTTGTGTGTGTCAGTGAGTTTTTAGTGAGCTTATGTGTGTGTGAGCCTGTATGTGTCAGTGAGCATGTCTGTAGTGAGCTTATGTGTATGTGAGCCTGTGTGTGTCAGTGAGCTTGTAGTGAGCTTATGTGTGTGTGAGCCTGTGTGTGTCAGTGAGCTTGTAGTGAGCATGTCTGTAGTGAGCTTGTGTGTTTCAGTGCGTTTGTAGTGAGCTTATGTGTGTGTCAGTAAGCTTGTAGTAAGCTTATGTGTGTGTGAGCCTGTGTGAGTGTCAGTGAGCATGTCTGTACTGTGATTGAGTGTGTGTTAGTGAGATTATAGGGACATTGTGTATGTCAGTGAGCATGTCTGTAGTGAGCTTGTGTGTGTCAAATGAGCTTGTCTGTATTTGTGTCATTGAGCTTGTCTGTAGCGTGCTTGTGTGTGTGTCATTGAGCTTGTCTGTAGTGAGTTTGTGTGTGTGTCATTGAGCTTGTCTTTAGTGAGCTTGTGTGTATCGGTGATCTTGACTTGAGTTAGCTTGTGTGTGTCAGCGAGCTTGTCTGTAGTGAGCTTGTGTGTATCAGTAAGCTTGTCTGTAGTGAGCATGTGTATGAGTAAGAGAACTTGTGTGCGTTGTGGAGCTTGTCTGTAGTGAGCTTGTGTGTGTCAGCCTGGAGGGTGGGTATTACAGCACTGTAATACCCATGGATCATATGGAGTGAGGGACTGCGGGTAAGAAACAATATAACAGCTCTCAAAGCACATCGAGATAAAAAACATAAACAATCTGTGGCACGATGAATTATAAGGCTGGAATAATTTTTTTTCCAGGGCTGCTTTCTGTTCCCAGTCTGGCCCTGTGTGTATAGGTGACGTAGTGTGTGTAGGGGTTGTAGAGAGGGTGTGTTTAGAGAATGTTGTATGTGTTTGCTGACAAGGAATGTAGTGTGTGTGTAGGAGATCTACTGTGTAAAGGACCCAGAGTGTGTATAGGAGATTGTGTGTGTGTGTGTGTGTAGAGGATTAAGAGTGCATATAGGGTAAGGGATCTAGCGTGTATCTGGAGCGTAATGTGTGTAGTGGTGCAGTGTGTGTGTGTGTGTGTGTGTGTATATATATATATATATATATATATATTTGGACATATTGTATGTGTGAGGGGCGCAGTGTGTGTGTATGTAAGAGGGGTGCTGTGTGTGAGGGTGTTTTTATGTGCCGTCACACAGGGCCGGCCTTAGGGGTGTGCGAGCTGTGCGGCCGCACAGGGCGCCAGGGTGCAGGGGGCGCCCTGCGGCCGCATAGCTCACACGGCATGTCTGTTACCCGCAAGGCTAACAAGACATTTGCCTTGGGCGGCATTTTCCAGGGGGCGGCAAAAAAAGCCGCCCCCAAATGCCCAAGGCAAATGTCTTGTTAGCCTTGCGGCTAACAGACATGCCGGGCTGCTGGGCGGTCGGGCGGCGCTGGCGGGCGGGCGGCGAGGGAGCACTTCCCCTGAGCTGACTGCTCAGCTCCCTCGCGCGCCGCAGAGTGAGACTGGGAGCCGGAATATGACGTCATATTCCGGCTCCGCCTCCCAGCCTCACTGTGCGGCGCGCGAGGGGAAGTGCTCCCTCGCCGCCCGCCCAGCAGACAGCCTAGCAGCGCCGCCCGACCGCCCAGCAGCCACTGGACCACCAGGGAAAAAAGATGACCCCCCCAGCATTCCCAAAGGTAAGGAGGCTGGGGGGGGGGTGTCTAAATAAATTTTAAAAAATGTGTTAATGTGGGTGAGGGTGTGTGTCTGTTAGTGTGTGTGTATGTTAGTGTGTGTCTGTTAGTGTGTGTGTATGTTAGTGTGTGTCTGTTAGTGGTGTCTGTGTCTGTTAGTGTGTGTGTGTATGTTAGTGTGTGCCTGTGTCTGTTAGTGTGTGTGTGTGTGTATGTTAGTGTGTGTCTGTGTATGTTAGTGTGTGTCTGTGTCTGTTAGTGTGTGTGTGTATGTATGTTAGTGTGTGTCTGTGTCTGTTAGTGTGTGTCTGTGAGTGTGTTTGTCTGTTAGTGAGTGTGTGTGTCTGACTGTGTGTGTGTGTGGCTGTCTGCCTGTGTGTGTGTGTGTGTGAGACTGTCTGCGCGTGTGTGTGTGACTGTCTGCGCGTGTGTGTGTGACTGTCTGCGCGTGTGTGTGTGGGACTGTCTGCATGTGTGTGTGTGACAGGGTGTGTGGGAAGGGGTAAGGAGTGGGGGAGGGGGGGACGGGAAGGGGGGGCGCTGTGAAGATTTTTTGCACAGGGCGCCCAAATGCCAAAGGCCGGCCCTGCCGTCACATTCTAGGTTTCTAATTTTCTTTGTCTGTTAACTCACTGAGGGTTATTTTATTTATATATATATATATATATATATATATATATATATATATATATATATATATATGTGTGTGTGTGTGTGTGGAAGTGTGCTGTATATGTGTGAGCGAGGGTGCTGTGTGTGTCTGAGGGTGCTGTGTGTGTGTGTTTGGGTGCTGTGTGTGTCTGGGGGTGCTGTGTGTGTCTGAGGGTGCTGTGTGTGTCTGGGTGCTGTGTGTGTCTGGGTGCTGTGTGTGTCTGGGGGTGCTGTGTGTGTCTGGGTGCTGTGTGTGTCTGAGGGCGCTGTGTTTGTTTGAGGGTGCTGTGTGTGTCTGTGTGCTGTGTGTGTGAGTGTGAATGTATATTTTATTTACATTTAAATATATATTTTTTATTAATAAAAAAAAAATTATATCCCCCCTCCTCCCTTCTTACCTTTTAGCCTGGAAGGAGGGGGGGGGGAGTTGTTCTGTCTGTGGGGAGAGGGGGATCCGTTCTGCCTGGGGCTGGGGGGTGCCGTGCAGCTTCCTTCCCTGGTGGTCCAGTGGTGAGAGTGAACTTTAGCCTGAAGGCTATAGTTCACTCTCGCGAGATCTGAGCGTTGCCGCGGTTACCGCGGCAACGCTCAGACCTCACGAGAGGACCCGGCGGAGCTGCTGGCTAGAGCTCCGCCGGTCCTCTCACCTGCCTCCCTCCCTCACACCCTCTCCTGCCGGCGACCGCCTGTCAGTGTCTCTGGGCCGGTGAGGGAGATCTTTGATCTCCCCACGGAGGCACAGAGCAGGGCCGGCTCTGTGCCCATGGAGGCACAGAGCAGGGCCGGCGCTCGGGTAGCGCTGGCCCTGCAGGGGCTGGCAGGGGAGATCGATCCTGTGATCTCCCCTGCCGGCCTCGGCCCCACGGCCATCGCGGCCCACCGGGCATTTGCCCGGTATGCCCGATGGCCAGTCCGGGCCTGATTGCAGGATAAAACTTACCAGGAAAGGTTATAGGATCTTAACATGTATAGCTTGGAGGAAAGATGAGACAGGGGGGATATGATAGAAACATTTAAATACATAAAGGCCAACCCCTGGAGCGAATAGGGAGGGGGGAGCATGACTGCTGCCCTGAGGAGTTGGCATAGCAACCAAAAGGATACAGTTGGTTTTACAGTTGAAAGCATGGAATTCTGGGGAAAATTACCAGACTACTGGTGAACAATGCTGAGGGAGCCTGGCAGTGTCTTTCCTCTGGTAGTCTCTGTAAAAATGACTTTATTAAATTGAGTTTCCCTCCCTGAGGAAACCTGGCAGTGCTGTTTCTCCTTAAAAAAAAAAAAAAAAGACAGAAATTACTTTTACCTTCTACTGGGAGTACAGGATGGCCCATACCCCTGCTGGGTCTAGAGAGGCCCTGCTTACCCTATTGCAGGCCTTCCAGAGGACCCATGGGGCTGAATCCTTCAACTCGCTGCTCCACAGTGCCCAGGGCGAGCAGGCTGCTTAGGAGGGGCCAGTGAAGGAAGTGCAGACTAGGAGTGGACATCGGGCCCACCGTTCCAGACTGCATTCCAGACTGTCCCCTAGTCCAGTGTGGAGGTCCAGGGTTAGAGTAGCACAAAAGGGTCCGGGGCCGAGTGAGGCTGGCTCCAGGCGGCAGGATGCGGGCAGCGCGAGGCGGAGGAATGGCAACAGGTGCTGCAGAAGTCAAGATGGCCGGGCTGGGCCTGGGCAGCAAGATGTCGGTCCCCAAAATGGCGCCGGAGGCGAGGTGAGGTCCCACAGTCCTCACCCTTCTCTTCCGGTGGCTGTGGAAGTGACATCGGCGTGTGCAGCCGCACGTAGGAAGAGACGGAGCGCCTCTCGCCGGAACTCGGGGGCGAGTACGTGACGTCTGCAAATCTCACAACGCAGACGTCACAGGCCCCCGACGAATCTGGAATTCCCAGAGCTCCTTGGACTGGGAAATCGGAGGAGAAGCACAGCTGGCTCCCGGCAAGTGGGGCAGGCCAGCGGGTGGTGACGTGCTGGTGGAGGATCTCACCAGCTTCTGGACCGGAGGCCATGCAGCACCAGGGAGGGACGCAGGATTCCCCTCCACATGCCTGGCATGGACGGACTGGAACTCCCTGGGGTGTGAGCCTCCGCTCCACTGGCAGAACAGCAGGTAGGCGGACTGCAGAACCCTCACAGCAAGAAGGACCGGAATTATAGCCTGGGATAGAGAGATCCCTTCTCCTGAACCATGAGTTGGAGTGCGCTTGCGCTTGGCAGGAGTTAGGGGGGATTAAGGTCTAGTGGGGGAGGGTCAAGGAGAATTGGTGTAATTGCTGCGCTTAGCGCTTGGCCGGTCGGCGCCTGCAGGGACTGTTGGGGCAGCAGACATGCGCAGGGCTCAGCGCTTCCCTCTGTGGCTTCCCCTTCAGGTACAAGTGAGGTGAGTACTTCAGGGGGAACTGTCTGTGACATTGCACCCCTGGGGTTACATGTGTCTTTGGAGGTGAGAGAAAAGATACTTAAGGGTGTGTATGTGGACCTACTATCCTTGGTACCATTTGACAAGGAGTAGGCGGATAGACTGCGTCGATGTGACGCAGCTGAGGGCGAAAAGGTAAGCAGATCCCCCATACCTCAGGGAATCGGTTGCATCCTATCAGCTAGGTTTCCGGAAAAGGCCCCGTCACATTTTTGTTTTGCATCTGGACTTGATTTGGGGGGCTTATAAGGGGTACAGGGGGCAATGCTGATTTAAATACAACCAGCAGTTAAAATGATTAAATTTAGAGAGTACCGGAGCAGACACGCTTTCTCCGAGCTCCGCAATAATCCATGAAAATCGCAAGTTTTGCAGCTGATAACGGGCACATAGAAGGTCCACAAACCTTATTTACAATACAGCAACCGACATGGGCCGAAAAAACAAAAAGCCGAAAGCCGATAAGGACTTTCCAAGTCGAGATATCGGTGAACTGTTCCGCAATAAGCAGCAGGCCGCGTGGGACAAGATGGCCGCCCTTGGAGAGGATTTCTCCTGTTCCTCGGAGGAATACTCCGCTGACCCGGAGGAAGGAGCTGCCGCTAATCTAAGTGCAGGCCCCGGGCACAAGAAGCGGGACGACGGGGAGCCTGTTACGGCAACTATGCTGAGGGTGATGCTTGCTGAACTGCGCGCCAATATTGCGGGAGACATGGCCCACTTCCAAAAGGCGGTGGACACCGCGACGACCAAAATTGCCCAACTGGAGGCAGCGCACAGCACCCACGACTCCAGACTATCTGCAGTGGAGAAGAGGATGGAAGAGCTGGAAAAGCTACACGCCACTACAACGGGCAGACTGGACACGCTGGAAGATGTGAGGAGAAGGTACAACCTCAAGCTTAGAGGGGTGCCGGAATCTGTGGGGGTCTCCGACTTACCTCATTTTCTTCGAAGGTTCATTGCGGCCTACATGCCGCCTAAACAAGCGAAGGCGGTCAAACTCGATGGTATGTTTCGGATCCCGGTACCAAAAACTGCTCCACCTTCTACAACTCCAGACCTCATAGTTCGTTTCCAGTCGCTACAGGACAGGGCCCTGCTCCTCGCAGCAGTGAGGGGGAAGAACCAAATAATATTTGAAGACGCCACGCTGCAGATCTTCCCGGACCTCACCAGGAACACACTAGCCTGGCGCCGCTCCCTGCGCCCTCACCTGCAGCTTATGCGGGCAAAGGACATTACCTACCGCTGGGGCATGCCGTGGACTCTCCTTTTCCAGGTACAGGGAGAAGCATACCGGGTGAGCACCCTGCAAGAACTTAGAGAACAACTGAACAGGCTGGGCTTTCCCTCCCCGACTGCTACTTCGGGGTCTGGACTGGCTCGTATTGACCCGGCTAAAATCCAGGAGTTCGTGCCCCGCGCTGCCAGGGTCTCCCCAAAGCCCGGACCTGCGACCTGACTGCATAATCTGAGACCGTCCCAACAGCAGCCTGCTTGGGCTTCACAACCCCTTAAATATCGGGACTAGCCGCAAGATACCGTCCTAATGGTTTTTTCTACTTAGTATTATTACCACCGTATGGTCTTTTATTTTACTGTATTTTATTTCCTTTTTGTTTAAATTAATGTTCACTTGCTATGCTCTGTCATGTGTACACGCATACAATAACAACAACACATAGCCACATACCGGGGAGAGTTTCTCGCCCCCCCCTTTTTTACCTTACAAGGCTGCTTATCCAGCTCGGAACACAGACCAAACCGGCCCCTAACACGCTGATACTCTGTCTAACGCATGACACATAATCTACCGAACCCCCCCCCCCCCCTCTCACTTATCATAACCCATAGGGACTCTTTAGCCCCCTTATCCTACCCCAACAGGGGAGAGAGGGTGACCCCATAGGTGGTGGCACCTATTAGTTCTCATCGCGACTTGCATCACCACCAATGTTATGCC
The DNA here is from genome assembly GCF_036172605.1 of Pelobates fuscus. Classification (NCBI taxonomy): domain Eukaryota; kingdom Metazoa; phylum Chordata; class Amphibia; order Anura; family Pelobatidae; genus Pelobates; species Pelobates fuscus. Next base: position 398,757,901 of record NC_086317.1, read on the forward strand.
TTTCTGACACTAACTTCCTATTAACATAAAAATGTGCAATGCTTATAATGCCACGTATGTATACAACTATGCGATTGTGAAGCCTGCATACGCTGTTGTGGCAATGTATGCTTCTCTTGTTCTTTCTTGCACAACCAAAATAAAGAATTAAAAAAAAAAAAAAAAAAAAATGATTACATTTAAAAAAACAAACAAAAAACAAAAAATACAGCGGTTAGGCCAAACTTGGATTTCAGTGTGAAAGACGGAAACCTGTGTTTGCTTCTCAATAATCCCTGTTGTCCGTCGGGTTCTTACTTTCCGTCGGCCACCGGCACTTCCGGAGGAGCATCGGCGGTTCACAAGAAGGGCATCTGTTGGCTCTTTAATGTTTAAGCATGAGTGCTCCCACTGTGGTGGGGTTCACCCAGCCGTCCGTTGTTTTCAGAGATAAAAACCCCACCCGATGTCGGAGTCCAAGGATTGCTTTCCTTGGGGAGAGGACGCCATTGAGGGCAGAAAGACAGGTGCCATGGCTCTCACTCTGTCTCACGCGTTCCCATTTACTACATCGGGGGAGGCGTTGTTGCGCCTAGCCTGTCCTCGGTTCGGGGTAAGGAGGGGGTCCTGGCAGCCGAGCTAGGGGAGGAGGTGGAGCTGTAGGAAATCTGTCTTATCCGTCGGGGTCCTCGGTTCATGATGGGATTTCAAAGGAGGACTGTCGGGTGCGATACGCTTCTTTTGATCGGGCTTTGGATTTGGTTTGTGGAGTAGTACCCGGGGGCCCTGTTTGCGACGTCTGATATCCAGTCAGCTTTTCAGGTGCTGCCAGGTCACCCAGATTGTTTTCATCTGTTGGGGTGTCAGTTTCAGGGTGATTTTTCTTCGACATGTGCCTTCTCATGGGTTGTTCGATTTCTTGTTTTTATATTTTAAGTTTTTCATTTCCTTGTTGGAATGGATCGTGGCGTGGGTGTCGTGCTGTTCTTCCCTCCTTCACTATCTCAATGACTTCTTGGTTGTCGGTTTTCTAATTCATCACAGTGTTGTGGTTTGTCCATCTCTTTCTGCACTAGTCGGGTTCTCGGGTTTGTACGGACTTGTTGTTTCACTTTCATAGGGTTGTGGCGGATTTTGGGGTTCCAACTAGTACGATTTTTCTTCCTGATTTAGATACAGACTAAGCTTCAGGTTGTCATATCTCATGTCATATCTAGGGGGCTACCTATTGGGCTATTTGAATTCTGCAATCCCAACAGGGCCATTTTATTTTTGGCTGTAAGTCATGCCCATGGGGCGTGCTTTCAGTCACCTACTTTCCTTGACTGTGGTTGGTATTTATCTACCTTTTAACTTTACTTGCCTTTTGAGAGTTTGGAGTTTTGTTCCTCGTGGGTTACAATGGTCAGACATTTTGGCGCAGTAAAAAACCTTGTGGTTAATGTCGTTAACCAGTTATCTTTGGGTTCTCTTCTGGGATGGGCTTTATTGCGATGGTTGGTTCTGCATTGCTTGGAATTTAATATTTGTTTGGGTGCAGGTGCCAGGTGTTTCTAATGTATTGCCGACTCTCTTTCTCGCTTCCAGGAGGATGAATTTCAGGAGGTGACTCCAGAGGCAGAAGCTTGTGGAGGGCCCTGAATTCTTCTGGAACCTCAGTTTTGGAACTTCACTGACTTGATTGAGAGATCCCTGTCTCCTAAGTCTTGGGCAGCATACTTGACGGTGTGGGGTCAATTTGGTTGGTCTTCTTCAGAAAGTAGGTTGTTATCCACTTAGCCTTTCTTTCTGACTTGCGGCATTGAGGGACATCCGTGTCAGTGGAACAGGGTATGTCAGCTCTTTCATCTTAATGCACTTCATGTGAGGGGAAGATGTGACTAAAGCATTTGTGGTTCAGCGGGTATTGCACTGTTGGAGACGTAAACTGGTGGCGGTCATTAGGCATCCTGTATTTGTGCACTTTCTGGTAGACATAGGTGGGATCCTGCCTGCTATTTATGTTTTCCCATTGGAGGCAATTCTGTTTCGGGTAGCCTTTTCTGTGTTTTTATGCAACTCTATGAGTCGGCAGATTGGTGGAGTTCTAGAGCTCAGTCACCCCTTTTTAAGAAGATGGTTCTTTAGTTTAAAGAAGAAGTGAAATTTCTTATATTGGTTGATCTAATACTGATCAAGCGGGTAGTGGTAGAGTGATTAGGATTGGAGCGTCCATAATTGTTCCAGTGCATGCATATGGGTTATTATTCATTCACTAGAATGTTTATGTCGGTGTTGCGCTCGTTAGGAGTGGATTATACTGTATTGCACTTGTTAGGAGTGGACTCCCAAACAAACAAAAAAAATGATAGTGGTTATTCAACTCATTCATTCCGCATCGGTCTGACTCTGCAGGCAAGCAGGTTAGGTCTGTCAGACTCTTCCATTTGGCTGCTGGGTCGGTGGGAATGAGCAGGTTTTCGATTGTATGTTCGTCCTTTAATAGGTGCCTGGGTATGGTTAATGTTCGGTTGATTTCTTTATTTCTAGATATTCTCTATATGTTTGGATCCTTGGGCATTCTTTTATTTATTGGGCAGCTTGTCAGGTAGACCAGAGGTCATATGACAAGGATCTTGGGATTACTCATTACCAGGTCAATGTTAGGTGGTGTGGGATCAGGGGGTTGCGCTGGCAGCAATTTTATCTGGAGAGATCGCTTCAGCGATATGTGACGGAACCAGTTACACTGCTGATCCACGCTGGTGGTTATTACCTGGGTCAAGAGCGCGCAACGCAAAAAGGGATATAATGAGGTGGATGTCGCTTCAACATGGCAATATCACGATTCGTACAATGCTTGGGTGAATTGGTGATTCCTCATGTTGAACTAGAAGGAGATAACCATAATGCTATGCATACTGATTTGGTAAATCTTACTTATGTTGGTTTGGATACATTTAAAATGTGGTTACAAGCAATAATGACACAGGTGCTGGCTTTGGGGGACACATCCCCCTCCCTCTAGTCGGGGTGGGGTCTGCAGTGGCGGGTTTCCTGCGCCAGCAAGTTTGGTAAATGAATAATGCCCGGACGGGCTTGGGGAGTCAGCCTGAATTTGGTTGATGACGAAGGACAGGCTGAAGAGGCGCTGGAAGAGGTTTCAAGTGTACCTGTCTGCTGGGTAAAACCAGCAGCTGACAGTATTTGGTTATGCTGGTTTAAATAAACCTGTGGCCGTTGCCCTTACCCACTTAACATGACTGCTGCCCTGAGGAGATTATATTTAAAGAAGAAAAACTACCACAACAAGAGAACATAGTCATAATTTAGAGGGACAAATGTTTAAAAATAATATCAGGAAGTACTTTACTGAAAGGGTAGTGGATGCATGTAATAGCCTTCCAGCTGAAGTGGTAGAGGTTAACACAGTGTGGGTGTTTAAGCATGCATGGGATAGGCATAAGGCTATTCTAACTATAAGATAAGGCCAGGGACTAATGAAAGTATTTAGAAAATTGGGCAGAACTAGATGGGCCGAATGGTTCTTATCTGGCGTCACATTCTATTTCTATGTTTCCATGATTTCTTATTGAGCGTTCTGAATGGAAGCTTTTACCAGTTCCATCTGTTAGTAAATAGCAGTTTAGGCAGTTCTGCTAATTATATTCAATGGCAGATAAAGCAACAATGATAACTATGACTGACAGGTAGACAAGATGGAGGCAAAAACAACAGTATTGATTTGTACATTTAATTTATTTTTCATGCATTTGTTGAGTATAGGGGAAAGGTATAGTAACATATATACATATAATGGCCTTTCTCTTTTAACAGGGCACTTTCTACGTTATTTACTCAAGTTAAACAAACCCAGAAAATGAATCATGTGTTTCTGTGCAATACATTGCAGGTTTTTGCTATTCTGCTTCTTACTCTTCTAGTGGATTTAACATTTTCATTAAATAAAAACAAAATAAAATAATAATAATAATAATAAAATGCCACAAACATCCATTTGTGACCTTGTAGCAACCTCTAGTGTTCAAACTGTATAATGTCAATGTGCATTTCAAACAGTCACCTTGCATTTATTAGCCATATAATTGTATTTATTAACTCATCTTTACATGAAGCGAATATTTTAACACAAGTGCTAAATGATTACACCAAGCACCAAAACCAATATAGTGCACTGTAGTGGTGATGGTGCCAAGATTGCCCAGCTGCACTCCAAACTTTTGACTACTGACCTAAAGTCTTCCAGGCATTAGTCACCTCCTTCAGGGCCGGAAGCTATCTGCACTAATCTAGCCTGGAAACTACCTCTTGGAGGCTGTGACTGGTGCCCAGCGAATCCCAGGTAAGTTACCAAGCCACTAGAGTGTTTTGGAGAGGTAACAGAAAATCCTCAACAGTAGCTTCCTGCTCTCCTGTAGCTGTAGCAAACACGAGAAGTTGTGCCCGAAGGACCCCTGTAAGAGGATAAAGTTTTCTAAAATGGGTTGACTATTTACAATAGGCGAGCACCAGGGCTCTCCTGGCACCATGAGCACTATTGTGCCCTGTAGTGATTATGGTGCTAGGATTGTACCTTTAACCCCTGGATGTCAAGAGAGAGTACTGCCATTTTTCTTCTTATAGTGAAAGGATGATATTATATTTTTACAGTCAACTTGACATATACAGTATATGGCTGCAGTCAAAGAAGTTGTGAATAAGTCATGCTCATGGAATCTCAGTCTTCCTAACCAGATACTAGATCAGGGGTAGGCAACCTTCGGCACTCCAGATGTTGTGAACTACATCCCCCATGATGCTCTTAGACGCATAATGCTGGCAAAGAACAATGGGAGGTGTAGTCCAAAATATCTGGAGTGCCGAAGGTTGCCTGTACTAGACTGTCTACATAGAGGTCAAATGCCATTGTGTACATTACAAAAACTGGGATGAAACAAGGAAATTGATGAAACTGAGATGAAACAAGGAAATTGTCAGCTGTTTTCCCTCTGGAGATAAAGATTAATCTCATTACATACAATCAAAAAGCTAGCCACACAGTTTGCATTTATTTGGGGCTCTTCAGTAAGTGCTTGTGTCGGTAGTCACATCAGGCACTGATTCAGTAGAGGCCCTGGTAAGGCTGGTTATACCAGCTAGTGCAAGTTATTGCCATAGCAGTCTTAGATAGGATGTAACTATAAGATGTTAAGTAGGCCTTAATAATTTCAAACACATGAAAACACATTTTTTTTTTTTTAAAAATTCCTCACAGCAAGGGTATCTACGCTTTTGTGGTTTAACATTATCTATATAATTCTGCATTTATTTAGTGATATCTATTTGTCAATGAGCAATTGTAGTCTCATCTCATGAAAGCAAGATGCCTGTGCATTTGATCGTGCACTTGAAAGCAGTGACTGGAATTAACTTATTAGCAATTTGTTTTAAGTATACAATGTAGAATTACTGGAGTTTCCTCCAAAATGCATTGATTATGCAAATCACTATTGTAGGATACAATGGGTCAATTAGATCACTCCATTTCTGAAGGTGCGACATGGAATTTGGATTAGCAGAGCAAAGACATGGACCTGACTTCTAAAGGCTGCATTAATCACTTTTTCAGGTAATCCCAAGCAGTGTCATTGTCATGAGTTGTCATATAAAACGTATGGGTGTATTCACCAAACACTGAACACTGTACGGAATTGAGAATCTAACTGCCAAAGCTTGGCAAAACATGCTGATTAGGAAAAATCTCCAACCGACATAGTCACAGTTTAGATAATTTATCTGAAATTATGTAATTCTGCTTTTAGTTCACTGCAATGTGGTGTTTAGTGTATGATAGCATTCCCCGGGGAAGAGATTTAGGCCTAACACTGAATAAACTATAAAGTATTCTTTTTACAACCCTTAATACAACCCTACTCCTAAAGTTAGCTCAGAACTCTAGCGAACAGTTGATTTCTAATGTTTTTCAGCCTAGATTACTCTTTAAACTCAACAATTTTAGAAAAACAAATAAACAAATGTAGGTGATTTGAAACAAAGTTTTAGAAGATATTAACTCAATCTACTATTTTAGAAAAGACCTTGCAAATGTTGCTCCAATTAGGGAATTAGCTTAGAATTTGGCAACTTTGGACCTAGTGAATAAATAGAGAATTAATTAAAATGTGCATACATATTTAACCTCTTAAGGACCAAACTTCTGGAATAAAAGGGAATCATGACATGTCACACATGTCATGTGTCCTTAAGGGGTTAAAGGTAAATCATAAATTGCATATAACATATGCTCACCATACCGTGCTATGTGACTTGTTGGTGCTAAGTGACATTAAATAAGCAATAGTTAATTTGAGCACTATGTCAATATCTAGGCTTTAAACATTACTCACTACTACAAGCCCAAAGAGTCAATGTTACATTCGCCAAGGGTGAATTTCTTCAAATGGCTAGTGGTGAGTAGACATTTTTAGCCCTGATCATAATAATTCACTATAACAAGAATTGTGGAACAACTGAAGATTTTAGGCTGGAATTTCCAGACTAATTGGGCAAATGTTTCAAGTTTGGCTATTTTGGCCTGAACTCTGCTACTCCCTTGCCATCTCTTATCGGTGAAGGTTTAGGCAGCCTTCATTGCTCCAGATGTCGTGGACTACACCCCCCCTGATGCTTTACCATCATTATGGCTGTAAGGGCATTATGTGAGATGTAGTCTACAACATCTGGAGTGCCAAAGGTTGCTTTTACCTGGCTAAGTAAATAACCCAAACAGTAATAGAGGTAGGTGGGCGATTTTATATGACGTGCAACTCCAATAACCGAAAACCAAAACAAAATGAGTGTAATATACAATGTTTCACGTCCAGTGGGCCATTCTTCAAGTTTATTGCATAGGGGGGATTTTGCACATATTGATGAGAGAATGAGGCAGGTTAATGTGTTGAAAAGCCAAATAGTTTCACAGAAGGTTGAGACCAAAGATATGCTCTTCTGCCTGGTAGGGGACCTTAGACATCAAATGGACAAGTAGTCTTGTTTCCTGTGCTCTATTGTCCTTCTTTTGTTTGTCTATTTGTTCCCTCCATATACCTCATACTGTGCAGCATCATGTTACAGATAGCATTTAACTCCTCTAGTGCTATTCCACATTCAGACAAATGCTCACCAGGCTTATTCAACAGCAAAAGATTTCAAAGGACAGGATTAGAGCTTTGTAGAATCATTAAGACTTTATTGTGAAGCTCACTGTGAATGGATCGTGACCTTGGGTTAACCCATCTGACTAATCTTATATATGTAAATCTACTCTAAGGCTTTGTGTTGTTATGGAACAAAGAATTTTCTAAAATGTACATGTTTCTCGCATTATGTTAAATATATACTTTTAATTAAAGGGACACTGCAGGGTGGATCGACCAATCATTTTATTGAGATATAGAGATAATGAAAAGAATGCATAAAAAAAGACACTCAACCTGAATGATCAAGTTCTGATTCTCCTACAGCAATTTCCTTTTTATCAGGAAATGGCTGAGATCTTTCAGCTAATCCTGGTGCTCCCTGCTCACATAACATTCTTACTGAGCATGCATCTGTGAGATGTCAACGCATCAGAGGGAGTTATGGTGCAAGAGGTCTGTAAAGTACCAGAGTAATACGTGTTTCTGGGTGTAGAGGTGGTATTCAAGAAATAAAACAAAATAGAAGAATAAAGATCTCCGGATATGGTTTTTTTTAGCTATCGAAGTATTGCTGGATTGTGCCTGCCCACCAACATAATTTTTTGCATTTTGTTGATGTATTTCCATACATTTTAATGCAATTTGGGGATCTATGAAATCAGTAGATTTCTCACACATACTGAATAATCAGAATGATCACATTTTGATGCATGAAATGTTCCATGTACAGATTATTCCAAAAAAAGATTGATTATTTTAATTGTTCTGAACTTGGAAGGATTGATAAAGTACACAATGTAATCTATGATAATTTAAAGAGGACCCTTACTTTTCTGGAATTTACACCTTACACTAAAAAATTTGTTAACCTTGTTTGATAAGATACTTTGTTTACTTTTAAAATTATATTAAAGATTTAGCAAATCACATCATAATCCAGTTCAGACAAGGCAAGACCTGGGAACATATTGCAAACGAAGAAGAGAAACAGAAAAATTGTTTAATTTCTCCTCTTGTCTGTATGCTTACTGGATGTTGAGTGCCAGGTGTAAAAGATAGAGTTTATAACAATGATTGACAGAAGGCTAACCTTTGCAGGATAAAGAGGTAAAATAAATACACATCTATAGGTTATAGGGATAAGTAAATATAATGTCAAAACTCATGGAAAGTGACAGTTCTGCTTTCACACACTCAATATTTCTGCAAAGGATGAACAGCCATTCCTTGTGTTTTCGGATGCCTCTAAATAACAATCTGCATAAATCGTTTTTTATATGCTAGCTATTCACGCTTGACTTAAAGTGGCATTCTTAGTTGGAGCCCCTTTGTAATGCATTATGCATTTATTAGGCACAAATACTTCATTAGCACTGTTTGTACTTGATTTAGTTTTGAGGTGTTTCTTAACAACAATCCATGCCTGGAAATGTGCCTTCTTTTTATTTCATGTACTTCCTGTGCGTACTGTACTTAAAAGAAAAATCCAAGCTCAAGGCTGGTGCTGCCACTATCTATCCCCCCCACCGTTTAAAGAACATCAATTCTGGACAGATATGTTCATTTTTGTATGTAACTTGTGACTGTGTCTGTATGTTTCTGCTGAACAGACTCTGTAAAAGAGCAACTACAAGCACTTATGAGTTATATATGCATGCTCGCATCATACACGTATTTGTGAAGTCAGGTGAAACTTTCCCGTGCATCTTACAGTGATATGATTATATGATTCTGATTAAGGAACAGTGCACACATAAATATATATATTTTTTTTATTTTATGAGGCTGCTTATAATCACCTTTCTCAGCAAACAAATATTGGGATTCACTTCCACCGTATGGCCATATTGTGTTAAGCCCACCACTATTTCACAAGATCCCAATATTGGTAGGTCCTACAATAATTCCATCACCCGTACGGCCATCTCACGCATGCAGGACTTCTGGCGGGCGGCTCCCTTCCTATGGAATAGCCTGCTTACCGCCATCAGACTCTCCCCTAGTCTTGCATCTTTTAAGAAGTGCCTTGAACCCCATCTCTTTAAGAAAGCTTATGGCTCCCAGAGTAACTTCTACCTCACATACCTGTCTCTTGCTCTCTCTTAAAGTGCAACACTTTACTCTCTCCTCCAGCTCTGCTTCACTCCCACCTTATTTGATTGCTATTCCCTGTCTTATTGTGTTTTACATCCCACCTCCAATAGAATGTAATCTCGTTTGAGTAGGGTCCTCTTCAACCTATCGTTCCTGTAAGTTTTCTTGTAATTGTCCTATTTATAGTTGAATTCCCCCTCTCATAATATTATAAAGCGCTACGGAGGCTGTTGGCGCTATATAAATTGCAATAATAATAATAATTATAATGAGAGACAAATTAAATAGTCTGTTGTATATACTCACAATGCAATTCATATATTTACAACAGATTATTTGAATACACTTTAGCTTATTTAGCACTAGCGCTATTTAAATTGTCTTCCACGTTTGAATTAGGGTAGGACCCACCGATATTGGGAGTTGCAATCGGCGCTGGAGGCAACTTTGGAGAATGGTTTAAGAGTGTGTTTGGAGGCCTCCTGGCACCATAACAACTTAATTTAGATCAAGTTGTTATGGTACCTGGAGTGTTCCTTTAAAAGCTGGACCAGATATTTACCTACACAAATGGCTGCTGGTTGAGCACCAAAGATGTCTAAATAGAAGCAAGTGCACTAAGTTCCCCTCATGAGCACTTACTTGGATGGAAGGAAGTGCAACTCCTGTAGTATTTTAATCAGCTGTGGTTGGATGGTCCAGGATATACTTAGAAACTAGTATCTAAAGGCCCGTTTCTAAACAAACTCTTCATGCATATTTATCAATATATGTTTCTTACATGACTAATTATGGAAGACTAAGAATTCAGATACCTCAAAATTAACAAACAATGATTCTAATGAACTCCTCTAGCCTAGGTGAATTTTTTGGAAATCATAAAATTCTGATTTGTAAGAAATTCTGATCTGTACTGTTGGTCAAGCTTCCATATTGTTCATTTTATTTAAACTCTTTACAGAAGTCCATAGTAAAATATGTTGACATATATTGTGCACTGCTGTATTTTAACCAATTTAATCCAGAATTATGTGTTTCTCATAGATGTTACTATACATTAACATTTTTGGACACCCTTCTAAGAATGTAATTTAAATATTTGCTAAAATGCCTATGTTGATGCCAGGGATCAATATTACTTACATTTGCTTCCATTGTTCAATTACCACATTAGCTCAGTGATCCCCTCTCCAAAATATAACTGACCAAAAAATACATTGGAGCCGAGGATGGAAGGATAAGAGGGTATTTCAAATAATAAGAAAAAAAAAATAGACAAACAAGAAATGTAGTGAGAAGATTCAATCAATGTAGAAGAGAAGATTCAATCTTCCCTAAGCAGGTGTACTCCAAGTGCTTCTTGCAAGGGTAGAAGCCCATTATGTTTGTTGCTAGCTCGGAATGCTCACTGACAACAGATGTCATTTTTGCACAAAATTAACTTTAGGCAGCCTGGAACAGAGTTCCAACTAGTGGTGCAACTAGTCTGTTGCACAAAACTGCAACTATCTCTGTACGTGAAGCATTTAACGCAAAAATGCTGCACATACATATTCCTTGCTTCATGACCACTTCTAAAAACAGAAGTGGTCATGCAAGTTGGATTAACCCTTTTAATGAGACAATTCCCCTATGTCAGTGGTTCCCAACCCAGTCCCCCAAGTACCCCCTACCAGTCCAGGATTTATCTGTTGTGTCTAAAGTGACACCTTTGACACAACTGGGTAATCCCTAAATCCTGGACTGTTAGAAGGTACTTGATGACTGGGTTGGGAACCACTGCCCTATGTGAATGGAGCGTTCACTGCAATCCTGCTACAGTAAGTGACATAATGAGACTTCCTCAAACTCCGGCCCTCCATATGTTGCTGAACTACAACTCCAGGCTTCCTCAAACTCCGGCCCTCCATATGTTGCTGAACTACAACTCCCATGATTCTATGAATGAAATAGATAGGCTGAGAATCATGGGAGTTGTAGTTCAGCAACATCTGGAGGGCTGGAGTTTGGGAAAACCTGTACTAAACTGTGTGCCATGGTCTGGGTCCTGATGAATAAGATGACCTGGACCAATTTGTGGTCCCAACCTAATGATTGAAGAGCCAGTGGACTATTTCAAGGGTTACCTTTTGGCTCTCCTGAACAGGTAAGGTTGTGTGTAAAGATTAACATTTTGCCTTATTGTCTTCTTCTCCAGAAACAAAGTCTTATTTTGCAATTTTTTAAAAATTCAGGATTTTACACCCACTATGATTCACTTACTTCCAAACAGGTATTAAGATTTGTATTGCAACCCAATCCTTCATGACTGATGGAAGGGAGGAGGTCAGGAAAGGCAGTTTGGGGGGTGGACATGGGCGGCACCATAACCAGTTCAAATCAGTCAAGTGGTCAGGATGCCTGGATTAACCCTTGGAATAGGTTTGCACCTACCCTTGTTCTCCTACTCTATAAGGGCTGATTACTAAGAGTTGTTAAGAATTCAAAGTGAATTTTAAGTGGTCATTGTGCCTGGAGTATGTGCAGTGATTTTTTGAAATGCCTTTGTTGCCAGAGGTGTAACTCCTCCTTCTCCAGCAGCATCATCATTAGTGTTCCGGGCTGGCCAATGTTAAATCTGTGTGCATAGCATGCTGCGACAGATGATCAATGGTGGCATGGCTCCTCCCCTTCAAAGGGGCAAATGAAATAGTAAATTGAAAGGGAAAACCATCAGTGCAGTGTTAATTATCTCAACACTCACAATATTTGATTTTCAGGACACCACGGCAAGCATAGTGTAAGTATAAGGCGCACTCATGTTATACCCAGGGCACTACTACCCTGCATGGAGCACTGAAACAGTGCTCCCTGCAGGGTCTGTCCTTAAAGGAACACTATAGTCACCTAAATTACTTTAGCTAAATAAAGCAGTTTAGTGTATAGATCATTCCCCTGCAATTTCACTGCTCAATTCACTGTCATTTAGGAGTTAAATCACTTTGTTTCTGTTTATGCAGCCCTAGCCACACCTCCCCTGGCTATGATTGACAGAGCCTGCATGAAAAAAAAAAACTGGTTTCACTTTCAAACACATGTAATTTACCTTAAATAATTGTATCTCAATCTCTAAATTGAACTTGAATCACATACAGGAGACTCTTGCAGGGTCTAGCAAGCTATTAACATGCAGGGGATGAGAAAATCTTAATTAAACAGAACTTGCAATAAAAGCCTAAATATGGCTCTCTTTACAGGAAGTGTTTATGGAAGGCTGTGCAAGTCACATGGAGGGAGGTGTGACTAGGGTTCATAAACAAAGGGATTTAACTCCTAAATGGCAGAGGATTGAGCAGTGAGGCTGCAGGGGCATGTTCTATACACCAAAACTGCTTCATTAAGCTAAAGTTGTTCATGTGACTATAGTGTCCATTTAAATGGGACAGCCTTGCAAGATTGCTTGGCAGTCTGACCTGCCAGTAACTCGAGTAGAATTCCTCACACTGCACATTTTAGTAAATAGCCCTGGGAGAAAAAAAATATATATATATTTTTTTTTAATAAAATAAAAAAAAAAAATCAACTTTTATGCAATTTTGATATGAGATTGTCTGGCTGTACCTTCCATCTTTATCCATACAGGTTATAATTTTTTTATGAGATACATATTTCTTCTGATACCCTATATGTATGCATATCACATCATTACAGATAAATACTTAAAGTTAGAAGAAAAAAAATAAATAAAAAGGACTTTTTTTTGCAACTACTGCAACTAAAATAGATTCATGTGTTAAAGATTGTTAAATTGGCTCATGTTTTTAAAGCTAAACGTGGTTCGTTGAATACTTTTATAGCAAACACGGAATCCAAAACCCCTACACGAAAAGTATATACTTATACAAATTAGACTCCCCAAGGTATTCCACTAAGAGCATTTTTACATTGTGTGTGTGTGTGTGTATGTATGATACAGAGGACCGGATATTTTAATTTCCTTTTTTAATTTTTCACATGTACAGCTACTTTTTTTTTTTTATGTACAAACCAACACAACCTTGTGTATTTAATGATGCAGTGATTTACAAAGAAAAATGCCATCACATCAAATCAGCAATATACACATTAACCTGGGAGTTTATTCATTCAAAGGTGAGTTGTCATCAACTTGATTGCAACAAAATTTGATCTTTTTTGGACACCTTTGAGGGCAAAGGTGTCCAAAAAAATGTAATCTTCAGGTTAGTATGGATTCCCAACCCCTACGACGCTTTGCTATTCTTAAGCTAGCAAATCAAGATGCACGTTTTAAATTAGGTGGAGTCTACATTTTGTTGTAGGGAATATTATATAAGAGAAAAATATGATTGGGCAGGCCTGAACTAACAGTCTGTGTTGAGAGGGCATGAAGTTTATATAGGGAAGCATTGTTCTGTTATCATTCATGGTTGACGGATTTGTTTGTATACAGTCATCTACGCAGGAATATAGAATAATGGATGCCGAATACGTTAAAATTGTTTGGTGTTCACCAATAAAAATAGATTGAGCTTTTTGGGGTACAACAGTTTACAAATTAATAAACGGATTAAGATTAAATCAGACAAAAATTGGAATACCTTGGGCAAGAACAGCTGTGTTCATTTTGATATTCTTTGCTTCCACAGTCCAGAAGCAAGGTTACTTTAAAAATCTTCTACCATAGGAACTCATTTTAGTTACTGGTTAGAATGTTTCGATGTTTCAGTGGTACCCTGGCCATACTATTCATTTCATATAAAAATGTATAGTTTATATGGAATGGTATAATCCAAATTTGGGGGAGATGTAACATCCAAGGTTATTCTGCTGTTGTCTGGCTTCTCACCATTTGTGTAAAGACATTATAGACAATTGACATGAACAAAAACTTTAGAGTAGTCTGCAAATGCACAGACTGGTTTGGCAAATGTTCTTTATATGAACGATATGGCTGCAAACATTCATGTTATGCCCAATTTATACCCTCTTAAAAGCTTATGTGGCATTTGCTTCCCTGATATTCCTGATTTTTATGGGTTTTTTTTTTTTAAATAAGGAGAAATAAAAAAATATATATAAATATTTTCTTCATGCCTTCTACTCCCAATGTGATATTACTTTCATTTTGTCAGAGAGGTTGGAATGTGCATACAATTGTAACTCAATATTGCACCTGACCAACATTTCCCCATCACAAAACACTCAAGTTCAGCACATTAAGCATTGCATAAGTATCACGAAGAACATGCAGTACTTTGTGAAATTTACTTAAATTAACACTAAGCACCATAAAACACTACAGTGTGCTGTAGTGGTTATGGTGCTCAGAGTATCAGAGTACCCTGGTACCCCCCCATTATAAGTAGTCAATCTGTTTTAGAGTAGTTTGCCTTCTTACAAGGGGTTTGCTGGGTACTGCTTCCCACCTCCACTGCAGCCAGCATCGAGCCAGATGTTCTGTGTGAGTTAAGCCCAGCTCAGGAGAGGTAAGGAAAACTCTTATGTTATAAAATGGTTAACTACTGACAATGATGGAGCGGGGCAGGACACTTATAGATAATACGATTTCCTCCAAATTCAGAAAGCAAGTTAATGTCCCAACTTATTATATTTTATAAATAACCAAATTAAAGTGTTCATTAGAGTTTAGCTCTGCTTGAAAAGTCAAGGTTTGAAGTGTATATTTTGAAGCAAGTTTACTCTTGTTTAATGTTTTCAAGGGAAGGTGCTGGACATTTCAGTTTTTTGTTCTGGTGAGTTTTGGTATGTTTTGAAAGGTGGTCACTCCTCATAAACCTCTTCCCACATTCTTGGCAGCCAAAACGCTTCTCTCCTGTATGCGTCCGTAGATGCCTTTGTAATTCATCAGACCTGGTGAAACTCTTTCCACAGAAAACCCAGTTGCAAACAAAAGGTCTCTCCCCAGCATGCCAACGCAAGTGGGCTTTCAGGTGAGAGGTCTTTCCATAGAGCTTCCCACAGCCAGGAAGATGGCAAACATGAAGCTTCTTTTGCCCAGGTTCTTCATGGTTAGAGCCATCCTGGCAATTTGGGCACTTACATCTTCTACAGCGCCTGGTTGGTCCTAGTAGTGTTTTCGAGGTGCTCTGGAGAAGTGCTGCAAGCTGGGGCTGTGGCCCTACCACCAATGGACTCGCCAAATGGAAAGAATGAATATTATTAGGATTTACCTGCTGTAAACTCCACCATGTTTGGTCTTCCATGTGTGCAGAGGTCAAGTGCCTTTGTGTAAAGGTGGCTGGACCTTGCATAAAACCTGAGAATTCCTGAGCCACAGTATTTGGGTCCTGAAAGTGGTATGTAGTATTAGACCCCATCTGTGGAGCCAGCACCTTAACGGGGGACAAATCAAAAGAATAAACAGTTGGATCCGCTGGAGGAGTTAGTGGGAGCTCATTGGAACCTATAGCTTGCATGTGTCCAGAATATTGTACTTTAGGAACTTCAAATGTCACATTGTGAGAGCCCATGCCT
The DNA here is from genome assembly GCF_036172605.1 of Pelobates fuscus. Taxonomy (NCBI): domain Eukaryota; kingdom Metazoa; phylum Chordata; class Amphibia; order Anura; family Pelobatidae; genus Pelobates; species Pelobates fuscus. Next base: position 398,773,647 of record NC_086317.1, read on the forward strand.
GGGTTTGCAGCTATCTCATTGCTCCAGAGCTGAAACATGGCAGCGGATTCTTCAGCAGTGTCAGATGAGAGATAGGAGTACTCTTGATGGTTTGGTCTGGATGGAGTAGAAGTCCAAGAGTCTACAGAAATGAGGGTTGTAAATGATCCTCGGTCTGGAGATGACCTGGGACTTGTATCCTAAAATAAGACAAGCAAAATAACTTACTAAGCACATAGCATAAAACCAGCAGAATTTAGATTTGTGTAAACAAACATACCTGTTATAATGCTAACAATCTGCATTCATGTTAAAGGCTATTCCCCCCACAAATAGCAGCCCATACTTTGTAGAAATAGACAGCCAACTGTTATTGAAATTCCAGTATTCTTAACCAGGTATTCATCACATTTCAATGATAAAAGATGCAAAGTTGTAGCAGCTATACAATGGCACTACACTATTGTTTAGATCCCGCCTGATAGAAAAGTAAAACACACCATTGTTTTGCTAGCCCTATGACTACTAACATTAGTAATCACGTATCAGTTTCTATTCGGAGTTGATGCATGGATTACAAATTCAAATGGATAAAAAAAAAAAAAAAAAGGAAAAAAACAATTTACATGTCAGTTTAATTGTACAACACATTATCTTTTGTTTTGCTGGCTTGTTTTCTCTCTTCCTGCTCAAAACAAAGAGAGATGGAAGCAAAAAACATGTTATTTATTGCCTTGCTACAGTCACTACTTGTAAGTGGTATATAACCACAACCATGAAATAAGTGTAAAACCAATTGACTAAATCAACGTCTTAGAGCCAAACGAGTGATACATTGCAGTATTTTACTGGTTCGCTGGCAATGAACGATTATATACTAATGAGGACCATAGCTATTTTGCAATCTTACAAGACATTACTTATGGTATTATTTAAAAAGCACATTGTAGTAAAGCATGTGTTGTGTTTAAACAATGCCACCAAGGGCTTTTGCAGGCACCATAAATTATTTATGGGTTTATTGATGTCATCAGTAGCCCTCAATTGGCCGACTCCCATTAATCTTAGGCAGGCCATAAAGTATATGAATCCTAGCAGGGTTTGAGACACCATGCAATATACAATTTTATTGCATGGTGTGAGGTATCAAACAAACATTGTGTGCAAATGTGTGTTACAACTGTGGTGAGAGCAAAAACATAAAACTTCACATTGATATAAATTTACTATTGTGCATCAGCTACTTATTTTAATTCATATCTTGGCAAAATTTCTCAAAGTCTGACTTAAGATATGAAGTTGATGAGTGTATATAAATATTTTTACACACACACACACACACAAAACCGTGAAGCGTGTATTATGGAACATGGGGAATTCTGGAAACATTATAAACCAAAAAGCAAATGGTAAGGGTGGCATATGGATGCATATTAAACCATTGAATAACATTTTGTCCCCAAAGACACACATCACAAATGTGTATCTTGTTATTAGACATTTTTTTTTTTTTTTAAAGTAAATATTTTTATTGAACAGCTGGGATGCCAGAGAGATTTTCCCCTGCAATTCCTGCTGCCATAAAATGCTACATTCATAATGGACACACACTCACTCATGATTTCTACTTGTTACAACACTAGCACATACATGGCCAGGTCTGCCCATGATTGATAGGAGCCACTTTCCTAGGCATCAGTTGTGATTTACGTTTATTGGCTTCTATTGAGAAGCATAACATGAATGTCCTGGTGCTGCAGTTACATTCACTCACACCGCTATGTACAGTTTTGTAGGATATGAAAACAATTGCGGTCATCAGTTAGGATAGATAGATAGATATTCCGAGAGAGCTAAATTGGATTATTAATAATTTTTGTATACCTTACTAGAGCCATAGAAAACAGAGCATTACATGTAAAAAAACCTCTGCAACACTGTTTTCAATATGCAACGGTTTGCGTACTTAAAACTCCGAATTTACACTATCCTTTTAGCTCAGGATATTATTTATGTGCCTTTGACACAAACATTTGTCACAAAAGGCTAGTGATCTCGAGCGGTTTTTGGTTTATTTTTAAAGAGGTTTTTATATTAGGGAACTGCAGAAAGGAAGTAGACTGATTAATGAATTGTACAAAGCTGAAATTTAAATGGTAAAATACAGGCTAAAATTCCTAATATGGGGCTAAAGCATACATTTTCCAGATTAGTTGTTTTATTCTGAATGGTGCCATTCGGATTTCAAACACCACATTTTCATTTCTAAGGCAAATTTGGTTAAAAAATAAATAAAATAAAAAATCTCAATGTATCCTTCCTGGTAAAATATCTTATAAACAAGATGAATATTTGTAGAGATTGAAGACCTAGCTATGTATGTGGCACGTTGTAATGGCCAGGGGAAACCCAGCAGGGCACGCAACAAGTGTTAATTGTACAAAAAGGAGATTTAGCAGGGCACACAACACATTGTAAAGGTAGAAATACAGAGACCTAGGTGGGCTTGCATTACACTTATAAATGAACAAAAAATCAATCATTTGTGAACAGCTATGCTGATTTTAACCAGAGTAATTATCCAGACATTTGTGTTACTTACCTTAAAATAGTTTTGAAATATCTTCCCTCTGTGTAGGACTACAGACGCCATGAGATTTCCTCCAGTCAATGAAACAGGTTACACGATCATTGTATGGTCATTGGGAGAAGCATGGGCTGCAGGTATTGTGGATACACAGAGACAGTAGTTGTTCCCCCAGCTCAATGCAAAGCTCCTATTCACTGTTTGATCCTTCACTGTGCAAACTTTTTTTTTTCCGGCTGCCCAACAGCCAATCAGGAGTGTGCACTGGGATTGTCTTTGAAGTTAGGAAGCGAACCAATCATTAAAATAGATTGAACCATTTTCAAAGTGGGGTCTTCTTGGATCTTCCTTTAAATGCACAGACCCCCTGCTGGGGTTGCCTGTTATGTATGCATAGGGATGAGTCTGCTATCACACTCTATGCAGAGGTTATGTAGAAGAACTACTTTTTTCTTGTAAAGGAACTTGAAAATATAGGGCAGTTTCATAAGAGTGTTTTTAATGGGTTATTTCATGTTTGGGCAAAGTGCTCCTGATGTGGCAGGGTTACATTGAGACTGTGTAGTTTAGTCTGGGAGATTGTTAGATATGGATTATGTAATACTTGATTTAGGCATTCACAAGATCTTGCAATGATAGGGTTAAAGGAGTCTAGCTAATTCAGTCAAAGTAGTTAAATTACAGCATTTTCACAGCTAAAAAAAATCTGGAGCAGATGCTAACCTTGGCACTGATAGTGTGAGTAACATGGGAATGTAGATCACAGTTATATGCATTGCCAAGGCTAGCTCTCACTGATTTACAGACTGATGACACCCATATACACTTCGATTGACACAGAGTTCTCTTCAATTGTAGCGAACTCAAATCTGAAAGGAAATATAATGCTAAAATAGCCTTACTGCTACTATAAAAAATGGGGGGAAAAATATATATATATATAATTTTTTTTCAGGTCAGGTATTGTCTAATGTTGGTATTATGATTTTACTCTCGGGGGTATACTTACTAAATATTAAATTGTGAATTGAAAATCAAATGGCAAGATTTTGGCTAAAATAATAATAATAATAATAATAATAAAAAAGCCAAGTTTGCAGTTTAGTGGGGAAACCCCTCCCCCCCCCCCCCCCCCCAAAAAAAAAATAAAAATAAACCAACCTTTTTTTATTTATTTATTTTTTTACTAAATTGGAAATGGTTGATTGAGATTTGAGAATGGATTTTGAATAATGTATCACAAAATATTTGTATTTAAGAAATTTTGGCCTAAACTTTGAAGTTCATTTGACAATTCCATAAAGCTAAGTGAAGAATCTAAATCATTATCTCCCGCCTAAATATAGACATCCACTGAAAATGTAAAAAGAAAAATAGGTCTACAAAATCAACAAGCTTGGGATTGAATTTTCAATTTACACCTCTGGCATTTTAGGGGCCAATTTAATTGGTGCTGTGGTTTCACCAATCACATGTACTATTAGTGTCCCATGAAAATGCTGGATATATTAAGTCTGAACTTACTGTATTTTAGGAGAGGTCAGGGAAGAAATTATCTTGGCCAGATATCTTTTAAGAACACGCAAGGTCATTCACTAAACACCAGACTTTGTCCTTATGGACAAAATCCAATGGAAATGGCCGAATTCCAACTGCGTTCACAGACTTACTAAAGCCAAACTCAGGCATCATTTAGTCGCCTGACCGTTTCTGTAAAATCCATTCAGAAGAGTTTTGAAGAAAAAAATAAAAATTAAAATAAATCCGTAATATCTACATCGGAATCAATTTAAAGTGCAGATGTTGGAGATTTATCAACGATCGCGTGGCGGCCGTAAATAAACCAAATGGATCCGGTCGGATGCAAGTTTGCAATTGAAAATGATAATTTACTTGTTTTTTCTAAGGGAATTATAATTTGAAGAACTATCGAGCTTTCAGCAGTAGCAGCCAGTGGACAAATCGTTAAAGACACTCGGCTGCATGAGGGTTAATTATGTGGCAGCTAGTCAGCCACCACATGAAAAAAAGTAAATAAACAATCAATCCTTTGTGGGTCAATATTTACTATACCAGCAGTATTTTACCTCCATCCTGATTTGTAGATTCAGCTATCATACCTAAGGGGACAGAAGGGGAGGCAGGCCAGCAACTACATATACTGGTCCCAGCCCAGACATGGTCACTACGCTACGCAACCTTATTGCTTTAACCATATTCTCTTCTCTTTACCTTTAATATAAAAAAATGTGCAAGAACTTCCAAATACCCCAATAGTTGACTTTTGTTGATATGTTATGTTATGCATGAGGAATGCCGTTGGGGTACCTTGTGCCTGTTTGTATACCTATAATTGCAATGCAAAAATACTAAATAAAAAAAAAAAAAATTAATTAAAGTTCCTACCTAATCCTCCTCACCCTAATAACAGTGTGAGAGGTGCCAATAAATCATAAAAAAAACAGTTACAAATATGTATACATATTTACCACCAGATGTCTTCTTTCTCTAATTGTTAGGTTCTTCAGACCTAAAAAAAAAGGAAACTTAACCTGCTCGCAAAAAAAAAAAAGGATCTTCACCCATGGAGGGCTCACCACAGAATGAGCGCCGCTAGCTGGGAAAGCCCTTAAAAAGGCTTTTCCATCCTATCTCAGCTATCACAAAGTGTTAAAAAATTTCCCATGTTTTACAATAAAAGCAAGAGCACTGATTGGCTTGCTGGCTTTTTTTAAATTTTAACTAATGGCATCCGTTATTTTGGATTTTAATAAGGCTTTTTTGGTACTGAAAAACAAAAAAGATTAGAACAAGTTGGCTTTTAAAAATGTTTCTTTTTTTGAGGAGGTGGATAATGGCATATCCCCATTTTAAAATTATTAAGGACCCCACACGCTTCCTATGAACTGGTGTGAGGACATGATGTCCCCTCTTTATTATTAATATTAGGACTCCAACCGATCACCCATGGGTGGGGCCTGTGGGGGACACAAGTTCCCCCATCACACATGGGTGGGAGCTGGGGACACACTAGGTCCTCCTCCTTTTGTTAGTACTAGGGACCAATACTTTGCCAATTGGTGGGGGGCAGTGGGCAGTAGGTCCTCCCCCATTAAAATTAGCATAGCCCGCTGCTTGTGATGCCAGCAGGCAAATAGTTCTGTTTTTTTTTTTTTTTTTTTTTTTTTTTTTACTTGGACCGGGTTTGAAGCCTTCCGGCCCAGACTTAAAGGAACACTCCAGGCACCATAACTTATACATGAAGTTGTTAGGGTGCCAAGAGGCCTCAGGTGCACTCTTACCTTGTTCTTGAATGGTTTAACCCCAAGGTTGCCTCCAGCGCTGACTTGAACTAATCCCAGGCAGAGGTAAGCTGACGCTCTCAGCCAATTAGTGACTCCCCATTCACAAAACTGGCATGAAAAAGGTACATGCCCGGTGGGAATTGAGATCGGAGCTGGAGGCAAATTTGCGGTTAAACCTTTCCAGAATGGTTTAATCCTTTGAAGAGTGCATCTGGGGGCTTCATGGTACCATAACAATTTATTTAGATTAAGCTGTTATAGTGCCTAAAGTATCCCATTCATACATTCACTCTGGATTTCAGCCTTCCCGCAGTTTGTGGTCTGGCTGAAATCAATAAAAAATTGTCTGGATTTTGCAGTCTTTAGTGAATAACCCAGTAAGTATTTTTTTTTTTTTGTTTGTTTTTGAAGGGACACTATAGTTACCAAAACAACTACAACTTAATATAGTTCTAGTGTCAGCTGCGTGTCCCTGCAGGCTTTTTAACCCTTTCAGGACCGCTGACGGTTCAGGACCGTCAGCGGTAAAACGTGCGTTTGGACCGCTGACGGTCCTGAACCGTCATAACGGTCTGGGGCTACTTACCTGATCGCCGTCGGTCCCACGGCGGCGATCAGTGCTCCACCCGGTCCAGGGGGGTTGCCTGTCTGCCCGGGCAGTCCCCCCTCGGCAGATCAGGACCCCACGGCCATGTGATCACTCGATCACATGACCGCAATAGGTGTCTGTGTATCTGCCTGCAGGGGGACTGTCTGTGCTGACAGGCAGTCTCCCTGCAAGTGAAAAATCCAAAAAATAAAGTAAAAAAAAAAAAAACAGTGTAAAATCAGTGTAAAAAAAAATAAATAATATGTGTATATATATATATATATATATATATATATATATATATATATATATATGATATATATACATGTATTATATCGATATATAATATATGTATATGTATCATATATATAATGTCATATTAAGTGTATTTTTATATTTATATATACGTATATTAATATAAAAATACACTTATATTTAAATTACACACGAATATATACAATATATATATAATTGCTATATATATGGTATATATATATTATTATAAAATACAAATAATATGTTAATAAAAATAAATAACAAAAAATAAAAATAATTTTTAATAATTATAAAAAAATATTTATATATGCAATTTTATTCTAACAGTATTTTGATATATATATATATATATATATTTATATCAAAATATACTTAGAATGTAATGATATATATCTCTGTATAAATAAATAAATAAAAACAATACGAAATATACATATGTCCATATACATAATTACATAAATAATTTCATAAATATACACGTAGACGTCAAATATATAAATATGTATATATATTAAAATTCTACATGTGTATTTATGTAATATTTTTACCTAATTAAGTAATTTTAATGATTGCAATTTGAGGGACCTGCCTGCCAACCCAGGCCGAAAGTCCAGATAATTTAATTTGCTAGCACTGTGTTTAACCCTGTAACTTTCTATGACACCCTAAAAGCTGTACATGGGGGGTACTGTTTTACTCTGGAGACTTCGCTGAACACAAATATTAGTGTTTCAAAACAGTAAAACATATCACAGTGATGATATTGTCAGTGAAAGTGAAGTTTTTTGCATTTTTCACACACAAACAGCACTTTCACTGAGGATATTATTGCTGTGATACATTTTACTGTTCTGAAACATTAATATTTGTGTTCAGCGAAGTCTCCTGAGTATAACAGTACCCCACATGTAGAGGTTTTATAGTGTTTGTGAAAGTTACAGGGTCAAATATAAGGCTTGATTTTACTTTTTTTTTTTATTGAAATTTGTCGGATTGGTTAGGTTGCCTTTGAGAGCGTATGGTAGCCAAGGAATGAGAATTAGCCCCATGATGGCATACCATTTGCAAAAGAAGACAACCCAAGGTATTGCAAATGGGGTATGTTCAGCCTTTTTTGGTAGCCACTTAGTCACAAACACCGGCCAAAGTTAGCGTTTCTTGCATTTTTAACACACAAACAAATATAAATGCTAACTTTGGCCAGTGTTTGTGACTAAGTGGCTACTAAAAAAAACTGGACATACCCAATTTTGAATACCCTGGGTTGTCTACTTTAAAAAAATATGTACATGTTAGGTGTGTTTCGGGGATTTATGACAGATAACGGTGTTACAAGGTCACTATTGATACATTTAAAATATATATATATTGAAACAGCAATTTCCTACTTGTATTTATAGGCCTATAACTTGCAAAAAAAAAAAGCAATAAAGCATGTAAACACTGGGTGTTTTTAAACTCGGGACAAAATTTTGAATCTATTTAGCAGTTTTTTTCATTAGCTTTTGTAGATAAGTAAAAGATTTTTCAAGTAAAAGTCCAAAAACATGTTTTATTTTAAATTTTTCACCATATTTTATTATTTTTTTTAAATACAATATTGGACATAATACAAATAATGGTATGTAAAGAAAGCCCCTTTTGTCCTGAAAAAAAACAATATATAACTTGTATGGGAACCGTAAATGAGAGAGCGGAAAATTACAGCTAAACACAAACACCACAAAAGTGTTAAAACTGCTCTGGTCCTTAACGTACAAACATCGCAAAAACAGGCCGGTCCTGAAGGGGTTAATGTAAACAGTGTCTTTTCATAGAAAGTGCATTGTTTACATTGCTGCCTAGGGACACCTTCAGTGGCACTGACATTCAGCATCTCCACGCTCTGCGTGGAGGCGCTAAACGTTCCTCATAGAGGAGATGCTGATTTGCGCAGCATGACATTTCTCCTTGTGTGTGCCTTAGCTTCCCAATGCCTTCCTCTTGGAATAAAGGTATATTTTAATCCTTTTTAAGAGGGGTAAGGAGGGCCAACCACCTAAAATGGGTTTTTAACACTATAGGGTCAGGAATACACATTTATATTCCTGACCCGATACTGTTCCTTTAACAAGGAATGCATTTTTAACATTAGAGTGTTCTTATGAAGGCAGGTATCACCATCATTTAACCATCTAATCTCCAATGATACCAGCAATGTAATTTAAAAGAAAGCTGTCACAAACTGCTCTGTAATGCTGCTGCTTTATTATTAATGCATTGTTTGGAATTTTGACAGGTTTGCTTAAAGGGACACTATAGTCACCAGTGTTGATGTATAGATCAAGCCCCTGCAATCTCACTGCTCAATTCCCTCCCACTTAGGAGTTAAATCACTTTCTACAGACAGCCCTAATCACATCTCCCTACATGTGACAAACAACCTTGCTAAACACTTCCTGTAAAGCAGGGCTGTCCAACCTGTGGCCCCCCGGATGTTGCTGAACTACAACTCCCATGGTTCCCTGGCTGTTTCATTGAAAGAATCATGGGAGTTGTAGTTCAGCAACATCTGGGGGGCCGCAGGTTGGACAGGCCTGCTGTAAAGAGTCATCTAATATTTACACTTTCTTTATTGGAAATTCTGTTTAATGTAGAATTGAGAATGTAGCTTGCTAGACCCTGCAGGGGCCTCCTGTATGTGATGAAAATTAAATACATAGAGCGAAAGATGAAATCTTTTAAAATAAGTTACATCTAATTGAAAATGAAACCATGCAGGCTCTGTCAGTCACAGCCAGGGAGGTGTGGCTTGCTCCGCATAGACAAAAACAAAAGTGATTTAACTTCTAAATGGCAAATAATTTAGGAGTGAAACTTCAGGGTAATCTATACACAGGCTATTCATTATGCTAAAGTTGTTTTGGTGACTATAGTGTCCCTTTAAGTGTATACAGACACATCCTGTTCCAGCCTGTCCTTATTCTGTCTCCGATGGTTCATCTGCCTCCTCTCCATTCTCTGTTCCAACCAACTTTTTTTTATATTAAGCCGGATTTCTTATCAGGCAAATTAGGTATCTGCCTACAGTCCCCTATTTACAGCACTTATGTGCTTCTTTGGCATTTAAGTGGGCTGGTTAGCAGAGATATATACAAGGAGCCTTGGCCAGTGTCCTCTGTAATCTAGTCAGCCTGCTATGTTTGGTAGCAGAGCTACAGAAACAGGTATAGAATGTGTCCTAGCTTCTCCTGTGTCTGTGTGAGGCTGGACAGGAAGTGGAAAGGATCATTTCCCGTCTGCCCACTCACATAGGAAATGCTTTACAAGAGGACCACCAAGTGATACATAATGTAAAACAGCTCTTTGAGTTCTTCTGTCTATCATAGAAATAGGAGTACTTTGCAAGATAACCTTGCAAACTCCACATGTAGTACCTTAACCACCATTTTCCCCTAAACACACATTTAAAGGGACACTCCAGGCACCCAGACCACTTCTGCTCATTTGAGTGGTCTGGGTGACAACTCCCACTACCCTTAACCCTGCAAGTGTAATTATTGCAGTTTTTCATAAACTGCAATATTTACATTGCAGGGTTAACTCCACCAGCGTCGCTCAAAACCCCATAGGAAAGCATTGAAATGATTTTTCAATGCTTTCCTATGGGGAGACGTAATGCGCATGCGCGGCATTTCCGCGCATGCGCATTAGGTCTCCTCGGCCGGTGAGCGAGATTAGTCTCGCCCACCGGCCGACGTAATCATTAGGAGGAGCGTCGCGGAGGCGGAGACAGCGGCGAGGGACATCGCCGCTGTCCCAGGTAAGTGACTGAAGGGGTTTTCACCCCTTCAGTAACCGGGGATTGGTGGGTGGGTGGGAGAGGGACCCTCCAGTGCCAGAAAAACGGATCGTTTTTCTGGCACTGGAGTTTCCCTTTAACCCCTGCCAAAACCTAATCAAACAATTTTTTATAACCAAATTATAACCAAATTTAAGCACTCAATGCCTAAACCTGAAACAAAGCTTTCCTTTTAACTCCTGTTAAAAAGTTAAACACACTGTTGTACCTAAACAGTAATTTTAACCGCATTATAACCCAAAATCCAATAATTCTAAACACCCCTTATACCACAACTATAACTCCACTGAAGATTTGTATCCACACCCTCTGAAAACTAACTGACATTAACCCCTCTCTAACCTTAACACACCTTTACCCTAACCACTTACAAAATTATAGTTGATCATTCATACATTACATAGCTTCATATACTCACAAATTCAAACACTACATTGCAAGCAGAAATATTCACATACATACATACATATATAGGTGTGCCTTAGAATTCTCTGCATTCGGCACTTGGCATGTAAATCCAGCCCTGAATTCCAGCACACATGGCTGTTTGTGGTCATTCATCAGCAAAGATAGAACTACTAATCCCTGATAAGCACATAGACATTATTCCCCCACAGATTGTCATCCTACAATGCCTATACAACTACTAAAGATTCTGGGTAGAGATATACACAGTGTTGATAATCTAGGTACTGTAAAAATGTCATCTCGTTGAAGTGCTTATAGTGTTTAAGGTCCCCTGGTGTTGCCCATCTCTTCAGTGTTAAGCCAAATTTGAATGGATTAATGATTAACACAAGTCTCTGGCAGTAATGGGCAGCAGTGATTGAGTTACCTCTCAGCCTATTGCTGGAAAAAAATGAATTAAATGATATATATATATATATACACAAACCATCTAAGTATGTAATCTCTGCCTTGGCCATACCTCGAGCTAGGGTCATGGTGAGGATGTTTTTTGCATCTCATTTTGTATCAAAGCTTTCAAAAATAAGAAATTTGTTTTGGGAAGTATTATATATTGTAAGCACCGGACATTATTCTTAAGGGGGCTGGAGTGCAGGACTGTATATATTGTATGTATTTATACTTGAAACCAAGAGGGCTGCACTCACCTGAACATGCATACTTATAAGAGTGCTGCTGGGGCCAATTCATACAACATATATGAACTATAGTGCAAGGTTAAATAGGGCCCTGGAATGAGGCACCTGTGACAGGGAGGTGTACAAAATCAGGGAGGGAGTTGGCCTGGACTCCCAAATAAATATATATATAAAAAATACAAACAGTGTTGCACTCACTGTAAAAGATGATCACTGCCTGGTGCTTATCTGGCGAAGATATAGAAATGAAGGTAGATAGCACTCCACAGACTTAATCTTCAAATAAAAAAAAAAGTTAATTTTTATATAATTTTAATCTTCAAATACAAAAAAAAAGTTAATTTTTATTTGAAGATTAAGTCCGTGGAGTGCTATCTACCTTCATTTATATATATATATATATATATGTAAATAATACACAAGATCCAGCGCACTCGCTCATCCACTAAACAGCTACTTCAAAGCCCACAGATTTCATTAGGTTCGTTTTTAGAGTAGAACCTGCCAAGAATGGGGTACATTGACGTTGTGTCAGGCTGATGCAATGTAAGATCATATACTGTAACTAAACCCCCATTATTTTTTGCGTAGGTGAGGTGTTTTTAAATAAAACTATTACATTCTGTGAGACATAAAATTTCTGTTTAGTAAATGAGTGAGTGCATATGCCTACCCAGAATCCCTTGAAGTAGTGAGAGCTTTTAAAGTGAGATTTCTGTGGGAAAAGTAAGTCTTATGTCTTGACTGGTGTGTGTATTTGTGTTTAGCAATGTGCCTGTGCTGGCTGAAGTGGCTCTTTACTGCGCTTATGCCATGTAGGACACAAGACCACTAGGGTATGTTTGATATCAAGGCAGTGCAGGAAGAGAGGAAACGACAAGGAGAGGAGATGGTTATATAAGTAAACAGGCTTAAAACTGTCTCAAGTTCAGTCTTTCATTTAAAAAAAAAAAAAAGTGGGACGGAATAAAAGAAAAAAGGGTATTTTACCTTCCAAGTTAACAAAAATATTTTTTTCAATAAATTTAGTTTCACACAATATAATGGTAATTTGCAGAAAGAATAGTAGCCTTCCAGTTTAATAAGTAAAGTAATATAAAGGTATTTGAGCATATTTAAAGTGTCCATTGAAAGGACACTATAGGCACCCGGACCACTTCAGCTCATTAAAGTGGTCTGGATGCAGTGTCCCTATTGCCCTTAGTCCTGCAATGTAAAATTATACAGTTTTAGAGAAACAGTAATGTTTACATTGCAGTACTAAGACAGCCCCTAGTGGCGACTTTTGGTCGCTTAACTGACGCTGGACGTTCTCACACTCTGCATGAGGACATCCAGTGTCTGTTTAATCCCCATAGGAAAGCACTGAAGCAATGCTTTCCTGTTGGGAGGGTCTAATGTGCTCAGCATGCATCAGCGTGCATGCGCGTTAGGTTCCCCCGTCGGATGACATCTGATGATCGGCGAGGGAGATCGGCGCTGGAATCGGGTGAGTACACAAAGTTTTTTTTTTAACCCTTTATTGGCCGGGGTGGCCACGAGGGAGGGGGGAGGCAGTGGTAGCTTTAGTGTTAGGAATACAGGTTTTTATTCCAAACACTATAGTAACCCTTTAAGCCATCCTGAAGCACAAATAAGAAAAATAAATCTGGCAGATCATATGAATGATCATCATTATCAAAACATATCTATCTAAAAATAATTTAGTTTTTGTCCCCATTTCTAAGCCTGTGTACCATTTAGAAAGAAGTTGTATCTTTATATTATCATTATACGTATTACTTAGTGAGTTTTGCTTTGGTTTATTTAGTAGAACTGCAAATACGCTCCTGTGGTTATTTTTTGTGTAATCAGTTTCTAGAGAAGATGCAATTTCTTTACAATAGACACATGCTGCTTGCTGACCTGTACATTATGCTATACCTGTTTTGGATTTTACCAACTGGATGCAGGGTTTATTTGACTTGTAACAATGTATTCACCTTGACAATGTATGATTTGTTACACAGTTACACAAAGCTTAACATTGTATAGTACACAGACCCTCTCATTATAATACAATACTGGGAAAGAAGGCAGTGTAAATAGCAAGTAACAGGCATCTGGGAGATCTTGGGGACATTCAAAATCTTTAATGAGTTCATTCTGAAAGCTATTGAGTTTTTTTGTTTGTTTTGTTTTTTTAGCCCCACTGGTTAAGTTTGCTCATATAAAAAAAAAATTTCAACATATGACAAAATGCACATCAATTAATTCTTAAAGGGATTCTATAGTGTAAGGAATACAATGCTGTTTTCCCCACAGTATAGGTCCCTTCCCTCTGCACCCCCTCTCTTGCGGCCCCGAATGCTGCACAGAAAGGGTTACAAAACCATTTTAACACTTAGTGGATTCCACCGCCAATCTCTCTCGTCATCCTGGGATGGAGGGTTAATGCGTGGCCAGCACCGTGAGAGCCTTAGGCCCTCCCCATAGGAAAACATTGCTTCAGTGCTTTCCTATGTGGATTTTACTGTTTCTGGATGTTCTCATGCAGGACCTGAGGGCTTTTAGCGTCAGTTAAGTGACCAAAAGTTGGTTAGCCAACAGGAAGTGCCCCTAGTGACTGTCTGACATCCACTAGAGGCAGTTACAGTCCTGCAATGTAATCATTGCAGGTTTTTTTTTTTTTTAAGTGGGACTTAGTGGGACTGGGACACTGCACCTAGACCACTTCAATGAGCTGAAGTGGTCTGGGTGCCTAAAGTGGTCCTTTAAGCATATGTATTGCAGCTTATGCATGCATTAATGTTAGATATATTCACTAAACCATGAAAAATTGAAAGGGAATTGTAAATTTCAATAGAAAAAGTGTAATAATTTTTCAAAACAACTATTTTCCCTACCAGCTATTTTGACTTTAAACTTCCAGTCTACACAAATTCATTCCAGGTTATTCCCTAAAGTGTGAATTGTCAGGAGTTCAAATTAAATTCAAAGTGAATTTCCAATATTATTCCAGAATAGCAGAACTGAAACATAGCCGGTTGGTCTACTTCCAATTTGGCTATTTGGTCTAAACTCTGAGATTCACTTAGAATTTCTGACAATTTACACTTTAGTACATAACCCTGATAGTTTAAAAGCTAAACTCACTTGTTTCTTTTCTGTGGGGGAACTGTTTAATGCAGCCAAAATATATTGAGTCTATGAAAGGAAACCAGAAAAGCATACCTTAGTCCAAAAGGGACCTAGGTATACACTTCAAGAGTTGACTCCAAATTGCTGTGTTCACTTTTACGGAGTTAGTTGCAAACAAAAATATAAATGCCATTTTTATAGGTAACATTTTATATTTTGATAAAAGTCTGCAGTGACGCATAGCCAAATAGTCGCCAGGAACTCAAAAGAGTAGATAGTGGCCTTGGTAACAATGTGTATGTTGGCTATTTTAAGTTGGCAAAATCCTATTTTCATGTATTTTCAGTGTTTCAGTCATTTCACATGTGTGTATATTTTTATTGAGCTGACAAATATAAAGCTTATGCACACAAGTGACATTTACCTTTTAAAAATATGGATTATATGTCATATAAAGTTCATTATGCAGTCCTGATTGGATTTAACCCCTTAAGGACACATGACATGTGTGACATGTCATGATTCCCGTTTATTCCAGAAGTTTGGTCCTTAAGGGGTTAAATAAACAATGTGGTGTCATTTGGACTGTAAGTAGCAGATTAAAAGGGAAGAACAGGTGTCTGTGTGAACAGGGCTGGCCCAAGACATTGTGCTGCCTGGTTCCAAGTACGAAATGCTGCCCCCCAACATAAAAAAAACAAAAACATATATGCTTCTGCCTATGAAAAAAATCAGTAACATAAAACAACTTTAAAAACACTAACGCGTTTCTCCTGCAAAGAGATAAAGTCTCTTTGCAGGAGAAACACGTTAGTGCTTTTAAAGCTGTTTTATGTTACTGATTTTTTTGTCTCCAATAAAGATAGCCCATTTATGCTATTGGAGCCTCCAAGCCTATCCTTTTATTCTATTATATTTTATTTTTAAAAATATATAATTCCTTTCAACTCTCTCCAACACCCCCACTGGAGGAATCGATGAGTGGTGGGGATCATACCACCTACGCCTACATATATTGAGCAATATCCCATTTGCTCTTCACCTGTGAGTATACTTCCATCTTTTATCATTTTATTCTGTATCATCCAGAGAGCATTATTTTGTGTTTCTATCCTCTTTTTTTATATATCACCAACTATTGGAAAACCGGCCCACTGCTATTGGAAAGGAGATATACCCTACTACCTCTGGAGACCCCTTTTGAGGACATCCAAGGACCATCTACATATCCATAGACGGCGATTATACCGTCCATGCGCACATATTTGGAACTGAGTATAAGCTCCAGAAAATTGTGCAATTCCTTTCCCTTCATTTACTATCACTTAAGATCCTAACATGATACACTCTATCTGTGTCTTTTTCCTTCCCTCCTCCAACCTTGATGCTTTAACCCCTTAAGGACACATGACGTGTGAAATGTCATGATTCCTTTTTATTCCAGAAGTTTGGTCCTTAAGGGGTTAAAGACACACACACAGGCAAGCTAACTGGCACACAAACACACACTCATCATTCACACACAGGCATAAACACATTCACCGTCACACACACTCCCTCTGACATATACTCACTGATACACACTGCCCTAGCAGCCACCAGGGTTCTTTGCTGGGTCAATTAGCCTTATCCTTCATGCACAGCCATTCATAGAGCACCGGCCGCAGGATTTCACATCATGTATCCCAGCAGCCTTAGCTCTGCTCATTGTGAAAAGCAACTGTCTGCTGTCACTCTTCGCAACTCCCACATCTCGCTACAGCATTCATTTAAAAAATAAAGGCAACAGCAAACCCCAGTCAGTCCCAGGTACAGCCCATCGGGAAATTTCTCAGTATGCCGATGGCCCAATCCGGCACTGCACAGCATGACTGTCAGGAGGATGGAGCTCTGTGCAACCCCGGTCACTTTGCACCCAAAGGCAGCTGCCTGTGCAGGTAAATTAATAGTAAAGGTTGTCCTTATGATATCGGCATTCATTTCATGAGAACACCTGGGAGTACATGTAAATGCCATCTTTAAGTAGTAGTTTTGGAGATATGTGTGTAACATTTTCACATAAATTATTTACACTTGACAGGAGGCAATAGTAACACTTAGAAGTTTATTCGCTCTCCTGGGAAATGTGATAAAATTACAAGGGCCTTGCACATTATGCCAAGACAGACAAGCTGGACACAAAGCTTAGATTAAAATATTTTCTCTTTGTCTCTTCTGACTTAAAACCATTACTTTAAATGTTTTATGAAAGGGACCTACCTTGCATGGTTAGTATTAGGTTGGCGAGCCATGCCTCACTTTTAATATTAGTTCTGTGACACATTCTTCAACTCTAACATAACATATTAAACAATTAATTCCCCAAAACACTTTTTTTCCCTTTCAAACGTGATACCACTAAACTAAACAACTTAGTATTTACTTGATTACTTGGTTGCATTAGATAGCAAAGCGAACCCTTGTTTGAAATCCAGACCTAGGGTGCATGAAAAGGCTGGGGCTGGCCAAAATATATAAATCCCATATACAGTTGTGCTCAAAAGTTGACTTACCCTTGGTAATATATGGTTCCATTTTAAAGAAAACATGAGTGAGCAGGCAAAACACATTTCTTTTATTTCAACTATAGGTTATAACAGAATTGCAACATAGAAAGTTAGCCCAGTATAAATCACAAAAAAATAGGACGGGGACAGATAAGGGGTTAACCCTGGGTAAACGTATGAATAGTAACAAGAAAACAAAGGAAAGAATGATCTGTCCCTATATAATGCTCAAAGGGATCAGTAATATACTTTATTAATTTACTAAAAAATCACACAGAAAAAGACACTGAGTCACTTAGAAGTCCCAGTAGAAAAATAACTGGGGCACAAATCGTGACTTACAACAACTCCAAAGTGAGGAGTACATACAGGCGGGAGGGGAGTGAAGAGGGCTATAAGGATATAGCCCCAGTTCTCCTAAGCTGTGCCTTCGTGGGCAACTATCTGAAATGTAAAGGAGTTAGCTTACAATACAACTATGCTGTGCCTTCATGGGCACCTAACGGTGTAACTACACAGGTCTCCTAAGCTGTGCCTTCGAGGGCACCTGTCTGAAGTCAGAGAGAGCTAGCTAACTGTGCTCTAGAAGAGAGGGGTGAAAAAATATAGCCCTGAGGGATACTGAGTTTCAGGGGACTTCTAAGTGACTCAGTGTCTTTTTCTGTGTGATTTTTTAGTAAATTAATAAAGTATATTACTGATCCCTTTGAGCATTATATAGGGACAGATCATTCTTTCCTTTGTTTTCTTGTTACTATTCATAACAGAATTGCACAATCATAAAACAAAACATGGCAACAAAGAAAAAAATGAAATGACCCCTGTTCAAAAGTCTGCATACCCTTCATTCTTAATACTGTGTATTGCCCCCTTTAGCATCAATGACAACCTGCAGTCTTTTGTAATAGTTGTCTATGAGGCCCCTAATTCTTGCAGGTGGTATAGTTGTCCGTTCGTCAGTATTCAGCCTGCTCAGTGCATCCACGTGAGAGCTAACTAACTCATTGACTATTTATACACAGACACTAATTGCAATTTAAAAAGCCACAGGTGTGGGAAATTAACCTTTAATTGACATTTTAACCTGTGTGTGTCACCTTGTGTGTCTGTAGCAAGGGTATGTGAACTTTTGATCAGACCCATTTGGGTGATTTCTGTTATCATTATGATTTAAAAAGAAGGCAAGCAGTTGTGTGATAATAAATGGCTTCATATGATCATTATCCTTCAATAAAATAAATTTTTTTTTTCATGATCAGTAATATTTTCGAAATCAATGCCAAAATTTCCCAATTTCTGCAAGGGTATGCAAACTTTTAAGCACAACTGTAAATTCCCCATAATTCCTTGTTATATGAATAACTAAATAATATCTATATTTCAGTGTCTGTCTTACAATATCCATCTTACAGATCCCAGCTCCTAACTCAGGAGGTGTAGCTTAATGTAAGATACTATTTAACAATGAAGTGAAAGAATCCAGACAGTTATTTTCTGGCAGTTCCATTCACATAATGCACCATGTGTTTGCTATCTCTCCCACTTCTTGTTTTCCAGCATCATATGGGCACTTGTGGATAGATCTACACGATACCAGTGAGGTCACTCAAAATATTTTTTTTTAAATCTGTTTATTAATATAGCACATTCTATGAAACTTTACTCCAGAGACCAAAGAGAGAAAGCTACATCATTCAAGTATTACCACAATCACATTTTTTTGATGGTTAGACTAAAAGGCAGAACAAAAAATATTAACTCTTTTCTTTTTGCTCACTTCCCTCTTCAACTGTGATTAAAATCAATGTTTAGTGACTGTTCCTTATCCATCAATCATCTTTTTCCCATCAATACACTTTTTTTGCACCAGTGGCAGAATCCAGGATCATGAGTCAAAACGACCATGCTTAACCATTGCGTGTTTTGGTTTGTTCGTGATTCAGGTACATTTAAACTCGACAATCAGGAATTCAGCCAATCGCTTTATCTTCACAAATTAGTAAGAATTGTTGTTCGGATGAAAACAAATCTCCATGTCTTATAAACAATGAATAGTGCAACCTTCCAAAAACAAGTCATTGTGCACATTTAAAAACACCAGATTTTATCAGTATTCTCACCAGAATTGGTAAAGCACTATGTTTGGAGAATTCCTCCAAATCTGCACTCAGAACAACCATCAGACCAGGATCTGATGAAATCACTGCTGATGACCAGATATTTCAATTAGATAAATGTCACTGGATACCACACCTCTGCTAAAGAAAGGATATCATGAAATTATGTTGGAGGAAATGCTATATTATTTTAATTTCACCTGCATGCCAAATATTTTTTTTTATTGCTTTTCTGTATAAAAAGACATAATAATCAGAAGTATCAACATTAACAACAATGATTCATAGTTTTACCAAACAGTTTAATTTTCGTGGAACATTCTGATAATCCCATGACATAAATAAATACATACAACAATGGCAATATACAAACTTGACTATGTGCTTCTATGTAGAATAGAAGCAGACTATAAAACTACAGTTTCTCCGATATCTCAAAACAATGGAGATCACTGCAGTTATCATTAGCTTGTGCTTTGCATTACCATAAAACATAGAAAGGAGCAAAATACATAAAAAAAAAGGAAGTAGAAACCACAACATGGGTAAAATGTACCTTACATACTATTTAGCGAGGGGAGGGTGGGGGTGGCCGTATGCATGCTGGGTGGGGGGGGGGGGGGAGGGGGCGGCGGAGGGAAGAGAATATCATTAAATAGTTATTGTATAGTCGAGGCTGATAGATATAACCAGACGTGTCCATGAATTTACTATTTATGTCCAGTTGAATAATTTAAGATCAATTTAACCTGTTATGCCAAATATTAAAGATAATACTGTTCTAAGTAGGATACTTTGAGCCTGGCCTACTCCACCGTGCTGGTAACATAATTCTACAACAGTCATCAATGTAACTGGATTCCATGTGAAATCCTAAAATCCTACTACTGGACTAATGGAGTAGACCACAGCCAAAACATCCTACTAGTGCACCCTCTGGTACAGGTGAAATTGTTAAAGCATACTGGAGTTAGTGTTCTATATAACTGTATGTACTCAACCAGCATGTATGCATACAATTGCCACTCACACAATGCCTAACCATTCTACATTTGCTTTTGTGATGAGTGCCAGGAAAAGGCACTCATACAAAAGCAGTAAATTAGGGCAAAGCACCCTGCTGGACCCCCACCCTCTTCCAGTATAGTTACACCCTTGTTTTCATACCCTCTTGAGTACTCCATCCCATTGACCATGCTGTATCTGAAGCTGATTTTACCTGATTTTAAACAACAGGTTTAACTTACCTTTTCTGTAAGTTGCATTGTGTGACCCAAGCATAATTTACTGCTCTAATAGCCAGGGGTGAAAGAGTTAAATCCCCTAGTACTGAAGCAAACTGTGGGGGGATGTATCAAAGGCTTTTATTAAAAAGAGAGAAAAAGAAGCATCTGTGTTTCTTTAAGGAGCCGGCTGGTAGTCCTTTTAATGTGTTTTATTGGGGAGAAGTTGTTAATTGTTCTGAGCACTGTCTTCCTGTCTTCTTTAGCATTGCACAGCTGGGCTCTTTGATGTGCTAACAACAAGCACATCATTGGAGAGAAAAAAGATTTTACAGTATTACCAAATACAATGCACATAAATAATCTTCACAGTTCCGAGTCCAATCAGGACTGCATAATTAACTTTATATGACATATAATCCATATTTTTAAAAGGTAAATGTCACTTGTGTGCATAAGCTTTATATTTGTCAGCTCAATAAAAATATACACACATGTGAAATGACTGAAACACTGAAAATACATGAAAATATGATTTTGCCAACTTGAAATAGCCAACATACACATTGTTACCAAGGCCACTATCTAATCTTTGTAGTTCCTGGCGACTATTTGGCTATGCGTCACTGCAGACTTTTATCAAAATATAAAATGTTACCTATAAAAATGGCATTTATATTTTTGTTTGCAACTAACTCCGTAAAAGTGAACACAGCAATTTGGAGTCAACTCTTGAAGTGTATACCTAGGTCCCTTTTGGACTAAGGTATGCTTTTCTGGTTTCCTTTCATAGACTCAATATATTTTGGCTGCATTAAACAGTTCCCCCACAGAAAAGAAACAAGTGAGTTTAGCTTTTAAACAGGGTTATGTACTAAAGTGTAAATTGTCAGAAATTCTAAGTGAATCTCAGAGTTTAGACCAAATAGCCAAATTGGAAGTAGACCAACCGGCTATGTTTCAGTTCTGCTATTCTGGAATAATATTGGAAATTCACTTTGAATTTAATTTGAACTCCTGACAATTCACACTTTAGGGAATAACCTGGAATGAATTTGTGTAGACTGGAAGTTTAAAGTCAAAATAGCTGGTAGGGAAAATAGTTGTTTTGAAAAATTATTACAGTTTTTCTGTTGAAATTTACAATTCCCTTTCAATTTTTCATGGTTTAGTGAATATATCTAACATTAATGCATGCATAAGCTGCAATACATATGCTTAAAGGACCACTATAGGCACCCAGACCACTTCAGCTTAATGGAGTGGATTGGGTGCCAGGTCCCTCTAGTTTTAACCCTGCAGCTGAAAACATAGCAGTTTCAGGGAAACTGCTATGTTTCACTGAGGGTTAATGTGAAAATAACAGTGAGAAGACGCTGACGTCCATAGGAAAGCATTGAGTCAGCAGGAGGAGGAGAGTTCCCCGGCGCTGGAGAAAGGTAAGTAGCTGAAGGGGTTTTAACCCCTTCAGCCCAGCGGGTGGGGGCCATGAAAGTCCTGGAAAATGATGGACCTTCCTTGTATGTGGAATGTGCTCATATGTGTAATCCCTTAATGGCACCACCTACGAATTGGGTAGTTTACTGAAACCCCGCTGGTGAGTAATGGCTTGGAACAAGCTGCATGAATTGGAGTCGGTTGGTTTAACTGACCACTTAGACGCATCCAGAACAATGTGCTGGTGACATCAAATGACGGATGAAAGCCGTCCTCCACTACTGACTAGAATGCTCCTTCTGGAACTGAGCAGAAACACAAAGGGTAGCAATCATTATCTTGGGTAGGCCACACGGGAGCAGACTTGAATAATTGTGCCCAGGATCGGATAAGCGGTAAGATCGTCCTTGGTGGGAACTTGGATATCCCCCATTGGTCCAGAGTGTGGGCAGGGGTAAGGGGGGGGGGACGCCTATGCAATTTTAATGTATGTAATTCAAAATTTGCCTAAATACTTCGTAACCCCTTAAAAGGTTACTGCAACCAAAAAACAGTGTTTTCATAAAACACTGTTTTTTGTTAGAGTAACTCTTTGTGAGGTGTTCTGCACCCAAACTTAAAAAAAAATAAAAGCATAATACATACCTCTGCTCCTTTGTCGAGTCAGTTTTTACTGTAGCCCCAACCTTCTTGCTTGACGTTCCTACCGGGGGGGAAGGGAAGGCAGGTAGAACACACTTAAGGGAAGGACAGGGCTAGAATTCTGTGTATGCTGGCATCAGATGTTAATTTTGCTTAGAATTAAAATGAGCAAGCCTGCAACTTGGTTTTGGGATGGCTAATGATAATACTATGATGATGACCACCTTAGCTCACTGAAGTGCTCATGGTGCTTGGAGCTAGGGACGTGCTTTTCATTATCTGCAGAAGTGGTCTGTAGTTAATAAAGATTCCACCTTTTTCCTCCTCAACACCTACTTAATTTCTGGTCCTGGGCATTGTCAAACAAAATGCTTCCTATAGAGAAGCATCAAAGCCAAATTTCCACTCCAAAGCTTCCTATAGACAGGAGTTGTTATTAGGATTTAGGGATATGCATACAAAAATAATACCTAAGGGCTGTTTTATTATTATTATTATTATTAGAATTTACATAGCGCCAGCTAATTCCACAGCGCTTTACATTAATTGGGGAATTTACCAAATGAGATAATAACAAAGTGTAATTGGTACAATTCGTTTGCTGTATGCATTAAAATTATGATCTACATAAAGTAGGACAAAGATTCTAATCAGATGCAGACTACTAATAAAGTTAATATTATCCTAGCATTTTATTCATTTGTATTGCCTGAGTAGTGATGTCGCGAACATGAAATTTTCCGTTCGCGAACGGCGAACGCGAACTTCCGCAAATGTTCGCGAACGGGCGAACCGGGCAAAACCGCCATAGACTTCAATAGGCAGGCAAATTTTAAAACCCACAGGGACTCTTTCTGGCCACAATAGTGATGGAAAAGTTGTTTCAAGGGGACTAACACCTGGACTGTGGCATGCCGGAGGGGGATCCATGGCAAAACTCCCAATGAAAATTACATAGTTGATGCAGAGTCTGGTTTTAATCCATAAAGGGCATAAATCACCTAACATTCCTAAATTGTTTGGAA
Source organism: Pelobates fuscus (assembly GCF_036172605.1). Lineage (NCBI taxonomy): Eukaryota > Metazoa > Chordata > Amphibia > Anura > Pelobatidae > Pelobates > Pelobates fuscus. The sequence goes on from NC_086317.1 coordinate 398,797,440, forward strand.
TAACGTGCTTTAAAACATCAGGTATGATGTTGTATCGATCAGGTAGTGTAAGGGTTACGCCCGCTTCACAGTGACAGACCAAACTCCCCGTTTAACGCACCGCAAACAACCGCAAACAGTCCATTTGCACAACCGCAAAGTCCCCATTTGCACAAGGTTGGATACCAAGCTAGCCATGTCCGTTCCTTGTCCTCACTGATGTCATTGAAGGTCTCTTCCTCCACCCAGCCACGTACAACACCAAGGGTCCCCAAAGGGTGACAACAAGCCCCCTGGGACGCCTGCTGTGTTTGGTCTTCCACCTCCTCAAAGCCACCTTCCTCCTCTGACTCCTCTTCTTCAGACTCCTCTCTCTGCGTTGCCTCTCACAAATTTTTGGAACGCCTCAGACTCCACCAGCTTGTATGGTAAAAGCTGGCGGGCTAAGAGTTCAGACATAGTTGAAACATGCTACTTTTATTCATGCCAGACAACCATGCAGGCCAGACTAACAAACATACCAGGGCCAATCATAGTTAACCACCTCAGATAGTAACATGGCTCCCTCTATATACAGAGTAAACATGGCTCCCTCTACAGGGAGTGCAGAATTATTAGGCAAATGAGTATTTTGACCACATCATCCTCTTTATGCATGCTGTCTTACTCCAAGCTGTATAGGCTCGAAAGCCTACTACCAATTAAGCATATTAGGGGATGTGCATCTCTGTAATGAGAAGGGGTGTGGTCTAATGACATCAACACCCTATATCAGGTGTGCATAATTATTAGGCAACTTCCTTTCGTTGGCAAAATGGGTCAAAAGAAGGACTTGACAGGCTCAGAAAAGTCAAAAATAGTGAGATATCTTGCAGAGGGATGCAGCACTCTTAAAATTGCAAAGCTTCTGAAGCGTGATCATCGAACAATCAAGCGTTTCATTCAAAATAGTCAACAGGGTCGCAAGAAGCGTGTGGAAAAACCAAGGCGCAAAATAACTGCCCATGAACTGAGAAAAGTCAAGCGTGCAGCTGCCAAGATGCCACTTGCCACCAGTTTGGCCATATTTCAGAGCTGCAACATCACTGGAGTGCCCAAAAGCACAAGGTGTGCAATACTCAGAGACATGGCCAAGGTAAGAAAGGCTGAAAGACGACCACCACTGAACAAGACACACAAGCTGAAATGTCAAGACTGGGCCAAGAAATATCTCAAGACTGATTTTTCTAAGGTTTTATGGACTGATGAAATGAGAGTGAGTCTTGATGGGCCAGATGGATGGGCCCATGGCTGGATTGGTAAAAGGCAGAGAGCTCCAGTCCGACTCAGACGCCAGCAAGGTGGAGGTGGAGTACTAGTTTGGGCTGGTATCATCAAAGATGAGCTTGTGGGGCCTTTTCGGGTTGAGGATGGAGTCAAGCTCAACTCCCAGTCCTACTGCCAGTTTCTGGAAGACACCTTCTTCAAGCAGTGGTACAGGAAGAAGTCTGCATCCTTCAAGAAAAACATGATTTTCATGCAGGACAATGCTCCATCACACGCGTCCAAGTACTCCACAGCGTGGCTGGCAAGAAAGGGTATAAAAGAAGAAAATCTAATGACATGGCCTCCTTGTTCACCTGATCTGAACCCCATTGAGAACCTGTGGTCCATCATCAAATGTGAGATTTACAAGGAGGGAAAACAGTACACCTCTCTGAACAGTGTCTGGGAGGCTGTGGTTGCTTCTGCACGCAATGTTGATGGTGAACAGATCAAAACACTGACAGAATCCATGGATGGCAGGCTTTTGAGTGTCCTTGCAAAGAAAGGTGGCTATATTGGTCACTGATTTGTTTTTGTTTTGTTTTTGAATGTCAGAAATGTATATTTGTGAATGTTGGGATGTTATATTGGTTTCACTGGTAAAAATAAATAATTGAAATGGGTATATATTTGTTTTTTGTTAAGTTGCCTAATAATTATGCACAGTAATAGTCACCTGCACACACAGATATCCCCCTAAAATAGCTAAAACTAAAAACAAACTAAAAACTACTTCCAAAAATATTCAGCTTTGATATTAAGTTTTTTGGGTTCATTGAGAACATGGTTGTTGTTCAATAATAAAATTAATCCTCAAAAATACAACTTGCCTAATAATTCTGCACTCCCTGTATATACAGTATAACATGGCTCCCCTCTATACACAGTGTAAAGATGGCTCCTCTCTATATACAGAGTAACATGGCTCCCTCTATATACAGTGTAAACATGGCTCCTCTCTATATACAGAGTAACATGGCTCCCCTCTATATATCGTGTAAACATGGCTCCCTCTATATACAGAGTAACATGGCTCCCCTCTATATACAGTGTAAACATGGCTCCTCTCTATATACAGAGTAAACATGGCTCCTTTCTATATACAGAGTAACATGGCTTCCCTCTATATATCGTGTACACATGGCTCCCTCTATATACAGAGTAACATGGCTCCCTCTATATACAGAGTAACATGGCTTCCCTCTATATACCGTGTAAACATGGCTCCCTCTATATACAAAGTAACATGGCTCCCCTCTATATATCGTGTAAACATGGCTCCCTCTATATACAGAGTAACATGGCTTCCCTCTATGTACCGTGTAAACATGGCTCCCTCTATATACAGAGTAACATGGCTCCCCTCTATATATCGTGTAAACATGGCTCCCTCTATATACAGTGTAACATGGCTCCCCTCTATATACAGTGTAAACATGGCTCCTCTCTATATACAGAGTAAACATGGCTCCTTTCTATATAGAGAGTAACATGGCTTCCCTCTATATACCGTGTACACATGGCTCCCTCTATATACAGAGTAACATGGCTCCCTCTATATACAGAGTAACATGGCTTCCCTCTATATACCGTGTAAACATGGCTCCCTCTATATACAAAGTAACATGGCTCCCTTTATATACAGAGTAACATGGCTCCCCTCTATATACCATGTAAACATGGCTCCCTCTATATACAGAGTAACATGGCTCCCTCTATATACAGAGTAACATGGCTCCCCTCTATATACAGTGTAAACATGGCTCCTCTCTATATACAGTGTAAACATGGCTCCTCTCTATATACAGAGTAACATGACTCCCCTCTATATACAGAGTAACATGGCTCCCCTCTATATACAGAGTAACATGGCTCCCCTCTATATACAGTGTAAACATGGCTCCTCTCTATACACAGAGTAACATGGCTTCCTCTATATACAGTGTAAACATGGCTCCTCTCTATATACAGAGTAACATGGCTCCCTCTATATACAGTGTAACATGGCTCCCCTCTATATACAGAGTAACATGGCTCCCCTCTATATACAGTGTAAACATGGCTCCTCTCTATATACAGAGTAACATGGCTTCCCTCTATATACCGTGTAAACATGGCTCCCTCTATAAACAGAGTAACATGGCTCCCTCTATATACAGAGTAACATGGCTTCCCTCTATATACCGTGTAAACATGGCTCCCTCTATATACAGAGTAACATGGCTCCCTCTATATACAGAGTAACATGGCTCCCCTCTATATACAGTGTAAACATGTCTCCTCTCTATATACAGAGTAACATGGCTCCCTCTATATACAGTGTAAACATGGCTCCTCGCTATATACAGAGTAACATGGCTCCCTCTATATACAGTGTAACATGGCTCCCCTCTATATACAGAGTAACATGGCCCCCTCTATATACAGTGTAAACATGGCTCCTCTCTATATACAGAGTAACATGGCTTCCCTCTATATACCGTGTAAACATGGCTCCCTCTATATACAGTGTAAGATGGCTCCCTCTATATACAGAGTAACAAGGCTCCCCTCTATATACAGTGTAAACATGGCTCCCTCTATATACAGAGTAACATGGCTCCCCTCTATATACAGTGTAAACATAGCTCCTCTCTATATACAGAGGAACATGGCTCCCTCTATATACAGTGTAAACATGGCTCCCTCTATATACATTGTAAACATGGCTCCTCTCTATATACAGAGTAACATGGCTCCCTCTATATACAGAGTAACATGGCTCCCCTCTATATACAGAGTAACATGGCTCCCCTCTTTATACAGTGTAAACATGGCTCCTCTCTATATACAGAGTAACATGGCTTCCCTCTATAGACCGTGTAAACATGGCTCCCTCTATATACAGAGTAACATGGCTCCCTCTATATACAGAGTAACATGGCTCCCTCTATATACAGAGTAACATGGCTCCCCTCAATATACAGTGTAAACATGGCTCCTCTCTATATACAGAGTAACATGGCTCCCTCTATATACAGAGTAACATGGCTCCCTCTATATACAGAGTAACATGGCTCCCCTCAATATACAGTGTAAACATGGCTCCTCTCTATATACAGAGTAACATGGCTCCCCTCTATATACAGTGTAACATGGCTCCCCTCTATATCCTGTGTAAACATGGCTCCCTCTATATACAGAGTAACATGGCTCCTGAGCTGCGGGTGGGGTCCCTATAAAAGAATAATGGGGGGGACCTACTGTCCTCCCCCCCGACCCCCACCCCTGTGCGGCGGGTGGGGGCCCTAAGTTACAATAAGAGGGGGGGACCTACTGTCCTCCCCCCGGCCCCCACCCCTGAGCTGCGGGTGGGGGCCCTATAAAAGAATAATGGGGGGGACCTACTGTCCTCCCCCCGGCCCCCACCCCTGTGCGGCGGGTGGGGGCCCTAAGTTACAATAAGGGGGGGAACCTACTGTCCTCCCCCCGGCCCCCACCCCTGAGCAGTGGGTGGGAGCCCTAAATGAAAATCCCCCCCCCATCAAAGGTGACTAGTGGTCCCCAAGCCCCTAGTCACCCACCCCCCCAAATAAAAAAGCCCCTACCTACCCCCCTCACCCTAAAAAATAGTGAGGGGGGAATAAAATTACTACCCTGTAAATTAAAATTCAACTTACCATTTAATGTCTTCTTTTTTCTAATATCTTCATTTTTCAGCCCCAAAAAAGGCCAAATAAAAAGCCATCATACCCGTCGAACTTAAAAATAAAAATAAAAAACCCGAGCGCAAAAAAAATTCCCGACGAAAAAGAAAAAAACCCGTCGCTCAAAAAATTAATCCATCTTCACCCATTGAGGGCTCTGCGCAGACTGAGCTCTGCAGGGCGGGGGAAGGCCACAGGGACTTCACCTACCCACACAAAGATGGCGGTGCCCTGAATATAGATTGGGGCAGAAAATACAGATTAATAAATAGGTAATCTGGGGGGTTTAGGGGCATTTGGGGGTGACTAAGGGGTCAATTGGATGTAGTGGAGGTGGGAGGGGGGTTAAAAAAAAAAAAAAACGGGATTCGGCATGACAGTGCCGCTTTAAATTCAAAGATGTTCTTAAATTATCTAAATGTAGATATATATACTCACGCACTGCTTAATATAACGTATTCACTATGACGTAAGCTTAAGCCTGTTTAAATTCAAAGATGTTCTTAAATTGTCTAAGCCTGTCTAAACACTACCAAGTTGTTTAATCTGACTGACAAACCTCATAATAATTTAACATATAAAATGTGCACGTATTAACATATACCCTATTGTTACAATTGTTACTTGAAAAGCATGAGGAATGCCGTTGGGGTACCACATGCTCATTTGTTATACCTCCATGCACTACAAAAATAAAGAATTAAAAAAAAAAAAATGTATGCAGCTTCCGAATGAATCTAAAATGGATGCTGTCCAGGAGGTGGAAGGGTCTGGGAGGGAGGGTCTGATGCTGATTGGCTGGAATGTGTCTGCTGACTGTGAGGTACAGGGTCAAAGTTTACTCAATGATGACGAATAGGGGGCGGACCGAACATCGCATATGTTTGCCGTCCGTGGCGATCGCGAACACGCTATGTTCGCCAGGAACTATTCGCCAGCGAACCGTTCGGGACATCACTATGCCTGAGTACCAGGCAGCAAGAACTTCAAAACTGCAAGTGTAACTCATCCAGCTGTAGCCAATCAGCTCAAGGTGTCTGGGGTTAGCAAGTTGTTGGTTATTTTTGTGCAAGCATCAGATGCAAAACTTGCATAAAAATTATGTTGGAAATTGTCCATATTCCTGCTGGCTGATTGACAGCCGAGGGAAGTAACCCTATACACTGAAACAAAAAAGCATTTTTCTCTAAAAATAGAACATGTTTGAAAACAATAAAGATTGCAGAGACATTGTCTTTGCACCATAATTACTTTAGTAAGATGAAGTGACTTAAAGGGATCCTATAGCTCATTGAAGTGGTCTAGGTACAGTGTCCCATCACCTTTAACCTTGAGAATGTAATTTTTGCAGTTTTTAATCAAATGCAATCATTAGCTGCTAGGGTTAACTCCTCCTCTAGCGGCTGTCTACCAGACAGCCACTAGAGGAACTTCCGGATGCTTGACGTGCTCACGCTATGCAGCGTCACTGGAATCCTCATAGGAAAGCATTAAGTAATATTTTCCAATGGGGAAATCCTAATCCGAGTGTGGCTATTAACCCCTTAACGACCGATGATGGTTCAGGATCTTCATCAGAAACATCCTTGAGGACTGATGACGGTCCTGAACTGTGATAATTACTTACCCGATAGCCGCTGTTCCCCCGCCAGCGATCAGCGTTGCTCCAGGTCGGGGGGGGGGGGGGAGGGAGTTGCCTGACAGTCCCCCCTTGGCAAATTAGGCCCCCGCGGGCAATGTGATCACTGTAACAGAGTGGTCACATGGCCGCAATAGGTATCCAAGTATCTGCCTGCAGGGGGACTGCCTCTGCTGACAGGCAGTCTCCCTGCTGCTGGAAAATAAATAATATTAATAAAAATGTTAGTAAATAACCAAAAAATATAATAATAATAATATATGTATATATATATATATATATATATATATATATATATATGAGATCTATATATAATATGTATATATATATCTTGTATATATAATGTCATACTAAGTGTATTTTTATATTAATATATTCATATATTAATATAAAAATACACGTATATATAATATATAATCACTATATATGTTGTATATATATATATATATTAGTATAAAATATAAATAATAAGTAAAAACAAATAAATAAAAAAAGTAATAATAAATAAAAAATTATAGATATATATGTAATTTTATTGTAACTGTATTTTAATATTAATATATATTTATATCTAAATATACTTAGAATGAAATCATATAAATCTATGTATATGTAAATAGATGAAAATATTACAAAATATATGTATATATCCATATACATAATTACATAAATAATTTCATGAATACACATGTAGACTTTAAATATATAAATATGTATATATATTTAAATTCTATGTGCATATTTATGTAATATTTTTACATAATTAAGTAATTTTATTGATTGCAATTTGATTTGCAAACCTGCCTGACAACCCAGGCCGAAAGTCCAGAGAATTTAATTTACAAGCACTGTATTTAACCCTGTAACTTTCAATGACACCCTAAAACCTGTACATGGGGGGTACTGTTTTACTTGGGAGACTTCGCTGAACACAAATATTAGTGTTGCAAAACTGTAAAACATGTCACAGCGATGATATCACTGATGATATCATTGTTGTGATATGTTTTACTGTTTTTAAACACTAATATTTGTGTTCAGCGAAGACTCCCAAGTATAACAGTACCCCCAATGTACAGCATTTATAGTGTTTTTTAAAGTTACAGGGTCAAATATAAGGCTTGATTTTCCATTTTTTCAATTTGCCATATTGGTTATGTTGCCTTTGAGAGCATTATGGTAGCCCAGGAATGAGAATTACCCCCATGATGGTATACCATTTGCAAAAGAAGTCAACCCAAGGTATTGCAAATGGGGTATGTTCAGTCTTTTTTAGTAGCCACTTAGTCACAAACACTGGCCAATATTAGCGTTCACAATAGTTTTTTGCATTTTTAACACACAAACAAATATAAATGCTAACTGATGACAAATAACAGTGTTACAATGTCACTATTGATACATTTTAAAAATATATTTTTTAAAACAGCAATTTCCTACTTATGTACTTATAGCCCCTATAACTTGCAAAAAAAGCAAAAAAGCATGTAAACACTGGTGTTTTTAAACTCAGGACAACATTTTGAATCTATTTAGCAGTTTTTTTTCATTAGTTTTTGTAGATGAGTAAAAGATTTTCATGTAAAAGTAAAAAAAAAGTATTTTTAAAATTTTTCACCATATTTTTTTTTTTAAGCAAGTTTTATATGACATAATACAAATAATGTATACATTTGTATAAGAACAGTAAATGAGAGAGAGAGGAAAATTCACAAACACCACAAAAGTGTTTAAACAGCCTTGATCCTTAATATACAACATGGCCAAAACAGTCCGGTCCTTAGGGGGTTAAGAAGTAGTGAACGCTTCGGAAACAGAGGAGGGACATACTAGCCCAGGGCCTCCTGCGTACCATTAGGAAGTCAGCTAGGTTCTTTTTTGAACACTCCGATAAGAGCGGGAGACTGCTGGCCCGCCAACTCCGAGACCGGAGGAGGGCGAGCCACATTCATAAAATTAGACCCAAGGACGGGACGGAAACCCGTCTACCCGCCGGGATTCAGCGAGCGTTTGTAGACTACTACACGGAACTGTACAATATACCCCAAACCACATCAGACGCTGCCCGAGCACTACGCTCCCGACAGATCACTGAGTTCCTAGAATGCAACATCGATAAAAAATTGACCGCGGAAATGCGAGAAGACCTGGAACGACCCCTGTCGGCGGAAGAGCTGGCGGCGGCCCTTAAACTTTCCAAAGCCTACAAAGCCCCGGGCCCAGACGGCCTTCCCCTACTGTATCTACGCACGTTTAAAGATGTTTTGCTACCACACCTTTTACTTGGCCTCAACTCCATACTGGAGGGGGGCCGTTTCCCCACTGACACCTTAGCAGCCATAGTTACCGTGATACCTAAAGAAGGGAAAGACCCGGCGAACTGCGCGAGCTACCGCCCTATCTCATTACTGAATGCAGACCTGAAGCTGTTTGCGAAAGCCATAGCCCTGAGAATCGCGAGCCACCTCCCATACCTCATACACCCGGATCAGGTCGGGTTCATCCCGGGCAGGGAAGGGAGAGACAATACGATTAAGGCCCTGAACATTCTCCACATAGCGCGGTCGCAGCGCAGGGAACTCCTACTATTGTCGACAGATGCTGAAAAGGCCTTCGATCGGGTGGACTGGTCGTACCAGGAGAGCACCCTTTCGCACATGGGCTTCGGCCCCAACATGCTGTCCTGGATGCTCTCCCTGTACACTAGTCCCACGGCACGGATCCGAATCAATGGAGCACTGTCCGCCCCTTTTCAAATCAGGAACGGCACTCGGCAAGGATGTCCGCTCTCCCCCCTCCTGTTTGCCCTCTCCCTGGAACCATTCCTGGGGGCGGTCAGACGGAACGGGGGAATATCCGGCTTCTCCCATGGTCGCCACGAATACAGAGTGGCAGCATACGCTGACGATATGCTGTTTTTCCTCACTCAGCCACTGATATCACTGCCGAACCTCCTCACAGCATTTCAGGAGTTCGGAACACTCTCCAACTTAAAACTCAATACAGATAAGTCAGAGGCCCTCTACCTCCCCCCCCCCCACGTGGCCCCCCACCCCACCTATACTCCCAATACCGCTTCAAATGGTGTGACACCAAACTGAAATATTTGGGAATCTGGCTGCCCAAAGACACATCCCAATTATACCTACACAATTATCAACCATTGCTACACTCCCTGATGGTGGACATCAAGAAATGGTCCCCATACTATATCTCCTGGTTTGGACGCATTAATGCGATCAAGATGAACGTGTTGCCCAGGATACTATACCTTTTCCAAACAGTACCGATCACCGTGCCCAAAGCCTTTTTTAGCTCCCTATCGACTGCTATTTGACAATTCGTTTGGAAATACCGCCAGACCCGGATTAAAAAATCCACGCTAGAACTCCCAAAGCGGAAAGGAGGCACAGGTCTGCCCTCCATTGAGACCTACTACCGCGCCACACACTTACATAGGCTGGCAGACTGGCACGTACAATACCCCACAAAGCAATGGGTAACCCTCGAGCTAGATCAAGCGGACAGGAAAATTCCCTCCAGACTGTGGCTACACACCGCCACACACTCTGACTTACGCACCGGTAACCCCCTAATTGACGCCTCGATCAGGGTATGGACAGCCGTACGCTACAGACTTAGGCTCACTACCTCCCCTAGCCCATTAACCCCCATCACCTATAACCCAGACTTGGCAGACGCACTGACACAACGAGATTTAGCTGGTCTCCAGCAGGCTGACTGGATGTACCTGCACCAATGGTGTAACACGAGGGGACTTAAACCGCTCACGGAGATATGCCCAGACAGACCTCCGACGTTACTTGAACGGTTCAGATACCACCAAATACACACCTACTATCACTCTCTACCTGGCCGAGGGCACCTACTCAGACCCCTCACCAACTTTGAACTCTTATGCACACATAGACTACAGGTACACAGAGGTATCTCCACCATATATGCCTGGCTCATGGCCCAGGCCAATGGGGATGTGGAACTCAAGTTCAGGAGGCACTGGGAGACAGATTCAGGGGAAACACTCACCCCACAGGACTGGGACAAGATATACACTCTCACCCATAAATGCTCCATCAGCTCGAAGTATCAAGAGCTAAATTACAAAATCTTGACCCGCTGGTATAGAACCCCAGACATACTACACTCCATGGACAACAACACACCGGACACATGTTGGAGATGCGGCACACACAGAGGCACATTCATCCACATATGGTGGGAATGTCCCGACATCAACACTTACTGGGAGAGAATCAGGGTAGAGATAAACAAAATTACAGGGACAGGGATGCGCTTAGACCCCCTAACGATGCTGCTACACCATACCCCCGTTCCCATAAAGACCTATAAGAAGTCCTTAACTTTACCACTGCTTAATGCGGCTAAGGCCCTTCTCCCCGCAATGTGGAAGCAGAGGGGGGCGCCAACCCTCCAGCAATGGATAACGAAGGTAGAGGAAATCCACGCGATCCCTCACGGCGGACCTTTATGGCAGACAGGAACAGAGTGCATTGACCTGGTATCCCTGGGAGGTGTATCTGGCCAATGGAACCACCAATTCGCGTGGAATATCCCAAGGGCCATAGGGAACAACCAAGCGCAAAGCTAACCTTGACAGACACCCTCCCCTCCACCCCCCCCATCCCTCACCCCTTTCCCGGACTGGACGACAGACATATCCCCTATGACTGACTCGGACAGACCCTTGAGAGAGACTCACTGACAAATAAACACGAGACTTGAGGGGCCATGTAGGGCACGGTGGACGTAAGACCTGAGGTCACCTGTACAACGCAAATCTCCTGACTACCAAGCCAGACTCCAGACCGGCTCGAGTCCCATGCTGACGCTAGGGTATGAAAGGCAAACATACCCCCAGCCTAATCCTCACTCATGTCAAAAATTGAACGTAAAAACGTTAGCTTACAGGGCCCTTGCCTACTCAACCTTGAGGTTAACATGGGGCGGAAATATGGGCACACATGAGTACCTCTTACCCCAGACGTGTTCCCGGATAGGGCGGCTCAGCGATGAGCCCGGTAATATTCTGTTCCAAGGGCACACTGATGATGTAGAAAAAACTAGCTGGCATCAGAGGTAAATGGGGGGATAAAGCACGACAAACTAAGATTACTCATAGTAGTATAAACCCACACTAATGTGACTCAGAGCCGTCTTAATGTAGAAAACAAATGGTAGAAGTCACGGATTGAGTCCTGGTGATACCACTCAGGTGGAGAGATTCACTCAGAACACCACCTCCGCTGCACTACACACCTCACAGTCTATACGAATTGTTGAAACCGTTTGAATTATTATGTATATTTTGCCAACTGATCTGACGAACATTTAGTATGTAACCGTTTATTGATTGTGAGTTGCAAAGTACAACTGTACATATGTTTACTGACTTCACTGTTCTGTACCTTGCTACTTACCATATGTGTAAAAAACTATTTGAAAAAATAAAGATTGTCTAAAAAAAAAAAAAAGAAGTAGTGAAGGCGGATGCGAGCCAGCGCTGAGGGACATTGACACTGGATCCAGGTAAATGCCAGTTTGTTTTCCTGGTATTATAGTTTCCCATTAATGTGACACGTTAATGAGTGCTACAGTTCCACAATTGTCTATCTTTAAGTGATAAATTCACCCAAATATTCTTATTAATTATCTGTTGCCTAGCTATACCTGAAAGTATATGCCTCGTATGTGCTCACACAAAATTCAGGAAAAGTACTCATTCATAAAACTGTCCACCCTTTGCTTCCTAAATGTAATTGAAATGATTCTTGTCCCCTTTGGTCCTTCCATATCTCCTGCTGAGTAATTGTTACCTTGCTAATTGCACTGTACAATACATATAGCCAGAACTAATTTCTGGCTTATTGTTTTGCTAATGTGACCCTCTGCCAGGGTTACTGTATATCACAGAAGCTCTTTGCCTACTAATCGAGAGGAATGTTTAAGTCCTCATTATTATTAATACATCTTTTCTATGATCGGTCCTGGAACTAGTCTTCCAAAACTGCTGTCAATAAACACTCGCTGCTTTGCTTTTCTATGTAGCAGAGAACTTGGGCATGAGGTTGGAGTAATCCGTCAGATCCTTAGCAATGATAGAGTTTGACTCTTTACGTAATCCTAAAAGTTGTGATGTCACTTACTAGATTTCAAGCCCTACAATGCATGGCCTATATACTTTGATCTCAAATATACATCTTGTGAAGTATTTGTATCCTCTGCTGCTTGGCCATTTCAGTAGAAGTCTTACAATAAAGGCTTGCCTTGTTATGCTAAATAAGCAAGAACAAAGAATAGCTGGTATATCTGCATATTGGTTTTTATGTGTCCTGAGTTGTGATTTAAGTAAAGTAATTCAGACCACTTGTGTACCCTGATGAAAATAGTCTTTAAATAGGTAGTTATTTGATCCAGTAAATTTCATTATCAGGATACTTATGTTTATACTTTTTCTGAAAGGGACACTCGTGACCAAAACAACTTAATCTAAATGAAGTTGTTATGGTGCCAGCAGGACCCTGGGGGGGTGCACTCTTACTTCAAGGTTTTAAACCGTTCTTAAACAGTAAGCAGAGCCTCTCAGCCAATCAGTGACCCCACATTTACAAAACTGGCTTGGAAAGAAACATACCTTTTCCAAGCCAGTTTTGTGAATGGGGAGTCACTGAATGGCTGAGAGTGTCAGCTGACCGCTTTTGGATAATCAGCGGCTCCCCTAGCCAGAAGCACTCCGCACTTCCTGAAAGTGAAATTTCAGCAGCTGGATGCTGCCAGTGGGGGAGTGGACATAGCCGCTGGAGGAAACGAAAGTGGTTTAACACCTTGAGGTAAAAATTCTCCTAAGGGCCTCCTGGCACCATAACAACTTCCTTTAGATGAAGTTTGTTTTGATGACTGAAGTGTCGCTTTAATTTCACAGTTGATATTTAGGTCATTTCCTCTTCAAATACAAAGCTCCCCTAACTGGCTATTCCCACTTATAAATGATCACATACAAGCTTAATACAACGATATCAGTGACTCTCAAGGCTTTTTTATTCTTGTTAGTATAATGTACAAAGGGTACACTAAGGGATCACTACTTGTGAGCCAATCCCTACATAGTTACATAGTTACATAGTTACATAGCTGAAAAGAGACTTGCGTCCATCAAGTTCAGCCTTCCTCACATATGTTTTTTGCTGTTGATCCAAAAGAAGGCAAAAAAACCCAGTTTGAAGCACTTCTAATTTTGCAACAAGCTAGGAAAAAAAATCCTTTTTGACCCCAGAATGGCAGTCAGATTTATCCTTGGATCAAGCAGTTATTACCCTACATTAACAAACCTAGTTCCTTGATTATTGTAAAAGGAAAGCATTACTGTCTGTTGATTTAGTATATTCAGTTTGAAGTTGGCACTCCAAACACCATGTCAACACACCTTAGTATATGTCCTGGTAAGCCAGCCTTTGCCATACAATATATACAAAATAATTCTGTTTTAAAAAAATCAAGCTAAAATAGCAGATACTTAGCAGTACCTATCGAGCAGGGCCCAGCTTTCTTTCGAAGCATTTTTTCTCTCCTGCTGTTAGATGCCGGCAGGAGTTCTGTAGAGAAGTAAGATTTTAGAACCTGTAATGATTGAGTCAGTTTCAAATAAGTCAATATAAGAAACTCTTTCATGCTTTGAATTCATATGAAAAGGATTCACTTTGAAAAAGTCACAGATAGGTAGATACTATTATGCGCAATGAACAATAGGGTTTATCTACTACATTTGGATTTTTTGAGGTTTAACGTGGGAATAGCAGTTAAGCTTAAAACTGTAGCTGGGTTTCAATATGTCTACAATGTACTTTTTTACTTACTGTTTCTAAAAAAATATAAAAAAAAACAAAAAACCTTTCACTTCTGTTCTACCCAACAAATTGCACTATTGAAGTAGATTCCTTTAACCCCTTAAGGACCAAACTTCTGGAATAAAAGGGAATCATGACATGTCACACATGTCATGTGTCCTTAAGGGGTTAATATTGACAAAATCCCGAGGCAATTTGTATCTAGTTTGGGGATTTAACAAGACATTCCTCTGAACGTTATCTTTAACCAGTTGATGCCAGTCCACGCCATCCTGAAAACAGTGGGCTTTTATGCTGTTAGGACCGCATGGAATGTCCTGTAGTCATGGTATGAGCAGGGTTAAATCGCTGCTTACCCCAGAGAGACCCAGGTATTAAATGATAGGTATAGACTGACAGATGAGCCATATGCAGAACGTAAGTGCTGCTTACACCCATTTAAATCCATTTAAATCACAATGGCTGAGCAATTGCCCTCAGCTTGCCCTACTAAACAGAAAGAGAGAAGGAGACCCCGGGAATCTGAAGAGACATTGATAGGATCTCCCTGCATGCACACCACTGCCAGTAATACTGTGTGATCGGCAGGGACATCATGCAGGAGCTGCAGCATGCAAGTGACATCTTCCTCTCATGCTGCAATCACACAGTAGAGTATAGACTTCTTCCTTTACAGAATATTAAAATATACTACACTATCAGTCCCTGTGTTCTCTCCGTTTTATCATTACATAAATCTCTTAATAAATATCAAGGTGCCACACCAGCCCCCTTGCTATTTTGGGTTTCATTTTTAGATGTATTTTGTTCTGAACAGCAATTTTTCCAGATTAGGGCCAATTGGGTGTTTGGTCAAATTCCTGAACACTGGGTCTAAATGTAGCTGAATCAAACAAAACGTCCAATGTGCAAACAGGTTAATTTTGATTTAAGATTCTGAATGCAATCTAGAGTAGAAAAATAGATGATTGAAGGAAATTAATGAAGATTTATGGCTAGGGACAGTCACTAAATGTTCATTTTATTCACAGATCAAGTGAAAATCGAGCAATAGAGGGAAAAAAGGAGGAGCAGTTAAACTATGTTTATATATAGGAAAAAGACTAGAGTGAAATAGTAGCACCAATAAAGATGAAACAGTTGGGCGTCTATTTCACCAAATGATATCTCTAAATTTAAATAAAAGTAAAAATAATTATGGGATATACCCTTTATTTAGCCGCTTACGGACAAAACAAATAAACAGTGTAACAATGGTGAAACACTCGTGTACAGTGAAAGTGAATTAAAAGCTGGGTGGATGCAATTTGGATAAACCCCAATAGTGGTAGGGGTGGTGAAGAAAGATATCTGAGATATAGTATTAAGTACAGAATACGGTATATAGTATATTCTATATTTTTGGTCAGATATTTTTCCCCCCTTAACCCTTTATGCATAAAGGGCTTAAGTATATATCCTGGCTATTAAACGTAGAGCTAAGGTTCCTAACCAGAGATTCTAAAAGTAGATACATATAATAAGGACCAGACACATATAGTCCCTGTATAGTTATTTAGTGTCCGTCCAAGTTTCAGTTCGTTATATAGAATCTATAGTGAGCTGAAAGGGAGTGTTCACATAGAGTGTCACTCTAAATTTACAGCAAAGTGGTAAAACGTGTGGAACTGCTCAATCGATAAGGGCAGAAGTCGATATCCATTAGTCTATAGATGTCTCTAATGGATAGGAGATAGAAACATACACACCAAATGTCACCAGGTTAGGATGTCTCCAAGGCAGACTAAGAATTCATCTAGTAGCCTACTATCCTACACCACATGTTACCAGGTAAATATGTCTCAAAAGCAGACTTAGTCCTAATCTGGTAACCTATATAGAATAGAGGTAACCTGGTCCCAGGCAACCTTTGTAGTTAATTAGGTCGGGATGCAGTTTTGAAGTCCTGCTAAACAGCTGATAATACAGGGTAGGTCTGTGGGGTTTATATACAGCACACCTATATCGAGGTTCCCCCAAGGGGATCAACAGAAATATTGGTTAAATTATTGATTAAATATATGTATATCAATTGGGAGTGTGTAAGTCGGTCAGTTCAGTTCTTATATACACTTAGTTAAACTGCTGCTTCGAGGCAGCCTGCCGCTATATTGTGCAAGAAACCAGTCCAACTGACCATAGTAGTAATCCCCCTCCCCTCCGATCTGACTCATAGGTGAATTCAATTACATAAGGTCGACTACTATTTCAAAGCCGCCCAGCGTTCAAATACGTCCCACCAACTGTCTAGCTGACTAAAGAGGTATAAGCTGCCTCAAAAAACAGTCTTATTCATAGTATAAAATTATTAACTGCAGAGCCTCCTATTTCTAAGAACTGCCTGGACTGGGTATTACTGCGGCTGCTGTTAGGGAGATAGCTTAGCAGACTCTGGTCCAAGCGCCATCACCTAATCACCCCATCCATAACAGTCCATAGCAAAAAACGACTTCCCCCCTCATAGAGTTAGCCAAAAAACATCCCCCAGTATTAAAACGAAATCTGGCAAAACGCTCGACGCGCGTTTCGGCGTGCTCACACGCCTTTGTCAAGAGCTACTGGCACAGCTGAGAGGAAGTGAATATAAACCGAGGTGAGTCCCGCCCACCTCACGGTGTCTACCAGTCAGTATGGTTGTAGACTAGCCGGGGGCGGGGTCACACCTCGATGTACATATTCATTACTCATAGACTCCTTCATTGGAGAATCACATGTCTCCAGCATATCGGTTCCGTTAGCGGTCACCATGGTGACGTGAATAGCTTCGTAGTGTGCGCGCGCAATATCTCATAGCCGCACACAATCCTAAAGTTTAAAACCACAGTCCCTATAATCGATCTTCATTTCATTTGCCATGAAGCAGGCAAAATAGTTGAACTAACTTTCAATCGTTATGGGAAATTTATCCTCAGAGTAGATCTACTTATTTAGTAGGGGAATCTCAGCTGTAATTATCTCGGAATACAGCAAAAGGGTCTGTTCTCAATAGGATTCATCAGAGAGCTTCCACACAGGAAGTCATTCGCTAGAGTGGGTTACTGATGTGTATAGTGTATCTTAAAGCTAAAGCTCACCATTAATATTATGCAGACTAAGTTTCATTGAGTTCAAAATCCAAGATGACCTTACGTATTTTAACATTTATTTACATGTATTGACTGGTATAGTAGGTTGGTGACCATACTATCTTGTTTCATTTGTCCAATTAATGGACTCAATTGTACATAAAGCTCCCTACATGTTCTATAGTCATCATCTTGGTATTTTGGACCTGTGCCAAGTATAGGGTATATATAATACAGAATTATTATATATAGATCAAAAAATTATAATTGTAAAAAGACAATATATACAGGTAACAGTTTGTTCTTAACAGGATAGTGTCACACACTTATCTGTTTGTATTGGCTAGGAGTTTGGTATTTTACATGCGTGTGTTACATAGTCAGAGGAATATGGGTCACAGAGGTGGGAGTGGATCCTGTGCTACTACTTATATGTAGGGGGAGAACGAGAACCCTTCATTTAGGCCTTTTGGGCTCAGGGTCTTGAGTTTATATATCCACCTACACTCCTTTTGACGTAAAAGCTTATCAAAATCCCCTCGTCTCTGATCACGTTTTACCCATTCCAACCCGCAAAACCTAATCTCACACGAGGCACCCTCATGGAAATTCTTCAGATGTCTGGAGATTGGGGTCTCCATACGGTTTTTTGGGGACCTCACGTGCTCTTTGATCCGTTCCTTGAACGGTCTGAAGGTTTTACCCACATACAGCATACTGCAGCTACAGACTAGAAGGTATACTAAACCAGCTGTGTTGCAGTTGAAAAATTGGGTAATCTCAAAGACTTGTTCTCCATCACTGTCTCTGACTATCTTTGAGTCGCGTAGAATATACTTGCACGCGACACATCTGCCGCACCCGAAAGAGCCACATGGGGGATTTCGTCCTAACCATGTCACTTTATTCTGTTTTGTTGAAAAGTGACTTGGTACCAGCATATCGCGTAGGTTTTTTTAGGAACCTTAGCTCTACGTTTAATAGCCAGGATATATACTTAAGCCCTATATGCATAAAGGGTTAAGGGGGGAAAAATATCTGACCAAAAATATAGAATATACTATATACCGTATTCTGTACTTAATACTATATCTCAGATATCTTTCTTCACCACCCCTACCACTATTGGGGTTTATCCAAATTGCATCCACCCAGCTTTTAATTCACTTTCACTGTACACGAGTGTTTCACCATTGTTACACTGTTTATTTGTTTAGTCCGTAAGCGGCTAAATAAAGGGTATATACCATAATTATTTTTACTTTTATTTAAATTTAGAGATATCATTTGGTGAAATAGACGCCCAACTGTTTCATCTTTATTGGTGCTACTATTTCACTCTAGTCTTTTTCCTCTACAAATACCTGGGGTCCATGCCCCTTGATATCTCTGTAACCCCTCAGGAATCTAGGTGTGGACTTGATCCACTCCATAGTGTTCCTTTCTTTTCTTTTCTATATGTTTATATATAATATATTTAGTAAAATATTAACAATTTTTTTTTTTTTTTTTACTGTTCCTGCTTTCCCTTCTATTGATTACGTTTTCTTGCTTGATCTGTAACCCAATTTGTTGGGATAATGCATTGTCCCATTTTAACACCCTTTTTGTTCATTTGATTAATTTCCCTAATCAGGTTTTATTTACTGAAATAATGCCACGCCAAACTGACATATCTCCAAAATTTGGCTGTCCCCAAAAATATTTTATTTTTGGGAAAAATGGTTTGGATGAATTTTTTTTTTGCCGTACACAAGTATAATAGAGAGTGCTCTGTACTACGTGAGCTGGTACATCCCTGCGTTGATGTCAGTATTGATGT
The DNA here is from genome assembly GCF_036172605.1 of Pelobates fuscus. Lineage (NCBI taxonomy): Eukaryota > Metazoa > Chordata > Amphibia > Anura > Pelobatidae > Pelobates > Pelobates fuscus. The sequence goes on from NC_086317.1 coordinate 398,816,858, forward strand.
CAGCACAGACAATACTTTTGACTTAGGGTAAAAGTAGGGTAATGGCTAATGCTGGCTTAGAGCTAATGCTATGTCAGGGTTACGGATACTGTAGGTTTAAGCTTAGGGTTAAGGTGAGGGTAGGTGTATGCTTAGAATGAAAGAGACACTGTAGGCACCTAGACCACTTCCCCTCATCGAAGTGACCTGGATGCACTGTCCCTGTCCCCTTAACCCTGCAATCGATAATAGTGTAGTTTGAGAGAAACTGCAATGTTTATGTTGCAGGGTTAAGCCTGCCTTTATTGGCTGTTTTATTCACTGAAATGATGCTGTACGTCATGACGCTTTGCATGTGGATGTCCAGTGTCTGCAAATCCCATATAGGAAAGCATTAAGTCAATGCTTTCCTATGGGGAAGGCCCAATTTGCCCATGGCTCTTGCTGTGCATGAGCATTAGGTTCCCCTTCTGTGCCGACGTTAGAAGTCGAATGAGGGGAGGTTTAAGGAAAGGTTATTTAACTCTTTATTTGCTGGTGAAGGAGGGCACAAGAGGAAAACTTTAGTGTTAGCAATACTTTGTATTCTTAACACAAGAGTGTTCATTTAATGTAAGCATTGGGTAGTTTTTTTTTTTTTACTATTTTTAACATTTTATTCAGTGACAGCCACTAGAAGTGTCTTTAACTCATCAAGGTAAACCTTGCCCTTTTTATAAAATGTTATTTTATAATTGATTGTCGTTTATTAGTAATCATATATTAATGAAAAATTTGGAGCTGCAGCAGGAGTCATTTTAATCAGCCAATCAGGGTGAAACCAATTTAAAAGAGAGAAGCAGTAGTGATTTCATTTGAAAAGGGGTGTTTTGAAAAATGGATGGAAAAAGTCAGTGGGCACTAGGTAATTGACAACCCACTCACCCCTTCGAACTTAAGATGAACAAAGTAGAAAAAAGTGCAAACTTGAAAAAGTGCAAAAACAGTGAAAAAAAAACCACAAATTGCTGCCTAAAGACAGAACTACCTATCACAGTTCCAAATATAACATATATCAAAACAAAAATATCTATTTGGCGCAAATAATATTAATAATAATAATTGTTATTATTTATAAAGCGCCAACAATTCCCGCAGCGCTGTACAATGGGTGGACTAACAGACACGTATTAATAACCAGGATTTGGTGATTGACTGGAGATGAGGGGTGAAGGAGAGGTCACTTTCAAAGAGAACACCGAGGCGGTGAGCCTGCGAGGTAGAAATGGCGGTAGCGTAATCAAGTGCAGAGTGTATACACATGGCAGTAAAGTACAAATGTGCAATAATATATCACCTTAAAAGGCTTATAAGGTTGAGATAGAAACTCTCGGATGGCATATATATGAAGGAAAACATAAAACAACAAATGGAAAAAAAAAACTAAGAAAAAAACTTATAGTATAGCATCTAATACAATATTAAAAAATACAAAAACAATGAGATAGACACTCATAAGGGAAAAAGTACAAATAAAATTGTGCTAAAAACGCATTACCCACTAGGGGGCCACTTAACTCTCGTATACATTGCAGCTTTGGGAAATCTTTCAATTGGCAATTTTCACATGTTGGTAAAGTTTTGGACTTCCTGAATGAGGATGAAACAAGTCGAGCAAACAGCTATTTTGGGGAACGACTCCAAGGGAACTCTGGCGAATGCAACGTGAACTGCAAGTGAATTCAATTCTTTCAGTACATTGGAACTGTTGTATGTGCACTTTAACCACATGTGAAAATTGCGAATTGAACGATTTCCTAAACCTGCAATGTATACAAGAGTTAAGTGGCCCCCTAGTGGGTAATGTGTTTTAACACAATTTAATTTGTACCTTTTCCCTTATGAGTGTCTATCTCATTGTTTTTGAATTTTTTAATATTGTATTAAATACTATACTATAAGTTTTTTTTTTTTTTCTATTTGTTGTTTTATGTTTTCCTTCATATACATGCCATCCGAGAGTTTCTATCTCAACCTTATAAGCCTTTTAAGGTAATACATTATAGCACGTTTGTAATTTACCACCATGTGTATACACTCTGCACTTGATTATTTGTCCCAACAACATATTTTTTGTTTTGATATATGTTATATCTGGAACTGTGAGAGGTAGTTCTGTCTTTTGACAGCAATTTGTGGTTGTTTTCACTGTTTCACTTTTTCAAGTTTGCAATTTTTCCAAATTTGTTCATCTCAATGTCGAAGGGGTGAGTTGGTTGTCAATTACTCAGTGCCTACTGACTTTTTCCTTTCATTTTTCAAAACACCCATTTATCAAATTAAATTACTCCTGCTTCCCTCTTTTAAACCCTTAAGGACTAAAATAAAACGTAAACAAAACTTGGAATTTGCGCTATATGTCTGTTCAACCGTAATTCACCTCTTTCATATTAATTGCACCCACACTTATTATATATCTATGTTGCAATAAAAATGGAGTGGAAATATAAATAGTAATTCGCACTCACAAACCAAAATTGATTGCAGGCATATCATAAAGGTGGTGGAAACCTCAGGATTTGTAGGACATCATGGTATATATAGAAGGAAAGAAAAAAGCGTAATAGTGCAGAGTATCTTGATAAAATAAACACTTTCATTATAGGGCACACTTACAAGACTGAAGTGGCAAGCAGGCATATCATATAAAAAGGTCAAGTCAAAGGATCCCAGGATCGAGAGAACCGGAAAACAATAAAATAAAACAAAATACAATACAATGAAAACAAAAAATCTAAACACTATTGTCAGGGTACCTGTGGTCTCTACCTCCAAAAGAGGTAGAGACTTAACTGTTCCTCCATCCAGACGGCCTGATGGCACCCTTCCCCACGGTCTATCCGGTCATGCAAGGCCGGCCGCGAGGGAGTGACTGCCTTTTACAGCATCTAGGCAGGAAGTTGTCAGCAGGACACTCCTCCGGAACGACCTGTCAGTCAATTGCTGCAGGACCAATCAGGAAGCCTCGGAGGCGTGGTTACTGCTCTGAACAGGGTATTTAACAGAGCTTCTTTCATTAGCTCATTGCCCTGTCGTGGTTCTAGCTTGTTCTAGTCACTCAGTGCTTGTGTATTCTATTATCCCTTTTGGTTTTGACCCGGCTTGTTTACCTTACTCTGCTTATCTCTGTTACCCTTGATTCGGCTTGTCTCTCGCTTACCTGTCTTCTGTTACCCTCGACCTCGGCTTGTCTTTGACCATTCTATACTGTACTACTTACGTTAGTCCGGCCATTCTAAGGTCCGGTATACGTATCTGGCTACTGTTTGTACTCTGCGTGTTGGATCCCTGTCCCGATCCTGACATTACGACAGGGCCAATGGATCCTGCAAGTACAAACAGTCAGCTGGCTTCTCCTGATCCTAGGTTTGAAGCCATGGATCACAGAATGGATCAGATGGCGCTTGCGCTACAGGCTCTATTATCTCGTGCCAATAACCCACCAGAGGAGATACGTAATACCCCTGTTTCTCCTGTTGGTTCAGGTCTAGAGGTAGCCACAGTGGGTGCTTCTTCTCGCATTACCCCCCCAGTACGCTATGGTGGGGCTCCTGAGAAGTGTCGTGGTTTCTTAAACCAAATTAGTATCCACTTTGAATTACAACCTCGCTCTTATCCTACAGATAGGGCAAAGGTAGGATTTATTATCACCCTACTTATTGAGAAAGCTCTGAGATGGGTCAACCCATTATGGGAGAACGATAACCCATTAGTTTATAACTATAACGCCTTTGTAACTGCTTTTAGAAGAACATTTGACCCTCCAGGTAGAAAGGTTAATGCCGCCAGATTACTGTTGCGTCTGAAACAGGAGAACCAAACACTGGTGGATTATGCACTAGAGTTCAGGTCTCTGGCGTCGGAGGTCAAGTGGAATGAGCAGGCGTATATGGATGTATTTTTGAATGGCTTATCTGAAGTAATCCTTGATGAGGTTGCTACCAGAGAACTCCCTGAGAATTTAGAGGATTTAATTTCGTTCATCTCTCGTATAGATGAACGTTTAAGAGAGAGACAGAACACTCGAGAGAGGAACCGGAGACCTTCTTTTAGGTTAGCCCCCGCTTTTCCAAGTCCTGACTCCACGGTATCTTTGCTTCCTGAACCTATGCAGATAGGGTATACCCGCCTCTCTGAGGAGGAAAGACAGTACAGGAGAAGAGAGGGTTTGTGTATGTATTGTGGAGTTAAGGGTCATTTACTCTCGAACTGTTCTAACCGCCCGGGAAACGCTCGCACCTAAGTCTCTCTAGAGGACAGGCCTTGGGTGTTTCTATTTTGTCCTCTACTCCTAATTATAAAGATCACAGGCTTCTGCTACCAGTTTCCTTAACTTGCGGGAGGGAAGTAGTAAGGGCTATGGCTTTGATAGATTCCGGTGCTGCTGAGAATTTTATCGACCAAGCCTTTGCTAGTAAAAACAATTTCCCATCCCAGCTAAGGGAGACACCCTTGGCCGTTGAGGCCATAGATGGTAGACCACTACTAGATCCTGTTATCTTTCGTGAGACCATACCCATTGAGTTAGGTGTTGGTGTCCTACACGTGGAGAATTTATCTCTTCTGCTCATTTCGTCTCCTTCCGTTCCCATAGTTCTGGGGTACCCATGGTTGAAAGAACATAACCCTATTATCGATTGGGAGTTAGGGGAGATACTCTCGTGGGGCCAGGGCTGCCAGGATCGGTGTCTGTGCAAGGTTTCTCCATTAGCTAATATTAACATACAGGAGAATCCTACTCAGTCCACAGAGAGACAAATACCAGACCTTTACCTAGACTTAAGGGCAGTGTTTGACAAGAAGAATGCCGATTCTTTGCCGCCACACAGGTCATTTGACTGTAAAATTAAGCTTCTACCCGGGACTATGCCTCCGAGGGGCCATGTATATCCTTTGTCTGTTCAGGAAAACTCGGTTCTAGAGGAGTATATTCAGGAGAATTTAGAAAAGGGATTTATCAGGAGGTCTTCTTCTCCGGCCGGGGCGGGGTTCTTTTTCATTAAGAAGAAGGATGGCACGCTGAGACCTTGTATCGATTACCGAGGCTTGAATAAAATAACTGTCAGAAATGCCTATCCTATCCCACTGATTACCGAGTTATTTGATCGTCTTAAGGGCTCCAAAATCTTCACCAAGTTAGATCTCAGAGGGGCTTACAATTTGGTGAGAATCCAGCAAGGTCACGAGTGGATGACGGCATTCAATACCCGATATGGCCATTACGAATACACTGTTATGCCATTTGGACTATGCAATACTCCTGCTGTATTTCAAGATTTGATTAATGAGGTACTTAGGGAGTTTCAGCATGATTGTGTTATTGTTTACCTGGACGACATACTAATACACTCTAAGGAGATTGAGACTCACCATAGACAGGTCAGAAAGGTGTTACACAAACTTCTGCAACATGGTCTATACTGCAAATTGGAGAAGTGCAGTTTTGATCAGGCTCAGGTAGACTTTCTTGGGTACGTGATTTCTGGGGAAGGTTTTAAAATGGATCCTGGTAAACTCCAATCTATTTTAGACTGGCCTTTGCCCAAAGGACTCAAGGCTATCCAAAGGTTTATTGGTTTTTCCAACTACTATAGGCGCTTCATTAAGGGTTACTCCTCTATCACTGCGCCTATTACCAATATGACCAAACAAGGGGCTGATACTAAGTTCTGGTCTGAGGAAGCTCTTGGTGCTTTTAAGACTCTCAAGGAACTTTTTGCCTCAGCTCCCATTCTAGTTCATCCTGAGACGACTCTGCCTTTCTTGCTCGAGGTCGATGCTTCTGAGACAGGAGTTGGGGCTGTTCTGTCCCAAAGGTTAGGGGTGGATAAACCGTTACACCCTTGTGGTTTCTTCTCTAAAAAAATTTCTGGGCCTGAGAGCAGATATGACATCGGGGAGAGGGAATTGTTAGCGGTCATTAAGGCTTTAAAGGAGTGGAGACATTTACTGGAAGGGACACTACACCCTGTTACTATTCTAACGGATCATAAGAACTTGTCTTATATTGGGGAGGCGAAGCGCTTGTCCGCCAGGCAGGCTCGCTGGGCCTTGTTCCTCACTCACTTTAATTATGTACTTACGTATATACCTGGTTCTAAGAACTCTAAAGCCGATGCATTGTCTCGTCAATATGAACCATCCACTATAACGGAACCACTTCTGTCCTCCATAGTTCCTAAGGGGAATATCATCGCGAACACGAATCTCAGGATTCACTCTCCATTGCTTTCTGAGACCATGAAGTTTCAGCATTTGGCACCCAAACAGACCCCTGGGGATCGACACTTCGTTCCTGCCGCTCTCCAACTGGAGGTGCTACGCTGTCTCCATAACAGTAAGGTGGCTGGGCATCCTGGCATCCGCAAGACTTATGCGCTGGTCTCTAAAGATTTTTGGTGGCCTGACTTACGCAAGGATATTAAAGAATTCATCGGGGCATGTGAAGTTTGTACCAAGACCAAGCTACCCCATTCGCTTCCATGCGGATTTCTACACCCTTTAGAGGTTCCTGAAAAGCCTTGGTCCTGCCTGGCAATGGACTTCATTGTTGATTTGCCTATCTCTAAAAAGCAGACTGTCATCCTCACTGTGGTAGACAGATTTACTAAAATGGCTCACTTCATTCCCTTACCTAAACTCCCATCTTCGCCCGAATTAGCGGAGATATTGGCCAGGGAGATTTTCCGTTTGCATGGGATACCTTCCCAGATTGTCTCTGACAGAGGCTCCCAATTTGTTTCCCGTTTTTGGAGATCATTCTGCTCCCAACTAGGCATCAAATTGAATTTCTCCTCTGCCTATCATCCTCAGTCCAATGGAGCTGCTGAACGCACTAACCAAAAAGTTGAACAATATTTACGTTGTTTCGTTTCAGAACACCAGGACGATTGGGTCGGTTTGATTCCTTGGGAGGAGTTTGCACATAACAATCTCATTTGTGATTCTACGCATTCTAGCCCTTTTTTCTTGAATTATGGCTTTCATCCTTCCATCCTTCCTTCGGAGTCTTCTTCTCAAGGGATACCGTCGGTGGATGTTCATGTTGCCAATTTAAGAGAGTTGTGGGATCAAACTCGACAAATCCTTCTGCACAATTCTACGCTGGTTAAAAAACACGCTGACAAACGTAGAAGGGCAGCACCGGTGTTTGTTCCAGGCGATAGAGTATGGTTAAGTACTAGAAACATTCGGTTAAAAGTGCCATCCATGAAGTTTGCTCCTCGATATATTGGACCTTACAGGGTACTGTCTCAAATTAACCCAGTTGCGTATCGTTTAGCGTTGCCTAATGCCTTACGCATTCCTAATTCATTTCATGTTTCCTTGCTAAAACCATTAATATGTAACAGGTTCTCCTCCACGATCGCCCCTCCCCGCTCAGTTCAGGTGGAGGGTCAGGAGGAGTATGAGGTCAATTCCATCGTTGATTCTCGAATCTCCCGGGGGAAACTGCAATAGCTGGTCGATTCGAAGGGTTATGGTCCTGAGGAGAGAAGTTGGGTACCTCAGGAGGAGGTGCATGCTCCCCGTCTCCGCAGGGCGTTTCACTCTCGATTCCCTTCTCGCCCTGGTGTATTCCGCCCGGTGGGCGTATCTGAGAGGGGGGGTACTGTCAGGGTACCTGTGGTCTCTACCTCCGAAAGAGGTAGAGACTTAGCTGTTCCTCCATCCAGACGGCCTGATGGCACCCTTCCCCACGGTCTATCCGGTCATGCAAGGCCGGCCGCGAGGGAGTGACTGCCTTTTACAGCATCTAGGCAGGAAGTTGTCAGCAGGACACTCCTCCGGAACGACCTGTCAGTCAATTGCTGCAGGACCAATCAGGAAGCCTCGGAGGCGTGGTTACTGCTCTGAACAGGGTATTTAACAGAGCTTCTTTCATTAGCTCATTGCCCTGTCGTGGTTCTAGCTTGTTCTAGTCACTCAGTGCTTGTGTATTCTATTATCCCTTTTGGTTTTGACCCAGCTTGTTTACCTTACTCTGCTTATCTCTGTTACCCTTGATTCGTCTTGTCTCTCGCTTACCTGTCTTCTGTTACCCTCGACCTCGGCTTGTCTTTGACCATTCTATACTGTACTACTTACGTTAGTCCGGCCATTCTAAGGTCCGGTATACGTATCTGGCTACTGTTTGTACTCTGCGTGTTGGATCCCTGTCCCGATCCTGACAACTATACAGCAGCCCTACGCGTGGACCTTTTTATATGATATGCCTGCTTGCCACTTCAATCTTGAATTTTTTTAAAATTATTTTTATTTATATATACCGTATATACTCGAGTATAAGCCGACCCGAATATAAGCCGAGGCCCCTAATTTTACCCCAAAAAACTGGGAAAACGTATTGACTCGAGTATAAGACTAGGGTGGAAAATGCAGCAGCTACTGGTAAATTTCTAAATAAAATTAGATCCTAAAAAAGTTATATTAACTGAATATTTATTTACAGTGTGTGTATATAATGAATGCAGTGTGTGTGTGTATGAATGCTGTGTGTGTATGCAGTGTGTGTATGAATGCAGTGTGTGTATATGAGTGCAGTGTGTGTATGAGTGCAGTGTGTGTATAATGAATGCAGTGCATGTATGAGTGCAGTGTGTATGCAGTGTTTATATAATGAATGCAGTGTGTGAGTGCAGTGTGTATATAATGAATGCAGTGCAGTGTGAATGCAGTGTGTATGTATGAGTGCAGTGTGTGTGTATGAGTGCAGTGTGTGTGTATGAATGCAGTGTGTGTATGCAGTGTGTGTATGAATGCAGTGTGTATATAATGAATGGAGTGCAGTGTGTGTATGAGTGCAGTGTGTGTGTATGAGTGCAGTGTGTGTATGTGAGTGCAGTGTGTATATAATGAATGCACTGCAGTGTGTGTATGAGTGCAGTGTGTGTATGAATGCAGTGTGTGTATGCAGTGTGTGTATGAATGCAGTGTGTATATAATGAATGGAGTGCAGTGTGTGTATATGAGTGCAGTGTGTGTATGAGTGCAGTGTGTGTATAATGAATGCAGTGCATGTGTGAGTGCAGTGTGTATGCAGTGTTTATATAATGAATGCAGTGTGTGAGTGCAGTGTGTATATAATGAATGCAGTGCAATGTGAATGCAGTGTGTATGTATGAGTGCAGTGTGTGTGTATGAGTGCAGTGTGTGTGTATGAATGCAGTGTGTGTATGCAGTGTGTGTATGAATGCAGTGTGTATATAATGAATGGAGTGCAGTGTGTGTATATGAGTGCAGTGTGTGTGTATGAGTGCAGTGTGTGTGTATGAGTGCAGTGTGTATATAATGAATGCAGTGCAGTGTGTGTATATGAGTGCAGTGTGTATATAATGAATGCAGTGCAGTGTGTGTATGAGTGCAGTGTGAATGCAGTGTGTGTATGAGTGCAGTGTGTGTGTATGAATGCAGTGTGTATATAATGAATGGAGTGCAGTGTGTGTGTATGAGTGCAGTGTGTGTGTATGAGTGCAGTGTGTATATAATGAATGCAGTGCAGTGTGTGTATATGAGTGCAGTGTGTGAGTGTGTGTGAGTGCAGAGCATTGGTGGGGGTGGGCATTTTATTAATTATTATTATTTAATTATTATTATTGTAATATATATTTTTTTTAATGTTATTATTTTTTTTAATGTTATTATTTTTTTATTTTATTATTATTTTTTTAATTTATTTTTTCGTCCCCCCTCCCTGCTTGTTAGCTGGCCAGGGAGGGGGGCTCTCACTCCCTGGTGGTCCAGTGGATGGGCTGTAGGAGGGGGGCTGTCAGGAAGCTGTAACTTACCTTCACCGCAGCTCCTGTCAGCTCCCTTCTCTCTCCTCCGTCCGTGCAGCTCCCAGGTCAGCTTCCTCTGCTCTCGCGGCCGCGCGGAGCGTTGCCACGGTAACCCGTGGCAATGCTCTGACCCCGCGGCTCTCGCGAGAGTTGCAGAGGGAGCTGACCTGGGAGCTGCACGGACGGAGGAGAGAGAAGGGAGCTGACAGGAGCTGCGGTGAAGGTAAGTTACAGCTTCCTGACAGCCCCCGGTCCTTGTCTGTATTATGGCAATGAAAATTGCCATAATACAGACAACTGACTCGAGTATAAGACGAGTGAGTGTTTTTCAGCACAAAAAATGTGCTGAAAAACTCGTCTTATACTCGAGTATATACGGTAGGTATATATATATATAGTGATATATATACATAAATAATAATAAAAGTTACTCCTGCACTCACACTTTAGTGTCCCTTAATGAGCGGGTGAAATCAAAAGACGGCTGTTTTATCCATTCATCCAAGTAGGTAGCTGCACTCACGGATTATAAAAGTCCAAAGTTTATTGAAAAAAGGTTAAAAAAACAGCGATCAACGTTTCAGTCCTCCATTGAGGACTTTCATCAGGATCAAATAAAACATTATTCGCCAGCGAGCAGGTAAGTCCCCTGGACGGCGGGGGCGTGCTATGCCGCCTGCCGGCGTTTACAGCCGAGTCCCCAAAGACGACGTCCTTAAGTGGTTAAAGTAGTTTCACCCTGCCTGGTTGAGTAAAATGACTCCTGCTGCAACTCCAACTGTTTCATTAATACATGATTACAAATTAACGACAATCAATTATCAATTACAATTTTATTAACAGGGCAAGGCTTATCTTTCAAGATAATTACAGCATGTTTTCACTTTTCCATGTGTATACACTCTGCATGTTATTATTTGCACCGAAGACATATTTATTTTTTTAGATAAACAAAAGTCTTGCCAGACAGCCTGATTGTAGTGTCAGGGGAAGTCCTTCAGTGTGGGAAAAACAGTGCCATATTATTATTATTATTATCATTATTGCCATTTATATAGCGCCAACAGATTCCGTAGCACTTTACAATATTTTGAGAGGGGGGGATGTAACAATAAATAGGACAATTACAAGAAAACTTACAGGTACAATAGGTTGAAGAGGACCCTGCTCAAACGAGCTTACAGACTATAGGAGGTGGGGTATTAGAAACATTAGGACAGGAAATATCAAGTAGGAGTGAAGCAGAGCTAGAGGAGAGAGCAAAGCACTGTCCTATAGGAGAGAGCAAGAGACAGGTATGTAAGGTAGAGATTACTCTGGGAGGCCATAAGCTTTAATGAAGAGATGAGTTTTAAGGCCCTTCTTAAATGATTGAAGACTAGGGGAGAGTCTGATGGCAGTAGGCAAGCTATTCTATAGGAGAGGAGCCACCCGCGAGAGGTCCTGCAAGCGCGAGTTGGCTGTACGGGTGCGAGCAGCGGTCAGGAGGTGGTCACGGGCAGAGCGGAGGGTACGAGGAGGGGCATACCTATGAATCAGTGAAGAGATATAAGAGGGGCTGGAATTGTTAAGTGCTTTAAATGTATGGGTTAGCACTTTGAATTGACTCCTGTAGGATACAGGAAGCCAATGTAAGGACTGGCAGAGGGGCGAGGTGTGAGAGGACCGACTAGAGAGGAAAATCAGTCTAGCTGCAGCCTTCATTACAGACTGTAGCGGGGCAATACGGCTTTTGGGGAGACCAATCAGGAGAGGGTTACAGTATTCCATGCGGGAAATTACTAGAGCATGGACAAGCTACTTGGTAGAATCTTGCGTAAGAAAGGGGCGGATGCGGGCTATGTTTTTGAGTTGGAACCTACAGGACTTAGCAACAAACTGAATGTGAGACTCAAAGGTGAGACCAGAGTCAAGTATGACGCCAAGACAGCGCGCTTGCAGGGATGGACTTATGTGAATATCACTGACTTGAAGAGAGAGCGAGAGAGGAGGACCAGTATTAGGAGGAGGAAAGACAAGGAGTTCAGTTTTAGAGAGGTTAAGTTTGAGAAAGCGTGACGACATCCAGTCAGAGATGGAAGAAAGGCAAGCAGTGACACGTTGCAGGACGGCAGGGGAGAGGTCTGGGGAGGAGAGGTATATCTGAGTGTCATCAGCGTACAGGTGGTAGGGGAATCCAAAAGAGGCAATAAGTTTTCCAAGAGAGGCAGTATAAAGAGAAAATAGAAGGGGACCAAGGACAGAGCCTTGGGGAACTCCAACCGAGATAGGACGAGGGGAGGAGGTATCCTTGGAAAAGGAGACACTGAATGAGCGTTGGGAGAGATAGGAGGAAAACCAAGAGAGGACACAGAGACCGAGCGATTGAAGAGTTTGAAGGAGGAGAGCATGATCAATGGTGTCAAAGGCAGCAGAGAGGTCAAGGAGAATTAATATGGAGTAGTGACCTTTGGATTTAGCGAAGATTAGGTCATTCGTCACTTTGATAAGAGCGGTCTCAGTAGAGTGGAGAGGGCGGAAGCCAGACTGAAGAGGGTCAAGGAGAGAGTTGGAATTAAGGAAGTGAGAAACACGGGTAAAGACAAGTCTTTCCAAAAGCTTTGATGAGAAAGGGAGCAGGGATATGGGACGATAGTTAGAGGGGGAGGATGGGTCAAGAGATTTTTTTTTCAGGATAGGTAATACAGTGGCATGTTTAAGGTCAGCAGGACCAGTGCCAGAAGAGAGAGAGCAGTTAAAGATGTGTGTTAGGGTAGGCACAAGACAAGGGGAGAGAGATCTGATGAGGTGAGATGGGACAGGATCGAGCGGGCAAGTGGTGGGGCGAGAGGAACAGAGAAGCGCAGCCACCTCTTGTTCAGTAGCCGGGGAGAAAGTCTGGAGGGTAGGGAGAGCATGATTTACGTGTGGTTGAGAAAGAGAACGGCAAGGAGGGGAGAATTGTTTCCTTAGCTGTTCAATCTTGTCAGTAAAGTAACATGCAAAGCTATCAGCTGTAAGGTTAGTTTGGGGGGTGGCCACAGCAGGGCGGAGAAGGGAATTAAAGGTGTCAAAGAGACGTCTGGGATTGCGGGAGCATGAACTAATGAGAGAGGAAAAGTAGGACTGTTTGGCAAGGGCAAGGGCTGCGCTGTATGAAAGCAACATGAATCTATAATGGAGAAAGTCTGCCTGGGTGCGGGACTTCCTCCAGGAGCGTTCAGCACAACGGGAGCAACTCTGCAGATAGCGTGCTAATTTATTATGCCAAGGTTGGGGTCGTGTCCTCCTCGAGGTGCATATTTGGAGTGGGGCTGCAGTGTTCAAGGCAGATGTGAGGGTAGTGTTATATGTGGAGATGGCCAGTGAGGGACAGGAGAGGGAAGGGATGGATAGGGATTAGGGCATTTTGGTCGCATGCATTTTGGTCGAGGCAATCTGGTCGCCATGCATTTTGGTCGCATGGCATTGTGATTGCATGGATTTTTGTCGCCATTTTTACCATAACAAAAAATATTTTTTTTTATTGGTTTTGAACATATTTTAAGGTTGAATATAGTTAGGGAAGTAGTTTTGAGTGATTCCTGAAGTTTTTAAAAAAAATTCAGGTGACTAGTGGAAGTTTGAAAAACTGGCGTTTTGAAGCTGTGAGGGAGGCGCTGCCCAGCTCCTGTCAGCTTTCCACTGTCACTGATTTCGGTCTACCAAAGTTACACAGAATGAGCGCACAATTGTAACCCGTAACCCGGAACCCACTAGCCCTAACCCTAACCCTAACCCTAACCCTAACCCTAACCCCAACCCTAACCCTAACCATAACCCTCTAACCCTAACCCTAACCCTAACCCTCTAACCCTAACCCTAACCCTCTAACCCTAACCCTTACCCTAAGATAGTGACACCTTATATATTACCCAAATGACACCTTATATCAAAATGCGGCCAAAATGAATGGCGACCAAATTGCATGCGATCAAAATGCACAAACAGTGTAATTCGACCAATTTGTCACGACCAAAATGCATGCGACCAAATTGCATGCGATCAAAATGGTTGATACCGATGGATAGCAGTTGTGAATCAATGTCAGCCGACAGCTGCTGGAGGTCAATAGAGTTAAGGTTCCTCCTGAGCTGAGGGGGGTTAGGCTGAGGTTGTTGGATGAGGGGGTAATTGAGAGCAAACAATTTGAGGTGGTGATCAGAGAGAGGAAATGGGGTGTTGCAGATATTAGATAATGTACATGAATAAGAGAAAATAAGGTCAAGGGTATTGCCAGCTACATGAGTGGGAGAATTAGCCCACTGCAATAGTCCAAGGGAGGAAGTAATTGAAAGTAGTTTAGAGGCTGCTGGGGTCAAAGGTGGGTTAATGGAAGTAGGGTAGCCAGGCAGCAAAGTGGTGAAGGATGAGGAGAGGGGAACCAGGGGGATGATAGATAATGGCATATCAGCTTATACCAGCTGTGTCTGTAGACGAAGCATACATTGCAAGACTTAGCTAGGCAAAATTAAATCACTACAATGATAGGCATTTGTAAATAAGTGGAAATGGCTGCAGCAGTAACATGATTAATGTCATTTGAAATTATTTTTATTCACTGCTAGATTTTAGAATGCTTTTATACATTTTGAAACCACTTCGAAGGGAGAAGTGAGTTGACAATTGGATCTCAGCTGATGACACTTCAAGTATCAAAATAAAGCACACTGTGACCCAATATAGTGAGACTGAACTTGCAGAAGGCTTTATGGTCCATCAGTTGCCAACATTTGTAAGCATTGTTAATTCAGAATGTTCCTTGCAACAGAAAACAGGGTTCCTTGTACATGACAATGGCTGCATAGGTAAGTAGACACTGAGTAGGCCACACACTCTTTTAATCTGAGTAGCTCTGGGAGTCAGTAGTATGAGACAAATGATATTCAGACAGGTACGCTATGGTCATTTCAGAGGCAATAGTCTCCTTTTTGGTGCTTGCTGCTTCACTTGTTCCCAAGAGACTGCCAAGAGCTCCTGCCAAAAATGCATTTGCTTCACTGTGCTGAGTTGTGGTTGTGCTGTTGCTGGTAGTAGCATACATGCCAGGTTCAGTCTTTAAATCTTCCTTTACCATTATGCCTCCTTTTTGCTGAAAATCATGGACCCTATCCCTCCAGTATTTCAGTCTATTAGATCAACGTAGTGTCAGTTTACCCTTGATCCTTGGATTACACTTGGGAATATACCATTAGTTCAGAGCAGTTATGAAATCTTTTGCGAATACCAGCTTTGAGTATATCTTTCTAAGTCTTTCTCAGTATAAAAAGTAGAGTGCTTACTGCCACATTGGTCTTGAGTGCTGCCAGAAACAACGTCCCTGTTTTCCAGGAAGGCATATTGCTTATGGGATGGGTTAACAAGGGCATGACCTTTCTAAAACTGGCACTTTGTTGAGTAATGGAAATGTGTTGGTAGTGGTGGTGGGTTTCGTGGTAACAACAATCACAATGGGTGAACTACTTGTGGCAGTATAGCAGATATCATTACAACTGTCTCCATTGGATGAGGCAAGCAGTGCACACTAGTTAGAGAACATGATTAAAACTAATGACCAGATTCACCATCACAAAAAGTGTGTTGCTCCTAGTGAGAGGTTGGTCTCTACAGGTCCATGACGGCAAAGGGTAGTGCAGTTAATCCATTTCTGATCACCCGATTAATATATGGCTGTGTAAACATTATGAAATGATAGCCTATTGATGCTATCCTTGAAACCTATTAAGCACACACCTCCATGGGAGGTTTTATGTAAATTAAATTTAAGACATTGAATGAGACACTATGAGGTACAGCCCCACAAACGGCTGATCTTAATTCGGTTAATGAACCTTAGGGTATTTAAATGGAATCCCTGATGAGAGAGCTCACTTTGCCCCTGACAACGGCGTTATAATACGCTGAAACACGCGTCGGGCTCGACTTATATTATTTATTTTTAATTATGCACTTTATCACTTGTTAGGTAGCACTTCACCGTGTTTTTGAGTTACTTTTATAGGGTATTTAGTTCAGGTAGGCACTAGCTTCGTGCGGTGCCGAGGTATTAGGGACAGATGAGGTACTCTATGGGGTATGGTGGTTATGGTGGGAATGAAGCAGTGATTATACCCTTAATGGAAGTGAATTAGGGATAACAACACACGAAAAGGACTTGGGAATTGTTATAGACAACAAACTATGCAACAATGTGCAATGTCAATCAGCAGTGGCCAAGGCCAGTTAAGTATTGTCATGCATGAAAAAGGGCATTCATTCTCGGGACGAGAATATCATT
Organism: Pelobates fuscus; assembly: GCF_036172605.1. Classification (NCBI taxonomy): domain Eukaryota; kingdom Metazoa; phylum Chordata; class Amphibia; order Anura; family Pelobatidae; genus Pelobates; species Pelobates fuscus. The sequence goes on from NC_086317.1 coordinate 398,832,950, forward strand.
TTGCCTCTCTATAAATCACTGGTAAGACCACATATTGAATATGCTGTGCAATTTTGGGCACCTGTTCTAAAGAAGGATATCATGGCACTAGAAAAAGTGCAGAGGCGGGCTACAAAATTAATAAAAGGAATGGAACATATCAGCTATGAAGAAAGGTTAACAAATTTAAACCTATTTAGTTTAGAAAAACGTCGCCTGAGAGGGGATATGATAACATTATACAAATATATTCGGGGCCAATACAAACCATTGTGTGGAAATCTATTCACAAACCGGACTTTACATAGGACACGAGGCCATGCGTTTAGACTGGAAGAAAGAAGATTTCGTCTAAGGCAAAGGAAAGGTTTTTTTACTGTAAGAACAATCAGGATGTGGAATTCTCTGCCTGAAGAAGTGGTTTTATCAGAGTCCATACAGATGTTCAAACAGCTACTAGATGCATACTTGCAAAGACAGAATATTCAAGGATATAATCTTTCAATGTAGGGTAATAACTGCTTGATTCAAGGATAAATCTGACTGCCATTCTGGGGTCAAGAAGGAATTTTTTTGTCCTAGCTTGTTGCAAAATTGTGCTTCAAACTGGGTTTTTTTTTTTTTTTTTTTTTTTTTTTTTCTCTTGGATCAACAGCAAAAAACAGGTGTGAGGAAGGCTGAACTTGATGGACGCAAGTCTCTTTTCAGCTATCTAACTATGTAACTATGTAACTATGTAACTATATTATCATAATCATTTGAGGAGTGTTTTTCTGTTTGTCTCTGATATCCATTTATTAACCTTCAATTGGCTGAAGTCTAGGAGTTGTTTTCTTTCTGGAAGAGATACAGACTATCTCCCTTCTTGTTTCCCCTATTACCTCTCATTAGGTTCCATGTAATAGTAGGGTATCCCTAAGTGGAATGCTTCATCTGTCTCCTAGGGTTGATTCCCTTATACCTGGTATGTAGATATTTGTTCCTATTTAGGACCCCTTATTAGAGAAGGCAGCTCTATGCCTAAAGGATTAAGAAAGGTTTTATATATATTTTTAGCTATATGCCTAAAGGAATAATAAAGGTTTTATATATATTTTTTGGCTTGTTTGCTACTAGTCTATTTTAGGTTGCACTAATTCCTATACACCTACCTCCATTTGGAGTAGGTGTCTTGGATATTGTTCTCCTCCCTTTCTACCCCCTGCTATACTAGTGCAACCAGGTGACCTCTCTTTTTTTAGTTAAGGGATATGGTTCTAGGTCTCCCCTAGCCTATGCTTCTGGCTGGTGGAAGATTTTCCTTTACCTATCCCAGGGTTAAAGGGAAACTCCAGTGCCAGGAAAACAATCAGTTTTCCTGGCACTGCAGGTACCCTCTCCCTCCCACCTCCCATCCCAGGTAGCTGAAGGGGTGAAAACCCCTTCAGGTCACTTACCTGAGAACCCGCCGATGTCCCTCGGCGGTGGTTTCGGGACGGCGTCGCTCCTCCCAGGAATCGCGTCAGCCGATGGTCGAGACTGATCCCGTCCGCCGGCTGAGGAAACCTTATGCGCACGCGCATTAGGTCTACCCATAGGAAAGCATTGAAAAATATTTTCAATGCTTTCCTATGGGGAATTGAGCGATGCTGGAGGTCCTCACACAGTGTGAGGACGTCCAGCGACGCTCTAGCAAAGAAAATCTTTGCTATCAACGCGGAAGTGCCCTCTAGTGGCTGTCTAGTAGACAGCCACTAGAGGTGGAGTTAACCCTGCAATGTAATTTTTGCAGTTTATAAAAAACTGCAATAATTACATTTGCAGGGTTGAGAGTAGTGGGAGTTGGCACCCAGACCACTCCAATGGGCAGAAGTGGTCTGGGTGCCTGGAGTGTCCCTTTAATATCTTTCTCTCTTACTATTACCTCTTCACAAATCCTCTGGGACAGATGGCATTACGAACCTCTTGTCATGCTCCTGAGCAGGTCAGAGAGGAGACGATTGCAAGGGCTATTGCTTAAAACTTTATTTGTCGTATTATTATTGCCATTTATATACCGCCAACAGATTCCGTAGCGCTTTACAATATTATGAGAGGGGATATAACTATAAATAGGACAATTACAAGAAAACTTACGGGAACAATAGGTTGAAGAGGACCCTGCTCAATCGAGCTAACATTCTATAGGAATTAGACATAACAAATTTACTGAAATAAAGAATAAAGGGCAGTCTGCCACAAACAGGATACTTTGAGAAAAACAGGGTTTAGGCGAAATGCCACAAACAAGATCTTTAGAAAGTAAAGGAATAATGTATTTTCTATACAAGCAGGCTTGAATTTATACCAAGTAGTTAAGGATTTCCAGGATACTTTGCAATGCAGCTAGTTATAGGTAAATACATTTTAGGATAAAGCAATACAGGATCATGCAGAATTGCAAAGGTTGAAACAGGTAGGTATATTCCAAAATAATTTAATGCAGGTTGCTTACGAAATCATGCAGTGATGCAGCAATAGAAGTAGTTAAGATTCTTCAAGGCAATACGCCACAAATCAGGATTCTTGGAAGCTGATAAGGAAAGTCTTTCGGTAAGATGTAATTCAGGCAAGTTCAGGATGAATTAATGCAGGTTAGTGCCTTTCAGTATGAGGAAGTGCAGATGAGTACAGGATGAGGCACTGCAGGTAAGTTCTCTACTGAATGAAACAATGTAGATAAAATGCAGGACATTACCAGGAACAGAGATTCTTTATCAGAGCATAGACTTCAATGTCAAGGCACTGTTGTGTGCCGGGAGTAGACTTATCAAGCCTCCTAATTAGTTAATCCAGGTGAGGTTATTAAGGTGAGTGAATAGATCAGTGGCTAGGGAGGTCACTAGAGGAGAAAATCATGAAGTTCACTTTAAAGTGCCAGTAATAAACAAAAAAGTTTTACATGTCAGTTTTGAAACCTGACACCTCTATTACTAGACATTTTCTGATGTCCTGACTCCCCACCTCACACAACTCCGGGAAAACTGGCTTCAGTCTGCCAGAATTTTAGACCTATATCTCTTCTTAATTGCGATACGAAGGTGTATGCTAAAATTCTGGCCGACAGACTAAAGACTATACTAACGCACATAGTACATAATGATTAATCAGGCTTCATTAGAAACAGGCAGGGATTGGACAACACAAGGAAGATCCTGAATGTCCTCGCCCATATGGAAACACACAAACTAGAAGGCCTTCGCTTAGTGCTGGACATGGAGAAGGCCTTTGACAGGTTAAACTGGCAATATATGGAACAGGTCCTTTTTAAATTTGGCTTTTCCACCTCATTTGAGAAAGGAGTGCGAGCCCTATACTCGAACCCATCAGCTAAAGTCACTAATGCAGGCTTCTTGTCTAATCCCTTCTTTATAACTAATGGCACACGCCAGGGATGGCCACTCTCACCCCTACTGTTTGTACTTTGCCTCAAACCACTGGCATATGAAATCCGAACCCACACTGACATTGTAAGGATCCCTATAAAGAATGCCAAATACAAACTATCGATGTTCGCAGATGACGCCCTTATCTCTATGTCGCAACCGATCATTACCACATCTCCTACACACCCTCGACGAATACAGCAAAATATCTTATTACAAATTGAATCAAGTGAAAACTCAAGCACTGCCACTACGACTACTGACTTCACTCATACAATCACTGAAAGACAAATTCTCCTTTGACTTTAGACATACACAACTCCCAAATCTAAGTAAAGATAGCGGCTCCATATAGATGTATTACCACGTTCAACCTCTTCCCCCTTCCACAAACATGCAAACAGATACTCTACAAATGGAAAGACGTTATGGTATCATGGTTAGGTAGGGTCAATGTAATTAAGATGATGATTCTTCTGAAATTATTGTATGTCTTTAGAATGCTACCGATACCCCTCTCACCCTGTCAGGGTACCTGAGGTCTCTACCTCCGAGAGAGGTAGAGACTTAGACGTTTATCCGTCTGGACGCCATGTTTCTCCTGTTCCTCGCGGTTGACCCGTTCACATAAACGCCGGCCGCGAGGGAGTTACTTCCTTATGTAGCATGGTGCCCGGAGACCGACGTCATGACGCCAATCCGGAACGACCTGTCACTCAATCCGTTGGAGACCAATCAGGACTCGTCGGAGGCGTGTCTATCCTCTCTAGCCAGGGTATTTAAACATACTTCGCCCTGTTGCTCATTGCCCTGTCGTGGTTCTAGCCTGTCTAGTCACACAGTGCTCTGGTGTTTTTCAGTTATCCTTTTGGTTACGACCCGGCTTGTTTGACTTACTCTGTTTACCTCTGTTATCCTTGACCCGGCTTGTTACTCGCTTACCTGTCCTCTCGTTCCCTCGACCTCGGCTTGTCTCTGACCATTCTCTATACTCTCTGTACGTTAGTCCAGCCATTCTAAGGTCCGGTATACGTACCCTGTACCTGTTTGTACTTTGCGTGTTGGATCCCTGACCCGATCGTGACATTACGACAGGGCCAATGGATCCTGCAGGTACAAACAGTCAGGTTTGTCCCTCTGATTCCAGGTTTGATGCCATGGAACACAGAGTGGACCAAATGGCCTTAGCACTACAGGCGTTATTATCTCATGCTAATAACCCACCAGAGGAGACGCGTACTACTCCAATTTCCTCTGTAAATTCAGGCCTAGAGGTAGCCACTGTAGGTGCCTCTTCCCGTATTACCCCACCAGTACGTTATGGTGGTTCACCGGAGAAGTGTCGTGGTTTTTTAAACCAGATCAGTATTCATTTTGAATTGCAACCTCGCTCCTATCCTACCGATAGGGCAAAGGTTGGATTTATTATCACCTTACTCATTGAGAAAGCTCTGAGATGGGCCAACCCATTATGGGAGAACGATAACCCGTTGGTATATAATTATAATGCCTTTGTAGCTGCCTTTAGAAGAACTTTTGACCCGCCTGGTAGGAAGGTCAATGCAGCCAGATTACTGTTGCGCCTGAGACAGGAGAACCGAACACTTGTGGATTATGCACTAGAGTTCAGGTCTCTGGCGGCAGAAGTCAAGTGGAATGAGCAGGCTTATATAGATATATTTTTGAACGGGTTATCAGATGTTATCCTTGACGAAGTTGCTACTAGGGAGCTGCCTGAGAATTTAGAGGACTTAATTTCGTTCATTTCTCGCATTGATGAGCGTTTAAGAGAGAGACAGAACACTCGAGAGAGGAATCTTAGACCTACCTTTAAGTTAGCACCCGCATTTCAAAGTCCTGATTCCAATACCTCACTGTTTCCTGAACCTATGCAGATAGGCAATACTCGCCTTTCAGAGGAGGAGAAACAGTACAGGAGAAGGGAGGGATTATGTATGTATTGTGGAGTCAGAGGTCACTTGCGCCTGAATTGTCCTATTCGCTCGGGAAACGCCCGCACCTAAGTTTCTCTAGAGGACAGGCCTTGGGTGTTTCTATTTTGTCCTCTACTCATGATTATAAAAATCACAGGTTGCTGTTACCAGTTTCTTTAACGTGGGAGAAGGGAGTGCTAAAGACCATGGCCTTGATAGATTCCGGTGCTGCTGAGAATTTTATCGACCAAGCCTTTGCTACTAAACACACTATCCCATCCCAGTTAAGAAAGATACCTTTGGCCGTTGAGGCCATAGATGGTAGACCGCTACTCGAGCCTGTTATCTCGCGTGAGACTATACCTATTAACTTAACTGTTGGTATCTTACACGAGGAGAACTTATCACTTATGCTCATTTCGTCTCCTTCTGTTCCCATAGTTCTGGGGTACCCATGGTTAAGGAGACATAATCCTATTATCGATTGGGAGTTAGGGGAAATACTCTCATGGGGTCATGGTTGTCAGGAGAGGTGTTTACGCAGGGTATCCCCATTGGCTGTAATTAACACACCAGACAGTTCTACCCAGTCTAAAGGGATACAGATACCTCCTCTATACCTGGATTTAAAAGCAGTGTTCGACAAGAAGAACGCTGATACGCTACCCCCACACAGGACATTTGATTGTAAAATTAATCTTTTGCCTGGTACCATGCCGCCCAGGGGTCATGTATACCCTCTATCCACTAAAGAGAATGCTGTTTTAGAGGAGTATATTCAGGAGAATTTAGACAAGGGATTCATTAGGAGATCTTCCTCTCCTGCCGGGGCTGGATTTTTTTTTGTTAAAAAGAAGGATGGTTCACTCAGACCTTGCATCGATTACCGAGGTTTGAATCAAATAACCATCAGAAATGCCTATCCTATTCCCCTGATTACCGAGCTCTTTGACCGGCTAAAGGATTCTAAAATTTTCACCAAGTTGGATCTCAGAGGGGCATATAACTTGGTGAGAATTCAGCAAGGTCACGAGTGGAAGACAGCGTTTAATACCCGCTATGGTCATTATGAGTACACGGTCATGCCCTTTGGTCTTTGCAACGCACCTGCAGTTTTTCAAGATTTGATTAACGAAGTTCTTAGGGAATTCCAACATGATTGTGTTTTTGTCTACCTGGATGACATACTCATACACTCTAGAGAGATTGAGACTCACCATAGACAAGTCAGAAAGGTGTTACACAAACTTCTGCAACACGGTTTATACTGTAAGTTGGAGAAATGCAGTTTTGACCAGACCCAGATAGACTTTCTGGGATACGTGATTTCTGGGGAAGGCTTTAAGATGGATCCTGACAAACTCCAGTCTATTCTAGATTGGCCATTGCCTAAGGGACTCAAGGCTATTCAGAGATTTATTGGGTTCTCCAATTATTATAGGTGCTTCATTAAGGGTTACTCGTCTATTATTGCGCCCATTACCAATATGACCAAACAGGGGGCGGATACTAAGACGTGGTCTACTGAGGCTCTCGTTGCTTTCAAGAATCTCAAAGAACTTTTTGCCTCTGCCCCAATTTTAGTCCATCCTGATACGACTTTGCCGTTTCTACTCGAGGTCGATGCCTCTGAGACAGGAGTAGGTGCGGTTCTGTCACAAAGGTTAGGGGTGGATAAACCACTACACCCGTGTGTTTTTTTTTCCAAGAAACTTTCTGGGCCTGAGAGCAGATATGACATCGGAGACAGGGAACTGTTAGCGGTCATTAAAGCCTTAAAGGAGTGGAGACATTTATTGGAGGGGACCTTACACCCTATTACTATTTTGACGGACCACAAAAACTTGTCCTATATTGGGGAGGCCAAGCGTCTGTCTTCTAGGCAAGCGCGTTGGTCCTTATTCCTGACTCACTTCAATTATGTGCTGACTTACAGACCTGGTTCTAAGAACTCTAAAGCCGTTGCTTTATCTCGCCAATATGAACCTTCTACTATACCGGAACCGGTTCTTTCTTCTATAGTTCCGAAATGCAATATTGTTGCTAATACGAATCTCAGGATTCACTCCCCGTTACTGGCCAAGATCATTAAGCTGCAACATCTAGCACCTAAACAGACTCCTGCGGGTCGACATTTCGTTCCTCCTGCTCTTCAACTGGAACTGTTGCAGTGTCTCCATAACAGCAAGATGGCGGGACATCCTGGTATTCGCAAAACATTTGCTTTGATCTCCAAAGACTTCTGGTGGCCTGCTAAAGATTTCATCGCTGCTTGTGAGGTTTGTACTAAAACCAAACAACCCCATACACTCCCTTGTGGATTCCTGCATCCCTTAGAGGTTCCAGAGAAACCATGGTCCTGTTTGGCCATGGACTTTATTGTCAATCTACCTATCTCTAAGAAACAGACTGTTATTCTCACCGTGGTTGAAAGATTCACTAAGATGGCTCACTTCATTCCTCTGCCTAAACTACCGTCTTCTCCCGAATTGGCAGAGATATTCGCTAGGGAGATTTTTCGTCTACATGGGATACCCTCCCAAATTGTATCTGACAGAGGCTCTCAATTTATTTCCCGATTTTGGAGGGCCTTCTGTTCACAACTAGGTATCAAGTTGAACTTTTCTTCTGCCTATCATCCTCAGTCTAACGGAGCTGCTGAACGTACCAACCAGAAAATTGAACAATATTTACGATGTTTTGTTTCCGAACACCAGGACGATTGGGTCGGTTTGATTCCTTGGGCGGAGTCTGCACACAACAATCTCGTCTGCGATTCTACTCATTCAAGCCCCTTCTTCATGAATTATGGCTTTCATCTGTCTATTCTTCCTTCGGCTTCTCCTTCCCAGGGGGTGCTGTCGGTTGATGTTCATGTGGCCAATTTGAGGAAGTTGTGGGACCAAACTCGACAAATCCTTATGCACAACTCTATGCTGGTTAAGAAACACGCTGATAAACGTAGAAGGGCGGCTCCGGTCTTTGTTCCAGGTGATAGGGTATGGCTGAGCACAAGGAACATCCGTTTAAAAGTGCCCTCCATGAAGTTCGCTCCCCGTTATATTGGTCCTTACAGGGTACTGACTCGAATCAATCCAGTTGCGTACCGTCTAGCTCTTCCTACTACCTTACGCATCCCTAACTCGTTTCATGTTTCATTGCTGAAACCACTTATATGCAACAGATTTTCCTCCACAACAGCCCCTCCTCGCTCTGTTCAGGTGGAGGGTCAGGAGGAGTATGAGGTTAACTCTATTATTGATTCTCGAATCTCACGGGGGAAGGTTCAATATCTGGTCGATTGGAAGGGTTATGGTCCTAAAGAGAGGAGTTGGGTACCTCAAGAGGATGTTCATGCTCCTCGTCTCCGCAGGGCGTATCACTCCCGCTTCCCATCTCGTCCCGGTTCCTTCCGCCCGGTGGGCGTATCTGAGAGGGGGGGTACTGTCAGGGTACCTGAGGTCTCTACCTCCGAGAGAGGTAGAGACTTAGACGTTTATCCGTCCGGACGCCATGTTTCTCCTGTTCCTCGCGGTCGACACGTTCACATAAACGCCGGCCGCGAGGGAGTTACTTCCTTATGTAGCATGGTGCCCGGAGACCGACGTCATGACGCCAATCCGGAACGACCTGTCACTCAATCCGTTGGAGACCAATCAGGACTCGTCGGAGGCGTGTCTATCCTCTCTAGCCAGGGTATTTAAACATACTTCGCCCTGTTGCTCATTGCCCTGTCGTGGTTCTAGCCTGTCTAGTCACACAGTGCTCTGGTGTTTTTCAGTTATCCTTTTGGTTACGACCCGGCTTGTTTGACTTACTCTGTTTACCTCTGTTATCCTTGACCCGGCTTGTTACTCGCTTACCTGTCCTCTCGTTCCCTCGACCTCGGCTTGTCTCTGACCATTCTCTATACTCTCTGTACGTTAGTCCGGCCATTCTAAGGTCCGGTATACGTACCCTGTACCTGTTTGTACTTTGCGTGTTGGATCCCTGACCCGATCCTGACACACCCTCAGTTTCAAGAAACCTTACATACCCCTGACTCTCCTCCAAACCCGGTCAAGACAGGAGGGCTTGGTTTCCCTAATATTATGAACTATCAGAGAGCTGCAATACTTGAGACAGCAGTTAAGTTACCTGGAAAATAGTTACAGCCCCAGTGGATCAGCAGTTGACTATATGTGGACTCCTAAGCACTTAAGAGACAAAAACTGTGCACTACTCCCCCTCACTAAATATTCAGTTCACACATGGGACCCCCTCCACTGCCCACAAGTGGCCACACTCAAATTCTCATCATGGGTACCTCTCACGGTGCTTAATTCTATATCTCCATGGCTGTCTCTGAACAGTTGAAAAGAACTAGGTGTTACCCGCATCATTGATCTATGTAGAACGGGGATAAAAATACCTTTTGCAGAACTACAAATCACGTATAACCTGCATCCTTCCTTTATTTTCCCATATGTACAACTAAAAAGCATACTCGGAGACCGAGTGGCACATTTCACATAACATACATCTAACCTTCCCCAGGATCTACTCGCACTGTACGACCGATGTCACAAAGCTCCAGTCAAATCCAAAATCTCTGTCCTTGGGTTATGCTTCCTTGAGGGCCCACCCTCGTACACAAGAGTTTAAATATAGAACTCAATGGGAAAAGGAATGCCCGCAGGCCTTCACAGATAAACAATGGCTGGACTCACTCCTGGCCCTGAAGGGGATCACATCCTGTTATTCTCATATTGAGGCCCATAAAAAACTTCTGTACCGGTGGTATCTCACACCTGACAAAATCCACAAAATATACCCACTTTCCTCAGATAATTGCTGGAGATGTGGATGGTCCAGGGGAACCATGACCCATATATGGTGCCCAGACATCACTCTATTATAGACAGAAGTCCAGAAATTATGTGTAACACTGGGACTCCAACAGGTTTCATTCACACACAGGTTAAGCCTCTTTCTCCTAACCCCTGTTAATGTCCCTCCTTCGGACAGGCATTTACTGGTAATAATAATCCTGGCCGCACGCAATCTCATAGCTGGCCACTGGAAACAAACAGTCTCCTACGCAGTTATGTCACTAGATACGGCAATACCTTAGGAATGAGATGCTGACAGCAGCGACACCCAAACAAATAGCCTCCACTCACCATAGCTGGCAACGATGGCTTAGCCACATGCCACAGACCGCGCTATCACCTACAAAGCATATCCTGCCCCACACAACCTTCCAAGTAGGTACATTTGTTGATGTTAATGATTATGTGAAGATTCGAGTCCTATCGTACCCCTACTTATTTGATGTAAAACCTAGTAGGGACGAAATGAGTTTGCGACACAGGGCTAGATTGCCTGTTGACTAGTGAACATATGGTGATTGGCTCAGCACACTGGTATGTTCCATTACAACGGAGACATAGTGGCCTAACCCATGCTGCTCTGCCTCCGCAAGGCTTCAGTAATGCAGGCTCCCACGAATAAAAGCCACACGGTGCAAAAACCCAGTAATGTTCTAACCTACTGGACCTACTACTAATGCAAAAGGGTTTATTGTATTGCATACCGAACACTAAAGCCTGGCTTTGTAGCCTTTACCTTCATGTATGGATTGCCAATTAACGTGTAACCTCTGTTAGTGCATATCAAAATGCTTGATTTGCGTTCCCCTGTCCTCTTTTATTTTCTGTACCCCACATACCACAACTTTTTCAATAAACTAGGAATTGAAAAAAAAAGTGTTGCATATTATATAACTAACTCCTGTCTCCCAAGTGCCATTATTAAGGAGTGATTGCCTCTATTTGGGCCCAAATCCCTCTATTCTTATTTTCTATCATAATGCCTCTCTTTTGCATAATGCAGCAAGTATTTGTGTACATCTATTTTTTGCACAGGCTTTTTTCATAGTCTACTTTTGACAGTATTAATTATTTTACATAATTATCATTAATTTTTTATATACACTTTTCCATTTTATATGGTGCAGTAATTAAATGTACTGTATTAAGTGTACTTTTTCTTTGCAATATAGTAGCGTTTATTTTATATCAGGTGTCCAGGTGTCCAGCTATTTGGACATTAATTTAAGGTTATTTATGGGACCTTGGGAAAATATTTTTGCTTTATAGGGACAAAACGAGTACGAAATTTTGACTTTGTTAAGAGTATTTTTTTATTAACTAATCAGTTCTCACTCACTTTATTCACATTCTTGTTATTTTGTCAGTAAAGGCTTTCCGTGTGGTCCGTATCAGTTTCTATAGTGACAGGGTGATGTCATGATGTACTTGAATATAATCGTATTGGCCGCCACGCGATTATGCCATGCGTCACTATGCACCGGTGCTGCGATTTTGTGTATTTCTTATTTTGTTTGACCATGAGGCTACAGCTTGCATATTTGGACACATATGTACTTTAAATCATTACATTTCTTTGTCGCATCAACACCTAGCCTATGGGTGCATTTGCCATAACTGTGCGTTCTAGCGTGAATCAACTTGCGGTCTCTTAGACTGATAAGCGAACCATTTGGCCAATTGAGTAAGTGTACCTTTGTTAATCTTTTTTAATTAACCTTAATTATGTTCCTATATATACTATTTGTATGTACTGTGGTGTTGGCCTGATAAAGACCTCATTTGAGGGTCGAAGCATTGGTGCTGATACTTCATACAGTGAAACTTCAATAAATTTGCCATCTTATCACACTTAAATATTCTTACTAATTATGGGTATAGTGACCAAAAAATATGTCATGTATAATAATACACAGAAAGAAAAAGAGTAAACATCCACCAAGTAGAAAATTTGACTGGCACTAATGCATATTGAAAAAAAATGGAAATAACAAATATTAGTGAATCAAGTCTATAGTGAGGTTAACAAAAACAAACCAACATAAAACAAGATTCTGACCAGAGGAAATTTACCTTAGCAGATAATATGTTCTAAGAAGCTTCTACAGGGTCATTCTCACATTGTTAGTAATTACTCTTGACTGGCTGACAATCTCGTAGGTGATATTAATTATGCTTATGAGAAATACTTTTCTTGCGCGGTGTTAGATGTAGAAAATAACCATTTTATTATGTTAACCAAATCAGCTTCAAAGGCTGTTCGAGCAATGGCTGAACAAATTAGACATGGCAATCAGAAAACCATAAGGGATTTACTTGGCCCTCACATGTCTTTCTTAGAACTAGCCCTGCTTTCCTCAATAATCGTCAGTCATTCCACTAGAGTAGAGATAAAACACAATCAGAAGCGGGTACACTGCATCACCCTAGGGGAAGCCAAAGAGAATCAGAGCGAGAGATAGGAGGAGGTAGGATAAAAGGTGCTAGCTTTTATTTTTACCACTTTCTTTCAGAAAAAAAAATATATTCATTTTTCTCTGCCAACGTCCTACTTTTTGAAACTAATTCATCTTTAAGGAAATTCACTCCATTCCTTTTCATGATGAACTCAGACATTCTGCATCATTTGCAACATGTCTGTAAAGGGCCGAAGCTTCCTTTCTCAAATTTACCGGTGCATTGGGAACAAGGTCTTAGACTTAATACTCCAGCTGCCCTGGAATTTCTAATGCTTTTCGAGTGATTTATAAAATGAAATTGGCTTTTGAGTTTTTGTAGCAATTTTGTGTAGCTTGTCAAACTATTGCTGTAAGCCAGGATGTACAACAAAAAAGCTAAGCAAATATAAAAGACCACAGAAAACATAAAGGAATGAGGATTATATGGTATTCAGTATTTTTGTTCGTGCATGCTTGAAAATCAAAAAATAGACCATTGCCAGCTTTAAATCATTTTGGACAGTGATCCTCAATAACTGGAAAGACTGAGAGAGACATTAGAGTGACCACCGCTAGTTGCAGAAATTTCACGATAAAGTACATATGCAACACAGTATCTGTGTTATCTTCCTGTCCACAGGGGAGTACCAGTTTTTAGCACTTATAATGTGCATTGTGGAGTTTAGGTGGGCTGGTGATAGGATATAAATATCAGGAGCCTTGGTCAGTGTCCACAGTCCAGTCTGCCTCCTATGCTTGGTAGCAGAGCTGCAGAAACAGTTATAGAGAGTGTGAAACTCTCCTCCAATGTGGGGCTGTCCCATCTCCTCCAATGTAGGGCTCGACAGGAAGTTGAAGGGATTACTTCTCATCTACTCACTAATAACCTCTCACACAGGAAGTGCCTTGCCGTACGAGTATGGAAAGCATTGATATATGTACACTGTAAAAGCTCCTGCATCTCTGTTATCATTCATAGAAGGCTGGCTGGACTACAGAAGACATAGGATGGGTGAGTACTTTGCAAATATCCCTTCAAACTCCATATGGCTTATATAAATATACTGTGATGTTAACTCCCCTCAAACCTTAAACCCCCTTTACCCTACCTATCCTTACCTTTTTGTATCATTTTACCCCACTTCCTCTAGCATGTAAGCTCATTGAGAAGGGCCCTCAACCCCTCTGTTCCTGTGTGTCCAACTTGTCTGGTTACAACTACATGTCTGTTCGTCCATTGTAAAGAGCTGCGGAATTTGACGGTGCTCTACAAATATCATAATAATACCTACTTCTAAACTTTATCTTTAACCCTATATGAATCTGTAAGTTTATGCAGTTATGTAAATGCGAACACCAGAGTACTGCAAATGTACCTGCTGTTTATTTGTACCTTAAGCTATGGAAATATTTACTTGAAACTAATTATATAAACAACAGATTCAGGTGAAGTATTTAAAGGATCACTATAGTGTCAGGAAAACAAACTTGTTTTCCTGACACTATATCATCCTTAGGACCCCCCACCCCACCCTCAGGGCCCCCCTCCCTTTCCGCTAAAGGGGTTAAAACCCCTTCAGTTACTTACATTAATCCAGCGCCGGGCTCCCTCGGCGCTGGTGACCTCTTTCGCATCCAGCGTTGCAGAGGCGCCTCTAGCGGCTGTCAGGAAGACAGCCACTAGAGGTTGGATTAACCCTGCTATGTAAACATAGCAGTTTCTCTGAAACTGCTATGTTTACATCTGAAGGGTTAAAAGCTGGGGTACCTGGCACCCAGACTACTTCATTGAGCTGTAGTGGTCTGGGTGACTATAGTGTCCCTATTTAATATAGCTTCTAGTGCAAGGTGTCCTAGTTCCTTTCAGAAAGAACTTATATTAGAATGTCAGAATTTTTTTTTATATATTTTTTATTATAATTTTGCAAATTAAACAAGTATTAGAGAAAAATAGTTGTGTCATAAGATAAGCACAAAATATAAATATTACATTACAATATACACAAAACTACATAAAGAGACATACAACAAAGAAAACAAGGTATCGGGTTGACCATCGGGATCTGGGAAAAGGACAGAGTCGATATTGCTTCTTTAACCCCTTAAGGACACATGACATGTGTGACATGTCATGATTCCCTTTTATTCCAGAAGTTTGGTCCTTAAGGGGTTAAAGTATTCATTATAACTAGAGCCACTTTCGGAGTATTATTATCCGTGTTTATCTTACAGAAGCATCAATGCTAGGGTTGTTAAATTACATAAGGCTTGATAGTTTATTCTTTATAATAATCAAACCATTTCCCCCAAATCTTATTGTAAAAGCTGATGTTATTATCTTTAAAATACACCGCCTTTTCCATTAGACCTTGATATTGAATCTGGGTTTTGATCTCTATTATAGAGGGAGATATATTCTGTTTCCATTTTCTAGCAATACATAGTTTAACAGCCATCAAGATATGTATAGTCAAATATTGAGAGAATTTATCAATTTTTGGGAAGTCTAGATGGAATAAATATCTTTCTGAGATAACGTAATGTTTACTTTTAAATCAATAACGAGTTTAGATATTTCCAATTTAAAAATGTCCAAACCTATACATTCCCACCACACATGTTTAAATGAACCATTTTCACTATTACAGCGCCAGCAGATATTTGAGGAGTTGGCTTGAAATGTACATATTTTCATAGGGACCATATACCATCTATGGATAAGTTTAAGGTATGTTTCCTATATGTTTATACAATGGACCGATTTTCTTAAAGGGAAACTCCAGTGCCAGGAAAACGATCCGTTTTCCTGGCACTGGAGGGTCCCTCTCCCTCCCACCTCCCAATCCCCAGTTGCTGAAGGGGTGAAAACCCCTTCAGTGACTTACCAGAGGCAGCGACAGGTCCCACGTCGCTGCTTCCTCCTCCCCCGCCGCTCCTCCTTCTGCTTACGTCGGCCGGTGGGCGAGACTCATCTCGCCCGCCGGCCGAGGAGACCTAATGCGCATGCGCGGCAATGCCGCGCATGCGCAGTAGCGCACCCCATAGGAAAGCATTGAAAATGAATTTCAATGCTTCCCTATGGGGAATAGAGCGACGCTGGAGGTCCTCACACAGCGTGAGGACGTCCAGCGACGCTCTAGCACAGAAAACCTGTGCTATGAAGCAGGAAGTTCCCTCTAGTGGCTGTCTAATAGACAGCCACTAGGGGAGGACTTAACCCTGCAAGGTAATTATTGCAGTTTAAAAAAAACTGCAATAATTACACTTGCAGGGTTAAGGGTAGTGGGAGTTGGCACCCAGACCACTCCAATGAGCAGAAGTGGTCTGGGTGCCTGGAGTGTCCCTTTAAAGCTTCAAGTGCTTTTAACCAATCTTGGGATGAAAAAGATTTATTTAGGTTGGTTTCCCACCTAGAAATTGTATTGTATTTTACCTCTTGATTTAATACCTCCAAAGATCTTCTAACTGCTGAAGATTTATTTTTAACCTCTCCAAAAAGGATCTTATCAAAAGGCAAATCTTTATTTATAGTTGCCCTATAAAGAAAGTTTTTTATTCCTAGATAGGCAAAATATTCTTTATTCACAAGACCATTTTTTTCTTTAATACTTGGAAAGCTACAAATTCCAGAAAAATCGTATAGGTCCTGATTTTTTAACCCAACTCTAAGTAACCAACCAGATAAATTAAGATTTTGAAGAAGAATTTTAGAATCTCCAGAGGGACATTTGAGGAAATTTGGTTTGGAGCAAAAAAGTGTTTCTTTATTGGTATTATAGATTGGAAAGTATGGGAGATAATTACGTTGTCAATAGGTAGGTTTTTAAAAAATCTTTTATCAATCCAGAAAAGTTCGAATGGGTCAAAGGTATTACATATAGCTCTTTTCATATATAGCTACGGAATTTGTTGGCGCTATATAAAAAATAAAATAATAATAATAATAATAATAATAATAATAATACCAAGCTTTCTGCTTTGAGTTTTTATTTCCCCATTCTAAATAGTGTGAAAACATAACAGTGTCATGGATATACGATGTATTTGGAAATGATAAACCTCATTCTGCTAATCTAGCTGACATAACTTTAAGAGCAATCCTTGTTTTTTTATTGCCCCAAACATACGATACAAATAGACCATGAAAGAATTGAAGTATTTTCCTTATGACTCTAAGTAGGATGGTGCGAAGTAGATTTTCTAATTTTGGAAGTAAATATGCTCTGATAATATTTATTCTTCCAAGCCAAGATATTTGTAATTTAGACCATTTTAGAATTGTGTTTCTAAATTCTCTAAGAAGTATGGTATAATTATCAGTGGCCCATTCTTCAATGTTAAAGTTTATATTTATTCCCAGATAACGTAGGGAATTGGACCATTTAAATTTATAGTTATTATTCAGGTTATTTATTAATGCGCTTGGTAGATTATTATGCAGAGCTTGAGTTTTTTGCATATTGATCTTATAATTAGAAAATCTACTGTATTCTTCTATACCGCAAAGTGTAAATGGTATGGAAGATTCTGGGTTTGTTAATGTCAGAATTATATCATCAGCGAACATTGTTATTTTTTGTTCCTGAGTTCCTAAGTTCACCCCAGTTATGTTATGCTGCTGCCTTATATATACTGCGAATTGTTCAATAGAAAGAATATAAAGAAGGGGGGCCAATGGGATTTTTTGCTGACTTCTATCATCATATTCAGAATTTTGCGAATATTATCACTAGCTGATCTTCCTTTTATAAAACCAGATTGGTCTAAATGAATTAGATCTGAAATTATCTGGGACAATCTATCTGCTAGGATATTTTAAAATATTTTTATATCAAGATTGATGAGGGAAATTGGACGGTAGTTGGATATGTAGTGTGGATCTTTCCCAGGTTTTGGGATTGGGGAAATTGTGGCTTCCAGCATTCTACAGGAAAACCTATTGGAGGTTGTTATATCTGAAAAGGTTTTTAATAGTAGAGGGGTTATTATTGACTTAAAGGATTTGTAAAAGTACGCAGAAATTCCATCAGGACCAGGTGATTTCCCATTACTAAGCTTGGCAATTGTTGTCTTTATTCCCTCTGCTTCAATAGGTTTATTCAAATTTAGTAATTTAACAGAGTTTAATTTTGGAAGCTTAAGCTTTGTGAGAAAGTTTTTTAGATCGTTCTCAGAGAAGGTATTTTCTTTTAAGTTATATAATGAGGCATAATATTTAGCAAAGGCCTTACTCATATTATGCGGAGATAAGCATATTTTATCTCCGTCTATAATTTTTTTTTGTGAATTTTCTCTGATCTGATTTAAGTTTATATGACATAGACTTCCCTACTTTATTGTTGCTACTGTACCATCTTTGGTTCAGGGATATAATTGAATTTTACATTTTATTTTCCAAAATTGCTTTTATTTGATCTTGGAGGGTATTCATTTGTGAAGCTAAAAGGGAATTTGGATTTAATTTATTGTTATGCTCAAGTTTAGACAGTTGTATATAAAGGTCTGCTAAGTTTGCAACTCTACTTTCTCTAGTTCTAACACCCAACTTAATTAAATTACCCCTCATAACACATTTAAAAGTTAGCCATAGAGTTTCGTTAGAAACTTGTCCATTATCATTAATTTTTATAAATTCTTTTCAAGATACTTCCTATTTTTTTCAGATGTTATAATTGATTTGTTTAAGCGCCACTGGGTCTAATGTTATATTCTAGGTTGTTTTCTAATATTACGCTAATAGTAAGGCCTCTTTTTACCGGAGAATTCAAACCCTGTGCATTTATAGATGCAATTTTAATTGACATTGTTACTCATCCACGAGTTCCCTTCCAAAAGCTGGCTCTAAAATTCTCATCCTTCCCCATTCCTGATAGCCAATCCCTCACAAATTACACAAAAAATTATATCATTACAATATAATATAACAAATAATATAACAAACAAACAATGTACCACCATAATTAGATAATATATATCTTGCAGGTGGTTACCCTGAGAGAACTCTAAACATACTAACATCCCAAAAACAAAAAAATAAAAATCTCAGTGAAAATCAGTCGCTGGTGGCATTTTGTGGCCAGGTAGTTAGTTATAAAGCATGCTCAATCTAAGGATCATAAAGCCTCTAAGCCTCTAACTAGCATTAGTTCCACTTTTCCCTAAAAAAAAAAAAAAAAAGGATATATAGAACGATATGTAGGGAGGGGAACAAAATTCAGAGATCGGATAGCAATTATATATTAAAAATCAAATAAACATGACCATATGTTCTCTGAGATATACCGAGGTAGTTATCAAGAATAAGTGCATATATACTAGGTGAAGTTTAATTTATGTAAAATCATACTATGTGATATAAGATTATATAAGTTCCAGTGTTAAATAGCATGTGGACAGCCTACTTTAATTTCCTCTTCAATTGCACTTCTATAGAAATTACTTTTTTCTTTTTTTTCTTTTTCCTTTTCCTTTTGTGTAAATATAAATTTGTGCCATCATATTTGTTATTAAAAGGAATAGGCATTATTAAATTAATACAGTTAATTTGTTTGGAGATTCCCCATTATAACCCAAATATTATAACTCGTATCGCAACAGTTCACATCATATCTCTTTCTATTCAGTTTATTACATGTGCAGGTGATATATATCTTTACTTTTTGTGACGTAGATTCTCTAAGTAATAATATAATTTAGAAAAATATGCGTATGCATATGCATTCCGTAGGTCTTTATAAAAGAACTACCATATTTCAGGATATAGTAATGTTATTTCTTAATTTCTTATTTCTTTCACTCTCAACATTCTCAGTTGTTTCTACTTTGTTCCTCTCCTTAAATGTTATTCCTTTCCTTATTTAGATGTAGTTAATTCATTCTATTATTCCTAGGTTTTTTTTTATTTAGAGAGTTCTTCAATCGGATCTTTAATAGAGATACTCTTACTATTATGGAAGAGTATCAATTTAGTAGGGAAACCCCACTCATAGCTGATATTTTTGGGATCTCAGTTGTAAAGTTAGATCTTTAAATCTTCTTCTATTTAGTCTTGTTGTTACAGAAAGATCAGGAAAAACTAATACATTTCCAAACTTCTCATTGTTTAAGTCTGGATGGAATCTAAGCTGTTTCAATAATTCCTCTTTTACTGAAGAGTTCAAAAATCTTACATTTTTTTGTCAGAATTTGAACAAAAGATTAATTATACCAAAGTAAACTTAAATGTTAACTTGCACTATATTAAAACATTTGACTATATTATAACAATCTCTACATACCCCTTGAATATCCCAGTTAGAACTTAATGCTTAGGTACTGCCTAAACTAAAACAATTGGAGGGCTCCCTGTTTCAAACTGGTATTGCCCATTTGGATATGATTATTCAGGGTATGTACCTTCGATTTTGTATATTCTGGTAAGAAAATTGAGGTATCTGTGGGAAAATACTTAAAGTTATTCAGTACAGCATATTCTGAAAACATGAATTATTTTAGACAGCAGAGATGTATTTAGTCTGGATATACACAGCAGTACCCAACTGATATGCAGATAATTTTGAGGTTGTATTCTTTCCTCCTGCCTCCGTTCATTTCCTTTTTCTTATACCTTTTTCTGTTTTCTCTGACATCTGCTTTTTAACCTGATTGTCCACATGTATCACATAACTTTAGTAAGGGCAAATCTATCCTTTCTTTTCTTTCTGTGCTCAAAAAAAAATCAAGGAGCTTGTGCAATTGTTTACTATACTGTTTTTTACAGCTTAACCCCTTCAGGACGGAGTCAATAGTACACGTTCTGATCAAAACAAAACGTAAACAAAAACTGGAATTTGCGCTATATGTCTGTTCACCCGTAGTTCCCCTCTTTCATATTAAATGCACCCACACTTATTATATATCATTTTGTTCAGGAGAAACAGAGCTTTCATTTCATATAAAATATTTGTATATGAAACAATTTATTATGAATAAAATTAAAAAAAACTGTGAGAATTTTTTTTTTTTTTTTTACATTTGTAGTTCCGCCTCACATTTTAGCTGTAAATGTCATAATACTGTTAGGTTTTACTGCAACAAAATGCACATATTTGTAATCAGCGATGTCTCACGAGTACAACAGTACCCCCCATTAACAGGTTTTATGGTGTTTTGGAAAGTTACAGGGTCAAATATAGAATGTTCCATTTTCAAATTGAAATTTGCCAGATTAGTAATGTTACCTTTGAGACGGTGTGGTAGCCCAGGAATGAGAATTACCCCATAATGGCATACCATTTGAAAAAGTAGACAGCCCAAGGTATTGAACGTGGGGTATGTTTAGTTTTTTTTAGTAGCCACTTAGTCACAAACACTGGCCAAAGTTAGCGTTCATATTTGTTTTTGTGTGAAAAAAGCAAAAAACTAATATTTGGCCAGTGTTTGTGACTAAGTGGCTACTAAAAATGACTGGACATACCCCATTTGCAATACCTTGGGTTGTCTACTTTTGCAAATGGTATGCCATCATGGGGGTAATTCTTATTCCTGGGCTACCATACGGTCTCAAAGGCAACATAACTAATCTGGCAAATTTCAATGTCAAAAAAATGAAATGCAAGCCTTATATGTGACTCTCTAACTTTCCAAAACACCATAAAACCTGTACATGGGGGGTACTGTTATTCTCGGGAGATTTCACTAAACACAAATATTAGTGTTTTAAAACAGTAAAACATATTACAACAATAATATAGTCCATAAAAGTGCCGTTTGTTTGTAAAAAATGCAAAAAAACATCACTTTTACTTAAAATATCATTGTTGTAATACAATTTACCAGTTTTAAACACTAATATTTGAGTTCAGCGAAGTCTCCCGAGTAAAACAGTACCCCCTATGTACAGGTTTTATGGTGTCTTGGAGAGTTACAGGGTATAATATAGTGCTTGCGAATTAAATTCTCTGCACTTTCTCCCTGTGTTGTCAGGCATGTCAATCAAATTTTAATTAATCAAATGACATAATTATGTTAAAAAATTACTTAAATATACACGTAGAATTTTAATATATATGCATTTATAGGTATATAAATTCTACGTGTATACTAATGTAATCTTTTATGTAATTATATGTATTTATCTCTATATATATATTTGCGGTTATTTGTATTTTATATATAGATAGATATATATAGAATGTCATTCTAAGTGTATTCTGTTTCCAATATATATATATATTAATAACAAAATACAGTTAGAATTAAATTACATATGAATATATAATTTATTTTATATTTTGTTTCAATATTTTATTTATTTATTTAATTATTTTATTTATTTATTATTGTAATTATGCGTATATATATATATATAATATATATATGTAGATCTATTATATATATATAATATATATACATATTATATATATGTAACGTCATTCTAAGTGTATTTTAATATTAATATATATACTAATATTAATATTAAAATACATTACGTATGACGTTACATATATATAATATGTATATATATTATATATATAATATATATACATATTATATATATATAAAAAGGCATTTAATTTATTTTAGAACATTTTAATATTTTTTTTTTTACACTACCTACCAGCAGGGGGACTGTCTAATATTTTAGACAGTCCCCCTGCTGGCAGATCCATAGCCAGCTATAGGGGGCCATGTGATCGCTCTTTGAGAGCGATCACATGGCCCCCGGGGGCCTCATTTGCCGGAGGGGGGCTGCCTGGGCTCTCAGACAGCCCCCCAGAAGAGGATCGCGGCGGAGGTGAGTACACCTCTGCTCCTGGGGCTGCAAGCCGTTACGGCGTTCTATGCCGCCGCAACGGCTTTAAACCCCTTTAAAGCCGCGACGGCATAGAACGCCGTAACGGCGTTAAGGGGTTAAAGAAAGTGTAACACCAGAATGTTTGTTTTTGAGGTTCAAATATTATGTATTAATCTCTCTCTGTATCTATTTTTTTCTGTCAGTTTCTTTTTTTCTCTGTATAATTCAGGAACCTGTGATATATATGCATGGGAAGTCAGTGCTCTAATTACTGAGCCACTAAGATAAATTATTAATATTTATATAAATATAATTTAAAATGTATTTTGAAACATGTATTTTTATCTGTAGTCAATTTCCTATGTGGGAGCTGTCTGTGGTGCTGAATTTCAATACATTTCTACATGAAGCATATTACGGAATACATAGCAAGAAAATACATATTACAGTGGTACCTCGGTTTACGAATTTAATGCATTCTCCGGGACATTTCTTATTGCAAAAAAATTGTAAAGGAATGCATTGAAAACCAATCCATAGGAATGCATTGAAAACCAATTAATCTGTTCTGGAGGTGTGAAAATAGTCAAAATGAGCTGGCATGGAAGCCAACCCACAATGCAGAACACACAGTAAAAGGCATACAAACGACGAAACTCAGCTCCCTACCTTTCCACCACTTGAGAAAAGCACCAAAAAAGCTCCCAAAAGTCCCCAAACCACTGCAAAACATTTCCAGAATGGCTCCAAAACTCGATGCAAAACCCGCTCCAACACCTCCACACTCGACACCACGTGCTACCCATAGACTCCAGCATGCACGGGGGCGGCGCTATAAACCTCCCAGGCGCAATGCATCCTGGAGAAACTTGCTTTGTATTGCGAAAAAATTTTTTTAAACCTAGGCATTATTTTCAATGGATTTTTAAACCGAAAATTATGTTAACCAAGGCGTTTGTAAACGAGGGTACCACTGTATATAGTATATACATATTATATTTGATTATTTTCATACCTTCCTTTCCAAAGTTTATTATGATATCTCAAGAATCCCTTGATGGTATTATTTCCCCAAATTGCTTGCTTCATAAGGCAATCTCACAATCATACAATATATTCAGACAAGAGAACTATAAGTCATTGTTGGAGTTTATTAGGCTTATAAGTTCATTTAGAATATGGAGAGAGAAGGTATTTTCTCCTAAGTCTAAAGATTCACACAAGGTCAAATCTCTGACTAGGAGAAAATTGGTCAGGGTGGGTGGTACCAGCTACACCCAATTGGGCATGAACCCTTTAGTTATATAAATGGAAAAACACATGAAATGCTCGGATGTTGTCCCATAAAAAAGAGAGGGAAACTACCAAGCCGGCTGGTAAAAAATGCAACTAAGCGTGCACATTAAATGTTATGCCAAATGAATCTTAGAGTCTGAAGTCCAGTAGATAGGAGAAAAATGGGGATGAGTAGCAGAGAGATACTAAGTATGATAAATACAGTGCGTAACAAGTATCTCTAAATCCACCAAAATATTCAGACTTTAATGTTCTATTAAGGAAAAAGAGATACTATAGCAACTGTGTATCAATACAAACTCTCTGGTTCCTCTAGTTACCTATAAAGTTAACCCTTGGTACGGAAAAACAAATCCGTTGTTCGGAGTGCTATTACCAAGGGGGTTATAGGTGATAGTCCCCTAAACAGCGTACTACCTTCAAAAAAATCTAAAGTGTAATACATAAATAGCGAGATAAATAACTCGATATATACACAGTATAAAGTAATGAAAGGTATGGAACCAAAAGTTTAAATGTAGCAGAGGAATAAGTAGAGGTAGCAAGTATCTGGATAGATTGAGGGAGACAGCTGAGTCAAAATAAAAAGCTGACATAAAGTCAGAGTGTCACAGAAAAAACAATAAACAGTCTCCTGTGCTATTACTATTTCCCTTGCTTCTGCTAATAAACACCTTCGTGGGTGTTCTAAACTAGGTAGTTATACTAAATACTGTTGTACCTATCATATAGAATAGGACTCCAGAGGGAGTAATAATGAGAAAACAGAAAGTTAGAAAAAATAAATCATAGCCAAAAGGTGAACAGAAGAAGGGAGGATTCCCTCAGTGCGTCGTGAGTGGTGCATAGTGCGATGTCCGAGTGCTGTGACTCGGGAATCCCCCCAGATAAGATCCGACGCGCGTTTCGGAGTAAGCAACTCCTTCGTCAGGGATCAGGATTGCCGCCCAGAAGTTCCCGGTATTTAAATCACTGCTGGCCAATCAGGGAGAGGTTCTTGACGTCGTCATCACTGACGTGGCGCTATGATCATGTCGACTCTATAGGGGAGGAGTTAACTTCCGTAACGTCAGAAGATTGACAGGCTGGGGATCCCTTGTGTGGAAAGAAAAGCCTTCTAAGGTTAGAGCTGTTCGAAGCCTCAATCTTAGTCGTGCTGTATTGTTATACTTATGTCCATATATATTGGACCATAAGTAGATATGTAACGTTATATCCACAGATGTGGAGTTCAATAGTGGACTATGTTGATCTAAGCAGACTGCAAAGATACAAAATGTGGGGAAGGACGTATACATTGGTGTGGAAATACGGACACACTGGTAATGATAAATCATAATGCTAAAATTGACATAATTTAAACGAGAATATCTGTGTAAATAAAGTTACAAAACATCTTGTTCAGTGTGAAGTAACCACTCTAATATAGGAGTGGAGAGTAGCATTATGATTTATTTGTTGTGTTTAAAGTATACTATCCTTGAAACCCAACAAAACAATGAGTAATGTTAAGAGACGTCCTTAGTGGGTAGTTACATCTGTCAAGTTCTGAGCCCCTATTGGGGTAAAGAACATAGCGGAAAGGCAGGAAAGGGGGATTTGATCGGGCGGCAATAGTGGGGACAGTAAGATGTCCCTCTGTATGGAAACATAAAAAAGTGAAGAGAATTCTCAAACAAAAGTATATACAATTAGCTAAGATAAACAGGGAGGCTATTTACAAGTACACTGAAGATATATATTTTTATGGAGACTTCTAAATAAATGGGGAGTATGAAAAACCCTCATTAAGACCTTTGGGGGACAGGGTTTTGAGGCGGTAGATCCAGTAGCATTCACGTCTCCTTAGACGTTGGTCCCAATTGCCCTTCCTCTGGTCCTGTTTAATTAATTCGATGCCCTGAAATTTAAGGACTTTTGGGTCCCCATTGTGAAAAGTTCTCACATGTCTGGAGACCGATGTTTCTATATGTCTGGCTGTTTTTATGGAATTTATATGTTCAAGGATACGTTTCTTGAACGGTCTGAAAGTTTTGCCTACATACATAATGTGACATTGGCAGGTGATTAAGTAAATCACTCCCTTTGAGTTGCAGTTAAAAAAGGAAAGTGATTTAAAGTTTTCTGTATTGGAACTGTTGTTGAAGTCCTTTGATTTAGTGTTAATGTACCCACATGCTTTGCACCTGCCGCACTTGTAGGTGCCTTTAATTTTTTCCGATAGCCAATGTGTGGGTGGTTTATGAGGCTGGAAGTGACTATGTACCAGTAAGTCTTTCAAATTGTTGCCCCTTCTAGCTGTGAGGGTTGCATGGGAGGGGAGGACGTCCCTGAGATGTGTGTCCTGTTTTAGTAGAGGCCAGAAGCGATTCAGGATTGCCTTAACTTGGTCCCAACCTGCGTCAAAGGTGGCGATACACCTAAGTTGTTTTGGTTCTGTGTTTATGGGTGGTGGGGGGGGGGGAATTACCCTTTCTCTTAGTAAATCTTCCTGTTCAGATAGTAGAGCCCTATGGTATGCCTTCTTCAGGCATTTGTTGGGGTAACCTTTGGACCTGAACATGTGGCGCAATTCTCTTGCTTGTGTTTTGAAGTCTTCCAAATCAGAGCAATTGCGTCTTAGACGTAGATATTGGCCCGTCGGTATTCCCCATTTTTGCTGCGTCGGGTGATAACTTTTCCAATTAAGGAGGTTGTTAGTGGCCGTGCTCTTTCTAAAAAGGTTTGTTTTGATGATGCCTGGTTCTAGTGGGGACACCATCAAGTCGAGGAAGCTTAGGGACGGAGTGCCTATCTCAGCTGTAAATTTAAGGTTAAGTTCATTCATGTTCAGGCTAAGTGTGAATTGTCTGAACTGATCCCCTGACCCAGTCCAGATGATTATAATGTCATCTATATATCTTTTCCATAGATATATGTACTGGGTCAGGGGATTTGCATCCTGGAGAAACTTGCTTTGTATTGCGAAAAATTTTTTTTAAACCTAGGCATTATTTTCAATGGATTTTTAAACCGAAAATTATGTTAACCAAGGCGTTTGTAAACGAGGGTACCACTGTATATAGTATATACATATTATATTTGATTATTTTCATACCTTCCTTTCCAAAGTTTATTATGATATCTCAAGAATCCCTTGATGGTATTATTTCCCCAAATTGCTTGCTTCATAAGGCAATCTCACAATCATACAATATATTCAGACAAGAGAACTATAAGTCATTGTTGGAGTTTATTAGGCTTATAAGTTCATTTAGAATATGGAGAGAGAAGGTATTTTCTCCTAAGTCTAAAGATTCACACAAGGTCAAATCTCTGACTAGGAGAAAATTGGTCAGGGTGGGTGGTACCAGCTACACCCAATTGGGCATGAACCCTTTAGTTATATAAATGGAAAAACACATGAAATGCTCGGATGTTGTCCCATAAAAAAGAGAGGGAAACTACCAAGCCGGCTGGTAAAAAATGCAACTAAGCGTGCACATTAAATGTTATGCCAAATGAATCTTAGAGTCTGAAGTCCAGTAGATAGGAGAAAAATGGGGATGAGTAGCAGAGAGATACTAAGTATGATAAATACAGTGCGTAACAAGTATCTCTAAATCCACCAAAATATTCAGACTTTAATGTTCTATTAAGGAAAAAGAGATACTATAGCAACTGTGTATCAATACAAACTCTCTGGTTCCTCTAGTTACCTATAAAGTTAACCCTTGGTACGGAAAAACAAATCCGTTGTTCGGAGTGCTATTACCAAGGGGGTTATAGGTGATAGTCCCCTAAACAGCGTACTACCTTCAAAAAAATCTAAAGTGTAATACATAAATAGCGAGATAAATAACTCGATATATACACAGTATAAAGTAATGAAAGGTATGGAACCAAAAGTTTAAATGTAGCAGAGGAATAAGTAGAGGTAGCAAGTATCTGGATAGATTGAGGGAGACAGCTGAGTCAAAATAAAAAGCTGACATAAAGTCAGAGTGTCACAGAAAAAACAATAAACAGTCTCCTGTGCTATTACTATTTCCCTTGCTTCTGCTAATAAACACCTTCGTGGGTGTTCTAAACTAGGTAGTTATACTAAATACTGTTGTACCTATCATATAGAATAGGACTCCAGAGGGAGTAATAATGAGAAAACAGAAAGTTAGAAAAAATAAATCATAGCCAAAAGGTGAACAGAAGAAGGGAGGATTCCCTCAGTGCGTCGTGAGTGGTGCATAGTGCGATGTCCGAGTGCTGTGACTCGGGAATCCCCCCAGATAAGATCCGACGCGTGTTTCGGAGTAAGCAACTCCTTCGTCAGGGATCAGGATTGCCGCCCAGAAGTTCCCGGTATTTAAATCACTGCTGGCCAATCAGGGAGAGGTTCTTGACGTCGTCATCACTGACGTGGCGCTATGATCATGTCGACTCTATAGGGGAGGAGTTAACTTCCGTAACGTCAGAAGATTGACAGGCTGGGGATCCCTTGTGTGGAAAGAAAAGCCTTCTAAGGTTAGAGCTGTTCGAAGCCTCAATCTTAGTCGTGCTGTATTGTTATACTTATGTCCATATATATTGGACCATAAGTAGATATGTAACGTTATATCCACAGATGTGGAGTTCAATAGTGGACTATGTTGATCTAAGCAGACTGCAAAGATACAAAATGTGGGGAAGGACGTATACATTGGTGTGGAAATACGGACACACTGGTAATGATAAATCATAATGCTAAAATTGACATAATTTAAACGAGAATATCTGTGTAAATAAAGTTACAAAACATCTTGTTCAGTGTGAAGTAACCACTCTAATATAGGAGTGGAGAGTAGCATTATGATTTATTTGTTGTGTTTAAAGTATACTATCCTTGAAACCCAACAAAACAATGAGTAATGTTAAGAGACGTCCTTAGTGGGTAGTTACATCTGTCAAGTTCTGAGCCCCTATTGGGGTAAAGAACATAGCGGAAAGGCAGGAAAGGGGGATTTGATCGGGCGGCAATAGTGGGGACAGTAAGATGTCCCTCTGTATGGAAACATAAAAAAGTGAAGAGAATTCTCAAACAAAAGTATATACAATTAGCTAAGATAAACAGGGAGGCTATTTACAAGTACACTGAAGATATATATTTTTATGGAGACTTCTAAATAAATGGGGAGTATGAAAAACCCTCATTAAGACCTTTGGGGGACAGGGTTTTGAGGCGGTAGATCCAGTAGCATTCACGTCTCCTTAGACGTTGGTCCCAATTGCCCTTCCTCTGGTCCTGTTTAATTAATTCGATGCCCTGAAATTTAAGGACTTTTGGGTCCCCATTGTGAAAAGTTCTCACATGTCTGGAGACCGATGTTTCTATATGTCTGGCTGTTTTTATGGAATTTATATGTTCAAGGATACGTTTCTTGAACGGTCTGAAAGTTTTGCCTACATACATAATGTGACATTGGCAGGTGATTAAGTAAATCACTCCCTTTGAGTTGCAGTTAAAAAAGGAAAGTGATTTAAAGTTTTCTGTATTGGAACTGTTGTTGAAGTCCTTTGATTTAGTGTTAATGTACCCACATGCTTTGCACCTGCCGCACTTGTAGGTGCCTTTAATTTTTTCCGATAGCCAATGTGTGGGTGGTTTATGAGGCTGGAAGTGACTATGTACCAGTAAGTCTTTCAAATTGTTGCCCCTTCTAGCTGTGAGGGTTGCATGGGAGGGGAGGACGTCCCTGAGATGTGTGTCCTGTTTTAGTAGAGGCCAGAAGCGATTCAGGATTGCCTTAACTTGGTCCCAACCTGCGTCAAAGGTGGCGATACACCTAAGTTGTTTTGGTTCTGTGTTTATGGGTGGGGGGGGGGGGGAATTACCCTTTCTCTTAGTAAATCTTCCTGTTCAGATAGTAGAGCCCTATGGTATGCCTTCTTCAGGCATTTGTTGGGGTAACCTTTGGACCTGAACATGTGGCGCAATTCTCTTGCTTGTGTTTTGAAGTCTTCCAAATCAGAGCAATTGCGTCTTAGACGTAGATATTGGCCCGTCGGTATTCCCCATTTTTGCTGCGTCGGGTGATAACTTTTCCAATTAAGGAGGTTGTTAGTGGCCGTGCTCTTTCTAAAAAGGTTTGTTTTGATGATGCCTGGTTCTAGTGGGGACACCATCAAGTCGAGGAAGCTTAGGGACGGAGTGCCTATCTCAGCTGTAAATTTAAGGTTAAGTTCATTCATGTTCAGGCTAAGTGTGAATTGTCTGAACTGATCCCCTGACCCAGTCCAGATGATTATAATGTCATCTATATATCTTTTCCATAGATATATGTACTGGGTCAGGGGATTTGCATCCTGGAGAAACTTGCTTTGTATTGCGAAAACATTTTTTTAAACCTAGGCATTATTTTCAATGGATTTTTAAACCGAAAATTATGTTAACCAAGGCGTTTGTAAACGAGGGTACCACTGTATATAGTATATACATATTATATTTGATTATTTTCATACCTTCCTTTCCAAAGTTTATTATGATATCTCAAGAATCCCTTGATGGTATTATTTCCCCAAATTGCTTGCTTCATAAGGCAATCTCACAATCATACAATATATTCAGACAAGAGAACTATAAGTCATTGTTGGAGTTTATTAGGCTTATAAGTTCATTTGCCTTTCATATTATATAACTAGACATGCAATAATTCTTAAACTCCCCCAATTGACCCCCCACCCACTCTTTCCTTTTTTTAACTAACCCAATTGATTTAAGGAATACCTCATCTTTGGACTTTATTCCATTCAGTACTTTAACAGGGCCCTTTCATTAGGCATCGAGGATATGGAGGGCATGTTATAATATCATGTGAACGGCCTTCTTCTTTCTGCACGTCTACATTTTGGAAGGATTCTGAATGATATGGTATGAATTTAATGTTTGCTTGAGGTGTACTGAAGCTTGAATTTACTGATAGTGGGAAGTGTATACCCCCTTAATTTAGATCTACCTGGCGGAGTTTATTTAGCATTTATTTGTATTTGTAATATACAATGTTGCTTTATATTCTTATAATTATGATAATACATTCACTTCACAAATTTATTTTTGTTTATACTCAAAAATGGAAAAAAAAATATTTTAGGTTATTATTTCATATTATTGTATACATTTTAAGTCAAAATTGTATTTATTTATTTTTTTAAATAGAAAACATATGTTTTCCATACATTAAAGAAACAATATATAGTGCTCCGAAACATTTTGATGAGATGGGTCTTTTGTATTCCAGGGGCCCTTTTAAGTGTGATGGACTTCCTTGCACCCCGACTGGGTACCTCCATCAATCGCTGCTTCCTAGTACTTGCGAGTACCATAAGCACTGCACTGGAACACTATAACCACCGTAAACCACACGAACTGCCGCAGCTTGGTTGGGGTCTCGCCATCCTCCACCCACCCTGGACCCAAGACCAGGATCCATCTTCCAGTGGGTTGACCTCCCCTAGTCCAGAGAGCATAGCAGGAACAGCTCTTAGAAGAGCTAGTGATTATACTCAGTGGAGTATTGTGATAGCAATCCTCTGAGTGTATGTAGTTCTCCAATCCCCCAAACATGAGCCAAGACTTCATGAAAGGGTAAAGCATTCTGTTTAACCCCTTAAGGACCAAACTTCTGGAATAAAAGGGAATTATGACATGTCACACATGTCATGTGTCCTTAAGGGGTTAATGGCAGCCACCATTGGCCTTATATGCAAGTCCCCATGCAAGGGGCACTCCCACCTGGACCTTGTGGGGAACTGCAGCACAAAGTCACAGACCAATAACAACAATGGTTAAATGCATGACACTCACATATACAAACACACAATCCCTCCCCTCTGCCTTGGAGATAATTGAATCATGAACTGTACTAATCGAATCCAATTATCTCCATGCAGAGAAAAAACATACTTTTTAAAAAACACCCCAAAAGAACCCTAGAAATACATAACACCCCACAAATATTACATCCCCTGATAGCCCTGATCTGGGTGACCAACATATCCAAAAATCACCCAGATCAGTTCAGGGGTTCAAGAATTTCCTGGAAGTCTTATTTTTTACCCACTGTGCACATGGTCCCATGCCCAAAACAGTTCCAGAGAATTAGGACTAATGGTCGGTCTCTCTGTCTGTAATACAAAAGTACATACGTCACATGAACAGAGCATTTTAAAGTGCATTGGGAATGGTATATTGCAGGGCCCATAGTCCTGAGGCAAGAGGCTGGCAAACAGGCCCCTCCAAAAACAAGTGGCGAGGTCACTTTCGCCACTAGCAGTAATCTAGAGTCAAGACAACCTCCTTTCTAAAACCAGTCCACCTCTGCTGATATTGTCAAGTTTGTCCAATCAAATGCCTCTCATAAAGAAGCATTGAAACCTAGGTGTCTCTATGAGAAACATTGAGTAAATATATTCAACATGCGTGAGGGCATGAAATGTCAAGAACCGAATTTGAAGTCTAAACATGCAAACAGTGTAAAGTGCAAAACAAAGTTTTCAACCCAATAAACAAAGGAGTACAAATGACAATTTTCTCCGTATTAGCAATTGGGATAATGATTAAGCAGAAAACCATCTAATAAAAAAGAGGAACAGACAGATCTCATAGTGTAGATTATATCTGACAGTGTAGTAAAATAGGTTGATAATAATAACCACTCACGTGGTCCAGAGCCGGGGACACGCTTTGTAAATACAGTGTATGAAAACCCCCTTCCCAGGCCCAGATAGTCAGGAAAAATAAACAGAAACCAGGCAGCAGGTAGCTCCAAAAGTGTTTTATTACAATATAAAAACAATAAAAACCAAGTATCAGAGTTGTTCCAAATAAAAGGTAGAGATAGAGCAAAACGGAAAAAAGGTTTCTCCAAGTACAATGACTAAACTGTCTTCATCAGATATCTCTGGCATTCCTTAGTCACCATGACTTTATATATAGGGTCCTTAATCCTCCATGATGGTCCACAGCACAGACCCAAAAGATGAATTTCTTATTTGACATGCCCTATAGTTCGATAGTAATCCCTTCTACCTTTTGTCTCAGCCTACTTATAACGATTTATATTTTTATGCTTGTAATTTTCAGTTTATAAATGAAAGGTTTTATATTGTGGTTTTATATATTGCTAAAAATCCTAGTCACTGACAGTAGTTAGATAACTTGTGTGTTTGGTCTATAGGCAATCTTTGAGAATATGATTATTATCGATCTATGTTTAATTTATTATATCCTAGCATCACTTGATTTTTCCAATAGTCCAAGTATTGATATCTCTATAGAGGTACTTTATGATTCTCAAAAATTTGGATTGTTTTCCTTCTTTACATATGCCTGCTTTAAACACAACTGCCATATGGACATTTGAGTGTATTTTTAATAAACATCTCATGGATCTAAACACAAACGAACACGTGAAAATTCTAGAAAAAATTCTAGAAAAAAAGAACAATGTAAACAGATAGGAGTTTTAATTGGTTCTTTGCAAAGCACTCTGTTCGCAATTTAGGTATTTGTGTTATGACCTCCTTACTAATATGTCATCTCTAGGAGCAAGAATATTCTATCAATGCCTTAGACCTCAGGGATTTCATAAGTGAACTTCATCAAAAATCTACAGCCAGCAGTGTGTATACAGAAGTAAAAAAAAAAAGAAAATTCTTTGAATAAAACATCTCTCTGTAAAATATCTAATATACCACAGAAATCGCAGCAGGAAAAAGTCTATGTCGCAATGAATTATGCTCTCTTATTTTTCCTGCCCATCTTAACTCTTTTAGAACACCATAGCAGAAATATGAATCATAAATTGCAACTTTTACTTATTTCATAGGATTAGGATATACAGTATCTCACAAAAGTGTGTACACTTGACATGCCCTATAGTTCGACAGTAACCCCTTCTACCTAAGATATAATAATATAAAAATATTTTATTATATCTTTTCATGTGCAAAAAAACACTATATACAGCCTTATATGGTACACTACAGGAAGGGGGATAACCCCTAGTAGAAATGAAGAAAAAAATAGAAAATTGTGTACCAATGGAAAGGTATTAGGGAGAGTAATCTATTAAAATACTGAATGGCTCCAAAATAGATATAGGAGTCTAGAGAACAGATATAAAACTAGAAAACATTTTTTTTTATTAATTTATTAGATTTAAAAATTGCAATTCGCAATCACCCATAGTGCTACACACTAGAACGATAGTGAAAACCTGAGAATAATAAAATAAACAGTTGCTACAAAGCACAGTAGCTCAATATAAAAATCTCTGAGAACATATAGTTAATAGATAATCAGCAGGAGCACACGTTTGTGCTATAAGGGAAACTGTGATTGAAATAACTAGATGTAATACTGATATTAGGGGGATATAGAGCCAATAGTAGTCAGTCAAGCGGCATGAAGCATATAAATGCTACATACTGTGAGTACAGGATACGTCTAATTCTTAAAGATGGTCGTAATATATGTGGTTACTAATCTAGAAGTAGAAAAACAGCAATAAGCTGAAATACAATGCACCGGGTAATGTGCCGTATGAATGCTATAATAACATAGGAATACCACCTACACCAGTACAATTGATATGCAGTTATGGTGCACCCAGATTGCTAATATAAAGATAGCATAGTCTAAAGTATTAAGACGAACTGGAATGCAAATTAAAGATACTTAGCGATATTAATTCTACTAGTAGCGTATAAATACCGCATGTAGTGGTAAACTGTAGATTTGTAGTTATTGCTAATGTAGAAACAGCATAAATGTAGAGGATGTTTGCAGTCATTACCATGCTGGAGAACATACACTCATCACACTCATCTCATAAGCACAATGGCAGTATAGTTAGATAAATTGAGACAGAGGACGATTGCTGTAGAAAAGATTATGCTGGAAGTACATGTACAATTCGGCTAGCATTATCCAACTGGAAAGCATTGAGGTTAGATTGTATCCCTCAATACATAGTATGTGCTGCAGATAGATTGTTGCAGTATGCAATTGCTGTCACAGAGCAAATGCTAGAAATCCTATGAGGTAATCAGCTGAAGTACCGTTAGTACTGTGTGACCTCAATGCTGGCTGTAGCCCACCGAGCCTTTGAGGGCACCTGGATCTATCACTGCTAAATTATAAGATGTACGCTGATATCCTGAACTTAAGAACAGCATGTATATAGCAATGCTGGGAGTTGTCAAAATAGACTCTATATCCCTAAGTACAATGCTGACTAGATGCTGGATGTAACCCCCCGTGCCTTCAAGGGCACCTAAATTTCCCCTGCTGAATAAATGATAATGAATGAATAAGGACAGAGATGCATGCTGTCATTCTGAGATCTAAGACAGCGTAAGAATAAACCTCTGACTCGCGCGATTCGCCGACCTGGCTCGTCAGAAGGGAGTACCTGGGACGTAAATTACCAGATATTCCAAAGGTTATTTATAGAAAATGGAGACATTTTCAACCCACCTTAACCTAGTTGTTTTCAGAATAAGAATATCACCAAGAAAACTAATATTAGGAAGGGGTTTTATACTTGTGGACACTGCAAGGCTAGCAGATTTGTACCATCGCAC
Source organism: Pelobates fuscus (assembly GCF_036172605.1). Taxonomy (NCBI): domain Eukaryota; kingdom Metazoa; phylum Chordata; class Amphibia; order Anura; family Pelobatidae; genus Pelobates; species Pelobates fuscus. The sequence continues at coordinate 398,868,245 of NC_086317.1, forward strand.
ACCCATTCATTCTCCAGTACGACAACTGGAGAGGAATTCAAAATTCAAGGAGGGGGCCACCTGTTCTTCCACGCATGTGGTGTACCTCCTCAAGTGTGGATGTGGTGCCCAATATGTGGGAAGAACAGGGAGAAAAGCTAAAACCCGATTTTTGGAACATTCTGAATAATTTCAAAAAGAAAGTCCAAAGTCATTCTATTCCAGTACATTGCAACAAATGTCCAGAGTTTAAAATTCAGAACTTCTCTGGATGAAAGTTAATCTGGATGTGAGAGGTGGTGACATCACTATGAAGTTGAGACAAAGAGAGGGATTCTGGATACACAGACTGAAAACACTTCAACCATTAGGGTTGAATGTGGATTTTGATTTAATTAGTTTTTTATGATTTATTATCAATATTATATATATTCATATTTTTCATTATGATTTTTTGATTATAATCTACTTTTCGGTCTAGTGTCTCCAGGATCCCTCCCTTTTCTTTCACTTTTTCTATTATCGTTTGGTTCTCCTAACTACTCTGAGGGTAGTATGATGCATGTTTTTTTAACCCTTTTTTTACTTTTAGCATAAAATACCTTTATATGTATTTGATTGTATACTTTTTTATTTGGCTGTGGAAAATGCATGTATACATTGCATATATTGAAACATTAATACATTTTGGTTCTCTAGACTACTCTGAGAGCAGTGTGATACATGTTTTTTTTTTACCTTTGGCATAACATACTTACTATATATACTTTTATAGCTGGCTGTGAGAATGTGTGTATATATTGCACATATTGAATCACTAATACGTTTCTATATGTTTTTGTTTTATTATTTGGTATTTCACAATCAATGAGGACTCATTATGTTCATCCTGCGAAAGAAAACGAAGTGGAACGCATTTGCGTTCCAGCCGCATATCACTGTCGTCAACAGCATCCATACAAGAAGTCAGAACACTTCCTGATCGGTGAAACACACGTGCGTTCCACGGACGTCCGCTGGATCTTCATATAAGGAAGCGAGTGAATGAACAATGGGAAAAAAGTGAAGTGAAGAAAACGGCTTGATTGAATGGATTACAACACCTGTAAGAGGGACTTTTAAATACAGCTATGGTCTATATATTGTGCTTTTCGCCTACCACTTCTGTGAAGAACCCTTCATTTAACATCATACAGATTGGGGACGCAGAACTATACTGATGGGCTTTTAACTGCTTGTACACTGTAAGTGCATTCATTAAAGCGTGTGATTTTAATTTATATCAGCACTGTACTATGTTTATTTTTTTTTTTCATGCATCATTGGATATCTAAACAACAATGAACCTGTGAGAGTCCATACATTATTGATGAGCCTAAATATCTCTTAAATTTTGTGAGTGCAACATTTAATAAGTGGTCAACTGTTATTTGATGTTAATTTCCTATGAGTTTTTTCTTTCTCTGTTCACGTGTTTAGGTATATCTTATTTTTCCATGTACATTGAGGATTGAGAGGAATCCTTTGTTATACCAAATCAAAAGGAAGTAAGTATCTTTTTTCATTTATTGTACATATGCTCCACTTGGGTGGTCTAATTTTGTCTTTTTAAATAGTGGTGAGTATATTGGCCTCTCTGTGACAAGTAAGAGATTCAAATGAATGGCTGTGACATGTGAGGCCATATCTAATAACCTGGAAAGGTTGGAGTGAGGCTCTAGCTATGAGTTGGGCCGATGGGCGAAAACCTCCGTTTGAGGATGGAAGTTGGCCAACTAGTGTGTGGTTGATCTTGAGAAAGGAATATCAGAGAGTGGAACATAAAGACACAATGGGAACACTAGTGGGAATATGCCCAGGATGGTGTAAATGCTAATTGAGATAAGGGTATAACGTACCTGTATTGTGGTTAAGGGTTAAAACATCAGCAAGGTGATAAGTAGGCATAGTAGAAACCTACATATTGATGGAACTTATGATTATGAGCAGGGCCAGACTGGGGATACAAAGCAGCCCTGGAAAATAAATATATGCCAGCCCCATAGGTCATTGTGCCATGTAATGTGTGTACTATCTATCTATCTATCTATATTTTTTGTATGTGTTTATAAATTACTCAATTATCTGGGGTGACAAGACATAGCCATACATATTATTGGCATATGTTTTTTTCTTATTCAAAATACCGTATAAGCCGACCCGAATATAAGCCGAGGCCCCTAATTTTACCCCAAAAAACTGGGAAAACGTATTGACTCGAGTATAAGACTAGGGTGAGAAATGCAGCAGCTACTGGTAAATTTCTAAATAAAATTAGATCCTAAAAAAAATATATTAATTGAATATTTATTTACAGTGTGTGTATAATGAATGCAGTGTGTGTGTATGAGTGCAGCGTGTGTGCATGAGTGCAGCGTGTGTGTATGAGTGCAGCGTGTGTGTATGAGTGCAGCGTGTGTATGAGTGCAGCGTGTGTGTATGAGTGCAGCGTGTGTGTATGAGTGCAGCGTGTGTGTATGAATGCAGTGTGTGTGTGTGTGTGTGTGTGTGTGTGTGTTGCAGAGCCTTGGTGGGGGGTGGGCAATGTTTTTTTAATTTTTTTTATTATTTAATTTTTTTTTAATTATTATTTATTATTTTTTTATTTAATTTAATTATTATTATTTTAGTATTATTATTTATTATTTAATTATTATTTTTTTTATTATTATTAAAAACAATTTTTCGTCCCCCCTCCCTATGTATCAAGCAGGGAGGGGGGCTCTCCTTCCCTGGTGGTCCAGTGGCATTGGCAGTTCAGTGGGGGGAGAGGGGGGCTGGCAGAGCTGTAACTTACCTTTCCTGCAGCTCCTGTCAGCTCTCTCCTCCTCCGCGCGGTCTGTGCAGCTCCCTCTGTCAGCTCCCAGTGTAAGGCTCTCGCGAGATTTACACTGGGAGCTGACCGAGGTGCTGAACGGACGGCGCGGAGGAGGAGAGAGCTGACAGGAGCTGCAGGAAAGGTAAGTTACAGCTCTGCCAGCCCCCCTCTCCCCCAGTCTGTATTATGGCAATGCAAATTGCCATAATACAGACTATTGACTCGAGTATAAGCCGAGTTGGGGTTTTTTAGCACAAAAAATGTGCTAAAAAACTCGGCTTATACTCGAGTATATACGGTAGATCCTTTCAGGATAATTAAATTAAACAGTAAGCATACTCACATGCAGACACAGACAATCTCACTGACACAAGCTCATTGATACACAGGCTGACAGACAATCTTATTGATATACATAAGCTCATTAACATAAAAACACAAGCTCTCTGAGGCACACATGCTTACTACAGATAAGTTTACGGACACACACATGCTCATTACAGACAAGCTCACTGACACACACACATGCTCACTGACACACACAAACTCATTACAGTTCGGGAGGCGGTGCTTAGGTGCAGGGGTGGGCAATCGGCACCGAATTGCTTAGCATTGTAATGGGAGACTAACAGGTTTCCCTCTGGCCACCAGCATCCTAATTGAGGCCGCACCAGCCCACTGCACTTCCCTCCTTAATCCCCTCGAACTGAGACAGACTGTCTGAGTCCAAGGGGAAAATCATTTAAATGAAATTTGTCTAATTTAGGACTGTCTGATCATCCCTAGCCCCAGGTGCTGCGGCCCACCGGGAAACTTTACGAGATCCTGGTGGGCCAGTCTGGCCCTAATTATGAGCATTAACCTAGGCCAATCAATACGGACATGAAATAGAGATATCTAATAGTGCTGCATCTAATTTAGTGTTCACACTGTGCATCCTTCCCACGTTTTTCACATGGCAAAGAACTCTCTGAGGTTACATAGTTACATAGCTGAAAAGAGACTTGCATCCATCAAGTTCAGCCTTCCTCGCATATGTTTTTGCTGTTGATCCACTAGAAGGCAAAAAAAAAAAACAGTCTGAAGCGCTTACAATTTTGCAACAAACTAGGAAAAAAAATCCTTCTTGACCCCAAAATAGCAGTTAGATGTCTCCTTGGATCAAGCAGCTATTACCCCACTAATTAGAAATTATATCCCTATATGTTACGTTTGTGAAAGTATTTATCCAATTGCTGTTTAAACATCTGTATGGACTCTGATAAAACCACCTCTTCCATATCCTTATAGCTCTTACTGTAAAAAACAAACAAACTTTTATTTGCCTTAGATGATATCTCCTTTCTTCCAGCCTAAATGCGTGACCACGTGTCCTATGTATAGCCCTGTTTATGAATACATTTCCAGAGAATGGTTTGTACTGACCCCGAATATATTGGTATAATGTTGTCATATCCCCTCTGAGGCAACGTTTTTCCAAACTAAAGAGATTTAAATAAAAATGTTAACTAACATGCTCCATTCCTTTTATCAGTTTTGTAGCTCGTCTCTGCACTTTTTCTAGTTGCTCTTCATAAAGATGGCCTAGACTATAAGAAGATTGCCAAGAAACTGAGCTGCAGCGCGATGGGCAAGACTCTACAGTGGTTTCACAGGACAGGTTCCATTCAGAACAGACCTTGCCATGGTTGACCAAAGAAGTTGAGTGCACGTGCTCAGCTTCATATACAGAGGTTGTCTTTGGGAAATAGACGTATGAGTGCTGCCAGCATTGCTGCAGAGGTTGAAAGGTTGGGTGGTCAGCCTATCAGTGCTCAGACCATCCGTCGCACACTGCATCAAATAGGTCTGCATTGCTGTCGTCCCAGAAGGAAGCCTCTTCTAAAGATGATGCACAAGAAAGCCCGCAAACAGTTTGCTGAAGACAAGCACACTAAGGACATGGATTACTGGAACCATGTCCTGTGGTCCGATGAGACCAAGATAAACTTATTTGGTTCAGATGGTGTCAAGCGTGTGTGGCGGCAACCAGGTTAGGAGTACAAAGACAAGTGTGTCTTGCCTACAGTCAAGCATGGTTGTGGGAGTATCATGGTCTGGGCCTGCATGAGTGCTGCCGGCACTGGCGAGCTACAGTTCTTTGAGGGAACGATGAGTGCCAACATGTACGGTGACATACTGAAGCAGAGCTTGATCCCTTCCTTTCAGAGACTGGGCCGCAGGGCAGTATTCCAACATAACGACCCCAAACACACCTCCAAGATGACCACCGCCTTGCCTTGCTAAATAAGTTGAAGGTAAAGGTGATGGGCTGGCCAAGCATGCATCTGTGGGGCATCCTCAAATGGAAGGTGGGGGAGAGCAAGATCTCTAACATCGACCAGCTCCGTAATGTCATGGAGGAGTGGAAGAGGACTCCAGTGGCAACCTGTGAAGCTCTGGTGAACTGCATGCCCCTGAGGGTTAAGGCAGTGCTTGAAAATAATGGTGACCACACAATATATTGACACTTTGGGCCCAATTTGGACATTTCCACTTAGAGGTGTACTCACTGTTGTTGCCAACGGTTTAGACATTAATGGCTGTGTGTTGAGTTATTTTGAGGGGACAGCAAATGTACACTGTACACAGGCTATACACTTACTACTTTACATTGTAGCAGAGTGTTATTTCTTCAGTGTTGTCACATGAAAGATATAATAAAATATTTACAAAAATGTGAGGTGTGTTCTCAGTTCTGTGAGATACTGTGTATGTTTATATATATATATTTTTTTTTTCTCCAAATTTGATTCATTGATAAAATGAACATAAGAGTACAAATAACTTTTTGAACATGACAAATACGTGACCTAGAGCTAGACAAGTTCAAAAGTTTGCTTTAGTTGTCTGGAAGCACACAATATAAGTAATCTATAATAACTGTAGACATTCCAATCTACTTGATTAAGTGCTGCTGAAATAATTATTGTGACGTGGAATATAGATTGAAATTAACATATTTGTATAGTGATTGTTAGTTACATACTTGATTTGTCTTTGAGTAGGCAGCACAGTAAGTCCGACATTTTTAATTTTTTTATGACTTTGTGAGAATAGTGAGAATACGTGTGTTTCTTACACTTCAAGAGAGCAATGCTTGGATAAAACATAATATTCTTATACTCTACAAATCCAAAGCCTATTACCTGTCATTTTAAAGTCATGTTTTGTTAAAGTATCATCCTTATATTAATCTGGTGCTTATAATCACCCAAACAGGCTTTTTGCTATTGCTTTTTCAGCTGACTAACAGGAATAGTCATTTAAAAAAAAGAGGCTGGAAAATGTGTGTGTGTGTGTATGTGTGTGTGTGTGTGTGTGTATGTATGTATATATCAGCCAGTTAATGCATATTTCATTTTAGTGGGTCGCCAGCAATAATGACATTTTAGTAGTTGCCATGACTTGATATTAGTCTCCGAAGCCAAAAAATGGAACAACGAAAATTGATCCAATAAAAGTAAGTAACATAAAACAAAGTTTCAAAATAGTCAGATGTTATACATCAAACATGAAAAAAGCCTTTCTGAATTACAGGTTCTGCAGATGAATTGGAGCAAAAGGTAAATTCTGTTGCTTTGATCTTTCTGAAGCACTACTGAGAATTCATTTACATATTTGATTTCCCCATTCCCTGATCTCCTCTCTTTTCCCTTATGTAGAGGCGAATTGTAATAAGATATGGCATTTCCATGCTTATGGTTTAACTCTAATATAGTCACATCTGTGCTAATAAAAATACAAGGGGATTTTAGTTTGACTCAAAAGTAGAAATAGCACAAAACTTACTGTGAAAAGCATGGGTTTTATTTTTATTAGATAAGAGGTATATGTCATTAAGTCAACATAAGTATTGTTGGGTATATGAGAGGTAAATATGTGTATAGAAAATTAACAGAAAGTCTACTTTTTGATCAACGTGTCTCTGATGAACTTTGTAAAACACCTGCTTAATTATATACGTCTGCAGGGTACAAACAAATCTGAATTCGCATCCACTGGAAATGCAACTCAACGGATTTCCTAAAAAATAATAATAATAAAAAAAAAAATATATATATATATATAAATATAAACTGATAAAGACCTGTTTGGTCGAAACATTGATCCATGGGCTGGTATACAGTCCCTAGGTGCTGGATTTCAGGTGGAATCTTCCATTTATTGTGAGTAGTTTCCGGGTCTTGACAGCCATGGTGATGACTTCTTCTCTGGGAAAGTTATTATGCCAGCTGGGTACCTGATGACCAGTAGGGCATATGTATTGATGGCTTGGATCTTGTTTTTAACATTGAGCTGGGACTTTAGGACCTGTCTGACTCTCTGGAGATACTTGGATGCTGCTATCCTCCTTGCCCCTTTTTCATGGTTTCCATCTGTTTGTGGTACCCCCAGATACTTGTAGCTGTGCTCTACATCTCCTATTTGGCCTTCTGGTATTTGAACTCTTTCTGTCCTGATCATCTACCTTCTTTTTGCTATCATCTGCCCACACTTATCTTGTCAGAACGACATTCCAATGTCCTTGCTGTATATACTAGTTATGTGGATCAGTGAGTCAATGTCCCCATCATTCTTGGCATACAGCTTGATGTCGTCCATGTAGAGTACGTGACTGATGGTACCTACACTCTTGAATCTGAATTCGTATCAACTCTTCTTGATAATCTGGCTAAGGGAATTGAGGCGTATGCAGAACAGCATATCACCTTGGTACAGGGCGCTACCTGTTAGGTGGACTAGGCAGCCGCCTAGGGCGCCCCTTGGGAAGGGGCGCCGGCCCCCCTCATGCTGCAGCCGCCCGAGCGCTCTGTAGAGAGCCTCAGGCAGCTGCAGCACACAGAAAAACACACAATGCATTACACACACAATGCATTACACACACACACACACACACACACACAAGCAATGCAACCCTTACACACAATGCACCCCTTACACACACTCAATGCACCCCTTACAGACATACACACTGCATCCCGTACATACACAGAAACACACCTTGCAGCCCTTACACATACAAACACAGATTCACACAATGCATTCCTTACACACATATTCATTGGTGGAACATGAAGGTGGACCCCGGGACCCAGACCTTGAGCTGTGTAAAGGGCCCCAAAAAATGGAGCTGCTTCCCGTTCTCCCAGAACATTGATTTTTGTGACCACAGTTACAAACAGCCTCCAGAGAGCCTGTTCTACACCAGACCAGTGGAGCCAGACTGCAGCGAGAGCCCATCATCATCCTCATCTGGTTGTAAGTAGACAATCTAGTATATTATTCGTGGCACTAATCTCTAATTTACCTCACATTAAAGAAACACTATAGTCCCCAGAACCACTGCAGCTTAATGTAGTGGTTCTGGTGTCTATAACCTGCCCCTGCAGGCCTTTTAATGTAAACACGGCGGCACTGCAACACTGGCGTTAGATAACATGGCAGATCATTTGGGTGGGGCATTGTGATGTCACATGGGGGGGGCGGCAAACTTTACTTTTGCCTAGGGTGGCAAAAATCCGTGCACCGGCCCTGCCTTGGTATATGCCACATTTGATGTTTACTTGTGTTATTGTCCTGGAATTGGCTTCTAGAGTTGTTTTCCACTTGCCCATTGAGTTCTTGATGAAAACTCTTATAGTCTTGTTGACCTTGTATAGAGCCAAGAGTTCCAGTATCCATGTGTGTGACCTTGTGTCAAAGGCTTTTTGTAGTCAAGCCAGGCTGTGCACAGATTGGTCTGTCAGGTCTTAGAATCCCACTTGACTGATTGGTCTAACAGTAGTTGGTGTTTTGATTATCTGGTGTTGTTTTCAATCCCTTTCTAAACATTGCTCATGTACTGACTCATAAGTTCACCGATCTTGGAGGCTGTCATGCCTGACAAGACCTTACTGTCGGGATCCCGCAGACGGCTGCGAGGGGAGGCTGCACTCCGCTCGCGGTACTCACCCTCCAGCCATCCGCAGTCCCCTCCTCCTCGTGGGTTCGGCGAGCGACATCCTTCCAGCCTCGGATGCCGCCCGCGTCTTCCTCCACGTCCCCCAGCGGCAGCATGCATGACGCTGCACGCTGGGAGACCACCCAATATATTACACGCCGGGGTCAGCTGACCAACTCTTCATGTGTGCTACTCTTTGCTGGATAGCTTTCACTGTGATAGTGACTGGTTCCTCTTCTTGTAGCATTCAGTGGTCTGCTTTCAGGTCTACTAGCCATTGGGCCTTGGTGTCATGTGATGATTTTTTCTCCCATATGTTCTTCAAGTACTGTTCAGTCTCTGCTGTGGGTGGGCCTTGAGTGAATACATCTTGGATGGTTCTTGTCACTAATATGGAGTGACCCAACACACAGAATATTAACCCTCCGATAGGTAAAATGACAATTAGCTAAACCGGACCTTAGAATGGCAGGACTGAAGGTAAGAATAAAGAGAATACTCAAAACAGGCAAAAGTCAAAGGGATACAGAAAACAGCAAATATGAAATATCAGAGTCAAGTCAAGGGAACCAGAAATCAGAATAGTCAGGGAAGAAGCCGAGTCAAAACCAGATAAACACTAAACCAGATACAAACATACTCTTGGGACACTAGCAAGCTAGGAACCACAACAGGACACTGAAACATTGGTTAAGTGAGCTTTTATATGTTTGGGGATGTGATTAATGTAGTCACACCCTCAAAACGTAAGAGGGCATTTGTAAATTCCGCCTATAGTACAGCCCTTAGTCTGACGTCGGCACGCATGCGCCTCGTCATAAAAAGGGGCATGCGCACAGTGTCCGGCATCTGGGACACTATCAGATCGGGTAGGAAGGCTGAAGGAGGTGGTCTGCTCGATCGCAGGAACAGCCGATCGAAGAACCGCCAAGGTAAGTATAGGATTTCTTACATTACACCCCCTTCAGGACCACCCACAAGGCGGGAACCACCCAGAAGATGAGGAAAACGGGCATGGAAAGCCCAGAGTAAGCGCGGAGCATGGACATCATGAACATCCACCCACAAATGTTCCTCAGGGCCATACGCCTCCAATGTACCAGACATTGCAGAATACCCCTTGAGATACGAGAATCGACAATGAGGAACATATTCCTCATGATCCTCCACAATGACAGGAGGAGGAGAACAGGAATGTTTAGTAAACGTGTTACAAACCAGAGGTTTCAACAAAGAAACATGAAACAAGTTAAATATACGCAAAGCAGGAGGCAACTTGTAGGACACAGGATTCAAACAACGTAAAAGCCTGTAAGGACTTGTGTATCGAGGAGCGAGTTTCATAGACGGCACCCTCAAACTAATGTGTTTGGTACTAGGCCAAACCCTGTCACCGACTTGGTAAGTAGGAGCCGCTTGTCTATGACTATCAGCGTAGTTTTTCTGCACAGAATATTGACGCATCAGGATGTGCTGAGTGTGTTCCCATTTGTCTTGTAGGTTCATTAAATAATCCTCCACAGCTGGCATTTCCAATGAAGAAAACGAAGCCGGAAGAACAGTAGGATGAAACCCATAATTGAGATAGAATGAACTGTGTTTAGTGGATTCGCTCTGTTTACAGTTATAAGCATATTCAGCCCAGGGAACCAAAGCCGCCCAATTGTCCTGAGTGGTGAAATAAAGCATCTTAAATATTGTTCCAACGACTGATTAGTTTTTTCAGCGGCCCCATTTGACTGTGGGTGTAAAGCTGATGATAGAAATAATTTGATACCAAGATGAGTAGTAAATTCCTTCCAAAATCGGGATATAAATTTTGGACCTCTTTCCGACACTGTAAATTGTGGTAAACCATGCAATCTGAACACTTCTCTAGAAAATATACAATGTATGTGTCAGTATGCATCAATGTATGTGTTAGTAAGGATCAATGTTTGTGTTAGTAAGGATCAATGTTTGTGTCAGGATGGATCAATGTATGTGTCAGTATGGATTACTGTGTATGAGTATCAGTATGGATCAATGTATCTTTCAGTATGGCGAACTGTGTGTGAGTGTCAGTATGGATCAATGTATGTGTTAGTAAGGATCAATGTTTGTGTTAGTAAGGATCAATGTATGGATCAGTATGGATCAATGTATGTGTCAGTATGGATTACTGTGTGTGAGTGTCAGTATGGATCAATGTATGTGCCATTATGGATTACTGTGTGTGTGTCAGTATGGATCAATGTATGTGTCAGTATGGATCAATGTATGTATCAGTATTGATTACTGTGTGTATCAGTATGGATCAATGTATGGATCAGTATGGATCAATGTATGTGTCAGTATGGATCAATGTTTGTGTCAGCATGGATCAATGTATGTGTCAGTATGGATTACTGTGTGTGAGTGTCAGTATGGATCAATGTATGTATCAGTATGGATCAATGTATGTATCAGTATGGATCAATGTATGTGTCAGTATGGATTACTATGTGTGAGTGTCAGTATGGATCAATGTATGTATCAGTATGGATCAATGTATGTGTCAGTATGGATTACTATGTGTGAGTGTCAGTATGGATCAATGTATGTATCCGTATGGATCAATGTATGTGTCAGTATGGATTACTGTGTGTGAGTGTTAGTATGGATCAATGTATGTATCAGTATGGATCAATGTATGTATCAGTATGGATCAATGTATGTGTCAGTATGGATCAATGTTTGTTTCAGTATGGATTACTGTGTGTGAGTGTCAGTATGGATTAATGTTTGTGTCAGTATGGATTACTGTGTGTGAGCGTCAGTATGGATTAATGTTTGTGTCAGCATGGATTACTGTGTGTGAGCGTCAGTATGGATTAATGTTTGTGTCAATATGGATAAATGTATGTATCAGTATGGGTTACTGTGTGTGAGTGTCAGTATGGATCAATGTTTGTGTCAGTATGGATTACTGTGTGTGAGCGTCAGTATGGATCAATGTATGGATCAATGTATATGTCAGTATGGCTTACTGTGTGTGTCAGTATGGATCAATGTTTCTGTCAGTATGGATCAATGTATGTATCAGTATGGATTACTCTGTGTGTGTGTGTATATGTGTGTGTCAGTGTGGATCAATGTTTGTATTAGTATGGATCAATGTATGTGTCAATATGGATCACTGTGTATGAGAATCAGCATGGATCAATGTTTGTGTCAGTATGGCTTAGTTTGTGTGTGTGTTTGTGAGTGTCAGTATGGATCACTGTGTGTGTGAGTGTCAGTGTTGAGTTTGTTCTAGTGTGTAGACTTATTACCTTCAGACTTTTTTCTGTAAGCACTGTCTTTTCAGAGAAAATGCAGTGTTTACATTACAGCCTACTGATAACTTCACCGGCCACTCCTCAGATGGCTGTTAGAGATTCTTCCTGGGCCATGGCTGTCTAAAATGCATCCAAAGATTCAGTGTCTCCTCCCTCTGCAGCTTGTGCTGTGCTCCATTTCTGTGTCTGCCACAGATATGGTGGATGTCTCTCCTAGAGACAGCACCATCAACGTTACAAGGCTCCATAAGAGAGCCTTCCTTGCCAGGGACATATCCTCTTCATATAGTCCCAGTTAGTAAAAGAAAAAAGAAGGCTTGCCTTTCCTCTTCAAGTTCTGAGGATGAACTTGGTTTTGGTCCCTCTTCCCCTTATTCTCGTTTGAGTAGTTGACGTTTTAAAGGGACAGTAACTCCAAAAGCGAAACATGCTTTTCCCTCGTTTGAGGTTTCAAAACAGTTTTCTCACAAAAGGGACAAGGCTCGTTTGAGTGCTGTCAGTCCCTCACCGACCACCTCAAGAAGTTTGCTCATTCATCCTCCCTAAGCCGGTCCTGCTCCAGACAGGGATCACCGGAGATTGATTGGGAGTGCGAGGAGGTGGTTCGCTCTGCAGCTTCCACTGAACAAGGGAAGTTGAGCAACATTCAGATGGACAGAGTGAGCCTTTTAGGTAAAGTGCTCCCTTCAATATTATTCCATTCAAGATGGGCCATCGAACAAGAATCAGAAGTCAGGGATTTTGCCAAACTAGCTGTCAGATCACCGCTAGTTAAAGAGGATGATCTCCTCCTTAGAAATCATATTGGTATCCCTGACATTCAGGCGCTAATGGCCCCTGAAATTGATTCAGCACTGTTATCCATTACAGGAAGCAGTGTTTCTGCGGATCCCATGGATCAGACGTTGCGCAATGTACAATTTATAATTGCAGATGCTGTTGGTCCCCTGCTACTTATGTTGGATAAGGCAGAGAAGGAGGGATCCTCTCATAACCCTTCTCTACCAGCTTTACTTGCTTCTAAGATCTTCTGCACTTCTAAAAGCTTCCAGCAGAGCGGTGCTTATTATTGGTCAATCCTTCAACTATATTTCTAACATTCGCAGAACCCGCTGGCTGCATGCAGCAGGAATGTCTGATTTAGCACCAAAATCACATGAATTCCCTAATTTTGACAACTCTTTTCTATTTGGCCCCTCTTTTATACAAGAAGTGAAAGGACGATATAAAGCTAGAAGATCTTTCTCTGATTTAAAGAAGAGCTTTCCAAGCTTCAAGAATCCCTTTCGGACCGAGGGTCGTTCCTACAGGGCTACAGGCTCGTCCCGGGAATTACTCAGCAAGCCCACTTTCGTCACGATGGGGGAAAGTCAAGACCCCCAGGCAGTAGCAGAGGAGCCCATGCCAGACGTGGCTCATCAGGAAACCGAAGACCCATGCAGTCAAGTAAGTGGTTTACCTCACATCCCTCAAAATTGGTCAGATATAACCTCAGACAAATGGGTGCTTCAGATTTTTTAAAGGGGTTTACAAATCCCTCTCATTCAGTTTCCTTTCCAGAGTCAAGCTCTGGGCAGAGAGGTAAATCCAGTTATAGATTCATCTCTTTCTCAGGCATTAGCTCAGGGAAAAATAGAATTGGCAGATTTGTCAATTTCAGGTTGGATCAGTCCCTTGTTCCCTATTCCAAAATCAGACGGCACATGGAGACTAAACGTCAAAGCTTTGAATGGTTTGAAGAGGAAAAGGTTCAGGATGGAAGGTTTAACGGACCACCCAGGGCTAGTTCAGAAAAATGTCTTCTACATAAAATTAGACCTCAAAGATGCTTTCCATTCAATTCTTATCGCTATGAAACACAGGCGCTTTCTCAGATTCTGCTGGAAAGAACAGATATATCACTGGACTGTAATGGTGTTTGGCCTATCCAACGCACCTTACACATTTTCCAGGATAATGAAAGCTATTATATCCCACATCAGGCAAAGAGGATTTCTATGCCTTTATTACTTAGACGACATCCTGTTGTTGAATCCAGAGGTAGATACTCTCGTTCAGCAGAGAGATTACTTAATTTCCTTATTACAGGACCTGAGGTTTATTGTAAATCTTCGAAAATCCATACTAGTCCCTACTCAGAATATCTTATTTCTGGGTTTCATGCTGAACACTATGGATATGACCTTGGGTGTTCCCTGAGACAAATGGGAAAAAATCCTAGCTCAGATAACTTCAGCTATTTTAAAACACAGATGGTCCCTAAGAGAGCAAAGACTATTGGGCGGCTGATAGCATTAACACCGGGTTATGATCCTTCCCCCTTGCTATGCAGACAAAGTCAGCTGTTTCTAGGAAACCAACTGAGACGGGGTGGCCAGTGGGGGTAAAGGGTGGTCCTTTCCACGAGTGTCAGAAAAGAGCTAAACAAGATATTGGAAGGGGCAAGTCCACTTCCTCGCCCCCTTCTGGAAGGGCCTTTCGAGTTAACCTTGACCACAGATGCTTCTACCAAGGGATGGTGTGCTTTCTCTGCCCAAGGCGCAATAAGAGGAGTTTGGTCACTTCAAGAAAGACTTCTCCATATAAACTTACTAGAGTTGAGAGCAATCAAATCAGCCCTCCAAAGCCTTGTTCTGTTGAACCCCCTAGGTGTGTCGGTAATGGTTCAATCAGACAACAGGACAGCGGTAGATTATGTCAATCACAGAGGGGGCATAAGGTCAAAAGGTCTTTGCCTAGAGGCCTTGGACCTGTGGTCCTGGGCTCTGGTTCACAAAGTTCAAATTTGGGCAGCTCACGTACCAGGAGAGGCAAACGAACTGGCGGATTCCCTGTCCCGCCAGCGTTTGTCCCTTGCTACAGTCCAGTTAAAGAGTGCCTTATTTCAGCTGATAGAGAGCAGACTGGGCAAGAGACAGATAGATCTTTTTGCATCTCAGACCTCGGCTCAGACTCCCAAATTTGTATCCAGGCAAAAGGAGCTTGGAAGATGGATGCGATGTCCTTCCGATGGACAGACATTCTGGGCCTTTACGCTTTTCCCCCTCCATCTGATGAAGGTGTTAGAGAAACTTCGCAGGGACAAGGTGACTAATCTGGTTTTAGTGTACCCCGTTTGGACCTCCAGATCATGGTACCCCCTGATCCAACCTTTAATCAGGGGACCAAAGGTTCCATCAGGCTGGACAGCAGATTGCTTCCTAGGGACTAGGGATCTCTTAACCAAGCTCCCCCAACTTATGTGGATGGCAGCCCTGGTAGGCTTTTAACGCATCCTCTTCTGTCTGACCGGGTTTTAGACATAGTTAATTCTTCATTACGGCGCAGGACCAGGGTAAGATACAAACAGATGATCAAGAAATTTAAAGCATGGAAAGTTTCCTTTAATCCCCTTTCCCATGAATCTGACACAATTTCCTTAGCTTTGGAATTCCTCACGCTCAAATATCATTCAGGGTTAGCAGTCAGTATGATTAAGACGTATGGTTCTGCATTAATCTCTAATCTGACCTAAGACGCCCTTTACCTCAGGCTACTCAAAAGGCTATCAGTCTGCCGGCCTTTTACTCCGAGATACACTACCACTTGGGATGTGGACCTTTTATTAAACTACCTTAATTCTTTGGACAATGACCAGATTGACCTAAGATGGACGACGATTAAATTGGCATCCCTTCTAGCTTTAGCTCTGGCAGCTAGAGGCTCAGAATTAACCCAGCTAAATATTGTCGAACCATGGTTGTCTCGAACTCCTGGGGGATTTCATGTCATCCTTAAAGGGAGACAAAAGACTTCCCATATTTTCCTGGGTCCTGTAGAACTAGATTTGGTGCAGGATTCTGCTGAGCCGATTTTATGCTTAGTTAATTTGTTAAATTCATACTTTAATCTTTCTGCCCTAGTCAGACAAGACTTTACGCAATTACTTATCACCTCCAGAAAACCTTTTCGGCCAGCTAAGGTTAACACAATCAGGGGTTGGATACTGTCTGCTATGTCTGCAGCAGGTATTGATGTCACGGTTAGTGATGTCGCGAACATAACATTTTCCGTTCACGAACGGCGAACGTGAACTTCCGCAAATGTTCGCGAACGGGCGAACCCGGCGAACCGCCATAGACTTCAACAGGTGGGCGAATTTTAAATCCCACAGGGACTCTTTCTGGCCACAATAGTGATGGAAAAGTTGTTTCAAGGGGATTAACACCTGGACTGTGGCATGCCGGAGGGGGATCCATGGCAAAACTCCCATGGAAAATTACATAGTTGATGCAGAGTCTGGTTTTAATCCATTAAGGGCATAAATCACCTAACATTCCTAAATTGTTTGTAATAACGTGCTTTAAAACATCAGGTATGATGTTGTATCGATCAGGTAGTGTAAGGGTTACGCCCGCTTCACAGTGACAGACCAAACTCCCCGTTTAACGCACCGCAAACAACCGCAAACAGTCCATTTGCACAACCGCAAACTCCCCATTTGCACAAGGTTGGATACCAAGCTAGCCATGTCCCGTTCCTTGTCCTCACTGATGTCATTGAAGGTCTCTTCCTCCACCCAGCCACGTACAACATCAAGGGTCCCCGAAAGGTGACAACAAGCCCCCTGTATTTATTTTTTTTAAATGTACACTACTGTTACACCAGATATGAGTTGCACTGGTGTGACACTGTACCCTGGCAGGCCCTGAAACGCACACGTGTGAAGGAAACTGACTGCTATTATATTACAGTCAAAAACGTTTTTTTTTAAATGCAAGCTATTGTGACACCAGATATGAGTGGTGGCACTGGGACCACCTTAAAAATATTGGATATCGCTAAAAATCACGATCACTATATACTTTCTCTACAAACCGCTAAAACGAACCAAACTACTCATCCATCCGCTATACCACTTTATCCCACCTAGAACTAGTGCCCAGTTAAAATACTTGACTCTTACTTACCCACACTCAGTCATGCCACACACATTTCACCACTACTCTGACTGAATCCCTCTGACTACGGCTAAATTCATCTTCTACATCAGAACACTACTCCTAAGATTGGGTTGTATCCATGTCTCGGGTCTTTCATTTAGAATAGGGGCAGCTTCGGTCTCCTCCAACACTGACACTCCAGTGCATATTATTAAAAGATTGGGCAGATGGAAATCCTCAGTCTACAACCGATATATTCCTCATCCCGAGACAAAAATGAGGAAAGCTTTTAAAAGTTTGGCTTTGTAAATTTGATGCAATAAGTGTGTTTTTCTTTAATACCTTTTCACCCTCTTTGCATGAACCCAATTTACATATATTACTAATATGTTTCTGAACATATATATATTATATTATTCACTCACTCAC
Organism: Pelobates fuscus; assembly: GCF_036172605.1. Classification (NCBI taxonomy): domain Eukaryota; kingdom Metazoa; phylum Chordata; class Amphibia; order Anura; family Pelobatidae; genus Pelobates; species Pelobates fuscus. The sequence continues at coordinate 398,885,714 of NC_086317.1, forward strand.
ACTCTGGGCGGGCCTAAGACATCAATCTGTCCAACGATAAATGACTATGGGGGATAATGTATAATAAACACAGATTACTGGCTATAGGGAGGATAATGTATAATAAACACAGGTTACTTGCTATGGGAGGATAATGTATAATAAACACAGGTTACTGGCTATGGGGAGGATAATGTATAATAAACACAGGTTACTGGCTATGGGAGGGATAATGTATAATAAACACAGGTTACTGGCTATGGGAGGGTAATGTATAATAAACACAGGTTACTGGCTATGGGGGGGATAATGTATAATAAGCACAGGTTACTGGCTATGGGAGGATAATGATAATAAACACAGGTTACTGGCTATGGGAGGGATAATGTATAATAAACACAGGTTACTGGCTATGGGAGGGTAATGTATAATAAACACAGGTTACTGGCTATGGGGGGATAATGTATAATAAGCACAGGTTACTGGCTATGGGAGGATAATGTATAATAAACACAGGTTACTGGCTATGGGAGGAATAATGTATAATAAACACAGGTTACTGGGTATGGGTGGATAATGTATAATAAACACAGGTTACTGGCTATGGGGGGATAATGTATGTAACGGACCGTTTCAGCAGACAAGGGGTTAAAATCCGTTTAGGCGATCTTCCCCTTTCAGATATAAAGGCAGCTACTGTAGAAGACCAAACTCCCGAATTGAATACAAGTGAATGCACCAATCTCCCGAACTGCATACAAGGGAATAAGGTAGCACTCCAAACTCCCGAACCGGAACCCCACGAATAGCTGCTAGCAGACGAACAGGAAAAGCTCCCAAGCGGCTTACACTCCTGGCAATCAGGCTCTAACAGCATACCGTGAATCCCCCCAAAGACGAGACAGAGCTCCGTGTTGAGAGTCAAGCAGTGGTCTGGATTATTATGGGCTACCCGCCCAGTATTAATGCAAGTCTCCCACCTGGTGGACACTCCCCTAGGGGACCAGATGGAAGACTGTGACAAGGCACAGACATACACCAATTACAGACACACAGCAGTAAAACGTCCCCACAATGCATCCTAATTCCCTCCCTCTATCCTGGAGATAATTGAGAAGTAATTCAATTATCTCCCAGGACAGAGGCAAGACTCCATTATACACGTGGGGACACAAAGACAGTAAAACACTTTAAAATACATAAAGTCACCTTGTTTACATAAAACACAGACATTTCACATATCCCCAGATTGCTGGGATCTGAGCGCACAAAACTACTGAATAGCGCTCAGCTCCTATTCACACAGTTCAATTGCCATGGAGCCAAAGTATTTAACTACACGAATGGGCTCCAAGGCATTGCTATCTCGGTTAACGCATTCACATAAAATAACATACCGAATAGACATATATTCGTTAAAATGTACGAACAGGAACCAGGCGGCGGACGGCTCAGCGGTGTTCGTGCAAATAAGTGTCCGTTTTTAGTTCCATAGTTTAAGTGCCGAACACCGCTGGCCGTACGGGACTTTTAAAATGGCCGCCGCCATGTGTTTGGTAAACGAACAAAGACCACCCTGTATTCGTCAAGTAAGCTGCGGTTAACCGCAGCTTCAGGGCGGTAAATTGGCGGCACACTCCAGCTCCCAGTTGGTCGCTCCTTCGGGAATTTGTTCGGTAGATAAAATCTACCGAACACCCCGTCAGAAAGGCACGAATAAGCCTTTCTGCAGGGAAAATAAAGTATTTTTAAAGTCTGGTCCACAGTCCAAAGGCAGCAGGCGGGCAACCAGGCTTCTCCAATGCAATGTGGCGAGATTGCTCTCGTCACAATGTATAATAAACACAGGTTACTGGCTATGGGGGGATAATGTATAATAAACACAGGTTACTGGCTATGGGAGGGATAATGTATAATAAACACAGGTTACTGGCTATAAGAGGATAATGTATAATAAACACAGGTTACTGGCTATGGGGAGGATAATGTATAATAAACACAGGTTACTGGCTATGGGGGATAATGTATAATAAACACAGGTTACTGGCTATGGGAGGGATAATGTATAATAAACACAGGTTACTGGCTATGGAGGGATAATGTATAATAAACACAGGTTTCTGGCTATGAGGGGATAATGTATAATAAACACAGGTTACTGGCTATGGGGAGGATAATGTATAATAAACACAGGTTACTGGCTATGGGGGATAATGTATAATAAACACAGGTTACTGGCTATGGAGGATAATGTATAATAAACACAAAGACACACAAAAAAATAATAATACAAAAAAAATGAATGCAGCTTCAGAATTAATCTAAATTTTATGCTGTCTAGGATGTGGGAGGGTCTAGGAGGGAGGGTCTGCTGCTGATTGGCTGGCATGTGTCTTCTGACTGTGAGGTACAGGGTCAAAGTTTACTCAATGATGACGAATAGGGGGCGGACCGAACATCACATGTGTTCGCCATCCGTGGCGAACGCGAACACGCTATGTTCGCCAGGAACTATTCACCAGCGAACCGTTCGGGACATCACTAATGTAGGCATAATTTATTCCCGCGTTCAAGGCCATTTGGACCGGAATCTACATACACGCAGGGACTACCGTGGTCAGAGACTCGACTAACACAGTTGGTATAGCCCTCTGATGCTCACATAGATTCCCTAGGTATGTGGGTCTGACCGGGCGCTTGGCCGAGTACTTCCTAGAGGAGCTAGGGAAGACTGAACTCCTCTGCATGGGCGCTGGTTGGACTATCCCTCTAATGTTGGTGGCCACCAGTTTCCCAGGTAGACACGCGTTGTCAATTGGGCAGCTATAGTGCCAACTGTTTTTGTAAATATATTACTCTCTTTTCTGATTTATATCGGAACTACCTCCCTCACACATTTAATCTCCCTAGTTCTCTCTCCCCCCCTATTTTTCCCTTCCTTTTTTCTCTCACTTTCTCCTTCTCTCTCTTCTTTTCTCCTCTTCCCACTCCCTCTCTCTCTTTGCCCTAACCCCCTGAGCAGATGTTGAGTATGGTGCCCCCGAGCTTCTTGCTGCTCCCCCTTGATGTCCACACGCTCAATGTGCGCAGACTTAATGTGCCGGAACGCCGCTCTGAACTTTTCCGGGAACTATTGTAATTTCGTTCTTCAGTGGCAATGTTATAGGAGAGGCACTTCAAGCTCGGTTCCAAAACCCACACTGAGGGACAGAAGGTTCCCCACTGGATACTTTGCATCACATGCACAAGGGAAGAGGGCTGGGGTGGCGATTCTCTTTTTGCAAGTGACCCTGTTACAACTTATCGACCGGAGGATGGACCCTGACGGTAAGTACCTCTTTCTGAAGGGACGCATCAACACACGCCTTTACACTTTCGCCACACTTTACACCCCCAACTCACGCCAGCACATATTCCTTACGAAGACACTGAGACTTCTCCGAACCTGCGGCCAGAGTGCGTGTCAACGGCGGACTGTCTACCCCTGTGCAGATTAACAACAGGACTCGCCAGGGCTGCCCGCTCTCCCCAATCTTTTTTGTCCTCAAACTGGAGCCTTTCCTATTGGGGGAATTGGATTGTATGCTGATTGCCAGGAGTGTAAGCTGATTGTATGCTTTTCCTGTTCCGCTGTTTACAGCATTCATATGCTTGAGAGCATTCGTATGCTGCTCCGGTGGTTGTGGTGTTGATACCGGAGAAACTGATGGAAGCCAAGCACAGAGAGATGGACACAGGATTCTTCAGGAAGGAAGAGATTCTTTATTCGATTCACCGAACGGGACTCAGAGGGACTAGTGTCACCAAAATACAACAAGATCTGAGCCCCGGACAATAGTGTAGGCTCCTTATATAGGCATGTAACTCCTCCCATAATAAGCTCCACCCACACATACTCTTACCCAATGAATCGAACAAGAACTAACTTCCTGTTTGACCACATGGCTTGCCCGGCACAATGGAGGAGGGGAATACTACATCCGGTATTCTCGCACATGCTCCGTACACTACTGATTGTATCTTTGCCACATGCAACCAACCGACCGATACACCAGTATATGCACGTACACATGCCACGTGGTAATCTCGGCCTACTAAATTTATTTTTACCGAGATTCCACCACATTCCCCCTTTGATGCTTCTGATATTTTCACAATTCCAGAGGCATCACTTAACCATAGTTTTCATATACCTCAGGTTGCCATGAACCAGACCAGACTTTGCGACTCCCTAAAGACATGAATCCCTCAACATTCCTCTTCCTGTTCTGGTTCTCCCTGATTTAAAGCCTCATATCTATATATGGCCATTATCTGTGCAGCAGCCTTTCTCTCTGCTATATTTTCTATAATGTCCTGCACAGACCTAACTACCAAAGGAACAAGACATGGTAGGAGAAGACACAGCATTAAGATTAGCATGACTCCACCTACCAATGCCTTAAGTCCTCCAAACTGCTCATACCCAGGGCCGGCCTTTGGGGTGTGCGAGCTGTGCGGCTGCACAGGGCGCCATGCCAGTAGGGGGCGCCATGCTGCTGACACAGCTCACACATGGCCCCAGTGAAAGCTGGGAGTGAATGCTCAGAGTCAGAGCTCTCCCCTAATGCTGGTCACGCTGCACAGCAAAACCAGCATTATAGGAGTGCTCTGAGCACCCCTCACACAGCACCCGGATTTATTATCCTCCACTCTGGTGTATTAGAGAGCCGGGGGCGGAGCTACACGACCGGCGGGGGCGGAGCTACACACACTGAACCCTCTGCCTGGTAAGTGAGAGGGGGAAGCAGGAATGAGTGCCTGCTTCCTCACATAGCTTCACACTGCCCTGCTCCCCCCCACCTACCCACTGGGCTCCTGCTCCCCCCCACCTACCCACTGGACCCCTGCTCCCCCTTACCTACCCACTGGGCTCCTGCTCCCACCTACCCACAGTGCCCCTGCTCCCCCCCACTGTGCCCCTGCTCCCCCTTACCTACCCACTAGGCTCCTGCTCCCCCCACCTACCCACTGTGCCCCTGCTCCCCCCACCTACCCACTGGGCTCCTGCTCCCCCCACCTACCCACTGTGCCCCTGCTCCTCCCACCTACCCACTGGGCTCCTGCTCCCCTCACCTACCCACTGGGCTCCTGCTCCCCCCACCTACCCACTGGGCTCCTGCTCCCCCCACCTACCCACTGGGCTCCTGCTCCGCCTTACCTACCCACTGGGCTCCTGCTCCCACCTACCCACAGTGCCCCTGCTCCCCCCACCTACCCACTGGGCTCCTGCTCCCACCTACCCACTGGGCTCCTCCTCCCACCTACCCACTGGGCTCCTGCTCCCACCTACCCACTGGGCTCCTGCTCCCACCTACCCACTGTGCCCCTGCTCCCCCCCACCTACCCACTGTGCCTCTGCTCCCCCTTACCTACCCACTAGGCTCCTGCTCCCACCTAACCACAGTGCCCCTGCTCCCCGCCACCTACCCACTGTGCCCCTGCTCCCTCCACCTACCCACTGGGCTCCTGCTCCCACCTACCCACTGTGCCCCTGCTCCCCCTTACCTACCCACTGTGCCCCTGGGACTGTGTGCAGCACAAATATCACACACATATGTGACACAATACAACCATTACAAATATTACACACAACCTACACGCCTATCGCACACAGACACCACGCACACTACATAATATTATTATGCACCTGGTAGAGGCGCCGACCAGATTCTTAGCACCAGAGATCATCATGCCCCCCCTCCCTGCAAGGTAACAGGGAAGGGGGAATACATTTTTGTTTTTAAATAATTATTAATTTAATAAATATTATATATAAACATAACAAATATTGACACACACTACACATGGATGATGGGGTATGACTGGCGGGGGGGGGGGGAGGGGGCGCTGTGATGAATTTTCGCACAGGGTGCCTAAAGGCCTAAGGCCGGCCCTGCTCATACCAATTACCAAACCAACTACTTGGATTATACCTAGGCGCATGCGCTAGTTTAACCATATGGCTAGTTTAACCATATGGCTAGTAAGCTCAGCTATTGCTTGCCCTTCATCATCTATTTGAAGACAGCAATTGCTTAGGTTAAACTTCCCACATACACCTCCCTCTACTGCCAATAGGTAATCCAAAGCTAATCTATTTTGGTAAACGGCTGTCCTCATCCTAGTATTATGCTTCGCTAGGAGATTGAGCGCTTGCGATGTCTCATTGGTAATTATCTCAACCACTGCCTGTAACCTTATAATACGGTTGAGCATATATATTGGGGTTCTATATCCAAAAGTACCATCCTCTGCCCATGTAGCTGGCCCATAATAATCTATAATACGCTGGGGAGGCCATTCATTATCTTCCCAGGTACCTATCTCTAGGGGTCCCCTTTTCTTCCTATGATTCACATCATATACTTTAACTCCCAAAGTCTCTCCTGTTTCAATAGGCAACAAGAAGAAGGATGGTTTGAGCATACCTAACACACATGCCCCTTCCCAGTCCGAATAGGCTTTCTTACCACAGGTCCAGTACAAATTTGCTGGGGCTTTCCAACTAGATGTGATGGATAGATCAAACCACACGTCCTTTAAATTGGTATAACTTGCAAATGGGTTAGGTGGTTCTGAGACATTTGAAGCTGACCACCAGGTTGTATTCTTTGTATTATCATCATAAGCTTTTTGCCCTAGACAAGTCAGTTCTCCTACAGATGTATTAAACATTATTCCTTTCCTTGCTATGCAAACATAACCTATAATGGAGGTCTTTAATCGCCACTCAGATTTACCTCTAACACTCATTTGATAATCGGCTTGAGAAGATATTAGTTGTTCAATTGTCTCAGAACCAGAATACATTACCTCCTTTGCTTCCCAGGGCCATTGGTCTCCCATATTAGTACCTCCACACACATAGCAGTTGGTCACATTAAGACTACCAGCAATACTCTCAGCCAGATCAATAAACAGGTTTTTAGCATTATGGGGGATCTTATTTTCTACACTCATCTCTTCATAAAAAGAATGGAAAACCTGATGAGTTTGGGATGCTACGGTATCGATCTCTATCCCTATAAATAATATTGTCCCAGGATCCAAACCCGTCCCATATATCTGAAACCCAAATAAGTTACCAAACCTATCCAAAAATTGTTCAGGATTATTAATAAGTATATGGACTGGGTTACACTCCATAGACTTACAATACGGTTTGGTAGGCAACTTAGTAACAATCATATCCCTATCTACTGTCTGTCCCCAACTTGCCCACCCCACACAAGACCAATATGGACAATAATTATAATCCCTATCTGGGCATTTTGGATTTACATACTTGTTTTTATTACTGGGATATAAATGTATAAACTGGGATGTAAATATACTTATCATCGGACCCGTACGCTCTTTCCCATTTAAGATCCCCGCATACATTCCACGGTTTTCTACCACTTGATATCGCCTTAGATGCATCAAATAGCAGAACACCCGAAGAATGTACGGTTTCTAATACTGTTTTATTTATTAGGGTCCCCTGTGGGTCTCCATTCCAGAGGGTCAACCAAATTGTACGGGGTTGATACTCTGGATTGAAGCACTTAGGTTCTCCTACTCCTAAATGGCATACACTATACTCTATACCTAAGTATCTACACCTAGATACATATCCTTTACACTCATATTGTGAATGCCAAATAAGGGTCTGAGAAATATGATTACCTGTTATAGTAGTCTTAATGCAAACCTCACAGCTAGGTGTGTCGGTACCTCTACCTTCCTGAATAATTAAAATCACAAAAAATATACATTATCAAGAGCACTTCTTTCGACGTCTTCATCCTCATTCTTCGTCCGTGTGATGGCACCTCAGCTTCTAGGATGTAAGGGCTGCAAGGAATGGAGTTCTTCAGGTCCTCTCTTCCCTTCACAGAGGTCCCTTCAAGACACCCTGGCTATGTCACGTGGGTAAGTGGTCAGGCTTTATTATGGCCGTCAAAACACTCGCTTGCTGTTCTCTTTAAACACACTTGAAATCCCGATATCTCCTCGTCACTCAGACTGAGTCGTGCGCTTTAACCGGATCTTGCAGGGATTCTCTGGATCTGGTGTAGCTTGCCAAGAATCTACTGATGCTGGTTTAACCCTGGAGTGATGAATCCACGGAGTCACTTCAGCCACCTTTATAGCTGTAGGGGTAGACAAAAGAACAACATAAGGACCCCTCCACTTAGGCCCTAACGGTACACTGTTCCACTCTTTTATCCATACTTGATCTCCTGGATGATAACTATGAACAGGGGGATAAATATTCACAGGTAATCTATCTTGTACCCATTTCTGTACCTCCTCCATAGTTTTACCCAACTCTACAACCTGCTGCCGGGTAATTCCTTCTCCCAACTGACTCAAATCCCCCCTTAAGTTACCAAGTATGGGAGGTGGACGCCCATACATGATTTCAAAAGGTGAGAGACCCATCCTTCTGGTAGGTGTACTACGAATAGGCAACAGAGCTATGGGCAAAAGAACATTCCACTTAAGCTGAGTCTCTTGACACATCTTTGCCAATTGGTTCTTAATAGTTCTGTTCATCCTTTCTACTTTCCCAGAGCTCTGAGGTCTATATGCCGTATGAAGCTTCCACTTAATACCAAGCATATGAGTCAGTTGTTGTAGGCACTGGTGAACAAAGGCTGGACCATTATCCGATCCTATAGAGCATGATAGTCCATATCGGGGTATTATTTCTCGCAACAGGAATCGTACAACTTCTCCTGCTTTCTCTGTACGAGTAGGACATGCTTCTACCCAACCTGAGTAGGTACACACAACTACTAGTAGGTAGCGATGTCCACCGGATTTAGGCATTACCGTATAGTCTATTTGAAGATCGGACATAGGGAGTCCCCCCATATACTGGACTCCCGGTGGTTTCACTGGTCCTTGCCTTGCGTTATTCTTGGCACATATCACACATCTTCGTACAATGGCTTGAGTCAAGTTGGACAATCTTGGTATATAGAAATGTTTTCTGAGAGATTCTTCCATACTATCTCTTCCAGAATGTGTCCCGTTATGATAGTTCTGGACAATTTCTACAGCTAGTGATGCTGGAATGACTATTCTTCCATCTTCTAACTGATACCAATTGTTCTCCAGGTACTTTCCAGCTTCAGTCTTTAACCACTCTTCTTCTTGAGCTGTATAAACTGGAGTCCATTGAGACAGTGGAGTCGGTATAAGAGCAGCTATATGTTCCACATACTCCTGTCTTCCTGATTCAGCGGCACGCTTAGCTGCATTATCTGCCATCCGATTTCCTTTGGTTACATCACCATCACCTTTCAGATGCGCCCGACAATGTATAATACCAACTTCTTTCGGTTCCCACACGGCTTCCAGTAGTTGTAATATCTCAGCTGCGTACTTGATTTCTTTACCCTCTGAGTTCAATAATCCTCTTTCTTTATACAAAGCTCCGTGGGCATGAGTGGTTAAAAACGCATACTTGGAGTCCGTGTATATGTTCACTCTTAAACCTTCTGCCAATTGTAACGCTCATGTTAGTGCAATTAGTTCTGCCTTCTGTGCCGATGTTCCTTTTGACAATGGCCGAGCTTCTATCACCTTGTCTATGGTTGTTACTGCATATCCTGCATAGCGAATCCCTTCTTTCACATAACTACTGCCGTCCGTATAGTACTGGACATCAGGGTTCTGGATGGGAAAGTCACGAAGATCTGGTCTACTTGAGAATACTTCATCCATCACTTCCAGGCAATCATGTTGACTCTCAGTAGGTTGTGGCAAAAGGGTAGCTGGATTTAAGGTGTTAACAGTCTCTAGATGCACTCTTGGGTTTTCACATAACATAGCTTGATACTTAGTCATGCGGCTGTTACTAAACCAATGATTGCCTTTATAGTCTAGCAACGTTTGTACTGCGTGCGGGACTCGCACATAGAGTTCCTGACCCAGAGTGAGTTTATCAGCTTCGGCTACCAGCAGGGCGGCAGCAGCTACGGCTCTTAGACAAGGTGGAAGACCACTGGCCACTGCATCCAGTTGTTTGGACATATATGCAACAGGTCGTTGCCATGATCCCAAGTACTGTGTCAATACTCCCACAGCCATTCTTCTTTGCTCGTGTACATATAAGTAGAATGGACGTGTATGATCAGGTAGACCTAATGCTGGGGCACTCATCAAAGCCTTCTTCACATCTTCAAATGCCTTGCTGTTCAGGGGTCCACAGGAAGGGATCGTGTTCTGTACCTTTTATAGCTGCATAAAGAGGTTTCGCCACAATCGCATAACTGGGAATCCATATCCTACAGAAGCCTGCTGCCCCCAAGAATTCCCGCACTTGTCTTCTATTCTTGGGTATTGGTATTTGGCATACAGCTTCTTTTCTCTCTGGCCCCATTATTCTTTGACCTTCAGAGATATGGAATCCCAGATACTTGACAGTCGGCTGACACAACTGAGCTTTCTTCCTGGACACCTTGTATCCTGCCTTCCAGAGAATGTGTAGTAAATCATGTGTTGCTTGCTGACATATTTCTCTAGTAACTGCCGCTATCAACAAATCATCTACGTATTGCAATAGTACACACTCTCCTGGGATGGACTTGAAATCCAGTAAGTCTTGACTTAAAGCTGATCCAAATAGGGTAGGTGAATTTTTAAACCCTTGGGGCAGTCTTGTCCAAGTCATCTGGCCAGGGCCGGATTAACATAGGGGCTGATGGAGCTGCAGCTCCAGGCCCAGGCCCATGGAATCGGCCCATTGATTTTTTTTTATTTTTTTTTAAACTTTTTTTTTTTGAATTTTTTTTTTTTTACACACTACTCTTAGAGTTGCCAGGTATTTCTCATGTATTTCTTATGGTTGCCAGGTAATTCTCAGAAGTATTTCCCAGGTATTTGAGGCTGCCTAGCCGGTGCCGGTATGGCAGTAATACCGGCAATACAAATGTCTGTCTCGGTATAAACAGAGATTATTCTACAATACCAGCGCGGGCCAGTAGGAGTCACTGTTTGTGTGGAGAGAGGCAGGGATAAGAAGTTACAGCATCTCCCTCCCTGCCTTTCTCTACTCACTGACCTGCAGGAGAGCAGCTCTGCACAGAGAGTTCAGACAGCAGTTTTGAGCCTGAGAGACATGGGGACAGTGAGAGACTTGGGGACGCTGAGACATAGGGACACAATGGCCCCTAGTCTCTCCGTGTCCCCATGTCTCCCAGTGTGCCTGGTGTCTCTCAGTGTCCCTAGTGTCTGTGTCCCTAGTCTCCCAGAGTGCCCTAGTCTCTAAGTGTCCCCATGTATCTGTGTCCCCATGTCTCTCCCAGTGCCTCAGTGTCCCCAAGTCTCACAGTGTCCCAATGTTTCTAAGTGTCCCCTAGTGTCCTAGTGACATCGGGACACTGGGAGATATGGGAATACAAACACTAGGGGACACTGGGTGACATGGAGACAGTGGGTGACACTGGGCGACATGGAGACAGTGGGGGAGACATTGGGGACACTGGGCGACTTTGAGACTTGGGAGATATGGGGCACTCCCAGTGTCCCCATGTCTCCCAGCCAGTGTCCCTAGTATCTCCATGTCTCCCAGTGTCTCAGTGTCCCCTAGTATAAAACAAAAAATCTCAGGCACTCACTGTGATAGATTTTAGCAGGTTTATTGGGCACCTGTACCCAGGTCTTCATCAAGTCTCCAGTGTCCCCTATGTATCACAGTGTCCCCTATGTATCAAAGTGTCTCAGTGCCCCAGGTCTCCCAGTGCCCATAGTGTCTCAGTGCCCCCTAGTCTCTCAGAATCCCCTAGTATCCCAGTGTCCCCATGTCTCACAGTGCCCCCAAGTGTCTCAGTGTCCCCTAGTATAAAAGAAAAAAAATCTCAGGCACTCACTGTGATAGATTTAAGCAGGTTTATTGGACACTGCAATGTTTTGACCTGTACCCAGGTCTTTATCGAGTCTCCAGTGTCCCCTATATATCACAGTGTCCCCTATGTATCACAGTGTCTCAGTGCCCCACGTCTTCCAGTGTCCCCTCATGTCTCAAAGTCACCCAGTGTCCTCATGTCTCCGTGTCCCCAAGAGTCTGTGTCCCTAGGTCTCCCAGTGTTCCCTAGTATCTCAGTGTCCCCATGTCTCCCAGTGTCCCAATGTCCCCTAGTGTCCTAGTGACATGGGGACACTGGGAGACATAGGGACACAGACATTAAGGGACTGCCAGACATGGGGACACAGACATATCCCCTTTTTGTGTATGTTCGCCCCTTTCGACAGTTCTGGTTATGTGATTTGTGTCAGTGGCCCACCCTTTTACCCCATCCATAGACTTCCTGCTTTACAGGACAGTGCTGTTAGAGGGTATGGTATGGGACGGGTTTACTTGAAAGATGAAAGCGTGAGATTAGCATAGGGTATGTGTTTTCTCATAACTGCATCCTATGAGTTTCCCTCCAGCACCATCTCCATCAGATACATGACACTTAGGAGGTAGAACTGTTTTAGTGTTGTTGGTCAATAAGATTTTGTAATTAGGCCCATCATAATTGTCAGCACCAGGCCCACTGGGCTCTTAATCTGGCCCTGCATCTGGCGTTTCGAGACCGTTACAGCATTTTCCCATTGGAATGCGAAGATACACTGGCTTTCCGCAGCAATTCGAAGGCAAAAGAAGGCATCTTTGAGATCTAGGACAGTAAAATAGGTAGCCCCGCCCGGAATTAAAGCAAGCAGGTTATATGGATTGGGCACAACTGGGTGTATACTTACGACCGCATCATTGACTGCTCTCAAGTCCTGCACAGGGAGATACTCATCTGTACCAGGCTTTTGAAAAGGCAACAATGGGGTGTTCCAGGGGGAAGTACAGAATTTTAGGATACCATATGTGACGAAACCAACCTCGCCACTGGGCCCTGGAGAAGCTTGTTTGCCCGCCTCCTACCTGCTGACTATGGCCCCTGGATTATTTGGGGCATATTGTATTTTATTGTGCGACTGCTGGCCCTTTAAGTACAGTGAATGGTATTTTATTGTACTGCTGCTGGCCCTTTAAGAACTGTCTGGGGACATATTGAGACTTTGGGGAACAATACCCTTTAAGACTATGGCCCCTGAAAACGTATGGACTTTTATTGGTGTGTATGGCCCTTTAAGAACCGTCTGGGGACATATTGTGACTTTGCTGAACAATGCCCCTTTAAGACTATGTCCCCAGACCTGTAAAATAACTTGCCCCTGGCTTTCCCCCACTTGGTTCAGTAAATAGGGCTTACTGAACCAAGTACCACACAGGCGGACCACCCAGAAGCTAAAGTGTGCAGGCAATTTACCTCCCAGGCTGTGAGGTTACTGACGGTTAATTGCACGTGGCGGCGGCCATCTTTGTTCAGTCGAACGCGGTCAGCGGTGTATGCTAAAGATTCTGTGGAACTGAAATCGGCTACACATTTTGCCGAACACCGCTGACCCTTACCTTCTCCCATACGGAACTTGCAGCTCCAGAGACTAAGTCCCGTTCGAAATGGGACTTAGTCGTTTTTTCGGCATGAAATTGACCGACCGCACAGCCCAAATCTATGGAACTGTTTTGGGCAGGAAATTGTGCTTGCGGTCGGTCATAAAGGACTTCCAGCTAACTTTTGATCCACTGGGGGGATTTGGCTGATTTTTGGAAGGGTGTATGTTTAAAGTGGGCTGATTCCAAATATGTGGTTTTGGGAAGATTGGATGTACGGTTTTAAAGTTATAGCACATGTATAAAAACTGTATTTTCCCTGGCTGTAATAATTATGTTAACTGGTTATCTGAGGGGAGGGAACTTGTGGGTTGTAACCGTTATGCTATTGGCTGTTTTACCCCGCCCCTGTGGGCGGGCTTTTATGTGTAAGATGGAAATAAAAGCAGACTGGGTGTGCTAGCACCTCAGATCATCTTGTACCCTTCCTGAAGTCTCGACTCATGTTTGGGGGATTGGAGAACTACACTCTGGGGATTGCTATAATCACTATACTCCCCAGGGTTTTATTGCTGAGCTCTGCTAAGAGCTGTTCCTGTACCTGCTCTTTGGAATTCTGAGAGGTCCATCTACTGGAAGCTAGACCCTGGTCTTGGGTCCAGAGTGGGTAGCGTGGCGAGACCCCAACCAAGCTGCGGCGGTTCGTGGGAGTCTACAGTGGTTATGGTGTCTGGTGGAGTGTTGGGAGTCCTCAGGAGCGCTAGGAGCATCCTTTAACGGAGGTACCCAGTCGGGGTGCCAGGCGATCCGTTACACCATATTTATCCAAATATGATTGTATATTCTTCTTGGCCTTTTGTGGGATATGATATTGTCTTAAGCTCACTGGATAAACCCCAAGTTTCAGTTAAATTCGAATTGGTGGAATATTGCGAGCAAGTCCTGGTGGGTTGTTCTCTGCCCACACTCCTGGTATATTGAACAAGGATTCATCACTCTTAGGGTTTTGTCTAGTCAACACTGTATAAAGTCGCCACTCTTCTTCCTTTGGTACAGATATTGTCATTATACCTGAAGGTCCATTGAACTTTAAAAATGTTGTTCCATTAGGTAGAAACGTTATCTGTGCTTGTAATTTTGACAGCAAATCACGTCCTAGCAGTTGGACTGGACATTCAGGCATATAAAGGAATTGATGTTTCACTACGTGGCCTCCCAATATACAGAGTCGACTTTTAAGAACCGGTTTAGCAGCACTCCTTCCAGTTGCTCCTATTACGATGATAGTTCTTCCAGATGGAGGAGCAACTAAGTCAGTCACCACCGAATGTTCAGCACCAGTATCAATCATGAAAGCACTCCTTTTTCCCCCTATTGCTACATCGACCATAGGCTCCGCTCGGCCAAGGGGGATGGAGCCCGGTCGGTATCAATAGTCCTCCATGACTGTGTCCGCCAAACCTACAAAGTCCCTATCTTCTCTATCGCGGGGTCTCTGCGCTGCTGGGTAGTACCTATCTCCACTAACACTTCCTCTTTTGTTACCACTATTCCCTCCAGGACCTCCTCTGCCTCTCGCTCTGCCTCTATAATTACTATATCCTGCCCTAGGTCTGTCTCTCTCATACTGTTCCCTTTGTGGACACTCACTTCTCCAATGCCCTTCTTCCCTATAGTACGCACATTGATTCCTACTCAAGGGTTCCCTATTCCATTTACTCTCGCCTTTATCCGTTCCCCTATACACTTCCTTTTCCCTTCTATCTATGCCTGCGATCGCTACCGCTAGCATATCTGCCTTTCTACGCATCTTACGCTCTTCCTCCTTCTTTGTCTCTGTTTCCCTATTCATGTATACCTTGTTTGCTACCTCCATTAGTTGGGTTATGGACATCCCTACAAACCCTTCTAACTTTTGTAGCTTGCGCTTTATATCTCCGTAGGCTTGGCTGACAAAGGCAGAGTTAACCATCCGGGAATTCTCAGGAGCCTCTGGATTAAAGGGGGTATACAAACGGTATGCCTCCAATAATCGGTCATAAAAGACACTGGGCGATTCATCACATTTCTGTAATACCTCAGCCGTCTTAGACATGTTAATCGCCTTCTTTCCTCCAGCTTTCATGCCAGCAATAATAGCATCCCTATAAGCTTTTAAATGGACCATGTCTGCGCCATTGGCATTCCAATTTGGATCGGTGTTTGGATAATGGGCTGCGGCCCATGCTGCCGGGTTGGCCTGATTTTGTGTACGGGCCACTTCTTCCAGCGCTTTAATTGCTGCTTGATTTATCCTTGTCCTTTCCTCATTATTAAATAATGTCATCAACAATTGCTGGCAATCAGCCCAAGTGGGATTGTGTGTCTGGACTATTGAGGTAAACAAATACGTCATGGCTTGAGGCTTTTCGGTGTAAGAGGAGTTATGGGTTTTCCAATTAAAGAGATCGGTGGTTGTAAAAGGGACATAGACGAAGACTGGATCAGCATATTGTATCTGGCCGTCACCGTTAATGTGTGTCGGGCCAGGAGTCAATCGAAGAGGCATCTGATAATGTCGGGGTTGTAGGGTACCAGTCATTTGTCGGGTTAGTATGGGGCTTCGTTGAGATACATCAGTTAGAGGTTCCGGTCGAGGGGTAGTAAGACAAGGGGATGGAGACGCTTTACTAAGGGGAAGGTTGGTGAGTATAATATTCAGGGCCGGGCTAGGAGGAGCCTGACCGGAAACTAGATATGGCGCCAGATCTGGGTAAGTGGAGTTAACGGAAGTAGGTATCGGAAGGGGAGGGTTTGAAACAAGGGGGCTGGGCTCTGAGCTAGAGGAGGGAGTAGGTGGGGACAACGGGGCAAGGGGAGGAGCACCTCCTCTTCCTCTACCGGTGGAGGAGGAGTAAGGGGGCGGCATGGGGATCTCAGACTCAGGGGGCGTGTCCAAAATGGGCGTAATTACGGCCTTAGTGGGCAAGCGAGTCCTGGCCACCATGAGGCGACATTGTTCCTCGTGGCATACTCGGATCCATTTTGGCGAGTCATTTACGGCCTGCCTCCAACAATCAATATATGGAAACTGGCCGTAAAGTTCAGGCCTACCTGATACAGCCACGTGTACACGCTGTACCAGATTAGGATCCAAACTGCCACGTGGTGGCCATGCGGCAACCAAAGTAGGCCATTCCCTACTACATAAAGTAGTCAGGCGTGCTGGAGACACATACAGTATATCCCTTTTTAAAGTTCTTTAACATACATTCTAAGGGATCCAAAATCGTTGAATCTGACGCGCCCATACTTAACAATGAAGCGTCGTCTCCAACAGAAACTAAACAAACACTCTTCCAACGGTCACACCCGTTCCCTCGGCAACAGTACCACGTGGTACAGTTACTAAGCGAAACGCACACAACAAAACACTCAGGGAATTCCCGTACACACAGCTGTTACACCAGTCACTAAATAACTAATACTGTGCCCTTTGGCGAAACTATACAGTCACCCACGCTATAATTCCCTATATCTGAATTACCTGTCTATAACATACCCCAGTAACATCGTCTTTACAAACAGTAGTTATAGTACGGTTAGCATTGGTTAGAGTACAATTTAAAGTCACAGTTCAATTAGTAGTGGTTATGGTGTTAAACATACAACTTAGACGACAATTATTAGTACTTATTTACAGTGTCAGTAATTATACATGGTTATGGTACCGTGCGCTATAATACAGTTACACACTATTCACACTCTCCTAGACGGCAGAGCTCACGCTATCTAGCAAGATATACACGCTACTACAACAATCTTTAGCACATTTACAATTCCCAACTAATCTATTGGCCAGTACCTTGATGGACTACCTAAAACTATCTACATACGTTTTGGTTAGCCACACTGCCCAAGCACCACATATAGCGAACTAGAGGGCGGAATTTACAACAGTACCCTCTTAGTCTATCTACTCTATCAAAAATCTAGTGGGTTCCAAATTTACACGCCTTCCCACTTAGCCAAGATAGGTTGAGATCTAGCGAACCGAATTTACACAGGCGCCGCTTAGTCTCCCGGTCCCTCCGACCTAGCGAACGTAATATACACCCTAGAACGCTAGTCTAGACAAGACACCGGTGTCCGGCTAGGGCTATTTACACCAGAACCCCGCCTGACTCCAAACCAAAATTAAACGGGCTGACTACAGGGCGTTTAATTGAGCGGTGCGCCTTCGCTCCTTCCCTCCACTGGAGGGGGCAGATTCCAAATAACCCCTTATGGGCCTACCGCACAATCGGTATCCAATACCCCTAGTGGGTCCGCCGTCTAAAACAGCGGTCGTCTTACCTCCTCGTTCCTGAACCTGAGTTCACACTCATCGACGGGGACACCCCAGAACTTACTACGTAGAGGCCGATGATCTCCTGGACAACAGACCAGTGGCACCGAGACGAAGGGAGGTCCACGCAGAAGTTCAGGGGTGCAACCGTAGAGAACGTGGGCAAAGATAGACTGTCTCCCGCCTCTGCTTCTCAGCTACCGTTGAACGATGAGCTTCCCGGCCAATGCACCAAATGATACCGGAGAAACTCATGGAAGCCAAGCACAGAGAGATGGACACAGGTTTCTTCAGGAAGGAAGAGATTCTTTATTCGATTCACCGAACGGGACTCAGAGGGACTAGTGTCACCAAAATACAACAAGATCTGAGCCCCGGACAATAGTGTAGGCTCCTTATATAGGCATGTAACTCCTCCCATAATAAGCTCCACCCACACATACTCTTCCCCAATCAATTGAACAAGAACTAACTTCCTGTTTGACCACATGGCTTGCCCGGCACAATGGAGGAGGGGAATACTACATCCGGTATTCTCGCACATGCTCCGTACACTACTGATTGTATCTTTGCCACGTGCAACCAACCGATCGATACACCAGTAAAAATGCACGTACACATGCCACGTGGTAATCTCGGCCTACTAAATTTATTTTTACCGAGATTCCACCACAGTGTCTGCTGCAGTGCTTGGAGTCCTCAGGAAGCGCTAGGAGCATCCTTCAATGGAGGTACCCAGTCAGGGTGCCCGTCGATCCATTACATTTCCTAAACGCGATGCGATCTAACCCCTCAATCCATTGCCTTAGATTTGCAGGAGTGGAGCACAAGGTTTTTGTAAATATATTGTTCTCTTTTCTGATATATATCAGAACTACCTCCCTCACACATTTAATCTCCCTACTTTTCTCTCCCCCTCCCCTTTTTTTCCCCTTTCCTTTTTTTCTCTCATTTTCTCCTTGTCTCTCTTCTTTTCTCCTCTTCCCCACTCCCTCTCTCGTTGATGACCTCCTATTCTATGTAGAACAACCGTTGGTCTCACTCCCGAACATCATAGCCAAATTCAACTACTACAGCAACATCAGTAATTTCAAACTGAACTTCGACAAGTCGGAGGTGCTGAACGTAACATTCCCACTTGGTGACATGGAACACCTGAAGACACGATTTCAGGTTACATCAAATACCTAGGGATCTGGGTCCCTCGAAATCTACAATAACTGTACCTACTTAACTTTCAACCCTTACACTCCCACCTATCAGCTTGCCATCTGCCTTTTTCTGATCACTAAACTCTGCATTGATAAAGTTTATATGGAAAGGGCATAGACCGCATCTATGACACTGTCACGGTTCTCCCCATGTCATCAAGATGGTTAGGTGCCTTACAGGTGAATTGACCCTGAGTCCTCTGTATCCTAGGCCTGCGCTCCTATCTCTGAGCCACTTCTGAACTTACGGGTCTAGCTCTGTTTAACTGGCTTTGTCTGCAGCACTGGGGGGCTGGACTTCTCCTTTAATTACTACCTGTCTCTTTAAGTCCACATGTAGCATCTTGCAAATTGGCTGCTTGTTATCCAGCTATATAACACTCCCTGAGGGCAGTGTCAGTTCATTGTTTCCTGTATTCTGTTGCTGAAAACTGACTTGGCTTGTGACCCCTGCTTCTGCATCTTTGTTATTGTCTGTTCGCTGCCTGCTCTGACCTTTGGAACCTTGCCTGACTACTCTCCTGTATTTGCCCTTGTCTGTTTCCTCGTACCCATTTATTGTTCCTGCCAAGCCCCCATGCACAGATTCAAAGCCCAGGTAGCTCCTTACCTGGTTACCATGGGTTGTGTTTATCTGCAAGGGTGAGCAAACATCTCTGCACTTCGGACTCCAACCAAGGTAAGACCATTACAGACACCTGATGAGACCAAGATGGGAGGGGGGCTATGCCTGCTGGACATACTGGGGTACTATAGGGCAGCACACCTCACTAGAATTGTGATGTGGGACAACACAAATACTCAGAAGATCTGGAAGAAATTGGAAACGGAAGTAGCAGGTGGATGTATCCCTGGTGTGGTCACAGCCAGAAGATTGATACATAATCAACCCTTATTCGGGGCAACTTTGCAGGTTTGGAGCCAAATCTATTTTCAACTCTCCTTCACAATGTACCCTGTCACAGGCAACCCAGCTTTCCCGACTGGACTAGAGATGCGGAACCTGGAGTTTCTGGGGAAGGGCTAACATATCCGCCTCTCGGAACTCATGAGAGGAGATGCACTAATACCTCTCCGGGAACTCATACCAGGCAGCAAGCCTACTATGCTCGAGCGCTTTAGGTACCACTAACTAAACTACTTCCATGACGCAGTAGCCTGCCAACTACAACTAGTGAGACCGCTGCTTCCATTTGAGGACATTTGCTTTAACCCCTTAAGGGCACATGACATGTGTGACATGTCATGATTCCCTTTTATTCCAGAAGTTTGGTCCTTAAGGGGTTAAAGGAGAGGGCCTCCACCATTGTATCTCAGCCCTGTACGCCTTTCTGCGGATGGCAGTAACCACTCCCCCTGTGAAGTTCCAGTCCAACTGGGAAGAAACTTTACGCACCTCGTTCACTCCCCAGGAATGGGATAAGATGGCCTTGTGCTCAACTCACAGCTCTTGATGTGCGAGATACCAATAAATTAATTATAAAATATTCGCCCAGTGGTATGAATCACTACTAAAGATCCATAAGTATCTCCCTGAGGCTTCTGAAGTGTGTTGGAGGTGTGAGGAAGAGGTGGGGTGCCTCCTTCGCATATTCTGGTCCTGCCCATGCATAAAGCTGTTATGGGCAAATGCAAATATTTTAAAATTAAATGTTGTATTTCTTAAACTGTGTACTTTGTCTTTAAGAGATATTGCAAACTGACAAGGTGTTAGAAATTGAACATATTGTTTTTTTATACAATGTTTCTTTAATAAATGACCTCTTACCCATATTCAGTGAATACGGTGTTCAGACTTTAGGACGCCATCTTGTCCTAGGTTCGTGGAATTCCCCAAGTCAGTGAATTTCCCATGACTTGTGCACCCTTACGTTTTAGTTATGGCCTTGTATCTTTGTCAAGTTAAGGGAGGTACTAAATTGAATAAAAGAAAAAGATGTTTTCCTTTTTCATATATGAACTATGACAACCCTAAAATTACCTAATTGATATCCTACTTAACAAATCAGCCCTGCCAGTATTGAAATATAAGACCACACATGAGAGGGGGTGGACTGGGGCAGCGTGCGGGAATGGGGCAGCGTACTCCACCCTATCCCTTCTCATCCTAACCCCACAACCCTTTCCTCTCTCCTGTCAACCCCCACCCTTTTTTTTTTCTTTGATCTCCTTTTTCTCTACTCTACCACTATTTTTCCTCCTTACCTTTCCCACTCGCCACCTTCCCTCTCTATTTCACTCTTCACCACTATTATCATATCATGCTTTACTCATTTGGAACATTACCCATACACATCTCAGACACATCACTCAACACAATGCTTCTTCACTCTTCCCTCAGGCGCTCAGTCTATCGAAGGACTCAACTGCACACAACTTGGACCCACGCTAGGTTCTGCCCTCTAACGCCCTCGGGGTAGGGCTACATCCCACAGCAGTACGTGATATGCCCCTGGGAATATTTCGAGGGACAACCTAAACCACGAAGGCTCAGCTCCCTAGCCCTAAGTTGTGCATACAAGAAGACACAATATAAGCACACGTCAGAGATCATTGAACCTTTGAGAATAAAATTGTATGGTTTCTATGTAATAATCCCCTCATATGCTATATTTTCACATGAAAGAGCCATGCCACCCTGTTTTGAGACGCAAGTATGCCTATTGCACTATTGACACTCAATGAGAGTGTATTTACTTGAATCTATGTAACAAAACTAATGTTAAAGTCATCTTTCTCTGTCAACCTGTAACTGTATAACTTTTTGCCTCTTGACACCAAAAACAATAAACAAAGATTGACAAAAAAATAATCTGTATGCAGTTTTCTTGGTTTAGTCAACAAATTTCTGTTTTGGGTTCTAATTTGCTAATTTTCTGGAACTGCATTCATAGACATTTCTGTACTAGTTGGCCTTATCGTAGGCCTAATTTGAGTAATTTATCCTGAGTTACCAGCTTTTTTGGTCTGTGCCATTTTAAATATCTAACATGGTGAACAATTCCCATACCTAAGATGGCAAGTGACACCCACAGCTTACTGTAACTGTGTGTAATGAAAATAAAAACACAGCCACAGTTCATTTATTGTTTTGCTATGCTAATTTTAGAGACAACAAAAATGACACACCTTTGACTTCACTTTGTTAAACAAAACTAACATATATTCAGATGCATGGTTAACTATATGAGAAGGGAAGAAGTCCACTTTTAACATTAACATACTACAGCTGATGGACAAAATAACAATAGCCGGAGTCTATAGGGTATCCTGTGGTGCACATTACTTTGCATTAAGACAAAGCTAAACCAAGTGTAAAACATTGCTATAGGCAGTGAAAGCTGATCATACAAGTCTTAGCAAGATGATGGGAAATTGAAAATACAACTTGCAACACAACATGTCAACAAGGCCGGTGCAAGGATTTTTAGCTACACAGACGAAGATACATTTTGTCGCCCCCCTTCCCCACCACCCCCACCCGCAAAAAAAAGTGCATCTTCACCTGTGTCTTGTAACACCCCCCTTTTGAATTTCTTACTTTCTTACCCTCTTTAGTGTTTCATATCCCCTCTTTTAAATGTATTACCCCTTTTGTGCTTTAGTGTATTTTATTCCCTCTTTAGTGTGTCTTACAACTTCCTTTGTATGTCTCTTACTTACACCCAGACCCTTTTTGTGTCTCTTACCCCCAGTCCCTTTGTTTTTTTTTTCTCCACAACAGTCCCTCTATGTGGCCATTTCTCCCCTTAGTCCGTTTTGTGTGTCCCTCTCCTCCAGATCCCTTTGTGTGACTTTTCTTCCAAGCCATGTAGACATAGATCTGCAGGCAGACACATATAGACACACAGGCATAGACATACAGAAACAGTCACACAGAGACATACAGACACATTCAAAAGGAGATATACAGGCAGAGACATGCACACATACAGAGGCATACAGGGATACAGAGACATGCAGACATACAGAGGCATACAGTCATACAGACATCATACAGACAAATACATACAGGCATACAGAAACATACATACAAAGATGTAAAGGCATGCAGACACATACATACAGAGACATACATACACATGCATACAGAGACATACATACATACACACAGAGAGATAAAGACATTCAGAGACAAACATGTGTACAGAGTCATACATACATGCATACAGAGACATACATGCACACAGAGACATACATACATACATGCCCACAGAGGCATATATACATACAGGCACACAGAGGCATACATACATGCGCACACACCGAGACATATATACATACATACATACATACATGCACAAAGAGACATACATACATACACAGACAGTCACAATTACATACCTACTGTACATACAGGTCCTTGAGGTGCATGCTGACAGGTGACCGGCTCTGTGGAACCCTGTCTTGCAGCCCAGCCTCATCACAGGGCACCAGCCATGCTGTGTGGTACACAGGGAGCAGGGATATGATGTCATTCATATCCCCTCTCCCTCCACACAGCTGCGGCAGGCAACAGGGTAGGAGGCTCCTCGGACGGCAGTCAACTGGGCGGGTGGTAAGAGGCTGGGCTGCACTGAGGGGAGGCGCTTGTGCTCGGCCACACTTCATAAAGTAACCGGCTGGAGGGGAGCGCTCCCCTCCAGCCGGACAGCCTGGCATTGCGCCCCCAAGGCCGGTGGGCCGGCTCTCAATGTCAAACGACAATAGTATAGAATTAACTTATTGAGAAATCACAAACGATGTTATTTGAATGTGTTTAATGGACTCTGGTCATTTCTATTTGTGCTGGATCTACATGCAAACATATATATACAGTTGCAAGAAAACGTATGTGAACCCTTTGGAATGATATGGATTTCTGCACAAATTGCTCATAAAATGTGATCTGATCATCATCTAAGTCACAACAATAGACAATCACAGTCTGCTTAAACTAACAACACACAAAGAATGAAAAGTTGCCATGTTTTTATTGAACACACCATGTAAACATTCACAGTGCAGGTGGAAAAAGTATGTGAACCCCTAGACTAATGACATCTGCAAGAGCTAATTGGAGTGAGATGTCAGCCAACTGGAGTCCAATCAATGAGATGAGATTGGATGTGTTGGTTACAGCTGCCCTGCCCTATAAAAAACACACACCAGTTCTGGGTTTGCTTTTCACAAGAAGCATTGCCTGATGTGAATGATGCCTTGCACAAAAGAGCTCTCAGAAGACCTACGATTAAGAATTGTTGACTTGCATAAAGCTGGAAAGGGTTATAAAAGTATCTCCAAAAGCCTTGCTGTCCATCAGTCCATGGTAAGACAAATTGTCTATAAATGGAGAAAGTTCAGCACTGCTGCTACTCTCCCTAGGAATGGCCGTCCTGTAAAGATGACTGCAAGAGCACAGCACAGACTGCTCAATGAGGTGAAGAAGAATCCTAGAGTGTCAGCTAAAGACTTACAAAAGTCACTGGCAAATGCTAACATCCCTGTTAGTGAATCTACAATATGTAAAACACTAAATAAGAATGGATTTCATGGGAGGATACCAAACAAAACATTGCTGCACATTTACAGTTTGCACAAGAGCACCTGGATGTTCCACAGCAGTACTGGCAAAATATTCTGTGAACAGATTAAACCAAAGTTGAGTTGTTTGGAAGAAACACACAACACTATGTGTGGCGAAAAAGAGGCACAGCACACCAACATCAAAACCTCATCCCAACTGTGAAGTATGGTGGTGGGGCTACATGGTTTGGGGCTGCTTTGCTGCGTCAGGGCCTGGACGGATTGCTATCATCGAAGGAAAAATGAATTCCCAAGTTTATCAAGACATTTTGCAGGAGAACTTAAGGCCATCTGTCTACCAGCTGAAGCTCAACAGAAGATGGGTGTTGCAACAAGACAATGACCCAAAGCATAGAAGTAAATCAACAACAGAATCGCTTAAACAGAAGAAAATATGGCTTCTGAAGTGGCCCAGTCAGAGTCCTGACCTCAACCCGATTGAGATGCTGTGGCATGACCTCAAGAAAGCGATTCACACCAAACATCCCAAGAATATTGCTGAACTGAAACAGTTCTGTAAAGAGGAATGGTCAAGAATTACTCCTGACCGTTGTGCACGTCTGCTCTGCAACTACAGGAAACGTTTGGTTGAAGTTATTGCTGCCAAAGGAGGTTCAACCAGTTATTAAATCCAAGGGTTCACATACTTTTTCCACCTGCACTGTGAATGTTTACATGGTGTGTTCAATAAAAACATGGCAACATTTCATTCTTTGTGTGTTATTAGTTTAAGCAGACTGTGATTGTCTATTGTTGTGACTTAGATGATGATCAGATCACATTTTATGACCAATTTGTACAGAAATCCATATCATTCCAAAGGGTTCACATACTTTTTCTTGCAACTGTATACACATTCCCATGAAGAGATAACTGTGTAGTTGAGAACCCTACAATCAGGATCAGATATTCTTTCTGGCAGGGAGACCAAATATATATCTTTTGTCTCTCTGCCAGAAAGAATATCTGATCCTGATTGTATAGAGGGTTCTCAACTAAACATTGCAAACAGGCACTAGTACTACTGACATTGTCTTACTTTATTGGGGTATATTTATTTTATGTTTGGTGTATCAAAGATAACCACAGTGGCTATGGTGGAATGAGGTGTATATAACCTATTGTAGAAATTACATTGTTTTAAGTGATTATTCATCTTTTGATATGGTAAATTGAATAAAAATCAGGCTTTTTTTCAAGCATTCACTTAGTGTGGTAATACATACCTATAGAAACGTACCTGAGCAATTGTGAGTGCGGTATTATGTGTTCATGTGTAAATATTTTTGAGGTATCAAGAGTGGGCTACCTAAATATCCAGCACCTACTTGGATGGAAGAGTGCCTGTACACATCTCTAATTTTTGTATATGTTCTATGTGAGTTAGTGGGGGGGTGCGGGGGTGGTCTTACCTCAGTGCCACTTGGGATTCGGGCCAGCAAACAGCTTCCCTCCGGCCCCATTAGTATAGTTAGTCACAGCTAGCCGGGGGTATGTCCTTGCCAATTAGGTTTGAGGGGTTACGTTTAAGGATATGGAATGAGATGAACAAGTTTTCAGGTCTCAACCTCCCCTGCACTAAAGGGATAACCTTAGGTTATACCTGGGATGTCGTGCCCATCTAGCGTGGATAAGGTCGGCTGGTGGCAGGATCTGGAAGGAAATGAGTTTATGCCGAGGGGAGAGGTGAGAGGAAGGAGGAAGTGGTACATAGGCGCATGTTTAGTTTATTGGCGGTTGGGTTCACTGTATGACACTATGTGTTAAGCTATGTATATGTATATATGCAGGGCCGGCCTTAGGCCTTTGGGCGCCCTGTGCGAAAAATCTTCACAGCGCTCCCCCTTCCTGTCCCCCCTCCCCCACTCCTTCCCCCCTCCTTCCCTCTTCCCACACACCCTGTCACACACACACACACACAGGTGGACAGCCATACACACACACACACACACACACACACAAACACACGCAGGCAGTCACACACAGGCAGCCACACACAGACATAGAATGTGACGGCAGATAAGAACCATTCAGCAAATCTAGTCTGCCCAGACAGTCACACATAGGCAGTCACACACACAGGCAGACATCCACACACACACACACACACAAACACACACAGGCAGACAGCCACACACAGGCAGGCAGTCACACACAGTCAGGCAGTCACACACAGTCAGCCACACACAAACAAACACACAGGCAGACAGCCAAACACACAGAGGCAGACAGCGCCACACACACTCACACACACACACACACACACACAGGCAGTCACACACACACAGACAGTCAAACACACAGACAGTGACGCGCACACTGGCAGACAGCCACACACACACACAGGCAGACAGCCACACACAGACAGACAGTCACACACACAGACAGTCACACACACACAGGCAGACAGTCACACACACACACACACACACACACACACACACACACACACACAGGCAGACAGTCACACACACAAACACACACACAGACAGTTACACACACACAGGCAGACAGTCACACACACAAACACACAGACAGTCACACACACACACACAGGCAGTGGCGTACACATGACCCATGGGGCCCCGGTGCAAAAATTGATCCGTGGGCCCTCCCCCCTGCGCTTACTCTGCGCGGGTCGGGGCAGCAACACATGGCGGTGGGCACCTAGTCGCAGGGGTTGCAGGGCTGCGATCCCTACGACCGCGGTATGTACGCCAGTGCATGCAGATGCACACACACTTAAAGGACCACTACAGACACCTAGATCACATCAGCTCAATGAAGTGGTCTGGGTGTCAGGTCCCTCTAGTTTTAACCCTGCAGCTGAAAACATAGCAGTTTCAGAGAAACTGCTATGTTTCACTGAGGGTTAATCCAGCCTCTAGTGGCTGTCTCACTGACAGCCGCTAGAGGTGCTTCCATGATTCTAAGACACTGAAGTCCATAGGAAAGCATTGAGTAATGCTTTCCTGTGGGCGGTTTGAATGTGTGCGTGGCTCTTGCCGCGCATGCGCATTCGGAGCTGAGAGGCGGAGGGATCCCCAGTGCCATGGGAGTCCGGCGCTGGAGAAAGGTAAGTGCTGAAGACACACACACACACTCTCACGAACAGACGCATACACACTAGCTAACAGACACACACATTTACTGACAGAGACACACTCAGTGACAGACATACATACACACTCACCTAAAAAACATACACTCTCACTGACAAACACACACTCACTAACAGACATCAAACAGACTCACTAACACACACACAAACACACTCAGTAACAGACACACACAGTAACTCACTAGCAGACACACACTCAACAGACACACTTACTGACACTCACCAGCAGACACACACACCGACACACACACCAACACACACACACACTAACACACACACCAATACACACACACACACACTAACACACACACGCACACTAACAAGCACACTAACACACACACTAACACTCACACACACTCACACACACACTAACACTCACACACACGAACACTTACACACACGCACACTCACACTAACACACACACACTAACACACTCACTCACACACACACTCACACACACTAACACTCACACACACTAACACTCACACTAACACACACTAACACTAACTCTCACACTAACACTCACACTCACACACACACACGAACACTAACACACACTAACACTAACACACACTAACACTCACACTAACACACACACACTAACACACACACTCACACACACAATAACACACACTAACACTAAAACACACTAACACTCACACTCACACTAACACTCACACTAACACACACTAACACTCACACTAACACACACACACACTCACACTAACACACACACACACACACTCACTCACACATACACTCACACACACTAACACTCACACTAACACACACTAACACTCACACCCACACTCACACACACACTAACACTAACACACACTAACATTCACACTAATACTCACACTAATGCACACACACTAATGCACACACACTAACACTCACACTAATACACACACTAACACACACACTAACACACACACTAACACACACACTAACACTAACACGCACACTAACACTCACACACGTTTTTTTTATAAATTTAATCCCACCAGCCTCCTTACCTTTTAGAGTGCTGAGGGGATTCCCTGGGGTCTAGTGGTGCTGCTGGGCTCCTGGGCGGCCGGTCACTGGGCAGGCGGGCAGGCTGGCAGGCTGGCAGGCTGGCGGGCGCACGAGGGAGCACTCTCCCCTGAGTGCTTTCTCTTCAGCTCCCTCACGCGCTGTGTAGGGATGCCGGCGCCGGAAGATGACGTCATCATCCGGCTCCGGTATCAGTACGCGGCGCGCGAAGGAGCTGAAGAGGAAGTACTCCCTCGCGCGCAGCTGAAGAGAAAGTGCTCCCTCGCGCGCCCGCAGGACCGGCCGTGGGGTAACAGCAGGGCCAGCCTCGTTGGGCCCTGAGGTGGCCAGCTCCTGGGCCCCCCAGAAGAAGAGGCTGGCCACAGTGGGTACATACCGGGTCGCATACATACCCTGGTATGTAGGCCACTGGATGTAGGTGACTAGGCAGTAAGTGAATGTATCTATGGTGATAGAGAATTTTGATAAAATGACTAGTGCTGATATAGCCCTCATGCAATCTCATGGGGTGGCTGTTCTCAAAAGAAGATATAGTTTGTTAGCCTAATTCAAACTGGTGGGCTGTTCAAATTCTCCGCATGACACACCTATTGCTTGAGCAAGTGTTTGTAAAAGTTTGTAAAGAGAAAGGCACCATGTGATGAGTTTAAAAAACTTTCATTTCAAAATAATTGAATTTGCATGAAAACCATTTTTTGAATAATTAAGTGAAATGGTATTTTTTAACATTTTTGTTTTCTCTTCGAATAATGTAGAGGTAAGTAAAAAGTCAGTGTCTCACTGTTTTGACCAGGCTGCTCTACATTGTCTATTCACAGGTGCTATCCCACTACTGATCAACACGGGGATTTGACCTGCTCTGTTCCCAACCTGGGCCGGATTACCCCTCCTTAGACCAACCTGGTAGCTCCAAGCTCCCTCAGAGTCACCATATTGGTGCTGAACTTAGTGCGGACACCCGATCGACATAGCTCATGGCAGAACAGAACTCCTGAACTCAAGCGATCCAACACACTCAGCCTCCCAGTAGCTGGGATCACAGGCACACGCTGTAACGGATCGCCTGGCACCCCGACCGGGTACCTCCGTTAATGGATGCTCCTAGCGCTTCCTGAGGACTCCAAGCACTCTGGCAGACACCACAATCACCGAATCCGAGAAACCTTTAAATTTCTCCCAAGCATATGAATGCTGTAGACCATTGAATAGGAACCATACGAATAGGCTTGTACTCCTAGCAGTCAACTGGAACAGCATGCAATAAATCCTTCCCCCCAATAATGAGACGACACATCACTTTGAGGGTAAAACATCAACTCTGGACTGGCTCATCCAGCCCGGCTTTTATTACAATAATACACATACAGTCCACACCCAGGGTGAGGCATAAAATATCCAATCACATACATGGTTCAGCCCACACATCCCCTCCCCTCAGATAACATTAAACCCAATTATCCGGTACACCTTTTCAGCCAAGTTCTGGATGTACCCCAAAACCCGGGGGTACACCTTTAAATCCAGCATCGCTGGATAGCCCTTATTCAGGGGGACAACATATTCAAAATTCAAGTCATTCGGATGAACGGTTCGTGAGATATGGGGTTCCAAAGATTTGACCGACCGCATGGGTAAAGTATCCGAAAACAGTTCCATGCATTTTGGCCCTGCGGTCGGTCACAAACAAGGGAATGAAAACAGACGAATTGCCTGTGTTATAGAGCCTGGAGAGGGTTTGAATGAATTCCCTTGTTTGTGGGGTTCTTTCTACCGAACGGCGGGTCATTCGGTAGTTTCTATACGAATTTCTGGAAGTAGGGAGGTCTCAGCGGTGTTTGCCTAGTCAAGTGTCCGATTTTAGTTCCAGACACTCGACGGCAAAACACCGCTGATCGGTAGTTTAAGATGGCCGCCGCCACGTGTTTGTTTCCCGAATGGCGGCCACCCAGAGGACAAAGAATACATTACACTGATTGCCAATTACCCGTTTGCAACATTGTTGCAAACTGTAATTGGAGGCACACTTATTCCTGGGTGGTCTGGTTGTTCGGTAGTTTCACTCAATATAATGAATGGAGTGATTCTACCGAACAATCAGTTGAATGCTGCATACATATCCCAGGTTAAACTCAACACATAAATACATATGTAATATTAAAGGCAGTATACTGGAATATGCTCCACAGTCTTAAAGGGCCAGTAGTCCCAAAAGTCCCAATATGTCCATAGATGCTGTTAAAAGGGCCAGTAGCAGCAATATACAGTACAATATGCCCCAAATAACCCAGGGGCCATAGTCAGCAGGTAGGAGGCTAGCAAACAGGCTTCTCCAGGGCCCAGTGGCGAGGTTGGTTTCGCCACATTTCTCCCCTTTTCCAAACAGACTAACAGGGTACCTGACCTCTTGCCGGTCAGTGCCCTTGTTAGTCCAGCAGCCCACCCACAAAACAGAAACAGCAGTACAGCCAACCCACAATAAATGGTAACTACACCTGAGTAAGAGAAAAACTTGTCCAGGTCCAGGTGCCTCACCATGGCTGTGTGGGGGACTGGTAGGCTGTTTTGGTGGGTTGCTGAGTGGGCAGAGCCCAGCGGTACTCTGCCCTGGTGCCAGCACTACCCCGGGAGTAGTCTGGTTGGAGCCTTGCTGGAGACCGACTGCCTCCCCTTTAGATGCACAGCTCTGCTGCTGGAGACCGACTGTCTCCCCTTTAGATGCACCGCTCTGCTGCCAGAGGGGGAGACCGACTGTCTCCCCTTTGGATACATAGCTCCGCTGTTGGAGGGGGAGACCGACTGTCTCCCCTTTGGCTAAGCAGCCTTGTTGCTGGGGGACAGGACTGACTGTCCTTACACCCTGTGCTGTAGGTGCAGAGACCACGGTCCCATCTGCACAGTTGTGGGGCTCACAGTCTCCCCCTGGTACATTAAGCTGCCGCTGGGGAGAGGTGGTAACAATCTCCTCTCCCATGCCTACTTTCAGTTTTTGTGGAGGGAGATCGACTGCCTCTCCTCCCAATTCAGTGTCCTGTTGCTGGGGAATAGAGACTGGGCTCTCTATTCCCAAAAAATCACACTGCTGCTGGGGGGTAGGACCAACTATCTCTGCCCCTTGTAACTCAGCCTGCCGCCGGGGAGAGAGGACGCTGCTCTCCTCTCCCTGCACTTCACACTGCCTTCCCGGCATATCACTCTGCTGCTGGGGGGTAGGACCAACTACCTCTGCCCCCTGTAACTCAGCCTGCCGCTGGGGAATGGGGACTGGGCTCCCAATTCCCTGCAATTCACACTGCCGCTGGGGAATGGAGACTGGGCTCCCAATTCCCAACAAATCACACTGCCGCTGGGGAGTGGAGACTGGGCTCCCAATTCCCAATAAATCACGCTGCTGCTGGGGGGTAGGACCCACTACCTCTGCCCCCTGTAACTCGGGCGCAGAGACCACGGTCCCATCTGCACTGGTGTGGGGCTTACTGTCTCCCCTTGGTGCGCTAAGCTGCCGCTGGGGAGAGGGGGTAACAAACTCCTCTCCCTTACACACTTTCAGTAGCTGGGGAGCAGGGCTGACCATCTGTACTCCCTGTAGGCAGGGCGCAGAGACCACGGTCCCATCTGCGCTGGTGAGGGGTTTACTGTCTCCCCTTGGTGGGTTAGGTTGTCGGTGGGGAGAGGGGGTAACAAACTCCTCTCCCTTACACACCTTCAGCCGCTGGGGAGAGGGGATATCAGGCTCCTCTCCCTGCACCGTAGACTGCCGCTGGGGAGCAGGGCTGACCCTTTGTACTCCCTGTAGGCAGGGCGCAGAGACCACGGTCCCATCTGCGCTGGTGAGGGGTTTACTGTCTCCCCTTGGTGGGTTAGGTTGTCGGTGGGGAGAGGGGGTAACAAACTCCTCTCCCTTACACACCTTCAGCCGCTGGGGAGAGGGGATAACAGGTTCCTCCCCCTGAACCGTAGACTGCCGCTGGGGAGGAAGGACGACCCCTTCAGCTCTCTTTTTGTCTAAATCTGCTAGGCGCTGCAGGAAATCTGCCGTTGATTCCCTTATGAACTGCACAATTTTCTCAGAGGGGTTGGGTCCAAAGAAAGCCAGCCGTATGGCAATCTCTCTGTCCAACCGCTCCTGAGTGTAGCCAGGCGCCATGCTTGCTCTGCTGCAGTTACTTCTTTTGTGGATAGGGACGCTGTACGGGTACTAGCGTTGTCCTCCCTTTGTAATCCAAACGACCTGTGTCTCCAAGCTGCTTTACCTCACACTAGGATGCCATCCCACCGCTGCCACCAATGTAACGGATCGCCTGGCACCCCGACCGGGTACCTCCGTTAATGGATGCTCCTAGCGCTTCCTGAGGACTCCAAGCACTCTGGCAGACACCACAATCACCGAATCCGAGAAACCTTTAAATTTCTCCCAAGCATATGAATGCTGTAGACCATTGAATAGGAACCATACGAATAGGCTTGTACTCCTAGCAGTCAACTGGAACAGCATGCAATAAATCCTTCCCCCCAATAATGAGACGACACATCACTTTGAGGGTAAAACAGGAACTCTGGACTGGCTCATCCAGCCCGGCTTTTATTACAATAATACACATACAGTCCACACCCAGGGGGAGGCATAAAATATCCAATCACATACATGGTTCAGCCCACACATCCCCTCCCCTCAGATAACATTAAACCCAATTATCCGGTACACCTTTTCAGCCAAGTTCTGGATGTACCCCAAAACCCGGGGGTACACCTTTAAATCCAGCATCGCTGGATAGCCCTTATTCAGGAGGACAACATATTCAAAATTCAAGTCATTCGGATGAACGGTTCGTGCGATATGGGGTTCCAAAGATTTGACCGAACGCATGGGTAAAGTATCCGAAAACAGTTCCATGCATTTTGGCCCTGCGGTCGGTCACTAACAAGGGAATGAAAACAGACGAATTGCCTGTGTTATAGAGCCTGGAGAGGGTTTGAATGAATTCCCTTGTTTGTGGGGTTCTTTCTACCGAACGGCGGGTCATTCGGTAGTTTCTATACGAATTTCTGGAAGTAGGGAGGTCTCAGCGGTGTTTGCCTAGTCAAGTGTCCGATTTTAGTTCCAGACACTCGACGGCAAAACACCGCTGTTCGGTAGTTTAAGATGGCCGCCGCCACGTGTTTGTTTCCCGAATGGCGGCCACCCAGAGGACAAAGAATACATTACACTGATTGCCAATTACCCGTTTGCAACATTGTTGCAAACTGTAATTGGAGGCACACTTATTCCTGGGTGGTCTGGTTGTTCGGTAGTTTCACTCAATATAATGAATGGAGTGATTCTACCGAACAATCAGTTGAATGCTGCATACATATCCCAGGTTAAACTCAACACATAAATACATATGTAATATTAAAGGCAGTATACTGGAATATGCTCCACAGTCTTAAAGGGACAGTAGTCCCAAAAGTCCCAATATGTCCATAGATGCTGTTAAAAGGGCCAGTAGCAGCAATATACAGTACAATATGCCCCAAATAACCCAGGGGCCATAGTCAGCAGGTAGGAGGCTAGCAAACAGGCTTCTCCAGGGCCCAGTGGCGAGGTTGGTTTCGCCACACACGCCACTGCACCCGGCAAGGTTTTGAAGCTGATCAGTGTAATATGAAACTTCCCAATCTGATGTCAGCAGTCACTGTGTTATAGCTAACCATCGCCACCACCTGGACATTTTTATTAAGGCATTTTAAAAGAAGGCCAAATCGGCTTCATGCTCTCTTGTGAAAGTAAACCCAGCAGAAGTGCAGCCCATCTCGATGTTGTATTTTGAAAGTCTAACGATTCATGACAATTTAGAAGTATAAGAAAAAATAGGTTATTAATGCAAAGTGACAGCCTTACTGGGACGTGCCTCCGTTTACAGCACCTTCCTTTTTAGATTGAAAGACGGACAGGAATGAGATCGCACTGTTTCCCCAGTGTTCCTCAAGCACTGTTAGATTTTTTTAAATAGGAATCAGTTTTAACCTTTTCAACACAATACATCTTAGTTGTCAAGGACGTCAATTCCGCACTTTTGAATTCCACGAGATTTAGTTGTTTTGGCTTTTTGTCTAATCAATATCTGGATAGTTTTAGGGCATGTGATGCTAGTTTAGGCATGTGTTAGTCACGGAGAAAATTGACAGATTTATTAATTGAGTAATGTGGCTTTTAAAGATAATAGAAAAATTAACTAAGAAGGAAAAGAAATGAAATTTCGAAAAGTATATGTTTTTTTTCTGAATAGTTTCTGCAAGGTTCAGTTTAGTCTAGGTAGTGACAGTGAATGGCAGTAAGAGGGCCAACACATAGATTGGGACCATAACCTAAGTGAAAACATGGATAAAGAAGAAAACGTGATTGGTTAGTTAAATCGTCAATTAATTTGGGAATCAGGAAATTAGAGGGTCAGAGAGTCGAGTAGGGTTAGGATGTAGGTGACTAGGCAGTAAGTGAATTTATCTATGGTGATAGAGAATTTTGATAAAATGACTAGTGCTGAAATAGCCCTCATGCAATCTCATGGGGTGGCTGTTCTCAAAAGAAGATATAGTTTGTTAGCCTAATTCAAACTGGTGGGCTGTTCAAATTCTCCGCATGACACACTTATTGCTTGAGCAAGTGTTTGTAAAAGTTTGTAAAGAGAAAGGCACCATGTGATGAGTTTAAAACACTTTCATTTCAAAATCATTGAATTTGCATGAAAACAATTTTTTGAATAATTAAGTGAAATGGTATTTTTAACATTTTTGTTTTCTATTCGAATAATGTAGAGGTAAGCAAAAAGTCAGTGTCTCACTGTTTTGACCAGGCTGCTCTACATTGTCTATTCACAGGTGCTATCCCACTACTGATCAACACGGGGGATTTGACCTGCTGTATTCCCAACCTGGGCCAGATCACCCCTCCTTAGACCAACCTGGTAGCTCCAAGCTCCCTCAGAGTCACCATATTGGTGCTGAATAGTGTTGTCGCGAACCTGAAATTTTCGGTTCGCGAACGGCGAACGCGAACTTCCGCAAATGTTCGCGAACCGGCAAACCGCGCGAACCGCCATTGACTTCAATGGGCAGGCGAATTTTAAAACCAACAGGGACTCTTTCTGGCCACAAAAGTGATGGAAAAGTTGTTTCAAGGGGACTAACACCTGGACTGTGGCATGCCGGAGGGGGATCCATGGCAAAACTCCCATGGAAAATTACACAGTTGATGCTTTTAATCCATAAAGGGCAGAAATCACCTAACATTGACACCTGTCCTCAAAGCCCCTGATACACACTGACACAGAGCAGAATAGAGACTGTTCCCCGTCCTCAGAGACCATGATACACACTGACACAGAGCAGAATAGAGACTGTTACCCCTACATAGGGTCACTTGGCAGATATGGCGGGGTCGTGGGAGGGGGAGGATGACTTTCACCTCTTCCCCTGTTAGATTCCTGTTGTGCTGTGACATCACCCTTATACGCTGTGTAAAGCATACTATTTAATTTGATCAGCATGGCCACTTGAGTTTTTATAGTTTTCACGCTGCTTGTAGTTTATATATGGTTCACAAAAATCAAACAAACGATAAAGTAAACATGTAAGGATTCAGAATATTCTTTCAAACCCTTACACATTGTGTGTACGTATTTTTTGTCTTAAGTTTGTGGCTTTAAAGAGGTTCACGTTGTTTCTTTGATGTGCATAACATGTTCTTGTAAATGTTTGTTAAATTTTTCCTGGAATTGTAATTTTTGAATCTGAATAAAGATAGTCAAATCCCTGATACACACTGACACATAGCAGAATAGGGACTGTTCCCCCTACATAGGGTCACTTGGCAGATATGGATTGACACCTATCCTAATGATCCCTGATACACACTGACACAGAGCAGAATAGAGACTGTTCCCCCTACATAGGGTCACTTGGCAGATATGGATTGACACCTGTCCTCAAAACCCCTGATACACACTGACACAGAGCAGAATAGGGACTGTTCCCCCTACATAGGGTCACTTGGCAGATATGGATTGACACCTGTCCTCAAAACCCCTGATACACACTGACACAGAGCAGAATAGGGAATGTTCCTCCTACATAGGGTCACTTGGCAGATATGGATTGGCACCTGTCCTCAAAACCCCTGATACACACTGACACAGAGCAGAATACAAGACCGGGGGTCTAGTAGCGTGGACACCCAGCACAGGTTGTTCTCCTTCAGCCTTTTTATACGAGGGTCCCTCAACAGGCACGACAGCATGAAAGACCCCATTTGCACAAGGTTGGATGCCGAGCTACTCATTTCCCGTTCCTCCTCCTCACACAGAGCAGAATAGGGACTGTTCCCCCTACATAGGGTCACTTGGCAGATATGGATTGACACCTATCCTAATGATCCCTGATACACACTGGCACAGAGCATAATAGGGACTGTTCCCCCTACATAGGGTTACTTGGCAGATATGGATTGACACCTGTCCTCAAAACCCCTGATACACACTGACACAGAGCAGAATAGGGACTGTTCCTCCTACATAGGGTCACTTGGCAGATATGGATTGACACCTGTCCTCAAAACCCCTGATACACACTGACACAGAGCAGAATAGGGACTGTTCCCCCTACATAGGGTCACTTGGCAGATATGGATTGACACCTGTCCTCAAAGCCCCTGATACACACTGACACAGAGCAGAATAGAGACTGTTCCCCGTCCACAGAGACCATGATACACACTGACACAGAGCAGAATAGAGACTGTTCCCCGTCCACAGAGACTATGATACACACTGACACAGAGCAGAATAGAGACTTTTCCCCCTACATAGGGTCACTTGGCAGGTATGGATTGACACCTGTCCTCAAAGCCCCTGATACACACTGACACAGAGCAGAATAGAGACTGTTCCTCCTACATAGGGTCACTTGGCAGATATGGATTGACACCTGTCCTCAAAACCCCTGATACACACTGACACAGAGCAGAATAGAGACTGTTCCCTGTCCACAGAGACCATGATACACACTGACACAGAGCAGAATAGAGACTGTTCCCCGTCCACAGAGACCATGATACACACTGACACAGAGCAGAATAGAGACTGTTCCCCGTCCACAGAGACCATGATACACACTGACACAGAGCAGAATAGGGACTGTTCCCCCTACATAGGGTCACTTGGCAGGTATGGATTGACACCTGTCCTCAAAACCCCTGATACACACTGACACAGAGCAGAATAGGGACTGTTCCTCCTACATAGGGTCACTTGGCAGATATGGATTGACACCTGTCCTCAAAACCCCTGATACACACTGACACAGAGCAGAATAGAGACTGTTCCCTGTCCACAGAGACCATGATACACACTGACACAGAGCAGAATAGAGACTGTTCCCCGTCCACAGAGACCATGATACACACTGACACAGAGCAGAATAGAGACGGTTCCCCGTCCACAGAGACCATGATACACACTGACACAGAGCAGAATAGGGACTGTTCCCCCTACATAGGGTCACTTGGCAGGTATGGATTGACACCTGTCCTCAAAGCCCATGATACACACTGGGGGGAGCTACTGTCCTCCCCAACACCTGCGCGGTGGGTTGGGGCCATAAATCACAATGGGGGGACCTACTGTCCTCCCCCCCTCGGCCCCCACCCCTGCGCGGTGGGTGGGGGCCATAAATCACAATTGGGGGGGCCCACTTTCCTCCCCCCCGGCCCCCATCCCTGCGCGGTGGGTGGGGGGCATAAATCACAATGGGACGGACCTACTGATAGGAGTGGAGTATTGTTCATATCAGTTTAATACCTTCCGCGTCTCCTATCAGTGGACGTGTATATGGCAGCCATTTTAGGAACCGCACACCTGGGACCCGAGCAAGGTCACCTCTTTCAACAGGCGACAAGATTTGGCCCTGTAAAACTCTCCTGGATATTATGTACAATTTCTATGGATATGGCATTGATTTATGTAACAGGGAGATGGAAGAAGATGCTTGGTCGGTCCTCTTACTTGAAATTTGGGGCACTGCGCGGGCAAGCTAATGTGCCACCAGATAGGAGTGGTGAGTTTAGTATTGTTCATATCAGTTTAATACCTTCCGCGTCTCCTATCAGTGGACGTGTAAATGGCAGCGATTTTTAATTGTTGAATCACCTCCCCTTTTTAGGCCAAGGTGGGAAGATGCTTAGACCACTGGTATATTGGTGCCATCTTGGAGGATTTTTTTTTGGTTTGGTTTTTGAAGCCACAGTGCTGCACCAGTGGGCCTAAAAATTAGGCATGTACACATGCCTGAAAAATTTGGTATTGCTGCAGCCGCTGCTGTAGCAGCGGTCAGAAAAATTGATGTTTGTTTCACAGGCAGAAAGTGCCCTAAAACATGGCGGCTTGAACCCTAGTTGGTGGCGGATAAGTCACGCAAGTCAAACGTCATTCAGAGCTAAAATACAGCAGCGTGGGGGCGGAGCTTAACCAGCGAGCTAAACGGACGCCATCTCGACAAGCTCCCCAGTAAACGGGCACAATCTATTAAAAATCCCAACACCCTCAGCCGATCCAACCTCCTCCAGCCCCCAGCTGGACTCCCTACCTACTCCCGAGCCGATCGATGCCCTTCTTTGCGGCTTCCACCCAGCAGAAGCGGAGACGGAAGGTTGGGGCCTACCCCACGCTCACAATCCCAGACCTGGAGAAACTACTCGGCGGCTACGGAGCGCGACAAGCGCGGGACAAAGCCTCCCTCCAAAGGTCAGACCATCCGGCACACACACCAGCCATGGGCCGCCACTCACAGCGCCCACAAGCCATAGAACAAAACCGGGACATAGGGACCATGCTTCAAAGGCCTGCTCCGGCTAAAACTACTCCCGCGGACACGCCGCGTACGGCGCCCCACTACCAACACACGGATCAACTGGAGGCAGAAACAACCTCAGAAGCCCACATAGGGCCACAACACCAACTAGACCCTCGAGCAGACATGACCCCAACATCCAGGCATGATTTAAAAATCCTATTTTCGGACTTCCATAAAATCCTTGTGGCAGAACTGGCCCCCATCAAAAAGGACATCACTGCCACTATAAACAGGGTACACACTAATGAAAAACACATTACAGACATGCAAACTCACCTAGCTGAGCTGCAAGAATCAATGCACCACCTTCAGGCGCAACAAAGAGCCATAATGGCACAGCAGACAACCATGGAGGAACGCCATCGGCGCACTAATATAAAAATTAGAGGCATCCCGGCAGCCATCTTGCCACATGAACTACCGCACTACACAAGGCGCCTTCTGGCCCTATTCTGCCTCACACCATGGTCAAGAAGATGGTCACTGAGGAGATCTACCGCCTGCCTACGTCCTCAAAGGTACGCTCAAACACACCCAGAGATGTGATACTCAGGTGCCCAAATGTACACGACAAGATTCAGGTCATGTCTGCATTAAAAGGTAAAACACCACTGATATTTGAGGGCGCTAGTCTAACCTTTTTCCAGGATCTTACAAAGTCTACCCTCATGTGGCGCAAAACCTTCAGCTCCCTCACCAACAGACTGAGGGCAGCAGACATCACCTATCGATGGGGGGCACACGGATCCCTGGTGATACCACAGAACGGATCCCAACTCACACTTGCCTCCATGGAAGAGGCACCCACAATAATACAGGCCTTGGGACTGGACCCACCGACCGCCAACAAACCCTCAAGACCCTCTACTACCAATTGGGACCCAGAGCGCACCGCAAAGTTTGTACCGCGGAACAGAAGCCCTCGGTCCTCGGACCCAAGACAGCCTCAAGGGACTGGCTGACAATGAGGCACAGTAGGGACACCTTCCCAGCGCTCACCTTTACCTCAGGTCTAAAGACTGCAAAGTTATTTTCCTTGAACGTTTAACATTTATTATAGTACCCCATTGTTCTTGGGGGCAACAATATATATATATATATATATATTTTTTTGTGAGCCCAATTTTGGTAACCAAGTGCCGTTTTGGAAACGTTACCATAATTCCTACAGTTCGTACACTCAATGCGAAAATCACAATTGTTTATTACCTTGTTCTTTCTCCTGAACCCTGTTTTTGAGCCGGTGGCTGTCAGTTTGTAAGGTCTCCAAACATCTGATAGAGGTTAAAGCCAAGCTCAGTGTCCCATGACTAGGGGACATTACCCTCCTAAGGCTGAATAGGGGCACTAAAATTTAATAAACACACCTCACTACTTTCAAGCTACAAAAGCAAGATTAAATGGTCTGACAAAATGTATATATTGCTAAAGCCCATTAAATGCTGACCTTATATAGATGACTAATCTAGAATACTGAACAGTAGCCAGCCTTTAAGAGGGCAGCATAGTAAAGGTACAGGTTGTATACGACCCATTACCTACCGTCAAAGTGTCCATATGGCAACGTACATTATTCTGCAAAGATTAGGGTTTGTCCTGCACTCTTAGTGGGTGTAGAGCTTTAAGCTTGAGGGTTTGTGAAGACTAAAACGAGTCAAGAATTGCATACAAAAGCATAGGTCAGGAGAAACCTATCTAACTTCACACCATACCTGAGTTACAAAAGGACGTTTAAACGGTTTATTGTTTATGTTGTTGCGATCCCTACTAGAAGATTGACACACGTACAACAATCGACAGGCCTAACCCTGACATGGACCGTACTTGACTGACACCACAGGCTCAACGGGACCCACTCTCGCACGACTGGTACACCTAAGACGGGGACATACCACAAACGCTTAATGGAGTGACTGCTACACTCTTACCACGACCACCCCCCCCCCCGCGACTCCCTAGGTTAGGAGTAGTGATGTACCGAACTGTCCGCGAACAGTTCCTGGCGAACTTAGCGTGTTCGCGTTCGCCGCCGCGGGCGAACACATGGGCGGTTCGATCCGCCCCCTATTCGTCATCATTGGGCAAACTTTGACCCTGTGCCTCTCGGTCAGCAGACACATTCCAGCCAATCAGCAGCACTCCCTCCCTTCCACACCCTCCAACCTCCCTCCCAGCATCCATTTTCGATTCATTCTGAATGCTGCATGCTTAGTGAGAGGAGGGAAAGTTTAGCTGCTGCTGATTAGATAGGGAAATTGATAGCTAGGCTAGGGTATTCAGTGTCCACTACAATCCTGAAGGACTCATCTGATCTCTGCTGTAAGGACAGCACCCCAAAAAGCCCTTTTTAGGGCTATAACATCAGGCTGCTTTTTTTTTTTTTTTTCCTGTGTAATGTAATTGCAGGTGCCTGCCTGCCAGCTTCTATGTGAGGTTCACATTGGATACTGTGCCTACTTGCCCAGTGCCACATATCTGTTTTAACAATTGGTTAAGCTTTAGATTTAAAATAAATAATTTGTTTTCACTGTAATAGAAGAGCAGTTGCCTGCCTGCCAGCTTCTGTGTCAGGTTGGATGCCTGCCCATTTGCACAGTCAGTGCCACCACTCATATCTGTTTTAACAATTGGTTAAGCTTTAGATTTTAAATAAATAATTTGTTTTCACTGTAATAGAAGAGCAGTTGCCTGCCTGCCAGCTTCTGTGTCAGGTTGGATGCCTTGCCCATTTGCACAGTCAGTGCCACCACTCATATCTGTTTTAACAATAGCTTAAGCTTTAGATTTTAAAGAGGACAGGTGTCAATGTTAGGTGATTTCTGCCCTTTATGGATTAAAAGCAGACTCTGCATCAACTGTGTAATTTTCCATGGGAGTTTTGCCATGGATCCCCCTCCGGCATGCCACAGTCCAGGTGTTAGTCCCCTTGAAACAACTTTTCCATCACTTTTGTGGCCAGAAAGAGTCCCTGTTGGTTTTAAAATTCGCCTGCCCATTGAAGTCAATAGCGGTTCGCGCGGTTCGCCGCTTCGCGAACATTTGAGGAAAATTTCGGGTTCGCGACAACACTAGTTAGGAGTTTCGATCACGTGAGGCAGAGACCACACTCACGGCAGGAGGCTGCACTGGACAGCCCACACGCTTCAGAAGTCACTCACTAGTACACACCCATCAATATGCCCACGGGACACCATACCGACACATACAGGCACACCCAAGTGTCATAACCATGGAGGCACCACATACTCCATAACTACTTCACACACGGAACGCGGATACCAGCACCGAATATACGACTCAAACACACAAATAACACAGGTTAAGCGGTTAATGACCCGGATCCAAGTTATTGCTTGTATTTTATAAAATTATATAATTGGTGCAGTCTCACAAGATGCAAGATAAATATGTTGATGCTATATACTGGAAATTCTGACTTGCAATGTACTGTTTTACTGTCATGCAAAGCACCGCAAAAATAAAGAATAAAAAAAAAAAAAAATACAGCAGCGTGTGGACCATTTTTAGCCCAAGGCAGCTCATCTCATCAGGCCTTTTTTAATCGAATGTATCGCCCAGTGTCAGTCGATTCGGGATCCATCCCTCATTCATCTTAATAAAGGTGAGGTAATCTAAACTTTTTTGACCTAGGCGACTTCTCTTCTCAGTGACAATACCTCCTGCTGCACTGAAGGTCCTTTCTGACAGGACACTTGAAGCGGGGCAGGCCAGAAGTTCTATCGCAAATTGGGATAGCTCAGGCCACAGGTCAATCCTGCACACCCAGTAGTCAAGGGGTTCATCGCTTCTCAGAGTGTCGATATCTGCAGTTAAGGTGAGGTAGTCTGCTACCTGTCGGTCGAGTCGCTCTCTGAGGGTGGATCCCGAAGGGCTGTGGCGATGCATAGGACTTAAAAAGGTCCGCATGTCCTCCATCAACAACACGTCTTTAAAGCGTCCTGTCCTTGCCGGCGTGGTCGTGGGAGGAGGAGGATGACTTCCACCTCTCCCCCTGTTAGATTCCCGTTGTGCTGTGACATCACCCTTATACGCTGTGTAAAGCATACTTTTTAATTTATTTTGCAAATGCTGCATCCTTTCCGACTTGTTGTAATTCGGTAACATTTCCGCCACTTTCTGCTTATACCGGGGGTCTAGTAGCGTGGACACCCAGTACAGGTCGTTCTCCTTCAGCCTTTTTATACGAGGGTCCCTCAACAGGCAGGACAGCATGAAAGACCCCATTTGCACAAGATTGGATGCCGAGCTACTCATTTCCCGTTCCTCCTCCTCACTGATGTCATTGAAGGTATGTTCTTCCCCCCAGCCACGTACAACACCACGGGTACCAGATAGGTGA
This sequence comes from Pelobates fuscus, assembly GCF_036172605.1. Lineage (NCBI taxonomy): Eukaryota > Metazoa > Chordata > Amphibia > Anura > Pelobatidae > Pelobates > Pelobates fuscus. The sequence goes on from NC_086317.1 coordinate 398,929,665, forward strand.
CAACGAGCACCCTGGGATGCCTGTTGTGTTTGGTCTTGCTCCTCCTCCTCCTCCTCAAAGCTACATTCCTCCTCTGACTCCTCTTCCTCAAAATCCTCTTCCAGCGTTGCCGCAGGTCCAGCAAGCGATGCTGATAAGGCTGTTTCTGGTGGTGATGGTGACCACAACTCTTCCTCTTCCTCTTTACGCTCATCTACAGCCTGATCCAGCACTCTTCGCAGGGCACGCTCCAGGAAGAAAACAAATGGTATGATGTCGCTGATGGTGCCTTCGTTGCGACTGACTAGGTTTGTCACCTCCTCAAAAGGACGCATGAGCCTACAGGCATTGCGCATGAGCGTCCAGTAAAGTGGCAAAAAAATTCCCAGCTCCCCAGAGGCTGTCCTAGCACCCCGGTCATACAAATATTAATTAACAGCTTTTTCTTGTTGGAGCAGGCGGTCGAACATTAGGAGTGTTGAATTCCAACGTGTAGGGCTGTCGCAAATCAAGCGCCTCACTGGCATGTTGTTTCGCCGCTGGATATCGTCAAAGTGAGCCATGGCCGTGTAGGAACGCCTGAAATGGCCACACATCTTCCTGGCCTGCTTCAGGAAGTCCTGTAAGCCTGTGTACTTATGCACAAAGCGTTGTACGATCAGATTACACACATGTGCCATGCACGGCACATGTGTCAACTTGCCCAACTTCAATGCCGCTATCAAATTTTTTCCGTTGTCACACACCACTTTGCCGATATCCAGTTGCTGCGGAGTCAGCCACTTTTCCACCTGTGCGTTCAGGGTGGACAGGAGTGCTTGTCCGGTGTGACTCTCTGCTTTCAAGCAAGTCAAACCCAAGACGGCGTGACACTGCCGTATCCGGGATGTGGAATAGTACCTGGGGAGCTGGGGGGGTGCCGTTGATGTGGAGCAAGAAGCAGCAGCACAAGAGGACTCAGCCGAGGAGGTTATGGAAGAGGATGGAGTAGGAGGAGTAGAGGAGGTGTCAGCAGGACTGCCTGCAATTCGTGGCGGTGTCACCAACTCCTCTGCAATGCCACGCATTCCTTGATTGTCAGCCGTCAGCAGGTTTACCCAATGCGCAGTGTAGGTGATATACCTGCCCTGACCATGCTTTGCAGACCAGGTATCAGTGGTCAGATGGACCCTTGCCCCAACACTGTGTGCCAGACATGCCATGACTTCCTTTTGCACAATCGAGTACAAGTTGGGGATTGCCTTTTGTGAAAAGAAATTCCGGCCGGGTACCTTCCACTGCGGTGTCCCAATAGCTACAAATTTTTTGAACGCCTCAGACTCAACCAGATTGTATGGTAAAAGCTGGCGGGCTAATAGTTCGGACAAGCCAGCAGTCAGACGCTGGGCAAGGGGGTGACTTGGTGACATTGTCTTCTTACGCTCAAACATGTCCTTAACAGACACATGACTGTGGGCAGATGAGCGGGAACTGCTCAAGGCGGGAGATGGAGTGGCGGATGGTTGAGAGGGGGCAAGGAGGACAGCAGTGGTTGACGTGGCTGAAGATGCTGGACCAGGAGGAGGATGGCGGCTTAGAGTAGGCGTGCTGCTTGTACTCATGTGTTGATCCCATAGGTGTTTGTGATGTGAGATCATGTGCCTACGCAAAGCAGTTGTACCTAGGTGGGTGTTGGACCGCCCACGACTCAGTTTCCTTTGGCACAGGTTGCAAATGGCATCGCTGTTGTCAGAGGCAGACACACAAAAAAAATGCCACACTGCTGAGCTCTGCAATGACGGCATTCTGGTGGTGGACACAGCATGCGTTGATTGGCGTGCTGTCGGGCTGACCCCGGGTGCCGATGCATGCTGTCTGACTGTGCCACTAGCTCCTTGCGACGACCCCCCCCTGCTTCCAACTCGTCTCCTCCTCCTCCTCTCTGTCTCCCCATCTGAACTTTCGCCCTGTTCTTCTTCTTGCCGAGCGGGCACCCACGTGACATCCATGGACGCATCGTCATCATCAACTGCTTCGCTTGTATCTGACAACTCAGAAAAGGAAGTAGCAGCGGGTACAACATCATCATCATCACACCGTACCTCCATGTGTTTAATGCTGCCTGCCTGAGACATATCCCTGTTATCTACATCCTCTAGCAATAATGGTTGCGCATCACTCATTTCTTCAAACCGGTGTGTGAATAACTCCTCTGACATACCAAGTAAAGCAGTTGTGGTGCTAGTTTTGGTGGTGGCGGCAGGCGGGTGAGTGGTATCTTGAGAGGTGCCTGAAGCTAAGCTGGAGGAGGATGGTGCGTCAAGGTTCCGAGCGGAGGCTGTACAAGATTGGGTGTCCTGTGTTAGCCAGTCAACTATGTCCTCAGAACTTTTCAAGTTCAGGGTACGTGGCTTCTGAAAACTGGGCATTATTCTAGGGCAAAAGGGAATCACAGCACCACGACCACGATGGCCCCTGCAGGGTGGCCTGCCTCTGCCTGTCATTTTTTGGGGGATTAGTGGTACTATGCGTGCAAGCTACTGTGAGACCAGATATGATTGGCAATGTGAACTGTAACAGTTCTGCAGAGCACACACTGTAGGCCTGACACACCCGCTTGAAGACAAGTAACTGCTATTCAATCTATAACAGTGAAAAACAAATTTTGGTTTTAAAAGCATGCTATAGAGACACCAGATATGATTGGCAATGTGCACTGGAACAGTTCTGGAGAGCACACGCTGAAGGAAGGACTGACAGAGCCGCTTGAAGGACACTGACTGGCTGCTATTAGCTTACACTAGAAACCTTTTTTCTTTGTAAAAGCATGCTATAGAGACACCAGATATGATTGGCAATGTGCACTTGAACAGTTCTGCAGAGCACACACTGTAGGCCTGACACACCCGCTTGAAGACAAGTAACTGCTATTCAATCTATAACAGTGAAAAACAAATTTTGGTTTTAAAAGCACGCTATAGAGACACCAGATATGATTGGCAATGTGCACTGGAACAGTTCTGGAGAGCACACGCTGAAGGAAGGACTGACAGAGCCGCTTGAAGCACACTGACTGGCTGCTATTAGCTTACACTGGAAACCTTTTTTCTTTGTAAAAGCACGCTAAAGAGATGGCAGTGTTGTGCAGGGCACACGCTGAAGGAAGGCCTGACAGAGCCGCTTGAAGGACACTGACTGGCTGCTATTAGCTTACACTTGAAACCTTTTTTCTTTGTAAAAGCACGCTATAGAGGCACCAGATATGAGTGGCAACTGTCAAAGTACGCTGGCAGGGTTGTGCAGGGCACACGCTGAAGGAAGGCCTGACAGAGCCGCTTGAAGGACACTGACTGGCTGCTATTAGCTTACACTGGAAACCTTTTTTCTTTGTAAAAGCACGCTATAGAGACACCAGATATGAGTGGCAACTGTCAAAGTACGCTGGCAGGGTTGTGCAGGGCACACGCTGAAGGAAGGCCTGACAGAGCCGCTTGAAGGACACTGACTGGCTGCTATTAGCTTACACTGGAAACCTTTTTTCTTTGTAAAAGCACGCTAAAGAGACACCAGATATGATTGGCAACTGTCAAAGCACGCTGGCACAGGTCTGCAGAGCACACGCTGAAGGAGGCCTGACACCCAGACGCTTGCAGACAACTAACTGCTCTTCTATTACATTGAAAAAAATATATTTATTTTAAATCTAAAGCTTAACCTATTGTAAAAAAAGAAATGAGTGGTGGCACTGGGCAAGAGGGCACAGTATCCACTGTGAACCTCACACAGAAGCTGGCAGGCAGGCAACTGCTCTTCTATTACAGTGGAAACAAAATTTTGGTTTTAACCCCTTAAGGACCAAACTTCTGGAATAAAATGGACTCATGACGTGTCAGACATGTCATGTGTCCTTAAGGGGTTAAAAGCACGCTATAGAGACACCAGATATGAGTGGCACCTGTCAAAGTACGCTGGCAGGGTTGTGCAGGGCACACGCTGAAGGAAGGCCTGACAGAGCCACTTGAAGGACACTGACTGGCTGTTATTAGCTTACACTGGAAACCTTTTTTCTTTGTAAAAGCACGCTAAAGAGACACCAGATATGATTGGCAACTGTCAAAGCACGCTGGCAGTGTTGTGCAGGGCACACGATGAAGGAAGGCCTGACAGAGCCGCTTGAATTACACTGACTGGCTGCTATTAGCTTACACTGGAAACCTTTTTTCTTTGTAAAAGCACGCTATAGAGACACCAGATATGAGTGGCAACTGTCAAAGTACGCTGGCAGGGTTGTGCAGGGCACACGCTGAAGGAAGGCCTGACAGAGCCGCTTGAAGGACACTGACTGGCTGCTATTAGCTTACACTGGAAACCTTTTTTCTTTGTAAAAGCACGCTATAGAGACACCAGATACGAGTGGCAACTGTCAAAGTACGCTGGCAGGGTTGTGCAGGGCACACACTGAAGGAAGGCCTGACAGAGCCGCTTGAAGGACACTGACTGGCTGCTATTAGCTTACACTGGAAACCTTTTTTCTTTGTAAAAGCACGCTAAAGAGACACCAGATATGATTGGCAACTGTCAAAGCACGCTGGCACAGGTCTGCAGAGCGCACGCTGAAGGAGGCCTGACACCCAGACGCTTGCAGACAACTAACTGCTCTTCTATTACAGTGAAATTAGCTTACACTGGAAACCTTTTTTCTTTGTAAAAGCACGCTATAGAGACACCAGATATGAGTGGCAACTGTCAAAGTACGCTGGCAGGGTTGTGCAGGGAACACACTGAAGGAAGGCCTGACAGAGCCGCTTGAAGGACACTGACTGGCTGCTATTAGCTTACACTGGAAACCTTTTTTCTTTGTAAAAGCACGCTAAAGAGACACCAGATATGATTGGCAACTGTCAAAGCACGCTGGCACAGGTCTGCAGAGCACACGCTGAAGGAGGCCTGACACCCAGACGCTTGCAGACAACTAACTGCTCTTCTATTACAGTGAAATTAGCTTACACTGGAAACCTTTTTTCTTTGTAAAAGCACGCTATAGAGACACCAGATATGAGTGGCAACTGTCAAAGTACGCTGGCAGGGTTGTGCAGGGCACACGCTGAAGGAAGGCCTGACAGAGCCGCTTGAAGGACACTGACTGGCTGCTATTAGCTTACACTGGAAACCTTTTTTCTTTGTAAAAGCACGCTATAGAGACACCAGATATGAGTGGCAACTGTCAAAGTACGCTGGCAGGGTTGTGCAGGGCACGCGCTGAAGGAAGGCCTGACAGAGCCGCTTGAAGGACACTGACTGGCTGCTATTAGCTTACACTGGAAACCTTTTTTCTTTGTAAAAGCACGCTAAAGAGACACCAGATATGATTGGCAACTGTCAAAGCACGCTGGCACAGGTCTGCAGAGCACACGCTGAAGGAGGCCTGACACCCAGACGCTTGCAGACAACTAACTGCTCTTCTATTACAGTGAAAAAAAATTATTAATTTTAAATCTAAAGCTTAAGCTATTGTAAAAACAGATATGAGTGGTGGCACTGGGCAAGAGGGCACAGTATCCACTGTGAACCTCACACAGAAGCTGGCAGGCAGGCAACTGCTCTTCTATTACAGTGGAAACAAAATTTTGGTTTTAAAAGCACGCTATAGAGACACCAGATATGAGTGGCAACTGTCAAAGTACGCTGGCAGGGTTGTGCAGGGCACACGCTGAAGGAAGGCCTGACAGAGCCGCTTGAAGGACACTGACTGGCTGCTATTAGCTTACACTGGAAACCTCTTTTCTTTGTAAAAGCACGCTAAAGAGACACCAGATATGATTGGCAACTGTCAAAGCACGCTGGCACAGGTCTGCAGAGCACACGCTGAAGGAGGTCTGACACCCAGACGCTGGCAGACAACTAACTGCTCTTCTATTACAGTGAAAAAAAAATATTTATTTTAAATCTAAAGCTTAAGCTATTGTAAAAACAGATATGAGTGGTGGCACTGGGCAAGAGGGCACAGTATCCACTGTGTACCTCACACAGAATCTGGCAGGCAGGCAACTGCTCTTCTATTACAGTGGAAACAAAATTTTGGTTTTAAAAGCACGCTATAGAGACACCAGATATGAGTGGCAACTGTCAAAGTACGCTGGCAGGGTTGTGCAGGGCACACGCTGAAGGAAGGCCTGACAGAGCCGCTTGAAGGACACTGACTGGCTGCTATTAGCTTACACTGGAAACCTTTTTTCTTTGTAAAAGCACGCTAAAGAGACACCAGATATGATTGGCAACTGTCAAAGCACGCTGGCACAGGTCTGCAGAGCACACGCTGAAGGAGGCCTGACACCCAGACGCTTGCAGACAACTAACTGCTCATCTATTACAGTGAAAAAAAATTATTTATTTTAAATCTAAGCTTAAGCTATTGTAAAAACAGATACGAGTGGTGGCACTTGGCAAGAGGGCACAGTATCCACTGTGAAACTCACACAGATGCTGGCAGGCAGGCAACTGCTCTTCTATTACAGTGAAAAAAAATATTTCTTTTAAATCTAAAGCTTAACCTATTGTAAAAACAGATATGAGTGGTGGCACTGGGCAAGTGGGCACAGTATCCAATGTGAACCTCACACAGAAGCTGGCAGGCAGGCAACTGCTCTTCTATTACAGTGAAAAAAAATTATTTATTTTAAATCTAAAGCTTAAGCTTAGCTACTGTAAAAACAGATATGAGTGGTGGCACTGACTGTGCAAATGGGCAAGACATCCAGCCTGACACAGAAGCTGGCAGGCAGGCAACTGCTCTTCTATTACAGTGAAAAAAAAATAGTTTTTTTAAATCTAAAGCTTAACCTATTGTAAAAACAGATATGAGTGGTGGCACTGACTGTGCAAATGGGCAAGGCATCCAGCCTGACACAGAAGCTGGCAGGCAGGCAACTGCTCTTCTATTACAGTGGGAAAAAAATTTTTTTTTTTAAATCTAAAGCTTAACCTATTGTAAAAACAGATGTGAGTGGTGGCACTGGGCAAGTGGGCACAGTATCCAATGTAAACCTCACACAGAAGCTGGCAGGCAGGCAAGCACCTGCAATTACATTACACAGAAAAAAAAAAAAGCCTGATGTTCTAGCCCTAAAAAGGGCTTTTTGGGGTGCTGTCCTTAAAGCAGAGATCAGATGAGTCCTTCGGGATTGTAGTGGACACTGAATACCCTAGCCTAGCTATCAATTTCCCTCTCACTAAGCATGCAGCTTCAGAATGAATCGAAAATGGATGCTGGGAGGGAGGTTGTGCTGCTGATTGGCTGGAATGTGTCTGCTGACCAAGAGGCACAGGGTCAAAGTTTGCCCAATGATGATGAATAGGAGGCGGATCGAACAGCGCATGTGTCCACCCGCCGCAGCAAATGCAAACACGCTAAGTTCGCCAGGAACTGTTCGCCGGCGGACAGTTCGGTACATCACTAGTGCTGAACTTAGTGCGGACACCTGATCGACATAGCTCATGGCAGAACAGAACTCCTGAACTCCTGAACTCCTGAACTCAAGCGATCCAACAGCCTCAGCCTCCATGTAGCTGGGATCACAGGCACACACCACTGCACCCGGCAGGGTTTTGAAGCTGTTCAGTGTAATATGAAACTTCCCAATCTGATGTCAGCAGTCACTGTGTTATAGCTAACCATCGCCACCACCTGGACATTTTTATTAAGGCATTTTAAAAGAAGGCCAAATCGGCTTCATGCTCTCTTGTGAAAGTAAACCCTGCAGAAGTGCAGCCCATCTCGATGTTGTATTTTGAAAGTCTAAAGATTCATGACAATTTAGAAGTATAAGAAAAAATAGGGTATTAATGCAAAGTGGCAGCCTTACCGGGACGTGCCTCCGTTTACAGCACCTTCCTTTTTAGATTGCAAGACAGACAGGAATGAGATCGCACTGTTTCCCCAGTGTTCCTCAAGCACTGTTAGTTTTTTTTAAATAGGAATCAGTTTTAACCTTTTCAACACAATACATCTTAGTTGTCAAGGACATCAATTCCGCACTTTTGAATTCCACGAGATTTAGTTGTTTTGGCTTTTTGGTTAATCAATATCTGGATAGTTTTAGGGCATGTGATGCTAGTTTAGGCATGTGTTAGTCACGGAGAACATTGACAGATTTATTAATTGAGTAATGTGGCTTTTAAAGATAATAGAAAAATTAACTAAGAAGGAAAATAAATGAAATTTCGAAAAGTATATGTTTTTTTTCTGAATAGTTTCTGCAAGGTTCAGTTTAGTCTAGGTAGTGACAGTGAATGGCAGTAAGAGGGCCAACACATAGATTGGGACCATAACCTAAGTGAAAACATGGATAAAGAAGAAAACGTGATTGGTTAGTTAAATCGTCAATTAATTTGGGAATCAGGAAATTAGAGGGTCAGAGAGTCGAGTAGGGTTAGGATGTAGGTGACTAGGCAGTAAGTGAATTTATCTATGGTGATAGAGAATTTTGATAAAATGACTAGTGCTGATATAGCCCTCATGCAATCTCATGGGGTGGCTGTTCTTAAAAGAAGATATCGTTTGTTAGCCTAATTCAAACTGGTGGGCTGTTCAAATTCTCCGCATGACACACCTATTGCTTGAGCAAGTGTTTGTAAAAGTTTGTCAAGAGAAAGGCACCATGTGATGAGTTTAAAACACGTTCATTTCAAAATAATTGAATTTGCATGAAAACCATTTTTTGAATAATTAAGTGAAATGGTATTTTTAACATTTTTGTTTTCTATTCGAATAATGTAGAGGTAAGTAAAAAGTCAGTGTCTCACTGTTTTGACCAGGCTGCTCTACATTGTCTATTCACAGGTGCTATCCCACTACTGATCAACACGGGGGATTTGACCTGCTCTGTTCCCAACCTGGGCCGGTTCACCCCTCCTTAGACCAACCTGGTAGCTCCAAGCTCCCTCAGAGACACCATATTGGTGCTGAACTTAGTGCGGACACCCGATCGACATAGCTCATGGCAGAACAGAACTCCTGAACTCAAGTGATCCAACAGCCTCAGCCTCCCAGTAGCTGGGATCACAGGCACACGCCACTGCACCCGGCAAGGTTTTGAAGCTGTTCAGTGTAATATGAAACTTCCCAATCTGATGTCAGCAGTCACTGTGTTATAGCTAACCATCGCCACCACCTGGACATTTTTATTAAGGCATTTTAAAAGAAGGCCAAATCGGCTTCATGTTCTGTTGTGAAAGAAAACCCAGCAGAAGTGCAGCCCATCTCGATGTTGTATTTTGAAAGTCTAACAATTCATGACAATTTAGAAGTATAAGAAAAAATAGGGTATTAATGCAAAGTGACAGCCTTACCGGGACGTGCCTCCGTTTACAGCACCTTCCTTTTTAGATTGAAAGACAGACAGGAATGAGATCGCACTGTTTCCCCAGTGTTCCTCAAGCACTGTTAGTTTTTTTTAAATAGGAATCAGTTTTAACCTTTTCAACACAATACATCTTAGTTGTCAAGGACATCAATTCCGCACTTTTGAATTCCACGAGATTTCGTTGTTTTGGCTTTTTGGTTAATCAATATCTGGATAGTTTTAGGGCATGTGATGCTAGTTTAGGCATGTGTTAGTCACGGAGAAAATTGACAGATTTATTAATTGAGTAATGTGGCTTTTAAAGATAATAGAAAAATTAACTAAGAAGGAAAAGAAATGAAATTTCGAAAAGTATATGTTTTTTTTTCTGAATAGTTTCTGCAAGGTTCAGTTTAGTCTAGGTAGTGACAGTGAATGGCAGTAAGAGGGCCAACACATAGATTGGGACCATAACCTAAGTGAAAACATGGATAAAGAAGAAAACATGATTGGTTAGTTAAATCATCAATTAATTTGGGAATCAGGAAATTAGAGGGTCAGAGAGTCGAGTAGGGTTAGGATGTAGGTGACTAGTGTCAGGGTACCTGAAGTCTCTACCTCTGAGAGAGGTAGAGACTTAGAAGTTTATCCGTCCAGAAGGGCTGTTTCCTCCGTCCCTCGCGGTCCTCCCGGTCATTTACACGCCGGCCGCGAGGGATCCACTTCCTTTTGTAACACGACGCCCAGCAGTCGACGTCATGACGCCAACCCGGACCGACCTGTCACTCAATTGTCTGGAAACTAATCAGGACTCGTCAGAGGCGTGTCTACTCTCCTGAGCCAGGGTATTTAACAGTGCTTCTTCCATTTGCTCATTGCCCTGTCGTGGTTCTAGCCTGTCTAGTCACTCAGCGCTCTTGTATTCCAGTTATCCTTTTGGTTCCGACCCGGCTTGTTTGTATTACTCTGCTTATCTCTGTTACCCTTTGACTCGGCTTGTTCCTCGCTTACCTGTCTTCTCGTTCCCTTGACCTCGGCTTGTCTTTGACCATTCTCTCTATCTCCGTACGTTAGTCCGGCCATTCTAAGGTCCGGTATACGTACCTTTCTACTGTCTGTACTCTGCGTGTTGGATCCCTGTCCCGATCCTGACATTACGACAGGGCCAATGGATCCTGCAAGTACAGACAGTCAGCTTGGTCCTTCCGATCCTAGGTTTGAAGCCATGGAACACAGAATGGATCAGATGGCCCTAGCACTACAGGCGTTATTATCTCATGCTAATAACCCACCAGAGGAGACGCGTACTACTTCTATTTCCCCTGTGAGTTCAGGCCTAGAGGTAGCCACTGTAGGTGCCTCTTCCCGTATTACCCCATCAGTACGTTATGGTGGTTCACCTGAGAAGTGTCGTGGTTTTTTAAACCAGATCAGTATCCACTTTGAATTACAACCTCGCTCCTATCCTACAGATAGGGCGAAGGTTGGGTTTATTATCACCTTACTCATTGAGAGAGCTCTGAGATGGGCCAACCCATTATGGGAGAATGATAACCCGTTAGTATATAATTATAATGCCTTTGTAGCTGCCTTTAGAAGAACTTTTGACCCTCCTGGTAGAAAGGTCAATGCAGCTAGATTACTTTTGCGCCTGAGACAAGAGAACCGAACACTTGTGGATTATGCACTAGAGTTCAGGTCTTTGGTGGCAGAAGTTAAGTGGAATGAGCAGGCTTATATAGATGTATTTTTGAACGGGCTATCAGATGTAATCCTTGATGAGGTTGCTACTAGTGAGCTTCCTGAAAATTTGGAGGATTTAATTTCGTTCATTTCTCGTATTGATGAGCGTTTAAGAGAGAGACAGAACACTCGAGAGAGGAACTTTAGACCTTCCTTTAAATTAGCTCCCGCATTTCAAAGCCCTGATTCCACTACCTCACTGTTTCCTGAACCTATGCAGATAGGCAATACTCGCCTCTCAGAAGAGGAGAGACAGTACAGGAGAAGGGAGGGATTGTGTATGTATTGTGGAGTCAGAGGTCACTTACGCCTGAATTGTCCTAATCGCTCGGGAAACGCCCGCACCTAAGTTTCTCTAGAGGACAGGCCTTGGGTGTTTCTATTTTGTCCTCTACTCATAATTATAAAGATCACAGGCTTCTGCTACCAGTTTCTTTAACTTGGGAGAATGGAGTACTAAAGACCATGGCTTTGATAGATTCCGGAGCTGCTGAGAATTTTATCGACCAGGCCTTTGCTACTAAACACACTATCCCATCCCAGTTAAGGGATACACCCTTGGCCGTTGAGGCCATAGATGGTAGACCTTTACTTGAGCCTGTTATCTTTCGTGAAACCATACCCGTTAACTTAACTGTTGGTATCTTACACGAGGAAAACTTATCGCTTATGCTTATTTCGTCCCCTTCTGTTCCCATAGTCCTGGGTTACCCATGGTTAAAGAGACATAACCCTATTATTGATTGGGAGTTAGGGGAGATACTCTCATGGGGCCAGGGTTGCCAGGAGAGGTGCTTACGGAGGGTTTCTCCATTGGGTGTAATTAACACACCAGGTAGTTCTACCCAGTCTACAGATATACAGATACCGCCTCTGTACCTGGATTTAAAAGCAGTATTCGACAAAAAGAATGCTGATACTCTACCTCCACACAGGACTTTTGATTGTAAAATTAATCTACTACCTGGCACCATGCCTCCAAGGGGCAATGTATATCCTCTATCCACCAAAGAGAATTCAGTTCTAGAGGAATATATTCGGGAGAATCTAGACAAAGGATTCATTAGGAGATCTTCTTCTCCTGCCGGGGCTGGTTTTTTTTTTGTTAAAAAGAAGGATGGTTCCCTAAGACCTTGCATTGATTACCGAGGTTTGAATAAAATAACCATCAGAAATGCCTATCCGATCCCCCTGATTACCGAGCTGTTTGATCGCCTAAAGGGCTCTAAAATTTTCACCAAGTTGGATCTCAGAGGGGCATATAACTTGGTGAGAATCCAGCAAGGACACGAGTGGATGACAGCGTTCAATACCCGTTATGGGCATTATGAATACACGGTCATGCCTTTTGGTCTTTGTAACGCACCGGCGGTATTTCAGGATTTGATTAATGAAGTTCTTAGGGAATTTCAACATGATTGTGTTATTGTGTACCTGGACGACATACTTATACACTCTAGAGAGATTGAGACCCACCACAGACAAGTCAGAAAGGTATTACACAAACTTCTTCAACATGGGTTATACTGCAAATTGGAGAAATGTAGTTTTGACCAGTCTCAGATAGACTTTCTTGGTTACGTGATTTCTGGGGAAGGCTTTAAGATGGATCCCGACAAACTCCAGTCTATTTTAGATTGGCCATTGCCTAAGGGACTCAAGGCTATTCAGAGGTTTATTGGTTTCTCCAATTATTATAGGCGCTTCATTAAGGGATACTCCTCTATTATTGCGCCTATTACCAATATGACCATACAGGGGGCTGACACTAAGACTTGGTCTACTGAAGCTCTCGTTGCTTTCAAGACTCTCAAGGAACTTTTTGCTTCTGCTCCAATTTTAGTCCATCCTGACACGACTCTGCCGTTCCTACTCGAGGTCGATGCCTCTGAGACAGGCGTAGGTGCTATTCTGTCACAAAGGTTAGGGGTGGACAAACCACTACACCCTTGTGGTTTTTTTTCCAAGAAACTGTCTGGGCCTGAGAGCAGATATGACATCGGTGACAGGGAATTATTAGCGGTCATTATGGCTTTAAAGGAGTGGAGACATTTATTGGAGGGGACCTTACATCCTGTTACCATTTTAACGGATCACAAGAACTTGTCCTATATTGGGGAGGCTAAGCGACTGTCCGCCAGACAGGCTCGTTGGTCCTTATTCCTGACCCACTTCAATTATGTGCTTACTTATAGACCTGGTTCTAAGAACTCTAAAGCCGATGCTTTGTCTCGCCAATATGAACCTTCTACTATATCTGAACCTGTTCTTTCCTCTATAGTTCCGAAATGCAATATTATCGCTAACACGAATCTCAGGATTTACTCTCCGTTACTTGCCGAGATCTTAAAGCTGCAACATCTAGCCCCTAAACAGACTCCCGGGGGTCGACATTTCGTTCCCCCTGCTCTTCAACTGGAACTGTTACAATGTTTCCACAACAGCAAGGTGGCTGGACATCCTGGCATTCGCAAGACGTGCGCTTTGATCTCTAAAGACTTCTGGTGGCCTGCTTTACGTAGGGATATTAAAGATTTCATCGGTGCGTGTGAGGTTTGTACTAAGACCAAGCAACCTCATACGCTTCCATGTGGATTTCTGCATCCCTTAGAGGTTCCAGAAAAGCCATGGTCCTGTTTGGCTATGGACTTTATTGTCGATTTACCTATATCTAAAAAACAGACTGTTATCCTCACCGTGGTTGACAGATTCACCAAGATGGCTCACTTCGTTCCTCTGCCTAAACTTCCGTCTTCTCCCGAGTTGGCAGAGATATTTGCAAGGGAGATTTTTCGTTTACATGGGATACCCTCCCAAATTGTATCTGACAGAGGTTCCCAATTTGTTTCTCGTTTTTGGAGATCCTTCTGCTCTCAACTGGGTATCAAATTGAATTTCTCTTCCGCCTATCATCCTCAGTCTAACGGAGCTGCTGAACGCACCAACCAAAAGATTGAACAATATTTACGTTGTTTTGTTTCCGAACACCAGGACGATTGGGTCGGTTTGATTCCTTGGGCGGAGTTCGCGCACAACAATCTCGTTTGTGATTCTACTCATTCAAGCCCCTTCTTCATGAATTATGGCTTTCATCCATCCATTCTTCCCTCAGGTTCTCCTTCCCAAGGGGTACCGTCGGTTGATGTTCATGTTGCCAATTTGAGGAAGTTGTGGGATCAGACTCGACAAATTCTTCTGCACAATTCTATGCTGGTTAAGAAACACGCTGATAAACGTAGAAGGTCGGCTCCGGTTTTTGTTCCAGGCGATAGAGTATGGTTGAGTACTAGAAACATTCGTTTGAAAGTACCTTCCATGAAGTTCGCTCCTCGTTATATTGGACCTTACAGGGTTCTGACTCGGATTAACCCAGTTGCGTATCGTCTAGCTCTCCCATCTGCCTTACGCATCCCTAACTCATTTCATGTTTCATTGCTGAAACCGCTAGTCTGCAACAGATTTTCCTCCACGGTATCTTCTCCTCGCTCTGTTCAGGTGGAGGGTCAGGAGGAGTATGAGGTCAACTCTATCATCGATTCTCGAATCTCCCGGGGGAGAGTACAATATCTGGTCGACTGGAAAGGATATGGTCCTGAAGAGAGGAGTTGGGTACCTCAAGAGGATGTTCATGCTCCTCGCCTCCGCAGGGCGTTTCACTCCCGCTTCCCATCTCGTCCCGGTTCCTTCCGCCCGGTGGGCGTATCTGAGAGGGGGGGTACTGTCAGGGTACCTGAAGTCTCTACCTCTGAGAGAAGTAGAGACTTAGAAGTTTATCCGTCCAGAAGGGCTGTTTCCTCCGTCCCTCGCGGTCCTCCCGGTCATTTACACGCCGGCCGCGAGGGATCCACTTCCTTTTGTAACACGACGCCCAGCAGTCGACGTCATGACGCCAACCCGGACTGACCTGTCACTCAATTGTCTGGAAACTAATCAGGACTCGTCGGAGGCGTGTCTACTCTCCTGAGCCAGGGTATTTAACAGTGCTTCTTCCATTTGCTCATTGCCCTGTCGTGGTTCTAGCCTGTCTAGTCACTCAGCGCTCTTGTATTCCAGTTATCCTTTTGGTTCCGACCCGGCTTGTTTGTATTACTCTGCTTATCTCTGTTACCCTTTGACTCGGCTTGTTCCTCGCTTACCTGTCTTCTCGTTACCTCGACCTCGGCTTGTCTTTGACCATTCTCTCTATCTCCGTACGTTAGTCCGGCCATTCTAAGGTCCGGTATACGTACCTTTCTACTGTCTGTACTCTCCGTGTTGGATCCCTGTCCCGATCCTGACAACTAGGCAGTAAGTGAAATTATCTATGGTGATAGAGAATTTTGATAAAATGACTAGTGCTGATATAGCCCTCATGCAATCTCATGGGGTGGCTGTTCTCAAAAGAAGATATAGTTTGTTGGCCTAATTAAAACTGGTGGGCTGTTCAAATTCTCTGCATGACACACCTATTGCTTGAGCAAGTGTTTGTAAAAGTTTGTCAAGAGAAAGGCACCATGTGATGAGTTTAAAACACGTTCATTTCAAAATAATTGAATTTGCATGAAAACCATTTTTTGAATAATTAAGTGAAATGGTATTTTTAACATTTTTGTTTTCTATTCGAACAATGTAGAGGTAAGCAAAAAGTCAGTGTCTCACTGTTTTGACCAGGCTGCTCTACATTGTCTATTCACAGGTGCTATCCCACTACTGATCAACACGGGGGATTTGACCTGCTCTGTTCCCAACCTGGGCCGGTTCGCCCCTCCTTAGACCAACCTGGTAGCTCCAAGTTCCCTCAGAGTCATCATATTGGTGCTGAACTTAGTGCGGACACCCGATCGACATAGCTCATGGAAGAACAGAACTCCTGAACTCAAATGATCCAACAGCCTCAGCTTCCCAGTAGCTGGGATCACAGGCACACGCCACTGCACACGGCAAGGTTTTGAAGCTGTTCAGTGTAATATGAAACTTCCCAATCTGATGTCAGCAGTCACTGTGTTATAGCTAACCATCGCCACCACCTGGACATTTTTATTAAGGCATTTTAAAAGAAGGCCAAATCGGCTTCATGCTCTCTTGTGAAAGTAAACCCAGCAGAAGTGCAGCCCATCTCGATGTTGTATTTTGAAAGTCTAACGATTCATGACAATTTAGAAGTATAAGAAAAAATAGGGTATTAATGCAAAGTGGCAGCCTTACCGGGACGTGCCTCCGTTTACAGCACCTTCCTTTTTAGATTGAAAGACAGACAGGAATGAGATCGCACTGTTTCCCCAGTGTTCCTCAAGCACTGTTAGTTTTTTTTAAATAGGAATCAGTTTTAACCTTTTCAACACAATACATCTTAGTTGTCAAGGACATCAATTCCGCACTTTTGAATTCCACGAGATTTAGTTGTTTTGGCTTTTTGGTTAATCAATATCTGGATAGTTTTAGGGCATGTGATGCTAGTTTAGGCATGTGTTAGTCACGGAGAAAATTGACAGATTTATTAATTGAGTAATGTGGCTTTTAAAGATAATAGAAAAATTAACTAAGAAGGAAAAGAAATGAAATTTCAAAAAGTATATGTTTTTTTTCTGAATAGTTTCTGCAAGGTTCAGTTTAGTCTAGGTAGTGACAGTGAATGGCAGTAAGAGGGCCAACACATAGATTGGGACCATAACCTAAGTGAAAACATGGATAAAGAAGAAAACGTGATTGTTAGTTAAATCGTCAATTAATTTGGGAATCAGGAAATTAGAGGGTCAGAGAGTCGAGTAGGGTTAGGATGTAGGTGACTAGGCAGTAAGTGAATTTATCTATGGTGATAGAGAATTTTGATAAAATGACTAGTGCTGATATAGCCCTCATGCAATCTCATGGGGTGGCTGTTCTCAAAAGAAGATATAGTTTGTTAGCCTAATTCAAACTGGTGGGCTGTTCAAATTCTCCGCATGACACACCTATTGCTTGAGCAAGTGTTTGTAAAAGTTTGTCAAGAGAAAGGCACCATGTGATGAGTTTAAAACACGTTAATTTCAAAATAATTGAATTTGCATGAAAACAATTTTTTGAATAATTAAGTGAAATGGTATTTTTAACATTTTTGTTTTCTATTCGAATAATGTAGAGGTAAGTAAAAAGTCAGTGTCTCACTGTTTTGACCAGGCTGCTCTACATTGTCTATTCACAGGTGCTATCCCACTACTGATCAACACGGGGGATTTGACCTGCTCTGTTCCCAACCTGGGCCGGTTCACCCCTCCTTAGACCAACCTGGTAGCTCCAAGTTCCCTCAGAGTCACCATATTGGTGCTGAACTTAGTGCGGACACCCGATCGACATAGCTCATGGCAGAACAGAACTCCTGAACTCAAGTGATCCAACAGCCTCAGCCTCCCAGTAGCTGGGATCACAGGCACACGCCACTGCACCCGGCAAGGTTTTGAAGCTGTTCAGTGTAATATGAAACTTCCCAATCTGATGTCAGCAGTCACTGTGTTATAGCTAACCATCGCCACCACCTGGACATTTTTATTAAGGCATTTTAAAAGAAGGCCAAATCGGCTTCATGCTCTCTTGTGAAAGTACACCCAGCAGAAGTGCAGCCCATCTCGATGTTGTATTTTGAAAGTCTAACGATTCATGACAATTTAGAAGTATAAGAAAAAATAGGGTATTAATGCAAAGTGACAGCCTTACCGGGACGTGCCTCCGTTTACAGCACCTTCCTTTTTAGATTGCAAGACAGACAGGAATGAGATCACACTGTTTCCCCAGTGTTCCTCAAGCACTGTTAGTTTTTTTTAAATAGGAATCAGTTTTAACCTTTTCAACACAATACATCTTAGTTGTCAAGGACATCAATTCCGCACTTTTGAATTCCACGAGATTTAGTTGTTTGGGCTTTTTGGTTAATCAATATCTGGATAGTTTTAGGGCATGTGATGCTAGTTTAGGCATGTGTTAGTCACGGAGAAAATTGACAGATTTATTAATTGAGTAATGTGGCTTTTAAAGATAATAGAAAAATTAACTAAGAAGGAAAAGAAATGAAATTTCGAAAAGTATATGTTTTTTTTCTGAATAGTTTCTGCAAGGTTCAGTTTAGTCTAGGTAGTGACAGTGAATGGCAGTAAGAGGGCCAACACATAGATTGGGACCATAACCTAAGTGAAAACATGGATAAAGAAGAAAACGTGATTGGTTAGTTAAATCGTCAATTCATTTGGGAATCAGGAAATTAGAGGGTCAGAGAGTCGAGTAGGGTTAGGATGTAGGTGACTAGGCAGTAAGTGAATTTATCTATGGTGATAGAGAATTTTGATAAAATGACTAGTGCTGATATAGCCCTCATGCAATCTCATGGGGTGGCTGTTCTCAAAAGAAGATATAGTTTGTTAGCCTAATTCAAACTGGTGGGCTGTTCAAATTCTCCGCATGACACACCTATTGCTTGAGCAAGTGTTTGTAAAAGTTTGTCAAGAGAAAGGCACCATGTGATGAGTTTAAAACACGTTCATTTCAAAATAATTGAATTTGCATGAAAACCATTTTTTGAATAATTAAGTGAAATGGTATTTTTAACATTTTTGTTTTCTATTCGAATAATGTAGAAGTAAGTAAAAAGTCAGTGTCTCACTGTTTTGACCAGGCTGCTCTACATTGTCTATTCACAGGTGCTATCCCACTACTGATCAACACGGGGGATTTGACCTGCTCTGTTCCCAACCTGGGCCGGTTCACCCCTCCTTAGACCAACCTGGTAGCTCCAAGTTCCCTCAGAGTCACCATATTGGTGCTGAACTTAGTGCGGACACCCGATCGACATAGCTCATAGCAGAACAGAACTCCTGAACTCAAGTGATCCAACAGCCTCAACCTCCCAGTAGCTGGGATCACAGGCACACGCCACTGCACCCGGCAAGGTTTTGAAGCTGTTCAGTGTAATATGAAACTTCCCAATCTGATGTCAGCAGTCACTGTGTTATAGCTAACCATCGCCACCACCTGGACATTTTTATCAAGGCATTTTAAAAGAAGGCCAAATCGGCTTCATGCTCTCTTGTGAAAGTAAACCCAGCAGAAGTGCAGCCCATCTCGATGTTGTATTTTGAAAGTCTAACGATTCATGACAATTTAGAAGTATAAGAAAAAAATAGGGTATTAATGCAAAGTGACAGCCTTACCGGGACGTGCCTCCGTTTACAGCACCTTCCTTTTTAGATTGCAAGACAGACAGGAATGAGATCGCACTGTTTCCCCAGTGTTCCTCAAGCACTGTTAGTTTTTTTTAAATAGGAATCAGTTTTAACCTTTTCAACACAATACATCTTAGTTGTCAAGGACATCAATTCCGCACTTTTGAATTCCACGAGATTTAGTTGTTTTGGCTTTTTGGTTAATCAATATCTGGATAGTTTTAGGGCATGTGATGCTAGTTTAGGCATGTGTTAGTCACGGAGAAAATTTACAGATTTATTAATTGAGTAATGTGGCTTTTAAAGATAATAGAAAAATTAACTAAGAAGGAAAAGAAATGAAATTTCGAAAAGTATATGTTTTTTTTCTGAATAGTTTCTGCAAGGTTCAGTTTAGTCTAGATAGTGACAGTGAATGGCAGTAAGAGGGCCAACACATAGATTGGGACCATAACCTAAGTGAAAACATGGATAAAGAAGAAAACGTGATTGGTTAGTTAAATCGTCAATTAATTTGGGAATCGGGAAATTAGAGGGTCAGAGAGTCGAGTAGGGTTAGGATGTAGGTGACTAGGCAGTAAGTGAATTTATCTATGGTGATAGAGAATTTTGATAAAATGACTAGTGCTGATATAGCCCTCATGCAATCTCATGGGGTGGCTGTTCTCAAAAGAAGATATAGTTTGTTAGCCTAATTCAAACTGGTGGGCTGTTCAAATTCTCCGCATGACACACCTATTGCTTGAGCAAGTGTTTGTAAAAGTTTGTCAAGAGAAAGGCACCATGTGATGAGTTTAAAACACGTTCATTTCAAAATAATTGAATTTGCATGAAAACCATTTTTTGAATAATTAAGTGAAATGGTATTTTTAACATTTTTGTTTTCTATTCGTATAATGTAGAGGTAAGTAAAAAGTCAGTGTCTCACTGTTTTGACCAGGCTGCTCTACATTGTCTATTCACAGGTGCTATCCCACTACTGATCAACACGGGGGATTTGACCTGCTCTGTTCCCAACCTGGGCCGGTTCACCCCTCCTTAGACCAACCTGGTAGCTCCAAGTTCCCTCAGAGTCACCATATTGGTGCTGAACTTAGTGCGGACACCCGATCGACATAGCTCATGGCAGAACAGAACTCCTGAACTCAAGTGATCCAACAGCCTCAGCCTCCCAGTAGCTGGGATCACAGGCACACACCACGGTTTTGAAGCTGTTCAGTGTAATATGAAACTTCCCAATCTGATGTCAGCAGTCACTGTGTTATAGCTAACCATCGCCACCACCTGGACATTTTTATTAAGGCATTTTAAAAGAAGGCCAAATCGGCTTCATGCTCTCTTGTGAAAGTAAACCCAGCAGAAGTGCAGCACATCTCGATGTTGTATTTTGAAAGTCTAACGATTCATGACAATTTAGAAGTATTAGAAAAAATAGGATATTAATGCAAAGTGACAGCCTTACCGGGACGTGCCTCCGTTTACAGCACCTTCCTTTTTAGATTGCAAGACAGACAGGAATGAGATCGCACTGTTTCCCCAGTGTTCCTCAAGCACTGTTAGTTTTTTTTAAATAGGAATCCGTTTTAACCTTTTCAACACAATACATCTTAGTTGTCAAGGACATCAATTCCGCACTTTTGAATTCCACGAGATTTAGTTGTTTTGGCTTTTTGGTTAATCAATATCTGGATAGTTTTAGGGCATGTGATGCTAGTTTAGGCATGTGTTAGTCACGGAGAAAATTGACAGATTTATTAATTGAGTAATGTGGCTTTTAAAGATAATAGAAAAATTAACTAAGAAGGAAAAGAAATTAAATTTCGAAAAGTATATGTTTTTTTTCTGAATAGTTTCTGCAAGGTTCAGTTTAGTCTAGGTAGTGACAGTGAATGGCAGTAAGAGGGCCAACACATAGATTGGGACCATAACCTAAGTGAAAACATGGATAAAGAAGAAAACGTGATTGGTTAGTTAAATCGTCAATTAATTTGGGAATCAGGAAATTAGAGGGTCAGAGAGTCGAGTAGGGTTAGGATGTAGGTGACTAGGCAGTAAGTGAATTTATCTATGGTGATAGAGAATTTTGATAAAATGACTAGTGCTGATATAGCCCTCATGCAATCTCATGGGGTGGCTGTTCTCAAAAGAAGATATAGTTTGTTAGCCTAATTCAAACTGGTGGGCTGTTCAAATTCTCCGCATGACACACCTATTGCTTGAGCAAGTGTTTGTAAAAGTTTGTCAAGAGAAAGGCACCATGTGATGAGTTTAAAACATTTTCATTTCAAAATAATTGAATTTGCATGAAAACCATTTTTTGAATAATTAAGTGAAATGGTATTTTTAACATTTTTGTTTTCTATTCGAATAATGTAGAGGTAAGTAAAAAGTCAGTGTCTCACTGTTTTGACCAGGCTGCTCTACATTGTCTATTCACAGGTGCTATCCCACTACTGATCAACACGGGGGATTTGACCTGCTCTGTTCCCAACCTGGGCCGGTTCACCCCTCCTTAGACCAACCTGGTAGCTCCAAGCTCCCTCAGAGTCACCATATTGGTGCTGAACTTAGTGCGGACACCCGATCGACATAGCTCATGGCAGAACAGAACTCCTGAACTCAAGTGATCCAACAGCCTCAGCCTCCCAGTAGCTTGGATCACAGGCACACGCCACGGTTTTGAAGCTGTTCAGTGTAATATGAAACTTCCCAATCTGATGTCAGCAGTCACTGTGTTATAGCTAACCATCGCCACCACCTGGACATTTTTATTAAGGCATTTTAAAAGAAGGCCAAATCGGCTTCATGCTCTCTTGTGAAAGTAAACCCAGCAGAAGTGCAGCCCATCTCGATGTTGTATTTTGAAAGTCTAACGATTCATGACAATTTAGAAGTATAAGAAAAAATAGG
Organism: Pelobates fuscus; assembly: GCF_036172605.1. Lineage (NCBI taxonomy): Eukaryota > Metazoa > Chordata > Amphibia > Anura > Pelobatidae > Pelobates > Pelobates fuscus. Next base: position 398,951,785 of record NC_086317.1, read on the forward strand.
GTATTAATGCAAAGTGACAGCCTTACCGGGACGTGCCTCCGTTTACAGCACCTTCCTTTTTAGATTGCAAGACAGACAGGAATGAGATCGCACTGTTTCCCCAGTGTTCCTCAAGCACTGTTAGTTTTTTTTAAATAGGAATCCGTTTTAACCTTTTCAACACAATACATCTTAGTTGTCAAGGACATCAATTCCGCACTTTTGAATTCCACGAGATTTAGTTGTTTTGGCTTTTTGGTTAATCAATATCTGGATAGTTTTAGGGCATGTGATGCTAGTTTAGGCATGTGTTAGTCACGGAGAAAATTGACAGATTTATTAATTGAGTAATGTGGCTTTTAAAGATAATAGAAAAATTAACTAAGAAGGAAAAGAAATTAAATTTCGAAAAGTATATGTTTTTTTTCTGAATAGTTTCTGCAAGGTTCAGTTTAGTCTAGGTAGTGACAGTGAATGGCAGTAAGAGGGCCAACACATAGATTGGGACCATAACCTAAGTGAAAACATGGATAAAGAAGAAAACGTGATTGGTTAGTTAAATCGTCAATTAATTTGGGAATCAGGAAATTAGAGGGTCAGAGAGTCGAGTAGGGTTAGGATGTAGGTGACTAGGCAGTAAGTGAATTTATCTATGGTGATAGAGAATTTTGATAAAATGACTAGTGCTGATATAGCCCTCATGCAATCTCATGGGGTGGCTGTTCTCAAAAGAAGATATAGTTTGTTAGCCTAATTCAAACTGGTGGGCTGTTCAAATTCTCCGCATGACACACCTATTGCTTGAGCAAGTGTTTGTAAAAGTTTGTCAAGAGAAAGGCACCATGTGATGAGTTTAAAACATTTTCATTTCAAAATAATTGAATTTGCATGAAAACCATTTTTTGAATAATTAAGTGAAATGGTATTTTTAACATTTTTGTTTTCTATTCGAATAATGTAGAGGTAAGTAAAAAGTCAGTGTCTCACTGTTTTGACCAGGCTGCTCTACATTGTCTATTCACAGGTGCTATCCCACTACTAATCAACACGGGGGATTTGACCTGCTCTGTTCCCAACCTGGGCCGGTTCACCCCTCCTTAGACCAACCTGGTAGCTCCAAGCTCCCTCAGAGTCACCATATTGGTGCTGAACTTAGTGCGGACACCCGATCGACATAGCTCATGGCAGAACAGAACTCCTGAACTCAAGTGATCCAACAGCCTCAGCCTCCCAGTAGCTTGGATCACAGGCACACGCCACGGTTTTGAAGCTGTTCAGTGTAATATGAAACTTCCCAATCTGATGTCAGCAGTCACTGTGTTATAGCTAACCATCGCCACCACCTGGACATTTTTATTAAGGCATTTTAAAAGAAGGCCAAATCGGCTTCATGCTCTCTTGTGAAAGTAAACCCAGCAGAAGTGCAGCCCATCTCGATGTTGTATTTTGAAAGTCTAACGATTCATGACAATTTAGAAGTATAAGAAAAAATAGGGTATTAATGCAAAGTGACAGCCTTACCGGGACGTGCCTCCGTTTACAGCACCTTCCTTTTTAGATTGCAAGACAGACAGGAATGAGATCGCACTGTTTCCCCAGTGTTCCTCAAGCACTGTTAGTTTTTTTTTAAATAGGAATCAGTTTTAACCTTTTCAACACAATACATCTTAGTTGTCAAGGACATCAATTCCGCACTTTTGAATTCCACGAGATTTAGTTGTTTTGGCTTTTTGGTTAATCAATATCTGGATAGTTTTAGGGCATGTGATGCTAGTTTAGGCATGTGTTAGTCACGGAGAAAATTGACAGATTTATTAATTGAGTAATGTGGCTTTTAAAGATAATAGAAAAATTAACTAAGAAGGAAAAGAAATGAAATTTCGAAAAGTATATGTTTTTTTTCTGAATAGTTTCTGCAAGGTTCCGTTTAGTCTAGGTAGTGACAGTGAATGGCAGTAAGAGGGCCAACACATAGATTGGGACCATAACCTAAGTGAAAACATGGATAAAGAAGAAAACGTGATTGGTTAGTTAAATCGTCAATTAATTTGGGAATCAGGAAATTAGAGGGTCAGAGAGTCGAGTAGGGTTAGGATGTAGGTGACTAGGCAGTAAGTGAATTTATCTATGGTGATAGAGAATTTTGATAAAATGACTAGTGCTGATATAGCCCTCATGCAATCTCATGGGGTGGCTGTTCTCAAAAGAAGATATAGTTTGTTAGCCTAATTCAAACTGGTGGGCTGTTCAAATTCTCCGCATGACACACCTATTGCTTGAGCAAGTGTTTGTAAAAGTTTGTCAAGAGAAAGGCACCATGTGATGAGTTTAAAACACGTTCATTTCAAAATAATTGAATTTGCATGAAAACCATTTTTTGAATAATTAAGTGAAATGGTATTTTTAACATTTTTGTTTTCTATTCGAATAATGTAGAGGTAAGTAAAAAGTCAGTGTCTCACTGTTTTGACCAGGCTGCTCTACATTGTCTATTCACAGGTGCTATCCCACTACTGATCAACACGGGGGATTTGACCTGCTCTGTTCCCAACCTGGGCCGGTTCACCCCTCCTTAGACCAACCTGGTAGCTCCAAGTTCCCTCAGAGTCACCATATTGGTGCTGAACTTAGTGCGGACACCCGATCGACATAGCTCATGGCAGAACAGAACTCCTGAACTCAAGTGATCCAACAGCCTCAGCCTCCCAGTAGCTGGGATCACAGGCACACGCCACGGTTTTGAAGCTGTTCAGTGTAATATGAAACTTCCCAATCTGATGTCAGCAGTCACTGTGTTATAGCTAACCATCGCCACCACCTGGACATTTTTATTAAGGCATTTTAAAAGAAGGCCAAATCGGCTTCATGCTCTCTTGTGAAAGTAAACCCAGCAGAAGTGCAGCCCATCTCGATGTTGTATTTTGAAAGTCTAACGATTCATGACAATTTAGAAGTATAAGAAAAAATAGGGTATTAATGCAAAGTGACAGCCTTACCGGGACGTGCCTCCGTTTACAGCACCTTCCTTTTTAGATTGAAAGACGGACAGGAATGAGATCGCACTGTTTCCCCAGTGTTCCTCAAGCACTGTTAGTTTTTTTTAAAATAGGAATCAGTTTTAACCTTTTCAACACAATACATCTTAGTTGTCAAGGACATCAATTCCGCACTTTTGAATTCCACGAGATTTAGTTGTTTTGGCTTTTTGGTTAATCAATATCTGGATAGTTTTAGGGCATGTGATGCTAGTTTAGGCATGTGTTAGTCACGGAGAAAATTGACAGATTTATTAATTGAGTAATGTGGCTTTTAAAGATAATAGAAAAATTAACTAAGAAGGAAAAGAAATGAAATTTCGAAAAGTATATGTTTTTTTTCTGAATAGTTTCTGCAAGGTTCAGTTTAGTCTAGGTAGTGACAGTGAATGGCAGTAAGAGGGCCAACACATAGATTGGGACCATAACCTAAGTGAAAACATGGATAAAGAAGAAAACGTGATTGGTTAGTTAAATCGTCAATTAATTTGGGAATCAGGAAATTAGAGGGTCAGAGAGTCGAGTAGGGTTAGGATGTAGGTGACTAGGCAGTAAGTGAATTTATCTATGGTGATAGAGAATTTTGATAAAATGACTAGTGCTGATATAGCCCTCATGCAATCTCATGGGGTGGCTGTTCTCAAAAGAAGATATAGTTTGTTAGCCTAATTCAAACTGGTGGGCTGTTCAAATTCTCCGCATGACACACCTATTGCTTGAGCAAGTGTTTGTAAAAGTTTGTCAAGAGAAAGGCACCATGTGATGAGTTTAAAACACGTTCATTTCAAAATAATTGAATTTGCATGAAAACCATTTTTTGAATAATTAAGTGAAATGGTATTTTTAACATTTTTGTTTTCTATTCGAATAATGTAGAGGTAAGTAAAAAGTCAGTGTCTCACTGTTTTGACCAGACTGCTCTACATTGTCTATTCACAGGTGCTATCCCACTACTGATCAACACGGGGGATTTGACCTGCTCTGTTCCCAACCTGGGCCGGTTCACCCCTCCTTAGACCAACCTGGTAGCTCCAAGCTCCCTCAGAGTCACCATATTGGTGCTGAACTTAGTGCGGACACCCGATTGACATAGCTCATGGAAGAAAAGAACTCCTGAACTCAAGTGATCCAACAGCCTCATCCTCCCAGTAGCTGGGATCACAGGCACACGCCACTGCACCCGGCAAGGTTTTGAAGCTGTTCATTGTAATATGAAACTTCCCAATCTGATGTCAGCAGTCACTTTGTTATAGCTAACCATCGCCACCACCTGGACATTTTTATTAAGGCATTTTAAAAGAAGGCCAAATCGGCTTCATGCTCTCTTGTGAAAGTAAACCCAGCAGAAGTGCAGCCCATCTCGATGTTGTATTTTGAAAGTCTAACGATTCATGACAATTTAGAAGTATAAGAAAAAATAGGGTATTAATGCAAAGTGACAGCCTTACCGGGACGTGCCTCCGTTTACAGCACCTTCCTTTTTAGATTGCAAGACAGACAGGAATGAGATCGCACTGTTTCCCCAGTGTTCCTCAAGAACTGTTAGTTTTTTTTTAAATAGGAATCAGTTTTAACCTTTTCAACACAATACATCTTAGTTGTCAAGGACATCAATTCCGCACTTTTGAATTCCACGAGATTTAGTTGTTTTGGCTTTTTGGTTAATCAATATCTGGATAGTTTTAGGGCATGTGATGCTAGTTTAGGCATGTGTTAGTCACGGAGAAAATTGACAGATTTATTAATTGAGTAATGTGGCTTTTAAAGATAATAGAAAAATTAACTAAGAAGGAAAAGAAATGAAATTTCGAAAAGTATATGTTTTTTTTCTGAATAGTTTCTGCAAGGTTCAGTTTAGTCTAGGTAGTGACAGTGAATGGCAGTAAGAGGGCCAACACATAGATTGGGACCATAACCTAAGTGAAAACATGGATAAAGAAGAAAACGTGATTGGTTAGTTAAATCGTCAATTAATTTGGGAATCAGGAAATTAGAGGGTCAGAGAGTCGAGTAGGGTTAGGATGTAGGTGACTAGGCAGTAAGTGAATTTATCTATGGTGATAGAGAATTTTGATAAAATGACTAGTGCTGATATAGCCCTCATGCAATCTCATGGGGTGGCTGTTCTCAAAAGAAGATATAGTTTGTTAGCCTAATTCAAACTGGTGGGCTGTTCAAATTCTCCGCATGACACACCTATTGCTTGAGCAAGTGTTTGTAAAAGTTTGTCAAGAGAAAGGCACCATGTGATGAGTTTAAAACATTTTCATTTCAAAATAATTGAATTTGCATGAAAACCATTTTTTGAATAATTAAGTGAAATGGTATTTTTAACATTTTTGTTTTCTATTCGAATAATGTAGAGGTAAGTAAAAAGTCAGTGTCTCACTGTTTTGACCAGGCTGCTCTACATTGTCTATTCAAAGGTGCTATCCCACTACTGATCAACACGGGGGATTTGACCTGCTCTGTTCCCAACCTGGGCCAGTTCACCCCTCCTTAGACCAACCTGGTAGCTCCAAGCTCCCTCAGAGTCACCATATTGGTGCTGAACTTAGTGCGGACACCCGATCGACATAGCTCATGGCAGAACAGAACTCCTGTGATCCAACAGCCTCAGCCTCCCAGTAGCTGGGATCACAGGCACACGCCACTGCACCCGGCAAGGTTTTGAAGCTGTTCAGTGTAATATGAAACTTCCCAATCTGATGTCAGCAGTCACTGTGTTATAGCTAACCATCGCCACCACCTGGACATTTTTATTAAGGCATTTTAAAAGAAGGCCAAATCGGCTTCATGCTCTCTTGTGAAAGTAAACCCAGCAGAAGTGCAGCCCATCTCGATGTTGTATTTTGAAAGTCTAACGATTCATGACAATTTAGAAGTATAAGAAAAAATAGGGTATTAATGCAAAGTGACAGCCTTACCGGGACGTGCCTCCGTTTACAGCACCTTCCTTTTTAGATTGCAAGACAGACAGGAATGAGATCGCACTGTTTCCCCAGTGTTCCTCAAGCACTGTTAGTTTTTTTTTTAAATAGGAATCAGTTTTAACCTTTTCAACACAATACATCTTAGTTGTCAAGGACATCAATTCCGCACTTTTGAATTCCACGAGATTTAGTTGTTTTGGCTTTTTGGTTAATCAATATCTGGATAGTTTTAGGGCATGTGATGCTAGTTTAGGCATGTGTTAGTCACGGAGAAAATTGACAGATTTATTAATTGAGTAATGTGGCTTTTAAAGATAATAGAAAAATTAACTAAGAAGGAAAAGAAATGAAATTTCGAAAAGTATATGTTTTTTTTCTGAATAGTTTCTGCAAGGTTCAGTTTAGTCTAGGTAGTGACAGTGAATGGCAGTAAGAGGGCCAACACATAGATTGGGACCATAACCTAAGTGAAAACATGGATAAAGAAGAAAACGTGATTGGTTAGTTAAATCGTCAATTAATTTGGGAATCAGGAAATTAGAGGGTCAGAGAGTCGAGTAGGGTTAGGATGTAGGTGACTAGGCAGTAAGTGAATTTATCTATGGTGATAGAGAATTTTGATAAAATGACTAGTGCTGATATAGCCCTCATGCAATCTCATGGGGTGGCTGTTCTCAAAAGAAGATATAGTTTTTTAGCCTAATTCAAACTGGTGGGCTGTTCAAATTCTCCGCATGACACACCTATTGCTTGAGCAAGTGTTTGTAAAAGTTTGTCAAGAGAAAGGCACCATGTGATGAGTTTAAAACACGTTCATTTCAAAATAATTGAATTTGCATGAAAACCATTTTTTGAATAATTAAGTGAAATGGTATTTTTAACATTTTTGTTTTCTATTCGAATAATGTAGAGGTAAGTAAAAAGTCAGTGTCTCACTGTTTTGACCAGGCTGCTCTACATTGTCTATTCACAGGTGCTATCCCACTACTGATCAACACGGGGGATTTGACCTGCTCTGTTCCCAACCTGGGCCGGTTCACCCCTCCTTAGACCAACCTGGTAGCTCCAAGCTCCCTCAGAGTCACCATATTGGTGCTGAACTTAGTGCGGACACCCGATCGACAAAGCTCATGGAAGAACAGAACTCCTGAACTCAAGTGATCCAACAGCCTCATCCTCCCAGTAGCTGGGATCACAGGCACACGCCACTGCATCCGGCAAGGTTTTGAAGCTGTTCATTGTAATATGAAACTTCCCAATCTGATGTCAGCAGTCACTGTGTTATAGCTAACCATCGCCACCACCTGGACATTTTTATTAAGGCATTTTAAAAGAAGGCCAAATCGGCTTCATGCTCTCTTGTGAAAGTAAACCCAGCAGAAGTGCAGCCCATCTCGATGTTGTATTTTGAAAGTCTAACGATTCATGACAATTTAGAAGTATAACAAAAAATAGGGTATTACTGCAAAGTGACAGCCTTACCGGGACGTGCCTCCGTTTACAGCACCTTCCTTTTTAGATTGCAAGACAGACAGGAATGAGATCGCACTGTTTCCCCAGTGTTCCTCAAGCACTGTTAGTTTTTTTTAAATAGGAATCAGTTTTAACCTTTTCAACACAATACATCTTAGTTGTCAAGGACATCAATTCCGCACTTTTGAATTCCACGAAATTTAGTTGTTTTGGCTTTTTGGTTAATCAATATCTGGATAGTTTTAGGGCATGTGATGCTAGTTTAGGCATGTGTTAGTCACGGAGAAAATTGACAGATTTATTAATTGAGTAATGTGGCTTTTAAAGATAAAAGAAAAAATTAACTAAGAAGGAAAAGAAATGAAATTTCGAAAAGTATATGTTTTTTTTCTGAATAGTTTCTGCAAGGTTCAGTTTAGTCTAGGTAGTGACAGTGAATGGCAGTAAGAGGGCCAACACATAGATTGGGACCATAACCTAAGTGAAAACATGGATAAAGAAGAAAACGCGATTGGTTAGTTAAATCGTCAATTAATTTGGGAATCAGGAAATTAGAGGGTCAGAGAGTCGAGTAGGGTTAGGATGTAGGTGACTAGGCAGTAAGTGAATTTATCTATGGTGATAGAGAATTTTGATAAAATGACTAGTGCTGATATAGCCCTCATGCAATCTCATGGGGTGGCTGTTCTCAAAAGAAGATATAGTTTGTTAGCCTAATTCAAACTGGTGGGCTGTTCAAATTCTCCGCATGACACACCTATTGCTTGAGCAAGTGTTTGTAAAAGTTTGTCAAGAGAAAGGCACCATGTGATGAGTTTAAAACACGTTCATTTCAAAATAATTGAATTTGCATGAAAACCATTTTTTGAATAATTAAGTGAAATGGTATTTTTAACATTTTTGTTTTCTATTCGAATAATGTAGAGGTAAGTAAAAAGTCAGTGTCTCACTGTTTTGACCAGGCTGCTCTACATTGTCTATTCACAGGTGCTATCCCACTACTGATCAACACGGGGGATTTGACCTGCTCTGTTCCCAACCTGGGCCGGTTCACCCCTCCTTAGACCAACCTGGTAGCTCCAAGCTCCCTCAGAGTCACCATATTGGTGCTGAACTTAGTGCAGACACCCGATCGACATAGCTCATGGCAGAACAGAACTCCTGAACTCAAGTGATCCAACAGCCTCAGCCTCCCAATAGCTGGGATCACAGGCACACGCCACTGCACCCGGCAAGGTTTTGAAGCTGTTCAGTGTAATATGAAACTTCCCAATCTGATGTCAGCAGTCACTGTGTTATAGCTAACCATCGCCACCACCTGGACATTTTTATTAAGGCATTTTAAAAGAAGGCCAAATCGGCTTCATGCTGTCTTGTGAAAGTAAACCCAGCAGAAGTGCAGCCCATCTCGATGTTGTATTTTGAAAGTCTAACGATTCATGACAATTTAGAAGTATAAGAAAAAATAGGGTATTAATGCAAAGTGACAGCCTTACCGGGACGTGCCTCCGTTTACAGCACCTTCCTTTTTAGATTGCAAGACAGACAGGAATGAGATCGCACTGTTTCCCCAGTGTTCCTCAAGCACTGTTAGTTTTTTTTAAATAGGAATCAGTTTTAACCTTTTCAACACAATACATCTTAGTTGTCAAGGACATCAATTCCACACTTTTGAATTCCACGAGATTTAGTTGTTTTGGCTTTTTGGTTAATCAATATCTGGATAGTTTTAGGGCATGTGATGCTAGTTTAGGCATGTGTTAGTCACGGAGAAAATTGACAGATTTATTAATTGAGTAATGTGGCTTTTAAAGATAATAGAAAAATTAACTAAGAAGGAAAAGAAATGAAATTTCGAAAAGTATATGTTTTTTTTCTGAATAGTTTCTGCAAGGTTCAGTTTAGTCTAGGTAGTGACAGTGAATGGCAGTAAGAGGGCCAACACATAGATTGGGACCATAACCTAAGTGAAAACATGGATAAAGAAGAAAACGTGATTGGTTAGTTAAATCGTCAATTAATTTGGGAATCAGGAAATTAGAGGGTCAGAGAGTCGAGTAGGGTTAGGATGTAGGTGACTAGGCAGTAAGTGAATTTATCTATGGTGATAGAGAATTTTGATAAAATGACTAGTACTGATATAGCCCTCATGCAATCTCATGGGGTGGCTGTTCTCAAAAGAAGATATAGTTTGTTAGCCTAATTCAAACTGGTGGGCTGTTCAAATTCTCCGCATGACACACCTATTGCTTGAGCAAGTGTTTGTAAAAGTTTGTCAAGAGAAAGGCACCATGTGATGAGTTTAAAACATTTTCATTTCAAAATAATTGAATTTGCATGAAAACCATTTTTTGAATAATTAAGTGAAATGGTATTTTTAACATTTTTGTTTTCTATTCGAATAATGTAGAGGTAAGTAAAAAGTCAGTGTCTCACTGTTTTGACCAGGCTGCTCTACATTGTCTATTCACAGGTGCTATCCCACTACTGATCAACACGGGGGATTTGACCTGCTCTGTTCCCAACCTGGGCCGGTTCACCCCTCCTTAGACCAACCTGGTAGCTCCAAGCTCCCTCAGAGTCACCATATTGGTGCTGAACTTAGTGCGGACACCCGATCGACATAGCTAGCTCATGGTAGAACAGAACTCCTGAACTCAAGTGATCCAACAGCCTCAGCCTCCCAGTAGCTGGGATCACAGGCACACGCCACTGCACCCGGCAAGGTTTTGAAGCTGTTCAGTGTAATATGAAACTTCCCAATCTGATGTCAGCAGTCACTGTGTTATAGCTAACCATCGCCACCACCTGGACATTTTTATTAAGGCATTTTAAAAGAAGGCCAAATCGGCTTCATGCTGTCTTGTGAAAGTAAACCCAGCAGAAGTGCAGCCCATCTCGATGTTGTATTTTGAAAGTCTAACGATTCATGACAATTTAGAAGTATAAGAAAAAATAGGGTATTAATGCAAAGTGACAGCCTTACCGGGACGTGCCTCCGTTTACAGCACCTTCCTTTTTAGATTGCAAGACAGACAGGAATGAGATCGCACTGTTTCCCCAGTGTTCCTCAAGCACTGTTAGTTTTTTTTAAATAGGAATCAGTTTTAACCTTTTCAACACAATACATCTTAGTTGTCAAGGACATCAATTCCGCACTTTTGAATTCCACGAGATTTCGTTGTTTTGGCTTTTTGGTTAATCAATATCTGGATAGTTTTAGGGCATGTGATGCTAGTTTAGGCATGTGTTAGTCACGGAGAAAATTGACAGATTTATTAATTGAGTAATGTGGCTTTTAAAGATAATAGAAAAATTAACTAAGAAGGAAAAGAAATGAAATTTCGAAAAGTATATGTTTTTTTTCTGAATAGTTTCTGCAAGGTTCAGTTTAGTCTAGGTAGTGACAGTGAATGGCAGTAAGAGGGCCAACACATAGATTGGGACCATAACCTAAGTGAAAACATGGATAAAGAAGAAAACGTGATTGGTTAGTTAAATCGTCAATTAATTTGGGAATCAGGAAATTAGAGGGTCAGAGAGTCGAGTAGGGTTAGGATGTAGGTGACTAGGCAGTAAGTGAATTTATCTATGGTGATAGAGAATTTTGATAAAATGACTAGTACTGATATAGCCCTCATGCAATCTCATGGGGTGGCTGTTCTCAAAAGAAGATATAGTTTGTTAGCCTAATTCAAACTGGTGGGCTGTTCAAATTCTCCGCATGACACACCTATTGCTTGAGCAAGTGTTTGTAAAAGTTTGTCAAGAGAAAGGCACCATGTGATGAGTTTAAAACATTTTCATTTCAAAATAATTGAATTTGCATGAAAACCATTTTTTGAATAATTAAGTGAAATGGTATTTTTAACATTTTTGTTTTCTATTCGAATAATGTAGAGGTAAGTAAAAAGTCAGTGTCTCACTGTTTTGACCAGGCTGCTCTACATTGTCTATTCACAGGTGCTATCCCACTACTGATCAACACGGGGGATTTGACCTGCTCTGTTCCCAACCTGGGCCGGTTCACCCCTCCTTAGACCAACCTGGTAGCTCCAAGCTCCCTCAGAGTCACCATATTGGTGCTGAACTTAGTGCGGACACCCGATCGACATAGCTCATGGCAGAACAGAACTCCTGAACTCAAGTGATCCAACAGCCTCAGCCTCGCAGTAGCTGGGATCACAGGCACACGCCACTGCACCCGGCAAGGTTTTGAAGCTGTTCAGTGTAATATGAAACTTCCCAATCTGATGTCAGCAGTCACTGTGTTATAGCTAACCATCGCCACCACCTGGACATTTTTATTAAGGCATTTTAAAAGAAGGCCAAATCGGCTTCATGCTGTCTTGTGAAAGTAAACCCAGCAGAAGTGCAGCCCATCTCGATGTTGTATTTTGAAAGTCTAACGATTCATGACAATTTAGAAGTATAAGAAAAAATAGGGTATTAATGCAAAGTGACAGCCTTACCGGGACGTGCCTCCGTTTACAGCACCTTCCTTTTTAGATTGCAAGACAGACAGGAATGAGATCGCACTGTTTCCCCAGTGTTCCTCAAGCACTGTTAGTTTTTTTTAAATAGGAATCAGTTTTAACCTTTTCAACACAATACATCTTAGTTGTCAAGGACATCAATTCCGCACTTTTGAATTCCACGAGATTTAGTTGTTTTGGCTTTTTGGTTAATCAATATCTGGATAGTTTTAGGGCATGTGATGCTAGTTTAGGCATGTGTTAGTCACGGAGAAAATTGACAGATTTATTAATTGAGTAATGTGGCTTTTAAAGATAATAGAAAAATTAACTAAGAAGGAAAAGAAATGAAATTTCGAAAAGTATATGTTTTTTTTCTGAATAGTTTCTGCAAGGTTCAGTTTAGTCTAGGTAGTGACAGTGAATGGCAGTAAGAGGGCCAACACATAGATTGGGACCATAACCTAAGTGAAAACATGGATAAAGAAGAAAACGTGATTGGTTAGTTAAATCGTCAATTAATTTGGGAATCAGGAAATTAGAGGGTCAGAGAGTCGAGTAGGGTTAGGATGTAGGTGACTAGGCAGTAAGTGAATTTATCTATGGTGATAGAGAATTTTGATAAAATGACTAGTACTGATATAGCCCTCATGCAATCTCATGGGGTGGCTGTTCTCAAAAGAAGATATAGTTTGTTAGCCTAATTCAAACTGGTGGGCTGTTCAAATTCTCCGCATGACACACCTATTGCTTGAGCAAGTGTTTGTAAAAGTTTGTCAAGAGAAAGGCACCATGTGATGAGTTTAAAACATTTTCATTTCAAAATAATTGAATTTGCATGAAAACCATTTTTTGAATAATTAAGTGAAATGGTATTTTTAACATTTTTGTTTTCTATTCGAATAATGTAGAGGTAAGTAAAAAGTCAGTGTCTCACTGTTTTGACCAGGCTGCTCTACATTGTCTATTCACAGGTGCTATCCCACTACTGATCAACACGGGGGATTTGACCTGCTCTGTTCCCAACCTGGGCCGGTTCACCCCTCCTTAGACCAACCTGGTAGCTCCAAGCTCCCTCAGAGTCACCATATTGGTGCTGAACTTAGTGCGGACACCCGATCGACATAGCTAGCTCATGGTAGAACAGAACTCCTGAACTCAAGTGATCCAACAGCCTCAGCCTCCCAGTAGCTGGGATCACAGGCACACGCCACTGCACCCGGCAAGGTTTTGAAGCTGTTCAGTGTAATATGAAACTTCCCAATCTGATGTCAGCAGTCACTGTGTTATAGCTAACCATCGCCACCACCTGGACATTTTTATTAAGGCATTTTAAAAGAAGGCCAAATCGGCTTCATGCTGTCTTGTGAAAGTAAACCCAGCAGAAGTGCAGCCCATCTCGATGTTGTATTTTGAAAGTCTAACGATTCATGACAATTTAGAAGTATAAGAAAAAATAGGGTATTAATGCAAAGTGACAGCCTTACCGGGACGTGCCTCCGTTTACAGCACCTTCCTTTTTAGATTGCAAGACAGACAGGAATGAGATCGCACTGTTTCCCCAGTGTTCCTCAAGCACTGTTAGTTTTTTTTAAATAGGAATCAGTTTTAACCTTTTCAACACAATACATCTTAGTTGTCAAGGACATCAATTCCGCACTTTTGAATTCCACGAGATTTCGTTGTTTTGGCTTTTTGGTTAATCAATATCTGGATAGTTTTAGGGCATGTGATGCTAGTTTAGGCATGTGTTAGTCACGGAGAAAATTGACAGATTTATTAATTGAGTAATGTGGCTTTTAAAGATAATAGAAAAATTAACTAAGAAGGAAAAGAAATGAAATTTCGAAAAGTATATGTTTTTTTTCTGAATAGTTTCTGCAAGGTTCAGTTTAGTCTAGGTAGTGACAGTGAATGGCAGTAAGAGGGCCAACACATAGATTGGGACCATAACCTAAGTGAAAACATGGATAAAGAAGAAAACGTGATTGGTTAGTTAAATCGTCAATTAATTTGGGAATCAGGAAATTAGAGGGTCAGAGAGTCGAGTAGGGTTAGGATGTAGGTGACTAGGCAGTAAGTGAATTTATCTATGGTGATAGAGAATTTTGATAAAATGACTAGTACTGATATAGCCCTCATGCAATCTCATGGGGTGGCTGTTCTCAAAAGAAGATATAGTTTGTTAGCCTAATTCAAACTGGTGGGCTGTTCAAATTCTCCGCATGACACACCTATTGCTTGAGCAAGTGTTTGTAAAAGTTTGTCAAGAGAAAGGCACCATGTGATGAGTTTAAAACATTTTCATTTCAAAATAATTGAATTTGCATGAAAACCATTTTTTGAATAATTAAGTGAAATGGTATTTTTAACATTTTTGTTTTCTATTCGAATAATGTAGAGGTAAGTAAAAAGTCAGTGTCTCACTGTTTTGACCAGGCTGCTCTACATTGTCTATTCACAGGTGCTATCCCACTACTGATCAACACAGGGGATTTGACCTGCTCTGTTCCCAACCTGGGCCGGTTCACCCCTCCTTAGACCAACCTGGTAGCTCCAAGCTCCCTCAGAGTCACCATATTGGTGCTGAACTTAGTGCGGACACCCGATCGACATAGCTCATGGCAGAACAGAACTCCTGAACTCAAGTGATCCAACAGCCTCAGCCTCGCAGTAGCTGGGATCACAGGCACACGCCACTGCACCCGGCAAGGTTTTGAAGCTGTTCAGTGTAATATGAAACTTCCCAATCTGATGTCAGCAGTCACTGTGTTATAGCTAACCATCGCCACCACCTGGACATTTTTATTAAGGCATTTTAAAAGAAGGCCAAATCGGCTTCATGCTCTCTTGTGAAAGTAAACCCAGCAGAAGTGCAGCCCATCTCGATGTTGTATTTTGAAAGTCTAACGATTCATGACAATTTAGAAGTATAAGAAAAAATAGGGTATTAATGCAAAGTGACAGCCTTACCGGGACGTGCCTCCGTTTACAGCACCTTCCTTTTTAGATTGCAAGACAGACAGGAATGAGATCGCACTGTTTCACCAGTGTTCCTCAAGCACTGTTAGTTTTTTTTAAATAGGAATCAGTTTTAACCTTTTCAACACAATACATCTTAGTTGTCAAGGACATCAATTCCGCACTTTTGAATTCCACGAGATTTTGTTGTTTTGGCTTTTTGGTTAATCAATATCTGGATAGTTTTAGGGCATGTGATGCTAGTTTAGGCATGTGTTAGTCACGGAGAAAATTGACAGATTTATTAATTGAGTAATGTGGCTTTTAAAGATAATAGAAAAATTAACTAAGAAGGAAAAGAAATGAAATTTCGAAAAGTATATGTTTTTTTTCTGAATAGTTTCTGCAAGGTTCAGTTTAGTCTAGGTAGTGACAGTGAATGGCAGTAAGAGGGCCAACACATAGATTGGGACCATAACCTAAGTGAAAACATGGATAAAGAAGAAAACGTGATTGGTTAGTTAAATCGTCAATTAATTTGGGAATCAGGAAATTAGAGGGTCAGAGAGTCGAGTAGGGTTAGGATGTAGGTGACTAGGCAGTAAGTGAATTTATCTATGGTGATAGAGAATTTTGATAAAATGACTAGTACTGATATAGCCCTCATGCAATCTCATGGGGTGGCTGTTCTCAAAAGAAGATATAGTTTGTTAGCCTAATTCAAACTGGTGGGCTGTTCAAATTCTCCGCATGACACACCTATTGCTTGAGCAAGTGTTTGTAAAAGTTTGTCAAGAGAAAGGCACCATGTGATGAGTTTAAAACATTTTCATTTCAAAATAATTGAATTTGCATGAAAACCATTTTTTGAATAATTAAGTGAAATGGTATTTTTAACATTTTTGTTTTCTATTCGAATAATGTAGAGGTAAGTAAAAAGTCAGTGTCTCACTGTTTTGACCAGGCTGCTCTACATTGTCTATTCACAGGTGCTATCCCACTACTGATCAACACGGGGGATTTGACCTGCTCTGTTCCCAACCTGGGCCGGTTCACCCCTCCTTAGACCAACCTGGTAGCTCCAAGCTCCCTCAGAGTCACCATATTGGTGCTGAACTTAGTGCGGACACCCGATCGACATAGCTAGCTCATGGTAGAACAGAACTCCTGAACTCAAGTGATCCAACAGCCTCAGCCTCCCAGTAGCTGGGATCACAGGCACACGCCACTGCACCCGGCAAGGTTTTGAAGCTGTTCAGTGTAATATGAAACTTCCCAATCTGATGTCAGCAGTCACTGTGTTATAGCTAACCATCGCCACCACCTGGACATTTTTATTAAGGCATTTTAAAAGAAGGCCAAATCGGCTTCATGCTGTCTTGTGAAAGTAAACCCAGCAGAAGTGCAGCCCATCTCGATGTTGTATTTTGAAAGTCTAACGATTCATGACAATTTAGAAGTATAAGAAAAAATAGGGTATTAATGCAAAGTGACAGCCTTACCGGGACGTGCCTCCGTTTACAGCACCTTCCTTTTTAGATTGCAAGACAGACAGGAATGAGATCGCACTGTTTCCCCAGTGTTCCTCAAGCACTGTTAGTTTTTTTTAAATAGGAATCAGTTTTAACCTTTTCAACACAATACATCTTAGTTGTCAAGGACATCAATTCCGCACTTTTGAATTCCACGAGATTTCGTTGTTTTGGCTTTTTGGTTAATCAATATCTGGATAGTTTTAGGGCATGTGATGCTAGTTTAGGCATGTGTTAGTCACGGAGAAAATTGACAGATTTATTAATTGAGTAATGTGGCTTTTAAAGATAATAGAAAAATTAACTAAGAAGGAAAAGAAATGAAATTTCGAAAAGTATATGTTTTTTTTCTGAATAGTTTCTGCAAGGTTCAGTTTAGTCTAGGTAGTGACAGTGAATGGCAGTAAGAGGGCCAACACATAGATTGGGACCATAACCTAAGTGAAAACATGGATAAAGAAGAAAACGTGATTGGTTAGTTAAATCGTCAATTAATTTGGGAATCAGGAAATTAGAGGGTCAGAGAGTCGAGTAGGGTTAGGATGTAGGTGACTAGGCAGTAAGTGAATTTATCTATGGTGATAGAGAATTTTGATAAAATGACTAGTACTGATATAGCCCTCATGCAATCTCATGGGGTGGCTGTTCTCAAAAGAAGATATAGTTTGTTAGCCTAATTCAAACTGGTGGGCTGTTCAAATTCTCCGCATGACACACCTATTGCTTGAGCAAGTGTTTGTAAAAGTTTGTCAAGAGAAAGGCACCATGTGATGAGTTTAAAACATTTTCATTTCAAAATAATTGAATTTGCATGAAAACCATTTTTTGAATAATTAAGTGAAATGGTATTTTTAACATTTTTGTTTTCTATTCGAATAATGTAGAGGTAAGTAAAAAGTCAGTGTCTCACTGTTTTGACCAGGCTGCTCTACATTGTCTATTCACAGGTGCTATCCCACTACTGATCAACACAGGGGATTTGACCTGCTCTGTTCCCAACCTGGGCCGGTTCACCCCTCCTTAGACCAACCTGGTAGCTCCAAGCTCCCTCAGAGTCACCATATTGGTGCTGAACTTAGTGCGGACACCCGATCGACATAGCTCATGGCAGAACAGAACTCCTGAACTCAAGTGATCCAACAGCCTCAGCCTCGCAGTAGCTGGGATCACAGGCACACGCCACTGCACCCGGCAAGGTTTTGAAGCTGTTCAGTGTAATATGAAACTTCCCAATCTGATGTCAGCAGTCACTGTGTTATAGCTAACCATCGCCACCACCTGGACATTTTTATTAAGGCATTTTAAAAGAAGGCCAAATCGGCTTCATGCTCTCTTGTGAAAGTAAACCCAGCAGAAGTGCAGCCCATCTCGATGTTGTATTTTGAAAGTCTAACGATTCATGACAATTTAGAAGTATAAGAAAAAATAGGGTATTAATGCAAAGTGACAGCCTTACCGGGACGTGCCTCCGTTTACAGCACCTTCCTTTTTAGATTGCAAGACAGACAGGAATGAGATCGCACTGTTTCACCAGTGTTCCTCAAGCACTGTTAGTTTTTTTTAAATAGGAATCAGTTTTAACCTTTTCAACACAATACATCTTAGTTGTCAAGGACATCAATTCCGCACTTTTGAATTCCACGAGATTTTGTTGTTTTGGCTTTTTGGTTAATCAATATCTGGATAGTTTTAGGGCATGTGATGCTAGTTTAGGCATGTGTTAGTCACGGAGAAAATTGACAGATTTATTAATTGAGTAATGTGGCTTTTAAAGATAATAGAAAAATTAACTAAGAAGGAAAAGAAATGAAATTTCGAAAAGTATATGTTTTTTTTCTGAATAGTTTCTGCAAGGTTCAGTTTAGTCTAGGTAGTGACAGTGAATGGCAGTAAGAGGGCCAACACATAGATTGGGACCATAACCTAAGTGAAAACATGGATAAAGAAGAAAACGTGATTGGTTAGTTAAATCGTCAATTAATTTGGGAATCAGGAAATTAGAGGGTCAGAGAGTCGAGTAGGGTTAGGATGTAGGTGACTAGGCAGTAAGTGAATTTATCTATGGTGATAGAGAATTTTGATAAAATGACTAGTGCTGATATAGCCCTCATGCAATCTCATGGGGTGGCTGTTCTCAAAAGAAGATATAGTTTGTTAGCCTAATTCAAACTGGTGGGCTGTTCAAATTCTCCGCATGACACACCTATTGCTTGAGCAAGTGTTTGTAAAAGTTTGTCAAGAGAAAGGCACCATGTGATGAGTTTAAAACATTTTCATTTCAAAATAATTGAATTTGCATGAAAACCATTTTTTGAATAATTAAGTGAAATGGTATTTTTAACATTTTTGTTTTCTATTCGAATAATGTAGAGGTAAGTAAAAAGTCAGTGTCTCACTGTTTTGACCAGGCTGCTCTACATTGTCTATTCACAGGTGCTATCCCACTACTGATCAACACAGGGGATTTGACCTGCTCTGTTCCCAACCTGGGCCGGTTCACCCCTCCTTAGACCAACCTGGTAGCTCCAAGCTCCCTCAGAGTCACCATATTGGTGCTGAACTTAGTGCGGACACCCGATCGACATAGCTCATGGCAGAACAGAACTCCTGAACTCAAGTGATCCAACAGCCTCAGCCTCCCAGTAGCTGGGATCACAGGCACACGCCACTGCACCCGGCAAGGTTTTGAAGCTGTTCAGTGTAATATGAAACTTCCCAATCTGATGTCAGCAGTCACTGTGTTATAGCTAACCATCGCCACCACCTGGACATTTTTATTAAGGCATTTTAAAAGAAGGCCAAATCGGCTTCATGCTCTCTTGTGAAAGTAAACCCAGCAGAAGTGCAGCCCATCTCGATGTTGTATTTTGAAAGTCTAACGATTCATGACAATTTAGAAGTATAAGAAAAAATAGGGTATTAATGCAAAGTGACAGCCTTACCGGGACGTGCCTCCGTTTACAGCACCTTCCTTTTTAGATTGCAAGACAGACAGGAATGAGATCGCACTGTTTCCCCAGTGTTCCTCAAGCACTGTTAGTTTTTTTTAAATAGGAATCAGTTTTAACCTTTTCAACACAATACATCTTAGTTGTCAAGGACTTCAATTCCGCACTTTTGAATTCCACGAGATTTCGTTGTTTTGGCTTTTTGGTTAATCAATATCTGGATAGTTTTAGGGCATGTGATGCTAGTTTAGGCATGTGTTAGTCACGGAGAAAATTGACAGATTTACTAATTGAGTAATGTGGCTTTTAAAGATAATAGAAAAAATAACTAAGAAGGAAAAGAAATGAAATTTCGAAAAGTATATGTTTTTTTTCTGAATAGTTTCTGCAAGGTTCAGTTTAGTCTAGGTAGTGACAGTGAATGGCAGTAAGAGGGCCAACACATAGATTGGGACCATAACCTAAGTGAAAACATGGATAAAGAAGAAAACGTGATTGGTTAGTTAAATCGTCAATTAATTTGGGAATCAGGAAATTAGAGGGTCAGAGAGTCGAGTAGGGTTAGGATGTAGGTGACTAGGCAGTAAGTGAATTTATCTATGGTGATAGAGAATTTTGATAAAATGACTAGTGCTGATATAGCCCTCTCACAATCTCATGGGGTGGCTGTTCTCAAAAGAAGATATAGTTTGTTAGCCTAATTCAAACTGGTGGGCTGTTCAAATTCTCCGCATGACACACCTATTGCTTGAGCAAGTGTTTGTAAAAGTTTGTCAAGAGAAAGGCACCATGTGATGAGTTTAAAACATTTTCATTTCAAAATAATTGAATTTGCATGAAAATCATTTTTTGAATAATTAAGTGAAATTGTATTTTTAACATTTTTGTTTTCTATTCGAATAATGTAGCGGTAAGTAAAAAGTCAGTGTCTCACTGTTTTGACCAGGCTGCTCTACATTGTCTATTCACAGGTGCTATCCCACTACTGATCAACACGGGGGATTTGACCTGCTCTGTTCCCAACCTGGGCCGGTTCACCCCTCCTTAGACCAACCTGGTAGCTCCAAGCTCCCTCAGAGTCACCATATTGGTGCTGAACTTAGTGCGGACACCCGATCGACATAGCTCATGGAAGAACAGAACTCCTGAACTCACGTGATCCAACAGCCTCAGCCTCCCAGTAGCTGGGATCACAGGCACACGCCACTGCACCCGGCAAGGTTTTGAAGCTGTTCAGTGTAATATGAAACTTCCCAATCTGATGTCAGCAGTCACTGTGTTATAGCTAACCATCGCCACCACCTGGACATTTTTATTAAGGCATTTTAAAAGAAGGCCAAATCGGTTTCATGCTCTCTTGTGAAAGTAAACCCAGCAGAAGTGCAGCCCATCTCGATGTTGTATTTTGAAAGTCTAACGATTCATGACAATTTAGAAGTATAAGAAAAAATAGGGTATTAATGCAAAGTGACAGCCTTACCGGGACGTGCCTCCGTTTACAGCACCTTCCTTTTTAGATTGCAAGACAGACAGGAATGAGATCGCACTGTTTCCCCAGTGTTCCTCAAGCACTGTTAGTTTTTTTTAAATAGGAATCAGTTTTAACCTTTTCAACACAATACATCTTAGTTGTCAAGGACATCAATTCCGCACTTTTGAATTCCACGAGATTTCGTTGTTTTGGCTTTTTGGTTAATCAATATCTGGATAGTTTTAGGGCATGTGATGCTAGTTTAGGCATGTGTTAGTCACGGAGAAAATTGACAGATTTATTAATTGAGTAATGTGGCTTTTAAAGATAATAGAAAAATTAACTAAGAAGGAAAAGAAATGAAATTTCGAAAAGTATATGTTTTTTTTCTGAATAGTTTCTGCAAGGTTCAGTTTAGTCTAGGTAGTGACAGTGAATGGCAGTAAGAGGGCCAACACATAGATTGGGACCATAACCTAAGTGAAAACATGGATAAAGAAGAAAACGTGATTGGTTAGTTAAATCGTCAATTAATTTGGGAATCAGGAAATTAGAGGGTCAGAGAGTCGAGTAGGGTTAGGATGTAGGTGACTAGGCAGTAAGTGAATTTATCTATGGTGATAGAGAATTTTGATAAAATGACTAGTGCTGATATAGCCCTCATGCAATCTCATGGGGTGGCTGTTCTCAAAAGAAGATATAGTTTGTTAGCCTAATTCAAACTGGTGGGCTGTTCAAATTCTCCGCATGACACACCTATTGCTTGAGCAAGTGTTTGTAAAAGTTTGTCAAGAGAAAGGCACCATGTGATGAGTTTAAAACACGTTCATTTCAAAATAATTGAATTTGCATGAAAACCATTTTTTGAATAATTAAGTGAAATGGTATTTTTAACATTTTTGTTTTCTATTCGAATAATGTAGAGGTAAGTAAAAAGTCAGTGTCTCACTGTTTTGACCAGGCTGCTCTACATTGTCTATTCACAGGTGCTATCCCACTACTGATCAACACGGGGGATTTGACCTGCTCTGTTCCCAACCTGGGCCGGTTCACCCCTCCTTAGACCAACCTGGTAGCTCCAAGCTCCCTCAGAGTCACCATATTGGTGCTGAACTTAGTGCGGACACCCGATCGACATAGCTCATGGAAGAACAGAACTCCTGAACTCAAGTGATCCAACAGCCTCATCCTCCCAGTAGCTGGGAACAGGCACATGCCACTGCACCCGGCAAGGTTTTGAAGCTGTTCATTGTAATATGAAACTTCCCAATCTGATGTCAGCAGTCACTGTGTTATAGCTAACCATCGCCACCACCTGGACATTTTTATTAAGGCATTTTAAAAGAAGGCCAAATCGGCTTCATGCTCTCTTGTGAAAGTAAACCCAGCAGAAGTGCAGCCCATCTCGATGTTGTATTTTGAAAGTCTAACGATTCATGACAATTTAGAAGTATAAGAAAAAATAGGGTATTAATGCAAAGTGACAGCCTTACCGGGACGTGCCTCCGTTTACAGCACCTTCCTTTTTAGATTGCAAGACAGACAGGAATGAGATCGCACTGTTTCTCCAGTGTTCCTCAAGCACTGTTAGTTTTTTTTAAATAGGAATCAGTTTTAACCTTTTCAACACAATACATCTTAGTTGTCAAGGACATCAATTCCGCACTTTTGAATTCCA
This sequence comes from Pelobates fuscus, assembly GCF_036172605.1. Classification (NCBI taxonomy): domain Eukaryota; kingdom Metazoa; phylum Chordata; class Amphibia; order Anura; family Pelobatidae; genus Pelobates; species Pelobates fuscus. The sequence goes on from NC_086317.1 coordinate 398,974,270, forward strand.
CGAGATTTAGTTGTTTTGGCTTTTTGGTTAATCAATATCTGGATAGTTTTAGGGCATGTGATGCTAGTTTAGGCATGTGTTAGTCACGGAGAAAATTGACAGATTTATTAATTGAGTAATGTGGCTTTTAAAGATAATAGAAAAATTAACTAAGAAGGAAAAGAAATGAAATTTCGAAAAATATATGTTTTTTTTCTGAATAGTTTCTGCAAGGTTCAGTTTAGTCTAGGTAGTGACAGTGAATGGCAGTAAGAGGGCCAACACATAGATTGGGACCATAACCTAAGTGAAAACATGGATAAAGAAGAAAACGTGATGGGTTAGTTAAATCGTTAATTAATTTGGGAATCAGGAAATTAGAGGGTCAGAGAGTCGAGTAGGGTTAGGATGTAGGTGACTAGGCAGTAAGTGAATTTATCTATGGTGATAGAGAATTTTGATAAAATGACTAGTGCTGATATAGCCCTCATGCAATCTCATGGGGTGGCTGTTCTCAAAAGAAGATATAGTTTGTTAGCCTAATTCAAACTGGTGGGCTGTTCAAATTCTCCGCATGACACACCTATTGCTTGAGCAAGTGTTTGTAAAAGTTTGTCAAGAGAAAGGCACCATGTGATGAGTTTAAAACATTTTCATTTCAAAATAATTGAATTTGCATGAAAACCATTTTTTGAATAATTAAGTGAAATGGTATTTTTAACATTTTTGTTTTCTATTCGAATAATGTAGAGGTAAGTAAAAAGTCAGTGTCTCACTGTTTTGACCAGGCTGCTCTACATTGTCTATTCACAGGTGCTATCCCACTACTGATCAACACGGGGGATTTGACCTGCTCTGTTCCCAACCTGGGCCGGTTCACCCCTCCTTAGACCAACCTGGTAGCTCCAAGCTCCCTCAGAGTCACCATATTGGTGCTGAACTTAGTGCGGACACCCGATCGACATAGCTCATGGCAGAACAGAACTCCTGAACTCAAGTGATCCAACAGCCTCAGCCTCCCAGTAGCTGGGATCACAGGCACACACCACTGCACCCGGCAAGGTTTTGAAGCTGTTCAGTGTAATATGAAACTTCCCAATCTGATGTCAGCAGTCACTGTGTTATAGCTAACCATCGCCACCACCTGGACATTTTTATTAAGGCATTTTAAAAGAAGGCCAAATCGGCTTCATGCTCTCTTGTGAAAGTAAACCCAGCAGAAGTGCAGCCCATCTCGATGTTGTATTTTGAAAGTCTAACAATTCATGACAATTTAGAAGTATAAGAAAAAATAGGGTATTAATGCAAAGTGACAGCCTTACCGGGACGTGCCTCCGTTTACAGCACCTTCCTTTTTAGATTGCAAGACAGACAGGAATGAGATCGCACTGTTTCCCCAGTGTTCCTCAAGCACTGTTAGTTTTTTTTTAAATAGGAATCAGTTTTAACCTTTTCAACACAATACATCTTAGTTGTCAAGGACATCAATTCCGCACTTTTGAATTCCACGAGATTTCGTTGTTTTGGCTTTTTGGTTAATCAATATCTGGATAGTTTTAGGGCATGTGATGCTAGTTTAGGCATGTGTTAGTCACGGAGAAAATTGACAGATTTATTAATTGAGTAATGTGGCTTTTAAAGATAATAGAAAAAATAACTAAGAAGGAAAAGAAATGAAATTTCGAAAAGTATATGTTTTTTTTCTGAATAGTTTCTGCAAGGTTCAGTTTAGTCTAGGTAGTGACAGTGAATGGCAGTAAGAGGGCCAACACATAGATTGGGACCATAACCTAAGTGAAAACATGGATAAAGAAGAAAACGTGATTGGTTAGTTAAATCGTCAATTAATTTGGGAATCAGGAAATTAGAGGGTCAGAGAGTCGAGTAGGGTTAGGATGTAGGTGACTAGGCAGTAAGTGAATTTATCTATGGTGATAGAGAATTTTGATAAAATGACTAGTGCTGATATAGCCATCATGCAATCTCATGGGGTGGCTGTTCTCAAAAGAAGATATAGTTTGTTAGCCTAATTCAAACTGGTGGGCTGTTCAAATTCTCCGCATGACACACCTATTGCTTGAGCAAGTGTTTGTAAAAGTTTGTCAAGAGAAAGGCACCATGTGATGAGTTTAAAACATTTTCATTTCAAAATAATTGAATTTGCATGAAAACCATTTTTTGAATAATTAAGTGAAATGGTATTTTTAACATTTTTGTTTTCTATTCGAATAATGTAGAGGTAAGTAAAAAGTCAGTGTCTCACTGTTTTGACCAGGCTGCTCTACATTGTCTATTCACAGGTGCTATCCCACTACTGATCAAGACGGGGGATTTGACCTGCTCTGTTCCCAACCTGGGCCGGTTCACCCCTCCTTAGACCAACCTGGTAGCTCCAAGCTCCCTCAGAGTCACCATATTGGTGCTGAACTTAGTGCGGACACCCGATCGACATAGCTCATGGAAGAACAGAACTCCTGAACTCACGTGATCCAACAGCCTCAGCCTCCCAGTAGCTGGGATCACAGGCACACGCCACTGCACCCGGCAAGGTTTTGAAGCTGTTCAGTGTAATATGAAACTTCCCAATCTGATGTCAGCAGTCACTGTGTTATAGCTAACCATCGCCACCACCTGGACATTTTTATTAAGGCATTTTAAAAGAAGGCCAAATCGGTTTCATGCTCTCTTGTGAAAGTAAACCCAGCAGAAGTGCAGCCCATCTCGATGTTGTATTTTGAAAGTCTAACGATTCATGACAATTTAGAAGTATAAGAAAAAATAGGGTATTAATGCAAAGTGACAGCCTTACCGGGACGTGCCTCCGTTTACAGCACCTTCCTTTTTAGATTGCAAGACAGACAGGAATGAGATCGCACTGTTTCCCCAGTGTTCCTCAAGCACTGTTAGTTTTTTTTAAATAGGAATCAGTTTTAACCTTTTCAACACAATACATCTTAGTTGTCAAGGACATCAATTCCGCACTTTTGAATTCCACGAGATTTCGTTGTTTTGGCTTTTTGGTTAATCAATATCTGGATAGTTTTAGGGCATGTGATGCTAGTTTAGGCATGTGTTAGTCACGGAGAAAATTGACAGATTTATTAATTGAGTAATGTGGCTTTTAAAGATAATAGAAAAAATAACTAAGAAGGAAAAGAAATGAAATTTCGAAAAGTATATGTTTTTTTTCTGAATAGTTTCTGCAAGGTTCAGTTTAGTCTAGGTAGTGACAGTGAATGGCAGTAAGAGGGCCAACACATAGATTGGGACCATAACCTAAGTGAAAACATGGATAAAGAAGAAAACGTGATTGGTTAGTTAAATCGTCAATTAATTTGGGAATCAGGAAATTAGAGGGTCAGAGAGTCGAGTAGGGTTAGGATGTAGGTGACTAGGCAGTAAGTGAATTTATCTATGGTGATAGAGAATTTTGATAAAATGACTAGTGCTGATATAGCCCTCATGCAATCTCATGGGGTGGCTGTTCTCAAAAGAAGATATAGTTTGTTAGCCTAATTCAAACTGGTGGGCTGTTCAAATTCTCCGCATGACACACCTATTGCTTGAGCAAGTGTTTGTAAAAGTTTGTCAAGAGAAAGGCACCATGTGATGAGTTTAAAACATTTTCATTTCAAAATAATTGAATTTGCATGAAAACCATTTTTTGAATAATTAAGTGAAATGGTATTTTTAACATTTTTGTTTTCTATTCGAATAATGTAGAGGTAAGTAAAAAGTCAGTGTCTCACTGTTTTGACCAGGCTGCTCTACATTGTCTATTCACAGGTGCTATCCCACTACTGATCAACACGGGGGATTTGACCTGCTCTGTTCCCAACCTGGGCCGGTTCACCCCTCCTTAGACCAACCTGGTAGCTCCAAGCTCCCTCAGAGTCACCATATTGGTGCTGAACTTAGTGCGGACACCCGATCGACATAGCTCATGGAAGAACAGAACTCCTGAACTCACGTGATCCAACAGCCTCAGCCTCCCAGTAACTGGGATCACAGGCACACGCCACTGCACCTGGCAAGGTTTTGAAGCTGTTCAGTGTAATATGAAACTTCCCAATCTGATGTCAGCAGTCACTGTGTTATAGCTAACCATCGCCACCACCTGGACATTTTTATTAAGGCATTTTAAAAGAAGGCCAAATCGGCTTCATGCTCTCTTGTGAAAGTAAACCCAGCAGAAGTGCAGCCCATCTCGATGTTGTATTTTGAAAGTCTAACGATTCATGACAATTTTGAAGTATAAGAAAAAATAGGGTATTAATGCAAAGTGACAGCCTTACCGGGACGTGCCTCCGTTTACAGCACCTTCCTTTTTAGATTGCAAGACAGACAGGAATGAGATCGCACTGTTTCCCCAGTGTTCCTCAAGCACTGTTAGTTTTTTTTAAAATAGGAATCAGTTTTAACCTTTTCAACACAATACATCTTAGTTGTCAAGGACATCAATTCCGCACTTTTGAATTCCACGAGATTTAGTTGTTTTGGCTTTTTGGTTAATCAATATCTGGATAGTTTTAGGGCATGTGATGCTAGTTTAGGCATGTGTTAGTCACGGAGAAAATTGACAGATTTATTAATTGAGTAATGTGGCTTTTAAAGATAATAGAAAAATTAACTAAGAAGGAAAAGAAATGAAATTTCGAAAAGTATATGTTTTTTTTCTGAATAGTTTCTGCAAGGTTCAGTTTAGTCTAGGTAGTGACAGTGAATGGCAGTAAGAGGGCCAACACATAGATTGGGACCATAACCTAAGTGAAAACATGGATAAAGAAGAAAACGTGATTGGTTAGTTAAATCGTTAATTAATTTGGGAATCAGGAAATTAGAGGGTCAGAGAGTCGAGTAGGGTTAGGATGTAGGTGACTAGGCAGTAAGTGAATTTATCTATGGTGATAGAGAATTTTGATAAAATGACTAGTGCTGATATAGCCCTCATGCAATCTCATGGGGTGGCTGTTCTCAAAAGAAGATATAGTTTGTTAGCCTAATTCAAACTGGTGGGCTGTTCAAATTCTCCGCATGACACACCTATTGCTTGAGCAAGTGTTTGTAAAAGTTTGTCAAGAGAAAGGCACCATGTGATGAGTTTAAAACATTTTCATTTCAAAATAATTGAATTTGCATGAAAACCATTTTTTGAATAATTAAGTGAAATGGTATTTTTAACATTTTTGTTTTCTATTCGAATAATGTAGAGGTAAGTAAAAAGTCAGTGTCTCACTGTTTTGACCAGGCTGCTCTACATTGTCTATTCACAGGTGCTATCCCACTACTGATCAACACGGGGGATTTGACCTGCTCTGTTCCCAACCTGGGCCGGTTCACCCCTCCTTAGACCAACCTGGTAGCTCCAAGCTCCCTCAGAGTCACCATATTGGTGCTGAACTTAGTGCGGACACCCGATCGACATAGCTCATGGAAGAACAGAACTCCTGAACTCACGTGATCCAACAGCCTCAGCCTCCCAGTAGCTGGGATCACAGGCACACGCCACTGCACCCGGCAAGGTTTTGAAGCTGTTCAGTGTAATATGAAACTTCCCAATCTGATGTCAGCAGTCACTGTGTTATAGCTAACCATCGCCACCACCTGGACATTTTTATTAAGGCATTTTAAAAGAAGGCCAAATCGGCTTCATGCTCTCTTGTGAAAGTAAACCCAGCAGAAGTGCAGCCCATCTCGATGTTGTATTTTGAAAGTCTAACGATTCATGACAATTTAGAAGTATAAGAAAAAATAGGGTATTAATGCAAAGTGACAGCCTTACCGGGACGTGCCTCCGTTTACAGCACCTTCCTTTTTAGATTGCAAGACAGACAGGAATGAGATCGCACTGTTTCCCCAGTGTTCCTCAAGCACTGTTAGTTTTTTTTAAATAGGAATCAGTTTTAACCTTTTCAACACAATACATCTTAGTTGTCAAGGACATCAATTCCGCACTTTTGAATTCCACGAGATTTCGTTGTTTTGGCTTTTTGGTTAATCAATATCTGGATAGTTTTAGGGCATGTGATGCTAGTTTAGGCATGTGTTAGTCACGGAGAAAATTGACAGATTTATTAATTGAGTAATGTGGCTTTTAAAGATAATAGAAAAAATAACTAAGAAGGAAAAGAAATGAAATTTCGAAAAGTATATGTTTTTTTTCTGAATAGTTTCTGCAAGGTTCAGTTTAGTCTAGGTAGTGACAGTGAATGGCAGTAAGAGGGCCAACACATAGATTGGGACCATAACCTAAGTGAAAACATGGATAAAGAAGAAAACGTGATTGGTTAGTTAAATCGTCAATTAATTTGGGAATCAGGAAATTAGAGGGTCAGAGAGTCGAGTAGGGTTAGGATGTAGGTGACTAGGCAGTAAGTGAATTTATCTATGGTGATAGAGAATTTTGATAAAATGACTAGTGCTGATATAGCCATCATGCAATCTCATGGGGTGGCTGTTCTCAAAAGAAGATATAGTTTGTTAGCCTAATTCAAACTGGTGGGCTGTTCAAATTCTCCGCATGACACACCTATTGCTTGAGCAAGTGTTTGTAAAAGTTTGTCAAGAGAAAGGCACCATGTGATGAGTTTAAAACATTTTCATTTCAAAATAATTGAATTTGCATGAAAACCATTTTTTGAATAATTAAGTGAAATGGTATTTTTAACATTTTTGTTTTCTATTCGAATAATGTAGAGGTAAGTAAAAAGTCAGTGTCTCACTGTTTTGACCAGGCTGCTCTACATTGTCTATTCACAGGTGCTATCCCACTACTGATCAACACGGGGGATTTGACCTGCTCTGTTCCCAACCTGGGCCGGTTCACCCCTCCTTAGACCAACCTGGTAGCTCCAAGCTCCCTCAGAGTCACCATATTGGTGCTGAACTTAGTGCGGACACCCGATCGACATAGCTCATGGAAGAACAGAACTCCTGAACTCACGTGATCCAACAGCCTCAGCCTCCCAGTAACTGGGATCACAGGCACACGCCACTGCACCCGGCAAGGTTTTGAAGCTGTTCAGTGTAATATGAAACTTCCCAATCTGATGTCAGCAGTCACTGTGTTATAGCTAACCATCGCCACCACCTGGACATTTTTATTAAGGCATTTTAAAAGAAGGCCAAATCGGCTTCATGCTCTCTTGTGAAAGTAAACCCAGCAGAAGTGCAGCCCATCTCGATGTTGTATTTTGAAAGTCTAACGATTCATGACAATTTAGAAGTATAAGAAAAAATAGGGTATTAATGCAAAGTGACAGCCTTACCGGGACGTGCCTCCGTTTACAGCACCTTCCTTTTTAGATTGCAAGACAGACAGGAATGAGATCGCACTGTTTCCCCAGTGTTCCTCAAGCACTGTTAGTTTTTTTTAAAATAGGAATCAGCTTTAACCTTTTCAACACAATACATCTTAGTTGTCAAGGACATCAATTCCGCACTTTTGAATTCCACGAGATTTAGTTGTTTTGGCTTTTTGGTTAATCAATATCTGGATAGTTTTAGGGCATGTGATGCTAGTTTAGGCATGTGTTAGTCACGGAGAAAATTGACAGATTTATTAATTGAGTAATGTGGCTTTTAAAGATAATAGAAAAATTAACTAAGAAGGAAAAGAAATGAAATTTCGAAAAGTATATGTTTTTTTTCTGAATAGTTTCTGCAAGGTTCAGTTTAGTCTAGGTAGTGACAGTGAATGGCAGTAAGAGGGCCAACACATAGATTGGGACCATAACCTAAGTGAAAACATGGATAAAGAAGAAAACGTGATTGGTTAGTTAAATCGTTAATTAATTTGGGAATCAGGAAATTAGAGGGTCAGAGAGTCGAGTAGGGTTAGGATGTAGGTGACTAGGCAGTAAGTGAATTTATCTATGGTGATAGAGAATTTTGATAAAATGACTAGTGCTGATATAGCCCTCATGCAATCTCATGGGGTGGCTGTTCTCAAAAGAAGATATAGTTTGTTAGCCTAATTCAAACTGGTGGGCTGTTAAAATTCTCCGCATGACACACCTATTGCTTGAGCAAGTGTTTGTAAAAGTTTGTCAAGAGAAAGGCACCATGTGATGAGTTTAAAACATTTTCATTTCAAAATAATTGAATTTGCATGAAAACCATTTTTTGAATAATTAAGTGAAATGGTATTTTTAACATTTTTGTTTTCTATTCGAATAATGTAGAGGTAAGTAAAAAGTCAGTGTCTCACTGTTTTGACCAGGCTGCTCTACATTGTCTATTCACAGGTGCTATCCCACTACTGATCAACACAGGGGATTTGACCTGCTCTGTTCCCAACCTGGGCCGGTTCACCCCTCCTTAGACCAACCTGGTAGCTCCAAGCTCCCTCAGAGTCACCATATTGGTGCTGAACTTAGTGCGGACACCCGATCGACATAGCTCATGGAAGAACAGAACTCCTGAACTCAAGTGATCCAACAGCCTCAGCCTCCCAGTAGCTGGGATCACAGGCACACGCCACTGCACCCGGCAAGGTTTTGAAGCTGTTCAGTGTAATATGAAACTTCCCAATCTGATGTCAGCAGTCACTGTGTTATAGCTAACCATCGCCACCACCTGGACATTTTTATTAAGGCATTTTAAAAGAAGGCCAAATCGGCTTCATGCTCTCTTGTGAAAGTAAACCCAGCAGAAGTGCAGCCCATCTCGATGTTGTATTTTGAAAGTCTAACAATTCATGACAATTTAGAAGTATAAGAAAAAATAGGGTATTAATGCAAAGTGACAGCCTTACCGGGACGTGCCTCCGTTTACAGCACCTTCCTTTTTAGATTGCAAGACAGACAGGAATGAGATCGCACTGTTTCCCCAGTGTTCCTCAAGCACTGTTAGTTTTTTTTTAAATAGGAATCAGTTTTAACCTTTTCAACACAATACATCTTAGTTGTCAAGGACATCAATTCCGCACTTTTGAATTCCACGAGATTTCGTTGTTTTGGCTTTTTGGTTAATCAATATCTGGATAGTTTTAGGGCATGTGATGCTAGTTTAGGCATGTGTTAGTCACGGAGAAAATTGACAGATTTATTAATTGAGTAATGTGGCTTTTAAAGATAATAGAAAAAATAACTAAGAAGGAAAAGAAATGAAATTTCGAAAAGTATATGTTTTTTTTCTGAATAGTTTCTGCAAGGTTCAGTTTAGTCTAGGTAGTGACAGTGAATGGCAGTAAGAGGGCCAACACATAGATTGGGACCATAACCTAAGTGAAAACATGGATAAAGAAGAAAACGTGATTGGTTAGTTAAATCGTCAATTAATTTGGGAATCAGGAAATTAGAGGGTCAGAGAGTCGAGTAGGGTTAGGATGTAGGTGACTAGGCAGTAAGTGAATTTATCTATGGTGATAGAGAATTTTGATAAAATGACTAGTGCTGATATAGCCATCATGCAATCTCATGGGGTGGCTGTTCTCAAAAGAAGATATAGTTTGTTAGCCTAATTCAAACTGGTGGGCTGTTCAAATTCTCCGCATGACACACCTATTGCTTGAGCAAGTGTTTGTAAAAGTTTGTCAAGAGAAAGGCACCATGTGATGAGTTTAAAACATTTTCATTTCAAAATAATTGAATTTGCATGAAAACCATTTTTTGAATAATTAAGTGAAATGGTATTTTTAACATTTTTGTTTTCTATTCGAATAATGTAGAGGTAAGTAAAAAGTCAGTGTCTCACTGTTTTGACCAGGCTGCTCTACATTGTCTATTCACAGGTGCTATCCCACTACTGATCAAGACGGGGGATTTGACCTGCTCTGTTCCCAACCTGGGCCGGTTCACCCCTCCTTAGACCAACCTGGTAGCTCCAAGCTCCCTCAGAGTCACCATATTGGTGCTGAACTTAGTGCGGACACCCGATCGACATAGCTCATGGAAGAACAGAACTCCTGAACTCACGTGATCCAACAGCCTCAGCCTCCCAGTAGCTGGGATCACAGGCACACGCCACTGCACCCGGCAAGGTTTTGAAGCTGTTCAGTGTAATATGAAACTTCCCAATCTGATGTCAGCAGTCACTGTGTTATAGCTAACCATCGCCACCACCTGGACATTTTTATTAAGGCATTTTAAAAGAAGGCCAAATCGGTTTCATGCTCTCTTGTGAAAGTAAACCCAGCAGAAGTGCAGCCCATCTCGATGTTGTATTTTGAAAGTCTAACGATTCATGACAATTTAGAAGTATAAGAAAAAATAGGGTATTAATGCAAAGTGACAGCCTTACCGGGACGTGCCTCCGTTTACAGCACCTTCCTTTTTAGATTGCAAGACAGACAGGAATGAGATCGCACTGTTTCCCCAGTGTTCCTCAAGCACTGTTAGTTTTTTTTAAATAGGAATCAGTTTTAACCTTTTCAACACAATACATCTTAGTTGTCAAGGACATCAATTCCGCACTTTTGAATTCCACGAGATTTCGTTGTTTTGGCTTTTTGGTTAATCAATATCTGGATAGTTTTAGGGCATGTGATGCTAGTTTAGGCATGTGTTAGTCACGGAGAAAATTGACAGATTTATTAATTGAGTAATGTGGCTTTTAAAGATAATAGAAAAAATAACTAAGAAGGAAAAGAAATGAAATTTCGAAAAGTATATGTTTTTTTTCTGAATAGTTTCTGCAAGGTTCAGTTTAGTCTAGGTAGTGACAGTGAATGGCAGTAAGAGGGCCAACACATAGATTGGGACCATAACCTAAGTGAAAACATGGATAAAGAAGAAAACGTGATTGGTTAGTTAAATCGTCAATTAATTTGGGAATCAGGAAATTAGAGGGTCAGAGAGTCGAGTAGGGTTAGGATGTAGGTGACTAGGCAGTAAGTGAATTTATCTATGGTGATAGAGAATTTTGATAAAATGACTAGTGCTGATATAGCCCTCATGCAATCTCATGGGGTGGCTGTTCTCAAAAGAAGATATAGTTTGTTAGCCTAATTCAAACTGGTGGGCTGTTCAAATTCTCCGCATGACACACCTATTGCTTGAGCAAGTGTTTGTAAAAGTTTGTCAAGAGAAAGGCACCATGTGATGAGTTTAAAACATTTTCATTTCAAAATAATTGAATTTGCATGAAAACCATTTTTTGAATAATTAAGTGAAATGGTATTTTTAACATTTTTGTTTTCTATTCGAATAATGTAGAGGTAAGTAAAAAGTCAGTGTCTCACTGTTTTGACCAGGCTGCTCTACATTGTCTATTCACAGGTGCTATCCCACTACTGATCAACACGGGGGATTTGACCTGCTCTGTTCCCAACCTGGGCCGGTTCACCCCTCCTTAGACCAACCTGGTAGCTCCAAGCTCCCTCAGAGTCACCATATTGGTGCTGAACTTAGTGCGGACACCCGATCGACATAGCTCATGGAAGAACAGAACTCCTGAACTCACGTGATCCAACAGCCTCAGCCTCCCAGTAACTGGGATCACAGGCACACGCCACTGCACCCGGCAAGGTTTTGAAGCTGTTCAGTGTAATATGAAACTTCCCAATCTGATGTCAGCAGTCACTGTGTTATAGCTAACCATCGCCACCACCTGGACATTTTTATTAAGGCATTTTAAAAGAAGGCCAAATCGGCTTCATGCTCTCTTGTGAAAGTAAACCCAGCAGAAGTGCAGCCCATCTCGATGTTGTATTTTGAAAGTCTAACGATTCATGACAATTTTGAAGTATAAGAAAAAATAGGGTATTAATGCAAAGTGACAGCCTTACCGGGACGTGCCTCCGTTTACAGCACCTTCCTTTTTAGATTGCAAGACAGACAGGAATGAGATCGCACTGTTTCCCCAGTGTTCCTCAAGCACTGTTAGTTTTTTTTAAAATAGGAATCAGTTTTAACCTTTTCAACACAATACATCTTAGTTGTCAAGGACATCAATTCCGCACTTTTGAATTCCACGAGATTTAGTTGTTTTGGCTTTTTGGTTAATCAATATCTGGATAGTTTTAGGGCATGTGATGCTAGTTTAGGCATGTGTTAGTCACGGAGAAAATTGACAGATTTATTAATTGAGTAATGTGGCTTTTAAAGATAATAGAAAAATTAACTAAGAAGGAAAAGAAATGAAATTTCGAAAAGTATATGTTTTTTTTCTGAATAGTTTCTGCAAGGTTCAGTTTAGTCTAGGTAGTGACAGTGAATGGCAGTAAGAGGGCCAACACATAGATTGGGACCATAACCTAAGTGAAAACATGGATAAAGAAGAAAACGTGATTGGTTAGTTAAATCGTTAATTAATTTGGGAATCAGGAAATTAGAGGGTCAGAGAGTCGAGTAGGGTTAGGATGTAGGTGACTAGGCAGTAAGTGAATTTATCTATGGTGATAGAGAATTTTGATAAAATGACTAGTGCTGATATAGCCCTCATGCAATCTCATGGGGTGGCTGTTCTCAAAAGAAGATATAGTTTGTTAGCCTAATTCAAACTGGTGGGCTGTTCAAATTCTCCGCATGACACACCTATTGCTTGAGCAAGTGTTTGTAAAAGTTTGTCAAGAGAAAGGCACCATGTGATGAGTTTAAAACATTTTCATTTCAAAATAATTGAATTTGCATGAAAACCATTTTTTGAATAATTAAGTGAAATGGTATTTTTAACATTTTTGTTTTCTATTCGAATAATGTAGAGGTAAGTAAAAAGTCAGTGTCTCACTGTTTTGACCAGGCTGCTCTACATTGTCTATTCACAGGTGCTATCCCACTACTGATCAACACGGGGGATTTGACCTGCTCTGTTCCCAACCTGGGCCGGTTCACCCCTCCTTAGACCAACCTGGTAGCTCCAAGCTCCCTCAGAGTCACCATATTGGTGCTGAACTTAGTGCGGACACCCGATCGACATAGCTCATGGAAGAACAGAACTCCTGAACTCACGTGATCCAACAGCCTCAGCCTCCCAGTAGCTGGGATCACAGGCACACGCCACTGCACCCGGCAAGGTTTTGAAGCTGTTCAGTGTAATATGAAACTTCCCAATCTGATGTCAGCAGTCACTGTGTTATAGCTAACCATCGCCACCACCTGGACATTTTTATTAAGGCATTTTAAAAGAAGGCCAAATCGGCTTCATGCTCTCTTGTGAAAGTAAACCCAGCAGAAGTGCAGCCCATCTCGATGTTGTATTTTGAAAGTCTAACGATTCATGACAATTTAGAAGTATAAGAAAAAATAGGGTATTAATGCAAAGTGACAGCCTTACCGGGACGTGCCTCCGTTTACAGCACCTTCCTTTTTAGATTGCAAGACAGACAGGAATGAGATCGCACTGTTTCCCCAGTGTTCCTCAAGCACTGTTAGTTTTTTTTAAATAGGAATCAGTTTTAACCTTTTCAACACAATACATCTTAGTTGTCAAGGACATCAATTCCGCACTTTTGAATTCCACGAGATTTCGTTGTTTTGGCTTTTTGGTTAATCAATATCTGGATAGTTTTAGGGCATGTGATGCTAGTTTAGGCATGTGTTAGTCACGGAGAAAATTGACAGATTTATTAATTGAGTAATGTGGCTTTTAAAGATAATAGAAAAAATAACTAAGAAGGAAAAGAAATGAAATTTCGAAAAGTATATGTTTTTTTTCTGAATAGTTTCTGCAAGGTTCAGTTTAGTCTAGGTAGTGACAGTGAATGGCAGTAAGAGGGCCAACACATAGATTGGGACCATAACCTAAGTGAAAACATGGATAAAGAAGAAAACGTGATTGGTTAGTTAAATCGTCAATTAATTTGGGAATCAGGAAATTAGAGGGTCAGAGAGTCGAGTAGGGTTAGGATGTAGGTGACTAGGCAGTAAGTGAATTTATCTATGGTGATAGAGAATTTTGATAAAATGACTAGTGCTGATATAGCCATCATGCAATCTCATGGGGTGGCTGTTCTCAAAAGAAGATATAGTTTGTTAGCCTAATTCAAACTGGTGGGCTGTTCAAATTCTCCGCATGACACACCTATTGCTTGAGCAAGTGTTTGTAAAAGTTTGTCAAGAGAAAGGCACCATGTGATGAGTTTAAAACATTTTCATTTCAAAATAATTGAATTTGCATGAAAACCATTTTTTGAATAATTAAGTGAAATGGTATTTTTAACATTTTTGTTTTCTATTCGAATAATGTAGAGGTAAGTAAAAAGTCAGTGTCTCACTGTTTTGACCAGGCTGCTCTACATTGTCTATTCACAGGTGCTATCCCACTACTGATCAACACGGGGGATTTGACCTGCTCTGTTCCCAACCTGGGCCGGTTCACCCCTCCTTAGACCAACCTGGTAGCTCCAAGCTCCCTCAGAGTCACCATATTGGTGCTGAACTTAGTGCGGACACCCGATCGACATAGCTCATGGAAGAACAGAACTCCTGAACTCACGTGATCCAACAGCCTCAGCCTCCCAGTAACTGGGATCACAGGCACACGCCACTGCACCCGGCAAGGTTTTGAAGCTGTTCAGTGTAATATGAAACTTCCCAATCTGATGTCAGCAGTCACTGTGTTATAGCTAACCATCGCCACCACCTGGACATTTTTATTAAGGCATTTTAAAAGAAGGCCAAATCGGCTTCATGCTCTCTTGTGAAAGTAAACCCAGCAGAAGTGCAGCCCATCTCGATGTTGTATTTTGAAAGTCTAACGATTCATGACAATTTAGAAGTATAAGAAAAAATAGGGTATTAATGCAAAGTGACAGCCTTACCGGGACGTGCCTCCGTTTACAGCACCTTCCTTTTTAGATTGCAAGACAGACAGGAATGAGATCGCACTGTTTCCCCAGTGTTCCTCAAGCACTGTTAGTTTTTTTTAAAATAGGAATCAGCTTTAACCTTTTCAACACAATACATCTTAGTTGTCAAGGACATCAATTCCGCACTTTTGAATTCCACGAGATTTAGTTGTTTTGGCTTTTTGGTTAATCAATATCTGGATAGTTTTAGGGCATGTGATGCTAGTTTAGGCATGTGTTAGTCACGGAGAAAATTGACAGATTTATTAATTGAGTAATGTGGCTTTTAAAGATAATAGAAAAATTAACTAAGAAGGAAAAGAAATGAAATTTCGAAAAGTATATGTTTTTTTTCTGAATAGTTTCTGCAAGGTTCAGTTTAGTCTAGGTAGTGACAGTGAATGGCAGTAAGAGGGCCAACACATAGATTGGGACCATAACCTAAGTGAAAACATGGATAAAGAAGAAAACGTGATTGGTTAGTTAAATCGTTAATTAATTTGGGAATCAGGAAATTAGAGGGTCAGAGAGTCGAGTAGGGTTAGGATGTAGGTGACTAGGCAGTAAGTGAATTTATCTATGGTGATAGAGAATTTTGATAAAATGACTAGTACTGATATAGCCCTCATGCAATCTCATGGGGTGGCTGTTCTCAAAAGAAGATATAGTTTGTTAGCCTAATTCAAACTGGTGGGCTGTTAAAATTCTCCGCATGACACACCTATTGCTTGAGCAAGTGTTTGTAAAAGTTTGTCAAGAGAAAGGCACCATGTGATGAGTTTAAAACATTTTCATTTCAAAATAATTGAATTTGCATGAAAACCATTTTTTGAATAATTAAGTGAAATGGTATTTTTAACATTTTTGTTTTCTATTCGAATAATGTAGAGGTAAGTAAAAAGTCAGTGTCTCACTGTTTTGACCAGGCTGCTCTACATTGTCTATTCACAGGTGCTATCCCACTACTGATCAACACAGGGGATTTGACCTGCTCTGTTCCCAACCTGGGCCGGTTCACCCCTCCTTAGACCAACCTGGTAGCTCCAAGCTCCCTCAGAGTCACCATATTGGTGCTGAACTTAGTGCGGACACCCGATCGACATAGCTCATGGAAGAACAGAACTCCTGAACTCACGTGATCCAACAGCCTCAGCCTCCCAGTAGCTGGGATCACAGGCACACGCCACTGCACCCGGCAAGGTTTTGAAGCTGTTCAGTGTAATATGAAACTTCCCAATCTGATGTCAGCAGTCACTGTGTTATAGCTAACCATCGCCACCACCTGGACATTTTTATTAAGGCATTTTAAAAGAAGGCCAAATCGGCTTCATGCTCTCTTGTGAAAGTAAACCCAGCAGAAGTGCAGCCCATCTCGATGTTGTATTTTGAAAGTCTAACGATTCATGACAATTTAGAAGTATAAGAAAAAATAGGGTATTAATGCAAAGTGACAGCCTTACCGGGACGTGCCTCCGTTTACAGCACCTTCCTTTTTAGATTGCAAGACAGACAGGAATGAGATCGCACTGTTTCCCCAGTGTTCCTCAAGCACTGTTAGTTTTTTTTAAATAGGAATCAGTTTTAACCTTTTCAACACAATACATCTTAGTTGTCAAGGACATCAATTCCGCACTTTTGAATTCCACGAGATTTCGTTGTTTTGGCTTTTTGGTTAATCAATATCTGGATAGTTTTAGGGCATGTGATGCTAGTTTAGGCATGTGTTAGTCACGGAGAAAATTGACAGATTTATTAATTGAGTAATGTGGCTTTTAAAGATAATAGAAAAAATAACTAAGAAGGAAAAGAAATGAAATTTCGAAAAGTATATGTTTTTTTTCTGAATAGTTTCTGCAAGGTTCAGTTTAGTCTAGGTAGTGACAGTGAATGGCAGTAAGAGGGCCAACACATAGATTGGGACCATAACCTAAGTGAAAACATGGATAAAGAAGAAAACGTGATTGGTTAGTTAAATCGTCAATTAATTTGGGAATCAGGAAATTAGAGGGTCAGAGAGTCGAGTAGGGTTAGGATGTAGGTGACTAGGCAGTAAGTGAATTTATCTATGGTGATAGAGAATTTTGATAAAATGACTAGTGCTGATATAGCCCTCATGCAATCTCATGGGGTGGCTGTTCTCAAAAGAAGATATAGTTTGTTGGCCTAATTCAAACTGGTAGGCTGTTCAAATTCTCTGCATGACACACCTATTGCTTGAGCAAGTGTTTGTAAAAGTTTGTCAAGAGAAAGGCACCATGTGATGAGTTTAAAACACATTCATTTCAAAATAATTGAATTTGCATGAAAACCATTTTTTGAATAATTAAGTGAAATGGTATTTTTAACATTTTTGTTTTCTATTCGAATAATGTAGAGGTAAGTAAAAAGTCAGTGTCTCACTGTTTTGACCAGGCTGCTCTACATTGTCTATTCACAGGTGCTATCCCACTACTGATCAACACGGGGGATTTGACCTGCTCTGTTCCCAACCTGGGCCGGTTCACCCCTCCTTAGACCAACCTGGTAGCTCCAAGCTCCCTCAGAGTCACCATATTGGTGCTGAACTTAGTGCGGACACCCGATCGACATAGCTCATGGCAGAACAGAACTCCTGAACTCAAGTGATCCAACAGCCTCAGCCTCCCAGTAGCTGGGATTACAGGCACACGCCACTGCACCCGGCAAGGTTTTGAAGCTGTTCAGTGTAATATGAAACTTCCCAATCTGATGTCAGCAGTCACTGTGTTATAGCTAACCATCGCCACCACCTGGACATTTTTATTAAGGCATTTTAAAAGAAGGCCAAATCGGCTTCATGCTCTCTTGTGAAAGTAAACCCAGCAGAAGTGCAGCCCATCTCGATGTTGTATTTTGAAAGTCTAACGATTCATGACAATTTAGAAGTATAAGAAAAAATAGGGTATTAATGCAAAGTGACAGCCTTACCGGGACGTGCCTCCGTTTACAGCACCTTCCTTTTTAGATTGCAAGACAGACAGGAATGAGATCGCACTGTTTCCCCAGTGTTCCTCAAGCACTGTTAGTTTTTTTTAAATAGGAATCAGTTTTAACCTTTTCAACACAATACATCTTAGTTGTCAAGGACATCAATTCCGCACTTTTGAATTCCACGAGATTTAGTTGTTTTGGCTTTTTGGTTAATCAATATCTGGATAGTTTTAGGGCATGTGATGCTAGTTTAGGCATGTGTTAGTCACGGAGAAAATTGACAGATTTATTAATTGAGTAATGTGGCTTTTAAAGATAATAGAAAAATTAACTAAGAAGGAAAAGAAATGAAATTTCGAAAAGTATATGTTTTTTTTCTGAATAGTTTCTGCAAGGTTCAGTTTAGTCTAGGTAGTGACAGTGAATGGCAGTAAGAGGGCCAACACATAGATTGGGACCATAACCTAAGTGAAAACATGGATAAAGAAGAAAACGTGATTGGTTAGTTAAATCGTTAATTAATTTGGGAATCAGGAAATTAGAGGGTCAGAGAGTCGAGTAGGGTTAGGATGTAGGTGACTAGGCAGTAAGTGAATTTATCTATGGTGATAGAGAATTTTGATAAAATGACTAGTGCTGATATAGCCCTCATGCAATCTCATGGGGTGGCTGTTCTCAAAAGAAGATATAGTTTGTTAGCCTAATTCAAACTGGTGGGCTGTTAAAATTCTCCGCATGACACACCTATTGCTTGAGCAAGTGTTTGTAAAAGTTTGTCAAGAGAAAGGCACCATGTGATGAGTTTAAAACATTTTCATTTCAAAATAATTGAATTTGCATGAAAACCATTTTTTGAATAATTAAGTGAAATGGTATTTTTAACATTTTTGTTTTCTATTCGAATAATGTAGAGGTAAGTAAAAAGTCAGTGTCTCACTGTTTTGACCAGGCTGCTCTACATTGTCTATTCACAGGTGCTATCCCACTACTGATCAACACAGGGGATTTGACCTGCTCTGTTCCCAACCTGGGCCGGTTCACCCCTCCTTAGACCAACCTGGTAGCTCCAAGCTCCCTCAGAGTCACCATATTGGTGCTGAACTTAGTGCGGACACCCGATCGACATAGCTCATGGCAGAACAGAACTCCTGAACTCAAGTGATCCAACAGCCTCAGCCTCCCAGTAGCTGGGATCACAGGCACACGCCACTGCACCCGGCAAGGTTTTGAAGCTGTTCAGTGTAATATGAAACTTCCCAATCTGATGTCAGCAGTCACTGTGTTATAGCTAACCATCGCCACCACCTGGACATTTTTATTAAGGCATTTTAAAAGAAGGCCAAATCGGCTTCATGCTCTCTTGTGAAAGTAAACCCAGCAGAAGTGCAGCCCATCTCGATGTTGTATTTTGAAAGTCTAACGATTCATGACAATTTAGAAGTATAAGAAAAAATAGGGTATTAATGCAAAGTGACAGCCTTACCGGGACGTGCCTCCGTTTACAGCACCTTCCTTTTTAGATTGCAAGACAGACAGGAATGAGATCGCACTGTTTCCCCAGTGTTCCTCAAGCACTGTTAGTTTTTTTTAAATAGGAATCAGTTTTAACCTTTTCAACACAATACATCTTAGTTGTCAAGGACATCAATTCCGCACTTTTGAATTCCACGAGATTTAGTTGTTTTGGCTTTTTGGTTAATCAATATCTGGATAGTTTTAGGGCATGTGATGCTAGTTTAGGCATGTGTTAGTCACGGAGAAAATTGACAGATTTATTAATTGAGTAATGTGGCTTTTAAAGATAATAGAAAAATTAACTAAGAAGGAAAAGAAATGAAATTTCGAAAAGTATATGTTTTTTTTCTGAATAGTTTCTGCAAGGTTCAGTTTAGTCTAGGTAGTGACAGTGAATGGCAGTAAGAGGGCCAACACATAGATTGGGACCATAACCTAAGTGAAAACATGGATAAAGAAGAAAACGTGATTGGTTAGTTAAATCGTCAATTAATTTGGGAATCAGGAAATTAGAGGGTCAGAGAGTCGAGTAGGGTTAGGATGTAGGTGACTAGGCAGTAAGTGAATTTATCTATGGTGATAGAGAATTTTGATAAAATGACTAGTGCTGATATAGCCCTCATGCAATCTCATGGGGTGGCTGTTCTCAAAAGAAGATATAGTTTGTTGGCCTAATTCAAACTGGTAGGCTGTTCAAATTCTCTGCATGACACACCTATTGCTTGAGCAAGTGTTTGTAAAAGTTTGTCAAGAGAAAGGCACCATGTGATGAGTTTAAAACACGTTCATTTCAAAATAATTGAATTTGCATGAAAACCATTTTTTGAATAATTAAGTGAAATGGTATTTTTAACATTTTTGTTTTCTAATCGAATAATGTAGAGGTAAGTAAAAAGTCAGTGTCTCACTGTTTTGACCAGGCTGCTCTACATTGTCTATTCACAGGTGCTATCCCACTACTGATCAACACAGGGGATTTGACCTGCTCTGTTCCCAACCTGGGCCAGTTCACCCCTCCTTAGACCAACCTGGTAGCTCCAAGCTCCCTCAGAGTCACCATATTGGTGCTGAACTTAGTGCGGACACCCGATCGACATAGCTCATGGCAGAACAGAACTCCTGAACTCAAGTGATCCAACAGCCTCAGCCTCCCAGTAGCTGGGATTACAGGCACACGCCACTGCACCCAGCAAGGTTTTGAAGCTGTTCAGTGTAATATGAAACTTCCCAATCTGATGTCAGCAGTCACTGTGTTATAGCTAACCATCGCCACCACCTGGACATTTTTATTAAGGCATTTTAAAAGAAGGCCAAATCGGCTTCATGCTCTCTTGTGAAAGTAAACCCAGCAGAAGTGCAGCCCATCTCGATGTTGTATTTTGAAAGTCTAACGATTCATGACAATTTAGAAGTATAAGAAAAAATAGGGTATTAATGCAAAGTGACAGCCTTACCGGGACGTGCCTCCGTTTACAGCACCTTCCTTTTTAGATTGCAAGACAGACAGGAATGAGATCGCACTGTTTCCCCAGTGTTCCTCAAGCACTGTTAGTTTTTTTTAAATAGGAATCAGTTTTAACCTTTTCAACACAATACATCTTAGTTGTCAAGGACATCAATTCCGCACTTTTGAATTCCACGAGATTTAGTTGTTTTGGCTTTTTGGTTAATCAATATCTGGATAGTTTTAGGGCATGTGATGCTAGTTTAGGCATGTGTTAGTCACGGAGAAAATTGACAGATTTATTAATTGAGTAATGTGGCTTTTAAAGATAATAGAAAAATTAACTAAGAAGGAAAAGAAATGAAATTTCGAAAAGTATATGTTTTTTTTCTGAATAGTTTCTGCAAGGTTCAGTTTAGTCTAGGTAGTGACAGTGAATGGCAGTACGAGGGCCAACACATAGATTGGGACCATAACCTAAGTGAAAACATGGATAAAGAAGAAAACGTGATTGGTTAGTTAAATCGTTAATTAATTTGGGAATCAGGAAATTAGAGGGTCAGAGAGTCGAGTAGGGTTAGGATGTAGGTGACTAGGCAGTAAGTGAATTTATCTATGGTGATAGAGAATTTTGATAAAATGACTAGTGCTGATATAGCCCTCATGCAATCTCATGGGGTGGCTGTTCTCAAAAGAAGATATAGTTTGTTAGCCTAATTCAAACTGGTGGGCTGTTCAAATTCTCCGCATGACACACCTATTGCTTGAGCAAGTGTTTGTAAAAGTTTGTCAAGAGAAAGGCACCATGTGATGAGTTTAAAACATTTTCATTTCAAAATAATTGAATTTGCATGAAAACCATTTTTTTAATAATTAAGTGAAATGGTATTTTTAACATTTTTGTTTTCTATTCGAATAATGTAGAGGTAAGTAAAAAGTCAGTGTCTCACTGTTTTGACCAGGCTGCTCTACATTGTCTATTCACAGGTGCTATCCCACTACTGATCAACACGGGGGATTTGACCTGCTCTGTTCCCAACCTGGGCCGGTTCACCCCTCCTTAGACCAACCTGGTAGCTCCAAGTTCCCTCAGAGTCACCATATTGGTGCTGAACTTAGTGCGGACACCCGATCGACATAGCTCATGGCAGAACAGAACTCCTGAACTCAAGTGATCCAACAGCCTCAGCCTCCCAGTAGCTGGGATCACAGGCACACGCCACTGCACCCGGCAAGGTTTTGAAGCTGTTCAGTGTAATATGAAACTTCCCAATCTGATGTCAGCAGTCACTGTGTTATAGCTAACCATCGCCACCACCTGGACATTTTTATTAAGGCATTTTAAAAGAAGGCCAAATCGGCTTCATGCTCTCTTGTGAAAGTAAACCCAGCAGAAGTGCAGCCCATCTCGATGTTGTATTTTGAAAGTCTAACGATTCATGACAATTTAGAAGTATAAGAAAAAATAGGGTATTAATGCAAAGTGACAGCCTTACCGGGACGTGCCTCCGTTTACAGCACCTTCCTTTTTAGATTGCAAGACAGACAGGAATGAGATCGCACTGTTTCCCCAGTGTTCCTCAAGCACTGTTAGTTTTTTTTTAAATAGGAATCAGTTTTAACCTTTTCAACACAATACATCTTAGTTGTCAAGGACATCAATTCCGCACTTTTGAATTCCACGAGATTTAGTTGTTTTGGCTTTTTGGTTAATCAATATCTGGATAGTTTTAGGGCATGTGATGCTAGTTTAGGCATGAGTTAGTCACGGAGAAAATTGACAGATTTATTAATTGAGTAATGTGGCTTTTAAAGATAATAGAAAAATTAACTAAGAAGGAAAAGAAATGAAATTTCGAAAAGTATATGTTTTTTTTCTGAATAGTTTCTGCAAGGTTCAGTTTAGTCTAGGTAGTGACAGTGAATGGCAGTAAGAGGGCCAACACATAGATTGGGACCATAACCTAAGTGAAAACATGGATAAAGAAGAAAACGTGATTGGTTAGTTAAATCGTCAATTAATTTGGGAATCAGGAAATTAGAGGGTCAGAGAGTCGAGTAGGGTTAGGATGTAGGTGACTAGGCAGTAAGTGAATTTATCTATGGTGATAGAGAATTTTGATAAAAAGACTAGTGCTGATATAGCCCTCATGCAATCTCATGGGGTGGCTGTTCTCAAAAGAAGATATAGTTTGTTAGCCTAATTCAAACTGGCGGGCTGTTCAAATTCTCCGCATGACACACCTATTGCTTGAGCAAGTGTTTGTAAAAGTTTGTCAAGAGAAAGGCACCATGTGATGAGTTTAAAACACTTTCATTTCAAAATAATTGAATTTGCATGAAAACCATTTTTTGAATAATTAAGTGAAATGGTATTTTTAACATTTTTGTTTTCTATTCGAATAATGTAGAGGTAAGTAAAAAGTCAGTGTCTCACTGTTTTGACCAGGCTGCTCTACATTGTCTATTCACAGGTGCTATCCCACTACTGATCAACACGGGGGATTTGACCTGCTCTGTTCCCAACCTGGGCCGGTTCACCCCTCCTTAGACCAACCTGGTAGCTCCAAGCTCCCTCAGAGTCACCATATTGGTGCTGAACTTAGTGCGGACACCCAATCGACATAGCTCATGGAAGAACAGAACTCCTGAACTCAAGTGATCCAACAGCCTCAGCCTCCCAGTAGCTGGGATTACAGGCACACGCCACTGCACCCGGCAAGGTTTTGAAGCTGTTCAGTGTAATATGAAACTTCCCAATCTGATGTCAGCAGTCACTGTGTTATAGCTAACCATCGCCACCACCTGGACATTTTTATTAAGGCATTTTAAAAGAAGGCCAAATCGGCTTCATGCTCTCTTGTGAAAGTAAACCCAGCAGAAGTGCAGCCCATCTCGATGTTGTATTTTGAAAGTCTAACGATTCATGACAATTTAGAAGTATAAGAAAAAATAGGGTATTAATGCAAAGTGACAGCCTTACCGGGACGTGCCTCCGTTTACAGCACCTTCCTTTTTAGATTGCAAGACAGACAGGAATGAGATCGCACTGTTTCCCCAGTGTTCCTCAAGCACTGTTAGTTTTTTTTAAATAGGAATCAGTTTTAACCTTTTCAACACAATACATCTTAGTTGTCAAGGACATCAATTCCGCACTTTTGAATTCCACGAGATTTAGTTGTTTTGGCTTTTTGGTTAATCAATATCTGGATAGTTTTAGGGCATGTGATGCTAGTTTAGGCATGTGTTAGTCACGGAGAAAATTGACAGATTTATTAATTGAGTAATGTGGCTTTTAAAGATAATAGAAAAATTAACTAAGAAGGAAAAGAAATGAAATTTCGAAAAGTATATGTTTTTTTTCTGAATAGTTTCTGCAAGGTTCAGTTTAGTCTAGGTAGTGACAGTGAATGGCAGTAAGAGGGCCAACACATAGATTGGGACCATAACCTAAGTGAAAACATGGATAAAGAAGAAAACGTGATTGGTTAGTTAAATCGTTAATTAATTTGGGAATCAGGAAATTAGAGGGTCAGAGAGTCGAGTAGGGTTAGGATGTAGGTGACTAGGCAGTAAGTGAATTTATCTATGGTGATAGAGAATTTTGATAAAATGACTAGTGCTGATATAGCCCTCATGCAATCTCATGGGGTGGCTGTTCTCAAAAGAAGATATAGTTTGTTAGCCTAATTCAAACTGGTGGGCTGTTCAAATTCTCCGCATGACACACCTATTGCTTGAGCAAGTGTTTGTAAAAGTTTGTCAAGAGAAAGGCACCATGTGATGAGTTTAAAACATTTTCATTTCAAAATAATTGAATTTGCATGAAAACCATTTTTTTAATAATTAAGTGAAATGGTATTTTTAACATTTTTGTTTTCTATTCGAATAATGTAGAGGTAAGTAAAAAGTCAGTGTCTCACTGTTTTGACCAGGCTGCTCTACATTGTCTATTCACAGGTGCTATCCCACTACTGATCAACACGGGGGATTTGACCTGCTCTGTTCCCAACCTTGGCCGGTTCACCCCTCCTTAGACCAACCTGGTAGCTCCAAGTTCCCTCAGAGTCACCATATTGGTGCTGAACTTAGTGCGGACACCCGATCGACATAGCTCATGGCAGAACAGAACTCCTGAACTCAAGTGATCCAACAGCCTCAGCCTCCCAGTAGCTGGGATCACAGGCACACGCCACTGCACCCGGCAAGGTTTTGAAGCTGTTCAGTGTAATATGAAACTTCCCAATCTGATGTCAGCAGTCACTGTGTTATAGCTAACCATCGCCACCACCTGGACATTTTTATTAAGGCATTTTAAAAGAAGGCCAAATCGGCTTCATGCTCTCTTGTGAAAGTAAACCCAGCAGAAGTGCAGCCCATCTCGATGTTGTATTTTGAAAGTCTAACGATTCATGACAATTTAGAAGTATAAGAAAAAATAGGGTATTAATGCAAAGTGACAGCCTTACCGGGACGTGCCTCCGTTTACAGCACCTTCCTTTTTAGATTGCAAGACAGACAGGAATGAGATCGCACTGTTTCCCCAGTGTTCCTCAAGCACTGTTAGTTTTTTTTTAAATAGGAATCAGTTTTAACCTTTTCAACACAATACATCTTAGTTGTCAAGGACATCAATTCCGCACTTTTGAATTCCACGAGATTTAGTTGTTTTGGCTTTTTGGTTAATCAATATCTGGATAGTTTTAGGGCATGTGATGCTAGTTTAGGCATGAGTTAGTCACGGAGAAAATTGACAGATTTATTAATTGAGTAATGTGGCTTTTAAAGATAATAGAAAAATTAACTAAGAAGGAAAAGAAATGAAATTTCGAAAAGTATATGTTTTTTTTCTGAATAGTTTCTGCAAGGTTCAGTTTAGTCTAGGTAGTGACAGTGAATGGCAGTAAGAGGGCCAACACATAGATTGGGACCATAACCTAAGTGAAAACATGGATAAAGAAGAAAACGTGATTGGTTAGTTAAATCGTCAATTAATTTGGGAATCAGGAAATTAGAGGGTCAGAGAGTCGAGTAGGGTTAGGATGTAGGTGACTAGGCAGTAAGTGAATTTATCTATGGTGATAGAGAATTTTGATAAAAAGACTAGTGCTGATATAGCCCTCATGCAATCTCATGGGGTGGCTGTTCTCAAAAGAAGATATAGTTTGTTAGCCTAATTCAAACTGGCGGGCTGTTCAAATTCTCCGCATGACACACCTATTGCTTGAGCAAGTGTTTGTAAAAGTTTGTCAAGAGAAAGGCACCATGTGATGAGTTTAAAACACTTTCATTTCAAAATAATTGAATTTGCATGAAAACCATTTTTTGAATAATTAAGTGAAATGGTATTTTTAACATTTTTGTTTTCTATTCGAATAATGTAGAGGTAAGTAAAAAGTCAGTGTCTCACTGTTTTGACCAGGCTGCTCTACATTGTCTATTCACAGGTGCTATCCCACTACTGATCAACACGGGGGATTTGACCTGCTCTGTTCCCAACCTGGGCCGGTTCACCCCTCCTTAGACCAACCTGGTAGCTCCAAGCTCCCTCAGAGTCACCATATTGGTGCTGAACTTAGTGCGGACACCCAATCGACATAGCTCATGGAAGAACAGAACTCCTGAACTCAAGTGATCCAACAGCCTCAGCCTCCCAGTAGCTGGGATTACAGGCACACGCCACTGCACCCGGCAAGGTTTTGAAGCTGTTCAGTGTAATATGAAACTTCCCAATCTGATGTCAGCAGTCACTGTGTTATAGCTAACCATCGCCACCACCTGGACATTTTTATTAAGGCATTTTAAAAGAAGGCCAAATCGGCTTCATGCTCTCTTGTGAAAGTAAACCCAGCAGAAGTGCAGCCCATCTCGATGTTGTATTTTGAAAGTCTAACGATTCATGACAATTTAGAAGTATAAGAAAAAATAGGGTATTAATGCAAAGTGACAGCCTTACCGGGACGTGCCTCCGTTTACAGCACCTTCCTTTTTAGATTGCAAGACAGACAGGAATGAGATCGCACTGTTTCCCCAGTGTTCCTCAAGCACTGTTAGTTTTTTTTAAATAGGAATCAGTTTTAACCTTTTCAACACAATACATCTTAGTTGTCAAGGACATCAATTCCGCACTTTTGAATTCCACGAGATTTAGTTGTTTTGGCTTTTTGGTTAATCAATATCTGGATAGTTTTAGGGCATGTGATGCTAGTTTAGGCATGTGTTAGTCACGGAGAAAATTGACAGATTTATTAATTGAGTAATGTGGCTTTTAAAGATAATAGAAAAATTAACTAAGAAGGAAAAGAAATGAAATTTCGAAAAGTATATGTTTTTTTTCTGAATAGTTTCTGCAAGGTTCAGTTTAGTCTAGGTAGTGACAGTGAATGGCAGTAAGAGGGCCAACACATACATTGGGACCATAACCTAAGTGAAAACATGGATAAAGAAGAAAACGTGATTGGTTAGTTAAATCGTCAATTAATTTGGGAATCAGGAAATTAGAGGGTCAGAGAGTCGAGTAGGGTTAGGATGTAGGTGACTAGGCAGTAAGTGAATTTATCTATGGTGATAGAGAATTTTGATAAAAAGACTAGTGCTGATATAGCCCTCATGCAATCTCATGGGGTGGCTGTTCTCAAAAGAAGATATAGTTTGTTAGCCTAATTCAAACTGGTGGGCTGTTCAAATTCTCCGCATGACACACCTATTGCTTGAGCAAGTGTTTGTAAAAGTTTGTCAAGAGAAAGGCACCATGTGATGAGTCTAAAACACTTTCATTTCAAAATAATTGAATTTGCATGAAAACCATTTTTTGAATAATTAAGTGAAATGGTATTTTTAACATTTTTGTTTTCTATTCGAATAATGCAGAGGTAAGTAAAAAGTCAGTGTCCCACTGTTTTGACCAGGCTGCTCTACATTGTCTATTCACAGGTGCTATCCCACTACTGATCAACACGGGGGATTTGACCTGCTCTGTTCCCAACCTGGGCCGGTTCACCCCTCCTTAGACCAACCTGGTAGCTCCAAGCTCCCTCAGAGTCACCATATTGGTGCTGAACTTAGTGCGGACACCCGATCGACATAGCTCATGGAAGAACAGAACTCCTGAACTCAAGTGATCCAACAGCCTCAGCCTCCCAGTAGCTGGGATTACAGGCACATGCCACTGCACCCGGCAAGGTTTTGAAGCTCTTCAGTGTAATATGAAACTTCCCAATCTGATGTCAGCAGTCACTGTGTTATAGCTAACCATCGCCACCACCTGGACATTTTTATTAAGGCATTTTAAAAGAAGGCCAAATCGGCTTCATGCTCTCTTGTGAAAGTAAACCCAGCAGAAGTGCAGCCCATCTCGATGTTGTATTTTGAAAGTCTAACGATTCATGACAATTTAGAAGTATAAGAAAAAATAGGGTATTAATGCAAAGTGACAGCCTTACCGGGACGTGCCTCCGTTTACAGCACCTTCCTTTTTAGATTGCAAGACAGACAGGAATGAGATCGCACTGTTTCCCCAGTGTTCCTCAAGCACTGTTAGTTTTTTTTAAATAGGAATCAGTTTTAACCTTTTCAACACAATACATCTTAGTTGTCAAGGACATCAATTCCGCACTTTTGAATTCCACGAGATTTAGTTGTTTTGGCTTTTTGGTTAATCAATATCTGGATAGTTTTAGGGCATGTGATGCTAGTTTAGGCATGTGTTAGTCACGGAGAAAATTTACAGATTTATTAATTGAGTAATGTGGCTTTTAAAGATAATAGAAAAATTAACTAAGAAGGAAAAGAAATGAAATTTCGAAAAGTATATGTTTTTTTTTCTGAATAGTTTCTGCAAGGTTCAGTTTAGTCTAGATAGTGACAGTGAATGGCAGTAAGAGGGCCAACACATAGATTGGGACCATAACCTAAGTGAAAACATGGATAAAGAAGAAAACGTGATTGGTTAGTTAAATCGTCAATTAATTTGGGAATCAGGAAATTAGAGGGTCAGAGAGTCGAGTAGGGTTAGGATGTAGGTGACTAGGCAGTAAGTGAATTTATCTATGGTGATAGAGAATTTTGATAAAAAGACTAGTGCTGATATAGCCCTCATGCAATCTCATGGGGTGGCTGTTCTCAAAAGAAGATATAGTTTGTTAGCCTAATTCAAACTGGTGGGCTGTTCAAATTCTCCGCATGACACACCTATTGCTTGAGCAAGTGTTTGTAAAAGTTTGTCAAGAGAAAAGCACCATGTGATGAGTTTAAAACACTTTCATTTCAAAATAATTGAATTTGCATGAAAACCATTTTTTGAATAATTAAGTGAAATGGTATTTTTAAAATTTTTGTTTTCTATTCGAATAATGCAGAGGTAAGTAAAAAGTCAGTGTCTCACTGTTTTGACCAGGCTGCTCTACATTGTCTATTCACAGGTGCTATCCCACTACTGATCAACATGGGGGATTTGACCTGCTCTGTTCCCAACCTGGGCCGGTTCACCCCTCCTTAGACCAACCTGGTAGCTCCAAGCTCCCTCAGAGTCACCATATTGGTGCTGAACTTAGTGCGGACACCCGATCGACATAGCTCATGGAAGAACAGAACTCCTGAACTCAAGTGATCCAACAGCCTCAGCCTCCCAGTAGCTGGGATTACAGGCACACGCCACTGCACCCGGCAAGGTTTTGAAGCTCTTCAGTGTAATATGAAACTTCCCAATCTGATGTCAGCAGTCACTGTGTTATAGCTAACCATCGCCACCACCTGGACATTTTTATTAAGGCATTTTAAAAGAAGGCCAAATCGGCTTCATGCTCTCTTGTGAAAGTAAACCCAGCAGAAGTGCAGCCCATCTCGATGTTGTATTTTGAAAGTCTAACGATTCATGACAATTTAGAAGTATAAGAAAAAATAGGGTATTAATGCAAAGTGACAGCCTTACCGGGACGTGCCTCCGTTTACAGCACCTTCCTTTTTAGATTGCAAGACAGACAGGAATGAGATCGCACTGTTTCCCCAGTGTTCCTCAAGCACTGTTAGTTTTTTTTAAATAGGAATCAGTTTTAACCTTTTCAACACAATACATCTTAGTTGTCAAGGACATCAATTCCGCACTTTTGAATTCCACAAGATTTAGTTGTTTTGGCTTTTTGGTTAATCAATATCTGGATAGTTTTAGGGCATGTGATGCTAGTTTAGGCATGTGTTAGTCACGGAGAAAATTGACAGATTTATTAATTGAGTAATGTGGCTTTTAAAGATAATAGAAAAATTAACTAAGAAGGAAAAGAAATGAAATTTCGAAAAGTATATGTTTTTTTTCTGAATAGTTTCTGCAAGGTTCAGTTTAGTCTAGGTAGTGACAGTGAATGGCAGTAAGAGGGCCAACACATAGATTGGGACCATAACCTAAGTGAAAACATGGATAAAGAAGAAAACGTGATTGGTTAGTTAAATCGTCAATTAATTTGGGAATCAGGAAATTAGAGGGTCAGAGAGTCGAGTAGGGTTAGGATGTAGGTGACTAGGCAGTAAGTGAATTTATCTATGGTGATAGAGAATTTTGATAAAATGACTAGTGCTGATATAGCCCTCATGCAATCTCATGGGGTGGCTGTTCTCAAAAGAAGATATAGTTTGTTAGCCTAATTCAAACTGGTGGGCTGTTCAAATTCTCCGCATGACACACCTATTGCTTGAGCAAGTGTTTGTAAAAGTTTGTCAAGAGAAAGGCACCATGTGATGAGTTTAAAACATTTTCATTTCAAAATAATTGAATTTGCATGAAAACCATTTTTTGAATAATTAAGTGAAATGGTATTTTTAACATTTTTGTTTTCTATTCGAATAATGTAGAGGTAAGTAAAAAGTCAGTGTCTCACTGTTTTGACCAGGCTGCTCTACATTGTCTATTCACAGGTGCTATCCCACTACTGATCAACACGGGGGATTTGACCTGCTCTGTTCCCAACCTGGGCCGGTTCACCCCTCCTTAGACCAACCTGGTAGCTCCAAGCTCCCACAGAGTCACCATATTGGTGCTGAACTTAGTGCAGACACCCGATCGACATAGCTCATGGAAGAACCGAACTCCTGAACTCAAGTGATCCAACAGCCTGATCCTCCCAGTAGCTGGGATCACAGGCACACGCCACTGCACCCGGCAAGGTTTTGAAGCTGTTCATTGTAATATGAAACTTCCCAATCTGATGTCAGCAGTCACTGTGTTATAGCTAACCATCGCCACCACCTGGACATTTTTATTAAGGCATTTTAAAAGAAGGCCAAATCGGCTTCATGCTCTCTTGTGAAAGTAAACCCAGCAGAAGTGCAGCCCATCTCGATGTTGTATTTTGAAAGTCTAACGATTCATGACAATTTAGAAGTATAAGAAAAAATAGGGTATTAATGCAAAGTGACAGCCTTACCGGGACGTGCCTCCGTTTACAGCACCTTCCTTTTTAGATTGCAAGACAGACAGGAATGAGATCGCACTGTTTCCCCAGTGTTCCTCAAGCACTGTTAGTTTTTTTTAAATAGGAATCAGTTTTAACCTTTTCAACACAATACATCTTAGTTGTCAAGGACATCAATTCCGCACTTTTGAATTCCACGAGATTTAGTTGTTTTGGCTTTTTGGTTAATCAATATCTGGATAGTTTTAGGGCATGTGATGCTAGTTTAGGCATGTGTTAGTCACGGAGAAAATTGACAGATTTATTAATTGAGTAATGTGACTTTTAAAGATAATAGAAAAATTAACTAAGAAGGAAAAGAAATGAAATTTCGAAAAGTATATGTTTTTTTTCTGAATAGTTTCTGCAAGGTTCAGTTTAGTCTAGGTAGTGACAGTGAATGGCAGTAAGAGGGCCAACACATAGATTGGGACCATAACCTAAGTGAAAACATGGATAAAGAAGAAAACGTGATTGGTTAGTTAAATCGTCAATTAATTTGGGAATCAGGAAATTAGAGGGTCAGAGAGTCGAGTAGGGTTAGGATGTAGGTGACTAGGCAGTAAGTGAATTTATCTATGGTGATAGAGAATTTTGATAAAATGACTAGTGCTGATATAGCCCTCATGCAATCTCATGGGGTGGCTGTTCTCAAAAGAAGATATAGTTTGTTAGCCTAATTCAAACTGGTGGGCTGTTCAAATTCTCCGCATGACACACCTATTGCTTGAGCAAGTGTTTGTAAAAGTTTGTCAAGAGAAAGGCACCATGTGATGAGTTTAAAACACGTTCATTTCAAAATAATTGAATTTGCATGAAAACCATTTTTTGAATAATTAAGTGAAATGGTATTTTTAACATTTTTGTTTTCTATTCGAATAATGCAGAGGTAAGTAAAAAGTCAGTGTCTCACTGTTTTCACCAGGCTGCTCTACATTGTCTATTCACAGGTGCTATCCCACTACTGATCAACACGGGGGATTTGACCTGCTCTGTTCCCAACCTGGGCCGGTTCACCCCTCCTTTGACCAACCTGGTAGCTCCAAGCTCCCTCAGAGTCACCATATTGGTGCTGAACTTAGTGCGGACACCCGATCGACATAGCTCATGGAAGAACAGAACTCCTGAACTCAAGTGATCCAACAGCCTCAGCCTCCCAGTAGCTGGGATTACAGGCACACGCCACTGCACCCGGCAAGGTTTTGAAGCTCTTCAGTGTAATATGAAACTTCCCAATCTGATGTCAGCAGTCACTGTGTTATAGCTAACCATCGCCACCACCTGGACATTTTTATTAAGGCATTTTAAAAGAAGGCCAAATCGGCTTCATGCTCTCTTGTGAAAGTAAACCCAGCAGAAGTGCAGCCCATCTCGATGTTGTATTTTGAAAGTCTAACGATTCATGACAATTTAGAAGTATAAGAAAAAATAGGGTATTAATGCAAAGTGACAGCCTTACCGGGACGTGCCTCCGTTTACAGCACCTTCCTTTTTAGATTGCAAGACAGACAGGAATGAGATCGCACTGTTTCCCCAGTGTTCCTCAAGCACTGTTAGTTTTTTTTAAATAGGAATCAGTTTTAACCTTTTCAACACAATACATCTTAGTTGTCAAGGACATCAATTCCGCACTTTTGAATTCCACGAGATTTAGTTGTTTTGGCTTTTTGGTTAATCAATATCTGGATAGTTTTAGGGCATGTGATGCTAGTTTAGGCATGTGTTAGTCACGGAGAAAATTGACAGATTTATTAATTGAGTAATGTGGCTTTTAAAGATAATAGAAAAATTAACTAAGAAGGAAAAGAAATGAAATTTCGAAAAGTATATGTTTTTTTTCTGAATAGTTTCTGCAAGGTTCAGTTTAGTCTAGGTAGTGACAGTGAATGGCAGTAAGAGGGCCAACACATACATTGGGACCATAACCTAAGTGAAAACATGGATAAAGAAGAAAACGTGATTGGTTAGTTAAATCGTCAATTAATTTGGGAATCAGGAAATTAGAGGGTCAGAGAGTCGAGTAGGGTTAGGATGTAGGTGACTAGGCAGTAAGTGAATTTATCTATGGTGATAGAGAATTTTGATAAAATGACTAGTGCTGATATAGCCATCATGCAATCTCATGGGGTGGCTGTTCTCAAAAGAAGATATAGTTTGTTAGCCTAATTCAAACTGGTGGGCTGTTCAAATTCTCCGCATGACACACCTATTGCTTGAGCAAGTGTTTGTAAAAGTTTGTCAAGAGAAAGGCACCATGTGATGAGTTTAAAACATTTTCATTTCAAAATAATTGAATTTGCATGAAAACCATTTTTTGAATAATTAAGTGAAATGGTATTTTTAACATTTTTGTTTTCTATTCGAATAATGTAGAGGTAAGTAAAAAGTCAGTGTCTCACTGTTCTGACCAGGCTGCTCTACATTGTCTATTCACAGGTGCAATCCCACTACTGATCAACACGGGGGATTTGACCTGCTCTGTTCCCAACCTGGGCCAGTTCACCCCTCCTTAGACCAACCTGGTAGCTCCAAGCTCCCTCAGAGTCACCATATTGGTGCTGAACTTAGTGCGGACACCCGATCGACATAGCTCATGGAAGAACAGAACTCCTGAACTCAAGTGATCCAACAGCCTCAGCCTCCCAGTAGCTGGGATCACAGGAACACGCCACTGCACCCGGCAAGGTTTTGAAGCTGTTCAGTGTAATATGAAACTTCCCAATCTGATGTCAGCAGTCACTGTGTTATAGCTAACCATCGCCACCACCTGGACATTTTTATTAAGGCATTTTAAAAGAAGGCCAAATCGGCTTCATGCTCTCTTGTGAAAGTAAACCCAGCAGAAGTGCAGCCCATCTCGATGTTGTATTTTGAAAGTCTAACGATTCATGACAATTTAGAAGTATAAGAAAAAATAGGGTATTAATGCAAAGTGACAGCCTTACCGGGACGTGCCTCCGTTTACAGCACCTTCCTTTTTAGATTGCAAGACAGACAGGAATGAGATCGCACTGTTTCCCCAGTGTTCCTCAAGCACTGTTAGTTTTTTTTAAATAGGAATCAGTTTTAACCTTTTCAACACAATACATCTTAGTTGTCAAGGACATCAATTCCGCACTTTTGAATTCCACGAGATTTAGTTGTTTTGGCTTTTTGGTTAATCAATATCTGGATAGTTTTAGGGCATGTGATGCTAGTTTAGGCATGTGTTAGTCACGGAGAAAATTGACAGATTTATTAATTGAGTAATGTGACTTTTAAAGATAATAGAAAAATTAACTAAGAAGGAAAAGAAATGAAATTTCGAAAAGTATATGTTTTTTTTCTGAATAGTTTCTGCAAGGTTCAGTTTAGTCTAGGTAGTGACAGTGAATGGCAGTAAGAGGGCCAACACATAGATTGGGACCATAACCTAAGTGAAAACATGGATAAAGAAGAAAACGTGATTGGTTAGTTAAATCGTCAATTAATTTGGGAATCAGGAAATTAGAGGGTCAGAGAGTCGAGTAGGGTTAGGATGTAGGTGACTAGGCAGTAAGTGAATTTATCTATGGTGATAGAGAATTTTGATAAAATGACTAGTGCTGATATAGCCATCATGCAATCTCATGGGGTGGCTGTTCTCAAAAGAAGATATAGTTTGTTAGCCTAATTCAAACTGGTGGGCTGTTCAAATTCTCCGCATGACACACCTATTGCTTGAGCAAGTGTTTGTAAAAGTTTGTCAAGAGAAAGGCACCATGTGATGAGTTTAAAACATTTTCATTTCAAAATAATTGAATTTGCATGAAAACCATTTTTTGAATAATTAAGTGAAATGGTATTTTTAACATTTTTGTTTTCTATTCGAATAATGTAGAGGTAAGTAAAAAGTCAGTGTCTCACTGTTTTGACCAGGCTGCTCTACATTGTCTATTCACAGGTGCTATCCCACTACTGATCAACACGGGGGATTTGACCTGCTCTGTTCCCAACCTGGGCCGGTTCACCCCTCCTTAGACCAACCTGGTAGCTCCAAGCTCCCTCAGAGTCACCATATTGGTGCTGAACTTAGTGCGGACACCCGATCGACATAGCTCATGGAAGAACAGAACTCCTGAACTCACGTGATCCAACAGCCTCAGCCTCCCAGTAACTGGGATCACAGGCACACGCCACTGCACCCGGCAAGGTTTTGAAGCTGTTCAGTGTAATATGAAACTTCCCAATCTGATGTCAGCAGTCACTGTGTTATAGCTAACCATCGCCACCACCTGGACATTTTTATTAAGGCATTTTAAAAGAAGGCCAAATCGGCTTCATGCTCTCTTGTGAAAGTAAACCCAGCAGAAGTGCAGCCCATCTCGATGTTGTATTTTGAAAGTCTAACGATTCATGACAATTTAGAAGTATAAGAAAAAATAGGGTATTAATGCAAAGTGACAGCCTTACCGGGACGTGCCTCCGTTTACAGCACCTTCCTTTTTAGATTGCAAGACAGACAGGAATGAGATCGCACTGTTTCCCCAGTGTTCCTCAAGCACTGTTAGTTTTTTTTAAAATAGGAATCAGCTTTAACCTTTTCAACACAATACATCTTAGTTGTCAAGGACATCAATTCCGCACTTTTGAATTCCACGAGATTTAGTTGTTTTGGCTTTTTGGTTAATCAATATCTGGATAGTTTTAGGGCATGTGATGCTAGTTTAGGCATGTGTTAGTCACGGAGAAAATTGACAGATTTATTAATTGAGTAATGTGGCTTTTAAAGATAATAGAAAAATTAACTAAGAAGGAAAAGAAATGAAATTTCGAAAAGTATATGTTTTTTTTCTGAATAGTTTCTGCAAGGTTCAGTTTAGTCTAGGTAGTGACAGTGAATGGCAGTAAGAGGGCCAACACATAGATTGGGACCATAACCTAAGTGAAAACATGGATAAAGAAGAAAACGTGATTGGTTAGTTAAATCGTTAATTAATTTGGGAATCAGGAAATTAGAGGGTCAGAGAGTCGAGTAGGGTTAGGATGTAGGTGACTAGGCAGTAAGTGAATTTATCTATGGTGATAGAGAATTTTGATAAAATGACTAGTGCTGATATAGCCCTCATGCAATCTCATGGGGTGGCTGTTCTCAAAAGAAGATATAGTTTGTTAGCCTAATTCAAACTGGTGGGCTGTTAAAATTCTCCGCATGACACACCTATTGCTTGAGCAAGTGTTTGTAAAAGTTTGTCAAGAGAAAGGCACCATGTGATGAGTTTAAAACATTTTCATTTCAAAATAATTGAATTTGCATGAAAACCATTTTTTGAATAATTAAGTGAAATGGTATTTTTAACATTTTTGTTTTCTATTCGAATAATGTAGAGGTAAGTAAAAAGTCAGTGTCTCACTGTTTTGACCAGGCTGCTCTACATTGTCTATTCACAGGTGCTATCCCACTACTGATCAACACAGGGGATTTGACCTGCTCTGTTCCCAACCTGGGCCGGTTCACCCCTCCTTAGACCAACCTGGTAGCTCCAAGCTCCCTCAGAGTCACCATATTGGTGCTGAACTTAGTGCGGACACCCGATCGACATAGCTCATGGAAGAACAGAACTCCTGAACTCACGTGATCCAACAGCCTCAGCCTCCCAGTAGCTGGGATCACAGGCACACGCCACTGCACCCGGCAAGGTTTTGAAGCTGTTCAGTGTAATATGAAACTTCCCAATCTGATGTCAGCAGTCACTGTGTTATAGCTAACCATCGCCACCACCTGGACATTTTTATTAAGGCATTTTAAAAGAAGGCCAAATCGGCTTCATGCTCTCTTGTGAAAGTAAACCCAGCAGAAGTGCAGCCCATCTCGATGTTGTATTTTGAAAGTCTAACGATTCATGACAATTTAGAAGTATAAGAAAAAATAGGGTATTAATGCAAAGTGACAGCCTTACCGGGACGTGCCTCCGTTTACAGCACCTTCCTTTTTAGATTGCAAGACAGACAGGAATGAGATCGCACTGTTTCCCCAGTGTTCCTCAAGCACTGTTAGTTTTTTTTAAATAGGAATCAGTTTTAACCTGTTCAACACAATACATCTTAGTTGTCAAGGACATCAATTCCGCACTTTTGAATTCCACGAGATTTCGTTGTTTTGGCTTTTTGGTTAATCAATATCTGGATAGTTTTAGGGCATGTGATGCTAGTTTAGGCATGTGTTAGTCACGGAGAAAATTGACAGATTTATTAATTGAGTAATGTGGCTTTTAAAGATAATAGAAAAAATAACTAAGAAGGAAAAGAAATGAAATTTCGAAAAGTATATGTTTTTTTTCTGAATAGTTTCTGCAAGGTTCAGTTTAGTCTAGGTAGTGACAGTGAATGGCAGTAAGAGGGCCAACACATAGATTGGGACCATAACCTAAGTGAAAACATGGATAAAGAAGAAAACGTGATTGGTTAGTTAAATCGTCAATTAATTTGGGAATCAGGAAATTAGAGGGTCAGAGAGTCGAGTAGGGTTAGGATGTAGGTGACTAGGCAGTAAGTGAATTTATCTATGGTGATAGAGAATTTTGATAAAATGACTAGTGCTGATATAGCCCTCATGCAATCTCATGGGGTGGCTGTTCTCAAAAGAAGATATAGTTTGTTGGCCTAATTCAAACTGGTAGGCTGTTCAAATTCTCTGCATGACACACCTATTGCTTGAGCAAGTGTTTGTAAAAGTTTGTCAAGAGAAAGGCACCATGTGATGAGTTTAAAACACATTCATTTCAAAATAATTGAATTTGCATGAAAACCATTTTTTGAATAATTAAGTGAAATGGTATTTTTAACATTTTTGTTTTCTATTCGAATAATGTAGAGGTAAGTAAAAAGTCAGTGTCTCACTGTTTTGACCAGGCTGCTCTACATTGTCTATTCACAGGTGCTATCCCACTACTGATCAACACGGGGGATTTGACCTGCTCTGTTCCCAACCTGGGCCGGTTCACCCCTCCTTAGACCAACCTGGTAGCTCCAAGCTCCCTCAGAGTCACCATATTGGTGCTGAACTTAGTGCGGACACCCGATCGACATAGCTCATGGCAGAACAGAACTCCTGAACTCAAGTGATCCAACAGCCTCAGCCTCCCAGTAGCTGGGATTACAGGCACACGCCACTGCACCCGGCAAGGTTTTGAAGCTGTTCAGTGTAATATGAAACTTCCCAATCTGATGTCAGCAGTCACTGTGTTATAGCTAACCATCGCCACCACCTGGACATTTTTATTAAGGCATTTTAAAAGAAGGCCAAATCGGCTTCATGCTCTCTTGTGAAAGTAAACCCAGCAGAAGTGCAGCCCATCTCGATGTTGTATTTTGAAAGTCTAACGATTCATGACAATTTAGAAGTATAAGAAAAAATAGGGTATTAATGCAAAGTGACAGCCTTACCGGGACGTGCCTCCGTTTACAGCACCTTCCTTTTTAGATTGCAAGACAGACAGGAATGAGATCGCACTGTTTCCCCAGTGTTCCTCAAGCACTGTTAGTTTTTTTTAAATAGGAATCAGTTTTAACCTTTTCAACACAATACATCTTAGTTGTCAAGGACATCAATTCCGCACTTTTGAATTCCACGAGATTTAGTTGTTTTGGCTTTTTGGTTAATCAATATCTGGATAGTTTTAGGGCATGTGATGCTAGTTTAGGCATGTGTTAGTCACGGAGAAAATTGACAGATTTATTAATTGAGTAATGTGGCTTTTAAAGATAATAGAAAAATTAACTAAGAAGGAAAAGAAATGAAATTTCGAAAAGTATATGTTTTTTTTCTGAATAGTTTCTGCAAGGTTCAGTTTAGTCTAGGTAGTGACAGTGAATGGCAGTAAGAGGGCCAACACATAGATTGGGACCATAACCTAAGTGAAAACATGGATAAAGAAGAAAACGTGATTGGTTAGTTAAATCGTTAATTAATTTGGGAATCAGGAAATTAGAGGGTCAGAGAGTCGAGTAGGGTTAGGATGTAGGTGACTAGGCAGTAAGTGAATTTATCTATGGTGATAGAGAATTTTGATAAAATGACTAGTGCTGATATAGCCCTCATGCAATCTCATGGGGTGGCTGTTCTCAAAAGAAGATATAGTTTGTTAGCCTAATTCAAACTGGTGGGCTGTTCAAATTCTCCGCATGACACACCTATTGCTTGAGCAAGTGTTTGTAAAAGTTTGTCAAGAGAAAGGCACCATGTGATGAGTTTAAAACATTTTCATTTCAAAATAATTGAATTTGCATGAAAACCATTTTTTGAATAATTAAGTGAAATGGTATTTTTAACATTTTTGTTTTCTATTCGAATAATGTAGAGGTAAGTAAAAAGTCAGTGTCTCACTGTTTTGACCAGGCTGCTCTACATTGTCTATTCACAGGTGCTATCCCACTACTGATCAACACAGGGGATTTGACCTGCTCTGTTCCCAACCTGGGCCGGTTCACCCCTCCTTAGACCAACCTGGTAGCTCCAAGCTCCCTCAGAGTCACCATATTGGTGCTGAACTTAGTGCGGACACCCGATCGACATAGCTCATGGCAGAACAGAACTCCTGAACTCAAGTGATCCAACAGCCTCAGCCTCCCAGTAGCTGGGATCACAGGCACACGCCACTGCACCCGGCAAGGTTTTGAAGCTGTTCAGTGTAATATGAAACTTCCCAATCTGATGTCAGCAGTCACTGTGTTATAGCTAACCATCGCCACCACCTGGACATTTTTATTAAGGCATTTTAAAAGAAGGCCAAATCGGCTTCATGCTCTCTTGTGAAAGTAAACCCAGCAGAAGTGCAGCCCATCTCGATGTTGTATTTTGAAAGTCTAACGATTCATGACAATTTAGAAGTATAAGAAAAAATAGGGTATTAATGCAAAGTGACAGCCTTACCGGGACGTGCCTCCGTTTACAGCACCTTCCTTTTTAGATTGCAAGACAGACAGGAATGAGATCGCACTGTTTCCCCAGTGTTCCTCAAGCACTGTTAGTTTTTTTTAAATAGGAATCAGTTTTAACCTTTTCAACACAATACATCTTAGTTGTCAAGGACATCAATTCCGCACTTTTGAATTCCACGAGATTTAGTTGTTTTGGCTTTTTGGTTAATCAATATCTGGATAGTTTTAGGGCATGTGATGCTAGTTTAGGCATGTGTTAGTCACGGAGAAAATTGACAGATTTATTAATTGAGTAATGTGGCTTTTAAAGATAATAGAAAAATTAACTAAGAAGGAAAAGAAATGAAATTTCGAAAAGTATATGTTTTTTTTCTGAATAGTTTCTGCAAGGTTCAGTTTAGTCTAGGTAGTGACAGTGAATGGCAGTAAGAGGGCCAACACATAGATTGGGACCATAACCTAAGTGAAAACATGGATAAAGAAGAAAACGTGATTGGTTAGTTAAATCGTTAATTAATTTGGGAATCAGGAAATTAGAGGGTCAGAGAGTCGAGTAGGGTTAGGATGTAGGTGACTAGGCAGTAAGTGAATTTATCTATGGTGATAGAGAATTTTGATAAAATGACTAGTGCTGATATAGCCCTCATGCAATCTCATGGGGTGGCTGTTCTCAAAAGAAGATATAGTTTGTTAGCCTAATTCAAACTGGTGGGCTGTTAAAATTCTCCGCATGACACACCTATTGCTTGAGCAAGTGTTTGTAAAAGTTTGTCAAGAGAAAGGCACCATGTGATGAGTTTAAAACATTTTCATTTCAAAATAATTGAATTTGCATGAAAACCATTTTTTGAATAATTAAGTGAAATGGTATTTTTAACATTTTTGTTTTCTATTCGAATAATGTAGAGGTAAGTAAAAAGTCAGTGTCTCACTGTTTTGACCAGGCTGCTCTACATTGTCTATTCACAGGTGCTATCCCACTACTGATCAACACAGGGGATTTGACCTGCTCTGTTCCCAACCTGGGCCGGTTCACCCCTCCTTAGACCAACCTGGTAGCTCCAAGCTCCCTCAGAGTCACCATATTGGTGCTGAACTTAGTGCGGACACCCGATCGACATAGCTCATGGAAGAACAGAACTCCTGAACTCAAGTGATCCAACAGCCTCATCCTCCCAGTAGCTGGGATCACAGGCACATGCCACTGCACCCGGCAAGGTTTTGAAGCTGTTCAGTGTAATATGAAACTTCCCAATCTGATGTCAGCAGTCACTGTGTTATAGCTAACCATCGCCACCACCTGGACATTTTTATTAAGGCATTTTAAAAGAAGGCCAAATCGGCTTCATGCTCTCTTGTGAAAGTAAACCCAGCAGAAGTGCAGCCCATCTCGATGTTGTATTTTGAAAGTCTAACGATTCATGACAATTTAGAAGTATAAGAAAAAATAGGGTATTAATGCAAAGTGACAGCCTTACCGGGACGTGCCTCCGTTTACAGCACCTTCCTTTTTAGATTGCAAGACAGACAGGAATGAGATCGCACTGTTTCCCCAGTGTTCCTCAAGCACTGTTAGTTTTTTTTTTTAAATAGGAATCAGTTTTAACCTTTTCAACACAATACATCTTAGTTGTCAAGGACATCAATTCCGCACTTTTGAATTCCACGAGATTTAGTTGTTTTGGCTTTTTGGTTAATCAATATCTGGATAGTTTTAGGGCATGTGATGCTAGTTTAGGCATGTGTTAGTCACGGAGAAAATTGACAGATTTATTAATTGAGTAATGTGGCTTTTAAAGATAATAGAAAAATTAACTAAGAAGGAAAAGAAATGAAATTTCGAAAAGTATATGTTTTTTTTCTGAATAGTTTCTGCAAGGTTCAGTTTAGTCTAGGTAGTGACAGTGAATGGCAGTAAGAGGGCCAACACATAGATTGGGACCATAACCTAAGTGAAAACATGGATAAAGAAGAAAACGTGATTGGTTAGTTAAATCGTCAATTAATTTGGGAATCAGGAAATTAGAGGGTCAGAGAGTCGAGTAGGGTTAGGATGTAGGTGACTAGGCAGTAAGTGAATTTATCTATGGTGATAGAGAATTTTGATAAAATGACTAGTGCTGATATAGCCCTCATGCAATCTCATGGGGTGGCTGTTCTCAAAAGAAGATATAGTTTGTTGGCCTAATTCAAACTGGTAGGCTGTTCAAATTCTCTGCATGACACACCTATTGCTTGAGCAAGTGTTTGTAAAAGTTTGTCAAGAGAAAGGCACCATGTGATGAGTTTAAAACACGTTCATTTCAAAATAATTGAATTTGCATGAAAACCATTTTTTGAATAATTAAGTGAAATGGTATTTTTAACATTTTTGTTTTCTAATCGAATAATGTAGAGGTAAGTAAAAAGTCAGTGTCTCACTGTTTTGACCAGGCTGCTCTACATTGTCTATTCACAGGTGCTATCCCACTACTGATCAACACAGGGGATTTGACCTGCTCTGTTCCCAACCTGGGCCAGTTCACCCCTCCTTAGACCAACCTGGTAGCTCCAAGCTCCCTCAGAGTCACCATATTGGTGCTGAACTTAGTGCGGACACCCGATCGACATAGCTCATGGCAGAACAGAACTCCTGAACTCAAGTGATCCAACAGCCTCAGCCTCCCAGTAGCTGGGATCACAGGCACACGCCACTGCACCCGGCAAGGTTTTGAAGCTGTTCAGTGTAATATGAAACTTCCCAATCTGATGTCAGCAGTCACTGTGTTATAGCTAACCATCGCCACCACCTGGACATTTTTATTAAGGCATTTTAAAAGAAGGCCAAATCGGCTTCATGCTCTCTTGTGAAAGTAAACCCAGCAGAAGTGCAGCCCATCTCGATGTTGTATTTTGAAAGTCTAACGATTCATGACAATTTAGAAGTATAAGAAAAAATAGGGTATTAATGCAAAGTGACAGCCTTACCGGGACGTGCCTCCGTTTACAGCACCTTCCTTTTTAGATTGCAAGACAGACAGGAATGAGATCGCACTGTTTCCCCAGTGTTCCTCAAGCACTGTTAGTTTTTTTTAAATAGGAATCAGTTTTAACCTTTTCAACACAATACATCTTAGTTGTCAAGGACATCAATTCCGCACTTTTGAATTCCACGAGATTTAGTTGTTTTGGCTTTTTGGTTAATCAATATCTGGATAGTTTTAGGGCATGTGATGCTAGTTTAGGCATGTGTTAGTCACGGAGAAAATTGACAGATTTATTAATTGAGTAATGTGGCTTTTAAAGATAATAGAAAAATTAACTAAGAAGGAAAAGAAATGAAATTTCGAAAAGTATATGTTTTTTTTCTGAATAGTTTCTGCAAGGTTCAGTTTAGTCTAGGTAGTGACAGTGAATGGCAGTACGAGGGCCAACACATAGATTGGGACCATAACCTAAGTGAAAACATGGATAAAGAAGAAAACGTGATTGGTTAGTTAAATCGTTAATTAATTTGGGAATCAGGAAATTAGAGGGTCAGAGAGTCGAGTAGGGTTAGGATGTAGGTGACTAGGCAGTAAGTGAATTTATCTATGGTGATAGAGAATTTTGATAAAATGACTAGTGCTGATATAGCCCTCATGCAATCTCATGGGGTGGCTGTTCTCAAAAGAAGATATAGTTTGTTAGCCTAATTCAAACTGGTGGGCTGTTCAAATTCTCCGCATGACACACCTATTGCTTGAGCAAGTGTTTGTAAAAGTTTGTCAAGAGAAAGGCACCATGTGATGAGTTTAAAACATTTTCATTTCAAAATAATTGAATTTGCATGAAAACCATTTTTTGAATAATTAAGTGAAATGGTATTTTTAACATTTTTGTTTTCTATTCGAATAATGTAGAGGTAAGTAAAAAGTCAGTGTCTCACTGTTTTGACCAGGCTGCTCTACATTGTCTATTCACAGGTGCTATCCCACTACTGATCAACACGGGGGATTTGACCTGCTCTGTTCCCAACCTGGGCCGGTTCACCCCTCCTTAGACCAACCTGGTAGCTCCAAGTTCCCTCAGAGTCACCATATTGGTGCTGAACTTAGTGCGGACACCCGATCGACATAGCTCATGGCAGAACAGAACTCCTGAACTCAAGTGATCCAACAGCCTCAGCCTCCCAGTAGCTGGGATCACAGGCACACGCCACTGCACCCGGCAAGGTTTTGAAGCTGTTCAGTGTAATATGAAACTTCCCAATCTGATGTCAGCAGTCACTGTGTTATAGCTAACCATCGCCACCACCTGGACATTTTTATTAAGGCATTTTAAAAGAAGGCCAAATCGGCTTCATGCTCTCTTGTGAAAGTAAACCCAGCAGAAGTGCAGCCCATCTCGATGTTGTATTTTGAAAGTCTAACGATTCATGACAATTTAGAAGTATAAGAAAAAATAGGGTATTAATGCAAAGTGACAGCCTTACCGGGACGTGCCTCCGTTTACAGCACCTTCCTTTTTAGATTGCAAGACAGACAGGAATGAGATCGCACTGTTTCCCCAGTGTTCCTCAAGCACTGTTAGTTTTTTTTTAAATAGGAATCAGTTTTAACCTTTTCAACACAATACATCTTAGTTGTCAAGGACATCAATTCCGCACTTTTGAATTCCACGAGATTTAGTTGTTTTGGCTTTTTGGTTAATCAATATCTGGATAGTTTTAGGGCATGTGATGCTAGTTTAGGCATGAGTTAGTCACGGAGAAAATTGACAGATTTATTAATTGAGTAATGTGGCTTTTAAAGATAATAGAAAAATTAACTAAGAAGGAAAAGAAA
This sequence comes from Pelobates fuscus, assembly GCF_036172605.1. NCBI lineage: Eukaryota > Metazoa > Chordata > Amphibia > Anura > Pelobatidae > Pelobates > Pelobates fuscus. The sequence goes on from NC_086317.1 coordinate 399,019,030, forward strand.
TGAAATTTCGAAAAGTATATGTTTTTTTTCTGAATAGTTTCTGCAAGGTTCAGTTTAGTCTAGGTAGTGACAGTGAATGGCAGTAAGAGGGCCAACACATAGATTGGGACCATAACCTAAGTGAAAACATGGATAAAGAAGAAAACGTGATTGGTTAGTTAAATCGTCAATTAATTTGGGAATCAGGAAATTAGAGGGTCAGAGAGTCGAGTAGGGTTAGGATGTAGGTGACTAGGCAGTAAGTGAATTTATCTATGGTGATAGAGAATTTTGATAAAAAGACTAGTGCTGATATAGCCCTCATGCAATCTCATGGGGTGGCTGTTCTCAAAAGAAGATATAGTTTGTTAGCCTAATTCAAACTGGCGGGCTGTTCAAATTCTCCGCATGACACACCTATTGCTTGAGCAAGTGTTTGTAAAAGTTTGTCAAGAGAAAGGCACCATGTGATGAGTTTAAAACACTTTCATTTCAAAATAATTGAATTTGCATGAAAACCATTTTTTGAATAATTAAGTGAAATGGTATTTTTAACATTTTTGTTTTCTATTCGAATAATGTAGAGGTAAGTAAAAAGTCAGTGTCTCACTGTTTTGACCAGGCTGCTCTACATTGTCTATTCACAGGTGCTATCCCACTACTGATCAACACGGGGGATTTGACCTGCTCTGTTCCCAACCTGGGCCGGTTCACCCCTCCTTAGACCAACCTGGTAGCTCCAAGCTCCCTCAGAGTCACCATATTGGTGCTGAACTTAGTGCGGACACCCAATCGACATAGCTCATGGAAGAACAGAACTCCTGAACTCAAGTGATCCAACAGCCTCAGCCTCCCAGTAGCTGGGATTACAGGCACACGCCACTGCACCCGGCAAGGTTTTGAAGCTGTTCAGTGTAATATGAAACTTCCCAATCTGATGTCAGCAGTCACTGTGTTATAGCTAACCATCGCCACCACCTGGACATTTTTATTAAGGCATTTTAAAAGAAGGCCAAATCGGCTTCATGCTCTCTTGTGAAAGTAAACCCAGCAGAAGTGCAGCCCATCTCGATGTTGTATTTTGAAAGTCTAACGATTCATGACAATTTAGAAGTATAAGAAAAAATAGGGTATTAATGCAAAGTGACAGCCTTACCGGGACGTGCCTCCGTTTACAGCACCTTCCTTTTTAGATTGCAAGACAGACAGGAATGAGATCGCACTGTTTCCCCAGTGTTCCTCAAGCACTGTTAGTTTTTTTTAAATAGGAATCAGTTTTAACCTTTTCAACACAATACATCTTAGTTGTCAAGGACATCAATTCCGCACTTTTGAATTCCACGAGATTTAGTTGTTTTGGCTTTTTGGTTAATCAATATCTGGATAGTTTTAGGGCATGTGATGCTAGTTTAGGCATGTGTTAGTCACGGAGAAAATTGACAGATTTATTAATTGAGTAATGTGGCTTTTAAAGATAATAGAAAAATTAACTAAGAAGGAAAAGAAATGAAATTTCGAAAAGTATATGTTTTTTTTCTGAATAGTTTCTGCAAGGTTCAGTTTAGTCTAGGTAGTGACAGTGAATGGCAGTAAGAGGGCCAACACATAGATTGGGACCATAACCTAAGTGAAAACATGGATAAAGAAGAAAACGTGATTGGTTAGTTAAATCGTTAATTAATTTGGGAATCAGGAAATTAGAGGGTCAGAGAGTCGAGTAGGGTTAGGATGTAGGTGACTAGGCAGTAAGTGAATTTATCTATGGTGATAGAGAATTTTGATAAAATGACTAGTGCTGATATAGCCCTCATGCAATCTCATGGGGTGGCTGTTCTCAAAAGAAGATATAGTTTGTTAGCCTAATTCAAACTGGTGGGCTGTTCAAATTCTCCGCATGACACACCTATTGCTTGAGCAAGTGTTTGTAAAAGTTTGTCAAGAGAAAGGCACCATGTGATGAGTTTAAAACATTTTCATTTCAAAATAATTGAATTTGCATGAAAACCATTTTTTTAATAATTAAGTGAAATGGTATTTTTAACATTTTTGTTTTCTATTCGAATAATGTAGAGGTAAGTAAAAAGTCAGTGTCTCACTGTTTTGACCAGGCTGCTCTACATTGTCTATTCACAGGTGCTATCCCACTACTGATCAACACGGGGGATTTGACCTGCTCTGTTCCCAACCTTGGCCGGTTCACCCCTCCTTAGACCAACCTGGTAGCTCCAAGTTCCCTCAGAGTCACCATATTGGTGCTGAACTTAGTGCGGACACCCGATCGACATAGCTCATGGCAGAACAGAACTCCTGAACTCAAGTGATCCAACAGCCTCAGCCTCCCAGTAGCTGGGATCACAGGCACACGCCACTGCACCCGGCAAGGTTTTGAAGCTGTTCAGTGTAATATGAAACTTCCCAATCTGATGTCAGCAGTCACTGTGTTATAGCTAACCATCGCCACCACCTGGACATTTTTATTAAGGCATTTTAAAAGAAGGCCAAATCGGCTTCATGCTCTCTTGTGAAAGTAAACCCAGCAGAAGTGCAGCCCATCTCGATGTTGTATTTTGAAAGTCTAACGATTCATGACAATTTAGAAGTATAAGAAAAAATAGGGTATTAATGCAAAGTGACAGCCTTACCGGGACGTGCCTCCGTTTACAGCACCTTCCTTTTTAGATTGCAAGACAGACAGGAATGAGATCGCACTGTTTCCCCAGTGTTCCTCAAGCACTGTTAGTTTTTTTTTAAATAGGAATCAGTTTTAACCTTTTCAACACAATACATCTTAGTTGTCAAGGACATCAATTCCGCACTTTTGAATTCCACGAGATTTAGTTGTTTTGGCTTTTTGGTTAATCAATATCTGGATAGTTTTAGGGCATGTGATGCTAGTTTAGGCATGAGTTAGTCACGGAGAAAATTGACAGATTTATTAATTGAGTAATGTGGCTTTTAAAGATAATAGAAAAATTAACTAAGAAGGAAAAGAAATGAAATTTCGAAAAGTATATGTTTTTTTTCTGAATAGTTTCTGCAAGGTTCAGTTTAGTCTAGGTAGTGACAGTGAATGGCAGTAAGAGGGCCAACACATAGATTGGGACCATAACCTAAGTGAAAACATGGATAAAGAAGAAAACGTGATTGGTTAGTTAAATCGTTAATTAATTTGGGAATCAGGAAATTAGAGGGTCAGAGAGTCGAGTAGGGTTAGGATGTAGGTGACTAGGCAGTAAGTGAATTTATCTATGGTGATAGAGAATTTTGATAAAATGACTAGTGCTGATATAGCCCTCATGCAATCTCATGGGGTGGCTGTTCTCAAAAGAAGATATAGTTTGTTAGCCTAATTCAAACTGGTGGGCTGTTCAAATTCTCCGCATGACACACCTATTGCTTGAGCAAGTGTTTGTAAAAGTTTGTCAAGAGAAAGGCACCATGTGATGAGTTTAAAACATTTTCATTTCAAAATAATTGAATTTGCATGAAAACCATTTTTTTAATAATTAAGTGAAATGGTATTTTTAACATTTTTGTTTTCTATTCGAATAATGTAGAGGTAAGTAAAAAGTCAGTGTCTCACTGTTTTGACCAGGCTGCTCTACATTGTCTATTCACAGGTGCTATCCCACTACTGATCAACACGGGGGATTTGACCTGCTCTGTTCCCAACCTTGGCCGGTTCACCCCTCCTTAGACCAACCTGGTAGCTCCAAGTTCCCTCAGAGTCACCATATTGGTGCTGAACTTAGTGCGGACACCCGATCGACATAGCTCATGGCAGAACAGAACTCCTGAACTCAAGTGATCCAACAGCCTCAGCCTCCCAGTAGCTGGGATCACAGGCACACGCCACTGCACCCGGCAAGGTTTTGAAGCTGTTCAGTGTAATATGAAACTTCCCAATCTGATGTCAGCAGTCACTGTGTTATAGCTAACCATCGCCACCACCTGGACATTTTTATTAAGGCATTTTAAAAGAAGGCCAAATCGGCTTCATGCTCTCTTGTGAAAGTAAACCCAGCAGAAGTGCAGCCCATCTCGATGTTGTATTTTGAAAGTCTAACGATTCATGACAATTTAGAAGTATAAGAAAAAATAGGGTATTAATGCAAAGTGACAGCCTTACCGGGACGTGCCTCCGTTTACAGCACCTTCCTTTTTAGATTGCAAGACAGACAGGAATGAGATCGCACTGTTTCCCCAGTGTTCCTCAAGCACTGTTAGTTTTTTTTTAAATAGGAATCAGTTTTAACCTTTTCAACACAATACATCTTAGTTGTCAAGGACATCAATTCCGCACTTTTGAATTCCACGAGATTTAGTTGTTTTGGCTTTTTGGTTAATCAATATCTGGATAGTTTTAGGGCATGTGATGCTAGTTTAGGCATGAGTTAGTCACGGAGAAAATTGACAGATTTATTAATTGAGTAATGTGGCTTTTAAAGATAATAGAAAAATTAACTAAGAAGGAAAAGAAATGAAATTTCGAAAAGTATATGTTTTTTTTCTGAATAGTTTCTGCAAGGTTCAGTTTAGTCTAGGTAGTGACAGTGAATGGCAGTAAGAGGGCCAACACATAGATTGGGACCATAACCTAAGTGAAAACATGGATAAAGAAGAAAACGTGATTGGTTAGTTAAATCGTCAATTAATTTGGGAATCAGGAAATTAGAGGGTCAGAGAGTCGAGTAGGGTTAGGATGTAGGTGACTAGGCAGTAAGTGAATTTATCTATGGTGATAGAGAATTTTGATAAAAAGACTAGTGCTGATATAGCCCTCATGCAATCTCATGGGGTGGCTGTTCTCAAAAGAAGATATAGTTTGTTAGCCTAATTCAAACTGGCGGGCTGTTCAAATTCTCCGCATGACACACCTATTGCTTGAGCAAGTGTTTGTAAAAGTTTGTCAAGAGAAAGGCACCATGTGATGAGTTTAAAACACTTTCATTTCAAAATAATTGAATTTGCATGAAAACCATTTTTTGAATAATTAAGTGAAATGGTATTTTTAACATTTTTGTTTTCTATTCGAATAATGTAGAGGTAAGTAAAAAGTCAGTGTCTCACTGTTTTGACCAGGCTGCTCTACATTGTCTATTCACAGGTGCTATCCCACTACTGATCAACACGGGGGATTTGACCTGCTCTGTTCCCAACCTGGGCCGGTTCACCCCTCCTTAGACCAACCTGGTAGCTCCAAGCTCCCTCAGAGTCACCATATTGGTGCTGAACTTAGTGCGGACACCCAATCGACATAGCTCATGGAAGAACAGAACTCCTGAACTCAAGTGATCCAACAGCCTCAGCCTCCCAGTAGCTGGGATTACAGGCACACGCCACTGCACCCGGCAAGGTTTTGAAGCTGTTCAGTGTAATATGAAACTTCCCAATCTGATGTCAGCAGTCACTGTGTTATAGCTAACCATCGCCACCACCTGGACATTTTTATTAAGGCATTTTAAAAGAAGGCCAAATCGGCTTCATGCTCTCTTGTGAAAGTAAACCCAGCAGAAGTGCAGCCCATCTCGATGTTGTATTTTGAAAGTCTAACGATTCATGACAATTTAGAAGTATAAGAAAAAATAGGGTATTAATGCAAAGTGACAGCCTTACCGGGACGTGCCTCCGTTTACAGCACCTTCCTTTTTAGATTGCAAGACAGACAGGAATGAGATCGCACTGTTTCCCCAGTGTTCCTCAAGCACTGTTAGTTTTTTTTAAATAGGAATCAGTTTTAACCTTTTCAACACAATACATCTTAGTTGTCAAGGACATCAATTCCGCACTTTTGAATTCCACGAGATTTAGTTGTTTTGGCTTTTTGGTTAATCAATATCTGGATAGTTTTAGGGCATGTGATGCTAGTTTAGGCATGTGTTAGTCACGGAGAAAATTGACAGATTTATTAATTGAGTAATGTGGCTTTTAAAGATAATAGAAAAATTAACTAAGAAGGAAAAGAAATGAAATTTCGAAAAGTATATGTTTTTTTTCTGAATAGTTTCTGCAAGGTTCAGTTTAGTCTAGGTAGTGACAGTGAATGGCAGTAAGAGGGCCAACACATACATTGGGACCATAACCTAAGTGAAAACATGGATAAAGAAGAAAACGTGATTGGTTAGTTAAATCGTCAATTAATTTGGGAATCAGGAAATTAGAGGGTCAGAGAGTCGAGTAGGGTTAGGATGTAGGTGACTAGGCAGTAAGTGAATTTATCTATGGTGATAGAGAATTTTGATAAAAAGACTAGTGCTGATATAGCCCTCATGCAATCTCATGGGGTGGCTGTTCTCAAAAGAAGATATAGTTTGTTAGCCTAATTCAAACTGGTGGGCTGTTCAAATTCTCCGCATGACACACCTATTGCTTGAGCAAGTGTTTGTAAAAGTTTGTCAAGAGAAAGGCACCATGTGATGAGTCTAAAACACTTTCATTTCAAAATAATTGAATTTGCATGAAAACCATTTTTTGAATAATTAAGTGAAATGGTATTTTTAACATTTTTGTTTTCTATTCGAATAATGCAGAGGTAAGTAAAAAGTCAGTGTCCCACTGTTTTGACCAGGCTGCTCTACATTGTCTATTCACAGGTGCTATCCCACTACTGATCAACACGGGGGATTTGACCTGCTCTGTTCCCAACCTGGGCCGGTTCACCCCTCCTTAGACCAACCTGGTAGCTCCAAGCTCCCTCAGAGTCACCATATTGGTGCTGAACTTAGTGCGGACACCCGATCGACATAGCTCATGGAAGAACAGAACTCCTGAACTCAAGTGATCCAACAGCCTCAGCCTCCCAGTAGCTGGGATTACAGGCACATGCCACTGCACCCGGCAAGGTTTTGAAGCTCTTCAGTGTAATATGAAACTTCCCAATCTGATGTCAGCAGTCACTGTGTTATAGCTAACCATCGCCACCACCTGGACATTTTTATTAAGGCATTTTAAAAGAAGGCCAAATCGGCTTCATGCTCTCTTGTGAAAGTAAACCCAGCAGAAGTGCAGCCCATCTCGATGTTGTATTTTGAAAGTCTAACGATTCATGACAATTTAGAAGTATAAGAAAAAATAGGGTATTAATGCAAAGTGACAGCCTTACCGGGACGTGCCTCCGTTTACAGCACCTTCCTTTTTAGATTGCAAGACAGACAGGAATGAGATCGCACTGTTTCCCCAGTGTTCCTCAAGCACTGTTAGTTTTTTTTAAATAGGAATCAGTTTTAACCTTTTCAACACAATACATCTTAGTTGTCAAGGACATCAATTCCGCACTTTTGAATTCCACGAGATTTAGTTGTTTTGGCTTTTTGGTTAATCAATATCTGGATAGTTTTAGGGCATGTGATGCTAGTTTAGGCATGTGTTAGTCACGGAGAAAATTTACAGATTTATTAATTGAGTAATGTGGCTTTTAAAGATAATAGAAAAATTAACTAAGAAGGAAAAGAAATGAAATTTCGAAAAGTATATGTTTTTTTTTCTGAATAGTTTCTGCAAGGTTCAGTTTAGTCTAGATAGTGACAGTGAATGGCAGTAAGAGGGCCAACACATAGATTGGGACCATAACCTAAGTGAAAACATGGATAAAGAAGAAAACGTGATTGGTTAGTTAAATCGTCAATTAATTTGGGAATCAGGAAATTAGAGGGTCAGAGAGTCGAGTAGGGTTAGGATGTAGGTGACTAGGCAGTAAGTGAATTTATCTATGGTGATAGAGAATTTTGATAAAAAGACTAGTGCTGATATAGCCCTCATGCAATCTCATGGGGTGGCTGTTCTCAAAAGAAGATATAGTTTGTTAGCCTAATTCAAACTGGTGGGCTGTTCAAATTCTCCGCATGACACACCTATTGCTTGAGCAAGTGTTTGTAAAAGTTTGTCAAGAGAAAAGCACCATGTGATGAGTTTAAAACACTTTCATTTCAAAATAATTGAATTTGCATGAAAACCATTTTTTGAATAATTAAGTGAAATGGTATTTTTAAAATTTTTGTTTTCTATTCGAATAATGCAGAGGTAAGTAAAAAGTCAGTGTCTCACTGTTTTGACCAGGCTGCTCTACATTGTCTATTCACAGGTGCTATCCCACTACTGATCAACATGGGGGATTTGACCTGCTCTGTTCCCAACCTGGGCCGGTTCACCCCTCCTTAGACCAACCTGGTAGCTCCAAGCTCCCTCAGAGTCACCATATTGGTGCTGAACTTAGTGCGGACACCCGATCGACATAGCTCATGGAAGAACAGAACTCCTGAACTCAAGTGATCCAACAGCCTCAGCCTCCCAGTAGCTGGGATTACAGGCACACGCCACTGCACCCGGCAAGGTTTTGAAGCTCTTCAGTGTAATATGAAACTTCCCAATCTGATGTCAGCAGTCACTGTGTTATAGCTAACCATCGCCACCACCTGGACATTTTTATTAAGGCATTTTAAAAGAAGGCCAAATCGGCTTCATGCTCTCTTGTGAAAGTAAACCCAGCAGAAGTGCAGCCCATCTCGATGTTGTATTTTGAAAGTCTAACGATTCATGACAATTTAGAAGTATAAGAAAAAATAGGGTATTAATGCAAAGTGACAGCCTTACCGGGACGTGCCTCCGTTTACAGCACCTTCCTTTTTAGATTGCAAGACAGACAGGAATGAGATCGCACTGTTTCCCCAGTGTTCCTCAAGCACTGTTAGTTTTTTTTAAATAGGAATCAGTTTTAACCTTTTCAACACAATACATCTTAGTTGTCAAGGACATCAATTCCGCACTTTTGAATTCCACAAGATTTAGTTGTTTTGGCTTTTTGGTTAATCAATATCTGGATAGTTTTAGGGCATGTGATGCTAGTTTAGGCATGTGTTAGTCACGGAGAAAATTGACAGATTTATTAATTGAGTAATGTGGCTTTTAAAGATAATAGAAAAATTAACTAAGAAGGAAAAGAAATGAAATTTCGAAAAGTATATGTTTTTTTTCTGAATAGTTTCTGCAAGGTTCAGTTTAGTCTAGGTAGTGACAGTGAATGGCAGTAAGAGGGCCAACACATAGATTGGGACCATAACCTAAGTGAAAACATGGATAAAGAAGAAAACGTGATTGGTTAGTTAAATCGTCAATTAATTTGGGAATCAGGAAATTAGAGGGTCAGAGAGTCGAGTAGGGTTAGGATGTAGGTGACTAGGCAGTAAGTGAATTTATCTATGGTGATAGAGAATTTTGATAAAATGACTAGTGCTGATATAGCCCTCATGCAATCTCATGGGGTGGCTGTTCTCAAAAGAAGATATAGTTTGTTAGCCTAATTCAAACTGGTGGGCTGTTCAAATTCTCCGCATGACACACCTATTGCTTGAGCAAGTGTTTGTAAAAGTGTGTCAAGAGAAAGGCACCATGTGATGAGTTTAAAACATTTTCATTTCAAAATAATTGAATTTGCATGAAAACCATTTTTTGAATAATTAAGTGAAATGGTATTTTTAACATTTTTGTTTTCTATTCGAATAATGTAGAGGTAAGTAAAAAGTCAGTGTCTCACTGTTTTGACCAGGCTGCTCTACATTGTCTATTCACAGGTGCTATCCCACTACTGATCAACACGGGGGATTTGACCTGCTCTGTTCCCAACCTGGGCCGGTTCACCCCTCCTTAGACCAACCTGGTAGCTCCAAGCTCCCACAGAGTCACCATATTGGTGCTGAACTTAGTGCAGACACCCGATCGACATAGCTCATGGAAGAACCGAACTCCTGAACTCAAGTGATCCAACAGCCTGATCCTCCCAGTAGCTGGGATCACAGGCACACGCCACTGCACCCGGCAAGGTTTTGAAGCTGTTCATTGTAATATGAAACTTCCCAATCTGATGTCAGCAGTCACTGTGTTATAGCTAACCATCGCCACCACCTGGACATTTTTATTAAGGCATTTTAAAAGAAGGCCAAATCGGCTTCATGCTCTCTTGTGAAAGTAAACCCAGCAGAAGTGCAGCCCATCTCGATGTTGTATTTTGAAAGTCTAACGATTCATGACAATTTAGAAGTATAAGAAAAAATAGGGTATTAATGCAAAGTGACAGCCTTACCGGGACGTGCCTCCGTTTACAGCACCTTCCTTTTTAGATTGCAAGACAGACAGGAATGAGATCGCACTGTTTCCCCAGTGTTCCTCAAGCACTGTTAGTTTTTTTTAAATAGGAATCAGTTTTAACCTTTTCAACACAATACATCTTAGTTGTCAAGGACATCAATTCCGCACTTTTGAATTCCACGAGATTTAGTTGTTTTGGCTTTTTGGTTAATCAATATCTGGATAGTTTTAGGGCATGTGATGCTAGTTTAGGCATGTGTTAGTCACGGAGAAAATTGACAGATTTATTAATTGAGTAATGTGACTTTTAAAGATAATAGAAAAATTAACTAAGAAGGAAAAGAAATGAAATTTCGAAAAGTATATGTTTTTTTTCTGAATAGTTTCTGCAAGGTTCAGTTTAGTCTAGGTAGTGACAGTGAATGGCAGTAAGAGGGCCAACACATAGATTGGGACCATAACCTAAGTGAAAACATGGATAAAGAAGAAAACGTGATTGGTTAGTTAAATCGTCAATTAATTTGGGAATCAGGAAATTAGAGGGTCAGAGAGTCGAGTAGGGTTAGGATGTAGGTGACTAGGCAGTAAGTGAATTTATCTATGGTGATAGAGAATTTTGATAAAATGACTAGTGCTGATATAGCCCTCATGCAATCTCATGGGGTGGCTGTTCTCAAAAGAAGATATAGTTTGTTAGCCTAATTCAAACTGGTGGGCTGTTCAAATTCTCCGCATGACACACCTATTGCTTGAGCAAGTGTTTGTAAAAGTTTGTCAAGAGAAAGGCACCATGTGATGAGTTTAAAACACGTTCATTTCAAAATAATTGAATTTGCATGAAAACCATTTTTTGAATAATTAAGTGAAATGGTATTTTTAACATTTTTGTTTTCTATTCGAATAATGCAGAGGTAAGTAAAAAGTCAGTGTCTCACTGTTTTCACCAGGCTGCTCTACATTGTCTATTCACAGGTGCTATCCCACTACTGATCAACACGGGGGATTTGACCTGCTCTGTTCCCAACCTGGGCCGGTTCACCCCTCCTTTGACCAACCTGGTAGCTCCAAGCTCCCTCAGAGTCACCATATTGGTGCTGAACTTAGTGCGGACACCCGATCGACATAGCTCATGGAAGAACAGAACTCCTGAACTCAAGTGATCCAACAGCCTCAACCTCCCAGTAGCTGGGATTACAGGCACACGCCACTGCACCCGGCAAGGTTTTGAAGCTCTTCAGTGTAATATGAAACTTCCCAATCTGATGTCAGCAGTCACTGTGTTATAGCTAACCATCGCCACCACCTGGACATTTTTATTAAGGCATTTTAAAAGAAGGCCAAATCGGCTTCATGCTCTCTTGTGAAAGTAAACCCAGCAGAAGTGCAGCCCATCTCGATGTTGTATTTTGAAAGTCTAACGATTCATGACAATTTAGAAGTATAAGAAAAAATAGGGTATTAATGCAAAGTGACAGCCTTACCGGGACGTGCCTCCGTTTACAGCACCTTCCTTTTTAGATTGCAAGACAGACAGGAATGAGATCGCACTGTTTCCCCAGTGTTCCTCAAGCACTGTTAGTTTTTTTTAAATAGGAATCAGTTTTAACCTTTTCAACACAATACATCTTAGTTGTCAAGGACATCAATTCCGCACTTTTGAATTCCACGAGATTTAGTTGTTTTGGCTTTTTGGTTAATCAATATCTGGATAGTTTTAGGGCATGTGATGCTAGTTTAGGCATGTGTTAGTCACGGAGAAAATTGACAGATTTATTAATTGAGTAATGTGGCTTTTAAAGATAATAGAAAAATTAACTAAGAAGGAAAAGAAATGAAATTTCGAAAAGTATATGTTTTTTTTCTGAATAGTTTCTGCAAGGTTCAGTTTAGTCTAGGTAGTGACAGTGAATGGCAGTAAGAGGGCCAACACATACATTGGGACCATAACCTAAGTGAAAACATGGATAAAGAAGAAAACGTGATTGGTTAGTTAAATCGTCAATTAATTTGGGAATCAGGAAATTAGAGGGTCAGAGAGTCGAGTAGGGTTAGGATGTAGGTGACTAGGCAGTAAGTGAATTTATCTATGGTGATAGAGAATTTTGATAAAAAGACTAGTGCTGATATAGCCCTCATGCAATCTCATGGGGTGGCTGTTCTCAAAAGAAGATATAGTTTGTTAGCCTAATTCAAACTGGTGGGCTGTTTAAATTCTCCGCATGACACACCTATTGCTTGAGCAAGTGTTTGTAAAAGTTTATCAAGAGAAAGGCACCATGTGATGAGTTTAAAACACGTTCATTTCAAAATAATTGAATTTGCATGAAAACCATTTTTTGAATAATTAAGTGAAATGGTATTTTAAACATTTTTGTTTTCTATTCGAATAATGTAGAGGTAAGTAAAAAGTCAGTGTCTCACTGTTCTGACCAGGCTGCTCTACATTGTCTATTCACAGGTGCAATCCCACTACTGATCAACACGGGGGATTTGACCTGCTCTGTTCCCAACCTGGGCCAGTTCACCCCTCCTTAGACCAACCTGGTAGCTCCAAGCTCCCTCAGAGTCACCATATTGGTGCTGAACTTAGTGCGGACACCCGATCGACATAGCTCATGGAAGAACAGAACTCCTGAACTCAAGTGATCCAACAGCCTCAGCCTCCCAGTAGCTGGGATCACAGGAACACGCCACTGCACCCGGCAAGGTTTTGAAGCTGTTCAGTGTAATATGAAACTTCCCAATCTGATGTCAGCAGTCACTGTGTTATAGCTAACCATCGCCACCACCTGGACATTTTTATTAAGGCATTTTAAAAGAAGGCCAAATCGGCTTCATGCTCTCTTGTGAAAGTAAACCCAGCAGAAGTGCAGCCCATCTCGATGTTGTATTTTGAAAGTCTAACGATTCATGACAATTTAGAAGTATAAGAAAAAATAGGGTATTAATGCAAAGTGACAGCCTTACCGGGACGTGCCTCCGTTTACAGCACCTTCCTTTTTAGATTGCAAGACAGACAGGAATGAGATCGCACTGTTTCCCCAGTGTTCCTCAAGCACTGTTAGTTTTTTTTAAATAGGAATCAGTTTTAACCTTTTCAACACAATACATCTTAGTTGTCAAGGACATCAATTCCGCACTTTTGAATTCCACGAGATTTAGTTGTTTTGGCTTTTTGGTTAATCAATATCTGGATAGTTTTAGGGCATGTGATGCTAGTTTAGGCATGTGTTAGTCACGGAGAAAATTGACAGATTTATTAATTGAGTAATGTGACTTTTAAAGATAATAGAAAAATTAACTAAGAAGGAAAAGAAATGAAATTTCGAAAAGTATATGTTTTTTTTCTGAATAGTTTCTGCAAGGTTCAGTTTAGTCTAGGTAGTGACAGTGAATGGCAGTAAGAGGGCCAACACATAGATTGGGACCATAACCTAAGTGAAAACATGGATAAAGAAGAAAACGTGATTGGTTAGTTAAATCGTCAATTAATTTGGGAATCAGGAAATTAGAGGGTCAGAGAGTCGAGTAGGGTTAGGATGTAGGTGACTAGGCAGTAAGTGAATTTATCTATGGTGATAGAGAATTTTGATAAAATGACTAGTGCTGATATAGCCCTCATGCAATCTCATGGGGTGGCTGTTCTCAAAAGAAGATATAGTTTGTTAGCCTAATTCAAACTGGTGGGCTGTTCAAATTCTCCGCATGACACACCTATTGCTTGAGCAAGTGTTTGTAAAAGTTTGTCAAGAGAAAGGCACCATGTGATGAGTTTAAAACACGTTCATTTCAAAATAATTGAATTTGCATGAAAACCATTTTTTGAATAATTAAGTGAAATGGTATTTTTAACATTTTTGTTTTCTATTCGAATAATGCAGAGGTAAGTAAAAAGTCAGTGTCTCACTGTTTTCACCAGGCTGCTCTACATTGTCTATTCACAGGTGCTATCCCACTACTGATCAACACGGGGGATTTGACCTGCTCTGTTCCCAACCTGGGCCGGTTCACCCCTCCTTTGACCAACCTGGTAGCTCCAAGCTCCCTCAGAGTCACCATATTGGTGCTGAACTTAGTGCGGACACCCGATCAACATAGCTCATGGAAGAACAGAACTCCTGAACTCAAGTGATCCAACAGCCTCAGCCTCCCAGTAGCTGGGATTACAGGCACACGCCACTGCACCCGGCAAGGTTTTGAAGCTCTTCAGTGTAATATGAAACTTCCCAATCTGATGTCAGCAGTCACTGTGTTATAGCTAACCATCGCCACCACCTGGACATTTTTATTAAGGCATTTTAAAAGAAGGCCAAATCGGCTTCATGCTCTCTTGTGAAAGTAAACCCAGCAGAAGTGCAGCCCATCTCGATGTTGTATTTTGAAAGTCTAACGATTCATGACAATTTAGAAGTATAAGAAAAAATAGGGTATTAATGCAAAGTGACAGCCTTACCGGGACGTGCCTCCGTTTACAGCACCTTCCTTTTTAGATTGCAAGACAGACAGGAATGAGATCGCACTGTTTCCCCAGTGTTCCTCAAGCACTGTTAGTTTTTTTTAAATAGGAATCAGTTTTAACCTTTTCAACACAATACATCTTAGTTGTCAAGGACATCAATTCCGCACTTTTGAATTCCACGAGATTTAGTTGTTTTGGCTTTTTGGTTAATCAATATCTGGATAGTTTTAGGGCATGTGATGCTAGTTTAGGCATGTGTTAGTCACGGAGAAAATTGACAGATTTATTAATTGAGTAATGTGGCTTTTAAAGATAATAGAAAAATTAACTAAGAAGGAAAAGAAATGAAATTTCGAAAAGTATATGTTTTTTTTCTGAATAGTTTCTGCAAGGTTCAGTTTAGTCTAGGTAGTGACAGTGAATGGCAGTAAGAGGGCCAACACATACATTGGGACCATAACCTAAGTGAAAACATGGATAAAGAAGAAAACGTGATTGGTTAGTTAAATCGTCAATTAATTTGGGAATCAGGAAATTAGAGGGTCAGAGAGTCGAGTAGGGTTAGGATGTAGGTGACTAGGCAGTAAGTGAATTTATCTATGGTGATAGAGAATTTTGATAAAAAGACTAGTGCTGATATAGCCCTCATGCAATCTCATGGGGTGGCTGTTCTCAAAAGAAGATATAGTTTGTTAGCCTAATTCAAACTGGTGGGCTGTTTAAATTCTCCGCATGACACACCTATTGCTTGAGCAAGTGTTTGTAAAAGTTTATCAAGAGAAAGACACCATGTGATGAGTTTAAAACACGTTCATTTCAAAATAATTGAATTTGCATGAAAACCATTTTTTGAATAATTAAGTGAAATGGTATTTTAAACATTTTTGTTTTCTATTCGAATAATGTAGAGGTAAGTAAAAAGTCAGTGTCTCACTGTTCTGACCAGGCTGCTCTACATTGTCTATTCACAGGTGCAATCCCACTACTGATCAACACGGGGGATTTGACCTGCTCTGTTCCCAACCTGGGCCAGTTCACCCCTCCTTAGACCAACCTGGTAGCTCCAAGCTCCCTCAGAGTCACCATATTGGTGCTGAACTTAGTGCGGACACCCGATCGACATAGCTCATGGAAGAACAGAACTCCTGAACTCAAGTGATCCAACAGCCTCAGCCTCCCAGTAGCTGGGATCACAGGAACACGCCACTGCACCCGGCAAGGTTTTGAAGCTGTTCAGTGTAATATGAAACTTCCCAATCTGATGTCAGCAGTCACTGTGTTATAGCTAACCATCGCCACCACTGGACATTTTTATTAAGGTATTTTAAAAGAAGGCCAAATCGGCTTCATGCTCTCTTGTGAAACTAAACCCAGCAGAAGTGCAGCCCATCTCGATGTTGTTTTTTGAAAGTCTAACGATTCATGACAATTTAGAAGTATAAGAAAAAATAGGGTATTAATGCAAAGTGACAGCCTTACCGGGACGTGCCTCCGTTTACAGCACCTTCCTTTTTAGATTGCAAGACAGACAGGAATGAGATCGCACTGTTTCCCCAGTGTTCCTCAAGCACTGTTAGTTTTTTTTAAATAGGAATCAGTTTTAACCTTTTCAACACAATACATCTTAGTTGTCAAGGACATCAATTCCGCACTTTTGAATTCCACGAGATTTAGTTGTTTTGGCTTTTTGGTTAATCAATATCTGGATAGTTTTAGGGCATGTGATGCTAGTTTAGGCATGTGTTAGTCACGGAGAAAATTGACAGATTTATTAATTGAGTAATGTGGCTTTTAAAGATAATAGAAAAATTAACTAAGAAGGAAAAGAAATGAAATTTCGAAAAGTATATGTTTTTTTTCTGAATAGTTTCTGCAAGGTTCAGTTTAGTCTAGATAGTGACAGTGAATGGCAGTAAGAGGGCCAACACATACATTGGGACCATAACCTAAGTGAAAACATGGATAAAGAAGAAAACGTGATTGGTTAGTTAAATCGTCAATTAATTTGGGAATCAGGAAATTAGAGGGTCAGAGAGTCGAGTAGGGTTAGGATGTAGGTGACTAGGCAGTAAGTGAATTTATCTATGGTGATAGAGAATTTTGATAAAAAAGACTAGTGCTGATATAGCCCTCATGCAATCTCATGGGGTGGCTGTTCTCAAAAGAAGATATAGTTTGTTAGCCTAATTCAAACTGGTGGGCTGTTAAAATTCTCCGCTTGACACACCTATTGCTTGAGCAAGTGTTTGTAAAAGTTTGTCAAGAGAAAGGCACCATGTGATGAGTTTAAAACACTTTCATTTCAAAATAATTGAATTTGCATGAAAACCATTTTTTGAATAATTAAGTGAAATGGTATTTTTAACATTTTTGTTTTCTATTCGAATAATGCAGAGGTAAGTAAAAAGTCAGTGTCTCACTGTTTTGACCAGGCTGCTCTACATTGTCTATTCACAGGTGCTATCCCACTACTGATCAACACGGGGGATTTGACCTGCTCTGTTCCCAACCTGGGCCGGTTCACCCCTCCTTAGACCAACCTGGTAGCTCCAAGCTCCCTCAGAGTCACCATATTGGTGCTGAACTTAGTGCGGACACCCGATCGACATAGCTCATGGAAGAACAGAACTCCTGAACTCAAGTGATCCAACAGCCTCAGCCTCCCAGTAGCTGGGATTACAGGCACACGCCACTGCACCCGGCAAGGTTTTGAAGCTGTTCAGTGTAATATGAAACTTCCCAATCTGATGTCAGCAGTCACTGTGTTATAGCTAACCATCGCAACCACCTGGACATTTTTATTAAGGCATTTTAAAAGAAGGCCAAATCGGCTTCATGCTCTCTTGTGAAAGTAAGCCCAGCAGAAGTTCCGCCCATCTCGATGTTGTATTTTGAAAGTCTAACGATTCATGACAATTTAGAAGTATAAGAAAAAATAGGGTATTAATGCAAAGTGACAGCCTTACCGGGACGTGCCTCCGTTTACAGCAACTTCCTTTTTAGATTGCAAGACAGACAGGAATGAGATCGCACTGTTTCCCCAGTGTTCCTCAAGCACTGTTAGTTTTTTTTAAATAGGAATCAGTTTTAACCTTTTCAACACAATACATCTTAGTTGTCAAGGACATCAATTCCGCACTTTTGAATTCCACGAGATTTAGTTGTTTTGGCTTTTTGGTTAATCAATATCTGGATAGTTTTAGGGCATGTGATGCTAGTTTAGGCATGTGTTAGTCACGGAGAAAATTGACAGATTTATTAATTGAGTAATGTGGCTTTTAAAGATAATAGAAAAATTAACTAAGAAGGAAAAGAAATGAAATTTCGAAAAGTATATGTTTTTTTTCTGAATAGTTTCTGCAAGGTTCAGTTTAGTCTAGGTAGTGACAGTGAATGGCAGTAAGAGGGCCAACACATACATTGGGACCATAACCTAAGTGAAAACATGGATAAAGAAGAAAACGTGATTGGTTAGTTAAATCGTCAATTAATTTGGGAATCAGGAAATTAGAGGGTCAGAGAGTCGAGTAGGGTTAGGATGTAGGTGACTAGGCAGTAAGTGAATTTATCTATGGTGATAGAGAATTTTGATAAAAAAGACTAGTGCTGATATAGCCCTCATGCAATCTCATGGGGTGGCTGTTCTCAAAAGAAGATATATTTTGTTAGCCTAATTCAAACTGGTGGGCTGTTCAAATTCTCCGCATGACACACCTATTGCTTGAGCAAGTGTTTGTAAAAGTTTGTCAAGAGAAAGGCACCATGTGATGAGTTTAAAACATGTTCATTTCAAAATAATTGAATTTGCATGAAAACCATTTTTTGAATAATTAAGTGAAATGGTATTTTTAACATTTTTGTTTTCTATTCGAATAATGTAGAGGTAAGTAAAAAGTCAGTGTCTCACTGTTTTGACCAGGCTGCTCTACATTGTCTATTCACAGGTGCTATCCCACTACTGATCAACACGGGGGATTTGACCTGCTCTGTTCCCAACCTGGGCCGGTTCACCCCTCCTTAGACCAACCTGGTAGCTCCAAGCTCCCTCAGAGTCACCATATTGGTGCTGAACTTAGTGCGGACACCCGATCGACATAGCTCATGGCAGAACAGAACTCCTGAACTCAAGTGATCCAACAGCCTCAGCCTCCCAGTAGCTGGGATCACAGGCACACGCCACTGCACCCGGCAAAGTTTTGAAGCTGTTCAGTGTAATATGAAACTTCCCAATCTGATGTCAGCAGTCACTGTGTTATAGCTAACCATCGCCACCACCTGGACATTTTTATTAAGGCATTTTAAAAGAAGGCCAAATCGGCTTCATGCTCTCTTGTGAAAGTAAACCCAGCAGATGTGCAGCCCATCTCGATGTTGTATTTTGAAAGTCTAACGATTCATGACAATTTAGAAGTATAAGAAAAAATAGGGTATTAATGCAAAGTGACAGCCTTACCGGGACGTGCCTCCGTTTACAGCACCTTCCTTTTTAGATTGCAAGACAGACAGGAATGAGATCGCACTGTTTCCCCAGTGTTCCTCAAGCACTGTTAGTTTTTTTTAAATAGGAATCAGTTTTAACCTTTTCAACACAATACATCTTAGTTGTCAAGGACATCAATTCCGCACTTTTGAATTCCACGAGATTTAGTTGTTTTGGCTTTTTGGTTAATCAATATCTGGATAGTTTTAGGGCATGTGATGCTAGTTTAGGCATGTGTTAGTCACGGAGAAAATTGACAGATTTATTAATTGAGTAATGTGGCTTTTAAAGATAATAGAAAAATTAACTAAGAAGGAAAAGAAATGAAATTTCGAAAAGTATATGTTTTTTTCCTGAATAGTTTCTGCAAGGTTCAGTTTAGTCTAGGTAGTGACAGTGAATGGCAGTAAGAGGGCCAACACATAGATTGGGACCATAACCTAAGTGAAAACATGGATAAAGAAGAAAACGTGATAGGTTAGTTAAATCGTCAATTAATTTGGGAATCAGGAAATTAGAGGGTCAGAGAGTCGAGTAGGGTTAGGATGTAGGTGACTAGGCAGTAAGTGAATTTATCTATGGTGATAGAGAATTTTGATAAAATGACTAGTGCTGAAATAGCCCTCATGCAATCTCATGGGGTGGCTGTTCTTAAAAGAAGATATCGTTTGTTAGCCTAATTCAAACTGGTGGGCTGTTCAAATTCTCTGCATGACACACCTATTGCTTGAGCAAGTGTTTGTAAAAGTTTGTCAAGAGAAAGGCACCATGTGATGAGTTTAAAACACTTTCATTTCAAAATAATAGAATTTGCATGAAAACCATTTTTTGAATAATTAAGTGAAATGGTATTTTTAACATTTTTGTTTTCTATTCGAATAATGTAGAGGTAAGTAAAAAGTCAGTGTCTCACTGTTTTGACCAGGCTGCTCTACATTGTCTATTCACAGGTGCTATCCCACTACTGATCAACACGGGGGATTTGACCTGCTCTGTTCCCAACCTGGGCCGGTTCACCCCTCCTTAGACCAACCTGGTAGCTCCAAGCTCCCTCAGAGTCACCATATTGGTGCTGAACTTAGTGCGGAGACCCGATCGGCATAGCTCATGGAAGAACAGAACTCCTGAACTCAAGTGATCCAACAGCCTCAGCCTCCCAGTAGCTGGGATTACAGGCACACGCCACTGCACCCGGCAAGGTTTTGAAGCTGTTCAGTGTAATATGAAACTTCCCAATCTGATGTCAGCAGTCACTGTGTTATAGCTAACCATCGCCACCACCTGGACATTTTTATTAAGGCATTTTAAAAGAAGGCCAAATCGGCTTCATGCTCTCTTGTGAAAGTAAACCCAGCAGAAGTGCAGCCCATCTCGATGTTGTATTTTGAAAGTCTAACGATTCATGACAATTTAGAAGTATAAGAAAAAATAGGGTATTAATGCAAAGTGACAGCCTTACCGGGACGTGCCTCCGTTTACAGCACCTTCCTTTTTAGATTGCAAGACAGACAGGAATGAGATCGCACTGTTTCCCCAGTGTTCCTCAAGCACTGTTAGTTTTTTTTAAATAGGAATCAGTTTTAACCTTTTCAACACAATACATCTTAGTTGTCAAGGACATCAATTCCGCACTTTTGAATTCCACGAGATTTAGTTGTTTTGGCTTTTTGGTTAATCAATATCTGGATAGTTTTAGGGCATGTGATGCTAGTTTAGGCATGTGTTAGTCACGGAGAAAATTTACAGATTTATTAATTGAGTAATGTGGCTTTTAAAGATAATAGAAAAATTAACTAAGAAGGAAAAGAAATGAAATTTCGAAAAGTATATGTTTTT
Source organism: Pelobates fuscus (assembly GCF_036172605.1). Lineage (NCBI taxonomy): Eukaryota > Metazoa > Chordata > Amphibia > Anura > Pelobatidae > Pelobates > Pelobates fuscus. The sequence continues at coordinate 399,039,864 of NC_086317.1, forward strand.
TTTTCTGAATAGTTTCTGCAAGGTTCAGTTTAGTCTAGATAGTGACAGTGAATGGCAGTAAGAGGGCCAACACATACATTGGGACCATAACCTAAGTGAAAACATGGATAAAGAAGAAAACGTGATTGGTTAGTTAAATCGTCAATTAATTTGGGAATCAGGAAATTAGAGGGTCAGAGAGTCGAGTAGGGTTAGGATGTAGGTGACTAGGCAGTAAGTGAATTTATCTATGGTGATAGAGAATTTTGATAAAAAGACTAGTGCTGATATAGCCCTCATGCAATCTCATGGGGTGGCTGTTCTCAAAAGAAGATATAGTTTGTTAGCCTAATTCAAACTGGTGGGCTGTTCAAATTCTCCGCATGACACACCTATTGCTTGAGCAAGTGTTTGTAAAAGTTTGTCAAGAGAAAGGCACCATGTGATGAGTTTAAAACACTTTCATTTCAAAATAATTGAATTTGCATGAAAACCATTTTTTTAATAATTAAGTGAAATGGTATTTTTAACATTTTTGTTTTCTATTCGAATAATGCAGAGGTAAGTAAAAAGTCAGTGTCTCACTGTTTTGACCAGGCTGCTCTACATTGTCTATTCACAGGTGCTATCCCACTACTGATCAACACGGGGGATTTGACCTGCTCTGTTCCCAACCTGGGCCGGTTCACCCCTCCTTAGAACAACCTGGTAGCTCCAAGCTCCCTCAGAGTCACCATATTGGTGCTGAACTTAGTGCGGATACCCGATCGACATAGCTCATGGAAGAACAGAACTCCTGAACTCAAGTGATCCAACAGCCTCCCAGTAGCTGGGATCACAGACACACGCCACTGCACCCGGCAAGGTTTTGAAGCTGTTCAGTGTAATATGAAACTTCCCAATCTGATGTCAGCAGTCACTGTGTTATAGCTAACCATCGCCACCACCTGGACATTTTTATTAAGGCATTTTAAAAGAAGGCCAAATCGGCTTCATGCTCTCTTGAGAAAGTAAACCCAGCAGAAGTGCAGCCCATCTCGATGTTGTATTTTGAAAGTCTAACGATTCATGACAATTTAGAAGTATAAGAAAAAATAGGGTATTAATGCAAAGTGACAGCCTTACCTGGACGTGCCTCCGTTTACAGCACCTTCCTTTTTAGATTGCAAGACAGACAGGAATGAGATCGCACTGTTTCCCCAGTGTTCCTCAAGCACTGTTAGTTTTTTTTAAATAGGAATCAGTTTTAACCTTTTCAACACAATACATCTTAGTTGTCAAGGACATCAATTCCGCACTTTTGAATTCCACGAGATTTAGTTGTTTTGGCTTTTTGGTTAATCAATATCTGGATAGTTTTAGGGCATGTGATGCTAGTTTAGGCATGTGTTAGTCACGGAGAAAATTGACAGATTTATTAATTGAGTAATGTGGCTTTTAAAGATAATAGAAAAATTAACTAAGAAGGAAAAGAAATGAAATTTCGAAAAGTATATGTTTTTTTTCTGAATAGTTTCTGCAAGGTTCAGTTTAGTCTAGGTAGTGACAGTGAATGGCAGTAAGAGGGCCAACACATAGATTGGGACCATAACCTAAGTGAAAACATGGATAAAGAAGAAAACGTGATTGGTTAGTTAAATCGTCAATTAATTTGGGAATCAGGAAATTAGAGGGTCAGAGAGTCGAGTAGGGTTAGGATGTAGGTGACTAGGCAGTAAGTGAATTTATCTATGGTGATAGAGAATTTTGATAAAATGACTAGTGCTGATATAGCCCTCATGCAATCTCATGGGGTGGCTGTTCTCAAAAGAAGATATAGTTTGTTAGCCTAATTCAAACTGGTGGGCTGTTCAAATTCTCCGCATGACACACCTATTGCTTGAGCAAGTGTTTGTAAAAGTTTGTCAAGAGAAAGGCACCATGTGATGAGTTTAAAACACGTTCATTTCAAAATAATTGAATTTGCATGAAAACCATTTTTTGAATAATTAAGTGAAATTGTATTTTTAACATTTTTGTTTTCTATTCGAATAATGTAGAGGTAAGTAAAAAGTCAGTGTCTCATTGTTTTGACCAGGCTGCTCTACATTGTCTATTCACAGGTGCTATCCCACTACTGATCAACACGGGGGATTTGACCTGCTCTGTTCCCAACCTGGGCCGGTTCACCCCTCCTTAGACCAACCTGGTAGCTCCAAGCTCCCTCAGAGTCACCATATTGGTGCTGAACTTAGTGCGGACACCCGATCGACATAGCTCATGGCAGAACAGAACTCCTGAACTCAAGTGATCCAACAGCCTCAGCCTCCCAGTAGCTGGGATCACAGGCACACGCCACTGCACCCGGCAAGGTTTTGAAGCTGTTCAGTGTAATATGAAACTTCCCAATCTGATGTCAGCAGTCACTGTGTTATAGCTAACCATCGCCACCACCTGGACATTTTTATTAAGGCATTTTAAAAGAAGGCCAAATCGGCTTCATGCTCTCTTGAGAAAGTAAACCCAGCAGAAGTGCAGCCCATCTCGATGTTGTATTTTGAAAGTCTAACGATTCATGACAATTTAGAAGTATAAGAAAAAATAGGGTATTAATGCAAAGTGACAGCCTTACCTGGACGTGCCTCCGTTTACAGCACCTTCCTTTTTAGATTGCAAGACAGACAGGAATGAGATCGCACTGTTTCCCCAGTGTTCCTCAAGCACTGTTAGTTTTTTTTTAAATAGGAATCAGTTTTAACCTTTTCAACACAATACATCTTAGTTGTCAAGGACATCAATTCCGCACTTTTGAATTCCACGAGATTTAGTTGTTTGGGCTTTTTGGTTAATCAATATCTGGATAGTTTTAGGGCATGTGATGCTAGTTTAGGCATGTGTTAGTCACGGAGAAAATTGACAGATTTATTTATTGAGTAATGTGGCTTTTAAAGATAAAAGAAAAATTAACTAAGAAGGAAAAGAAATGAAATTTCGAAAAGTATATGTTTTTTTTCTGAATAGTTTCTGCAAGGTTCAGTTTAGTCTAGGTAGTGACAGTGAATGGCAGTAAGAGGGCCAACACATACATTGGGACCATAACCTAAGTGAAAACATGGATAAAGAAGAAAACGTGATTGGTTAGTTAAATCGTCAATTAATTTGGGAATCAGGAAATTAGAGGGTCAGAGAGTCGAGTAGGGTTAGGATGTAGGTGACTAGGCAGTAAGTGAATTTATCTATGGTGATAGAGAATTTTGATAAAAAGACTAGTGCTGATATAGCCCTCATGCAATCTCATGGGGTGGCTGTTCTCAAAAGAAGATATAGTTTGTTAGCCTAATTCAAACTGGTGGGCTGTTCAAATTCTCCGCATGACACACCTATTGCTTGAGCAAGTGTTTGTAAAAGTTTGTCAAGAGAAAGGCACCATGTGATGAGTTTAAAACACGTTCATTTCAAAATAATTGAATTTGCATGAAAACCATTTTTGGAATAATTAAGTGAAATGGTATTTTTAACATTTTTGTTTTCTATTCGAATAATGTAGAGGTAAGTAAAAAGTCAGTGTCTCATTGTTTTGACCAGGCTGCTCTACATTGTCTATTCACAGGTGCTATCCCACTACTGATCAACACGGGGGATTTGACCTGCTCTGTTCCCAACCTGGGCCGGTTCACCCCTCCTTAGACCAACCTGGTAGCTCCAAGCTCCCTCAGAGTCACCATATTGGTGCTGAAATTAGTGCGGACACCCGATCGACATAGCTCATGGCAGAACAGAACTCCTGAACTCAAGTGATCCAACAGCCTCAGCCTCCCAGTAGCTGGGATCACAGGCACACGCCACTGCACCCGGCAAGGTTTTGAAGCTGTTCAGTGTAATATGAAACTTCCCAATCTGATGTCAGCAGTCACTGTGTTATAGCTAACCATCGCCACCACCTGGACATTTTTATTAAGGCATTTTAAAAGAAGGCCAAATCGGCTTCATGCTCTCTTGTGAAAGTAAACCCAGCAGAAGTGCAGCCCATCTCGATGTTGTATTTTGAAAGTCTAACGATTCATGACAATTTAGAAGTATAAGAAAAAATAGGGTATTAATGCAAAGTGACAGCCTTACCGGGACGTGCCTCCGTTTACAGCACCTTCCTTTTTAGATTGCAAGACAGACAGGAATGAGATCGCACTGTTTCCCCAGTGTTCCTCAAGCACTGTTAGTTTTTTTTAAATAGGAATCAGTTTTAACCTTTTCAACACAATACATCTTAGTTGTCAAGGACATCAATTCCGCACTTTTGAATTCCACGAAATTTAGTTGTTTTGGCTTTTTGGTTAATCAATATCTGGATAGTTTTAGGGCATGTGATGCTAGTTTAGGCATGTGTTAGTCACGGAGAAAATTGACAGATTTATTAATTGAGTAATGTGGCTTTTAAAGATAAAAGAAAAATTAACTAAGAAGGAAAAGAAATGAAATTTCGAAAAGTATATGTTTTTTTTCTGAATAGTTTCTGCAAGTTTCAGTTTAGTCTAGGTAGTGACAGTGAATGGCAGTAAGAGGGCCAACACATACATTGGGACCATAACCTAAGTGAAAACATGGATAAAGAAGAAAACGTGATTGGTTAGTTAAATCGTCAATTAATTTGGGAATCAGGAAATTAGAGGGTCAGAGAGTCGAGTAGGGTTAGGATGTAGGTGACTAGGCAGTAAGTGAATTTATCTATGGTGATAGAGAATTTTGATAAAAAGACTAGTGCTGATATAGCCCTCATGCAATCTCATGGGGTGGCTGTTCTCAAAAGAAGATATAGTTTGTTAGCCTAATTCAAACTGGTGGGCTGTTCAAATTCTCCGCATGACACACCTATTGCTTGAGCAAGTGTTTGTAAAAGTTTGTCAAGAGAAAGGCACCATGTGATGAGTTTAAAACACTTTCATTTCAAAATAATTGAATTTGCATGAAAACCATTTTTTGAATAATTAAGTGAAATGGTATTTTTAACATTTTTGTTTTCTATTCGAATAATGCAGAGGTAAGTAAAAAGTCAGTGTCTCACTGTTTTGACCAGGCTGCTCTACATTGTCTATTCACAGGTGCTATCCCACTACTGATCAACACGGGGGATTTGACCTGCTCTGTTCCCAACCTGGGCCGGTTCACCCCTCCTTAGAACAACCTGGTAGCTCCAAGCTCCCTCAGAGTCACCATATTGGTGCTGAACTTAGTGCGGATACCCGATCGACATAGCTCATGGAAGAACAGAACTCCTGAACTCAAGTGATCCAACAGCCTCCCAGTAGCTGGGATCACAGACACACGCCACTGCACCCGGCAAGGTTTTGAAGCTGTTCAGTGTAATATGAAACTTCCCAATCTGATGTCAGCAGTCACTGTGTTATAGCTAACCATCGCCACCACCTGGACATTTTTATTAAGGCATTTTAAAAGAAGGCCAAATCGGCTTCATGCTCTCTTGAGAAAGTAAACCCAGCAGAAGTGCAGCCCATCTCGATGTTGTATTTTGAAAGTCTAACGATTCATGACAATTTAGAAGTATAAGAAAAAATAGGGTATTAATGCAAAGTGACAGCCTTACCTGGACGTGCCTCCGTTTACAGCACCTTCCTTTTTAGATTGCAAGACAGACAGGAATGAGATCGCACTGTTTCCCCAGTGTTCCTCAAGCACTGTTAGTTTTTTTTTTAAATAGGAATCAGTTTTAACCTTTTCAACACAATACATCTTAGTTGTCAAGGACATCAATTCCGCACTTTTGAATTCCACGAGATTTAGTTGTTTGGGCTTTTTGGTTAATCAATATCTGGATAGTTTTAGGGCATGTGATGCTAGTTTAGGCATGTGTTAGTCACGGAGAAAATTGACAGATTTATTAATTGAGTAATGTGGCTTTTAAAGATAATAGAAAAATTAACTAAGAAGGAAAAGAAATGAAATTTCGAAAAGTATATGTTTTTTTTCTGAATAGTTTCTGCAAGGTTCAGTTTAGTCTAGGTAGTGACAGTGAATGGCAGTAAGAGGGCCAACACATACATTGGGACCATAACCTAAGTGAAAACATGGATAAAGAAGAAAACGTGATTGGTTAGTTAAATCGTCAATTAATTTGGGAATCAGGAAATTAGAGGGTCAGAGAGTCGAGTAGGGTTAGGATGTAGGTGACTAGGCAGTAAGTGAATTTATCTATGGTGATAGAGAATTTTGATAAAAAGACTAGTGCTGATATAGCCCTCATGCAATCTCATGGGGTGGCTGTTCTCAAAAGAAGATATAGTTTGTTAGCCTAATTCAAACTGGTGGGCTGTTCAAATTCTCCGCATGACACACCTATTGCTTGAGCAAGTGTTTGTAAAAGTTTGTCAAGAGAAAGGCACCATGTGATGAGTTTAAAACACGTTCATTTCAAAATAATTGAATTTGCATGAAAACCATTTTTTGAATAATTAAGTGAAATTGTATTTTTAACATTTTTGTTTTCTATTCGAATAATGTAGAGGTAAGTAAAAAGTCAGTGTCTCATTGTTTTGACCAGGCTGCTCTACATTGTCTATTCACAGGTGCTATCCCACTACTGATCAACACGGGGGATTTGACCTGCTCTGTTCCCAACCTGGGCCGGTTCACCCCTCCTTAGACCAACCTGGTAGCTCCAAGCTCCCTCAGAGTCACCATATTGGTGCTGAACTTAGTGCGGACACCCGATCGACATAGCTCATGGCAGAACAGAACTCCTGAACTCAAGTGATCCAACAGCCTCAGCCTCCCAGTAGCTGGGATCACAGGCACACGCCACTGCACCCGGCAAGGTTTTGAAGCTGTTCAGTGTAATATGAAACTTCCCAATCTGATGTCAGCAGTCACTGTGTTATAGCTAACCATCGCCACCACCTGGACATTTTTATTAAGGCATTTTAAAAGAAGGCCAAATCGGCTTCATGCTCTCTTGAGAAAGTAAACCCAGCAGAAGTGCAGCCCATCTCGATGTTGTATTTTGAAAGTCTAACGATTCATGACAATTTAGAAGTATAAGAAAAAATAGGGTATTAATGCAAAGTGACAGCCTTACCTGGACGTGCCTCCGTTTACAGCACCTTCCTTTTTAGATTGCAAGACAGACAGGAATGAGATCGCACTGTTTCCCCAGTGTTCCTCAAGCACTGTTAGTTTTTTTTTAAATAGGAATCAGTTTTAACCTTTTCAACACAATACATCTTAGTTGTCAAGGACATCAATTCCGCACTTTTGAATTCCACGAGATTTAGTTGTTTGGGCTTTTTGGTTAATCAATATCTGGATAGTTTTAGGGCATGTGATGCTAGTTTAGGCATGTGTTAGTCACGGAGAAAATTGACAGATTTATTAATTGAGTAATGTGGCTTTTAAAGATAAAAGAAAAATTAACTAAGAAGGAAAAGAAATGAAATTTCGAAAAGTATATGTTTTTTTTCTGAATAGTTTCTGCAAGGTTCAGTTTAGTCTAGGTAGTGACAGTGAATGGCAGTAAGAGGGCCAACACATACATTGGGACCATAACCTAAGTGAAAACATGGATAAAGAAGAAAACGTGATTGGTTAGTTAAATCGTCAATTAATTTGGGAATCAGGAAATTAGAGGGTCAGAGAGTCGAGTAGGGTTAGGATGTAGGTGACTAGGCAGTAAGTGAATTTATCTATGGTGATAGAGAATTTTGATAAAAAGACTAGTGCTGATATAGCCCTCATGCAATCTCATGGGGTGGCTGTTCTCAAAAGAAGATATAGTTTGTTAGCCTAATTCAAACTGGTGGGCTGTTCAAATTCTCCGCATGACACACCTATTGCTTGAGCAAGTGTTTGTAAAAGTTTGTCAAGAGAAAGGCACCATGTGATGAGTTTAAAACACGTTCATTTCAAAATAATTGAATTTGCATGAAAACCATTTTTGGAATAATTAAGTGAAATGGTATTTTTAACATTTTTGTTTTCTATTCGAATAATGTAGAGGTAAGTAAAAAGTCAGTGTCTCATTGTTTTGACCAGGCTGCTCTACATTGTCTATTCACAGGTGCTATCCCACTACTGATCAACACGGGGGATTTGACCTGCTCTGTTCCCAACCTGGGCCGGTTCACCCCTCCTTAGACCAACCTGGTAGCTCCAAGCTCCCTCAGAGTCACCATATTGGTGCTGAACTTAGTGCGGACACCCGATCGACATAGCTCATGGCAGAACAGAACTCCTGAACTCAAGTGATCCAACAGCCTCAGCCTCCCAGTAGCTGGGATCACAGGCACACGCCACTGCACCCGGCAAGGTTTTGAAGCTGTTCAGTGTAATATGAAACTTCCCAATCTGATGTCAGCAGTCACTGTGTTATAGCTAACCATCGCCACCACCTGGACATTTTTATTAAGGCATTTTAAAAGAAGGCCAAATCGGCTTCATGCTCTCTTGTGAAAGTAAACCCAGCAGAAGTGCAGCCCATCTCGATGTTGTATTTTGAAAGTCTAACGATTCATGACAATTTAGAAGTATAAGAAAAAATAGGGTATTAATGCAAAGTGACAGCCTTACCGGGACGTGCCTCCGTTTACAGCACCTTCCTTTTTAGATTGCAAGACAGACAGGAATGAGATCGCACTGTTTCCCCAGTGTTCCTCAAGCACTGTTAGTTTTTTTTAAATAGGAATCAGTTTTAACCTTTTCAACACAATACATCTTAGTTGTCAAGGACATCAATTCCGCACTTTTGAATTCCACGAAATTTAGTTGTTTTGGCTTTTTGGTTAATCAATATCTGGATAGTTTTAGGGCATGTGATGCTAGTTTAGGCATGTGTTAGTCACGGAGAAAATTGACAGATTTATTAATTGAGTAATGTGGCTTTTAAAGATAAAAGAAAAATTAACTAAGAAGGAAAAGAAATGAAATTTCGAAAAGTATATGTTTTTTTTCTGAATAGTTTCTGCAAGGTTCAGTTTAGTCTAGGTAGTGACAGTGAATGGCAGTAAGAGGGCCAACACATACATTGGGACCATAACCTAAGTGAAAACATGGATAAAGAAGAAAACGTGATTGGTTAGTTAAATCGTCAATTAATTTGGGAATCAGGAAATTAGAGGGTCAGAGAGTCGAGTAGGGTTAAGATGTAGGTGACTAGGCAGTAAGTGAATTTATCTATGGTGATAGAGAATTTTGATAAAAAGACTAGTGCTGATATAGCCCTCATGCAATCTCATGGGGTGGCTGTTCTCAAAAGAAGATATAGTTTGTTAGCCTAATTCAAACTGGTGGGCTGTTCAAATTCTCCGCATGACACACCTATTGCTTGAGCAAGTGTTTGTAAAAGTTTGTCAAGAGAAAGGCACCATGTGATGAGTTTAAAACACATTCATTTCAAAATAATTGAATTTGCATGAAAACCATTTTTGGAATAATTAAGTGAAATGGTATTTTTAACATTTTTGTTTTCTATTCGAATAATGTAGAGGTAAGTGAAAAGTCAGTGTCTCACTGTTTTGACCAGGCTGCTCTACATTGTCTATTCACAGGTGCTATCCCACTACTGATCAACACGGGGGATTTGACCTGCTCTGTTCCCAACCTGGGCCGGTTCACCCCTCCTTAGACCAACCTGGTAGCTCCAAGCTCCCTCAGAGTCACCATATTGGTGCTGAACTTAGTGCGGACACCTGATCGACATAGCTCATGGCAGAACAGAACTCCTGAACTCAAGTGATCCAACAGCCTCAGCCTCCCTGTAGCTGGGATCACAGGCACACACCACTGCACCCGGCATGGTTTTGATGCTGTTCAGTGTAATATGAAACTTCCCAATCTGATGTCAGCAGTCACTGTGTTATAGCTAACCATCGCCACCACCTGGACATTTTTATTAAGGCATTTTAAAAGAAGGCCAAATCGGCTTCATGCTCTCTTGTGAAAGTAAACCCAGCAGAAGTGCAGCCCATCTCGATGTTGTATTTTAAAAGTCTAACGATTCATGACAATTTAGAAGTATAAGAAAAAATAGGGTATTAATGCAAAGTGACAGCCTTACCGGGACGTGCCTCCGTTTACAGCACCTTCCTTTTTAGATTGCAAGACAGACAGGAATGAGATCGCACTGTTTCCCCAGTGTTCCTCAAGCACTGTTAGTTTTTTTTAAATAGGAATCAGTTTTAACCTTTTCAACACAATACATCTTAGTTGTCAAGGACATCAATTCCGCACTTTTGAATTCCACGAGATTTAGTTGTTTTGGCTTTTTGGTTAATCAATATCTGGATAGTTTTAGGGCATGTGATGCTAGTTTAGGCATGTGTTAGTCACGGAGAAAATTGACAGATTTATTAATTGAGTAATGTGGCTTTTAAAGATAAAAGAAAAATTAACTAAGAAGGAAAAGAAATGAAATTTCGAAAAGTATATGTTTTTTTTCTGAATAGTTTCTGCAAGGTTCAGTTTAGTCTAGGTAGTGACAGTGAATGGCAGTAAGAGGGCCAACACATACATTGGGACCATAACCTAAGTGAAAACATGGATAAAGAAGAAAACGTGATTGGTTAGTTAAATCGTCAATTAATTTGGGAATCAGGAAATTAGAGGGTCAGAGAGTCGAGTAGGGTTAGGATGTAGGTGACTAGGCAGTAAGTGAATTTATCTATGGTGATAGAGAATTTTGATAAAAAGACTAGTGCTGATATAGCCCTCATGCAATCTCATGGGGTGGCTGTTCTCAAAAGAAGATATAGTTTGTTAGCCTAATTCAAACTGGTGGGCTGTTCAAATTCTCCGCATGACACACCTATTGCTTGAGCAAGTGTTTGTAAATGTTTGTCAAGAGAAAGGCACCATGTGATGAGTTTAAAACATTTTCATTTCAAAATAATTGAATTTGCATGAAAACCATTTTTTGAATAATTAAGTGAAATGGTATTTTTAACATTTTTGTTTTCTATTCGAATAATGTAGAGGTAAGTAAAAAGTCAGTGTCTCGGGGGGCGTGTCCGACTTCCGGCCTGATCGGACGCATGGAGTGAGAGCTCCTCCAGTCACCGAGCCAAAAAGCTAACTAAAACGGACAAAACAGCACGGACAAACGCTAAACACCGGCGAGAGAACGCAGGGGTATATACCCACCGAAAGGATGTCTCCCTCGAAGCAGACAAAGCTCACTGACCCGTCCAGAAATCCTAAAAAAGACCGCCATAAACCAATCCAAGATGGCGCTGGACCGGAGACTCCAACGCAGGCCTCAGGAAACTCGACGGAGCCCGACCAGCCTCCAGATCCAGATTTGGAAGGGCATATTACCAAATCCTACATTAAATCCATGCTCCAGGATCTGAGAGCGACGATCAGGGAAGACTTTACTACTGCTATCTCAGGCATCCACCAAGAAATAGCAGAGCTGGGGGACCGCACTGACCACTTAGAACAGAAGACCGAGGAGCTCTGCTCAGCCCACAACGCAGCAGCAGACAAGCTCCAAGCACTGGAAGCTGATAATGCAAAATTGTGGCAGAAACTAGCAGATATGGAGGACAGATCACGAAGGAACAATGTGAGGTTTCGTGGAATAGCAGAAAACATCCCGTCGGACAAACTTCATGAATATATCACCAACATGTGCACAACGCTAGCTCCTGCAATCAGCAGCACGGCCTGGGAACTTGACAGAGTTCACCGCCTGCCGAGACCGCCACGCCTCACACCCGACACCCCACGCGATGTGATCGCTCGTTTCCATCACTATAAATCAAAAGACGCTCTCCTCCAGGCGGCTAGATCAACACCCAACCTACCTGCACCCTATGATGGCATTGCGTTGTATGCTGACCTGTCGGCCATGACTATGGCCCGCCGCAGGGACTTCTCCACAATCACTAAAACACTACGCAACAACAAAATAGCTTACAGATGGGGATTTCCTACGAAACTGTTAGTCTGGAAGGAAGGAAAACTACACACACTGGCAGATCCTGACCGCGGTCTTACCGTCCTGAAAGAATGGGGCCTTTGGGACCCTCAGGGCCCGTCCGCTCCTCCAGAGGCCTCCCAGCAGCGATTCCGTCCGGAATGGAAGATGGTGGGCCAACCCAGGCGCTAACCCGACACACGTCACCAGCATAACAGAACTTATAAAAGGACTTACAAAAGAACTTTCATAGAAACAAAAAAGAAAAAGCAAGAGGTCTACTAACCGAGGACTCGCTCATAAAGTGACCGCGAAACTGTCTTTTCATGCTACTCGATGTATAGCTGACTACAGGACTGGTAGTATTACTTACGCACCATTGTTGCATCATAAAATGTATAATATTGCTTATTTTCCAATTAACGTTCAGATACTAGAGTGCCCCTATTTTAATGCTGAACCCCTGGGGGTACTGGGGTTAGGAAGTGGGCCCCCAACACCACCCACCCACCGCTCCCCCTTCCTGCATGCAGGGCGCGAGCAGCTTTCGTCCCATAGAACCACCACACGATATGGCACCACGACCACCGGCACTGCTGGGCTACATAGGTGCTTATGACCACGTAGGGGCCACCGATAGGCACCAATTGCTGCATGGGGACGGGGCGGGAGGACAGGGTCTCCTTACCTTGGGCCACATCTTACATCACGAGGTGACCATGAGAGTGGGAGACAAGTCCACTTCTAACTATGAGACCATACAGGCCGTCTAAGCCTACTAACCACAGTACCTCACTCACGTAAACTAGCCCCCAGGGAGTTGAGAATGACAGTTACTAATCCGGGCAAAGTTATTTTCTCTCCATTTCAAAAAAAAAAAAAGAAGAAGAAAAAAAAAAAAAAAAAGTAAGCAAAAAAAAAAAAAAAAAAAATCCAAAACAAAGAAAAAAAATATATAAATAAATAAAAAACGAACAACAAAAAAAATTACGATAGACAATAAAAAAGGTATGCCTCCAAAGTTACTTACACAGACAAACCTATTACCATTCCCCACTATGCAGAGAGACTAGGATAGACAACCCATAATGATTCTGATACAGGGCCTCTGCAAACCTGGAGGGTTAATTACATAATTCTCCGATCAAACTATCCCATATGTCAATTTGTGATGTTATGTTCTTTGCTGACACTACTATGGCTCGGGAGCACGCTCGCTCCACACGTTCCCCAATTAGGATGTACACTGGAGGTACGCTAATGTATTCTCCGGCTCATCCACAGGTTAACTCTCAATGGAGAGGATTCTGTACATACCTTATTTGTAATGTTTATGTTTTTGTCCCTGTCACCCTTCCCCTTGTTTCCCCCCCCCCAAAATCCCTAACCTTTACTTGTCCCACAACCAAGGTGGATTACCAAAGCTTAGATACCTGGTAGACAACTCTTATAGATATTACACGAACCTCGCCTATCATCGAGGCAGATGGTGGCGTTATGGCACTACAATCCCAGCCCCAGCAACATACAGCTATAATAACGATTTCTCCATTTCCCTGATATGACGCACCAATTTAAGTGCCTCTCCATGAACGTAAATGGTTTGAACAGCCCATTCAAGAGACACGTAGCCATGAGGGAAATACACGACTCCAAGGCTGCAATAATTTGCCTACAGGAAACTCACCTAAGCGCGCACAACCCCCCGGCCTTCAAACCAACCTGCTACCCACAAATTTTCCATGCATTCTCCCCAAACAAGTCCAAAGGGGTCGCTATACTGTTTCACCAAGACTGGGTCTTTCAACAGACAGGGATATATCAAGATAAATTGGGCAGACTACTAATATTAGTGGGCACACTAAATGGCATAATGATCACGATAGGCTCCTTATACGCCCCCAATGAAGCTCAAGCACCCTTTTTACAATTAGCATTCAACAAAGTGGCTAAACTTAGACAAGGCCACACTATAATATGTGGGGACTTCAATTGCACTCTGGACCCCAATCTGGATATTCAGAGGGCGCAAGGTAAAAAACCCCTACAACACGCCACATCCTTGAGCCGCAAATTCTCCGCAATACTACACACTAACGACCTTTATGATACTTGGCGTAATCTTTTTCCTAGCGGGAGAGATTACACCTTTTTCTCACCCGTACACCACACGTACTCGCGCATAGACATGTGCCTGGTCGATGCAGTGACATTACAAAACGTAGAGGACGTGGAGATTAGAAACAGGACATGGTCAGACCATGCCCCGGTTATCACCACATTCAGAACTCTATATCCCACAAGGGGAAGGAGTACGTGGAGGTTAAATGACTCCCTACTTAATGAGAAAGCACTCATAACAAAACTAGCCAACGCAATTCAGATATTCTATGCAGTACATGAAAAGGACGAGTCAACCATTTCGACACAATGGCTGGCTCTCAAAGCAGTAATTAGAGGTCTCTTAATACAAGCAGGAGCGCTCCGCAAAAGGAAAGGCAATCAGGTAAAGGCACAACTTTTAGAGGAACTCACACGAACGGAGGCCAAAAACAAAACCAATCCGTCCAAGAAATTAACTACCCTAGCCAACAAAATAAAATCAGAGTTACATGCAATATCCCTAAACTCACTGGAACAACAAATGCGTAAACTCAACCTATCCCACTACATGCAAGGTAATAAGGCAGGCAGATCATTGGCTCGCCGCCTAAAAGCACAATACCTACAATCCAAACTCCCATACATGACCTCGGCCTCTGGCGAGAAACTCTATAACCCCCAAGACATAGTGGAAGAACTTGCATCATATTATGACACGCTCTATAATTTAAAACATGCAAAAGACACCTACCAACCCTCCATAGACGAAATCCATGAGTTCATCAACAATGCAGACCTGCCACGTCTGACAGATACACAACTAGTATCTCTCTTAGCACCATTTACAGAGGAGGAAGTGCACAAAACCATCAACTCACTCCCCAAACACAAAGCACCCGGACCAGACGGGTTTCCCAATTCCTTCTACGCAACCTTTGCCACACAACTCACGCCACACCTCACCAGGCTATTCAACCACATCAAAGACACAGGGACCATCCCAGCAGAGATGCTCCTAGCTCATGTAATAACACTTCCAAAGCCAGGGAAAACTCCCACAGAATGTGCCAACCTAAGGCCAATATCGTTATTAAATGCAGACACCAAACTATATGCAAAACTACTAGCTACACGCATCAAACCGATGCTACTAGACATGGTCTCCCCGGAACAAGCAGGGTTTGTTCCATCTAGGCAACCGGGAGACAATACACGCCATTTTTTAAACCTAATCCAATGGGCACAACATACCCAACAACAGGGCATACTACTGGCACTAGACGCGGAAAAGGCGTTCGATCGCCTAAATTGGACATACATGAGCGCAGTTCTGTCCAAAATGGGATTCCCCCCCCAATTTCAAAGGAGCATACTGGCCCTCTACTCAAACCCTTCGGCCAAAGTGTACAATACCGGCTTCCTTTCTAGGCCATTTCCAATAACTAATGGCACAAGACAAGGATGCCCCCTCTCCCCGCTAATATTCATCCTATGTCTAGAACCGCTGGTCAGGCTCATCAAATCACAAGACTCAATCCAGGGTCTGGCCACGCCAATAGGGACCATGAAAATTGCATTATTCGCAGATGACATCCTTTTGTTCATATCTGACCCATCTCAGTCCCTCCCACACTTAATGACACTACTCGGCGAATACGGTAGAGTATCATATTATAGAAACAACGCAAAAAAATCACAGGCCCTAGCAATCCGCTTGCCACACTGCACCATACAAGCTCTTAAAACTGATTTCCCATTCGATTGGCGCAGGACATCAATCTCATACTTAGGTATCCAACTGCCTGCCACACCTTCGCTAGTGACTAAGGTTAATCACACGCCCCTGCTGCACAAACTGGACCTCCAACTCAAACACTGGGACGCCAAAGGGACGTCCTGGCTTGGTCGTATAAACACTGTTAAAATGATGCTCATACCACACATCCTATACCTCTTTCGCACTTTACCTATAGCGATCCCGAATGCGATAATAAAAAGATTCCAATCAATTATAAACGCACATATATGGAAGAGGAAACCCCCCCGCGTATCGCAGAAAATGACCTGGAGACCCTTCCTAGCAGGCGGCCTAAGCGTCCCCAATATTCAGTTATACTATAAAGCCTCCATTATGGCACAGGGCTTAGCAATCCTGGAAAGCACGTCCTCCCCCATCTGGCTAAACTTAGAAAATGCCTGCATGGCCCACGGCACGATAACAGATGCCCTGTGGACACACTCGGAACGACAGATGAAAGACAGGGATATACTTCCACCCACGAAACTGCTACTCAGAACGTGGAGACAAGCGGTTATAAAAATGGGGATTGGGAAAGACCTTATGCACGCTGCCCCCCTACGTACTATGACCCCCCACACAACAGACCTTTGCCTTGACACATGGACACGACACGGCATTATCCATATAGGTGCATTATACGACAATGAGGGAGTGATGCCCTTCCCAGCGCTACAGCAATCATTTAACCTCCCATCGAGGGAATTATTTACATACCTGCGCATAAAAAACATATTACATGGTCGTAATCTACACAGTGATAGACACTACCCGTTACCACAATTTGTACTCAAATGCCAGGGAAAACTAAGAAACGCTAAAGCATTGTCTTTCTGCTACTCGTCTCTTATGGAACTGGTAACCAAAGACAGCCCCCCATATATGAGCACGTGGGAGAAAGACTTACAGATACAAATTAGCCAAAGTACATGGAGGGCGGCATTGACTAGGGTAAAGAGGACCACACACAGCATGGCCCATAGAGAAGCGTTTTGCAAAATACTGATGAGGTGGTATTTAGTTCCCTCGCGTCTAGCACACATATACCCAGGCTCGACCTCCACGTGCTGGAGATGCCAGAGCAACGAAGGCACACTATTACATGTGTTTTGGTCCTGCCCGATCTTAGCTCCATTCTGGAACGCATTGGAACAGTTTCTCCATAAAGAGCTGAAAATTCAGGTACCAAAATCCCCAGAATGCTACCTACTCCATATATTTCCGTATCCCCTAAAAGAAGATGAGCTACACATACTCACACACTGCCTCATAGCAGCAAAAATTACTATAGCGCACAAGTGGAAACAACCACAATGCCCTAACCTCTCAGAAATTCTCGCACGCCTAGACCTGACAAACAATTATGAAAGAATGGCAAGTCGACTCCGAAATGACGAACACAGATACACTACACGATGGCAAAGATGGACTCAGATTACTGACCTACATAAGTCCTAAAATCCTGATCAATAGGTCCCATAGGGGCATGCCTAACTAGAACAGGCAAAACCAATTAGACGTGCAGGACCGTTTAAACCCACGCCGCAACTAGGTGACCGACAAAAACTGATATGATATAAACTGATACGTGATGCTTAGGTTCGCAGATAACAATGTGACCACCCCTACCATGATGTAATGTAGAACTTAATCAAGCTGTATCCACATCCGGATGTGTAAATATACTATGTAACTGTGATTTATATAATTGAGTAGTGATATCAAGAACCATGTTGGTTCCACAGTATGAATAACCCCCCTTCCCTGTTTCCTTTTTCCTTTCTGTACCCCCCCCCATGTACTTTTGTTTTTATGTTGCCAAAGAAAATATCAATAAACATTGAGACATTGAAAAAAAAAAAGTCAGTGTCTCACAGTTTTGACCAGGCTGCTCTACATTGTCTATTCACAGGTGCTATCCCACTACTGATCAACACGAGGGATTTGACCTGCTCTGTTCCCAACCTGGGCTGGTTCACCCCTCCTTAGACCAACCTGATAGCTCCAAGCTCCCTCAGAGTCACCATATTGGTGCTGAACTTAGTGCAGACACCCGATTGACATAGCTCATGGCAGAACAGAACAGAACTCCTGAACTCAAGTGATCCAACAGCCTCAGCCTCCCAGTAGCTGGGATCACAGGCACACACCACTGCACCCGGCAAGGTTTTGAAGCTGTTCATTGTAATATGAAACTTCCCAATCTGATGTCAGCAGTCACTGTGTTATAGCTAACCATCGCCACCACCTGGACATTTTTATTAAGGCATTTTAAAAGAAGGCCAAATCGGCTTCATGCTCTCTTGTGAAAGTAAACCCAGCAGAAGTGCAGCCCATCTCGATGTTGTATTTTGAAAGTCTAACGATTCATGACAATTTAGAAGTATAAGAAAAAATAGGGTATTAATGCAAAGTGACAGCCTTACCGGGACGTGCCTCCGTTTACAGCACCTTCCTTTTTAGATTGCAAGACAGACAGGAATGAGATCGCACTGTTTCCCCAGTGTTCCTCAAGCACTGTTAGTTTTTTTTAAATAGGAATCAGTTTTAACCTTTTCAACACAATACATCTTAGTTGTCAAGGACATCAATTCCGCACTTTTGAATTCCACGAGATTTAGTTGTTTTGGCTTTTTGGTTAATCAATATCTGGATAGTGTTAGGGCATGTGATGCTAGTTTAGGCATGTGTTAGTCACGGAGAAATTTTACAGATTTATTAATTGAGTAATGTGGCTTTTAAAGATAATAGAAAAATTAACTAAGAAGGAAAAGAAATGAAATTTCGAAAAGTATATGTTTTTTTTTCTGAATAGTTTCTGCAAGGTTCAGTTTAGTCTAGATAGTGACAGTGAATGGCAGTAAGAGGGCCAACACATACATTGGGACCATAACCTAAGTGAAAACATGGATAAAGAAGAAAACGTGATTGGTTAGTTAAATTGTCAATTAATTTGGGAATCAGGAAATTAGAGGGTCAGAGAGTCGAGTAGGGTTAGGATGTAGGTGACTAGGCAGTAAGTGAATTTATCTATGGTGATAGAGAATTTTGATAAAAAGACTAGTGCTGATATAGCCCTCATGCAATCTCATGGGGTGGCTGTTCTCAAAAGAAGATATAGTTTGTTAGCCTAATTCAAACTGGTGGGCTGTTCAAATTCTCCGCATGACACACCTATTGCTTGAGCAAGTGTTTGTAAAAGTTTGTCAAGAGAAAGGCACCATGTGATGAGTTTAAAACACTTTCATTTCAAAATAATTGAATTTGCATGAAAACCATTTTTTGAATAATTAAGTGAAATGGTATTTTTAACATTTTTGTTTTCTATTCGAATAATGCAGAGGTAAGTAAAAAGTCAGTGTCTCACTGTTTTGACCAGGCTGCTCTACATTGTCTATTCACAGGTGCTATCCCACTACTGATCAACACGGGGGATTTGACCTGCTCTGTTCCCAACCTGGGCCGGTTCACCCCTCCTTAGACCAACCTGGTAGCTCCAAGCTCCCTCAGAGTCACCATATTGGTGCTGAACTTAGTGTGGACACCCGATCGACATAGCTCATGGAAGAACAGAACTCCTGAACACAAGTGATCCAACAGCCTCAGCCTCCCAGTAGCTGGGATTACAGGCACACGCCACTGCACCCGGCACGGTTTTGAAGCTGTTCAGTGTAATATGAAACTTCCCAATCTGATGTCAGCAGTCACTGTGTTATAGCTAACCATCGCCACCACCTGGACATTTTTATTAAGGCATTTTAAAAGAAGGCCAAATCGGCTTCATGCTCTCTTGTGAAAGTAAACCCAGCAGAAGGGCAGCCCATCTCGATGTTGTATTTTGAAAGTCTAACGATTCATGACAATTTAGAAGTATAAGAAAAAATAGGGTATTAATGCAAAGTGACAGCCTTACCGGGACGTGCCTCCGTTTACAGCACCTTCCTTTTTAGATTGCAAGACAGACAGGAATGAGATCGCACTGTTTCCCCAGTGTTCCTCAAGCACTGTTAGTTTTTTTAAATAGGAATCAGTTTTTTTTAAATAGGAATCAGTTTTAACCTTTTCAACACAATACATCTTAGTTGTCAAGGACATCAATTCCGCACTTTTGAATTCCACGAGATTTAGTTGTTTTGGCTTTTTGGTTAATCAATATCTGGATAGTTTTAGGGCATGTGATGCTAGTTTAGGCATGTGTTAGTCACGGAGAAAATTGACAGATTTATTAATTGAGTAATGTGGCTTTTAAAGATAATAGAAAAATTAACTAAGAAGGAAAAGAAATGAAATTTCGAAAAGTATATGTTTTTTTTTCTGAATAGTTTCTGCAAGGTTCAGTTTAGTCTAGGTAGTGACAGTGAATGGCAGTAAGAGGGCCAACACATACATTGGGACCATAACCTAAGTGAAAACATGGATAAAGAAGAAAACGTGATTGGTTAGTTAAATCGTCAATTAATTTGGGAATCAGGAAATTAGAGGGTCAGAGAGTCGAGTAGGGTTAGGATGTAGGTGACTAGGCAGTAAGTGAATTTATCTATGGTGATAGAGAATTTTGATAAAAAGACTAGTGCTGATATAGCCCTCATGCAATCTCATGGGGTGGCTGTTCTCAAAAGAAGATATAGTTTGTTAGCCTAATTCAAACTGGTGGGCTGTTCAAATTCTCCGCATGACACACCTATTGCTTGAGCAAGTGTTTGTAAAAGTTTGTCAAGAGAAAGGCACCATGTGATGAGTTTAAAACACGTTCATTTCAAAATAATTGAATTTGCATGAAAACCATTTTTTGAATAATTAAGTGAAATGGTATTTTTAACATTTTTGTTTTCTATTCGAATAATGTAGAGGTAAGTAAAAAGTCAGTGTCTCACTGTTTTGACCAGGCTGCTCTACATTGTCTATTCACAGGTGCTATCCCACTACTGATCAACACAGGGGATTTGACCTGCTCTGTTCCCAACCTGGGCCGGTTCACCCCTCCTTAGACCAACCTGGTAGCTCCAAGCTCCCTCAGAGTCACCATATTGGTGCTGAACTTAGTGCGGACACCCGATCGACATAGCTCATGGCAGAACAGAACTCCTGAACTCAAGTGATCCAACAGCCTCAGCCTCCCAGTAGCTGGGATCACAGGCACACGCCACTGCACCCGGCAAGGTTTTGAAGCTGTTCAGTGTAATATGAAACTTCCCAATCTGATGTCAGCAGTCACTGTGTTATAGCTAACCATCGCCACCACCTGGACATTTTTATTAAGGCATTTTAAAAGAAGGCCAAATCGGCTTCATGCTCTCTTGTGAAAGTAAACCCAGCAGAAGTGCAGCCCATCTCGATGTTGTATTTTGAAAGTCTAACGATTCATGACAATTTAGAAGTATAAGAAAAAATAGGGTATTAATGCAAAGTGACAGCCTTACCGGGACGTGCCTCCGTTTACAGCACCTTCCTTTTTAGATTGCAAGACAGACAGGAATGAGATCGCACTGTTTCCCCAGTGTTCCTCAAGCACTGTTAGTTTTTTTTAAATAGGAATCAGTTTTAACCTTTTCAACACAATACATCTTAGTTGTCAAGGACATCAATTCCGCACTTTTGAATTCCACGAGATTTAGTTGTTTTGGCTTTTTGGTTAATCAATATCTGGATAGTTTTAGGGCATGTGATGCTAGTTTAGGCATGTGTTAGTCACGGAGAAAATTGACAGATTTATTAATTGAGTAATGTGGCTTTTAAAGATAATAGAAAAATTAACTAAGAAGGAAAAGAAATGAAATTTCGAAAAGTATATGTTTTTTTTCTGAATAGTTTCTGCAAGGTTCAGTTTAGTCTAGGTAGTGACAGTGAATGGCAGTAAGAGGGCCAACACATAGATTGGGACCATAACCTAAGGGGAAACATGGATAAAGAAGAAAACGTGACTGGTTAGTTAAATCGTCAATTTATTTGGGAATCAGGAAATTAGAGGGTCAGAGAGTCGAGTAGGGTTAGGATGTAGGTGACTAGGCAGTAAGTGAATTTATCTATGGTGATAGAGAATTTTGATAAAAAGACTAGTGCTGATATAGCCCTCATGCAATCTCATGGGGTGGCTGTTCTCAAAAGAAGATATAGTTTGTTAGCCTAATTCAAACTGGTGGGCTGTTCAAATTCTCCGCATGACACACCTATTGCTTGAGCAAGTGTTTGTAAAAGTTTGTCAAGAGAAAGGCACCATGTGATGAGTTTAAAACATTTTCATTTCAAAATAATTGAATTTGCATGAAAACCATTTTTTGAATAATTAAGTGAAATGGTATTTTTTAAATTTTTGTTTTCTATTCGAATAATGTAGAGGTAAGTAAAAAGTCAATGTCTCACTGTTTTGACCAGGCTGCTCTACATTGTCTATTCACAGGTGCTATCCCACTACTGATCAACACGGGGGATTTGACCTGCTCTGTTCCCAACCTGGGCCGGTTCACCCCTCCTTAGACCAACCTGGTAGCTCCAAGCTCCCTCAGAGTCACCATATTGGTGCTGAACTTAGTGCGGACACCTGATCAACATAGCTCATGGCAGAACAGAACTCCTGAACTCAAGTGATCCAACAGCCTCAGCCTCCCTGTAGCTGGGATCACAGGCACACGCCACTGCACCCGGCATGGTTTTGATGCTGTTCAGTGTAATATGAAACTTCCCAATCTGATGTCAGCAGTCACTGTGTTATAGCTAACCATCGCCACCACCTGGACATTTTTATTAAGGCATTTTAAAAGAAGGCCAAATCGGCTTCATGCTCTCTTGTGAAAGTAAACCCAGCAGAAGTGCAGCCCATCTCGATGTTGTATTTTGAAAGTCTAACGATTCATGACAATTTAGAAGTATAAGAAAAAATAGGGTATTAATGCAAAGTGACAGCCTTACCGGGACGTGCCTCCGTTTACAGCACCTTCCTTTTTAGATTGAAAGACGGACAGGAATGAGATCGCACTGTTTCCCCAGTGTTCCTCAAGCACTGTTAGTTTTTTTTAAATAGGAATCAGTTTTAACCTTTTCAACACAATACATCTTAGTTGTCAAGGACATCAATTCCGCACTTTTGAATTCCACGAGATTTAGTTGTTTTGGCTTTTTGGTTAATCAATATCTGGATAGTTTTAGGGCATGTGATGCTAGTTTAGGCATGTGTTAGTCACGGAGAAAATTGACAGATTTATTAATTGAGTAATGTGGCTTTTAAAGATAAAAGAAAAAATTAACTAAGAAGGAAAAGAAATGAAATTTCGAAAAGTATATGTTTTTTTTCTGAATAGTTTCTGCAAGGTTCAGTTTAGTCTAGGTAGTGACAGTGAATGGCAGTAAGAGGGCCAACGCATAGATTGGGACCATAACCTAAGTGAAAACATGGATAAAGAAGAAAACGTGATTGGTTAGTTAAATCGTCAATTAATTTGGGAATCAGGAAATTAGAGGGTCAGAGAGTCGAGTAGGGTTAGGATGTAGGTGACTAGGCAGTAAGTGAATTTATCTATGGTGATAGAGAATTTTGATAAAATGACTAGTGCTGATATAGCCCTCATGCAATCTCATGGGGTGGCTGTTCTCAAAAGAAGATATAGTTTGTTAGCCTAATTCAAACTGGTGGGCTGTTCATATTCTCCGCATGACACACCTATTGCTTGAGCAAGTGTTTGTAAAAGTTTGTCAAGAGAAAGGCACCATGTGATGAGTTTAAAACACGTTCATTTCAAAATAATTGAATTTGCATGAAAACCATTTTTTGAATAATTAAGTGAAATGGTATTTTTAACATTTTTGTTTTCTATTCGAATAATGTAGAGGTAAGTAAAAAGTCAGTGTCTCGGGGGGCGTGTCCGACTTCCGGCCTGATCGGACGCATGGAGTGAGAGCTCCTCCAGTCACCGAGCCAAAAAGCTAACTAAAACGGACAAAACAGCACGGACAAACGCTAAACACCGGCGAGAGAACGCAGGGGTATATACCCACCGAAAGGATGTCTCCCTCGAAGCAGACAAAGCTCACTGACCCGTCCAGAAATCCTAAAAAAGACCGCCATAAACCAATCCAAGATGGCGCTGGACCGGAGACTCCAACGCAGGCCTCAGGAAACTCGACGGAGCCCGACCAGCCTCCAGATCCAGATTTGGAAGGGCATATTACCAAATCCTACATTAAATCCATGCTCCAGGATCTGAGAGCGACGATCAGGGAAGACTTTACTACTGCTATCTCAGGCATCCACCAAGAAATAGCAGAGCTGGGGGACCGCACTGACCACTTAGAACAGAAGACCGAGGAGCTCTGCTCAGCCCACAACGCAGCAGCAGACAAGCTCCAAGCACTGGAAGCTGATAATGCAAAATTGTGGCAGAAACTAGCAGATATGGAGGACAGATCACGAAGGAACAATGTGAGGTTTCGTGGAATAGCAGAAAACATCCCGTCGGACAAACTTCATGAATATATCACCAACATGTGCACAACGCTAGCTCCTGCAATCAGCAGCACGGCCTGGGAACTTGACAGAGTTCACCGCCTGCCGAGACCGCCACGCCTCACACCCGACACCCCACGCGATGTGATCGCTCGTTTCCATCACTATAAATCAAAAGACGCTCTCCTCCAGGCGGCTAGATCAACACCCAACCTACCTGCACCCTATGATGGCATTGCATTGTATGCTGACCTGTCGGCCATGACTATGGCCCGCCGCAGGGACTTCTCCACAATCACTAAAACACTACGCAACAACAAAATAGCTTACAGATGGGGATTTCCTACGAAACTGTTAGTCTGGAAGGAAGGAAAACTACACACACTGGCAGATCCTGACCGCGGTCTTACCGTCCTGAAAGAATGGGGCCTTTGGGACCCTCAGGGCCCGTCCGCTCCTCCAGAGGCCTCCCAGCAGCGATTCCGTCCGGAATGGAAGATGGTGGGCCAACCCAGGCGCTAACCCGACACACGTCACCAGCATAACAGAACTTATAAAAGGACTTACAAAAGAACTTTCATAGAAACAAAAAAGAAAAAGCAAGAGGTCTACTAACCGAGGACTCGCTCATAAAGTGACCGCGAAACTGTCTTTTCATGCTACTCGATGTATAGCTGACTACAGGACTGGTAGTATTACTTACGCACCATTGTTGCATCATAAAATGTATAATATTGCTTATTTTCCAATTAACGTTCAGATACTAGAGTGCCCCTATTTTAATGCTGAACCCCTGGGGGTACTGGGGTTAGGAAGTGGGCCCCCAACACCACCCACCCACCGCTCCCCCTTCCTGCATGCAGGGCGCGAGCAGCTTTCGTCCCATAGAACCACCACACGATATGGCACCACGACCACCGGCACTGCTGGGCTACATAGGTGCTTATGACCACGTAGGGGCCACCGATAGGCACCAATTGCTGCATGGGGACGGGGCGGGAGGACAGGGTCTCCTTACCTTGGGCCACATCTTACATCACGGGGTGACCATGAGAGTGGGAGACAAGTCCACTTCTAACTATGAGACCATACAGGCCGTCTAAGCCTACTAACCACAGTACCTCACTCACGTAAACTAGCCCCCAGGGAGTTGAGAATGACAGTTACTAATCCGGGCAAAGTTATTTTCTCTCCATTTCAAAAAAAAAAAGAAGAAGAAAAAAAAAAAAAAAGTAAGCAAAAAAAAAAAAAAATCCAAAACAAAGAAAAAAAATATATAAATAAATAAAAAACGAACAACAAAAAAAATTACGATAGACAATAAAAAAGGTATGCCTCCAAAGTTACTTACACAGACAAACCTATTACCATTCCCCACTATGCAGAGAGACTAGGATAGACAACCCATAATGATTCTGATACAGGGTCTCTGCAAACCTGGAGGGTTAATTACATAATTCTCCGATCAAACTATCCCATATGTCAATTTGTGATGTTATGTTCTTCGCTGACACTACTATGGCTCGGGAGCACGCTCGCTCCACACGTTCCCCAATTAGGATGTACACTGGAGGTACGCTAATGTATTCTCCGGCTCATCCACAGGTTAACTCTCAATGGAGAGGATTCTGTACATACCTTATTTGTAATGTTTATGTTTTTGTCCCTGTCACCCTTCCCCTTGTTCCCCCCCCCAAAATCCCTAACCTTTACTTGTCCCACAACCAAGGTGGATTACCAAAGCTTAGATACCTGGTAGACAACTCTTATAGATATTACACGAACCTCGCCTATCATCGAGGCAGATGGTGGCGTTATGGCACTACAATCCCAGCCCCAGCGACATACAGCTATAATAACGATTTCTCCATTTCCCTGATATGACGCACCAATTTAAGTGCCTCTCCATGAACGTAAATGGTTTGAACAGCCCATTCAAGAGACACGTAGCCATGAGGGAAATACACGACTCCAAGGCTGCAATAATTTGCCTACAGGAAACTCACCTAAGCGCGCACAACCCCCCGGCCTTCAAACCAACCTGCTACCCACAAATTTTCCATGCATTCTCCCCAAACAAGTCCAAAGGGGTCGCTATACTGTTTCACCAAGACTGGGTCTTTCAACAGACAGGCAGGGCCGGCGCGTCCATAAGGCGGCACAGGCGGCCGCCTTAGGGCGCCAGAGAGTGGGGGCGCAAAAATCCGAATCCCCTGCCTCTGGCTGGAGACTCGGATTTTTAATCTCACCTCTCTCCCTGCAGCCAGCACACAGGAACCTGGCAGTGAAGTCAGCCGTCCTCCTCTGATGATGTCAGAAGGGGGCGGGACTTCTACTGCTCCCAGACTCCCCAGCGGTCCTGATTGCGCCTCCAGCCTCCAGCCTCCAGCCTCCAGCCTCCAGTGCAGCCCATCCCATCCCATCCGACCACCAGGGGTAAGGTTCTCCCTCCTGGACCAAGGTAAGTCTCTGGGAGGGGGTGGAGGAAGAAATTGTAGCATTTTTTTTGTTTTTTTTTAAATCAAAACGGTTTTTTTCTTCAGCCCCACCATACTCCCCCCTGCCCCCACCATACTCCCCCCTGCCCCCACCATACTCCCCCCTGCCCCCACCATACTCCTCCTGCCCCCACCATACTATCCCTGCCCCCACCATACTATCCCTGCCCCCACCATACTATCCCTGCCCCCACTACACTGCCCCTGCCCCCACTATACTCCCCCTGCTCCCCCTGCCCCCACTATGCTCCCCCTGCCCCCACTATACTCCCCCTTCCCCCACCATACTATCCCTGCCCCCACCATACTATCCCTGCCCCCACCATACTATCCCTGCCCCCACTATACACCCCCTGCCCCCACTATACACCCCCTGCCCCCACTATACGGCCCCTGCCCCCACTATACGGCCCCTGCCCCCACTATACGGCCCCTGCCCCCACCATACGGCCCCTGCCCCCACCATACGGCCCCTGCCCCCACCATACGGCCCCTGCCCCCACCATACGGCCCCTGCCCCCACCATACGGCCCCTGCCCCCACTATACTCCCCTGCCACCTCTATAGCCCCTGCCCCACCATACTACCCCTGCCACCTCTATAGCCCCTGCCCCCTCTACAGCCCCTACCCCTCCAAACTGCCCCACCATACTACCCCTGCCCCCTTTACAGCCCCTCTATAGCCCCTGCCCCACCATAGTGCTTCTGCCCCCTCTACTGCCCCATGTGCCCCTCTACAGCACTTCTATTTCTCTCTATAGACCCTGCCCCCACCATACTGCCCCCTTTACAGCCCCTGCCCCCACTATACTCCCCCTGCCCCCACCATACTCCCCCTGCCCCCACCATACTCCCCCTGCCCCCACCATACTCCCGCTGCCCCACCATACTCCCGCTGCCCCACCATACTCCCGCTGCCCCACCATACTCCCGCTGCCCCCACCATACCCCCCCTGCCCCCACCATACCCCCCCTGCCCCCACCATACCCCCCCTGCCCCCACCATACCCCCCCTGCCCCACCATACCCCCCCTGCTCCCACCATACCCCCCCTGCTCCCACCATACTCCCCCCTGCCCCCACCATACTCCCCCCTGCCCCCACCATACTCCCCCCTGCCCCCACCATACTCCCCCCTGCTCCCACCATACTCCCCCTGCTCCCACCATACTCCCCCCTGCCCCCACCATACTCCCCCTGCCCCCACCATACTCCCCCCTGCCCCCACCATACTCCCCCCTGCCCCCACCATACTCCCCCTGCCCCCACCATACTCCCCCTGCCCCCACCATACTATCCCTGCCCCACCATACTATCCCTGCCCCCACCATACTCCCCTGCCACCTCTATAGCCCCTGCCCCACCATACTACCCCTGCCACCTCTATAGCCCCTGCCCCCACCATACTACCCCTGCCACCTCTATAGCCCCTGCCCCATCATACTACCCCTGCCCCCTTTACAGCCCCTGCCCCCTCTACAGCACTTCTATTTCCCTCTACAGCCCCTGCCCCCTGCCTCTGCCCCCCTTTCACACGCCTCTACTGCCCCTGTCTCCCCCTCTACTTCCTCTACCCGCCTCAACAGCCCCTGTCCCCCCCTCTACTTCCCATTTACCCCCTACCGTACTGTCCCTGTGACACCACTTTATTGCCTCAGTGTCCCTCGTTACAGCCTGTGCCCACACCATACTGCCCCTGTGTGGCGAAACCAACCTCGCCACTGGGCCCTGGAGAAGCCTGTTTGCTAGCCTCCTACCTGCTGACTATGGCCCCTGGGTTATTTGGGGCATATTGTACTTTATATTGCTGCTACTGGCCCTTTAAAATCAGCAATGGATATATTGGGACTTTTGGGACTACTGTCCCTTTAAGACTGTGGAGCATATTCCAGTATACTGCCTTTAATATTACATATGTATTTATGTGTTGAGTTTAACCTGGGATATGTATGCAGCATTCACCTGATTGTTCGGTAGAATCACTCCATTCATTATATTGAGTGAAACTACCGAACAACCAGACCACCCAGGACTAAGTGTGCCTCCAATTACAGTTTGCAACAATGTTGCAAACGGGTAATTGGCAATCAGTGTAATGTATTCTTTGTCCTCTGGGTGGCCGCCATTCGGGAAACAAACACGTGGCGGCGGCCATCTTAAACTACCGAACAGCGGTGTTTTGCCGTCGAGTGTCTGGAACTAAAATCGGACACTTGACTAGGCAAACACCGCTGAGACCTCCATACTTCCAGAAATTCGTATAGAAACTACCGAATGACCCGCCGTTCGGTAGAAAGAACCCCACAAACAAGGGAATTCATTCAAACCCTCTCCAGGCTCTATAACACAGGCAATTCGCCTGTTTTCATTCCCTTGTTTGTGACCGACCGCAGGGCCAAAATGCATGGAACTGTTTTCGGATACTTTACCCATGCGGTCGGTCAAATCTTTGGAGCCTCATATCTCCCGAACCATTCATCCGAATTACTTGAATTTTGGATATGTTGTCCCCCTGAATAAGGGCTATCCAGCGATGCTGGATTTAAAGGTGTACCCCCGGGTTTTGGGGTACATCCAGAACTTGGCTGAAAAAGTGTACCGGATAATTGGGTTTAATGTTATCTGAGGGGAGGGGATGTGTGGGCTGAACCATGTATGTGATTGGTTATTTTATGCCTCCCCCTGGGTGTGGCCTGTATGTGTATTATTGTAATAAAAGCCAGGCTGGATGAGACAGTCCAGAGTTCCTGTTTTACCCTCAAAGTGATGTGTCGTCTCATTATTGGGGGAAGGATTTAATGTATGCTGTTCCAGTTGACTGCTAGGAGTACAAGCCTATTCGTATGGTTCCTATTCAATGGTCTACAGCAGTCATACGCTTGGGAGAATTTAAAGGTTTCTCGGATTCGGTGATTGTGGTGTCTGCCAGAGTGCTTGGAGTCCTCAGGAAGCGCTAGGAGCATCCATTAACGGAGGTACCAAGCCAGGCGATCCGTTACACCCTGTGTCCCCCTCTACTGCCCCTGTGTCCCCCCTCTACTGCCCATTTCCAACCACATTGCCCCTTTGCTCCCACCACAGCCCCTATACTCCCTTCTACAGCCTCTAACTGTATTACTTCACATCCCTTCCACTCCCTTTTACCCCATAGCTCCAGTACAGCCCCTATTCCATTACTACAGTCCTTACCCCCACTACAGCCCCTCTCCCCCAATTGCTGCCCATATCCCCCACACTACAGCCCCTGTTCCCACTTGCAGCCATCAACCTACTTCAGTCCCTAACCCCCTACTACAGCCCCAATTCCCCACTACATTTCCTAAGCCCCCAATTACAGCCCCTAACTCTCAACTACAGCCCCTGTCCCCCTACTACAGCCCTTAACTCCTTAATTAGAGCCCCTATTACCCCACTAAAACTCACTACCATCCCCCCCACCCCCCCCCCCCCCCACACCCACCCAAGATTAGGTTCTGGATCTGCCCCTGCTCTGTATACCTGTCTGCATGTCTCTGTATGACTGTCTGTGTCTGTATGTCTCTATATGACTGTGTCCGTGTGTTTCTGAATGTCCCTGTATGCCTGTATGTCTCTGTATGACTGTGTCCATATGTCTCTGTATGCCTTGTTCTGTATATCTTTGTGTGACTGTCTGTGTATATATGTCTCTGTATGCCTTGTTCTGTATGTCTCTGTATGCCTGCATCTTCATGTCTCTGTATGTCTGTGTTTGTATAACTGTGTCTTTATTTATCTATATGCCAGTGTCTGCATGTCTCTGTGTGTGTGTCTGTATGACTGTATGTCTGTGTACCTGTATGTGTTGATTGTATGACTGTGTGCCTGTATGACTGTGTTTGTTTGATTGTGTGCCTGCATATTTCTGTGACTATGTGCCTGTATGTGTGTGTGTAGCTATATATCTATGTCTATATGGCTTGGGAGGGAAAAGTTACACAAAGGAGCCTGAGGGGAAGAGGGACACACAAAAAACAGGCTGAGGGGAGAGACCCACAGAAAAGGGCTGTGGGAAAGAGACACACAAAGGGGCTGGGGGGGAAAGGAGATACACATGGGGGTTGTAAGAGACATACAAGTGGGTGTAAGACACACTAAAGGGGGGTACAATACACTACATGGGGATTTCAGAAGGCTGGATATGAGACACCGCTAAAGATACATCTTATTCGTGTGTGGGGGGGCGGCAAAATTCATCTTCGCCTGTGTAGCCAAAAATCCTTGCACCGGCCCTGCAGACAGGGATATATCAAGATAAATTGGGCAGACTACTAATATTAGTGGGCACACTAAATGGCATAATGATCACGATAGGCTCCTTATACGCCCCCAATGAAGCTCAAGCACCCTTTTTACAATTAGCATTCAACAAAGTGGCTAAACTTAGACAAGGCCACACTATAATATGTGGGGACTTCAATTGCACTCTGGACCCCAATCTGGATATTCAGAGGGTGCAAGGTAAAAAACCCCTACAACACGCCACATCCTTGAGCCGCAAATTCTCCGCAATACTACACACTAACGACCTTTATGATACTTGGCGTAATCTTTTTCCTAGCGGGAGAGATTACACCTTTTTCTCACCCGTACACCACACGTACTCGCGCATAGACATGTGCCTGGTCGATGCAGTGACATTACAAAACGTAGAGGACGTGGAGATTAGAAACAGGACATGGTCAGACCATGCCCCGGTTATCACCACATTCAGAACTCTATATCCCACAAGGGGAAGGAGTACGTGGAGGTTAAATGACTCCCTACTTAATGAGAAAGCACTCATAACAAAACTAGCCAACACAATTCAGATATTCTATGCAGTACATGAAAAGGACGAGTCAACCATTTCGACACAATGGCTGGCTCTCAAAGCAGTAATTAGAGGTCTCTTAATACAAGCAGGAGCGCTCCGCAAAAGGAAAGGCAATCAGGTAAAGGCACATCTTTTAGAGGAACTCACACGAACGGAGGCCAAAAACAAAACCAATCCGTCCAAGAAATTAACTACCCTAGCCAACAAAATAAAATCAGAGTTACATGCAATATCCCTAAACTCACTGGAACAACGAATGCGTAAACTCAACCTAACCCACTACATGCAAGGTAATAAGGCAGGCAGATCATTGGCTCGCCGCCTAAAAGCACAATACCTACAATCCAAACTCCCATACATGACCTCGGCCTCTGGCGAGAAACTCTATAACCCCCAAGACATAGTGGAAGAACTTGCATCATATTATGACACGCTCTATAATTTAAAACATGCAAAAGACACCTACCAACCCTCCATAGACGAAATCCATGAGTTCATCAACAATGCAGACCTGCCACGTCTGACAGATACACAACTAGTATCTCTCTTAGCACCATTTACAGAGGAGGAAGTGCACAAAACCATCAACTCACTCCCCAAACACAAAGCACCCGGACCAGACGGGTTTCCCAATTCCTTCTACGCAACCTTTGCCACACAACTCACGCCACACCTCACCAGGCTATTCAACCACATCAAAGACACAGGGACCATCCCAGCAGAGATGCTCCTAGCTCATGTAATAACACTTCCAAAGCCAGGGAAAACTCCCACAGAATGTGCCAACCTAAGGCCAATATCGTTATTAAATGCAGACACCAAACTATATGCAAAACTACTAGCTACACGCATCAAACCGATGCTACTAGACATGGTCTCCCCGGAACAAGCAGGGTTTGTTCCGTCTAGGCAACCGGGAGACAATACACGCCATTTTTTAAACCTAATCCAATGGGCACAACATACCCAACAACAGGGCATACTACTGGCACTAGACGCGGAAAAGGCGTTCGATCGCCTAAATTGGACATACATGAGCGCAGTTCTGTCCAAAATGGGATTCCCCCCCCAATTTCAAAGGAGCATACTGGCCCTCTACTCAAACCCTTCGGCCAAAGTGTACAATACCGGCTTCCTTTCTAGGCCATTTCCAATAACTAATGGCACAAGACAAGGATGCCCCCTCTCCCCGCTAATATTCATCCTATGTCTAGAACCGCTGGTCAGGCTCATCAAATCACAAGACTCAATCCAGGGTCTGGCCACGCCAATAGGGACCATGAAAATTGCATTATTCGCAGATGACATCCTTTTGTTCATATCTGACCCATCTCAGTCCCTCCCACACTTAATGACACTACTCGGCGAATACGGTAGAGTATCATATTATAGAAACAACGCAAAAAAATCACAGGCCCTAGCAATCCGCTTGCCACACTGCACCATACAAGCTCTTAAAACTGATTTCCCATTCGATTGGCGCAGGACATCAATCTCATACTTAGGTATCCAACTGCCTGCCACACCTTCGCTAGTGACTAAGGTTAATCACACGCCCCTGCTGCACAAACTGGACCTCCAACTCAAACACTGGGACGCCAAAGGGACGTCCTGGCTTGGTCGTATAAACACTGTTAAAATGATGCTCATACCACACATCCTATACCTCTTTCGCACTTTACCTATAGCGATCCCGAATGCGATAATAAAAAGATTCCAATCAATTATAAACGCACATATATGGAAGAGGAAACCCCCCCGCGTATCGCAGAAAATGACCTGGAGACCCTTCCTAGCAGGCGGCCTAAGCGTCCCCAATATTCAGTTATACTATAAAGCCTCCATTATGGCACAGGGCTTAGCAATCCTGGAAAGCACGTCCTCCCCCATCTGGCTAAACTTAGAAAATGCCTGCATGGCCCACGGCACGATAACAGATGCCCTGTGGACACACTCGGAGCGACAGATGAAAGACAGGGATATACTTCCACCCACGAAACTGCTACTCAGAACGTGGAGACAAGCGGTTATAAAAATGGGGATTGGGAAAGACCTTATGCACGCTGCCCCCCTACGTACTATGACCCCCCACACAACAGACCTTTGCCT
Source organism: Pelobates fuscus (assembly GCF_036172605.1). Classification (NCBI taxonomy): domain Eukaryota; kingdom Metazoa; phylum Chordata; class Amphibia; order Anura; family Pelobatidae; genus Pelobates; species Pelobates fuscus. The sequence continues at coordinate 399,073,521 of NC_086317.1, forward strand.
TGACACATGGACACGACACGGCATTATCCATATAGGTGCATTATACGACAATGAGGGAGTGATGCCCTTCCCAGCGCTACAGCAATCATTTAACCTCCCATCGAGGGAATTATTTACATACCTGCGCATAAAAAACATATTACATGGTCGTAATCTACACAGTGATAGACACTACCCGTTACCACAATTTGTACTCAAATGCCAGGGAAAACTAAGAAACGCTAAAGCATTGTCTTTCTGCTACTCGTCTCTTATGGAACTGGTAACCAAAGACAGCCCCCCATATATGAGCACGTGGGAGAAAGACTTACAGATACAAATTAGCCAAAGTACATGGAGGGCGGCATTGACTAGGGTAAAGAGGACCACACACAGCATGGCCCATAGAGAAGCGTTTTGCAAAATACTGATGAGGTGGTATTTAGTTCCCTCGCGTCTAGCACACATATACCCAGGCTCGACCTCCACGTGCTGGAGATGCCAGAGCAACGAAGGCACACTATTACATGTGTTTTGGTCCTGCCCGATCTTAGCTCCATTCTGGAACGCATTGGAACAGTTTCTCCATAAAGAGCTGAAAATTCAGGTACCAAAATCCCCAGAATGCTACCTACTCCATATATTTCCGTATCCCCTAAAAGAAGATGAGCTACACATACTCACACACTGCCTCATAGCAGCAAAAATTACTATAGCGCACAAGTGGAAACAACCACAATGCCCTAACCTCTCAGAAATTCTCGCACGCCTAGACCTGACAAACAATTATGAAAGAATGGCAAGTCGACTCCGAAATGACGAACACAGATACACTACACGATGGCAAAGATGGACTCAGATTACTGACCTACATAAGTCCTAAAATCCTGATCAATAGGTCCCATAGGGGCATGCCTAACTAGAACAGGCAAAACCAATTAGACGTGCAGGACCGTTTAAACCCACGCCGCAACTAGGTGACCGACAAAAACTGATATGATATAAACTGATACGTGATGCTTAGGTTCGCAGATAACAATGTGACCACCCCTACCATGATGTAATGTAGAACTTAATCAAGCTGTATCCACATCCGGATGTGTAAATATACTATGTAACTGTGATTTATATAATTGAGTAGTGATATCAAGAACCATGTTGGTTCCACAGTATGAATAACCCCCCTTCCCTGTTTCCTTTTTCCTTTCTGTACCCCCCCCCATGTACTTTTGTTTTTATGTTGCCAAAGAAAATATCAATAAACATTGAGACATTGAAAAAAAAAAAGTCAGTGTCTCACAGTTTTGACCAGGCTGCTCTACATTGTCTATTCACAGGTGCTATCCCACTACTGATCAACACGAGGGATTTGACCTGCTCTGTTCCCAACCTGGGCTGGTTCACCCCTCCTTAGACCAACCTGATAGCTCCAAGCTCCCTCAGAGTCACCATATTGGTGCTGAACTTAGTGCAGACACCCGATTGACATAGCTCATGGCAGAACAGAACAGAACTCCTGAACTCAAGTGATCCAACAGCCTCAGCCTCCCAGTAGCTGGGATCACAGGCACACGCCACTGCACCCGGCAAGGTTTTGAAGCTGTTCATTGTAATATGAAACTTCCCAATCTGATGTCAGCAGTCACTGTGTTATAGCTAACCATCGCCACCACCTGGACATTTTTATTAAGGCATTTTAAAAGAAGGCCAAATCGGCTTCATGCTCTCTTGTGAAAGTAAACCCAGCAGAAGTGCAGCCCATCTCGATGTTGTATTTTGAAAGTCTAACGATTCATGACAATTTAGAAGTATAAGAAAAAATAGGGTATTAATGCAAAGTGACAGCCTTACCGGGACGTGCCTCCGTTTACAGCACCTTCCTTTTTAGATTGCAAGACAGACAGGAATGAGATCGCACTGTTTCCCCAGTGTTCCTCAAGCACTGTTAGTTTTTTTTAAATAGGAATCAGTTTTAACCTTTTCAACACAATACATCTTAGTTGTCAAGGACATCAATTCCGCACTTTTGAATTCCACGAGATTTAGTTGTTTTGGCTTTTTGGTTAATCAATATCTGGATAGTTTTAGGGCATGTGATGCTAGTTTAGGCATGTGTTAGTCACGGAGAAAATTGACAGATTTATTAATTGAGTAATGTGGCTTTTAAAGATAATAGAAAAATGAACTAAGAAGGAAAAGAAATGAAATTTCGAAAAGTATATGTTTTTTTCTGAATAGTTTCTGCAAGGTTCAGTTTAGTCTAGGTAGTGACAGTGAATGGCAGTAAGAGGGCCAACACATAGATTGGGACCATAACCTAAGTGAAAACATGGATAAAGAAGAAAACGTGATTGGTTAGTTAAATCGTCAATTAATTTGGGAATCAGGAAATTAGAGGGTCAGAGAGTCGAGTAGGGTTAGGATGTAGGTGACTAGGCAGTAAGTGAATTTATCTATGGTGATAGAGAATTTTGATAAAATGACTAGTGCTGATATAGCCCTCATGCAATCTCATGGGGTGGCTGTTCTCAAAAGAAGATATAGTTTGTTAGCCTAATTCAAACTGGTGGGCTGTTCAAATTCTCCGCATGACACACCTATTGCTTGAGCAAGTGTTTGTAAAAGTTTGTCAAGAGAAAGGCACCATGTGATGAGTTTAAAACACTTTCATTTCAAAATAATTGAATTTGCATGAAAACCATTTTTGGAATAATTAAGTGAAATGGTATTTTTAACATTTTTGTTTTCTATTCGAATAATGTAGAGGTAAGTAAAAAGTCAGTGTCTCACTGTTTTGACCAGGCTGCTCTACATTGTCTATTCACAGGTGCTATCCCACTACTGATCAACACGGGGGATTTGACCTGCTCTGTTCCCAACCTGGGCTGGTTCACCCCTCCTTAGACCAACCTGGTAGCTCCAAGCTCCCTCAGAGTCACCATATTGGTGCTGAACTTAGTGCGGACACCCGATCGACATAGCTCATGGCAGAACAGAACTCCTGAACTCAAGTGATCCAACAGCCTCAGCCTCCCAGTAGTTGGGATCACAGGCACACGCCACTGCACCCGGCAAGATTTTGAAGCTGTTCAGTGTAATATGAAACTTCCCAATCTGATGTCAGCAGTCACTGTGTTATAGCTAACCATCGCCACCACCTGGACATTTTTATTAAGGCATTTTAAAAGAAGGCCAAATCGGCTTCATGCTCTCTTGTGAAAGTAAACCCAGCAGAAGTGCAGCCCATCTCGATGTTGTATTTTGAAAGTCTAACGATTCATGACAATTTAGAAGTATAAGAAAAAATAGGGTATTAATGCAAAGTGACAGCCTTACCGGGACGTGCCTCCGTTTACAGCACCTTCTTTTTTAGATTGAAAGACGGACAGGAATGAGATCGCACTGTTTCCCCAGTGTTCCTCAAGCACTGTTAGTTTTTTTTAAATAGGAATCAGTTTTAACCTTTTCAACACAATACATCTTAGTTGTCAAGGACATCAATTCCGCACTTTTGAATTCCACGAGATTTAGTTGTTTTGGCTTTTTGGTTAATCAATATCTGGATAGTTTTAGGGCATGTGATGCTAGTTTAGGCATGTGTTAGTCACAGAGAAAATTGACAGATTTATTAATTGAGTAATGTGGCTTTTAAAGATAATAGAAAAATTAACTAAGAAGGAAAAGAAATGAAATTTCGAAAAGTATATGTTTTTTTTCTGAATAGTTTCTGCAAGGTTCAGTTTAGTCTAGGTAGTGACAGTGAATGGCAGTAAGAGGGCCAACACATAGATTGGGACCATAACCTAAGTGAAAACATGGATAAAGAAGAAAACGTGATTGGTTAGTTAAATCGTCAATTAATTTGGGAATCAGGAAATTAGAGGGTCAGAGAGTCGAGTAGGGTTAGGATGTAGGTGACTAGGCAGTAAGTGAATTTATCTATGGTGATAGAAATTTTGATAAAATGACTAGTGCTGATATAGCCCTCATGCAATCTCATGGGGTGGCTGTTCTCAAAAGAAGATATAGTTTGTTAGCCTAATTCAAACTGGTGGGCTGTTCAAATTCTCCGCATGACACACCTATTGCTTGAGCAAGTGTTTGTAAAAGTTTGTCAAGAGAAAGGCACCATGTGATGAGTTTAAAACACTTTCATTTCAAAATAATTGAATTTGCATGAAAACCATTTTTTGAATAATTAAGTGAAATGGTATTTTTAACATTTTTGTTTTCTATTCGAATAATGTAGAGGTAAGTAAAAAGTCAGTGTCTCACTGTTTTGACCAGGCTGCTCTATATTGTCTATTCACAGGTGCTATCCCACTACTTATCAACACGGGGGATTTGACCTGCTCTGTTCCCAACCTGGGCTGGTTCACCCCTCCTTAGACCAACCTGGTAGCTCCAAGCTCCCTCAGAGTCACCATATTGGTGCTGAACTTAGTGCGGACACCCGATCGACATAGCCCATGGCAGAACAGAACTCCTGAACTCAAGTGATCCAACAGCCTCAGCCTCCCAGTAGCTGGGATCACAGGCACACGCCACTGCACCCGGCAAGGTTTTGAAGCTGTTCAGTGTAATATGAAACTTCCCAATCTGATGTCAGCAGTCACTGTGTTATAGCTAACCATCGCCACCACCTGGACATTTTTATTAAGGCATTTTAAAAGAAGGCCAAATCGGCTTCATGCTCTCTTGTGAAAGTAAACCCAGCAGAAGTGCAGCCCATCTCGATGTTGTATTTTGAAAGTCTAACGATTCATGACAATTTAGAAGTATAAGAAAAAATAGGGTATTAATGCAAAGTGACAGCCTTACCGGGACGTGCCTCCGTTTACAGCACCTTCCTTTTTAGATTGAAAGACAGACAGGAATGAGACCGCACTGTTTCCCCAGTGTTCCTAAAGCACTGTTAGTTTTTTTTAAATAGGAATCAGTTTTTACCTTTTCAACACAATACATCTTAGTTGTCAAGGACATCAATTCCGCACTTTTGAATTCCACGAGATTTAGTTGTTTTGGCTTTTTGGTTAATCAATATCTGGATAGTTTTAGGGCATGTGATGCTAGTTTAGGCATGTGTTAGTCACAGAGAAAATTGACAGATTTATTAATTGAGTAATGTGGCTTTTAAAGATAAAAGAAAAAATTAACTAAGAAGGAAAATAAATAAAATTTCGAAAAGTATATGTTTTTTTTCTGAATAGTTTCTGCAATCTCATGGGGTGGCTGTTTTTAAAAGAAGATATAGTTTGTTAGCCTAATTCAAACTGGTGGGCTGTTCAAATTCTCCGCATGACACACCTATTGCTTGAGCAAGTGTTTGTAAAAGTTTGTCAAGAGAAAGGCACCATGTGATGAGTTTAAAACACTTTCATTTCAAAATAATTGAATTTGCATGAAAACCATTTTTTGAATAATTAAGTGAAATGGTATTTTTAACATTTTTGTTTTCTATTCGAATAATGTAGAGGTAAGTAAAAAGTCAGTGTCTCACTGTTTTGACCAGGCTGCTCTACATTGTCTATTCACAGGTGCTATCCCACTACTGATCAACACGGGGGATTTGACCTGCTCTGTTCCCAACCTGGGCCGGTTCACCCCTCCTTAGACCAACCTGGTAGCTCCAAGTTCCCTCAGAGTCACCATATTGGTGCTGAACTTAGTGCGGACACCTGATCGACATAGCTCATGGAAGAACAGAACTCCTGAACTCAAGTGATCCAACAGCCTCAGCCTCCCAGTAGCTGGGATCACAGGCACACGCCACTGCACCCGGCAAGGTTTTGAAGCTGTTCAGTGTAATATGAAACTTCCCAATCTGATGTCAGCAGTCACTGTGTTATAGCTAACCATCGCCACCACCTGGACATTTTTATTAAGGTATTTTAAAAGAAGGCCAAATCGGCTTCATGCTCTCTTGTGAAAGTAAACCCAGCAGAAGTGCAGCCCATCTCGATGTTGTATTTTGAAAGTCTAACGATTCATGACAATTTAGAAGTATAAGAAAAAATAGGGTATTAATGCAAAGTGACAGCCTTACCGGGACGTGCCTCCGTTTACAGCACCTTCCTTTTTAGATTGCAAGACAGACAGGAATGAGATCGCACTGTTTCCCCAGTGTTCCTCAAGCACTGTTAGTTTTTTTTAAATAGGAATCAGTTTTAACCTTTTCAACACAATACATCTTAGTTGTCAAGGACATCAATTCCGCACTTTTGAATTCCACGAGATTTAGTTGTTTTGGCTTTTTGGTTAATCAATATCTGGATAGTTTTAGGGCATGTGATGCTAGTTTAGGCATGTGTTAGTCACGGAGAAAATTGACAGATTTATTAATTGAGTAATGTGGCTTTTAAAGATAATAGAAAAATTAACTAAGAAGGAAAAGAAATGAAATTTCGAAAAGTATATGTTTTTTTTCTGAATAGTTTCTGCAAGGTTCAGTTTAGTCTAGGTAGTGACAGTGAATGGCAGTAAGAGGGCCAACACATAGATTGGGACCATAACCTAAGTGAAAACATGGATAAAGAAGAAAACGTGATTGGTTAGTTAAATCGTCAATTAATTTGGGAATCAGGAAATTAGAGGGTCAGAGAGTCGAGTAGGGTTAGGATGTAGGTGACTAGGCAGTAAGTGAATTTATCTATGGTGATAGAAATTTTGATAAAATGACTAGTGCTGATATAGCCCTCATGCAATCTCATGGGGTGGCTGTTCTCAAAAGAAGATATAGTTTGTTAGCCTAATTCAAACTGGTGGGCTGTTCAAATTCTCCGCATGACACACCTATTGCTTGAGCAAGTGTTTGTAAAAGTTTGTCAAGAGAAAGGCACCATGTGATGAGTTTAAAACACTTTCATTTCAAAATAATTGAATTTGCATGAAAACCATTTTTTGAATAATTAAGTGAAATGGTATTTTTAACATTTTTGTTTTCTATTCGAATAATGTAGAGGTAAGTAAAAAGTCAGTGTCTCACTGTTTTGACCAGGCTGCTCTATATTGTCTATTCACAGGTGCTATCCCACTACTTATCAACACGGGGGATTTGACCTGCTCTGTTCCCAACCTGGGCTGGTTCACCCCTCCTTAGACCAACCTGGTAGCTCCAAGCTCCCTCAGAGTCACCATATTGGTGCTGAACTTAGTGCGGACACCCGATCGACATAGCTCATGGCAGAACAGAACTCCTGAACTCAAGTGATCCAACAGCCTCAGCCTCCCAGTAGCTGGGATCACAGGCACACGCCACTGCACCCGGCAAGGTTTTGAAGCTGTTCAGTGTAATATGAAACTTCCCAATCTGATGTCAGCAGTCACTGTGTTATAGCTAACCATCGCCACCACCTGGACATTTTTATTAAGGCATTTTAAAAGAAGGCCAAATCGGCTTCATGCTCTCTTGTGAAAGTAAACCCAGCAGAAGTGCAGCCCATCTCGATGTTGTATTTTGAAAGTCTAACGATTCATGACAATTTAGAAGTATAAGAAAAAATAGGGTATTAATGCAAAGTGACAGCCTTACCGGGACGTGCCTCCGTTTACAGCACCTTCCTTTTTAGATTGAAAGACAGACAGGAATGAGACCGCACTGTTTCCCCAGTGTTCCTAAAGCACTGTTAGTTTTTTTTAAATAGGAATCAGTTTTTACCTTTTCAACACAATACATCTTAGTTGTCAAGGACATCAATTCCGCACTTTTGAATTCCACGAGATTTAGTTGTTTTGGCTTTTTGGTTAATCAATATCTGGATAGTTTTAGGGCATGTGATGCTAGTTTAGGCATGTGTTAGTCACAGAGAAAATTGACAGATTTATTAATTGAGTAATGTGGCTTTTAAAGATAAAAGAAAAAATTAACTAAGAAGGAAAATAAATAAAATTTCGAAAAGTATATGTTTTTTTTCTGAATAGTTTCTGCAATCTCATGGGGTGGCTGTTTTTAAAAGAAGATATAGTTTGTTAGCCTAATTCAAACTGGTGGGCTGTTCAAATTCTCCGCATGACACACCTATTGCTTGAGCAAGTGTTTGTAAAAGTTTGTCAAGAGAAAGGCACCATGTGATGAGTTTAAAACACTTTCATTTCAAAATAATTGAATTTGCATGAAAACCATTTTTTGAATAATTAAGTGAAATGGTATTTTTAACATTTTTGTTTTCTATTCGAATAATGTAGAGGTAAGTAAAAAGTCAGTGTCTCACTGTTTTGACCAGGCTGCTCTACATTGTCTATTCACAGGTGCTATCCCACTACTGATCAACACGGGGGATTTGACCTGCTCTGTTCCCAACCTGGGCCGGTTCACCCCTCCTTAGACCAACCTGGTAGCTCCAAGTTCCCTCAGAGTCACCATATTGGTGCTGAACTTAGTGCGGACACCTGATCGACATAGCTCATGGAAGAACAGAACTCCTGAACTCAAGTGATCCAACAGCCTCAGCCTCCCAGTAGCTGGGATCACAGGCACACGCCACTGCACCCGGCAAGGTTTTGAAGCTGTTCAGTGTAATATGAAACTTCCCAATCTGATGTCAGCAGTCACTGTGTTATAGCTAACCATCGCCACCACCTGGACATTTTTATTAAGGTATTTTAAAAGAAGGCCAAATCGGCTTCATGCTCTCTTGTGAAAGTAAACCCAGCAGAAGTGCAGCCCATCTCGATGTTGTATTTTGAAAGTCTAACGATTCATGACAATTTAGAAGTATAAGAAAAAATAGGGTATTAATGCAAAGTGACAGCCTTACCGGGACGTGCCTCCGTTTACAGCACCTTCCTTTTTAGATTGCAAGACAGACAGGAATGAGATCGCACTGTTTCCCCAGTGTTCCTCAAGCACTGTTAGTTTTTTTTAAATAGGAATCAGTTTTAACCTTTTCAACACAATACATCTTAGTTGTCAAGGACATCAATTCCGCACTTTTGAATTCCACGAGATTTAGTTGTTTTGGCTTTTTGGTTAATCAATATCTGGATAGTTTTAGGGCATGTGATGCTAGTTTAGGCATGTGTTAGTCACGGAGAAAATTGACAGATTTATTAATTGAGTAATGTGGCTTTTAAAGATAATAGAAAAATGAACTAAGAAGGAAAAGAAATGAAATTTCGAAAAGTATATGTTTTTTTCTGAATAGTTTCTGCAAGGTTCAGTTTAGTCTAGGTAGTGACAGTGAATGGCAGTAAGAGGGCCAACACATAGATTGGGACCATAACCTAAGTGAAAACATGGATAAAGAAGAAAACGTGATTGGTTAGTTAAATCGTCAATTAATTTGGGAATCAGGAAATTAGAGGGTCAGAGAGTCGAGTAGGGTTAGGATGTAGGTGACTAGGCAGTAAGTGAATTTATCTATGGTGATAGAGAATTTTGATAAAATGACTAGTGCTGATATAGCCCTCATGCAATCTCATGGGGTGGCTGTTCTCAAAAGAAGATATAGTTTGTTAGCCTAATTCAAACTGGTGGGCTGTTCAAATTCTCCGCATGACACACCTATTGCTTGAGCAAGTGTTTGTAAAAGTTTGTCAAGAGAAAGGCACCATGTGATGAGTTTAAAACACTTTCATTTCAAAATAATTGAATTTGCATGAAAACCATTTTTGGAATAATTAAGTGAAATGGTATTTTTAACATTTTTGTTTTCTATTCGAATAATGTAGAGGTAAGTAAAAAGTCAGTGTCTCACTGTTTTGACCAGGCTGCTCTACATTGTCTATTCACAGGTGCTATCCCACTACTGATCAACACGGGGGATTTGACCTGCTCTGTTCCCAACCTGGGCTGGTTCACCCCTCCTTAGACCAACCTGGTAGCTCCAAGCTCCCTCAGAGTCACCATATTGGTGCTGAACTTAGTGCGGACACCCGATCGACATAGCTCATGGCAGAACAGAACTCCTGAACTCAAGTGATCCAACAGCCTCAGCCTCCCAGTAGTTGGGATCACAGGCACACGCCACTGCACCCGGCAAGGTTTTGAAGCTGTTCAGTGTAATATGAAACTTCCCAATCTGATGTCAGCAGTCACTGTGTTATAGCTAACCATCGCCACCACCTGGACATTTTTATTAAGGCATTTTAAAAGAAGGCCAAATCGGCTTCATGCTCTCTTGTGAAAGTAAACCCAGCAGAAGTGCAGCCCATCTCGATGTTGTATTTTGAAAGTCTAACGATTCATGACAATTTAGAAGTATAAGAAAAAATAGGGTATTAATGCAAAGTGACAGCCTTACCGGGACGTGCCTCCGTTTACAGCACCTTCTTTTTTAGATTGAAAGACGGACAGGAATGAGATCGCACTGTTTCCCCAGTGTTCCTCAAGCACTGTTAGTTTTTTTTAAATAGGAATCAGTTTTAACCTTTTCAACACAATACATCTTAGTTGTCAAGGACATCAATTCCGCACTTTTGAATTCCACGAGATTTAGTTGTTTTGGCTTTTTGGTTAATCAATATCTGGATAGTTTTAGGGCATGTGATGCTAGTTTAGGCATGTGTTAGTCACAGAGAAAATTGACAGATTTATTAATTGAGTAATGTGGCTTTTAAAGATAATAGAAAAATTAACTAAGAAGGAAAAGAAATGAAATTTCGAAAAGTATATGTTTTTTTTCTGAATAGTTTCTGCAAGGTTCAGTTTAGTCTAGGTAGTGACAGTGAATGGCAGTAAGAGGGCCAACACATAGATTGGGACCATAACCTAAGTGAAAACATGGATAAAGAAGAAAACGTGATTGGTTAGTTAAATCGTCAATTAATTTGGGAATCAGGAAATTAGAGGGTCAGAGAGTCGAGTAGGGTTAGGATGTAGGTGACTAGGCAGTAAGTGAATTTATCTATGGTGATAGAAATTTTGATAAAATGACTAGTGCTGATATAGCCCTCATGCAATCTCATGGGGTGGCTGTTCTCAAAAGAAGATATAGTTTGTTAGCCTAATTCAAACTGGTGGGCTGTTCAAATTCTCCGCATGACACACCTATTGCTTGAGCAAGTGTTTGTAAAAGTTTGTCAAGAGAAAGGCACCATGTGATGAGTTTAAAACACTTTCATTTCAAAATAATTGAATTTGCATGAAAACCATTTTTTGAATAATTAAGTGAAATGGTATTTTTAACATTTTTGTTTTCTATTCGAATAATGTAGAGGTAAGTAAAAAGTCAGTGTCTCACTGTTTTGACCAGGCTGCTCTATATTGTCTATTCACAGGTGCTATCCCACTACTTATCAACACGGGGGATTTGACCTGCTCTGTTCCCAACCTGGGCTGGTTCACCCCTCCTTAGACCAACCTGGTAGCTCCAAGCTCCCTCAGAGTCACCATATTGGTGCTGAACTTAGTGCGGACACCCGATCGACATAGCTCATGGCAGAACAGAACTCCTGAACTCAAGTGATCCAACAGCCTCAGCCTCCCAGTAGCTGGGATCACAGGCACACGCCACTGCACCCGGCAAGGTTTTGAAGCTGTTCAGTGTAATATGAAACTTCCCAATCTGATGTCAGCAGTCACTGTGTTATAGCTAACCATCGCCACCACCTGGACATTTTTATTAAGGCATTTTAAAAGAAGGCCAAATCGGCTTCATGCTCTCTTGTGAAAGTAAACCCAGCAGAAGTGCAGCCCATCTCGATGTTGTATTTTGAAAGTCTAACGATTCATGACAATTTAGAAGTATAAGAAAAAATAGGGTATTAATGCAAAGTGACAGCCTTACCGGGACGTGCCTCCGTTTACAGCACCTTCCTTTTTAGATTGAAAGACAGACAGGAATGAGACCGCACTGTTTCCCCAGTGTTCCTAAAGCACTGTTAGTTTTTTTTAAATAGGAATCAGTTTTTACCTTTTCAACACAATACATCTTAGTTGTCAAGGACATCAATTCCGCACTTTTGAATTCCACGAGATTTAGTTGTTTTGGCTTTTTGGTTAATCAATATCTGGATAGTTTTAGGGCATGTGATGCTAGTTTAGGCATGTGTTAGTCACAGAGAAAATTGACAGATTTATTAATTGAGTAATGTGGCTTTTAAAGATAAAAGAAAAAATTAACTAAGAAGGAAAATAAATAAAATTTCGAAAAGTATATGTTTTTTTTCTGAATAGTTTCTGCAATCTCATGGGGTGGCTGTTTTTAAAAGAAGATATAGTTTGTTAGCCTAATTCAAACTGGTGGGCTGTTCAAATTCTCCGCATGACACACCTATTGCTTGAGCAAGTGTTTGTAAAAGTTTGTCAAGAGAAAGGCACCATGTGATGAGTTTAAAACACTTTCATTTCAAAATAATTGAATTTGCATGAAAACCATTTTTTGAATAATTAAGTGAAATGGTATTTTTAACATTTTTGTTTTCTATTCGAATAATGTAGAGGTAAGTAAAAAGTCAGTGTCTCACTGTTTTGACCAGGCTGCTCTACATTGTCTATTCACAGGTGCTATCCCACTACTGATCAACACGGGGGATTTGACCTGCTCTGTTCCCAACCTGGGCCGGTTCACCCCTCCTTAGACCAACCTGGTAGCTCCAAGTTCCCTCAGAGTCACCATATTGGTGCTGAACTTAGTGCGGACACCTGATCGACATAGCTCATGGAAGAACAGAACTCCTGAACTCAAGTGATCCAACAGCCTCAGCCTCCCAGTAGCTGGGATCACAGGCACACGCCACTGCACCCGGCAAGGTTTTGAAGCTGTTCAGTGTAATATGAAACTTCCCAATCTGATGTCAGCAGTCACTGTGTTATAGCTAACCATCGCCACCACCTGGACATTTTTATTAAGGTATTTTAAAAGAAGGCCAAATCGGCTTCATGCTCTCTTGTGAAAGTAAACCCAGCAGAAGTGCAGCCCATCTCGATGTTGTATTTTGAAAGTCTAACGATTCATGACAATTTAGAAGTATAAGAAAAAATAGGGTATTAATGCAAAGTGACAGCCTTACCGGGACGTGCCTCCGTTTACAGCACCTTCCTTTTTAGATTGCAAGACAGACAGGAATGAGATCGCACTGTTTCCCCAGTGTTCCTCAAGCACTGTTAGTTTTTTTTAAATAGGAATCAGTTTTAACCTTTTCAACACAATACATCTTAGTTGTCAAGGACATCAATTCCGCACTTTTGAATTCCACGAGATTTAGTTGTTTTGGCTTTTTGGTTAATCAATATCTGGATAGTTTTAGGGCATGTGATGCTAGTTTAGGCATGTGTTAGTCACGGAGAAAATTGACAGATTTATTAATTGAGTAATGTGGCTTTTAAAGATAATAGAAAAATGAACTAAGAAGGAAAAGAAATGAAATTTCGAAAAGTATATGTTTTTTTCTGAATAGTTTCTGCAAGGTTCAGTTTAGTCTAGGTAGTGACAGTGAATGGCAGTAAGAGGGCCAACACATAGATTGGGACCATAACCTAAGTGAAAACATGGATAAAGAAGAAAACGTGATTGGTTAGTTAAATCGTCAATTAATTTGGGAATCAGGAAATTAGAGGGTCAGAGAGTCGAGTAGGGTTAGGATGTAGGTGACTAGGCAGTAAGTGAATTTATCTATGGTGATAGAGAATTTTGATAAAATGACTAGTGCTGATATAGCCCTCATGCAATCTCATGGGGTGGCTGTTCTCAAAAGAAGATATAGTTTGTTAGCCTAATTCAAACTGGTGGGCTGTTCAAATTCTCCGCATGACACACCTATTGCTTGAGCAAGTGTTTGTAAAAGTTTGTCAAGAGAAAGGCACCATGTGATGAGTTTAAAACACTTTCATTTCAAAATAATTGAATTTGCATGAAAACCATTTTTTGAATAATTAAGTGAAATGGTATTTTTAACATTTTTGTTTTCTATTCGAATAATGTAGAGGTAAGTAAAAAGTCAGTGTCTCACTGTTTTGACCAGGCTGCTCTACATTGTCTATTCACAGGTGCTATCCCACTACTGATCAACACGGGGGATTTGACCTGCTCTGTTCCCAACCTGGGCCGGTTCACCCCTCCTTAGACCAACCTGGTAGCTCCAAGCTCCCTCAGAGTCACCATATTGGTGCTGAACTTAGTGCGGACACCCGATCGACATAGCTCATGGCAGAACAGAACTCCTGAACTCAAGTTATCCAACAGCCTCAGCCTCCCAGTAGCGGGGATCACAGGCACACGCCACTGCACCCAGCAAGGTTTTGAAGCTGTTCAGTGTAATATGAAACTTCCCAATCTGATGTCAGCAGTCACTGTGTTATAGCTAACCATCGCCACCACCTGGACATTTTTATTAAGGCATTTTAAAAGAAGGCCAAATCGGCTTCATGCTCTCTTGTGAAAGTAAACCCAGCAGAAGTGCAGCCCATCTCGATGTTGTATTTTGAAAGTCTAACGATTCATGACAATTTAGAAGTATAAGAAAAAATAGGGTATTAATGCAAAGTGACAGCCTTACCGGGACGTGCCTCCGTTTACAGCACCTTCCTTTTTAGATTGCAAGACAGACAGGAATGAGATCGCACTGTTTCCCCAGTGTTCCTCAAGCACTGTTAGTTTTTTTTAAATAGGAATCAGTTTTAACCTTTTCAACACAATACATCTTAGTTGTCAAGGACATCAATTCCGCACTTTTGAATTCCACGAGATTTAGTTGTTTTGGCTTTTTGGTTAATCAATATCTGGATAGTTTTAGGGCATGTGATGCTAGTTTAGGCATGTGTTAGTCACGGAGAAAATTGACAGATTTATTAATTGAGTAATGTGGCTTTTAAAGATAATAGAAAAATTAACTAAGAAGGAAAAGAAATGAAATTTCGAAAAGTATATGTTTTTTTCTGAATAGTTTCTGCAAGGTTCAGTTTAGTCTAGGTAGTGACAGTGAATGGCAGTAAGAGGGCCAACACATAGATTGGGACCATAACCTAAGTGAAAACATGGATAAAGAAGAAAACGTGATTGGTTAGTTAAATCGTCAATTAATTTGGGAATCAGGAAATTAGAGGGTCAGAGAGTCGAGTAGGGTTAGGATGTAGGTGACTAGGCAGTAAGTGAATTTATCTATGGTGATAGAGAATTTTGATAAAATGACTAGTGCTGATATAGCCCTCATGCAATCTCATGGGGTGGCTGTTCTCAAAAGAAGATATAGTTTGTTAGCCTAATTCAAACTGGTGGGCTGTTCAAATTCTCCGCATGACACACCTATTGCTTGAGCAAGTGTTTGTAAAAGTTTGTCAAGAGAAAGGCACCATGTGATGAGTTTAAAACACTTTCATTTCAAAATAATTGAATTTGCATGAAAACCATTTTTGGAATAATTAAGTGAAATGGTATTTTTAACATTTTTGTTTTCTATTCGAATAATGTAGAGGTAAGTAAAAAGTCAGTGTCTCACTGTTTTGACCAGGCTGCTCTACATTGTCTATTCACAGGTGCTATCCCACTACTGATCAACACGGGGGATTTGACCTGCTCTGTTCCCAACCTGGGCCGGTTCACCCCTCCTTAGACCAACCTGGTAGCTCCAAGCTCCCTCAGAGTCACCATATTGGTGCTGAACTTAGTGCAGACACCCGATCGACATAGCTCATGGCAGAACAGAACTCCTGAACTCAAGTGATCCAACAGCCTCAGCCTCCCAGTAGCTGGGATCACAGGCACACGCCACTGCACCCAGCAAGGTTTTGAAGCTGTTCAGTGTAATATGAAACTTCCCAATCTGATGTCAGCAGTCACTGTGTTATAGCTAACCATCGCCACCACCTGGACATTTTTATTAAGGCATTTTAAAAGAAGGCCAAATCGGCTTCATGCTCTCTTGTGAAAGTAAACCCAGCAGAAGTGCAGCCCATCTCGATGTTGTATTTTGAAAGTCTAACGATTCATGACAATTTAGAAGTATAAGAAAAAATAGGGTATTAATGCAAAGTGACAGCCTTACCGGGAAGTGCCTCCGTTTACAGCACCTTCCTTTTTAGATTGAAAGACGGACAGGAATGAGATCGCACTGTTTCCCCAGTGTTCCTCAAGCACTGTTACTTTTTTTTAAATAGGAATAAGTTTTAACCTTTTCAACACAATAAATCTTAGTCTTCAAGGACATCAATTCCGCACTTTTGAATTCCACGAGATTTAGTTGTTTTGGCTTTTTGGTTAATCAATATCTGGATAGTTTTAGGGCATGTGATGCTAGTTTAGGCATGTGTTAGTCACAGAGAAAATTGACAGATTTATTAATTGAGTAATGTGGCTTTTAAAGATAAAAGAAAAAATTAACTAAGAAGGAAAAGAAATGAAATTTCGAAAAGTATATGTTTTTTTCCTGAATAGTTTCTGCAAGGTTCAGTTTAGTCTAGGTAGTGACAGTGAATGGCAGTAAGAGGGCCAACACATAGATTGGGACCATAACCTAAGTGAAAACATGGATAAAGAAGAAAACATGATTGGTTAGTTAAATCGTCAATTAATTTGGGAATCAGGAAATTAGAGGGTCAGAGAGTCGAGTAGGGTTAGGATGTAGGTGACTAGGCAGTAAGTGAATTTATCTATGGTGATAGAGAATTTTGATAAAATGACTAGTGCTGATATAGCCCTCATGCAATCTCATGGGGTGGCTGTTCTCAAAAGAAGATATAGTTTGTTAGCCTAATTCAAACTGGTGGGCTGTTCAAATTCTCCGCATGACACACCTATTGCTTGAGCAAGTGTTTGTAAAAGTTTGTCAAGAGAAAGGCACCATGTGATGAGTTTAAAACACGTTCATTTCAAAATAATTGAATTTGCATGAAAACCATTTTTTGAATAATTAAGTGAAATGGTATTTTTAACATTTTTGTTTTCTATTCGAATAATGTAGAGGTAAGTAAAAAGTCAGTGTCTCACTGTTTTGACCAGGCTGCTCTACATTGTCTATTCACAGTCGCTATCCCACTACTGATCAACACGGGGGATTTGACCTGCTCTGTTCCCAACCTGGGCCGGTTCACCCCTCCATAGACCAACCTGGTAGCTCCAAGCTCCCTCAGAGTCACCATATTGGTGCTGAACTTAGTGCGGACACCTGATCGACATAGCTCATGGCAGAACAGAACTCCTGAACTCAAGTGATCCAACAGCCTCAGCCTCCCAGTAGCTGGGATCACAGGCACACGCCACTGCACCCGGCATGGTTTTGATGCTGTTCAGTGTAATATGAAACTTCCCAATCTGATGTCAGCAGTCACTGTGTTATAGCTAACAATCGCCACCACCTGGACATTTTTATTAAGGCATTTTAAAAGAAGGCCAAATCGGCTTCATGCTCTCTTGTGAAAGTAAACCCAGCAGAAGTGAAGCCCATCTCGATGTTGTATTTTGAAAGTCTAATGATTCATGACAATTTAGAAGTATAAGAAAAAATAGGGTATTAATGCAAAGTGACAGCCTTACCGGGACGTGTCTCCGTTTACAGCACCTTCCTTTTTAGATTGAAAGACAGACAGGAATGAGATCGCACTGTTTCCCCAGTGTTCCTAAAGCACTGTTAGTTTTTTTTAAATAGGAATCAGTTTTTACCTTTTCAACACAATACATCTTAGTTGTCAAGGACATCAATTCCGCACTTTTGAATTCCACGAGATTTAGTTGTTTTGGCATTTTGGTTAATCAATATCTGGATAGTTTTAGGGCATGTGATGCTAGTTTAGGCATGGGTTAGTCACGGAGAAAATTGACAGATTTATTAATTGAGTAATGTGGCTTTTAAAGATAATAGAAAAATTAACTAAGAAGGAAAATAAATGAAATTTCGAAAAGTATATATTTTTTCTGAATAGTTTCTGCAAGGTTCAGTTTAGTCTAGGTAGTAACAGTGAATGGCAGTAAGAGGGCCAACACATAGATTGGGACCATAACCTAAGTGAAAACATGGATAAAGAAGAAAACGTGATTGGTTAGTTAAATCGTCAATTAATTTGGGAATCAGGAAATTAGAGGGTCAGAGAGTCGAGTAGGGTTAGGATGTAGGTGACTAGGCAGTAAGTGAATTTATCTATGGTGATAGAGAATTTTGATAAAATGACTAGTGCTGATATAGCCCTCATGCAATCTCATGGGGTGGCTGTTCTTAAAAGAAGATATAGTTTGTTAGCCTAATTCAAACTGGTGGGCTGTTCAAATTCTCTGCATGACACACCTATTGCTTGAGCAAGTGTTTGTAAAAGTTTGTCAAGAGAAAGGCACCATGTGATGAGTTTAGAACACTTTCATTTCAAAATAATTGAATTTGCATGAAAACCATTTTTTGAATAATTAAGTGAAATGGTATTTTTAACATTTTTGTTTTCTATTCGAATAATGTAGAGGTAAGTAAAAAGCCAGTGTCTCACTGTTTTGACAAGGCTGCTCTACATTGTCTATTCACAGGTGCTATCCCACTACTGATCAACACGGGGGATTTGACCTGCTTTGTTCCCAACCTGGGCCGGTTCACCCCTCCTTAGACCAACCTGGTAACTCCAAGCTCCCTCAGAGTCACCATATTGGTGCTGAACTTAGTGCGGACACCCGATCGACATAGCTCATGGAAGAACAGAACTCCTGAACTCAAGTGATCCAACAGCCTCAGCCTCCCAGTAGCTGGGATCACAGGCACACGCCACTGCACCCGGCAAGGTTTTGAAGCTGTTCAGTGTAATATGAAACTTCCCAATCTGATGTCAGCAGTCACTGTGTTATAGCTAACCATCGCCACCACCTGGACATTTTTATTAAGGCATTTTAAAAGAAGGCCAAATCGGCTTCATGCTCTCTTGTGAAAGTAAACCCAGCAGAAGTGCAGCCCATCTCGATGTTGTATTTTGAAAGTCTAACGATTCATGACAATTTAGAAGTATAAGAAAAAATAGGGTATTAATGCAAAGTGACAGCCTTACCGGGACGTGCCTCAGTTTACAGCACCTTCCTTTTTAGATTGCAAGACAGACAGGAATGAGATCGCACTGTTTCCCCAGTGTTCCTCAAGCACTGTTAGTTTTTTTTAAATAGGAATCAGTTTTAACCTTTTCAACACAATACATCTTAGTTGTCAAGGACATCAATTCCGCACTTTTGAATTCCACGAGATTTAGTTGTTTTGGCTTTTTGGTTAATCAATATCTGGATAGTTTTAGGGCATGTGATGCTAGTTTAGGCATGTGTTAGTCACGGAGAAAATTGACAGATTTATTAATTGAGTAATGTGGCTTTTAAAGATAATAGAAAAATTAACTAAGAAGGAAAAGAAATGAAATTTCGAAAAGTATATGTTTTTTTCTGAATAGTTTCTGCAAGGTTCAGTTTAGTCTAGGTAGTGACAGTGAATGGCAGTAAGAGGGCCAACACATAGATTGGGACCATAACCTAAGTGAAAACATGGATAAAGAAGAAAACGTGATTGGTTAGTTAAATCGTCAATTAATTTGGGAATCAGGAAATTAGAGGGTCAGAGAGTCGAGTAGGGTTAGGATGTAGGTGACTAGGCAGTAAGTGAATTTATCTATGGTGATAGAGAATTTTGATAAAATGACTAGTGCTGATATAGCCCTCATGCAATCTCATGGGGTGGCTGTTCTCAAAAGAAGATATAGTTTGTTAGCCTAATTCAAACTGGTGGGCTGTTCAAATTCTCCGCATGACACACCTATTGCTTGAGCAAGTGCTTGTAAAAGTTTGTCATTAGAAAGGCACCATGTGATGAGTTTAAAACACTTTCATTTCAAAATAATTGAATTTGCATGAAAACCATTTTTTGAATAATTAAGTGAAATGGTATTTTTAACATTTTTGTTTTCTATTCGAATAATGTAGAGGTAAGTAAAAAGTCAGTGTCTCACTGTTTTGACCAGGCTGCTCTACATTGTCTATTCACAGGTGCTATCCCACTACTGATCAACACGGGGGATTTGACCTGCTCTGTTCCCAACCTGGGCCGGTTAACCCCTCCTTAGACCAACCTGGTAGCTCCAAGCTCCCTCAGAGTCACCATATTGGTGCTGAACTTAGTGCGGACACCCGATCGACATAGCTCATGGAAGAACAGAACAAAACTCCTGAACTCAAGTGATCCAACAGCCTCAGCCTCCCAGTAGCTGGGATCACAGGCACACGCCACTGCACCCAGCAAGGTTTTAAAGCTGTTCAGTGTAATATGAAACTTCCCAATCTGATGTCAGCAGTCACTGTGTTATAGCTAACCATCGCCACCACCTGGACATTTTTATTAAGGCATTTTAAAAGAAGGCCAAATCGGCTTCATGCTCTCTTGTGAAAGTAAACCCAGCAGAAGTGCAGCCCATCTCGATGTTGTATTTTGAAAGTCTAACGATTCATGACAATTTAGAAGTATAAGAAAAAATAGGGTATTAATGCAAAGTGACAGCCTTACCGGGACGTGTCTCCGTTTACAGCACCTTCCTTTTTAGATTGCAAGACAGACAGGAATGAGATCGCACTGTTTCCCCAGTGTTCCTAAAGCACTGTTAGTTTTTTTTAAATAGGAATCAGTTTTTACCTTTTCAACACAATACATCTTAGTTGTCAAGGACATCAATTACGCACTTTTGAATTCCACGAGATTTAGTTGTTTTGGCATTTTGGTTAATCAATATTTGGATAGTTTTAGGGCATGTGATGCTAGTTTAGGCATGGGTTAGTCACGGAGAAAATTGACAGATTTATTAATTGAGTAATGTGGCTTTTAAAGATAATAGAAAAATTAACTAAGAAGGAAAAGAAATGAAATTTCGAAAAGTATATATTTTTTTCTGAATAGTTTCTGCAAGGTTCAGTTTAGTCTAGCTAGTAACAGTGAATGGCAGTAAGAGGGCCAACACATAGATTGGGACCATAACCTAAGTGAAAACATGGATAAAGAAGAAAACGTGATTGGTTAGTTAAATCGTCAATTAATTTGGGAATCAGGAAATTAGAGGGTCAGAGAGTCGAGTAGGGTTAGGATGTAGGTGACTAGGCAGTAAGTGAATTTATCTATGGTGATAGAGAATTTTGATAAAATGACTAGTGCTGATATAGCCCTCATGCAATCTCATGGGGTGGCTGTTCTTAAAAGAAGATATAGTTTGTTAGCCTAATTCAAACTGGTGGGCTGTTCAAATTCTCCGCATGACACACCTATTGCTTGAGCAAGTGTTTGTAAAAGTTTGTCAAGAGAAAGGCACCATGTGATGAGTTTAAAACACTTTCATTTCAAAATAATTGAATTTGCATGAAAACCATTTTTTGAATAATTAAGTGAAATGGTATTTTTAACATTTTTGTTTTCTATTCGAATAATGTAGAGGTAAGTAAAAAGTCAGTGTCTCACTGTTTTGACCAGGCTGCTCTACATTGTCTATTCACAGGTGCTATCCCACTACTGATCAACACGGGGGATTTGACCTGCTTTGTTCCCAACCTGGGCTGGTTCACCCCTCCTTAGACCAACCTGGTAGCTCCAAGCTCCCTCAGAGTCACCATATTGGTGCTGAACTTAGTGCGGACACCCGATCGACATAGCTCATGGAAGAACAGAACTCCTGAACTCAAGTGATCCAACAGCCTCCGCCTCCCAGTAGCTGGGATCACAGGCACACGCCACTGCACCCGGCAAGGTTTTGAAGCTGTTCAGTGTAATATGAAACTTCCCAATCTGATGTCAGCAGTCACTGTGTTATAGCTAACCATCGCCACCACCTGGACATTTTTATTAAGGCATTTTAAAAGAAGGCCAAATCGGCTTCATGCTCTCTTGTAGCCCCATGTAGCCAAAAGCACAGCTTAAGCGGAACAGGGCCTTGACAGGGGTTAGGAGGCGGGCCCAGGAGGAACAGACAGGACAGGTGGGTTATGGGATATGTGGGTTTAGCTATTTAAGGGAGGAGCCATTTTGTGAGGTTTACTTCTAATTTCCTACCCGGTTTAGTTTGTGTGCATCCCGGTGCTCTCTAAACTTGCTGGGTAGGGTTTCTCTCTTTGTCTCCTCTGCAGGGCCATGGATGTCGTGGAGAAGCTTCTGGAGGGGATCAGGACAGCGGCGCGGCAACAAGGAGCGGAATGGGTGCAGGCCCAGCTGGGCCCGGTCCTTGCTGCGGCGGCAGGACATGAGGCCGGAGACTCGCGCCCGGCGCGGGCCAGGAGGCCCCCGAGGCGTTTGAGCCCGGGAGGAGAACCGGAGGTCGGTGGCACGGGAGTGCAGGAGACAGCCAGTGGAAGTCGCAGCAGGCCCAGGAGCTGCCTGGTCGAGGCTCTGCCTCCCAGTGTGCGGCCGGGGCTTCGGCGTGGTGAGTCTAGACGGGCGGCTGCCCTGGACATCGCTGCACCACCCCCTAACACGGATGGGGCCATGCGCGGAGCAGGATCCAAAATGGCGGCCGGACGGCCTGGTGCGGGGCCTGGCGGGGCGGGGTCTCGGCCCAGGAGGGCACCCCCATCGGTCTTGGCAGTGGACAGCAGCGCGCGGACTGGGACGGTCCGCGACGGGCCCAACGTACAGCAGGCAAGTGCAGGTGCCCCTTCCGGGGGTCCCCTTGGCGTGGTGGGCAGGCGGGGAGTGAGGCCCGATTCCAGGGAGCGGGCGGACGGGGGGGGGGCGGGTAGGCGAGTGGCCCAAGGGGAGCAGGGGTCGGGCGGAGGGCCCCTGGGGGGGGTGCGGGATGCTGCGAAGGGGTCTCGCGGAGTGCAGACTGGGCAGGCTTCAGTAGGGGAGGGTGGGGGGTCCCTTGGTAGTTCGCTTGCGGGGCGGAGGGCAGAGCCTGCGGGTCCGGTGGAGGTTAGGAGGGCGGTAGAGGGTAAGGGGAAAGGAAAGGCTCCGAGGTCCGGTCGGTCGGGGATAGCTGTCTCGGGGAGCGGGGTGTCACCGTCCGCGTCCGTAGAGGGCCCTGGGGGAGGTGTCCCTGGTCTGGGTTCTGTAGGAGCAGGGGTAGGTCGGGCTGCAGCGGGGTTGGGGCGCGGGGCAGGAAGCGGGGGGGGCGGGTCTAGTTCGGAGTCTGGTAGTGCTAGCCCCTCGCCGGTTAGGGCCCCAAGGACGCACAGACGGAGGCCCCGGCGCAGGCGCGCAACATCAGGGAGTTCGGCAGGGTCCGGGTCCCCCAGGTTGCATCGACGGGGGTTGGCATCCAAAGGTGACGGTAGGAGTCGTAGTCCACGTGGCAGGGCTCTCAGGGCCTTTGGGGCGCGACGGCGGGAGGATACCCGGCGGGAGGCTTTGGCGGTTGGCAGGCGCTCCCCGGTTCGGGACGGGAAGGTAGTGGGGGAACAGTACGCCTTGCCCAGGACTTCTTCTCCTCTTTCCAGGTCCCGGAGTCGCTCCTCATCTGAGTTTTCCAGGCACCGGGTGGGCTCCCTGGTTGGCGGGACATCGGCGGATGGCGTTCATCCTGGACGGGCAGTGACGGACTGCGCAGCCCCGGGTATCCTCGGCTCCAGGGGCTTGGCCGGTGAGTCTACTGAATCGCTACAGTCCAGTGCACTAGTACAAACACTGCAGTCACTACTCCACTCACTGGGAGCGGGGGGTGGCACACAGGGTAGCGTAGGGCAGGTGTGGACGCAAGGGGGAGGTGAGGCGGGGTCCAGCCTAGGGACCCCGGCGACAGTTGCGGGCGGGGAAGCTGTGTCGGCTTCCAGCGCGGGTGAGGTGGGAAGCGAACGGGCGGAGTTGACGGGTGGGGTGACGGAAGCGGCGAGGCAGCATGCGTATGTGTCCTTCGCGGGCCCGCTGGGGGTGCACCTCAGGCAGGAGGTGAAAGATAAGATCTGGAAAGGGGAATTTTGCGAGATCTTCTCTCTTCTTCCCTTGGAGGACTTTCTTGACCTCAAGGAGGAGGACAAGAAGGACGAAAAGAAGGAGGAGGAGAAACGGCGGAGGTATCGCAAGATACCGAAGTCTTTTGGTAACTGGCTAAGGGCATTCTGTATCCTGGCCAGCGTAATCGGGGAAAAATCGCCGGGCTCCTGCTCGTCCCTGTTTTGCTACTTGGACGGCATATGGGAGGAATACCGCACCTATGGCGGATTGGCATGGTGGCGGTATGATGAGCAGTTCCGGCAGCGGCTGGCGGCGAATCCGGGCATGCGGTGGGACCAGATGGACCTGCCTCTCTGGATGAAGCTCATGATGGCACAGAAGGCGCAGCCCTTTCAGCACGCGGCTGGCGCTAAGGGTCAGTCCTCCTCGTCGGCCGCCTCGCAGAAGGGCTTATGCTGGCTCTTTAATGAGGGCCAGTGCAAGTGGGGCGCAGCCTGCCGCTTCAAGCACGAGTGCTCGGGCTGCGGTGGGGCTCATGGGCTCCAACGATGTTTCAAGAAGGGAAAGTCCGGGGGGACGGGAGCCTCTGCCGCGGTTGGCGGCGGAGGGTCTCCCACTACCTCGGGGGCTAACCCCGGTGAAACTAGACGCGATGGAGCCCTGGCTAAACCGCTACGGTAACAGGGCAGACGCGGAGCTGCTTCGGGCGGGGTTTGGGCAAGGGTTTGTCATTCCTTTTCGGGAGAAGGGTGGCACTGCGTGCCCTCGTAATCTCAAGTCGGTGGTGGAGTTTCCAGAGGTGGTTCGGGAGAAGCTGGACAAGGAGGTGCGGTTGGGTAGGATGGCGGGGCCTTTCTCGGCCCCGCCGCTGGAGGGCCTTCGGGTCTCTCCCCTCGGAGTGGTCCCCAAGAAAGGAACAGGGAAGTTTCGGCTCATTCACCATCTTTCCTATCCTAAAGGGGAGTCGGTGAACGACGACATTGACAGGGACCTATGCTCGGTCTCTTATGCATCGTTTGACCAGGCGGTCGAGCTGGTGAAGAGGGCCGGGCGTGGTGCGTTGATGGCCAAGGTGGATATAGAGGCTGCTTTTAGATTGCTTCAGGTACACCCGGCGTGTCACCACCTGTTAGGGTGCTTCTTTGAGGGGGGCTACTTTGTGGATTTGTGCCTTCCCATGGGGTGTTCCATTTCGTGCTCTTACTTTGAGAAGTTTAGTTCATTTCTCGAGTGGGTGGTGCGGATGGAAGCGGGAGATAAAGCGGTGGTGCACTATCTGGATGATTTCCTGTGTGTGGGGCCGGCCGGCTCTCCCGCGTGCCAGCACTTATTAGGTACTATTCAATGGGTGGCGGGCTGCTTTGGGGTGCCGCTGGCGGCGGATAAAACTGAAGGCCCGACTGAGTGCCTTAGTTTCCTGGGTCTGGAGATCGATTCAGTGCGGGGGGAATGTCGGCTGCCGCTGGCAAAACTAGAAGGGTTGCGCGGCGTGGTGGCCGAGGTGCGTCGGGCACGGAAGGTGACCCTGCGCCGACTGCAGTCGCTGGTCGGTATGCTCAATTTCGCCTGTAGGGTGATACCCATGGGTAGGGTGTTTAGCCGCAGCTTATCGGCGGCTACCGCGGGGATTCGTTCCCCTCACCATTTCATACGGGTATCTTCATCCATGCGGGCGGACTTGGGGGTGTGGGATACCTTCCTCAGGGACTTTAACGGAACGGTGTTCTTTCGGCAAGGGGGCGTGTCGGCAGCCGAGCTGGAGCTGTATACCGACGCGTCGGGTAGCGTGGGTTTTGGGGCCTACTTCAGCGGGAGCTGGTGTGCAGAAAAGTGGCCGGAGGCATGGGGGCGGAGCCCCCTCATGCGTAACCTGGCGTTTCTAGAGCTGTTCCCACTGGTGGTGGCGTTGGCTCTGTGGGGGGACCGGTTGAGGGACAGGAAGGTAGTTTTCTTCTCGGACAACATGTCCGTGGTGCACGCGGTTAATAATCAGTCTGCGGCATCGAGGCCGGTGGTGACTCTGCTGCGTCGCTTTGTTTTGCTGTGCATGTCTCTGAATGTGGTCTTTCGCGCGCGCCATGTGCCAGGGTACTTGAACGAGGTGGCTGACGCTCTGTCTCGTTTTCAGTCGTCCCGGTTTCGAATGATGGCCCCGGAGGCCCAGGACAGGGGTCAGCCGTGCCCGATCGAGATGTGGCAGCTAGGAGCGTCCTGCTTGGCGGACTCGTGAAGGCTTCGCTGGCGCCGGCCACATGGGCCGCATACAGTAAGGTCTGGAGTTCATGGGAACGTTCCTGGGGCGGGCTGGGCCGAGGGGTACGAGGGGAGCCGCCTCTGGATGCCTTCTTGTGGTTTACCTTTCAATTACTGGCGGGGGAACATGGAACATGGCAGCAATGGCGTTCTGGTTCAAGCTCAAGCTCCATGGGGGAGCGGACCTTACCAAGGCGTTTATTGTCCGGCAAGCACTCAAAGGGTATCGGAGGGCTCGGAGGGCCCCCGACGCCAGGCGCCCGGTGTCGGTGCATGCGCTGGAAGGGCTTGTTCAGGTGCTGCCCACCATTTGTTTCAATGCATTTGAGGTGTCGCTATTCCGTGTGGCATTTCTTTTGGCTTTCTTTGGTGAGCAACACCCGGGCGGCCACGGGGGGCCTACAGGTGTCCGGGGTACGTATACTGGATGGGAAGCTGGTGGTACACTTGGCTAGGTCCAAGACGGATGTGGAAGGTAAGGGCCGGGACGTTACGCTGGGGGCGCTGCCGGGCTCGGCACTGTGCCCAGTAGCTGCGGTGTCGGAGTATTTGGCTCAGAGGCCCGCGGTTGGCGGGTCCCTGTGGGTCCACGCGGATGGCTCGTGAAAAATATTATTATGTACTTTAAATGTATTTAATGTGTTGATATAAATATTATAAGTTTTATTCAGATTGCTTCCAGAACACTGAAATTGAGAAGCCATACCTTGGCCTATAGAGTATTACAGACTTTCATTGTATAGGAATGGAGACCACATCTGGTTCACTTTAAGAGTGATGTTGAAGGGCTTGTTTATAGTAACCTTTGACCTAGCCTTGAAAGCCTGAATTCCTTTGAAGACTCACATTTCTACAGGCAATCATTCATTACATCATGTATATAGAAGTTCTTTGTCTTACACATCTTGCCGCCAAATATAACGTATGACTTTAATCATAGATTTCAAATGATGCTAAGTAACTCCCCTTTTTCTAAGATAGCCACTTATTTTAAAGTAAGGCAATCTTATGTATACTCCCCTCTGTAACTGAATTTTAAACCCATAAAACTGATTGTAGTTTAGAATTCGTGGCCAATACCTTTAACATCAAAAATGGATAACATCTAGAAAATTGCTCTCTGTATTGGACAAAGACTGTTAAAGACATTTGTTATTACCAGATGGATTGTTATGTTTGAATAAACATAAGTTAACTGCAAGATACTTGATTCGATTGTTAATAAAACTGATATGTGACAAACAAAGATTTCACGGAATGCCAATTTCCTACATTTAATGGTGGAGAATGCGGGCACCAACAGCAAACTTTTGATTTAAGCCTGAATTATGACTGCTACAAGCTACAAGAAGATTACAAGAAGAAGACAAGAAACTCACTGAAGAAAAGTTGAAATTGTTCCCTGAAGAAAAAGCTTTAGTACCCGGCTTGCAACAGGAGAAACACAATTGACTGATACAGCAGGATGGCATCCCAAAAATCCTTTATTTAAACATTCAGTTTTACTATGCGAAAATAGAGTTGCGCAGGGGGAAAAATTGTTCGAACGTGGAAATAAAATATGCTCAGTACTGACGGAAGAATATGACGATAATAATTGAGAGGACAATCTGTATCCTTTTATCCATAATTTATTTATGAAGAAATAAATGTTATGACGAATTGCAGATCGAAGATGGCATTTCGGAGGATTCTCAAGAAATAACTACATATTCCAAAAAGTATTCTTCCATCAGATGATGCGCACACCTGTGGAAATCAAATACTTCAAGGGTATGTGTCTTTAACATGTCTGTAGAAATTGCTCATATGTATATTGAAACAAATTGTATTAACTGTTTAGTTAATTATGGATTGGCAGCAAACGACTGCTGTCAAATGTAACAGGATCTGTCTGTAAAAGAGTTAATCCTGAAAACGCTATTGTGTATTGAAATGGTTAGACAGATTAACTGGTAATGAGCAAAGCAATGTGGTTAAAAGGGAAAGAAAAAGTTGCATTACTGGCAAAAGGCTTTCTGGAAACTAATGATTCTATAAAGGAATGGTGTCAACTTAAAAAGACCAGTAATTGTTATGTTTGTAATACATCGAAACAAAAAAGAAATGTGTTGTTAAAAACAATTGAAAAATATATGTGTTGTTGCAAGGTCTAGTAATTTACCTAGCCTCTAGCTAAACTGTAAATCTCCTTAAAAGTGTTAAAAGAAGGAAATCGCCCCCCATGGCTCTCTTTTGAGAGTGCATTGGATGCAACATTAGTTGAAACAAAAACTCAGACTCTCGGCAGTTGTTGAAAGGATTAAGTAATGTCAAGGAAATTAAGATTTTAATATAATGAAAGAAATGCTTAAGAATCAGACTGATCTGTTAGACAGAACCCTTAAACAATTTCTTACATGTCCAAGATTAGACTTTGTTACTAATCTTGACAATTTGCAAAAATTGCTAGTCTGGGGAATGTTACAGATATTTTGTGGAAAAATCTGAAAGATTTGGATTAAAGTAGAAGTTGTGTGAAAAGGGCAGGAGAGAAGAAAAGATATAGAAAAATTGGGAAATTGTGCAAGGAAAAGGGTCAGATGGATACTCTCAGATTAGCCAGATTGATTAAAAATGTGTCTAAATATGATGAGCAGAGAGGACCTTTTTACAATATGAGGGTTTGTGAAGGTGAAATGAATAAAATAAAATTTAGTGATGTGGTAGCCACCAGATGTCGTTTGATCTGGCTGCCAGTCTCATTAAGTGAATGGGTTAAACATTAACTCATTGATGTGTTGGAGGATAAGGAATGTGAAAAGCCCAGAGTTTAGTTGCAGGGATTGTTTCCAAATATATTGCTAATGGTTGTACAGTGTGCAACTGGTTTGAATAGTTTAGAATTTTCTATTTTTGATTAATTTAAATGGAGAAAATGATGATATACATGTTTGTGCTAATTTAAGGAATAAGGCATGGAATTTGATTACTGACACAAAACAGTTTACTATGTCTAAAGAGTAACACAGGCAGAGTGTTAGTGAATATGTCTCTAGAATATCAGGGTAACCAAATGAGCTAGATTAAGAGATTTTGCTGCTATGGAAATTATGAAATCCTTGCAATTGTTAAAAAGGAAAAACACAGGAATAACTAAAATGTTGCACAGACACACTTTTGTCTAGGGATACTTCAGCAGGACTGGCCCCTATTAAAAATGTGTCTAGTGAAGAAGGTAGAAGGAGAAATGAGGTTATTAATTGAATATGGTAATTTTAGAGTGAGGTTTAAGGAAAGACCACAAAATTAACAAAATTACCAGGGTACTAAAAACTATTCGGCCACACCCCAAGATAGATATTATAGGGTTTTATTAGAGTAATTCTATGGTATGCTATAATTGCAACCAATAAGGTCATGTTAGGAGATATTGTCCTAAATATGAAGAAAAAAACTTACCCAGTGAAAGGGAAAGAAAATTGAATTTCCCAGACCATAAGAATCTACAGAGAGTGGCAGCTGTAAAAACAGAGCATACATCTTCAACCAACCCCCCCCTCACATATCAAATTCATGTGAAGAGTGTATACTGATGTTAAATGCCATTGAAATTCAGCAAGTGAAATCTGCCTAAACCCACCAATAAATAGGGATGTGTAACCCCTAGCTATTATCAGATCTATCTTGCTGATAACGAAGTGAAGATGGGCGACCATATATTTATGGAAGACTAGAGGGAAAAATAACAGAGTTTTATTAGAAACAGGAGCAGGAATGACTCTAATAAAACACGCTTGCCTTTAAAAATTTAAGCATATCAACAAATCCCTTCTAAGTTTTTAATGGAAAACATGCACATGCAATTCTATCCACTGATAATGATTTGAGTTTGAAGGAGGTAAAATAAATTGTGACTTATGGGTCGACCTCTCCTCACACTGTACTATTATGGGAATGGATGTTGTCAATGGAAAAAAAAAAATTGTATGTGGATTTATTAAATTTGGTTTTATGGCAAGCTTTAGGTGAGAGCAAAACAGGTTGAGTGCTTAAACCTAATAATTTAAGATAGTTTAGTCATGATATAACTGTAAAACAGAGTGAAGTGTCACCTTCTATACAACAAGATGATGAGGTTGTACCATATCTTAAAACTAAATACCCCACAGTGTGCTCTAAGTCTAAACAAGAGTGTGGGATAGTGAATTTGCAAGTTGTAATTGTAGTTCTAGACCCCCTGCAGTTAAACAATATAAGATCCCAAAGAATAAGAAGAAGGTGTGAATCAGGTGATAAAAGCATTTGTATCTCAAGGAGTGTTGAGAGTGGGTAATTCCAAATGTAAGTCACCATTTGGCTAATAATAAAGCAATGGCACTTATGGTTTAATTGTAGACACGTATGTGGTGAATAAGTAAATCTCATCAGATATCATGGCGCAAATAGATGCTAATGTTAAGTACTTTCTGTATTGGATATAGTCAATGTGTTCTTTTCTATACCATTCAATCCAGATAGCTAGTATTGCTATGCTTTTACCTTTAAAAATCATCAATATCTGTTCCAGGTGTTGCTACAGGGCTTCCAATCCTCACCAGCTTACTTTCATAAAGCAATGGCTCAAGTATTGGAACCCCTGGGGTATGGGAATAAGATTTTGCAATATATTGATGATCTGTTAGTTCAAACAGTAACAAGGGAAGAGCATGAGCAGATACTGTGTGATATTTGTCAAAGCACTGGCAGATAATGGGTTAAAACTGAACACATTAAAAGTGCAGATCTTGAAGGAAAGATTTACTTTCCTAGGAGTTAATATAGATCCAGAATGTAAAACGCCATGTACAGCAAGGCATTGCAGCAATTGCCAAGGCCAATGACAGTGTATCATCTACAGAAATGTTTAAGCTTGATAAATGTTAGCAGAGAATTTATATATGATATGGCAGGGATAGCAAAACCCTTATGCAATATGCTAAAATATAAAAGATAAGATCATCTGGACAGGGGAATTTGAAAAGAGTTAAATCTGTTAAAAGATGCTCTCACACAAGCGCCTGTGCTAGCTGCTCCCATTGAAACAGTACCATATATTGTTCAAGGTTATGCAGGTGTCTCTTCATTAATAGCAGTTTAATGCAAAGGTAGCATGAATCTTTACGAATGCTGGGATATTTTGCTAAAATTATGTATCCAGTGGAAAGAGGAATGTTTTCCTGTGTAAAACAGCTCATGGCTGTATGATGGGCTTTAGAAGCAATACAACACAAGGCAGGATTTGGACAGATAAATTTACAAACCCCCCAAATATCTAAAACTGTTACAAAATTGTTCTGAGTTAGGAGTATATAGCCAGAGGGTAGCTCATTGAATATTGAAGTTACAAGATAAACCACTCAGGGTAGAAACCAGTAAACGATATGCTATTCCTGATTTGATGTCAGAAGGAAATGGAAATATAATCCAGATCTCCTTTTGAGAAGCAAATAATACAAGGGATTTCTAGTTTGTATGTGGAGGGACGAGATTTTATGTTGATGGATCACATCACACAGGTTATGCCATATATGACGATTAAACAAAAGAATTGCAAAGATAGACTG
The DNA here is from genome assembly GCF_036172605.1 of Pelobates fuscus. Lineage (NCBI taxonomy): Eukaryota > Metazoa > Chordata > Amphibia > Anura > Pelobatidae > Pelobates > Pelobates fuscus. The sequence continues at coordinate 399,105,080 of NC_086317.1, forward strand.
CCAGGCCATATGGCTGCTCAGAAAGCGGAGTTAGAGTCTGTAAAGAAAGTTCTAGAAATAACAGTATATGACCCAGTCAATATAATCAGTGACAGCAGTTATGTAGTTAAAGCAACACTTCACCTCCCAATATGGAGAAAAGAGGATGGTAGATTCTCAGGATAAAGCTTTAAAACATGCAGGTATTCTGGCAGAACTGTTTAATTAGGCAAAAAAAAAAAAAATAATAATTTAACTTGTTGTTGTGAAACAGACTTGTAGATCAGGAATCAAAGGAAACTTTGTTTGAGGAGTTGTAATACTTGGAAAATGTAATGAGTGCAACTGTTAGTAAAAGACAAATAACAAATACCCTATAAGATCAGATAGAGAATGAAAGGACGTAGCTTTCAGTATAGAAAGAATGGATCTAGATACTGAAACTGGCATGTACAGGGTTAAACACAATGAAACACAAACATTTGTACCTAGTGGCTTATTACAAGAGCTGATTGTATTCAATCATCGTACACAGGGCATTTGGGTACAGGACAACTATTTAAGGTCCTGCAAAATAAATTGTATCATCCTAATTTAAAACAAAAAGTGTATAAATATATTGCAGAAGTGTCTCATATGTGTTCAATTAATCCAAGACCTAAATACTAGAAACCAAAATTGCAGAGAGTTCCTTTGGCAAAAATACCATGGTACTCTATATAAATTAATTTCTAAATTAAAATAAATAAAATAAAATAGAAATAAAAATGCTTTAAGATAAGAGTAATTGGTTAACATATTTACCAGGAGTATTAATGTCTATTCCTGCAAATCCAAACTCAAGGGTCACCTCATGAGTTAGTGACATGTAGAACTATGTAATCACGTTCCCTAATGAACCTTTTGTTCCAAGTTACAGCAGAACATGATGAATAGTTAAAAGTATTACAGGAACATCTATTGTTAGATTTGAAGTTTGCTACTTCAAATGTCGTCCCTTATGGTAAACTATGTGTTAAAGTTGTACAGCACTACGGAATCTGATGGCGCTATATAAATAAATTAAATAAATATAAAGAAGTAACACAGGGAAATTATGCAGATATGCTTAAGCCAGGTTACAAGGCAATGGTAAATCATTTAAAACACCAGGTCTATGAAAAGCAAGTTGGGAAGGTCCTTATGGTCCTTATGTTAGTCTAAGAATAAAAAGTAGAACAAACTGTGTTACAGGTTTAAAAAGCAAACATTGGTACAAAGTGTAATAAATCAATTCTTGTGTCTAGTGATCAATGTAAAAGAAATGTACTAAGGTATAAGAAATGTAATAAGGTATAAGAAATGTACTAATGTATAAGAAATTTACTAATGTATAAGAATAGTAAACTGCCATCTGTTTTTCATTACAGAACTAATACTGTTTTACATGGACAAAAACCTGTATGATTTTAAATAAAAGGACAAATTGTTTGGACTTTCAAAGGACATTATGGACTTTCAAAGAGACTGTGCTTGTGGATTCGATTGGAGTGGACAGTATTTCATGGACTAAATCAAACCGATTGTGATTTCTGGTTAATGTAAACTGTATACAATTGCACAGCATAATAACTATGATACCGTTATTAGTAATGTTAGGTAAAATCAATGCCCAAGGTAAATTAATGAATTAGTGAAAAATGTAAAGGTAATCGTAACAAGAATTTTGTTCTTAGGAGTTCAGAAATGAAAGGGTTAAAATGTCTTGCTTCTCCCTCTTGGAGTGTAAAAAGCAATACAGACAACTGGAAATGGCTGTGTTAAAAGGCCTTTCCTTGTAAACTGATACTTAGATCAATATCAGAAAACAAAATTAAAATCCCATAAATAATTGGTATAAGTAAATTATGATGCATTATATTTACATAAAAGCATCAAAGAGGGGCTTGAAAAATATTATTATGTACTTTAAATGTATTTAATGTGTTGATATAAATATTATAAGTTTTATTCAGATTGCTTCCAGAACACTGAAATTGAGAAGCCATACCTTGGCCTATAGAGTATTACAGACTTTCATTGTATAGGAATGGAGACCACATCTGGTTCACTTTAAGAGTGATGTTGAAGGGCTTGTTTATAGTAACCTTTGACCTAGCCTTGAAAGCCTGAATTCCTTTGAAGACTCACATTTCTACAGGCAATCATTCATTACATCATGTATATAGAAGTTCTTTGTCTTACACATCTTGCCGCCAAATATAACGTATGACTTTAATCATAGATTTCAAATGATGCTAAGTAACTCCCCTTTTTCTAAGATAGCCACTTATTTTAAAGTAAGGCAATCTTATGTATACTCCCCTCTGTAACTGAATTTTAAACCCATAAAACTGATTGTAGTTTAGAATTCGTGGCCAATACCTTTAACATCAAAAATGGATAACATCTAGAAAATTGCTCTCTGTATTGGACAAAGACTGTTAAAGACATTTGTTATTACCAGATGGATTGTTATGTTTGAATAAACATAAGTTAACTGCAAGATACTTGATTCGATTGTTAATAAAACTGATATGTGACAAACAAAGATTTCACGGAATGCCAATTTCCTACAGCTCGTCGCTCTCTCGCTTCCAATTTCAGAAAGTTTTCAGTCTGGGTCTGGGTCGGATGGGACTGGATGCCGGCACATTTGGTACCCACTCCTTTCGTATTGGGGCGGCCACGGAGGCCACACGTCTAGGTTTGGGGGATGAGGCAGTCAAGCGGATTGGGAGATGGGAATCTGTTAGGTTCCGCTCATATGTACGCTTGGGTTTGTTGGAACACTAAGGGGCATTGGGGCGGCCTTGGGGGTACGGGTGGTTTTTATCCTGTGTTTTCTTTCTTCCCCAGGCCGGGTCGCTTGGATCGTGGGTCATTCCTTCGTTTTCTGGGCTGGACGGAGGGCTGCAGCTCGAGCACAAGGCCAGCAGCTGGGCTTTCCGGAGGGCCAGCTCGTAGTGCGCTGGTGGGGGTATCGGGGCTTTTGCTGGGGGGACGTCTGCAGGGCAATATTTGGTATGGTCGCAGGCGGGGCGCGGCCGGATATGCTAGTCTTACATGCAGGCGGTAATGACTTGGGCCTCACCCCGCAGCGGAGGCTGGTTAAATGGATGAAGCAGGATCTTAACCGGTTGGTTGATCTGCTCCCCGGGGTGATGCTGGTATGGTCTGAGATTGTTCCGAGGCGGCGGTGGCGGTATGCACGGGACCCGGTAGCCATTGACAGATGCAGGGGTAAGGTAAACAGCCTGATGGCGAGTTTTGTCAGGAAACTGGGGGGAGTGGTGGTAAGGCACCAGGAGCTGGAGGAGGGGTTGGATGGGTATTACCGCTCGGACGGTGTACACCTTTCGGCAGTGGGTTACGACCTGCTGAATTTGGGGCTGCAGGAAGGGATGCAGAGGGCGTTCCTTCTTCGGGGTGGCGGAGCTCAGACAGCTTAAGGGGTCAAGGTCTGAGCTTGTGGCGAGATAGGGAGCTGAGAGAGAGGACATAGGCTCCCTATGAGGAACGTGAGGAACATGGAGAAATTGGAATTATGGTCAATGGTGGTTTCGAGTCCTGGAGGTGGCTCAGAACCTGGTGGGGCAGGGGTATCCGGGTATACCCCTGCCATGGTTACTTATGGTTGGCACTTGTTCGGTTCAAGTTGGCGAGGTTGGAAAATGTCGTTATATATTTGTATTTGTTATGTTGGGGGTCATTGCCCTCTATTAAAAAGAAGGATACGGATGAGAGGGGCGGAAGGTGGGGGCAATGACCCATGTTTATATGCTAATTTATTTAAAGCAATATTATCGTTATATATTATATAAATTATTTAATAAAGCTGTGGACAAATTTTCCCATATACCAGGTGTCAGTGTGTTATTGGGTTAGGTATGTGGGGGGGTTTTTGTCCAAGGTTCCGCCAGCCCATATGGCGACTATACACCGGTCATGTAGCCCCATGTAGCCAAAAGCACAGCTTAAGCGGAACAGGGCCTTGACAGGGGTTAGGAGGCGGGCCCAGGAGGAACAGACAGGACAGGTGGGTTATGGGATATGTGGGTTTAGCTATTTAAGGGAGGAGCCATTTTGTGAGGTTCACTTCTAATTTCCTACCCGGTTTAGTTTGTCCCGCCCACCCTCCCTGTATATTTATGTTTAGATAGGAGTTATCCCGTTTTTTCACAGCGGCGGGATAGGGAGCTGAGAGAGAGGACATAGGCTCCCTATGAGGAACGTGAGGAACATGGAGAAATTGGAATTATGGTCAATTGTGGTTTCGAGTCCTGGAGGTGGCTCAGAACCTGGTGGGGCAGGGGTATCCGGGTATACCCCTGCCATGGTTACTTATGGTTGGCACTTGTTCGGTTCAAGTTGGCGAGGTTGGAAAATGTCGTTATATATTTGTATTTGTTATGTTGGGGGTCATTGCCCTCTATTAAAAAGAAGGATACGGATGAGAGGGGCGGAAGGTGGGGGCAATGACCCATGTTTATATGCTAATTTATTTAAAGCAATATTATCGTTATATATTATATAAATTATTTAATAAAGCTGTGGACAAATTTTCCCATATACCAGGTGTCAGTGTGTTATTGGGTTAGGTATGTGGGGGGGTTTTTGTCCAAGGTTCCGCCAGCCCATATGGCGACTATACACCGGTCATGTGAAAGTAAACCCAGCAGAAGTGCAGCCCATCTCGATGTTGTATTTTGAAAGTCTAACGATTCATGACAATTTAGAAGTATAAGAAAAAATAGGGTATTAATGCAAAGTGACAGCCTTACCGGGACGTGCCTCCGTTTACAGCACCTTCCTTTTTAGATTGCAAGACAGACAGGAATGAGATCGCACTGTTTCCCCAGTGTTCCTCAAGCACTGTTAGTTTTTTTTAAATAGGAATCAGTTTTAACCTTTTCAACACAATACATCTTAGTTGTCAAGGACATCAATTCCGCACTTTTGAATTCCACGAGATTTAGTTGTTTTGGCTTTTTGGTTAATCAATATCTGGATAGTTTTAGGGCATGTGATGCTAGTTTAGGCATGTGTTAGTCACGGAGAAAATTGACAGATTTATTAATTGAGTAATGTGGCTTTTAAAGATAATAGAAAAATTAACTAAGAAGGAAAAGAAATGAAATTTCGAAAAGTATATGTTTTTTTTCTGAATAGTTTCTGCAAGGTTCAGTTTAGTCTAGGTAGTGACAGTGAATGGCAGTAAGAGGGCCAACACATAGATTGGGACCATAACCTAAGTGAAAACATGGATAAAGAAGAAAACGTGATTGGTTAGTTAAATCGTCAATTAATTTGGGAATCAGGAAATTAGAGGGTCAGAGAGTCGAGTAGGGTTAGGATGTAGGTGACTAGGCAGTAAGTGAATTTATCTATGGTGATAGAGAATTTTGATAAAATGACTAGTGCTGATATAGCCCTCATGCAATCTCATGGGGTGGCTGTTCTCAAAAGAAGATATAGTTTGTTAGCCTAATTCAAACTGGTGGGCTGTTCAAATTCTCCGCATGACACACCTATTGCTTGAGCAAGTGTTTGTAAAAGTTTGTCAAGAGAAAGGCACCATGTGATGAGTTTAAAACACTTTCATTTCAAAATAATTGAATTTGCATGAAAACCATTTTTTGAATAATTAAGTGAAATGGTATTTTTAACATTTTTGTTTTCTATTCGAATAATGTAGAGGTAAGTAAAAAGTCAGTGTCTCACTGTTTTGACCAGGCTGCTCTACATTGTCTATTCACAGGTGCTATCCCACTACTGATCAACACGGGGGATTTGACCTGCTCTGTTCCCAACCTGGGCCGGTTCACCCCTCCTTAGACCAACCTGGTAGCTCCAAGCTCCCTCAGAGTCACCATATTGGTGCTGAACTTAGTGCGGACACCCGATCGACATAGCTCATGGAAGAACAGAACAAAACTCCTGAACTCAAGTGATCCAACAGCCTCAGCCTCCCAGTAGCTGGGATCACAGGCACACGCCACTGCACCCAGCAAGGTTTTAAAGCTGTTCAGTGTAATATGAAACTTCCCAATCTGATGTCAGCAGTCACTGTGTTATAGCTAACCATCGCCACCACCTGGACATTTTTATTAAGGCATTTTAAAAGAAGGCCAAATCGGCTTCATGCTCTCTTGTGAAAGTAAACCCAGCAGAAGTGCAGCCCATCTCGATGTTGTATTTTGAAAGTCTAACGATTCATGACAATTTAGAAGTATAAGAAAAAATAGGGTATTAATGCAAAGTGACAGCCTTACCGGGACGTGCCTCCGTTTACAGCACCTTCCTTTTTAGATTGCAAGACAGACAGGAATGAGATCGCACTGTTTCCCCAGTGTTCCTCAAGCACTGTTAGTTTTTTTTAAATAGGAATCAGTTTTAACCTTTTCAACACAATACATCTTAGTTGTCAAGGACATCAATTCCGCACTTTTGAATTCCACGAGATTTAGTTGTTTTGGCTTTTTGGTTAATCAATATCTGGATAGTTTTAGGGCATGTGATGCTAGTTTAGGCATGTGTTAGTCACGGAGAAAATTGACAGATTTATTAATTGAGTAATGTGGCTTTTAAAGATAATAGAAAAATTAACTAAGAAGGAAAAGAAATGAAATTTCGAAAAGTATATGTTTTTTTTCTGAATAGTTTCTGCAAGGTTCAGTTTAGTCTAGGTAGTGACAGTGAATGGCAGTAAGAGGGCCAACACATAGATTGGGACCATAACCTAAGTGAAAACATGGATAAAGAAGAAAACGTGATTGGTTAGTTAAATCGTCAATTAATTTGGGAATCAGGAAATTAGAGGGTCAGAGAGTCGAGTAGGGTTAGGATGTAGGTGACTAGGCAGTAAGTGAATTTATCTATGGTGATAGAGAATTTTGATAAAATGACTAGTGCTGATATAGCCCTCATGCAATCTCATGGGGTGGCTGTTCTCAAAAGAAGATATAGTTTGTTAGCCTAATTCAAACTGGTGGGCTGTTCAAATTCTCCGCATGACACACCTATTGCTTGAGCAAGTGTTTGTAAAAGTTTGTCAAGAGAAAGGCACCATGTGATGAGTTTAAAACACTTTCATTTCAAAATAATTGAATTTGAATAATTAAGTGAAATGGTATTTTTAACATTTTTGTTTTCTATTCGAATAATGTAGAGGTAAGTAAAAAGTCAGTGTCTCACTGTTTTGACCAGGCTGCTCTACATTGTCTATTCACAGGTGCTATCCCACTACTGATCAACACGGGGGATTTGACCTGCTCTGTTCCCAACCTGGGCCGGTTCACCCCTCCTTAGACCAACCTGGTAGCTCCAAGCTCCCTCAGAGTCACCATATTGGTGCTGAACTTAGTGCGGACACCCGATCGACATAGCTCATGGAAGAACAGAACAAAACTCCTGAACTCAAGTGATCCAACAGCCTCAGCCTCCCAGTAGCTGGGATCACAGGCACACGCCACTGCACCCAGCAAGGTTTTAAAGCTGTTCAGTGTAATATGAAACTTCCCAATCTGATGTCAGCAGTCACTGTGTTATAGCTAACCATCGCCACCACCTGGACATTTTTATTAAGGCATTTTAAAAGAAGGCCAAATCGGCTTCATGCTCTCTTGTGAAAGTAAACCCAGCAGAAGTGCAGCCCATCTCGATGTTGTATTTTGAAAGTCTAACGTTTCATGACAATTTAGAAGTATAAGAAAAAATAGGGTATTAATGCAAAGTGACAGCCTTACCGGGACGTGCCTCCGTTTACAGCACCTTCCTTTTTAGATTGAAAGACGGACAGGAATGAGATCGCACTGTTTCCCCAGTGTTCCTCAAGCATTGTTAGTTTTTTTTCAATAGGAATCAGTTTTAACCTTTTCAACACAATACATCTTAGTTGTCAAGGACATCAATTCCGCACTTTTGAATTCCACGAGATTTAGTTGTTTTGGCTTTTTGGTTAATCAATATATGGATAGTTTTAGGGCATATGATGCTAGTTTAGGCATGTGTTAGTCACGGAGAAAATTGACAGATTTAGTAATTGAGTTTTTTTTTTTTTTTTAAGTCTTTATTATTCATGAGCTCAATCACGTTTTCTTCTTTATCCATGTTTTCACTTAGGTTATGGTCCCAATCTATGTGTTGGCCCTCTTACTGCCATTCACTGTCACTACCTAGACTAAACTGAACCTTGCAGAAACTATTCAGAAAAAAAAAACATATACTTTTCTAAAAAAACTTAGTTATTTTTTCTTTTATCTTTAAAAGCCACATTACTCAATTACTAAATCTGTCAATTTTCTCCGTGACTAACACATGACTAACACATGCCTAAACTAGCATCACATGCCCTAAAACTATCCAGATATTGATTAACCAAAAAGCCAAAACAACTAAATATCGTGGAATTCAAAAGTGCGGAATTGATGTCCTTGACAACTAAGATGTATTGTGTTGAAAAGGTTAAAACTGATTCCTATTTAAAAAAAACTAACAGTGCTTGAGGAACACTGGGGAAACAGTGCGATCTCATTCCTGTCCGTCTTTCAATCTAAAAAGGAAGGTGCTGTAAACGGAGGCACGTCCCGGTAAGGCTGTCACTTTGCATTAATACCCTATTTTTTCTTATACTTCTAAATTGTCATGAATCGTTAGACTTTCAAAATACAACATCGAGATGGGCTGCACTTCTGCTGGGTTTACTTTCACAAGAGAGCATGAAGCCGATTTGGCCTTCTTTTAAAATGCCTTAATAAAAATGTCCAGGTGGTGGCGATGGTTAGCTATAACACAGTGACTGCTGACATCAGATTGGGAAGTTTCATATTACACTGAACAGCTTCAAAACCTTGCCGGGTGCAGTGGCGTGTGCCTGTGATCGCTGAGGCTGTTGGATCACTTGAGTTTATGAGTTCTTTTATGTCATGAGCTATGTCGATGTGTGTGAATATATAGATATATATTATTTCGATCTATGTGTATTTTGATATGATTATATATATGTTAATATCGAAATACAGTTAGAATGAAATTACACACATATATATATATTTAATTAATTTTTTTTATTTTTATTTTTTTAACGTATTTACATTTTAGTTTTTTTCTATTATATATAAATAAATATATAATTATAATTATATATATATATATTTAATCAATATTATTCTTCATGTATTTTGATATTTATATATATATATATATATATATATATATATATATATTAATATTAAAATACACTTATACAATGTATGTTCAAATGTGTATATTTTTATCTATATATATATATATAAACTTAGATTATATATATATGTATATATATATATATATATATACATATATATATATATATATATTTATATATATATGTATAAATGGTCTAAGTATATTTTATTTTTAATTGTAATTAACCTTAAGGGGTTAAGAGGGGAGGAGCAGGGCTGAGACAATGTCAGACAGTGATTTCAGATCATTGGCTGACACATAGGAACAGTGATCACAGTGACTGTCTGTCACAGTGATCACCTCCTGCAGATCACGGTAATTGGCCACAGGGGGAGTTCCTAGGTGGTACAGGCATGCCCCCCACCACGATCTGCAGGGGGATCATGCCTGCAGTTACATGTGTCAGTCAACAGGCTGACTGTGCAGATAGCGGTCACTGACCGCAGTGGGACTGCCTGGGGGGCCAGGCATGTCCCCCGACTGCGATCTGCAGTGGGAGAATGCAGCGGCCACGTGCACATAGTAAATACTGATCACAGTGACAGCCTGTCACTGCGATCAGAGGCCGCAGACTGCAATCACTGGGCACAGGGGGCTGCCTGGGTGGCTAGGCATGCCCCCTGACCGCGATCTGCAGCGGGCTCATGGCGTCGGCCACGTGGGCGGCAAGAATGGCTAGGACGTTCTATGCCTCCCGCTGGCATTAACCCCTTAAGGACGCCTGCCGTCCTTAAGGGGTTAAAAGAAGGCCACATCGGCTTCATCATTGAAACAACAACAACAACAACAACAACAATAATGTGCACAAACACAGAGTAGAAGTGCACCCTTCAAGAGAAACACAGGTATATGATCAAATAGTTTATACTTATATATATACACATCACAGATGGCAGGCAAATATCAGCAGTGCGTTAAAAATTTGCAAAAGTTTAATAGTTCGCTGTTTAGACTGCTGCTACTTTAGCACCTAGCTCTACAGCTATCAGTCCAGATTCACATGTAATATGTGCACACCTCTCGTGACGTCACTAGACCTATATAAGGTTACACTGAACTCAGTGTCTTTGTCCTGTTGTGGTTTTATTCCTGATTCCTAATAGTGTGTATCACGGCAAGGGTTTATAATTTATTATTGCACTATGGAATATTGTCCTTTAATGTAATTTGTGTAGTGCATTAAGGACCTACTGGCCCGGCAGAGATGGTATTGTCAATGTCAAAAGGGGTTAATTTGATTGTATAGAGGTCAGAAAATGTTAGATCTTTTGAAGCTGGGACCCCCACCGAGTTCAGATGACAGAATGGGTAGTTTGAAAGACATAGGGATGTGAAAAGGATTTTACCATATGAATGTGAATTAATTAAGGCTCTGCAAGGTGTGAGGTTCTACACTTGGAAAAAGTCTGAATGTTTCTCCATCCATTTGGCATGTACTTTTTAATTGATGAGGCATCTCTTTTGATATAATGTAATGGTTGACTGTATGGTAAAGAGACCAACACAAGTCAATAAGGTGGAGCGCTCAGTATTGAATAACTCACCCCCCCCCCCCCCCCGGACTTGTGGATAACCTGGGGGTGTGGAGAAATAAAATAAAAGAGAATGGTGCAATACGTTTTAAGTGGGTGATAGTGTAATAAACGTATATGGACCAACTCACATAGTGCTGAGCCTCAACAGGCTCATATCACTTGGGCAGGCGTGTTTAGGGTGACACAGAACCTTTAGGTGATGACTTCTGGGCTTTTCCTTTGAAAAAACAAAAGCCAAAATTTGGTACAGTATGTCTGAAAACTTGGTGAATGGAAAGGAATAAATAGAACTGCTCACCTTAATCAGAGCCTATAAACCTGGCTTTGAGTGAAATAGCATATGTGCCACTAAGGGGAAATAGCATATGTGTCACCAGGTATCTGGAACACTGGATGCTTCCGTCCACAGGAAAGGATATAATAAAATAAAATGTATTTAAGGTAAAAACGTACAATATAGAAAACAACAGTGATAAAATATTGATATAAAGCTTCAATCCTGTAGGTAATCCGAGACGCGTTTCACCAGTCGGCTTTCTCAATTGGTGTAGGCATCTGTGTTTCTGCTTTCCTTTTATATGTCCAGTGGAGGTCTGATTGGTCAATTTGTATTCTCCGTTGTCTCAATTGATCGTGGCTGTGTTCCGCGTTCGTCATTTCCGGTTTCGTCATACGGAAGTGACGTCCCATTTCCTTTGCCCATATATGGGCGAGTCCATGATCGCTATTTTACTTGATGCCACATGTCTCTATAAATACAAATAACGTCTCTCATAGGGAGAAAGAATGAGAGAGTAAGGACAGATAATAAAAAGGAAATTAGCAAAACAATGGTATGCTATATAAAAGAAACTTATGGCAAACTATCTCCATGTATCCAATAGAGAAATCTGCCATTAGACATACATTATTAACCCCATCAAGTGATATTAAACGTGTCTAAGCTCATATATGGAACAGTATAGTGTCAACCATTAAACATGCATCATTTAACCCATTACGTGATGGGTGAAAATGCCCATATTTGTTTAGTGTATAGGAAAGTAATGTACCTTGTTAAAGGTACATTGAGCCTTATTTTAATTGTCCGTTGTGACAGATAAATAAGCTTTGACCAGAATTTATATTATTTTAGGGGGAAAAAACAAGCATGTTATTACAAACTTCTAAAAAGAAGCTGAATATATTAAAAATAAATATTTAAACAATATTTCAAGAGTATATCAAGAGTTACCCATTATTTTAAACTCGTATAGACCCTGAAGTACGTTATTGTGACAACTCATAATAATAATGATATGTAACATGCGTGACAATATTCAATAGATATTTAGGCATAACATAAGTATACAATATGGCAGCAGTTTTGACACAATTAAAGATAGCTCAATAGCAACATGTGTGTTGTGGTCATATTACACTGCTGGGCAAAGTGTTCCATGCACCTCACTTTTGGACCAAACGTTCGGGGAGAGCCTTTCAGTGATACACAGACAACGTGTTTCAAATTGGGCTACTACCAGTGTATTAAAACATATTTATAGACAGAAGTTACAGCAAAAGTAACATGACAAGATTACATCAGCTAAACACGATATTGCTTATTCAGCAACCAACAACATGTATTTCTGTAACCAGAGGTTAAAAGGTAATTTCTTTGGTTTGCAACAGGTTTTACTTTTAAGCTGACATTTAACAGTTGCTATTTCTAATATAGTCTTGTCCATTTACAGTAGTCACGTACTTTATATTTAACCCTTTCAGTTCTATTCTTTTATTCTGTAAGAATAACTCATTATGCATATGATATGGTAGAGGGTTAGGTGTTGGGTGTCATAAGGTCAACAAAAATGTGAGTTATTACAGTCATTACAGGTGCCTTCTGTGGCCCCTTCCCATTAGTTAACTCTTAACTAACCATAGGACGGAATGCAACTTAAAATAAGGGAAAGTGGAAAAGGTAAGCCTTATTATTCCTACAAATTTAGAAAATCACTGAAATCTAGACTCAAAGTACTCAGCTTACATCAAAATAACACATTTTTAACCCTTTCAATATGTTAATTCAACTTCTGAAGGAGTTACATGCAAAATGACAAATAATTCCTCTAGAATAGTGATGTCGCAAACATAGACTTCAATAGGCAGGCAAATTTTAAAACCCACAGGGACTCTTTCTGGCCACAATAGTGACTGAAAAGTTGTTTCAAGGGGATTAACACCTGGACTGTGGCATGCCGGAGGGGGATGCATGGCAAAACTCCCATGGAAAATTACATAGTTGATGCAGAGTCTGGTTTTAATCCATAAAGGGCATAAATCGCCTAACATTCCGAAATTGTTTGGAATAACATGCTTTAAAACATCAGGTATGATGTTGTATCGATCAGGTAGTGTAAGGGTTATTCCCGCTTCACAGTGGCAGACCAAAGTGGTGTGTAGTACTATTCTTATCAGTTTAATCCCAATGTCACGACTACTAGTGTGGTCCAGCACGCAGAAACTATGTAAACATATACATAGGCAAGAAAATAAAAGGACAGAGTGTAAACCGGACCTTAGAATGGCCAGACTAATACGCTAGAGACAGAGAATGGTCAAAGGGAAAGCCGAGGTCAAGGAAGCCAGAAAATACACAATACCGTTTACACAAGCCAAGTCAGGGAAACCAGAATTCAGAATAACCAGGGAAAAGCCAAGATCAGGATACCAGGAAATCAGATTCACAATGATAAAGCACGCTCAGGAAACCAGGAACAGGAAACCACGACAGGGCAAGGTACTGGGGTGAGCTAGGGATTTAAATATCACGCGGCGGACCGGCAGCCGCGACACCCTGTTATGTCCCCCTCATCAGGCCTTTTTTAGTCGAATGTATCGCCCAGTGTCAGTCCCTTTGGGATCCATCCCTCATTCATCTTAATAAAGGTGAGGTAATCTAGACTTTTTTGACCTAGGCGACTTCTCTTCTCAGTGACAATACCTCCTGCTGCACTAAAGGTCCTTTCTGACAGGACACTTGAAGCGGGGCAGGCCAGAAGTTCTATCGCAAATTGGGATAGCTCAGGCCACAGGTCAAGCCTGCACACCCAGTAGTCAAGGGGTTCATCGCTCCTCAGAGTGTCGATATCTGCAGTTAAGGTGAGGTAGTCTGCTACCTGTCGGTCGAGTCGTTCTCTGAAGGGCTGTGGCGATGCGTAAGACTTAAAAAGCATGTCCTCCATCAACAACACGTCTGTAAAGCGTCCTGTCCTTGCTGGTGTGGTTGTGGGAGGAGGAGGATTACTTCCACCTCTTCCCCTGTTAGATTCCCATTGTGCTGTGACATCACCCTTATATGCTGTGTAAAGCATACTTTTTAATTGATTTTGGAACTGCTGCATCCTTACCGACTTGCCGTAACATTTCAGGCACTTTCTGCTTATACCGGGGGTCTAGTAGCATGGACACCCAGTACAGGTCGTTCTCCTTCAGCCTTTTTATACGAGGGTCCCTCAACAGGCACGACAGCATGAAAGACCCCATTTGCACAAGGTTGGATGCCGAGCTACTCATGTCCTGTTCCTCGTCCTCAGTGATCTCTCTGAAGGTATGTTCTTCCCCCCAGCCACGTACAACACCACGGGTACCAGATAGGTGACAACGAGCACCCTGGGATGCCTGTTGTGGTTTGTCTTCCTCCTCCTCCTCAAAGCCACATTCCTCCTCTGACTCCTCTTCCTCACAATCCTCTTCCAGCGTTGCCCCAGGTCCAGCAAGCGATGCTGATAAGGCTGTTTCTGGTGGTGATGGTGACCACAACTCTTCCTCTTCAAGCTCATCTACGGCCTGATCCAGCACTCTTCGCAGGGCATGCTCCAGGAAGAAAACAAATGGTATGATGTCGCTGATGGTGCCGTCTGTGCGACTGACTAGCTTTGTCACCTCCTCAAAAGGACGCATGAGCCTACAGACATTGCGCATGAGCGTCCAGTAATGTGGCAAAAAAAATCCCAGCAGAGGCTGTCCTAGCACCCCGGTCATACAAATACTCGTTAACGGCTTTTTTTTTGTTGGAGCAGGCAGTCGAACATTAGGAGTGTTGAATTACAACGTGTCGGGCTGTCGCAAATCAAGCGCCTCACTGGCATGTTGTTTCACCGCTGGATATCAGAAAAGTGCGCCATGGCCGTGTAGGAACGCCTGAAATGGCCACACACCTTCCTGGCCTGCTTAAGGACATCCTGGAAGCCTGGGTACTTATGCACAAAGCGTTGTACGATCAGATTACACACATGTGCCATGCACGGCACATGTGTCAACTTGCCCAAATGCAATGCCGCCAACAAATTTCTTCCGTTGTCACAAACCACTTTGCCGAACTCCAGTCGGTGCGGAGTCAGCCACTGATCCACCTGTGTGTTCAGGGCAGACAAGAGTGCTGGTCCGGTGTGACTCTCTGCTTTCAGGCAAGTCAACCCCAAGACGGCGTGACACTGCTGTATCCGGGATGTGGAACAGTACCTGGGGAGCTGGGGGGGTGCCGTTGATGTGGAGCAAGATGCAGCAGCAGAAGAGGACTCAGCCGAGGAGGTTATGGAAGCGGATGGAGTAGGAGGAGTAGAGGAGGTGGCAGCAGGCCTGCCTGCAAGTCGTGGCGGTGTCACCAACTCCTCTGCAGAGCCACGCATTCCATGCTTGGCAGCCGTCAGCAGCTTTACCCAATGCGCAGTGTAGGTGATATACCTGCCCTGACCATGCTTTGCAAACCAGGAATCAGTGGTCAGATGGACCCTTGCCCCAACACTCTGTGCCAGACATGCCATTGCCTTTTGTGCAAAGAAATTTCGTCTAGGTACCTTCCACTGCGGTGTCCCAATAGCTAAAAAAAATTTGAACGCCTCAGACTCCACTAGCTTGTATGGTAAATGCTGGTGGGCTAAGAGTTCAGTCAAGCCAGCTGTCAGACGCCGGGCAAGGGAGTGACTTTCTGACATTGGCTTCTTACACTCAAACATGTCCTTGACAGACACCTGACTGTGGGCAGATGAGCAGGAACTGCTCAAGTCGAGAGACGGAGGGGCGGATGGTTGAGAGGAGGCAAGGAGGACAGCAGTGGTTAACGTGAAGATGCAGGACCAGGAGGAGGATGGCGGCTTTGAGTTTGTGTGCTGCTTGTACTCATGCGTTGATCCCATAGGCGTTTGTGATGTGCGATAATGTGCCTTCGCAAAGTTGTACCTAGGTGGGTGTTGGACTTCCCACGACTCAGTTTCTTTTGGCAGAGGTTGCAAATGGCATCGCTGTTGTCAGAGGCAGACACACAAAAAAATGCCACACTGCTGAGCTCTGCAATGACGGCATTCGGGTGGTGGCAACAGCATGCGTTGATTGGCGTGCTGTCTGGCTGACCCCGGGTGCCGATGCATGCTGTCTGACTGTGCCACTAGCTCCTGCGACGACCTCCCCCTGCTTCTAATTCGTCTCCTCCTCCTCCTCTCTGTCTCCCCATCTGAACTTTCCCCCTGTTCTTCTTCTCTTCTAGCGGGCACCCACGTGACATCCACGTGCATCGTCATCATCAACCGCTTCACTTGTATCTGACAACTCAGCAAAGGAAGCAGCAGCGGGTACAACATCATCATCATCACACCGTACGTCCATGTGTGTAATGCTGCCTGATTGAGACATATCCCTGTTATCTACATCCTCTGGCAATAATGGTTGCGCATCACTCATTTCTTCCAACTGATGTGTAAATAACTCCTCTGACAGATCAAGTGAAGCGGCTGTGGTGCTAGTGTTGGTGGTGGCGGCAGGCGGGCGAGTGGTAACTTGAGAGGTGCCCGAAGCTAAGCTGAAGGAGGATGGTGCGTCAAGGTTCCGAGCAGAAGCTGTAGAAGATTGGGTGTCCTGTGTTAGCCAGTCAACTATGTCCTCAGAACTTTTCAAGTTCAGGGTACGTGGCCTCTGAACACTGGGCATTATTCTACGGCCAAAGGGAATCACAGCACCTCGACCACGACGGCCCCTGCGGGGTGGCCAGCCTCTGCCTGTCATTTTTTTTTCGATTAGTGGTACTATGCGTGCAAGCTACTGTGACAACAGATATGAGTGGCACTGTGCAGTGGCAGAAGTTGGCAGAGTAGACGCTGTAGGCCTGACACACACGCTTGCAGACAACTAACTGCTATTCAATCTATTACAGTCAATTTTTTTTTTTTAAATGTACACTACTGTTACACCAGATATGAGTTGCACTGGTGTGACACTGTGCCCTGGCAGGCCCTGAAACGCACACTCGTGAAGGAAACTGACTGCTATTATATTACAGTCCAAAATTTTAGTTTTTTTTAAATGCAAACTATTGGGACACCAGTGAGTGAGTGGTGGCACTGGGCAGGCCCTGAAACGCACACTAGTGAAGGAAACTGACTGCTATTATATTACAGTCAAAAAAGTTGTTGTTTTTTTAAATGCAAGCTATTGGGACACCAGTGAGTGAGTGGTGGCACTGGGCAGGCCCTGAAACGCACACTCGTGAAGGAAACTGACTGCTATTATATTACAGTCAAAAAAGTTTTTTGTTTTTTTAAATGCAAGCTATTGTGACACCAGTGAGTGAGTGGTTGCACTGGGCAGGCCCTGAAACACACACACATGAAGGAAACTGACTGCTATTATATTACAGTCAAAAAAGTTTTGTTTTTTTAAATGCAAGCTATTGGGACACCAGCGAGTGAGTGGTGGCACTGGGCAGGCCCTGAAACGCACACTCGTGAAGGAAACTGACTGCTATTATATTACAGTCCAAAAAGTTTTGTTTTTTTTTAAATGCAAGCTATTGTGACTCCAGTTAGTGAGTGGTGGCACTGGGCAGGCCCTGAAATGCACACTAGTGAAGGAAACTGACTGTTATTATATTACAGTCCAAAATGTTGTTTTTTTTGTTAAAGGCAAGCTATTGTGACACCAGATATGAGTGGTGGCACTGGGCAAGTGGGCACAGTATATGCCGTGAGCCTGACACACACGCTGGCAGACAACTAACTGCTATTCAATCTATTACAGTCAAAATTGTATATATATATTTTTTTTAAATTTACCCTACTGTTACACCAAATATGAGTTGCACTGGTGTGACACTGTGCCCTGGCAGGCCCTGGAATGCACACGCGTGAAGGAAACTGTCTGCTATTATATTACAGTCCAAAAAGTTTTTTTTTTTTTATGCAAGCAATTGGGACACCAGTGAGTGAGTGGTGGCACTGGGGAGGCCCTGAAACGCACACTCATGAAGGAAACTGACTGCTATTATATTACAGTCAAAAAAGTTAATTTTTTTTTAAATGCAAGCTATTGGGACACCAGTGAGTGAGTGGTGGCACTGGGCAGGCCCTGAAACGCACACTAATGAAGGAAACTGACTGCTATTATATTACAGTCCAAAAGGTTTTTTTTTTTTTTTAAATGCAAGCTATTGTGACACCAGATATGAGTGGTGGCACTGGGCAAGTGGGCACAGTATACGCTGTGAGCCTGACACACACGCTGGCAGACAACTAACTGCTATTCAATCTATTACAGTCAAAATTGTATTTTTTTTTTAAATGTACACTACTGTTACACCAGATATGAGTTGCACTGGTGTGACACAGTGCCCTGGCAGGCCCTGGAACGCACACGCGTGAAGGAAACTGTCTGCTATTATATTACAGTCCAAAAAGTTTAGTTTTTTTTTATGCAAGCAATTGGGACACCAGTGAGTGAGTGGTGGCACTGGGGAGGCCCTGAAACGCACACTCGTGAAGGAAACTGACTGCTATTATATTACAGTCAAAAAAGTTAATTTTTTTTTAAATGCAAGCTATTGGGACACCAGTGAGTGAGTGGTGGCACTGGGCAGGCCCTGAAACGCACACGCGTGAAGGAAACTGACTGCTATTATATTACAGTCCAAAAAGTTTAGTTTTTTTAAAAAAATGCAAGCTATTGGGACACCAGATATGAGTGAGTGGTGGCACTGGGCAGGCCCTGAAACGCACACTAGTGAAGGAAACTGACTGCTATTATATTACAGTCCAAAAAGTTTTTTTTATTTTTTTTAAATGCAAGCTATTGTGACACCAGATATGAGTGGTGGCACTGGGCAAGTGGGCACAGTATACGCTGTGAGCCTGACACACACGCTGGCAGACAACTAACTGCTATTCAATCTATTACAGTCAAAATTGTATTTTTTTTTTAAATGTACACTACTGTTACACCAGATATGAGTTGCACTGGTGTGACACTGTGCCCTGGCAGGCCCTGGAACGCACACGCGTGAAGGAAACTGTCTGCTATTATATTACAGTCCAAAAAGTTTAGTTTTTTTTTATGCAAGCAATTGGGACACCAGTGAGTGAGTGGTGGCACTGGGGAGGACCTGAAACGCACACTGGTGAAGGAAACTGATTGCTATTATATTACAGTCAAAAAAGTTTTTTGTTTTTTTAAATGCAAGCTATTGTGACACCAGTGAGTGAGTGGTTGCACTGGGCAGGCCCTGAAACGCACACACATGAAGGAAACTGACTGCTATTATATTACAGTCAAAAAAGTTTAGTTTTTTTTTAAATGCAAGCTATTGGGACACCAGTGAGTGAGTGGTGGCACTGGGCAGGCCCTGAAACGCACACTAGTGAAGGAAACTGACTGCTATTATATTACAGTCCAAAAAGTTTAGTTTTTTTTTAAAATGCAAGCTATTGGGACACCAGATATGAGTGAGTGGTGGCACTGGGCAGGCCCTGAAACGCACACTAGTGAAGGAAACTGACTGCTATTATATTACAGTCCAAAAAGTTTTGTTTTTTTTAAATGCAAGCTATTGTGACACCAGATATGAGTGGTGGCACTGGGCAAGTGGGCACAGTATACGCTGTGAGCCTGACACACACGCTGGCAGACAACTAACTGCTATTCAATCTATTACAGTCAAATTTTTTATTTTATTTTTACAAAAAATTACCATACTGTTACGCCAAATATGAGTTGCACTGGTGTGACACTGTGCCCTGGCAGGCCCTGAAACGCACACTCGTGAAGGAAACTGACTGCTATTATATTACAGTCCAAAATGTTTAGTTTTTTTTAAATGCAAGCTATTGGGACACCAGTTAGTGAGTGGTGGCACTGGGCAGGCCCTGAAACGCACACTAGTGAAGAAAACTGACTGCTATTATATTACAGTCAAAAAAGTTGTTGTTTTTTTAAGTGCAAGCTATTGGGACACCAGTGAGTGAGTGGTGGCACTGGGCAGGCCCTGAAACGCACACTCGTGAAGGAAACTGACTGCTATTATATTACAGTCAAAAAAGTTTTTTGTTTTTTTAAATGCAAGCTATTGTGACACCAGTGAGTGAGTGGTTGCACTGGGCAGGCCCTGAAACGCACACACATGAAGGAAACTGACTGCTATTATATTACAGTCAAAAAAGTTATTTGTTTTTTTAAATGCAAGCTATTGGGACACCAGTGAGTGAGTGGTGGCACTGGGCAGGCCCTGAAACGCACACTCGTGAAGGAAACTGACTGCTATTATATTACAGTCCAAAAAGTTTAGTTTTTTTTTTTAAAATGCAAGCTATTGGGACACCAGATATGAGTGAGTGGTGGCACTGGGCAGGCCCTGAAACGCACACTAGTGAAGGAAACTGACTGCTATTATATTACAGTCCAAAAAGTGTTTTTTTTTTAAATGCAAGCTATTGTGACACCAGATATGAGTGGTGGCACTGGGCAAGTGGGCACAGTATACGCTTTGAGCCTGACACACACGCTGGCAGACAACTAACTGCTATTCAATCTATTACAGTCAAAATTGTATTTTTTTTTAAATGTACACTACTGTTACACCAGATATGAGTTGCACTGGTGTGACACTGTGCCCTGGCAGGCCCTGGAACGCACACGCATGAAGGAAACTGTCTGCTATTATATTACAGTCCAAAAAGTTTAGTTTTTTTTTATGCAAGCAATTGGGACACCAGTGAGTGAGTGGTGGCACTGGGGAGGCCCTGAAACGCACACTCGTGAAGGAAACTGACTGCTATTATATTACAGTCAAAAAAGTTATTATTTTTTTAAATGCAAGCTATTGGGACACCAGTGAGTGAGTGGTGGCACTGGGCAGGCCCTGAAACGCACACGCGTGAAGGAAACTGACTGCTATTATATTACAGTCCAAAAAGTTTAGTTTTTTTTTAAAATGCAAGCTATTGGGACACCAGATATGAGTGAGTGGTGGCACTGGGCAGGCCCTGAAACGCACACTAGTGAAGGAAACTGACTGCTATTATATTACAGTCCAAAAAGTTTTGTTTTTTTTAAATGCAAGCTATTGTGACACCAGATATGAGTGGTGGCACTGGGCAAGTGGGCACAGTATACGCTGTGAGCCTGACACACACGCTGGCAGACAACTAACTGCTATTCAATCTATTACAGTCAAATTTTTTATTTTTTTTTTACAAAAAATTACCATACTGTTACGCCAAATATGAGTTGCACTGGTGTGACACTGTGCCCTGGCAGGCCCTGAAACGCACACTCGTGAAGGAAACTGACTGCTATTATATTACAGTCCAAAATGTTTAGTTTTTTTTAAATGCAAGCTATTGGGACACCAGTGAGTGAGTGGTGGCACTGGGTAGGCCCTGAAACGCACACTAGTGAAGAAAACTGTCTGCTAATATATTACAGTCAAAAAAGTTGTTGTTTTTTTAAGTGCAAGCTATTGGGACACCAGTGAGTGAGTGGTGGCACTGGGCAGGCCCTGAAACGCACACTCGTGAAGGAAACTGACTGCTATTATATTACAGTCAAAAAAGTTTTTTGTTTTTTTAAATGCAAGCTATTGTGACACCAGTGAGTGAGTGGTTGCACTGGGCAGGCCCTGAAATGCACACACATGAAGGAAACTGACTGCTATTATATTACAGTCAAAAAAGTTATTTGTTTTTTTAAATGCAAGCTATTGGGACACCAGTGAGTGAGTGGTGGCACTGGGCAGGCCCTGAAACGCACACTCGTGAAGGAAACTGACTGCTATTATATTACAGTCCAAAAAGTTTTGTTTTTTTTAAATGCAAGCTATTGTGACACCAGTGAGTGAGTAGTGGCACTGGGCAGGCCCTGAAACGCACACACGTGAAGGAAACTGACTGCTATTATATTACAGTCAAAAAAGTTTTGTTTTTTTTTAAATGCAAGCTATTGTGACACCAGTTAGTGAGTGGTGGCACTGGGCAGGCCCTGAAATGCACACTAGTGAAGGAAACTGACTGTTATTATATTACAGTCCAAAAAGTTGTTTTTTTTGTTAAAGGCAAGCTATTGTGACACCAGATATGAGTGGTGGCACTGGGCAAGTGGGCACAGTATATGCTGTGAGCCTGACACACACGCTGGCAGACAACTAACTGCTATTCAATCTATTACAGTCAAAATTGTATTTTTTTTTTAAATGTACACTACTGTTACACCAGATATGAGTTGCACTGGTGTGACACTGTGCCCTGGCAGGCCCTGGAACTCACACGCGTGAAGGAAACTGACTGCTATTATATTACAGTCCAAAAAGTTTAGGTTTTTTTTTATGCAAGCAATTGGGACACCAGTGAGTGAGTGGTGGCACTGGGGAGGCCCTGAAACGCACACTTGTGAAGGAGACTGACTGCTATTATATTACAGTCAAAAACATTGTTTTTTTTTAAATGCAAGTTATTGGGACACCAGTGAGTGAGTGGTGGCACTGGGCAGGCCCTGAAACGCACACGCGTGAAGGAAACTGACTGCTATTATATTACAGTCCAAAAAGTTTAGTTTTTTTTAAAATGCAAGCTATTGGGACACCAGATATGAGTGAGTGGTGGCACTGGGCAGGCCCTGAAACGCACACTAGTGAAGGAAACTGACTGCTATTATATTACAGTCCAAAAAGTTTTGTTTTTTTTAAATGCAAGCTATTGTGACACCAGATATGAGTGGTGGCACTGGGCAAGTGGGCACAGTATACGCTGTGAGCCTGACACACACGCTGGCAGACAACTAACTGCTATTCAATCTATTACAGTCTAAATTTTTTCTTTATTTTTACAAAAAATTACCCTACTCTTACGCCAAATATGAGTTGCACTGGTGTGACACTGTGCCCTGGCAGGCCCTGAAACGCACACTCGTGAAGGAAACTGACTGCTATTATATTACAGTCCAAAAAGTTTAGTTTTTTTTAAATGCAAGCTATTGGGACACCAGTGAGTGAGTGGTGGCACTGGGCAGGCCCTGAAACGCACACTAGTGAAGAAAACTGACTGCTATTATATTACAGTCAAAAAAGTTGTTGTTTTTTTAAGTGCAAGCTATTGGGACACCAGTGAGTGAGTGGTGGCACTGGGCAGGCCCTGAAACGCACACTCGTGAAGGAAACTGACTGCTATTATATTACAGTCAAAAAAGTTTTTTGTTTTTTTAAATGCAAGCTATTGTGACACCAGTGAGTGAGTGGTTGCACTGGGCAGGCCCTGAAACGCACACACATGAAGGAAACTGACTGCTATTATATTACAGTCAAAAAAGTTTTGTTTTTTTAAATGCAAGCTATTGGGACACCAGTGAGTGAGTGGTGGCACTGGGCAGGCCCTGAAACGCACACTCGTGAAGGAAACTGACTGCTATTATATTACAGTCCAAAAAGTTTTGTTTTTTTTAAATGCAAGCTGTTGTGACACCAGTGAGTGAGTAGTGGCACTGGGCAGGCCGTGAAACGCACACACGTGAAGGAAACTGACTGCTATTATATTACAGTCAAAAAAGTTTAGTTTTTTTTAAATGCAAGCTATTGTGACACCAGTTAGTGAGTGGTGGCACTGGGCAGGCCCTGAAATGCACACTAGTGAAGGAAACTGACTGTTATTATATTACAGTCCAAAAAGTTGTTTTTTTTTGTTAAATCCAAGCTATTGTGACACCAGATATGAGTGGTGGCACTGGGCAAGTGGGCACAGTATATGCTGTGAGCCTGACACACACGCTGGCAGACAACTAACTGCTATTCAATCTATTACAGTCAAATTTTTCTTTTTTTAAATGTACACTACTGTTACACCAGATATGAGTTGCACTGGTGTGACACTGTGCCCTGGCAGGCCCTGGAACGCACACGCGTGAAGGAAACTGACTGCTATTATATTACAGTCCAAAAAGTTTAGGCTTTTTTTTTATGCAAGCAATTGGGACACCAGTGAGTGAGTGGTGGCACTGGGGAGGCCCTGAAACGCACACTTGTGAAGGAAACTGACTGCTATTATATTACAGTCAAAAACGTTGTTTTTTTTTTTTAAATGCAAGTTATTGGGACACCAGTGAGTGAGTGGTGGCACTGGGCAGGCCCTGAAACGCACACTAGTGAAGGAAACTGACTGCTATTATATTACAGTCCAAAAAGTTTTGTTTTTTTTTAAATGCAAGCTATTGTGACACCAGATATGAGTGGTGGCACTGGGCAAGTGGGCACAGTATACGCTGTGAGCCTGACACACACGCTGGCAGACAACTAACTGCTATTCAATCTATTACAGTCAAAATTTTATTTTATTTTTACAAAAATTTACCCTACTCTTACGCCAAATATGAGTTGCACTGGTGTGACACTGTGCCCTGGCAGGCCCTGAAAGGCACACTCGTGAAGGAAACTGACTGCTATTATATTACAGTCCAAAAAGTTTAGTTTTTTTTAAATGCAAGCTATTGGGACACCAGTGAGGGAGTGGTGGCACTGGGCAGGCCCTGAAACGCACACTAGTGAAGGAAACTGACTGCTACTATATTACAGTCAAAAAAGTTTTGTTTTTTTTAAATGCAAGCTATTGGGACACCAGATATGAGTGAGTGGTGGCACTGGGCAGGCCCTGAAACGCACACTAGTGAAGGAAACTGACTGCTATTATATTACAGTCCAATAAGTTTTGTTTTTTTTAAATACAAGCTATTGTGACACCAGATATGAGTGGTGGCACTGGGCAAGTGGGCACAGTATACGCTGTGAGCCTGACACACACGCTGGCAGACAACTAACTGCTATTCAATCTATTACAGTCAAAATTGTATATATATATTTTTTTTTAAATTTACCCTACTGTTACACCAAATATGAGTTGCACTGGTGTGACACTGTGCCCTGGCAGGCCCTGAAACGCACACTCGTGAAGGAAACTGACTGCTATTATATTACAGTCCAAAAAGTTTAGTTTTTTTTAAATGCAAGCTATTGGGACACCAGTGAGTGAGTGGTGGCACTGGGAAGGCCCTGAAACGCACACTAGTGAAGGAAACTGACTGCTATTATATTACAGTCAAAAAAGTTGTTGTTTTTTTAAATGCAAGCTATTGGGACACCAGTGAGTGAGTGGTGGCACTGGGCAGGCCCTGAAACGCACACTCGTGAAGGAAACTGACTGCTATTATATTACAGTCAAAAAAGTTTTTTGTTTTTTTAAATGCAAGCTATTGTGACACCAGTGAGTGAGTGGTTGCACTGGGCAGGCCCTGAAACGCACACACATGAAGGAAACTGACTGCTATTATATTACAGTCAAAAAAGTTTAGTTTTTTTTTAAATGCAAGCTATTGGGACACCAGTGAGTGAGTGGTGGCACTGGGCAGGCCCTGAAACGCATACGCGTGAAGGAAACTGACTGCTATTATATTACAGTCAAAAAAGTTTTTTGTTTTTTTAAATGCAAGCTATTGTGACACCAGTGAGTGAGTGTGGGCACTGCGCAGGCCCTGAAACGCACACTAGTGAAGGAAACTGACTGCTATTATATCACACTGAGATAACTCATTCACTGCTGGCTACAATTCTCACAGGAAAAAAACACAACATTGCAACTAACAGATACATAATTTCTCACACCAATCAGTCAGTTTAACTATTTTCCTCCATCCAGTAAGTCAAAAGAATATTTCTAATCAAATCTTACCACTGCAAATGATTAACTTTTCTAATTAAAGAATAACTATCCCTAAATTCGCATAAGTCAATATCTCTGGATAATAGCTTGATATGCTATACTTGGCAAATTACCAGTAAATATATTGTTCATTGATTCAATCTGCAGGTATGGAATGTGGAACCATATATTTCCCCAGCTAGTTCTGATTTTAACCTTATCCAGGTATATTTCTGCTTTTATTAAAAAATAATTAATTTAAATTAAATTAAATTAAATTAAACCAGCATATTTGCCAGCTTTCTTGGTAGAAATTTTTTAGGCTTGGAGATATATTCCATGAATGGTCCGTGCAAGTATGATAGATAGAGAATTGTGGAAGGTTATCAAGAGTTCTGATTATTATCAGTTGGAAAAGACAGTGTTAGGTTTTGAAAGTTCCATAATTTAGTTGGAAAAGACAAAGAGTTAGATGTGTCCAACTTTTGGTTAATGATCATTCTCTCTTGTCTCTGGCTATCCTTACTTTTTAAGAAAAAGCTTATCTTAACTTTCTTTATGTCACTAATTTAAACTGACCAATGGAATAAGGTGGGTGTACCTTTCTCCTTGGATTGTCATCTAAACTTTGATAAATTGATGGCATTGCAACACCACAAGAAATTCTCATTACGTATTCCAAATACCGCTTTGTATAAGAGGTTAATCGAATTTCATAATCCATTTGACGTCACAAATTTGAATTGTTATGGGTACCCTTTATTAAATATCTTAGTCTTCAAAGGGTTTTGGTCCTTTTCCATCAGACTGGCAGTGTTCTCTGTGGACCATATAGTATATTTTTTGACACATCTGGTCTCTTTTTCACCTTTCTCTTACAATGGATCCTTGTAACATCCATTAAATTAAAAAAAAAAATAAAAAATAAATAAAAAAAAATATTAGTTAAGCATTATCTCTTTCTGGTAACCTTTTTCTGTTTTTTTTAGTTACTGTCACGGCTCACGGCTCACCGCAAGGCGCGCCTGTGCCCGTCCGGCACGACAGCGCCGACAAACTGAGCTTACGTGCTCAGCGGCGAGCCAGGAACCGCTCCTCCGCGTCCTCTCGGCAAAACAAAGATGGTACCGACCATGCGGTCGAGTCCATCAGTGGTTGCGCCCCCCAAGGTTATACTAACGTGCATGTGACGTCACGACGCCAACGCACACGCACGTTCTGGGGTCACCCTCTGGCCAATCACAGCATAGAGAGGGATATTTAAATCCCTTATTCACCCCAGTACCTTGCCCTGTCGTGGTTTCCTTTCCTGGTTCCCGAGAGTGCGTTTATCCTGGTTACATTTGTGATTTTCCGGTATTCTGACCTTGGCTATTCCTTGTTACTCTGATTTCTGGTTCCCCTGACTTGGTTTGTTTAACCCCTTAAGGACACATGACATGTGTGACATGTCATGATTCCCTTTTATTCCAGAAGTTTGGTCCTTAAGGGGTTAAACGGTATTTGTGTATTTCTGGCTTCCTTGACCTCGGCTTTCCCTTGACCATTCTCTGTCTCTAACGTAGTAGTCCGGCCATTCTAAGGACCAGTTTACGTTCTATCCTTTTTATTTCCTTTCTATTTTCTATGTAAAGGTTACATAGTTCTGCTTGTTGGACCAAACTAGCAGTCGTGACAGTTACACTGGACAGGGATGACAGAACCCTCCAGCCAATGTATCAATTCTTTAAAAGCCAGAACTATGGTCTATAGTTTCTATTATCAATGTAATAGTTCTGCTTTGAGTTTGAATGTTTTCTGGTGAAGAAGCACCAGGGATAGCGAGGAGCTTCAAGAGAGGCTGTCTGAAAGACAGCAATAACCTATAGTCTTTAATGCATTTTCTTCCAGGTTGAACCATTTGTTGGGTTCAGAATGAACCAGAGTGGGACCTGAAAGGTTCTGAAAGGCCTGCAATGCAGATGAATTCAAGTTATATGTGTCAGCTCCTCTTTTGGTCAGAGCAGTGATGGGAGACAGGACCGATCCTAGGGTCAACCTAGCCTGAGTGCAATAATATTTTTGGTGCACTCTGGTGGGTGTGGTTATATAACTAACCCCTCCCTTTCACAAACATAACACTTTTACCACACAAATTTCCTATGGAAACCACTCCAACTCTTTGGGCCCCCAACTTCACCTGGTAGTATGTCACCCACTTCCTTCAAAGAGCGTATTATGGCCATCTTTGTGCCCAGCTTCCCAGTGCCATCTCTGTCCCCATACAGCTACTCAGTGCAGTCTGTATCCTAAAATAGCTAATCCGTGCCATCTTTGTCTCAACATAACTAATCAGTGCCAGGGCAGATTCAGAACCTAATCTCAGGAGGGGCACTGGTAGTGGGCTGAAGTGAGGGAATATTTTATTTGTCCATTTATCACAAGGTTGAGGGAACACCTTGTTGGTGAACTGCTGCTCACCCCCGAGAAGAGAGTGCTTATTTTTTGTTCTTTTACATTTGAAGTGAGGGAATAGTGGCTGTAGTGTGGATGTAGGGACTGCAGTAGGATGGTTAGGGGCTGTAGATGGTTAGGGGGTTAGGAAATCTATTGCGGAGATAGAAACTGTAGTAGGGGGGCTAGGAGCTGAATTGGGGGATGGTGGCAATTAGAGAAAGGGGCTGTAGTGTGGGGGATATTGGGGCATATGGGCTGGAGATTGAATATACTATAAATAAAAACACTTTTTAAATGTCCTGCTCAATTTTCCAATTACAAGCTCTTCAGCCAATCGGAATTAAGTCCATAATGAGTCCACCTGTAAGGAATAAACACGTTGTAATAAACACCTGTAAGGAATAAACAACGAACGGGAACCACTCCTCTCCCGAACAATGACCACCCCCTGTGCCGCATTAGAATGTTAACACCAGCCCCTTAAGTGTGAAAAATGCAATGGAAACAATTAATGAGTGCTTTCCCTGGGTGTCCGCTATATTGTATAAACAAACAAATGGCAGAGAGAATGGTGGCCATCTTGTACCCCGAACAAGGGCAGTGGTACTTGGTCGTCGAGTGTCTGGAACTCTTTTTGGCTAGGCAGTCGCGCGGACACCGGTAAATATTCAACTACTGCCCATTCCTGTTCCCGACCACCTACACAATATGCAATAATACGTTGCGGTGCAAGTCTCTATGGAGAGAAACCATGGCGGATGCTCTCACCCGGAGCTCCGTCGTGTTGTAATTTATTGCACTCATATATTGCTTCCGTGATTGTCAAGCCTCCTTCTGGGATTATAATAACATCATATCTTTCTGTATTGCTTGCATCCTTTGAATATTTGATAATAAATAGATACAGGTTTTTCAGACCAAACTTGAGTCTTAATATATTCTAATTAGTTCCACAAAGCAATTGTATAATGGACATAGGGATATGCTTAAAAATGTACAGGTGGTATATAAATAAAAAAAAAAAGAAAGGAAAAAGAACTTGTATTAAGACATTAATAAAACATTATAGTGATCATATAAAGTGAAAGGTGCAACTGTTGTAATATATAAAGTGCAAAGCAGACTGTATCATAGTCTTCAATAACATGTTCCCATATATTGTTAAAAGATATCTAAATATACTTTGAAACATGTTTTGACCTGTTTCTACAAGTTTTCTCAATCAACAGAGCTTATATAAACATTTTATATTTGAAATCTTTTAGAATAAATTCAGATAATAGCAGCAATTATAATAAATAATAATAATTATTACATTATTATAGTTTCAACTCATTTGGAAACTAACCCTAAAAGGGGAAGTACATATATATATATATATATATATATATATATATATATATATATATATATATATATATAGAATATCCAACAAGGTAGCAGCACTCACGGAGTAAATTAAAAATCCAATCTTTATTAGAACATGTTAAAATGAGATCGACGTTTCAGTCCAACAAACAGGACTTTCCTCAGGATCAAACACATTGATACATACAATAAAATCAACTTATATATAGAAATACATTACATAAATGAGCTTACCCTCAGGTGAAGTGCATTTCTGATCGGCGTCCTGTGCCACCCTGTGCGCATGTGCAAAGAGGCTCCGCCCATATGAAGTGATGACGTCATCGCGCCCGTTTCCATGACGCCCGGATACAAACACGGTTGCCATGGAAACGGAACTAAAGCTGCCGAGAACAGTAAAAAATATCACCTTAGCCGGGAGGGGACAAAAACTATTGAAGGATGACTGTAAATTAAGTGCTTAAAGTATATGATTTGCTGAGAAGTGCTCAGGTTAATAGGGCAACCTATGTTGCTAATTATGAGTAATTTACATATAAAGTGCTAATAGCAGATATATATGAACAAGTGCAAGTGCTAATATTAATTAAGACTATTGATGCAGTGCAAACTAGCAAATATTGCAAGCTGTGCAAAATGTGCAAAGTATAATAATAAATGTATATAAAGTGCTGTAAAGATGTATATAAAGTGCTATAAGAATATATTATAGGGGACTGATCAACATCACATAATGTATATACCATAATTACTTAATTAATTAGAACATATTAAAAAATTAAAAAACTTATACATTTAACAGTAGTGACTTTGTGCATATATATCTCTCTACTACCTAATACACATAACATAGACTTAGAATATCTATTGTAGACTATACTGTTCTGCTATGAATATCTCTCAGTACTATGTAGGGATAAAGTAGTAGGCTACAACAAAGTTTATTCTTCAGAATTTTCCTTTTTATCTCATCTATGTGCCATTATGTTTTCTATGATATATGTTATATATTATGCACTCTACTGTAAACATCTACCCAAAAATACCTTATTTGAGTAAAATAACTACATAATCATAATTAAAAACATTACAAGCTGGAGATAAGGCTCATAAGAATGACAGGTATGATATAGTTTCATTCAGTCCTTTTGGAGACACAGTATCTAACTCCGAAATCCAAAACGTTTCCTGGTTCAACAATGTTTTCCCACGATCACCGGCCCTGCGTGACACGGGTACATGGTCTATACCCAAAAATTTCAACGAAGCAAGTGGGTGTTTAAATTGTAGAAAATGCTTAGCCACCGGCTTATCTGACTGACCGTCCCTGTAGGCCAACCTAATGCTTGAACGGTGGCCTCTAATCCTCTCACACAGGGCGGTCTCAGTCTTGCCCACGTATGCCAATCCACAAGGGCATGTAAGTTTATAAATAACATGCGTCGTTTTACAAGTGATGCTATGTTGTATGGTATACTTCTTAGTTGTATGTGGGTGGCAGAACGTTTTGGAAGGTGTCATGTGCCCACATGTTACACATCCCAAGCAACGTACCGACCCCCCGTTTTTGGGTGTCATTTTCCTTGGAGTAACTTTTAAATGGGTCTGTGTGTACCAAAATGTCCTTTAGATTCTTATTCCTCTTATGGCAAATAAGTGGCTTTTCACGAAACAACTTGGGGAGCGTGTCATCTGTAGCCAAGATTCTCCAATTTTTCCGAACGACAGATGAGATTTGAGGACTTAAAGTGTGATAAGTCATCGGAAGGACTAACTGCTGAAGTGGATTTGTCTTACTTGAGGGTAAGCTCATTTATGTAATGTATTTCGCTATATAAGTTGATTTTATTGTATGTATCAATGTGTTTGATCCTGAGGAAAGTCCTGTTTGTTGGACTGAAACGTCAATCTCATTTTAACATGTTCTAATAAAGATTGGATTTTTAATTTACTCCGTGAGTGCTGCTACCTTGTTGGATATTCTGGATAATCAAGCCCTGGCTAAGCACCCAGTTCTTAAGGCGTATTACAGCGTGAGTGCAAGAACTTTCTCCTTTTTCTTTATATATATATATATATATATGTGCAAACTCTTCCAGGATAAATAGTTACATTAGCAACAATTCTAATGTATAAAATAGAGGGGGGGGGAAACAGCCAATGTAAATTTTTAAAATGTCATAATTGTTTCTATAGTTTTAAAACATATTTTAAAATGGACCTTACAGAAAAAGTGCAGTGCTAGAGAGAGATTGGGGAGGAGTCTAAAAATATCTTTAAAAAAAAAAAAATAGCTAGTCTATAATAGTTCTTGATGATCTTATGTAGGATTTAAAAAAATAAATAAATAAAAGATTTAAATAGTGATAAAAAATGGCATAGTTGAGACCATGGGGGATAAAGGTGTTCATTCTAAAAATCCACTCCATCTCAGTTTTTCCCATTTTTTGGATAAAATCTCCTCCTTAATTAGTCTCCACTTTTTTAACACCCATAAATAATAAACCTATAATAAATTCTAAAATAAATACCTAATAATAAACCTTTTTTTATGAATGGGGAGCTACTGATTGGCTTAGAGTGCCAGCTGACTGCTCTAGCCAAACAGCGACACCCCTACCCAACGGCACTCTGTGCTTTCAGAAACTCAGTAAATAAAAGACACATTAACACTGATATTGTTATCACTGGGGAGATAAGAAGGTCAAAAGTTTCCCTATCAGGCCCAGGTTCCAAAGCCTTATGATGTGGTGTTCAGAATAAAGTGAAGGGATCACTTCACTTGTCCTTCTTGGTCCAATCTCCTTTTCTTCTTTTTCATTTGACACAGTCTTCTCATTCTTCTGACACTGTTTTCTCTCCTCCTTGGCTTCTTCTCCTTTACCTTTCTGCTACTTTTGCGCCCTTCTGCTCCTTTCTCTTTCTGATCCCTTTCTGCTCCTTGCAGATCCATTCTGCTCCTTCTCATACTTTACCTTTGTGCTCCTTCTGCCCCTTCCAGCTCCTTGCTGCCCCTTCCAGCTTTTTGCTGCCCCTTTCTGTCCCTTCCTGCTCATTTCTGTTCCTTCTCCTTCATGCTCCTTCTCCTACTTTACCTTCCTGCTCCTTGCTGCCCTTTCTGCTCATTGCTGTTCCTTTCTGCTCCTTTTCCTTTTTTTACCTTTGTGCTCCTTCTGATTCTTTCTGCTCCTTTACCTTCCTGCTCCTTCTGTCCCTTTCTGCTCCTTGCTGACCCTTTCTGCTCATTTATATTCCTTTCCCTACTTTACCTTTGTGTTCCTTCTGCCCCTTCCAGCTCCTTGCTGCCCTTTCCAGCTCCTTGCTGACTCTTTATGCTCCTTCTTCTACTTTACCTTTGTGCTCTTTCTGATTATTTCTGCTCCTTTACCTTTGTGCTCCTTCTGTCCCTTCCTGCCCCTTTCTGCTCCTTGCAGACTCTTTTTTTCTCCTTGCAGACTCTTCCTGCTCCTTGCTGACCCTTCCTGCTCCTTGCCGCCCCTTCCTGCCCCTTGCCGCCCCTTCCTGCTTCTTGCTGCCCCTTCCTGCTTCTTGCAGACCCTTCCAGCTCCTTGCAGACCCTTCCTGCAACTTGTTGCCCCTTCCTGATCCTTGCTGCCCCTTCCTGTTCATTTCTATTCCTTTATGCTCCTTCTCCTACTTTACCTTTGCACTCCTTCTGCCCCTTCCAGCTCCTTCCTGCCACTTTCTACTCCATGCTGTCCTTTCCAGCTTCTTGCTGGCCCTTTCTGCTCCTTCTTTTACTTTACCATTGTCACCCTTCTGATTCTTTCTGCTCCTTTACCTTTGTGCTCCTTTTATCCCTTCCTGCCCCTTTCTGCTCCTTGCAGACCCTTCCTGCTCCTTGCTGCCCCTTCCTGCTCCTTGCATACCATTCTGGCTACTTGCTGCCCCTTCCTGCTTCTTGTTGCCCCGTCCTGCTTCTTGTTGCCCCGTCATGCTTCTTGTTGCCCCGTCCTGCTTATTGCTGCCTCTTCCTCCTCATTTCTATTCCTTTCTGCTCCTTCTCCTACTTTACCTTTGTACTTCTTCTGATTCATTCTGCTCCTTTACCTTTGTGCTCCTTCTGTCCCTTCCTGCCGCTTTCTGCTCTTTGCTGACTCTTTTTGCTCCTTGCAGACCGTTACTGCTCCTTGCAGCCCCTTCCTGCTTCTTGCAGCCCATTCCTGCTCCTTGCTGACTCTTTCTGCTTCTTGCAGACCCTTCATTCTCCTTGCAGACCCTTCCTGCTCATTGCTGACCCTCCCTGCTCTTTCCTGCCCCTTCCTGCTCCTTGCTACACCTTCCTGCTCATTTCTGTTCCTTTCTGCTCATTACCTTTGTGCTCCTTCTGCCCATTACAGCTCCTTGCTGCCCCTTTGTGCTCCCTGCTGGCCCTTTCTACTCCTTTTCCTACTTTACTTTGTGCTCCTTCTGATTCTTTCTGCTCCTTTACCTTTGTGCTCCTTCTGTCCCTTCCTGTCCCTTGCTGACTCTTTCTGCTCTTTGCAGACCCTTCCTTCTCCTTGCAGACCCGTCCTGCTCCTTGCAGCCTCTTCCTGTTCCTTCCTGCTCATTGCAGACTCTTGCTGCTCCTTGCAGACCCTTTCTCCTCCTTGCAGACCCTTCTTGCTCCTTGCAGACCTTTTCTGCTCCTTGTAGACCATTCATACTCCTTGCCACCTCTTCCTGCTCATTTCTGCCCCTCCCTGCTCATTTCTGTTCCTTTCTGCTCCTTCTCCTACTTTACCTTTTTGCTCCTTCTGTCCCTTCCAGCTCATTATGACCCTTTCTGCTCCTTTATGTCCCTCCCTGCTCATTTCTGTTCCTTCTCCTTTCTGCTCCTTTTTCTACTTTACCTTCCTGCTCAAGGCTGACCCTTCCTGTATACTGCTCCCATCCCTCACTTACTTGATCTGTAGGCTGCCCCCCCATGCCTCACTTACCTAATCTGTAGCCTGACACCCCCAATGCCTCCCTTACCTGATCTGTAGACTGCCCCCATGCCTCACTTACCTGATTTGTATGCTGCCCCCCATCCCTCACTTATCTGATCTGTAGGCTGCCCCCAATGCCTCACGTCCCTGATCTGTAGGCTGTCTACCCATCCCTCATTTACCTGATCTGTAGGCTACTCCCCAATCCTCACTTACCTGATCTGTAGTCTGCACCCCCCTAATGCCTCACTTGCCATATCTGTAGGCTGTCCCCCCATCCCTCACTTATCTGATCTGTAGGCTGCCCCCAATGCCTCACTTCCCTGATCTGTAGGCTGTCTACCCATCCCTCATTTACCTGATCTGTAGGCTACTCCCCAATCCTCACTTACCTGATCTGTAGGCTGCACCCCCCTAATGCCTCACTTGCCATATCTGTAGGCTGTCCTCCCATCCCTCACTTACATGATCTGTAGGCTGCCCCTCCCCATGCCTCACTTACCTGATCTGTAGACTGACCACCCCATGCCTCACTTACCTAATCTGTAGGCTGCCCCCCATGCTGCACTTACCTAATCTGTATGCTGCCCCATCCCTCACTTACCTGATCTGTAGGCTGCCCCTACATCCCCCACTTACCTGATCTGTAGGCTGCCCCCATGCCTCACTTACCTAATCTGTAGGCTGCCCCTCCATGCCTCACTTCCCTGATCTGTAGGCTGCCCCCATGCCTCAATTCCCTGATCTGCAGGCTGTCTGCCCATCTCTCACTCCCCTGATCTGTAGGCTGTCTCCCCATCCCTCACTTACCTGATCTGTAGGCTGCCCCCTCCCCCATGCCTCACTTACCTGATCAGTAGGCTGCCTCCTCACTTACCTGATCTGTAGGCTGCCCCCCATGCCTCACTTACCTAATCTTGGGGCTGCACCCCATCCCTCACTTACCTGATCTGTAGGCTGCCCCCCGATCCCTCACTTACCTGATCTGTAGGATGCACTTACCTGACCTGTAGGCTGCTTCCCCATCCCTCACTTACCTGATATGTAGGCTTCCCCCTCCCCATCCCTCACTTCCCTGATCTGTAGGCTTTCTCACAATCCCTCACTTACCTGATCTGTAGGCTGCCCCCTCCCCATGCCTCACTTACCTGATTGGTAGGCTGCCTCCTCACTTATCTGATCTGTAGGCTGCCCCCCATGCTTCATTTACCTAATCTGTGGGCTGCCCCCCCCCCCATCCCTCACTTGCCTAATCTGTAGGCTGCCCCCCAATCCCTCACTTACCTGATCTGTAGGATGCTCTTACCTGACCTGTAGGCTTCTTCCCCATCCCTCACTTACCTGATTTGTAGGCTTCCCCCCCACATCCCCCACTTACCTGATCTGTAGGCTGCCCCATGCCTCACTTCCCTAATCTGTAGGCTGTCTCCCATCCCTAACTTACCTGAACTGTAGGCTGCCCCCTCCCCCATGCCTCACTTACATGATCAGTAGGCTGCCTCCTCACTTACCTGATCTGTAAGCTGCCCCCCATGCCTCACTTACCTAATATGTGAGCTTCCCCATCCCTCACTTACCTGATCTGTAGGCTGCCCCCCAATCCCCCACTTACCTGATCTGTAGGATGCACTTACCTAACCTGTAGGCTGCTTCCCCATCCCTCACTTACCTGATCTGTAGGCTCCCCCCTCCCCCATCCATCACTTACCTGATCTGTAGGCTGCCCCCTCCCCGATCCCTCACTTACATGATCTGTAGGCTCCCCCCTCCCCGATCCCTCACTTACCTGATCTGTAGGATGCCCCCTCCCCGATCCCTCACTTACATGATCTGTAGGCTACCCCCTCCCCCAGCACACTTACCTGATCTGTAAGCTGTCTCTGCAGCCTGGAGTTGCTGACTGCATGTGTTGCTCCCCTGTGGATTCAATCAAGAGAGAGAAGCAGGGATTAGATGTAGCTTTCTATCCCTGGCTCTCTCCACATTCACAGGTTACACGACTACTTGCTCCATCCAAGCTATATACATGTTTTTTTCAATAAAGGTACATATGTGTTTGTATTGAGAATTTTTTTTCATCAAGTGAAGTCCAGCTCCTGTTCTCAATAAATTGTTAGCCCATAGCCCTTTTGTGGGTTTGATACCCTTAATTGTTTACTTCATCCTGCTTTTAGGATTTGGTTTTGACTCAACATATCTTATTGATCATACTGACTTCTTGTATCCTGACCTTGCCTGGTCATTCTTGTAGTGTACCACTGCATTCCCTAATTTTGCCTCTGTTCTAACTCTATATTTTCACTCCTTTTTCAGTATTTTACTTGGCCATTTTAATATTCAGTAATACTATATCTGTTTGTGTCTTAACCTTAGCATTAGTGTGTGGGATATAACTAATCATAGGCGTGCGCACGGGGTGTGCCGGGTGTGCCTGGGCACACCCTAATTTCTGCGGCACGCCTGTGAGTCCTGCAGGAATGCGGGGCAACGCTCAGATCTAGTGAGAGTGAACTCTAGCCCCGCAGGATAGAGTTCACTCTCCACTGGACCACCAGGGATGGCACATGGCAGCAAGGATCCTCCCTCCCTACATAACGTAAGAAGGGAGGGGGGATATTTACTAATCTGCCCCACCTTCACAATCCCTTCAAACATTCAGCACCCACACACACACAGCACCTACACACATACAGCACCCTAACACAAACAGCGCGCACACACAGCACACAAACAGCACCCTCACACAAACAGCACCCACACACATACAGCACCCACACACACACAGCACACATACAGCACCCTCACACATACAGCACCCTCAAACACAGCACGCTCACACACACAGTACACTAACAGCACCCTCACACAAACAGCACACTCACACACAGCACACTAACAGCACCCTCAGAAATACACGACACAAACAGCACCCTCACACACACACATCACACAAACAGCACCCTCACACACACAGCACCCTCACACAGCACACTAACAGGACCCTCACACACAGCACACAAACACCCTCACACAGCACACAAACAGCACCCACACAAACAGCACCCTCACACACAAACAGCACCCTCACACACAGCACAAAAGCAGCACCCTCACACACAAACCGCACCCTCACACACAGCACAAAAAGAGCACCCTCACACACAAACCGCACCCTCACACACAGCACACTAACAGCACCCTCGCCCACATAGCACACTATCAGCACCCTCACACACATCACACTAACAGCACCCTTACACACACAGCACCCTCACACAGAGCACACACACACACACACACACAAACAACAGTACATGCATGCGTGTGTTTGTGTTTTAGGGTGCACACCCTAATGCAATAGGCTGCACACGCCAATGTAACTAATCCAGACAAGAGTGAGGTCATTGAAGTGGCACATGTGCCATACTGTGGTATAATTGTAAAAGAGACATATTTCACTCTAGTGTGAACATCTATTTATATTTCCTCTTCAAACAATACTTTGGAAGGACACTTCATCATAGTTTTTGTTTCACCAAGAAGTCGATCAGTGGTATATTTTGCTATGGTTGTCATGAATCACTTATTTGTGGAAGTCATTATTAAATTCCAAGGAATCCTCCCTTCCTGAAGATAAAGTGGGAGGGGAAGTTGAACAGATGAAGGGAAAAGATGGACATCACTATCTATTCTGGAATAAACAAAATTGGAATAAACTTTTCATGACCTGTACATTTTATCCCCTCATAAATACCATTGCATGCAATGGGTAAACTGTTTTAAAAGTACCTACCAGTTTAAAAATAACAACAACAAAAAAACGAAAATTAAAAAAAAGGCCTTTCCAACTACAATTACATCAAGTTCAATAACATTTTAACCCTGCACATCACAAAATTATTTAACACGATGCGGATGTAAGGAAACCTAGTATATTTAATCCTCATTTGGTAGTTTCCTCCCAAACCGCCAGAGTATCAGTGAACATAGCTCTCCGTTCGGTAGATGAAATAGACGAAATCCAATGAATACAAATAGCTTTATAAGATAATTCCCTTAATAAAGCATACGAATCCCCAAACATCAGCCAAATTCAAGAAGAAGGGTACAACAGAACTGGCTTTAATGACCACACACAGGCTTTTATGCAAGTCCCCATGCAAGGGGACATCCCACAGGGAGGGACACAGTATAAGCAATCAGTTACAGTAAAATCATAAAACACACCCAGCACAAACATACAATTCCCTCCCCTAGTCCTGGAGATAATCAAGTCTGATAAAGTAATAACTTGATTATCTCCAGGCAGAAAAATCACAATTTTCCCCAATATTCAGAACACCCCTTTATACATGGGGTATCCCCACAAATAATATGTCCCCTGATAGCCCCGGTCTGGGTGACCAACATATTCAAATTTCACCCAAATCGGTTCAGGGGTTCTCAAAAAGTGTGGAAGTCCATTGTGACCGGCTAACCGCGAGCTGGCTGCCCAAAATAGTTCCAGGAGTTTGGGTGGTTTTGCCGGTCTCTTCAGTAAAACGGTAAAAAACGAATAATTCCACAAATGGATTCCCCTGGCTCTTAGCAGCGATTGTTCCCCTCATTCAAATGCACAAAAGTACCGAATAGTGCTCTTCTAGCTATTCGGGAAATAGAGATCCAGCGTTCGCTTGTTTGAGACCGGTGTTCGGGAAGTCGAGTGTCCGATTTTAGTTCCAGACACTCAACGACCAAGTCCCGCTGCCTTTGTTTGCCTGAAAAAAGATGGCCGCTGTTTTCTCATCCACGTGGAGTTTGGTAGTACGTACACTGGCCGCACAGATAGAGGGTTCAATTGCAGCATTCTTTGAAGTTTAACGAGCCAGGGGGGTGGTCTTTGTTCAGTAGTTAGATCTACCGAATGGATATGGAAGAAATATTATACATAGCGGGTGATTTCTTCACAGCGGACAACAGTCATAATTCCTCAGGAGATGTTAGAGGCACACATTGTAACCTTACAAAAGCCCAGTAACCTCCAACTATGTGTTCCAACCTATGCCCTATGTCATTGCTAAATGCCGATATTAAGCTGTACTGTAAACTTCTTGCATCCGCATCAAACCGCTGCTACCACAACTGGTTTCGGCAGAACAAGCAGGGTTTGTCCCAAGAAGTCAAGTGGGTGACAACACCCGACTGTCTCTTGACTTAATAGAATGGGCAAAAATTAGTTCTCAAATTGGCATTTTCTTGGCTTTAGATGCAGAGAAAGCCTTTGACGGTTTACATTGGTTCTATCTGGAAGCTACCCTTTCAAGACTAGGTTTCTCCGACTCCTTTGTTAAAAGTATAATGGTCCTTTACTCCAACTCCACAGCAAAGGTTTTTAACACTGGCTTCCTGTCGTCTGCATTTCCAATTTCCAATGGCACGCATCAAGGATGCCCTCTCTCTCTAATAATATTTATTCTTTGCCTGGAACCTCTAGTCCACCACATCAAAACCAATAAAGCAATCCGAGGTCTGTCGTCCCCGGCTGGGGAGCAAAAACTAGCACTGGTTGTGGATGACATTTTGATGTTTCTACAAGATCCGCTAAACTCCTTACCACCACTTTTACACCTCCTTTCATCGTATGGTAAGATCTCATATTACATAAACAACACATCAAAAACACAAGCACTCTCCATAAATCTGCCCCGCCATATCAAACAACTCTTACAAAGTAAATATAACTTTGACTGGCGTGTTAAATCGTTTAAATATTTAGGTATCAACTTACAAACACCCTCCAACACGTAGTTCAAGAAAACCACGAAAACCACTCCTACTTAATAAGCTACATACTCAATTGGAGGGATGGGGGGACTTGGATATGTCTGGGTAGAATTAACACCATTAAGATGATGGTCATCCCCCACATCTTACATCTTTTCAGGACTGTCCCACTTTGCCTAAGAACATCACAAACTGTATGCAGAAACTTATAAACTCTCATGTATGGAAAAGGAAACCCCCAAGGGTTGCACAACACTTGTCATGGCTCCCGCTTAATGCTGGAGGTCTGGGAATACCCTGTATACGCAACTATTACAGAGCCTCTGTATTAGCGCAAGGCAATGATCTTCTATTAAAATTAACAGATCCGGTATGGCTCTCTATGCAAAATGCATACATTTCCCCTGCTTCTTTAGTAAACTTACTCTGGACTAACGCTGGCTCTATACTCCACACAGGGCTGTCCTGTACAAAGTTTTTGCTTAAGGCATGGAAACAATGGAGCAATAGGCATATTGACCCAGTTACGTTACTGAAATGTGCTCCAATTCAGGCTCTTCAGGCAATAGCACCTGACCTCTCAGTGGGATCTTAGAGCTCGAGGGGCATTGAAAAAGTTTGGGATAAGGTTTGGGATCAATTCCTTTATAACCCAACATAGTCACCCAAGAGCCCCAGTATCAGGCTTAACATACTTTTGCCTATAGCCAAGGTGTATTTAATTGACAAGGTTAGATAATGAACTGGGTAATGTCTTGTGAATTGTCTAAGGTAATGTTTATGTGACTGTGTGTAATGCACTTTCCTCGAGTAAATATACCATGCCCGCAACTGGAACATGCCAGGCCAAAGACACCAGATGACTAATTGCTAACTGGAAGACAGAGCCACACCAGCTAAACTCTATGCTTCTACGCTTACAAACATAGTCTCAATTGAATTTCTGGAGTGAAATACACCCCTGTTTCCCCCCTCCTCGCCCCCCTCTTTTATGTTGCCCCTACATTTTTTCTTCCTTTGCCTTAAAATGTAAAGTAAATGTACATATTCTGTTCCATTGTGAGGAGGTACAGTGAGGTAAACGACAATGTGAAGCCATTGCAACAAGGTATATTGCATGTCTATCTTGTTGGCTCTGCAGATTTGGTAGGCGCCAACAGTTGGCGAGATGACATTGCTAATCCACAGTAAATGCATGCTAAAGTATGTTAATTATGCTTCTGTATAAGTGTAGTTGTCGGCTTTCTCTGTCTATGTAAAAGCTGTATGATTCTTGTACTACCAGCAATATTTAATGTATGTACCTAAGGCTAAATGTAAGGAATACAGTGTCTATTAGAATTTCTCTTTTGTTATAACCCAATAAAAAATATATATTGGAAAAAAAAACAAATAATTGTTAAAAACAAGGGGTGTGCCCATAAATCAATATGTATCCCAAATAGTGATGTCGCGAACATAAAATTTTCCGTTCGCGAACGGCGAACGCGAACTTCCGCAAATGTTCGCGAACGGGCGAACCGGGCGAACCGCCATAGACTTCAATAGGCAGGCGAATTTTAAAACCCACAGGGACTCTTTCTGGTCACAATAGTGATGGAAAAGTTGTTTCAAGAGGACTAACACCTGGACTGTGGCATGCCGGAGGGGGATCCATGGCAAAACTCCCATGGAAAATTACATAGTTGATGCAGAGTCTGGTTTTAATCCAAAAAGGGCATAAATCACCTAACATTCCTAAATTGTTTGGAATAACGTGCTTTAAAACATCAGGTATGATGTTGAATCGATCAGGTAGTGTAAGGATTACGCCCGCTTCACAGTGACAGACCAAACTCCCCGTTTAACGCACCGCAAACAACCGCAAACAGTCCATTTGCACAGCCTCAAACTCCCCATTTGCACAAGGTTGGATACCAAGCTAGCCATGTCCCGTTCCTTGTCCTCACTGATGTCATTGAGGGTCTCTTCCTCCACCCAGCCACGTACAACACCAAGGGTCCCCAAAAGGTGACAACAAGCCCCCTGTATTTTTTTTTTTAAATGTACACTACTGTTACACCAGATATGAGTTGCACTGGTGTGACACTGTGCCCTGGCAGGCCCTGAAACGCACACGTGTGAAGGAAACTGACTGCTATTATTTCACAGTCAAATTTCTAGTTTTTTTTTTTAATGTACACTACTGTTACACCAGATATGAGTTGCACTGGTGTGACACTGTGCCCTGGCAGGCCCTGAAATGCACATGCGTGAAGGAAACTGACTGCTATTATATTACAGTCAAAAAAGTTTTTTGTTTTTTTTTAAATGCAAGCTATTGTGACACCAGATATGAGTGTTGGCACTGGGCAAGTGGGCACAGTATACGCTGTGAGCCTGACACAGGCAACTGCAATTAAATAAAAAAATAAATAAAAAAAAGCAGACTGATGTTCTAGCCCTAAAAAGGGCTTTTTGGGTTGCTGTCCTTACAGCAGAGATCAGATGAGTCCTTCAGGACTCTAGTGGACACTGAATACACTAGCCTAGCTATCGATTTCCCTATTAAATCATCAGCAGCTACACTGTCCCTCCTCTCACTAAGAATGCAGCTTCTGGGGGGCGGGGCTAGCTTTCATGGAGGAAAGAAGCGCTTCGTGTGAGCTCCCTCAATATCTCACTTTAAGCAGCTATCAACAAGCGAATTTCACCCCAGAAGGGGATGACCCAGCAATGTTGCTCCTACCTGACCGATCCGGCATGCTTAATAGCGGTCAGCAACTCGACAGAGTCTTACTTACCTCTGCGTGGCAAGTGTGGCCTGGTGCTCACCGGGCAGGAGAGGCGGACGATCTCCCGATCCTGGGATGCCCAGGAGCAGCTACTTCCCGGCAGGAGCTCCGTTACCCCCCCTTGGACCGGTGGGGGTTATCCCGGTCCACCCCTGAGAGGCTGTCTGGAGCTAATGGACGCACAGAGCACAGCCGCCCAGGCTGACATACTCATCTGCGACTCTCCCAATATGGCGGCAGCCGCGTATCCTCCTGGTACCAGCATGGCAGGATATTGAGTCTAAGCTGGACAGACTCTTTAATCAATTTTGGAAGCAAATAACAAGCAGGAAGCCCCAACAAGCTCCACCACAGCCCCAACAAGCTCCACCACAGCTAAGCGAAAGCAGTCCCCATTAAAATCCACCAACGCAAAAGGCATCAAAGACGGGACCGGAGGCACAAACAGAAATGCAGAGCCTGCCCCATGTCAAGCACTCGCCTCCACCTTAAGCCACCACAATCCCGCACCGGACGTGAAGCACCACCGGGACAGATCCGACCACCCGACAAAACAAGCTTCCACCACCTCAAGCCGCGAACCTGGCACTCAGCCAGAGACTTGCCTTTGTTGTT
The DNA here is from genome assembly GCF_036172605.1 of Pelobates fuscus. Classification (NCBI taxonomy): domain Eukaryota; kingdom Metazoa; phylum Chordata; class Amphibia; order Anura; family Pelobatidae; genus Pelobates; species Pelobates fuscus. The sequence continues at coordinate 399,148,705 of NC_086317.1, forward strand.
CCAGGTATCAGGGACTCCCAGGATCTGCACCTGGCGCCCAGAAGGGATCGGATGAGCACAAGCAGTAAACATCAGCCTGCCAAGCATGTCCCACTATAGCCGATCCTCCACACCATGCCTTTGATCACATGAACTGCTCTCTGCACATTAACTAATCGTAAAGTAGCAAGCAATTTCATTATTTCACCCAGGGCCGGACTGGGTATGAAAACCAGCCCTGGAAAAAAATTACATACCAGCCCCATAGCATTGCGGAGTCATCAGAATTAACCTTAACAGCCCATCAAAATGCGGATGGCATATAACGCCGTAACAGCGTTAAAGGGACACTATAGTCACCCAGACCATTTCAGCTCAATGAAGTGGCCTGGGTGCAATGTCCCTCAGGTTTTAACCCTTCACATGTAAACATAGCAGTTTCAGAGAAACTGCTACGTTTACATTTGCAGTTAATCCAGCCTCTAGTGGCTGTCACATTTTGCCTCCATCACGCAGAGTGTCCATAGGAAAGCATTGAGAAATGCTTTCCTATGGACACTTTGAATGCGCGCGCGGCCATGCGCATTCAGCTCCTGTGACGTCGGACGGGGGAGCTGACGTCAGACAGGGAGGAGAGGTCACCAGCGCCGAGGGAGCCTGGTGCTGGATTAAGGTAAGTAACAAGGGATTTTAACCCCTTCAGCGCCACGGGAGGGGGACCCTGAGGGTGTGGGCACCCTCAGGGCACTAAAGTGTCAGGAAAACCGCTTTGTTTTCCTGACACTATAGTGATCCTTTAAGAGTTTAAGGGGTTATTTTGGCCTGGGGAAGCCAAATGGTTATACACCTATGCTCTAAACCAGGAATAGACATCCTTTGTCACTCCAGATGTTGTGGACTACACCTCCCATTATGCTTTGCAAGCCTTAATGGAGATGTAGTCATAAAACAAAGGGAGTGTCAAAGGTTACCTACCCCTGCACTAAATGAAAATATATAATACAGTTCCTACCCCATAAATATAATATTTAATGCTATAATATTTAATGCTCTCATACAACCCCCTTCCCTCCACAGTTCCTAATAAATATATTACAAATATAATTCCCTCACCCCTGTAGCCCCCTCTATTTACATTTCCTTCTATACACACATATATATAATATTCATTGGGCCACAAATATAAATGTCACAAATATAATCATTGCCTCATCTCAAATTCCCTAGTCAGATCTTTCCCGTCTCCCCCTCCCCCTATCTAATACACTGCTGACCCCCCCCCCTAATATACTGCTGACCCCCTCCCCCAATACTTTACAGACCCCCCTCCCCTCCCCAATACAGTACATACCCCCCTCCCCAATACATTACTGCCCCCTTCCCCTCCCCAATACATTACTGACCCCCCTCCCCTCCTCAATATATTACTAACCCCCCTCCCCTCCTCAATACATTAATGACCCCCCTCCCCTCCCCAATACATTAATGACCCCCTCTCCAATACATTAATGACCCCCCTCCCCAATACATTAATGACCCCCTCCCTTTCCCAATACATTAATGACCCCCTCCCCTCCCCAATACATTAATGACCCCCCTCCCCTCCCCAATACATTAATGACCCCCCTCCCCAATACATTAATGACCCCCTCCTCAATACATTAATGACCCCCCTCCCCAATACATTAATGACCCCCCTCCCCAATACATTAATGACCTCCTCTCCCCTCCCCAATACATTAATGACCCCCTCCCCAATACATGAATGACCCCCCTCCCCAATACATTAATGACCCCCCTCCCCTCCCAATACATTAATGACCCCCCTCCCCAATACATTAATGACCCCCTCCTCAATACATTAATGACCCCCCTCCCCAATACATTAATGACCCCCCCTCCCCAATACATTAATGACCCCCCTCCCCTCCCCAATACATTAATGACCTCCTCTCCCCTCCCCAATACATTAATGACCCCCTCCCCAATACATGAATGACCCCCCTCCCCAATACATGAATGACCCCCTCCTCAATACATTAATGACCCCCCCTCCCCTCCCCCATACATTACTGACCCCCCTCCCCAATACATTACTGACCCCTCCTCCCCTACCCCATACATTAATGACCCCCCTCCCATTCCCCATACATTAATGACCCCCCTCCCATTCCCCATACATTACTGACCCCCTCCCCTCCCCCACACATTACTGATCCCCCCTTCCCTCCCCCATACATTACTGACCCCCCTCCCCTCCCCAATACATTAATGACCCCCACTCCCCCATACATTACTGACCCCCCTCCCCCATACATTACTGACCCCCCTCCCCTCCCCAATACATTAATGACCCCCCTCCCCTCCCCCATACATTACTGACCAACCCTCCCCTCCCCGTACATTAATGAGCCCCCTCCCCCATACATTACTGACCACCCTCCCCTCTCCAATACATTAATGACCCCCCTCCCCTCACCCATACATTACTGACCCCCCCTCCCCTCTCCAATACATTAATGACCCCCCTCCCCTCCCCCATACATTACTGACCCCCCTCCCCTCTCTAATACATTAATGACCCCCCTCCTCAATACATAATACAATAGGTCCCCCAAGCCCATTTATTCTTACCTTTAGAAGTTCAACAGCTCAGGGAAAAGAGGCCGCGATTCAGACAGTTTCAGTAGTGCCGCCGCCGGATGTGACGTCATGTGAGGATGGTGAGGGGGGTTATGCTGAGGGTGGTGAGAGTGGTGATGCTAAGGGTGGTGAGGGAGGGTGATGCTGAGGGTGGTGGGTTGGTGAGGCTGAGGGTGGTGGGGGGTGGTAAGGCTGAGGGTGGTGGGGGGTGGTGAGGCTGAGGGTGGTGGGGGTGGTGAGGCTGAGGTTGGTGATGAGGCTGAGGGTGCTGAGGCTTAGGGTGGTGGGGGGTGCTGAGGCTGAGGGTGGTGGGGGGTGCTGAGGCTGGTGGGGTGGTGAGGCTGAGGGTGGTGAGGGGGTGAGGCTGAGGGTGGTGGGGTGGTGAGGCTGAGGGTATTGGGGAGGGTGGGGAGGCTGAGGGTGGTGGGGTGGTGAGGCTGAGGGTGGTGGGGGGTGCTGAGGCTGAAGGTGGTGGGGGGTGCTGAGACTGAGGGATAGGGGGGCTGAGGGTGGTGGGGTGGTGGGGAGGGTGGTGGGTAGGGTGGTGAGGCTGAGGGTGGTGGGGAGGGTGGTGAGTCTGAAGGTGGTGGGGAATGTGGTGAGGCTGAAGGTGGTATGGAGGCTGAGGGTGGTGAGGCTGAGGGTGGTAGGGAGGCTGAGGGTGGTGGGGAGGGTGGTGAGGCTGAGGGTGGTAGGGAGGGTGAGGAGGCTGAGGGTGGTAGGGAGGGTGATGAGGCTGAGGGTGGTGGGGAGGGTGGTGAGGCTGAGAGTGGTGGGGAGGGTGGTGAGGCTGGCTGAGGATGGTAGGGAGGGTGATGAGGCTGAGGGTGGTGGGGAGGGTGGTAGGGAGGCTGAGTGTGGTGGGGGTGAGAGAGCCTACCTTTAGTCCCTGGTGGTCCAGTGAGCTCCCTGGTGGTCCGGTGGCCACTGCTCCCGGTCTGCAGCTCCGCAGAGCTGCAGACCATGTAATCTCGCGAGACCATCAGAGCGTTGGCGTGGTAACCCGCGGCAACGCTCTGATTGGCCAGTTTTCGCGAGACACATGGTCTGCAGCTCTGCTTACTGCGGAGCTGCAGGCCAGTGTCTGCGGTGGCTGGCCGGGCAGCCAGGAGGGGCCTCGCACCCAGCGGCATACCGGGCAAGCTGCCGGGCCCCCTCCTGGTGTCAGGTCCTCTGTCAGTGACCGAAGACCTGACACAGTCTGCCCACAGGCGGTTTAGGCGGCCGTGAGGACCCAGCCAGCGAAAGGCCTTAGGCGGCCGTGTAAAGCGCCTAATTAGAGAGCCACCTCTGACGTTGCCGCATTTGCCGCTCACATCCGGTGGCTGACCGGAAGTATCGCACAGTAAGCAGCAGCAGCGGTCGGCTCAGGTGTGACTGCGGACGCGTGGTTGTGGCTGCAGCCGCGCGGCCGCATAGGGTAACAGAATTTTTTTTTTACAGGTCGTGTGGCTGAGTGCAGCCATATGTCAAAGCGGCCCCAGGGCTGGCGACCTACCGGGAAATTTCCCGGTATCCCGGTAGGCCAGTCCGGCCCTCATTTCACCTCCTAAAGAGTTTATTGTCGTAGTTCCTTACATGCCTTTACCTTAACCGTTCATGTATTATGTTATTCACTAGTCTAATCTCATGGGGCGACTCACACTTGATTTATAACTCGGGGTGGAGCTGCTGATATAAATACACAGTTGATAACGTGCAACAGAGGCGGCTCTAGACTTTATGAGGCCTTAAGCGAAACTCAAACATGAGGCCCCACTAACAAAAAAGTGTCACATATGCACATTGATGCACAGTTTACCTGTGTATGTGCCTGAGAGTGTGTCTGACAGAGAGTATCCTTGTGTGTGAGAATGTATGTCTCTGTGAGCATGTTTGCGTTTTTGTCTGAGACTGAAGTGTTGTGTGTATGGCGGGTGATGGTGTGAGGGGGGTGATGTGAGAGGGAAAGGGGGTGATGGTGAGAGGGAGAGCGGGTAGATGGTGAGATTGAGCGGGGGTGATGTGAGAATAAGGGGGGTGATGTGAGAAGGAGGGGGGTTGATGTGAGAGTGAGAGTGAGGGGGGTTCATGTGAGAGTGAGGGGGGGTGATGTGAGAGTGAGGGGGTGATGTGAGAGTGAGAAGGAGGGGGTGATGTGAGAAGGAGGGGGGTTGATGGTGAGGGTGGTGAGAGGGTGAGGCTGAGAGTGGTGAGGGGGTGAGGATGAGAGGGGTGAGGCTGAGGGGGTGGGGGTGAGGCTGAGGGTGGTGAGGGGTGAGGCTGAGGAGGTTGGGGGTGATGCTGAGGATGGTGAGGGGGTGATGCTGCGGGTGGTTGGGGTGGGGGGTTAGGCTGAGGGTGGTGAGGGTGGTGATGCTAAGGGTGGTGAGGGAGGGTGATGCTGAGGGTGGTGAGGGAGGGTGATGCTGAGGGTGGTGGGTTGGTGAGGCTGAGGGTGGTGGGGGGTGGTGAGGCTGAGGGTGGTGGGGGGTGGTGAGGCTGAGGTTGGTGATGAGGCTGAGGGTGGTGAGGGGTGAGGCTGAGGGGGTTGGGGGGTGATGCTGAGGATGGTGAGGGGGTGATGCTGCAAGTGGTTGGGGTGGGGGGTGATGCTGAGGGTGGTGAGGATGGTGAGGGGGGTTATGCTGAGGGTGGTGAGGGTGGTGATGCTAAGGGTGGTGAGGGAGGGTGATGCTGAGGGTGGTGAGGGAGGGTGATGCTGAGGGTGGTGAGTTGGTGAGGCTGAGGGTGGTGGTGGGTGGTGAGGCTGAGGGTGGTGGGGGGTGGTGAGGCTGAGGGTGGTGGGGGGTGGTGAGGCTGAGGTTGGTGATGAGGCTGAGGGTGCTGAGGCTTAGGGTGGTGGGGGGTGCTGAGGCTGATGGTGGTGGGGGGTGCTGAGGCTGGTGGGGTGGTGAGGCTGAGGGTGGTGAGGGGGTGAGGCTGAGGGTGGTGGGGTGGTGAGACTGAGGGTATTGGGGAGGGTGGGGAGGCTGAGGGTGGTGGGGTGGTGAGGCTGAGGGTGGTGGAGGGTGGTGAGGCTGAAGGTGGTGGGGGTTGCTGAGGCTGAGGGATAGGGGGGCTGAGGGTGGTGGGGTGGTGGGGTGGTGGGGAGGGTGGTGAGTCTGAAGGTGGTGGGAAATGTGGTGAGGCTGAAGGTGGTAGGGAGGCTGAGGGTGGTGAGGCTGAGGGTGGTAGGGAGGCTGAGGGTGGTGGGGAGGGTGGTGAGGCTGCGGGTGGTAGGGAGGGTGAGGAGGCTGAGGGTGGTAGGGAGGGTGATGAGGCTGAGGGTGGTGGGGAGGGTGGTGAGGCTGAGGGTGGTGGGGAGGGTGGTGAGGCTGAGGGTGGTGGGGAGGGTGGCGAGGCTGGCTGAGGATGGTAGGGAGGGTGATGAGGCTGAGGGTGGTGGGGAGGGTGGTAGGGAGGCTGAGTGTGGTGGGGGTGAGAGAGCCTACCTTTAGTCCCTGGTGGTCCAGTGGGCTCCCTGGTGGTCCGGTGGCCACTGCTCCCGGTCTGCAGCTCCATAGAGCTGCAGACCATGTAATCTCGCGAGACCATCAGAGCGTTGCCATGGTAACCCGCGGCAACGCTCTGATTGGCCAGTTTTCGCGAGACACATGGTCTGCAGCTCTGCTCACTGCGGAGCTGCAGGCCGGTGTCTGCGGTGGCTGGCCGGGCAGCCAGGAGGGGCCTCGCACCCGGCGGCATACCGGGCAAGCCGCCGGGCCCCCTCCTGGCGTCAGGTCCTCGGTCAGTGACCGAGGACCTGACACAGTCTGCCCACAGGCGGTTTAGGCGGCCGCAAGGACCCAGCCAGCGCGAGGCCTTAGGCGGCCACGTAAACCGCCTAATTAGAGAGTCGCCTCTGACGTGCAAGCTACACTCTAAACATGACAGCCATCTTTCACAACAATGTACTGCTATATACTCATACCCTCAGTGCAACTAGCCATGATATACGCACGTTCAGCCTAGCATGCTCAAATATAACACACTTCTGTCTAAAAAAAAATACAAAAAAATAATGCAAAAAAAAAAAAAAGAATGCAGCTTCAGAATTAATCTAAATTGTATGCTGTCTAGGAGGTGGGAGGGTCTGGGAGGGAGGGTCTGCTGCTGATTGGCTGGAATGTGTCTGCTGACTGTGAGGTACAGGGTCAAAGTTTACTCAATGATGACGAATAGGGGGCGGACCGAACATCGAATATGTTCGCCGTCCGTGGCGAACGCGAACAAGCTATGTTCGCCAGGAACTATTCGCCAGTGAACTGTTAGGGACATCACTAATCCCAAATAATCCCCCCTGGCATGATTAAAGAGGGGAGACTGCTAAGATCAAAGTGCTAGTGTAGTGTACCTATATTCTTAATTTTAATAATGACAGGAGATAAATATTTTGCATTAAACTCTCTTTACTGAACTCCAGCAGCACATCATAATACCCAGGACATACAGAAATCTCAATGTATCTTTCCTGGCAAAATATTTTATAAATAAATAATACTAACAGCCAATCAGAAAAGAGACACCATGTGATATAAGACCCTGATAGCCCAAGCACTTCCTCTTTCTTTGATGTGAACTAACAAATAACAAACAGAAAAATAGAGAATAAATAAGATCAGCTGAATATGTCCTGTGAGATCCCCAGCCACGTGGAAAGTGTAACCGTAGATAACTTGCAAACTATCTCCTGTTGTAAAGGAGTAAGCAAGTGAATATACAGTAGTAAAATACGTGTGGTAGCCAAGAAATGGCTACAAACCACCAAGTGGGAACCCCTTATACCACTTATACAGAAAATATTAGAAATACATACAATGGGTGGAACACACGTCTGTTGATTCTAGAAAATAAAACAAAATGGCATAGTATAATACTGTTAGGTATAAATATATAAGGAAAAAAATAGAGCAATATTACTCACAAGCCCAGAGCCAAATTAGCATATGGCTCTCATGGGAAGCGTGATGGGACGCTTAATAGGATGTCCCCATCCTTCTTCTTGTTGTTCCTTAAATGGTAGTAGGTGAAGGATGCAATATTCGGATGTCTGTTGAATTGCAGATGTGTCTTTATTTGTTGAATAAAAGTTTTACAAAGATAAGGGATAAAAATTCCAATCGACAATAAAAAGTAATATAAGAAAAAAGTCCTGTTTGTACAGTCTGATCCAAAACGCGTTTCGCCCTGTGGTGGGGGCTTCCTCAGTTGGTGTCAGTCAGTATCCTCTGGGTAGGCTTCCTCGGCGTTCTTTTATAGCACTTCTGTGCTCCACTTCCGGGTTTGTATTGCTTGTCCGCATTTGGAACGCATACTGCGTTCCACCGCCGTCTACATGCGTTCCACTTCCGGGTCGCGTATTGTGTGTCAATCGGGCGCACAATAGACGTCACTGGAACGCATGATAGTCGGTTTATGCGTTCCACTTCGGGATATTTAGCGATCAGAGTCTTAGCAAAATATATATATACAAAATATCAGAATATTTACAATTATAGATTTAATAAAGGGTGTATTTTCAAAATGTAGTGATTACTAAGTAATATATTAATTTGTACATTAAAAACTCATTTTTATACATGTATAAACCTGGTATGGTAGCCAATAACTAGGAAAAAATAAAGATGCCGAGCAATCTTCATGGAAATTATAATATTATGAGGTTCAAGTTAATATATGACATTAAAATACATAATATACATATTGATATTTGATTTTCATATATCTGTTATGTATAAATAAGTTTTAAAACAGGCATATGTGTAATAATATATACATATGGGACTTCTATGGCATATAATGATATTATACATAATTGTAGCTAAAATCTATAATGGGAATTGTGGCTAAAAATGAGAAAAAATTCATACTTTAAAAGGAGTGGGTAGGGAAAATTTATGTATATATTTAAATAAAGTGACAAATCTCGAAATCCGAATTTAAACCATAAGGGATAAGGGTATTAAAATTGAAAATAAATTTCATCTCTTCTGAGCCTATCTTTTTGGTGTAATCTCCCCCTCTCCAATTTTTCTTAACTATTTTTATGGGGCAGAAAAAAAGGTGATCCGGGTTAAGGTTGTGATGTGTTTTAAAATGGTTGGATACGCTGTGGGTTTCCAAACCTTTTTTAATATTTCTCACGTGTTCTGATATTCGTATATGTAGGCACCTAATTGTCCTGCCAATATATATTAAATTACACGGACATTTTAATAGGTAAATGACTCCTTTTGAGTAGCATGTTAGTTGGTCTTTAATAACAAAATCGATATTGGTGTGTTCTCTAAGATCTGTTATATGTCTTTTTGGATTTTTTGTTGACCTACATGCTAAACATGTTCCGCACCCGAAAAAACCTTTACTTTGGTTTAGAAAGTGTCTAATGCTTTTTGGTGGCCCTTCGCTGCTGTGGACTAATGCTTTCTTTAAATTCGCTGCACCTCTATAGACAATTCGAGGTCTGGATGGTAAAATATTTTTTAAAATTGGATCTCTTTGGAGGATGTGCCAGTGTTTTTTAATAGTCCTATTTATTTTGTTATTATTTCCGTTGTAATTGCATATAAAATGTGCCTCATTTGTATTTAAAATTTTAGGGTTTTTCTGTTGTTTGTAAATTAATAGTTGCTCTCTGGGAGTATCTCGGATTTCTTCCATAGCTTTAGTTAATTTTATTTCTTCGTAACCTCTTTCTAAGAATTGTTGTTTTATTATGCTTGCCTGATCCATGTAGTCCTGTTCAGTCATACAGTTGCGTCTTATTCTTAAGAACTGGCTCTTGGGAGCGTTTTCCAGCCAGGGTTTGTGGTGGCAGCTCTTTTTTTCTATGAATCCATTAGCGTCCACTGGCTTAAAAAAGTTTTTGGTTTTAATCTGTTGGGCTTCGATAAAAATATGGAGGTCTAAAAAGTTTATTTCTGTAGTGCTATGTATAGTAGTGAGTACAATTCCCCATTCGTTGGATGTGAGGAAGGCTAGGAACATATTTAAAAGATCATGAGAACCATTCCAAATTAAAAATATGTAATCTATGTATCGGCGATAGGTCACCAAATTCGACACCCAGGGATGCTCTGAAAAAATAAAAATCTCCTCCCAGTATGCCATAAACAAGTTGGCATAACTGGGTGCGAATTTGGTGCCCATCGCCGTACCTCTAATTTGCAGATAGAAAGTGTTCTCGAACCAGAAAAAATTATTGGTTAAAATGAGATGGATGCCTTCCAATATAAAATTCATCTGTTCTTCCTTAAAATTTGCTTTTCTTAAAAAGTGTTTTACTGCTTCTATACCAATCTCGTGTGGAATTATGCTGTATAGAGATGTGACATCACTAGTGACTAATATATTGCCGTTTTCCCATTTATTTATTTCTAAGAGTTGTAATATGTGTATGGTATCTTTTAGATATGCAGGATTTTTAACTACTATGGGTTGTAGAAGCAAATCAATGTATTCCGAGACTCTGGAGGAAATGGAGTCTATCCCGGAAATAATTGGGCGTCCTGGGGGATTTTTTATGTCTTTGTGGATTTTAGGAAGGTAGTAAAAGACTGGTATTTTTGGATGTGTGATTGACAGATATTTACTTTCTTTTTCCGTTAGTATACCCTTGTCTCGACCTTTTTGTATGTAATTGTCAAATAGATCTTTGACTTTACTGGTCGGATCTGAATTCAGTTTTTTATACGTGTTGTTATCTGAAAGAATTCTTTCCGATTCTTGTAAATATTGTGCTTTGGAAAGGACCACCGTTCCTCCCCCCTTGTCAGCTGGTTTAATAATTAAATCTTCATTTTCCTGTATCTTTCTAAGGGTGTTTCTTTCTTTTGCTGACATATTGTTTTGATATTTATTTAGTTTTTTCACATTATTTACCTCTGCCATGACTATCGTCTCAAAAGCCCTCATCTCATTTGAGATCATGTTTTTAGGAAAGAATTGTGATCTCTCCTTTAAATCTGTATGCATGAATTCTAATTCCTCTTCCTGTTCTATGTGTGTTGGTGTTTCTTTGTTGTGAAAGAATTTCTTTAGACATAATTTTCTTAAAAATTTGTTCATATCAATGAAGAATTCGAATTTGTTTATTTCTAATGTGGGCGCAAATTTAAGACCCTTTTTTAGGACCTTCAATTCTTCATTGGTTAGGGGGTAGTCGGTGAGATTGAAGATTCCATCCGAGTTTATTTCTTCCCTCTTTTTTCTTTGTTCCCTCTCTCTTCCTCCTCTATTTCGTGTTCGATTGCCCGGGGATTCCCACGATGGGGGTTTTTCTTGCCATTTGAGCCTCTCTGTGATCGGTTCCCTCCAAAAAAACGAAGATGTTGATGCTTGTTGTGTCCTATAATTTTCCAATGTATCGTCTATTGTTTGTAGTGGTCTTCTCCTTTCATCCTGATCTCTGGACTTTCTGTCGTCCCTTCTGCGTTCTCTGGTAGAGTTTGTTTCTGGATGGCTGTTCCTTTGAATAGGTTTGGAGTATGTATCTCTTCTTGCAGCCGATATGGGAGAGGGTCTCTCATATTGTCTATTTTCTCTCTGTTTCAGTGGGGACCTTCTATCTGTCCTTTGTGAACCCTGTTTTACTACCTCACTGTAGCTTCTATGAGACTGGTCGTACGAGGGAATATATCTTTTATTCGGATGATTATATGTTCGGGTGGGAATGGAGGGTGATTCTTTTCTAATGTTAGTGTCTCTCTTGGGTGCTTTTCTATGTGATCTTGGTTCTATATGATCCCTATAATGAGTGTTGCGGTTTCTATTTCTATAGGGTGATTCGTTTTCTACCTGTGTTCTCCACTGTTGATTTTTCTGATTGTGTTTGTTTTTGTTATAATTAGACCTTTTTGGGAATCTGATATTGCCAGTTTTGTAGTCATTTGTGTCTCTTAGATATTTCCTTTTTTTTATTTCAATAGTATCTCTTTCTGCTTTTTCAATTTTGATTTTAATTTCCTTTATTATTTGGTTAAATGTTTCAGGATTGGTTGTCTCACTGAGTTTTTGTTTCCATGTCGTGATTTCCTCATCTATCTGTATTAGATGTATCTATCTCCTGTTGTAGGTGAGTGAGGATCACTGAAAAAAACAGAAATATGTGAAAGGCATATGCAATGGCATAATGTCAGCATATTGTCAGCATAAAACCAAACACAATATGCAAACCAAAAACAAACACACGGACAAAACATAGAGAACAAATAATGATATAACCACCCACATAGCAAATAAATGGTAAAGAATATATAAAATGTTATAAAAACATATAAACTGTAGAGAATAAGCAATGCAAGGGTGGGATGAAAATGGGAGGGAAAATGTTCGCCTCATGTCATTGCTAAAATTAAGATTATTTTATTGTACACTATGCTAGCATAATTTAAAATTTTACCACAGGAGGCTTTATATTTTGAATTTTTTAACACTGTGAAAGTATAGCAAAAGAAGTGTGGGAAGAAGGACTAAATAAAAATGTGAAAAGTAGTTTCCTGGGTCCAATCCAAAGAACGAATTCTGTCGGCGAGAGAGACATCCCCTCTGAAAAAGCATGCGCCGTCACCACGATCCATACCGAACAGGCTCAAAAATTTGAGCCTACCCAGCAAATGACAGACGACAGCAGATCCATCTTGCCAATGAAATATTTGCTTAAAAATTAACAGGTGAAATGAAGAGTTGACCGAATCTCGGAGGCCATAGGAAGCAGTGACCTCACATACTGCAATAATGTCTTACGATGCAAATTTGAGAAACAACTATCAGAAATGGAAATGCTAGAAGTGCAAAATGGTATGACGTCATATTCAAGCTCCTGACATCACAGCAAGGTGCAGGGGAGCAGTGTGGAACTGGAAGAACCTCAGAGCTCACTCACCGCCACCACCTGCCTCCTCTCTCCTCTGTATATTTTGGCAGAGTAGGCACCTGCTGTCCAGGTAAGCATGTGCCTACTCTGCCTTAGTGAATACGCACCTGCTTCGGGGGTGCTCTAAGGTGGCCAGCAAGCCTCCTCCTGGGCCCCATGTGACAGGCCAGTGGGCTGCTCCTCTCGACACCCACCATTTTTGTGCCCGGGACAGTTGCATCACCGCCCCCTGTGGTTACACTACTGCTAAGCACTGCTCCCTGCCTCCACTACTAATTCTGGAGAGATGTATGTTGCTAATGGAAATTAACTCTCCTGAGTTGTCTTACAGTGCAGTGTAATGCTTAGCTCACTTGCTAAGTGTATCAGCTCATTAGATTATTATCGCAAATTGAAGTATCTACTTAGGAACTTCCAGCTCTCTGGCAACGTACTGAGATGGGGAATGGCATCCAGTGGACCCCAGGTAAGAAGTCAAACTGTTGAAAAATGGTGCACCAGGGTACTCCTGGCACCAAAACCACTACAGTACTCTGTTCCTTTAAGGGGGGATATGTGTTTGCAAGGGTTAGTCCAGTCTAAAAACAGTATTTTATTAAAACACTGCTTTTGTTTAGAGTAATCCATTAACAAAGCCACACTACACTCTTTGTTTGTTTCTGGTATAATGGGTTACTTTTGTTGTGGTTAATTATTAAACCATTAATTGTAGACATTGTATTACTTTTTCATATCAAGTTATCACCAGTAGGGTTACAGACAGAGGAATACATTATTCAACACAACTGTATTGGAAAGATTGTTCCGTGGGCTTTTAGATTGATGACACTTTGGACAAACAATTGCAAATTTTAGGAAAAGTAACCAAATTGGTAAAAATCTCTTTTCAACTTGGCTGTTTTGACTTAAAATGTGCAGTTTTTGTCAAGACATTTACAGGTGTAATGAAAAAACCTTACCTTGCTGTATCTCATTAGGATAAAGTCTAACAACATTTTTTCTGACTAATAAGAATCCTGTTTAAATCCCCCATATGTATCAGTGTTGTGTCAAGTATTTCTATGCTAAAACATCTTAGACATTCTGTACATTTCTGGCATTTACTTCAGCATCCTTTTTCTGTTTTCTTTTTGTCCAAGTATATTTTGTAGCATTTCAATAACTGAGGAATTGAGGAAGTGGTAGAGAAAGTTCTCAAACATTTTGCACATTGTCTTTTTAAAGATTACGATCACCACATGTTTTCTAATTTTTGTTATTGTACTGGTGTGAGGGGGAATTTGACAATACTATATTAGTATACAGGAATGTATGCTCAGCTTTCATTTCCTAAGAGAGGCAGATATTTTCTATTTTATTTCTAGCCAACAGTTCTAATACAGTTTTTAACTCTATAAGAAAAAATATGAATCGAGGTTAAGACTCTGCATTTACATCAGATAAATAATTAAATATTTGTCAAGCTATTTGTGGTTCCTGGAAAGCAGTCATCAGAATCAAGAAGATGTGGTCTCTTTTTGTCCATGCACAAGCAATTTTCTTAGGCAGATGGCATTGAGGTGCAATTCTTGAGTGAAAAAAAACACAATTTATCCAAATTCTGAACCAAAACAAAATCTAGAATTTGAGTTAAATGTTTGTTCAACCATAATTTACATCTTTAATCATAATTTATTTGCTATATATCATTTTGTTCAGGAGAAATATGGCTTTCTTTTCACATCAAATATGTATATATGAAACATAATTTAATATGAATAAAATCTAAAACAGTGTGAAAGATTAAGAAATGCTGTTATTTTCCAAGTTCAGCATTATGGCATTTTAACTGTGAATGTCATAAAACTGTTAGCTTTTACTGCAATAAAACACACACATATGTGTGCTGTGATATCCCACAATTACAACAATGTCCCATGTACAGGTTTTATGTGGTTTTGGAAAGTTATAGGGTCAGATATAGGCTTACCCATTTCAGTTTTTACACATGGAAACTTTTGCCTTTGAGACCGTATGGCACTCTCCTAGCTGAGACACTTTTCCAACTATGCAATTTGAGCATGTTTATAGTAGGTTTATAAACATTTATTACTTACTTTTACATACATTTTTCTTGCTTTATTTTGGCTTGTATACGTGTTTAGAAGTGTTTGCTTGTAGGGGAGCAGGGCTTGACACTCATGAGCTCCCACGGATGATCTAATACATGCCACACTTGCTCCATATTCACCCACTTATACCCCCCCAGGATCCGATCCCTAGGTCGACATGGAGAACTGGGCAAAGAGGCTTCTCGCAGGGTAAGGATTACACAAGACCTGCTGTAGTTCAGGCCTAATAGGCCTAAACCTAAAATGGTGGCGCAGCCAGACTCCAGCTTGTCCTCCTCGGAGGAAGAAATTATTATATAAAATCTTGTGCACAGAAGGCCTTAAAAGTCCAAAGCCGGAGGCAGATCTAATGGCTTCAGTCAACAAGGGAGACTTCAAAGCCCTGTTGGAGAATATTAGGGCACTTTACAATGCAGAATTATCTGTCATCGGGGAGGATATCTGTCAGGGTGGCGGTCCGGTGCCTGGGACCCAGACACTGTCCGGGCGGCGGTGCGTGGACCGGGACCCAGTATGCCTGATGTTCAGAGTAAGAGTCACAGTGTGGAGGTGGATTAGCAGGGTCTGGTGCAGGGTAACCGCACGCCCCCTGGTGTTGAGCACCAGCGTTTGTGCAGCCACAACCAGAACCCTGAATCAGCTTAAGCGGATCCCAGGAACTAGGAGCATGGAATTAAGCAGACCTCCCAGGAGCTGAAAAGGGAGGCTCTGCAGCAAGCATGTATCCAGTACAGAAACAAGGCAAGACTAGAACAGACACCTAACATGGAAACAAGACAGAACTAGGAGAACCCAGAACCAGTGAAGGACAGTAAGCTAAACCCAGAACATGTACACGTGAGGGAAACATGAACATAACATGGGCATGACTGGACATGGGGATTTAGTCACATATGATCATACATTGCATAAGCCTGCCAACAACGCCAATGTACCGTATATCTGGCAGGTCCTACACTGCCTAATATATGCTAAAACAACCAAAGAAGACATATATAGCACTTACCTGCAAGAAAGGGCAGAAGTCGTGAGCAGCTGCCTGCAGGGCACTGAAACAAAAGGAATGATGGAAAACAAACGGGTGTGGCAAATAAAACAAACATTTAAATGAATCCAAGAGACTGGGAAATCAAGGGACGGAATATAGGAATGAACCCAGAAATCCCAGCATAAAGAAAACCAGACATAGACTAGAAAACCAAAAAAACAAGAAAAACAAAACAAGAATTGTAAAAAGAGTACTGGATACCAGGAGCCATTGCCAGACATCTCCACAGAACAGAGCAGGATATGACAATATCACAGGAGTCATTACCAGAGTGCAGGCATTGATGGGTGACATAACCACCATTAGGGATGTGCATGTGCAAAAAATGTGGTTAGGTTCGGAAATTCTTGTTTAAGTATGCTCCAGCAATTCGGACCAATGGCATTCGGTTCGGTTCGGCAATTCGGAACTTCGGTAATTCGAACCCAAACCCCTAACCCTAACCTCTAACCCTAGCCCCCAACCCCTAGCCCTACCCCTAACCACTTATTTTGCCACTTTTCAGAAAGACAAAGCACTTCAGAACTTCAGAAATTCGGTTTGGTTCTGCATTTCTGAAATTCGGCACTTCAGCAATTCTGAAATTCGGCACTTCAGCAATTCTGAAATTCGACAATTCAGCAATTCAAACTTTGGACATTCGTAAGCATCCAAATGTCCGAATTTCACGAAATTTGCCCGAATGTACATGTACGAAACGAATTGCACGTGTCTAGCCACCATTACCCAATAACAAGCAGATTCCACAGAGCTGGTGCACCAACTACAAGCCTCTCATCAAGCAATACAGGCCAGGTTGAACATCCTAGACAATGCACGGAGGCAAAGTAAAGATTCGGGGCACTGTTGAAATGATCAACGGGCAAGAACTGCAACACTTTGGTAGATGCCTCCTGACTTCTTTTTTACTATAACATCGAGCCAAAGGCATAATTGATACAAATTGATTATCTGCTAGTGCTCCAACCGAGGCCCCCCGGGATGTCCTGGTTCGTTTTTCCCGGTTCAGACATAGAATGGCAGTTCTGGATGCTCTGTGGGGCAGGGCACCTTACCTGTTCGAGGAGATGCAGCTTCTGTTCTTGCAGGACCTCTGCCAGTCCTCCCTGGAATGGAGAAGGTCCTTCACATAGGTCACGAAGACCCTAATATCTGCAAACATTCTCTACAGATGGGGTCCCTCCCGAGCGCTGATGGCTCTCAAGGATGACTCTCATCAACTTACCTCTACAGCTGAATCCACGGCCTTCTTGCAATTAGTGGGTCTCATTCCATCCATTGACACCTCGGCTGTGACTATTCGCTCATGGGACATGTCTCAAGTCGCTTCTTTCACCCCGCGCACAGTTGTGGATACGGGCTGAAGATAATATGGCATTCCGTTTCCTTGAAGGAGAGATGGACTGGATCAGAGATCCATCCCACTCATTTTATGCTAAAATGCTTTCCTGTTGCATCTATTTTATTATGTTTTCATATATCTCTATATATATATATTTACTTTTTACACATGGAAACTTTATATAATATATATATATATATAGTTTTTATTATTTATTTAATTTAATTTAATTTCACAGTTAACGTTTTTGCCTGTTCCCGCTATGCACTCAATGTGGTCTTGGCGAAGCATATTACATGTCCACCCTAACAACTCACTGACCTAAAGTCCTTATTTAAATACTTTACCTTCAATCGGACATATATTGGATCTGCGGAGCCGTACTGCAAGTCAGGCCATGGTCCCACATAGATTTCACTATGTAATTATATTACTTTACCATATGCCCCTCTCATAGCATCCTCTTAGACTACTCCTTTTGTTTTCATTTATTTTATATAAAATCTAAGCCTTTGTTTACTCAATATATTTGGGTACATGACTGTATTTAGCATTGTTTTAATTGTGATGCATGTTGCAAAATTTGTTTTGTTTTCTACTGACGACTCACGAAAAATAAAGCATATTAAAACAAACAAAAAAAAAACCCAGATCTTTTTAAACAGGCTACTGCTGGCATCGAAAATACAAGAGCTAAATTATATTAATTAAAGTCTCTCAGCATGTGTCTGAGCATATGCTTTACATGCTAATTAGAGTGTTTCTCTGTTGTGCTGTTTTGTTTTTTTTTTGTTTTTTTTTTAAGGCTATTGTAGCTGGGAAATGTTCTCATTGGCAGAGAACTGAAAAGGATTGTGGTAATAATGATGTCACAGATTTATATGTAACAGTCTTTAACCAAGATGTTGCAGAGTGATTGAATAGCCACATTCTTCACACAGTTATTTAGCATTAGCAGGGCCAGATTTACATGTCTGATGCTTGTAAGCACAGCTTTCTTAGGTGTCTGCTACACCCCCCTCCAAAAATTCACTTCTGTTTTGCTTGCTATATAAGAGTCTGCAAGTCTCTTACTCCAAATAAAAAGTGCATATTGCAAAGAAGAAACAAAAAGAAAGTATATCAAAATATAACACAAAGTCACCCCTGTTTATTTTATTAACCCACCACTCGTCCCTACAATGTACCCCCAGTTAATTAATTTATTAGATCCACCGTTATTGGATTAGTGACTGGGAAGCAATAGCCACCTAGTCGCTAGTCTTTTTTATTACAGTGAGCAACCCCTGTCTGTTTGCCGTTTTGTCTTTTTTATTACAGTGAGCAACCCCTGTCTGTTTGCCGTTTAGTAGACATGCCGCTACTCGCGGCACGGTGGATAGCGGCATAAGCCTAAGAAAAGGACAGGCTTTTAGTAATTTTGGTATTTCAGCTTCTCATTAGATAGTTTTCTAATCCTTATGTTAAATTTCCATAAGAATACCAAAACCAAGCTATCTACTAAACAGCTCCTTAAGGATATGCGCATTCAGCCAAGGAGGAGGAGAGGAGGCGGAGAGGAGGAGGAGAGTCCCCCGCCCGGCACTGGAGAAAGAGGTAAGCTTAACTCCTTCCACCCCCTAGAGCCCGGCGGGAGTGGGACCCTGAGGGTGGGGGCACCCTCAGGGCACTATAGTGGTCCTTTAAGACAAAACAAAAATGTAAGTGGCAGCCAAGTCACTACAAAAAACGAAATAAATCATTTAAATATGGATATGAAATAAATTCTGAAGCATGTATTCACTAGACAGTGAATTGTGATGAAATGACAAGACTGGCAAAGTTGGGGGGGACATCTTTTTTTTTTTGTTGTCTAAATGTTGTAACCCAATTTAAGTTCTACACAAATCACAAATAAACCCATTGTAACATATTCGTGTGTAGATCAAATGGAATAAAGAATGCTTTGAATCAATCTCAACAGCTTGGAACAAGTCGTAGTAGTAATCACAGAGCTACATATTTAGATTAATTGAATAGTCTGAAATTCGTGGGCAGTTAAGACACTAAGAGAATTATTTATTAAAATAAGAATTACCAAGAATTCAATGTAAATTGCCTATTTAAGGTCAAAGTAGCCAAACAGGAAACATGTTCAAAATTAACTCTGTTTCCAGTACATCTCCTTCTGCCTTACATTAATTCACTTTTTGAATTCCTGACAATTCCACTTTAGTAATTAACTATGTAGGTAAGGGAGTTCGATTTCCTTTGATGATCAGCAAACATTCTAAAAGGTAGAAACCATAAATGCATTAAATACACATGAACTCAGTAAGAAATTTCTAAGTATTTTTAGAATAACCTGTCCTACAACATTACACAATCTGAATTAAAGACAGAGAACCTATTTCTGTGTATGATTACCCTCTGTGTCAAAGGAGGGAGCTCCGTGAGTATGCATATGTAAGTCATACCTAAAAACAAACAAAAAACCAAACCACATACACACATAAATGTTCTACTAATAGACACAATGTTGATATATTTAAGCATAACGGTTGTCACAGGCCCTGGCGACGGCGTTTTGAACACGCCAAAACGTGCGTTGAGCGCTTTCTTTTTCTTTAATCACTGCACTTGGTAGCACTTTTTAATTTTTGTTACCCCTATGGTATTTTTAGGTGTTTATTTATTTATAACTTTAGTAGGGAGAGTTGATTCAGGGAGACACTAGTGGTCAGACCACGGTGTCAAGGTAACTCTTAGGGTGAATTGAGAGATTTTTTTTTTCTTTGAGGCTTTTCATCTGCGTTTAGACCAGATTACCTGGTCCCTTGTTCTCTGTGGACGAGGTAATCTGGTCTAAATTATACTTAGTAAAGTTTATGGACACATCTAGACAAAGAACTAGTGAAAAAATAATAATAATAGTGTAACACAAAATCATTACTTTGTGAATAGTGTGCAAGAGGAGCTAAACTGAGTGTTATTGGGCAGCTCATTTACATTTAAATTTGTTTATTCATTTAGAAGATAGTTTTGCAAATGAGTGCCAGCAGACATCATTGCTTAAAGAGACACTATAATTAATGTAGTTGTTCTGGTGTCTATAGCAGAAAATGCAGTGTTTTTTTTTTATTGCTGGCTTGTAACACCTCTAGTGGCAGTCAATCAGACGCCACTAGAGGTGCTTCCTTGGTCAGTGCTGCACAACTTGCAGCACTGGTGTTCCGCATCTCCACGCTCTGCATGAACTTTCCACACAGAGATTCACTGATTCAATGCATTTCTATGAGTTGATGTTGATTAGCTAGATAGCAATTAAGAGAACATATAGTACAATACATTAAAAACACAGTATAATGTGCAGGATAAGAGAATTACATCATTTCCTCCAACCAATTATCATTTGCTATAAATAAAAATGTCAGCATGTCAATATCATTTTTTTTTTTTCAAACAAACTATCTGCGATGTTCAGAAGAGGTAAATTGCCATCAGAATTGAAATATAAAATGTATCATATCGTCAACATAAGTTGTGTACTCTTCCATACACTCATCTTCAGAAAAAAACTCCTATCTCCAGAACTTAAAACTTGAAAGAAAAGAGAGAGAAAATTAGTAAGGATATACAAATTATTGACAGTTTACCATGTCAATTTGCACTTGCAAATCAGAAATGTGATAGTAAAGAGAAAGGAAATCATTATTACAAAAATAAGATAGGATATTATTCTAAAATGTACTTTTCTTCATGAAATCCAGATATTTTATTGTAAGAAGGGATAGAAAGCAATGCTGATTTTCTAGTCTGTGCTTCCAAAGAAACATAAATCAATAATAATAATAAAAAAAATAAAATGAATATATACAAGTGGGGAGGGTGGACTAAACTGTATTTTGGCAAATGAGCAGATTTGAAAAAAATAAATAGATTTTTTGCAATTGCTATCTCGTGCTGCTGTTTTAGAGGACAAATCCTTCTACTTTCCTGAGAAAAACTGTGTATACAACGTAACTAAAAAGTGCAACAGTATAGTGAATGCATACATTTATTGATACAATAAAAAGTTACAAAGAGAGTCTATACATAAAGAAATATGCAGAGAAAATTGCGAACAGTAACATAGTTTAAAATGCAAAATAATATATACCAAGAAAATTCAATAAAAATAAGGAGCTTATTATCAAATATAAGCCAAACACAATAAAAAGAAATATAATTGTGCATATATACCGCAATATATAAAGTCTCTGTAGCTGTTGTGCTGTGCGTTATAAGTGACCTTTGAAGCAGTGGTGTATTTAGGATTTCTGCTGCCCTAGGCAGGACGGTGCTCGGGCACCCCACTCTAATTAAAAATTTCCCCACCCCTTTCTGTCATGGCCGCACCTTGACTGACAGACGGTCACTTACTGACAGATGCACACACTCACTGATAAATGCATACACTCATTGACAGACACACACTCTCATATACACTGACAAACAATGACATACACACATACTCACTGATTTAACACACTGATAGACAGACACTATTACTCGCACACACTGACAAACTCACACTCATGGACAGACTCATTCTCAATGACAGACGCACACACTGACAGACGCACACACTCTTGACCAACACATACACACACACTTACAGACACCCACACACATACACACTTACAGACACACACACACATTCACATTTACAGACACACACACATTCACTCACAGACACACACATATTCACTTAGACACACACACTTACAGAAACACACATTCACTTAGACACACACAGACACACACACAAACGCATAGTGATGCTGGGAGCCGGGGTGACATCATATTCCGGGTCCTGGCTTCATTAAGCGGCGCGCGAGCAGGAAGAGCTCAGGTGAGCATGCTCCCTCGCTGCCCACTGCCCACTGTCCTCCTCGGAGGGGGCTCAAAAGTGGCCAGCTCTTGAGCCCCCCAGGACACAAGGCAAACAAGGCATCTGCCTGGGCGTTTGCGGGAGGCTTTTTTTGCCGCCCAAGGCAAATGTCTTGTTTGCCTCGTGTAAGATATGTCCCTGCTTCGAGGTGTAATTCTGACCTGCTTGTAGACACACTGTACCTTGCTGATGGTTGGGATTAAAAGGAGTAATAGATCCAGGTGGTAGATGTTCTCCTTAATTGGAACACTAGTCCAGTGTATCTCTGTACTGAAAACAGCTTGCGGTAGTTTCTGTACCCTTCTGTATTTTCCGCTGGGTGTGCACTGTGCCATTTCAGGAAGGAGGGGGGACGGGTATTCCAAGGTGTCAGAAGTCAAGAGAAGACAGATCGGTAATCGTATGCTCCTCAGGGTTATGGGTGATTAATGATCTACTATTGAGACTATATATACCCTTCCGAGTGTTAGAAATACTTTATTAAGATCGGGACTTTATTTATATACACGCTTTATAAAGAATAAAAGTAAAACTACTGCTAGAGGGATTATCTCTTAAAAACTGACCCCCAGGCGACACCTGGAAGTGTTGCTAAAATAAATACTGAATAAAATGAACAACTATAACCAATGATTTGAAAGTTGAATGGCTTACTAGATGACATTGTATGCCAAGTGTTTGCTTTACAGAAGCTAAACATTCCTAAGGCAACTTATAGGGATGGTGGGAAGAAGAGAAAAAATAATAATAATTTAATAAATACATAAAAAAAAATTACAACATAAATATATATATATATATATATATATATATATATATATATATATATAAATTCCCTTACAATCATAAATGTCAGAAGACATAATTGAGAAATGTATTTGAAAATATATTTTCAATATTTTTAAAATTGGGGGGAACAAAAAGTGCAACATTTTTAAATTAAACGAAATAAATGTAATAATAATAATAATAATTTAAAAAAATAATAATTTAATAATATTGAAAAAGCGGAAACGTGTTTATTAAAGTAAAATATGTATGTTATTGTAAGACATGGAGACTGATAATATGTGAAAGTATAGTGTGTTTATTACACTTATCCACAGTTTAAAAATGTTGATTATCTGGACTCTTCAGCTGATCTCATGTGGTGTTTTAGATACAGACATGGGGACAGGTTCCCCATAAAATTTCACTATCCCAATACACTAGGGATGGGGGTGTAATTTATTTTCCCTTTGAAATGTAAATGCACCCATTACACAATAGTATGGGAGCAAGTTGAAGTAAGAGGTAAAGCAGGCTGGAAGGTATTTGGTCTTCTTCCATCCAATGATATCTCATGATTAAGAAAATACTACATTGTCTTTCTGTTTAAACTGATTACGCTGAAAAAAAAGAAAGAAAGAATAAAATACAATCAATATCCTGACAATTGATATTCCTACTTTTCTAATATGATTTCTACTTCTTACTTTTACATTTCAAGAAATTGGCAGTTATAAAATTAAGACTGACGAGATACAGAAAGGCACACAATTAAATCGATGCAGCAAATAGGAGTGGGCTGAGCAGATAAGAACCTGTAAAGAATATTTTTTTTTTCTGGCAAATATAACATCTGCCCACAGATGCATAAATAATTACTTACATTTTGTTCGTGCCGAACAATACTTAATAATCTTTGATGGAAAATGTATGACCTACAGATGCAAATAACCCTGATTGATTTAGTAAACAGTTTATTTTTCCAGCTTTCCAGTGTACCTGACTAATATTCACAGGCAACCTTACTTGAACTCACTGCTCACAAACCCGTGTAGCATTTTCCCAGCTAGTTTCAAAGTGGCATTAGGCAGCAGCAGATGAAGTGAAGCATGGCCCCAATTTTTTAAGAGTCTGTGAAACTTGATACAGTGCTGAATAAAATGTGTTCTTTGTGCACATATGGCAGTGTAGCATTAAAGTGACTGTCTAGGCACCAAAACCACTGTTGCTCATTGCATTGGTTAAAGTGTAGGGCTATTGGTGTAGCTCCTTTGGATGTTGTCTGTTTTCAAGTCTTGTGACAAAACCCAAGTGAATTTTTTACATACCCGAAACCCACCACCCTAGTCTCTAATGTCATAATGAAAAACATTCACTTTCACATTACCTGTACAATATTTGGATGGAATGAGCAAGCATTGCTCACATTGCGTATTGCTAGGTTGCAAGCACAGTGCTTTAGCAGGGTTAAGGAGTGGAAAATACTATTACTAGCATTAACATAAATCATTGACGTGTGTGTTGAGATTTTTTTTCTTTGATTTTGTCTTTTCTCCTTTATACAAATTATTCTTTGTCAACAACTGGCAGACTAACTGACTGATATCTCTCCATGCCATACTAGGACCTATTCCGATTGCTGAATTCCAATTATGCTGAAAGCGCTATCTGAGCTGGAATTCTGTTGCTCGTCAAGCAGGGTTCATTTAGGTCATTTGCACAGTGCCCACAGGATGCTCCTCTTCCTTCCTCGGTGGTTGCGCTCACTTACGTCCTGTGTTCTTCCTGATGCCGGCCATCACCCTTCGGTCAGTCCCTACATTGGCTTCCTGTAAGATATAGGGCTCAATTTAAAATTCTGGTTCTTGCTTTCAAATCTCTACATAATGCTGCTCCCACCAATCTATCCTCCCTAATACACAAGTATGTCCCGTCTAGGCCCTTACAAACTGCTTACCTCTTACATCTATCTTACATCTATCTTCTATCCGTACTCCCACCTCTGATGCTCGCCTTCAAGACTTCTCGAGGGCTGCACCATTCCTGTGGAACTCACTTCCCTCCTCCGTTAGATGCTCACCCAGTCTCTACTCCTTCAAAAAATCATTAAAAACCCACTTCTTCATAAAAGCGTATCAATTAAACTGTTAATAGCTCCCAACTGATTCCTCTCTTCAACTGTCACTAGTCTAATACTATCCTTACCTTTTGTGTCACTTTACCCCACTCCCTCTAAGCTCATTGAGCAGGGCCCTCAACCCCTCTGTTCCTGTGTCCAACTTGTCTGGTTACAACTACATGTCCGTACGTCCACCCATTGTAAAGCGCTGCGGAATTTGATTGCGCTTTATAAATAATAACACAATAATAATAATGTGCATTGATGCCCTTTTATGGCTCTGCCCGTCCTGGCCCTAATTTTAATGCTAACATGCATTCTGGCTTCACATTACCAAAATTTACCAATTACTTTCCTGCTAGTGCTGCATATACTCATTGTGACATTTGTACTGTTCCTTGCTGTGTTTTTCTTAATACATATCTGAGAGTGCATTATATTTAGTGATTCTTTTGTGTTTTGCCTCTGGCTTGTCCGTTGACTATTCTGACTTCTGTATTCCTTTATCTTTTTGCTTGTCTTACCATTTTTGTACACTCCATTTCCCTGACCTCAGATTGTTCTGTGCTATTCTATTATTATTGTTAAATCCAGCCATTCTAATGTCCGGTCATATGTTTTTAAGGATTTCTGGTTATAATTTATTTTGTTAACTTAAGTTCTACGAGTTGGGTATTAGTTTATCCTAACAGCAATGATCCTTGATGTTGGATCAAAAGCACCAGCCTTAAAATACCATTTCCTCATGGCTCTTGCTTGCAGGATGTCGTTTCCCAGCTTGTGCAGAGTTAGGGAGGTATGGAGATATATGTAGAGTTATGTAAATAGCTGAGAGAAAATAGAATGCTGGTGTAGTAAGAAGAAAAGGTGGAAGGGTATGAAAATTGCTGGAATGAGCTATGGTAATTACTGAGGGTGATATGAAAACAGTTAGTGGATGGAATAAAGATACCTTAGCAAGAATGGGAATATATTCCCCAAACTATAGAAATAGAATCTGTCAACGGGTATGAAGAGATATGAGCATGGCTAATGAGGAAATGCTACAGCTGGTAAGAGTAGACATAATGTCTCATTTGACGAGCACCATCAGTCAAATTGACCATTGCAGTGCAGCTAAGAGCAGTATGATGTGCAACTCTCCATGGCACTGAAAGTCAAAGAAGCTTACTCAGAATGCTCAACATGTAATAACAGAGAGCTCTCTCCAATCATAAAAATAAATAAATATAAAAAGTTACATTGCAGGATTAAGCCCACCTCTAGTGGTTTTTAGTGTGACAGCCACCAAAGGTGCTTCCGCTGCCCTGTCACGTGATGCAAAAACTTCACATGAAATAATTGATTCCAATGCTCCTCTATGAGGATGTGACATGGTATTGCCATAAGGAGAAGAACTAAGCAGTTACAAATGTTGTAACACTAATTTGCATAGATTTTGTGCACTTATAAAATACTGATGATAATTTAAGAGAAAAGTGAATCTTGTGATTTTGCAAACTCTAGGTGAAGGCTAGACTATGTCTAGAGCATGCTTTTTGTGTAGCTCACAACAATTCTTCAGACCATATCCACAGTCTTCCTTTGTGACATACATTAGTGCACAGGCAACTTCTCTACATTGCTAAATTTCCTAAAGCTAGCCTGTTAAATAAAAGTCCATATTGTTTTTGAGGAAGTCGTAAACCCCAGTGAAATTTGAACAATACTTACTCTGCAGGATACACTGGCAGACACACTATAAATAGAGATCTTTTGTTTCTGGATGAATTCTTGGGTTCAAATGGAATGCAAGTCATGCAATAATCCTACGTGGTCTGGTTTGGATAAGGAAAGTCCTAAGAAATCATGGCCAGCTTAGAATGATATTACATAGTAAGACAAGGAATTATATACGGAGACAACGCCAATCTTGCAAATCTCAATTTAAAGCTTACAGCATAATATACTAGCAAAAAAAGTGGAAAATGTAGACCAAAATAACAGAGTTGGAAATTGATCAGCTGTATTTCCAATTTGACAATTTTTGCCTCAATCTTTAGCGAAAAAAACATTTGCAACTGAACCCTACAGTATGTCAGATTTGTTTCCCCCTAATACTCATTACCCCTTAGCCAGTCATCAGCTCTACAAATCTAAAATGCAATTTTCTTCCATGCATGTGTTTTATAACTATTTTAGAATTTATATTAATCTTTACCTCTTTCGTTCTTTGCCAGCATGCCGTGCTCTTTTCAGTACTTTGGAAAGTACGTACTTTGATGTGAACAGGATGCCAGACAGAGAAGGGCAGAGGAAGGCTCTTTCGGTTGTGTGTGACTCTAGGTTAATGCGAAATCTCACAGGTCATGAAAAATTCTGCAACATGAAAGAACTTTCAGGAAACAACGTAACATTCAAAGTCTGTGCATGTCTTTAAATTTTCAGCAAATACAACTGTAGACTCAGGAACTGCTAACTAAGCCACTGGCGTCTGAATCACCTACTCCAATGTCAATGTCTTCACAAAGCAACGTGATAAGACATTTCATAAAAGGAAGGGGACGGGGCATATCTGTCTATTTATTAGTTTAACACAAACATACTTTAGAAAAATCATTCTCAAAATAATGTAGAAATGAGCAATATAAAATAGATTTATTGTACTTATGTGATGTTATGTGATGCAAGCAAGGTAAGGTGGTGGCATACGAGATGCATGCCGAACACTATATTCCAACCATGTATAGCTTACACAGTTATGGGTAATTAATAAAAAAATAAAAAAAAAAACTCATTGCCTCCTCCTAATCCAACATGGTGTTCCACGACGCGGCTGCTCACCTCCCAGTGATTCTAAAAGATCAAGAGTATCCAACTTTATTGGTTTCACACGAAGCACCTAATCAATACTTCTGGGCTACAAAGAAAAACAAAAGCCTAGAGACAATTCCCATCACCATTGTTGTGGCTGAACCAGAGAAGACTCTAAGCCGTTGTCCTGCTGTAGACTCTGTTGTCAGTCTGTTTGATAGGGTGGTTGAAAAACGAAGTGCTTGTTTCAAATGTTGTCACTGCGTTTTCCTGCAGGCCACGACTAAAGTATCTGCCACTACTGATAGTGAGTACCAGCTGTTTGTTGACTGCAAGGTTTTACCACTGGCAACATATAGTTACTGGCTGCCACTGTGTAAAGCAACCAGTTGCTAAGTAACGGCTAACAGCTCAGATAATTGAAGATTATGCTAGCGTTAGTGTACTTATAATCTTAATTTTAGTAATGACAGGAGGCGAGTATTTTGCATAAACTCTCTTTACTAACTCACATAGCAGTAAAGAAAAAAGGTGAAAACATTAACCAATCAAAAGAAAGTAGGAGGCATAGTATTCACAGTAATGAGGCTCCTCCCCCTCTTTCGAGAGCGACATCAAACACAAAGAAATTTTTTAAAAACGGATAAAGTCTTGCAACATGCACCAACGGGTGACTTTCCAAGTAGGAAGTCATAGGGTGATCCAAACATGCATCAACAGATGACTTTTCCAATTACGAAGTCCTGGTTGCTGAAGGAAGGTCCAAACATGTCCAACCTGAGCGTAAGCTGTAATGTCTTGAAGTTATGCTGAAAGAGAGCGTGGAAAAGGTTAGGAACCGGTCTGGTAACTGTTTGCAGTAATGTAATGAACCCAGCACAAACTCTAACGAAATGTAAACTAGTCTAAATATGACAGATAACAGTAACGAAGCTGTAGCTAAACAAGGTACAAGTCTGATATATACCAGGCAGAAAAAATGAAGGAATATTTAGAGTATAGGTATACTTACATGAGATTTCATCCCTCGAGGGTGCGGAGGGTGGGAAAATACTCGCCTCCTGTCATTACTAAAATTAAGATTATAAGTACACTAACGCTAGCATAATCTTCAATTTTACCACATGACAGGAGGCTTCATATTTAGCATTTTTAACGCTGATGAAGGAGAGACACGGCTGCCCCCGAGTTTGGGCGGAAATAGAAGGTCCGAAAGGTCGCTTCGCGTGACCAATCCGCGGCTCGTAGGATGTCTGCCAGTGATGTTCCCGCGGAGAAAGCCGACAAGGCCGCCACTCCGCGAACGGAGTGGGCACCGAAGGTGTCTTCCACACCTGCTAGAGACAGGATCCAACGTACCCATCTGGCAAGGGTGGTAGTAGAGACGGGAACGTGAGGTCTAACATAAGACACTAATAGTTGTCCCGAAGATGAGACCCGAAGGAGGGAAGTGACCTGAACGTATCGACGCAGAGCAGAAACCACGCAAAGCAGCGGTTCCGTAGGAAAAAAGGGATAGAAGACCGACGAGGAATCCGATTTCGTACGACGTGACACTTGGAAGGTAACTCCCTCGGGGGAGACCGAGAAAGCGTCAACGTCGAAAGCCCGCACGTCCAAAACTCTGCGGAACGAGACCAGACAAAGTAGAAGTGTTAGTTTGGCCGACAGTTGTCGAAGTGAGAGTCTGTCGTTATCTGGCCAGTCTCGCAGAAACTGTAGGACGACTTCCACGTCCCATAACCGAGTGTACTTGGGCTTGGGGGGCCTTTGAAGTCTGATGCTCCTGAGGAGGCGGCATACCAGAGGGTTTTTCCCGACGGGTGTGCCCAGGATCGGAACGTGAGCCGTCGAAATCGCGGAGCGCACGACGTTGAGGGATCGGTAAGACCGGCCCGCGGAGTATAGGTGGGAGAGAAAATTCAAGATGGCCGTTACAGGTGCCGTAAAGGGATCAAAGTTCCGCTCACTGCACCAAGCGGACCAGGAATTCCCTGCTGCAAGATAGCATCGTCTGGTTCCTGGCGCCCATGAATCCCATAAGAGGTCTCGAGCTGTCTGCGATAAGTCCTCGGTCCGCCAAGCGCCCCTGAAAGAGTCCAGGCTACTAGAGTGAGGCGGTCTTCCAGAATGAGAGGATGGGGGTTCCCTCTCGGGTCTGTGAGGAGTGTCGGGTAGGACGGTATGAGGAGAGGGTCCCTGTAGGATGACGCTAGAAGGTCCGGAAACCATGGTTGGCTCTGCCATAGGGGAGTGATGAGGAGCAGAGACCCGCGTTGCGTCTTTAAGTATTGTATCGTCCTTGCCACCATGGCAAATGGGGGAAAGGCGTAAGCGCCCCTGGATGGCCATGGTTGGAGAAAGGCGTCTACTGCTTTGCTCTCTGGATCTGGTAGCCAGCTGAAGTACTCGTCCGTCTGCCTGTTGTTGCGAGATGCGAAGAGGTCTAGGTGGAGGGGGCCTCTCCTGACCGAGAGGCGATGGAAGATCGTTGGGTCCAGTCTCCAGTCGCTACTGTCCCGCCAATGGCGAGAGAACCAGTCCGCTGTCAGGTTTGTTTCGCCCGGGAGATATTCTGCCATGAGGGAGATTTTCCGGGGAAGGCAAAACTCGAATATTTATTTCGTAATCTCTGAGAGGAGTCTGGACCGGGCCACTCCCAGTCTGTTGATGTAACGGACCGCTGAAACATCCATCCGGAGGAGGATGCAGCAGTTGGTCCGGTTTCTCGCTAGGCTGCGAATTGCAAACGACCCCGCTAGAAGTTCTAGGCAGTTGATGTGGAGTTTGAGTTCCTGGGAAGTCTAAGTGCCTCCCGTCGAACTGCCTTCGCAGGTGGCGCCCCATCCCCAGAGGCTGGCATCTGATTCCAGGACCATGTCGGGCATGTTCCCGAAGATGGCTCGGCCATTCCACGCTTCCATGCTGTCCAGCCACCATCCGAGTTCTTCTTTGACTTCCTCCGTCACCGGAACAGTTTGGTCGTACGAAGGGTTCTGGCGGAGGAAGGAAGCCTTCAGGCTCTGCATCGCTCTGTAGTGGAGAGGACCCGGGAATATCGCCTGGATAGATGCGGATAGCAAGCCCACGATCCGAGCCCGGTTGCGGAGTGGAATGGAGTGGCTGCGAATGGCTCTGCGTATTTCCTTCTTGATGGCTGTGATCTTTGAGGTCGGGAGCCGTAGTGTGCTGGTCTTGGAATCTATCTCGAAGCCCAGGAATTGTATCTTCTGAGCTGGGAATACTTCCGACTTTTGAAAGTTCACCACGAAACCTAGGGACGTGAGGAGTCGGGTGGTATATTGTGTGTGTTGCGTTAGACTGTACCTGTCTGAGGAAAACAGTAGCAGGTCGTCCAGGTAGATAATGCACCGAATTCCTTGAGTGCGTAGTCGAGACACTACTGGCTTCAGTAGTTTGGTGAAGCACCACGGTGCTGAGCTGAGGCCGAAGGGGAGGCATGTAAACTGCCAGGGGCGACCTTGCCATCGGAATCTGAGGAACTGTCGGCAGGATGTATGGACGGGTACCGATAGGTAGGCGTCCTTGAGGTCCAGTCTTGTGAACCAGTCCCCTTCTTGGAGCAGATCTCTTAGGAGATGGATGCCTTCCATCTTGAAATGTCTGTATGTTACGAAAGCATTGAGCCTCCTTAGGTTTATAACCAGCCGTAAGTCTCCGGATTTCTTTTTCACTCGAAAAATGTTGCTGAAGAAGCCGTTTTGGTCGTGAGCGGGTTCTATCGCTCCTTTGGCCCTGAGTTCCCGTAGTTTGCCATCGATTAGAAGGCGATCTTCCTTGGAGCACTGAATGGGGTGCGGAGGGGCGGTCTGGGACGGGGTTTCCACAAAATCTATGATGTAGCCTTGGACCGTCTGGAGGACCCATGCGTCCGTGAAGATGGCTGTCCAGTTCTGAAAAGACAGAGCGATACGACCTGCAGTATACGGGGTTAGTGGACAGTGAGACATTAAGATGCTTACCTGTGGGGAAGCGCGCTCTGCCACGGCTACGAGGTCCTCTGACTCTGTCTGCTCCACCGGTGTAGGAGAAGGGCTGCCTGAAACCCACTTCCGGGTAGAAGGGTTGGAGTCTGTGTGAGCGGGGGCCAGAGGGCCAAAAACGGCTGGCTGCTCGGCCCCTGTAGCGGCCAGCCCGTCCAAAAACACCCCGACTGGGGTAGCCCCTGAATACTCGCTTCATTGAAGTTTGAGCCTTATTGAGCGAGTTGAAAATGTTTACGTGCTTATTAAGCTCTTTGAGGAAGGCTTCCCCAAACAATTTGCCCTGTGAAAGCGGTCCCAACTCCTTGGTGCCCAATTCCACCAGCTTTCCGTCAATACGGAGCAGTGCTGCTTTACGCCTCTCAGAGGAGAGGGCTACGTTGGTGTTACCAACAAAACAGAAGCACCTCTGTGCCCATTCTCTTATATCATGTGCCCACTCTTTAACCATGCTGGTATCAAATTCGTCAGCCCTTGTAAAAGCATCGTCCGCCAAAAACATGATGCGGGAAAGTGGGCGAATAGAGTCTAGGAGTTTGTCTTGAACTCTGTGGAAACCCTTCTCCACTCCTCTCCTGGGGTCGCGGCCACCCCGAGACATGAATGTGTTCATGACCTGGTCGAATTCGGGGGTTTGGGCCACGTGGTCGGGAAGGGAAGGGCGAGGGCATTCCGAACGTAGTCGGTTGCGCACCGTTTTGTCCAGGGGTTTGCGGAGCCAACGGTGCATAAATTTGGAGAGATGGTCGGGGGGGGTCCAGTCCCCCGAACGCGGGTGCCGTATATTGCGAGGGTCGAATAGACGTTGCCCCGTGGGGTCCAGAATGGCTTCCCCTTCTTCTTGGACCGGTGTGGGGTCGTCCGGCAGTTGGATGTCGTCCAAGAAGGTGCCTTGTAGGAGACCCGTATGGGATCCCGTGTCCGAACCCCAGTCATTGATCGGAATCTGCGGCCTGCCACTCATCTAACACGGCCATGGAGCATGTGTGTTCTTCCCCCTCGTCCGAGGAGTAGTGGGCGGGAGTGGGTGGGGTTGGCCTGTGGCGTTTGGAAGGTGCCTTGCCTTTGCCCGGGTTGTCATTCCTTTCCTTGCCCTTCCAGTAGCGTTTGCTGGGCCGTGAGTCGGCCTGGGCATGGGATTCTGAAGCCTCAGAGTCATAGTCATGGGCTTGGGCTGTTGTGACTTTTTTAGTCTGATCGGCAGTTGCCGTCATAACCCTGGATAATGCTTTCTCCATAGAGGCTGAGATGGCTTCCGCAATCATGGTTTGGAAGTCCGCAGGGTTTTGAGGTGTATCCATAATAATAGGAGTAGGGCCGCTGTAATAGCTTGAAGCACAGGAAAAAGTTGGGCTAGGGGTCTGTCCCAGTTAGTGAGAAAAAAGGTACCTGCAGTACCCAGTTAACCCCAGAAGGGTAAGTTATAGATATATATATAAAATACAGTGAAGTGTAAAAAAGGCAACCCCAGCAGGGTGAGTATGATAAATCTGGTAGTAAAAAGGCACCAGTTTCCCCAGCAGGGAATATTGGGATTTTTCCTCTGGGCCACACCCAGGTATAAATGCTTAAATATATATAGGTGGCACGAAATCCACCTGATAGCAGCGGTACTAAATATAGGGCTTCACCCTGTAAGTGTGCAAAAGCACCAGTAGTCAGTAAAATATTTTTTAATTATGGGGCCACACCCCAAGCACAGGTTAATAACTTTGTAGTGAACAGATGACTGACCTGGGGACCCCTGCCTGATTGCGTCCGGCTACTGTGTGTACGGGCGCCGGAATGAGGAGACCGCAATACTCCCAAGATGGCGGCCGTGGATCTCGCGAGATGCGAGATCCAAGATGGCCGCCGGGGGAGCGGGAAAAAACGGTTTCCCGCCGTGCGGCTACAGTGAATGTGGCTGTGAAGCCGTGAGGAGGAAAAGGGGGGGGTGGAGGGTGAGCGTTACCCTCGGCAAATGAGTGAGACAGTCGGTCCGACGGTGGAGAAAGCCGGCGGACCGAGAGGGCGAAAAAAGGAGAGAGACCCTGTGGAGAAAACAGGGAGGGGGAAAAGGCTCCCCAAAGAGCAAAGCCCCAAGGGGGCAGATGAAATACAGGTAGAAAGCAATAAAGCAAATATATAAACTACATATATAATTAAAATACAGTATTATAAAAAAAATACATATAGTATACGAATAGTGAAAGGGAAGAGCCAAAACTCTGACCTGTCTGCTGATGGAGCAGTAAAGAAAGAGGGGGAGGAGCCTCATTACTGTGAATACTATGCCTACTTTCTTTTGATTGGTTAATGTTTTCACCTTTTTTCTTTACTGCTATGTGAGTTAGTAAAGAGAGTTTATGCAAAATATGAAGCCTCCTGTCATGTGGTAAAATTCCCTACGGGAGTCACTAACATCCCAGTCACTACTGCATAATGGCTGCCATTAACCCTTTAAAACATAACTACAGTCTCTGGCATGCCGCAAATAAGTTATAAACAGCTTACACCTTATATATCTTATAGGAAAAATGTACATCTACAGTTGTAATAAAAATGATTCAACCATTACAAATCAGGTTTATTGTCAAAATTTACAGACTTTCAGCTGTTTGCAATGAACAAATGAAACAAAGGCATTTGAAATAACGCAACACAATGAATGGTTCAAGTAGTTTTCCCAATTTCATCTGAAAATGCAACTTATAATCACTGGGTTCAGTGGAGAGCAGCTGATACATGCCAGAGTGTCCAGGACCCCATTTGGAAAAATGAAAATAATATAATAACATATCGGTAGGGGTGCCTGAAAGTACCCAATTCTACCTGCCCCATGACGCATGGCAAATTGGGCCTACCTAGTGTTTGCTTAACTTGATACTGAATCATCCCAACCAACAGCCTCACAGAAAAAAAGCCAAATGAGAAATGATTGTCAGTGATAGTGGAAAGGGAGTGGCTCCTCTTTAGGATAACTCACACCTTCCATATACAGCAGACCAGAGAAACTTGGAGAATTAGGGGACAAAAACTAGAATAAAAAAATGGACAGATGAGAAGAAGCAAGTGTCAGCATTGGCCAGTAAAAAAAGAGGGAACAAAAAGGGGGGGGGGGGGAGAGGTTGGGGAAGAGGAGGAGGAAGTTCCAGACCAATATGCATACTTAGGGCAGAGCTATTATTCATTTGAACTCAAGTAGAACATCTGGGTCCTCCAGATTTCTTTATGTTGTTCCCAGTCTCCCCCAAGTAGCGACCCCCTTCTCCTCTATCTGACACATCTCCTCAACCCTCCCCAGCCAGTCCTGAAACATTGTTGGGTCTTTCCATAACCAGAAGGCAGGAATCAGGGAATATGCAGCCATTTCTGCTGATGGCTAGTAGAAGATCACTCCCATTATTCTCCACAGATCTAACACTCCACTGATTTGTATGATTTGTTTATTTAAATGACTTTGGGGGACATACACAGTTCTCATACCTTTTATAGTTTTGAAATGCTACTTTACTGAATGATTAAAACATGTCATGTATATAACAGTATAATTGAAAATTCCGCTAAATAATAAAATAACTTTTTGTCTAGATTTGCTAAAGAGTCCCCTGAGGATTATGTTAGTTTAAAGTTAGCAAGAATATAGAATGGAGGGAAATTCCATTATATAGAATTACTTCAACCCATGATTCAAGTAATGTGAAAAGAGCCTGCATTACAGTAAAGAGGGTCATTTCTATTTTTGTTAAATGGCCTTTTTTCAGATTTAACAAAAACTAAAACTTAGAGTGAGCTTACCTACATCATCTCATTCCCTTCTAACAATATACACCAGAAGACTTTTCATTTTGTGTTGAAAATCACTGATTTTCACTTGGCAGGGGGCTCTAAAACTCATCTCTTTAGATGGGCTACAAATAGCTCACTCTTCTAAACCCGCTAGGTTTGGTCCCCAAGAAGGAGTTTGTGGTTTTCTGGTATATACATCTCCTGTTCTATCCATCTGGTTCATTGGTAAATGACGGTTCCACTAAGAAGTATTGTTGGATTCATAACACTGGTTCGGTCAGCTGGGTGGGAAGCGCTGTTGGTGAAGTGTGACATTCAGTTTGCATTTTGGCTTCGACTTGTTTATCTTGACTGTTTCCACCTTATGGGGTATCATTTTCAATATATGTCTCACTGTGGCTGTTCCATATCCTGTTATTTTTTGAGCTGTTTAGTTTTTCTTCTTAAATGGGTGGGTTTTCAGGTTTCGGGACTATGCGGCTCTATTTGGATGATTTCCTTTTTGTGGGTTTGTCAAATTGTGTTTTCGGTCAGTCAGTTTGGATTTGGGTTTTCCAGTCTCAGGACCTTTTTTGGATTTGGTATTGCAATTGCGGGACTTATTTCAGTGCACTCCTTTCTGTTTATAGAGATCAATACTGAGAATATGGTTTTTCATATTCCTTACAGATGCCTTGGGGTCCAGTGTGTTTCGGGGCATATTTCTGGGGTCTCTAGTGCGTGTAACGATATCAGGAGGAGTGGAAGGAGTTGGTTCTCGTTCGGAATATCACGCTTCTTTAGCTGTTCCCCATAGTGATGGAGGTATAGGGTCCTCTTATGCAGAATAAGCGGGTGGTATTCCTCACATATAATATGAGCATGGTGATGGGAGTCCATCGATCTTCATCTGGTTTACCTGTTTTGGCATTGTTAAGGAAATTGGTGTTGTGCTGTCTGGAATTTAACATTATGTTTAAGGACACACATGTTCTAGGGGTTTCTAACATGATTGCTGATTCTTTCTTTTGCTTTCAGTGAGAGCACTTTAGGTTGCTCTGCAGGTGGTTTTGCTCAATATACAGAGCCCAGGGTTTTTGTGGACCCTCCATTTAGGAATCTGACGTTGCTCTTCTTTAACTCAGTTCTGTCTATTGATCTCACACCTATTGTGAGGCTAATGTTTTATGTTATTTTCTTCTTCCTTCAGGCCCCTTCCCCTTGTTTTGTATGGATTGGGGGGCATTCCAACATATATTGGACAGCATGCAGGGTAGAGAAAAGGTCATATGACAGAAACCTGAGACTCCCTTATGACAAGGTCAGGATTAGATGGAGAGGTATTTGAGGTTTAAGGTGGGCTCAGGTATATTTGGAATGTTTGGCCTTGAGGCGTTATGTGTCTGGTCCTGTTATTTTAGTAACTCACGCTGGGGGGAATGATTTAGGGGAGAGTAGGACAGTAAACCTTATATACTCGTGCAATCATGATATGGCCAGATGCAATGCCCTGTTTAGTGATGTGGTGCTAATATGGTCAGAGGTTGTTCCTTGGCCAGTTTGGAATTTGCTTCCTAACGATGAGGCAATGGAAGTAGAGTAGTAGCAGGAGTAGTAAAAGTTCAATGTAACGATGTCCTGGTTTATCCGGAGGATTGGGGTTTGTAGGGGAATAACAGGGATCTGGTTAGGAGAGATGGGGTTGTACTGGTCTAGATATTTTTAACATGGGTTTGCAGTCATGAGTTGGCACTGGCTTGAGGGGGGGTACAGCACTGCTGTTCCTCAATAAAGGTTTTGCATCACCAGCATACAGGTTTGGAATGTCTGACTTAATGGGCTTGGGGAGTTACAGCCTGCTCTGGGTTGAAGATTAGTTGCGAGTTGTAGAAGACTCTTGGAAATCATGGGGAGAAGCTGTTTTGTTGCTGGTTTGTTAGCCAGTAGCTGACAGTACATTTAAGGTTGCTAACAATTTAAACATTAAATAATGCTGTGGCCATTGTCCTACCCAAAATTAAATTCAGTGTGATCTGTTTATTTGGAAGGATGGGGTTTGGAGTAACAGGTAGTCAGCAGTCATGGATTCTATGGAGTGACTTCCAATATTGTCACTTGATTAGGAATACACTCCAAGAGATGGGATGACATAGCAACCTGTATGAGCAAAATATACAAGTACATTTATTTTTTACATAAAATATTAGTGTTTAGGGGAGCGGAGGCAGCGCCTGAGAGAGCAAGACACACATTACCGCAGCTCCGTCTGCTAAACCTGCTAAAGGCTGATATTGGACAAAAAGGGGCACACTACCAAGCCCTAAGCAGCTCCACGTGTACCCTATGACATGGGGAAGAAAACAAAAAAGTCTCGAGCGGACCCCAGCCCGGGTTCCCAGGATATTGGGGCTTTCATGCGCACGGCCATGCAGCCCGACTTCTCAAAGATGGTGCGGGCTGAGGCTTACACATCTCACTCGTCAGACGATGTCCTGCTGACCGACTTACCTGCAGCAGTTCCAGCACGGGCAAAATCCATGACAACCTTAGAGCTGGGGGACGCTGCCCTGTCCACGAAAGTCGACATGAAGGCTCTGATGAAAGACATCCAAGCTATGTTCCAGGCCGACATGGCACAGGTACGAGAGGAAGTCTCACCGCTCACCAGCAGAGTGAATACAGTTGACGGTCCAATGCGTCAGAGGGCACAAACAGCCAGAGATGCAGCCCTAAATTCACTGCAAAAGAAGTGCAATTCCCTGACAGCACAATTAGCCAATATGGAGGACAGGGCCAAAGCACGCAACTTGAGAATCTGAGGGATACCCGACTCGATCACTAAGGCTGAGCTACCTCACTATTGCCGACGGCTCATAGCCACTCTCCTTTTGCCTAAACAAGTGAAACAGCTAGGAATTGACTCCTGCTTTCTCCTCCCCAGGGCTAACAAAGCACCCAAAGAAGCCCCTTGCGATGTGCTCATAAAATTTGTGCAGGACTCGGGGGTGCTCATGGGGTCGCTAAAGGCTCTCCCACGGTTTCCGTTGAGGGTGCTCATCTGGCATTCTACAGGGACTATTCCAGACACACCCTGATGTGGAGAAGATCTTTTAGACAAGTCACGCACCAGCTCCGAGATATTTCCATCCCCTTCAAATGGGGCCCACACCGCCTGCTGGTGGAAATGGAAGGCAAGGGGCTTTCTTCAAATCTCTTGGGGTGCCGACCAAAGCTCTGCAAGCAGAACCGGGCCCAACGTGGAATGTGGCCTTCGTACCAAGTGGACTCGAGCCGAGCACCTCCGACCCTCCCGCCTGAAGTCGACAGCTGCTGATAAGCTGCAACTCTATGTTTTATATATCTATGTTTGGTTTTCACTGCATGTTTCCTCTGACACATCTACAAGATGTACATTTAAGTTTAATGTCAGTGTTTATAAATACCCGTACCTTTCAGCTGGCTCTGTAAGCGAACAGCCAGACACCCTGTCTAGATACTACCCATCCCCCTCCCCCTATAAATTTCATAGGTACGTGCACTGCTCTTATTCACACTTACACATGCTATCAGTGGCACGCTCCTAGACAGACCTACCTGGCCTGCATGAATACCAGCTAACCTACAAGAGTGCCCTAGGTCATCGACTGCCCTCCTGCATTAGCA
The DNA here is from genome assembly GCF_036172605.1 of Pelobates fuscus. Classification (NCBI taxonomy): domain Eukaryota; kingdom Metazoa; phylum Chordata; class Amphibia; order Anura; family Pelobatidae; genus Pelobates; species Pelobates fuscus. The sequence goes on from NC_086317.1 coordinate 399,187,693, forward strand.
TTAGCTCCTTATCAAAGGTGCCTTAAGTAATTATCCGACATACCCTATATAGTTAACGATATAGTAGCAACCTCCAGTCTAAAGTTTCACCCACCATGGCTCAGACACGAGGGACTCTAGCACGACATAACAAATCTAAAAAATGGGTTGACATGTTACATGTGTTGTTGTTCTTTATACCGAAAAAGTATTATTGTTTATTCGCTGTTTCTTCAGCACTAACCAAAATGCTATGTCTATGCATACCCGCAAAAATAAAGAATTACAAAAAGAATGAAAAATATAAAATTTAGTTAGTTCTAAAAAAAAATTAAATAAAAAAATTGGTGTTTGGTTTTCAATTAAATGATAAACTACATAATTAATGTTCTAAAACAGGGGAAAAGTAAGTTAACTGTATTTTGAACAAACTTTAAATGCACTATTGGTGAACAGTAAACAATCAAAAAAGCATCTACTGGCAGCTCAATGTTGCGAGCATATACATAAATAACATTACATTAATGGAAACTCCACTAAACCAGAAGATAATCACATGGCCACTTTTCTAGCATTAGTTTTATACACAGCAGAGAGGAATGATGAACATGGGTTCCTGCACCATTTATTTCTGTAGGGGGAAAGGTGTTCAGCTGCATTCTGGGCTATTATTGACTGCTTGTCTGAGGTGATGAGAAGGGGACAAGATTTGTTAAAGTTTTCTCAGCTGGACCCCCAAATTATTAATTGTTTGCCCTACCAAGGGATGGTTAAAAGCCATTTATGGCATTAGAGAATATGAAGGAGTATATTTACAGGTTCCTCCTGGTTAAAAAGTGATTTAACACTCTTTATCTGAATCACCTCTGCCTGTTACACTCTAGCTCAGCTTTCTACATCACTGCATCTCCTCTCTGTGCCTCCCCTGGCCTACTCCCAACTTCCAAGATATTCTGGAAGTGCATACCCATCAGATCAATGCTCTATCTTGTCCTCCTCTTATTTTCCCTTTCTCCCTCAGTATCAAAATCTCATCCTTACACCTACTTCCTTCAAACTCCCAACAACCTCCACATTAACCCCTCTATGCTGCACTCCCCCCTTATTTCATCTCATGCCCTGTACTCTTTTCTCTATTCTCTCCATCCTTCTCCCACTTGATCTCATCCCAGACTCCATCCATATAAAACCTGCTCACGCCTTCTGTCTCTCCTCCTGCTGCTAGCAGCTGGGATGTATCTCCCAACCCAGGGCCCGTCATCTCCTCTACTCACAAAAAGTCAACCAGAAACCACACAAACCTCATCCCAATACCATGCCATCCATCCCCATCTACCAATATTCAGTGTGCACTCTGGAACGCCCGCTCCATCTGTAGCTATATAAAATCAACAGCCATACACAAATTCTTCATCTCAAATTCTTTCACACTTCTTGCATTTACTGAGACCTGGCTGTCCCCCTCTGATACTGCTACTCCTGCTTAGTTATGTTATGGTGGGCTACACTTCTTCCACACTCCTAGACCAAACAACTGTAAAGGAGGTGGTGTAGGCATCCTTCTCTCCCCTCAATGTACCTTTCAACCTATCTTTCCTGCCCCTGCCCTATCCTTTACTTCCTTTGAAGTTCACACTCTCCATCTATTTAAACCCTCTCAATATCAGGAATTGCCATAATTTATCCTCCCCGGTCATCCTAGGCTATTTATTGAACACTTTTCTTCCTGGCTACCCCATTTCCTCTCCTCTAGCACTCCTTCCCTCATTCTTGGGGACTTTAATATTCCAATCAACAACCCTAACTGCCCTGATGCCTCTTGTCTGCTCTCTATAACCTTCTCTGTTGGACTCACACAGTGGTCTAATTCATAGAGCCGAAACACTCTTGACCTCATCTTCACCAATGTCTGTACCACCTCTAATATCTTCAATGTTCCATTTTCTCTATCTGACCACCATCTGCTGTCTATTGACACCCACATACCCCATACCCAAAGTACACCACCCTCACCAAATCAGTCTTGCAGAAATCTCCATTGTCTTGACCTACAGCAATTCTCCACCAACCTCCAAAGTCTCCTTTCACCCACCTTAAATCTCACCTGCCCTAACACTGCAACCTCCCTCTACAACTTCACTCTGTCCTCTCAACTAGACATCATGGCACCTCCTACACTTAAATGCTTAAAGAGCCTATGATTACAACCCTGGCACACCAAACTGTAGCTCCAAAAATGTTCCAGAACTGGTAAACGCTGCTGGAAAAAATCTCACTCTGCGCCTGACTTCCTCCACTATAAATTTATGCTGTGCTCCTACAGTCTGGCTCTTTCCTCTTTAAATGAAACCTACTTTAATACACTCATAACCACACTTTCCCACAAGCCCAAATGACTGTTACATGCTTTGAACTCTCTTCTGCGCCCTGTCATGCCTCCTCCTCCTACCAATTTGACCACCACATCTTTGCAACTCACTTCACTGAGAGGATTTCTACAATCAAGGAAGATATCTCTCATCTCTCTCCATCCACTACCAAATTTCCTCTAACCACACTCCCTCAGCTGTCCTATGCTCATTTCTCCTCTTCTACAGCAGAAGAGGTTTCTGCTCTGCTCTTTTCCTTCCACCCCACCACCTGTTCCCTCAATCCTATTTCCTTGTATCTCATCCACACTTTGTCTCCTTCTCTTGCTCTGCCTCTCACTAAAATGTTCTTTCTCTCCCTCTCCTCTGGCACATTTCCTTTACCCTTAAAACATGCAACCATAACCTCAACCTTGACCCTAAAGCCCTATCTCGCTTCTGACGTTTGTCTCCAAGATCCTTGAGAGAGTTATGTTTTCAAGATTGACAGACTTCCTTGAATGCAACTCTCTGCTTGACCAGTCTGAATCTGGATTCCGCACTAGTCACTCTTTTGAAACAGCTGTGACCAAAGTATCCAGTGACATTATCACTGCAAAATCCCATGGCCACTACTCTATCCTAATTCTCCTTGACCTTTCTGCTGCTTTTGACACTGCTGATCATCAACAGCTTCTTCTCATCCTCTGTAATCTTGGTCGATGAGATACCGCTCTCTCCAAGCGCTCATTCAGTGTTTCTTTCTCTGGCTCTGCCTCTTCTCCCCAATCTCTCTCTGTTTGTGTTCCTCAAGAGTCTGTCCTTGGTCCCCTATTATACTCAATCTATATTGCCTCCCTTGGTAAACTCATCAGCTCCTTCGGCTTCCAGTATCATTTCAATGCGGATGGTACACAAATGTATCTGTCCACCCCTGATTTCTCACCACCCCTCTTGACTTGTGTCTCTGACATCCTCTCTATTTACAACTGGATGGCTGCTCATTTTCTACACTGGCTTCCTGTAAGATATAGGACTCAATTTAAGATCCTAAAACTTGCTTACAAATCTCTACACAATGCTGCTCCAACCTACTTATCCTCACTTATACACAAATATGTCCCATCTAGGCCCCCACGCTCTGCCGGAGACCTACATCTAACCTCTGTTCGTACTCCTACTTCTGATGCCCACTTTAAAGACTTCTCTAGGGCAGCACCATTCCTATGGAATGCTCTTCCCCTCTCTGTTAGACTTTCTACAAATCACCACTCCTCCAAAAAAATCTTTGAAAACTTACTTCTTTAGGAAAGCCTATCAATTAAACTGTGAACAGCTTTCCCTCCCTGCACCCTGATTCCTCTCCTGAAACTGTTATCAAAATACTAAGCCTTCAATGAACACTATCCTAGCAACATACTTTTCTACCCTTACCTTTTGTGTCACATTACCCCACTCCCTCTAGCATGTAAGCTCAATGAGCAGGGCCCTCAATCCCTCTGTTCCTGTGTGTCCATCTCGTCTGGTTACAAATACTTGTCTGTTAGTCCACCCATTGTTGGCGTTTTATAAATAATAATAATAATAATAATAATAATAATAATAATAATCTAGAGGACCTCTTTTTGTTTGCTTATTTAATAATTTATTTTTCAAATTTAGTATGTGAAGGCAGTGGGCATTAATTGGTTTGAGTAAATTATCTCTTCAAGTTATTCAGAAATTAATTTATACAAAATTCTTGAGCAACGTGAGCCACATGTATGGTCAACTGGTTAGTTTCAGAGGTTTTTTAAAATTGGAACTCATCCAGACCAAATTGAGGTAGTTTTTTAAATATAGTAAAACTTGCTTTCGGTTTCATGCAAATTGCGCTTCGTCTCAATTTTGGCCGATTGATGGGTCGTGTGGATCCTACAACTCTGTATCACCAAACAGATGAATCATGAATCATATGCAACAGGCAATGGATGAACAGTTTGGTTTGTTTCATGATTCTTAATTCCATCCATGGTTCCTTAAAAAGATTAAGATGATTGATGGTTAGTTGAGAGCCACAGAACTCTGATTTTATTCACAGTTTAAGTGAGAAGAAAACAGTAGAAAAAGTAGGTGCAAAATAATGTGTTAATATATTTATATATTATCTATTTAGCAGATAATAAAAAAAATAGAAATATTGCTATTTTTTACTGCTTCTCCTATTTTTCCCTTTCTTAGTTACTTGAGCTTTGAACTAAATGGGAACACATGTCTTTCTCACACTTTTGATTTGTCTGGATCATTTTTCCTAAAATGATTGGATGGACAAAATTTTTCGGAAACCTTTATGACACACAGGCGGATCCCTCATCAAACCAAACTTTGCCAATTTCTTTCTCTGTGCACAAGCCTAGTAAATCTAGTGACCTCTATCTAGAATGTATCCCCAATATTGCCCTCATATCTATCAAATTATATAATTAGCCTTGAATTTGCCTTGTTTAGTAAGTACCCCTGAGTTTAAAACTGCTTACAAAGTAAAATATAAATCACAAACAAAAAAAAAGTATACAGTTGATGTAATCTTAATGTTTTAACCCCTTAAGACCGCAGGACGTACTATGCCGTCCTTATTTTGGTGGCTCTAAACGCCGCAGGACGGCATAGTACGTCCTGGGCGGTCTTCAGCCCCACGTGGCCGGCGGAACATGGCCGCTGCAGATCGCGGTCGGGGGGCATGCCTGGCCCCCCAGGCAGCCCCCCTGTGCCTGGGGACCGCGGTCTGCAGCTTCCGATCGCAGTGACAGGCTGTCACTGCGATCGGTATTTACCATGTGTCAGCCGATTTTAAAATCGGCTGACACATGGAGCCGGCGGAATTCTCTGCAGCAGATCGCGGTCGGGGGACATGCCTGGCCCCCCAGGCAGTCCCCCTGCGGTCAGTGACCGCGATCTGCAGAGTATGATCGCAGGGAGAGGCTGTCTCTGCGATCTGAATGCAGAGACAGCCTCTCCCTGCGATCTGATCGCAGTGACAGCCTGTCACTGCGATCAGAGGTTACTATGTGTCAGCCTATTGGCTGACACATAGTAACTGCAGGCAGGATCCCCCTGCAGATCGCGGTGGGGGGCATGCCTGGCCACCCAGGCACTCCCCCTGTGGCCAATTACCGCGATCTGCAGGAGGTGATCACAGTGACAGCCTGTCACTGTGATCACTGATCCTGTGTGTCAGCCAGTGATGTAAAATCACTGGCTGACACTGTCTCTGCCCCTCTCCTCCCCTATTAACCCCTTAATGTAAAAAAAATAAATAAATTAGAGTTAAAAATAAAATACACTTACATCATTTATATATATATTATATATATGATCTATATATAATATATATATATACGCACACATTTACACATACACTAAGTGTATTTTAATATTTATATATATAATTATATATATATATATATATTAATATCAAAATACACGTAGAAGGATATTGATTAAATATATACATAATTATATATATATATATTATAATAAAAAAATATGTAAATACGTAAAAAAAATTAAAATAAAAAAATAAATAATTAAAAATATATATGTGTGTAATTTCGTTCTAACTGTATTTTGATAATATATATATATATATCTATCTATCTATATCTATATATATATATATATAGATAGATATATATATATATATATATAGATATCAAAATACACGTAGAACGAAATAATATACCCAAGTATATACGTATACATCACTATATGTATACCTATATATAAATAAAAATAATAGTAAAAAAATTATATACATATATATACATATATATATATATACACACACGTGTATATATAATAATTTTACATATATATTTATGTAATAATTTTACATAATTAGGTATCCTAATTAATTACAATTAGCGGGACCTGCCTAACAACCCAGGCCGAAAGTATAGGGAATTTAATTTGCTAGCACTATATTTAACCCTATAACTTTCCAAGACACTATAAAACCTGTACATGGGGGGTACTGTTTTACTCGGGAGACATCGCTGAATACAAATATTTGTGTTTCAAAACCGTAAAATTTATTACAACAATGATATCGTCAGGGAAAGTGAAATTTATTGCCTTTTTCGCACACAAACGGCACTTACACTGACGATATTTTTGCTGTCATACTTTTTACTGTTTTGAAACACAAATATTTGTGTTCAGCAAAGTCTCCTGAGTATAACAGTACCCCTCATGTACAGGTTTTATGGTGTTTTCAAAAGTTACAGAGTCAAATATAAGGCTTGCGTTTCAGTTTTTTCACAATGAAATTCGCCAGATTGGTTACGTTGGCTTTGAGACCGTATAGTAGCCCAGAAATAAGAATTACCTCCATAATGGCATACCATTTGCAAAAGTAGACAACCCAAGGTATTGCAAATGGGGTATGTTCAGTCTTTTTTAGTAGCCACTTAGTCACAAACACTGGCCAAAATTGGCTTTCAAATTAGTTTTTTGCATTTTTCACACACAAACAAATATTAACGTTAACTTTGGCTAGTGTTTGTGACCAAGTGGCTACTAAAAAAGACTGGACATACCCCATTTGCAATACCTTGGGTTGTCTACTTTTGCAAATGGTATGCCATCATGGGGGTAATTTTCATTCCTGGGCTACCATACAGTCTCAAAGGCAACATAACCAAACTGGCAAATTTCAATGTGAAAAAACTGAAAAGTGTAACATGCTATATTTGACCCTGTAACTTCCCAAAACACCATAAAACCTGTACATAGGGGGTACTGTTTTACACGTGAGACATCGCTGAATACAAATATGTGTATTTTATTGCAGTAAAAGCAAACAGTATTATGACATTCACAGTTAGAATGTCACATAGAACTAAGAAAATTTAAAAAAAATCATATTTTCTCTCATTTTTTTATATTTTATTCATATTACGTTATGTTCCATACCTAAATATTGGATGTTAAATGAAAGCCCTGTTTCCCCTGAACAAAATGATATATAATAAGTGTGGGTGCATTTAATATGAAAGAGGTAAATTATTGTTGAACAGACATATAGTCAAAATCTGTGGTTTGTTTACATTTTTTTTGGTTCACAACTTGTACATTTGGCTGCGGTCTTAAGGGGTTAAACAAAATCTAATTTGCAGAGAGTTGGTAAAAAAAATAATAATAATAATTTGACTTTGTGACTGGACACCAAGAAACAGTGAGTCCACATTTTATGTTTCCCTTTTCCAAGTATCTTTTGTTGCTTTCTATTTGTCTTTTATATATATTTTCTCTGGCTCCTGAATTAATATCAGCTAAATACTTGTCTGCCTCCTAAATTCTACAAATATGTGTGGCTCCAGTGTTAATCTAATTGGAAATAAAGTATTGTGAAGAAGACAAAACAGACTGTGACAATGTCAGCAACAAAGGGGTTATACTGGTTTTAAAAGCAGCTGTATTTAAGAAATCTTCTCAGTTTCTGCTGACTTGGCTTCCTGCAGGAGAAAACAATGAAAACCTTTGCTTGGAGAGTAAGAGGAGGCTTAAGCCCTCTTAAGAAAGAATTACAGCCATTAACAATCACCCACATCACCCCAACACAGTTAATCAAGCCAAATGGCGAACAGCCAGGGATACTCCTGAGAGTCTAATATAGCAGGATCCCATCATCCTATGATCCTTTCTTCCTCCAGAACAATCTGATACTTAAGAGGAACAGCTCCCAGAGGTTCAATGAGCCTCACAGGACATAGGGACAAGGCAGCCAACCCCTGAGATAAGACGCCATTTGAACAATGGAAGGAATTGGATGAGACCTTGCTTTATTCCACACCACCCAGACTTAAAAGAATAGGTCCGGGAGAGAGAACTCAGACTGAACCACTCGTAATAGGCTCAGGTCACAGCTAGAATTGGAAACTGAAGAATAGGTCGGAGATAACTAGATTCACAAGAAGTCTGCACAGCTCTGAAGGCAAAAAAAACCCCAAAACTTTGAACAGTCCCCCTTGTGGTACAAACATTTTAGATTATACGATTATTACTTTGTTTCCATCTCCTGTCTCACTTGGATTCTCTGATGCTGGTTAATGGACAAATATGTAATATAGAATTGTCAGTATTTTATAAATAGCCATCATGCTGCAAGATATAAGAGAAACATGTGTTATAAACAGTTTGGCTGTTTTTGTATAACATTTGCAATCATTTTTCACAAATGCCAGTTTAGTGAATAAATCCTAATGTGTGTTCCATGCAGAAATACATTGTGTGCATTAGTGATTATTTTTCAATGATTGATTGTAAAGAGCAACCTTTTCAGAACTCAATGACATGAGTACATCTGGATTGATGAGTATGTCTTTATTTTACATATATACCTACACTAATAGCAAGGAGAGCTCAACTATGAATAAATATTGTGCTGCATACCCAAGTAATGCCTTTCTAAGCATCAGTTCTCAAGTTCCTTCAATGGAAGGTTTTATCATTGCATAGCTGTCTCTTCAATGCACTCCTTGCTCATCATTAACAATAACATAAAATTACTAAAACTGCACTAAATGCTTCCATGTCCTCTTTAATTTCAGGTCAGTTGAAAATTACTATCTTTAAATAATTTTGAAAAAAAGTAAGCCATAAAAAAAATATATTTTAATTTCTTTTTTATATATTATATAAGGGAAAATGTATCCATACTTACCGTAATTTTCTTTACCTGGTCATTTGCTATGGCAGCACAACGATGGGTAATGTCTTTTTATTTTTTTAAGTGGTATCCTTTGTGCTGCCATGGATATGGCCAGGAAACTATAATTTACTGATACATGCAAAGTACTAGATAGTTTTGCATTGCAATAGCATTTTTAATGCTGGGGTGCTAATAAATACCCCCCCTTTCCCCCCCCCCTCCCCAATTAGAGTCAGAACGACAAAACCTGTGGGTGTTACTATTAGCTAAAAGTTGCTAGCAGTCAGTATGGTTTTCTCTCAGAAAATCAGAGAGAATTAAAAAAAATCATCATTCTACTCCTGCCACTAGCCCACCAGCTATTAAAAACATTCAACACCATCTTACCTCTGAATGATTAGAGATGTTCTAAACTTCTTAACGAGTGAAACATCAGCCACCACAAGGCTATTCACTAAAGTCAGAATTCAAAGTTGATTTCACATTTAATGTCAAAATAGCTGAACTAGGAAAATTCTTAAAGTCAGTTAAGCTTCCAGTATGGCTACTCTGGCCTTAAATTTGAAATTCACTTTGAATTCTCACTTCAGTAAATACTCCTGCCCAGGGAGCTGCTAGGTTCCAGAAACCCATTGAGCCCAAAATGACCCCTACACTGAGAGAGAAATAGAGATATGCCAGGACTTTTTACCACCTCTCTATGTTATGTCCTCTCCTCTAAACCCATGAGCAGTGTGGCAAACCTAGCCACTTCTGGACTATAATATAGAAGGGTTGTCCGTAGGCTATATGTATGGCTGTATATATTGTGCAGTGTGGGTATTGTATTATGGTAGTTCGCATGCTGGCAGCCGTAAGCTACCAGCATGCAAACACTTTGTTCGACGAACTGCGGCTATCCGGGCTGTTCGTCAAACGAATACGGGCTCCCCAGGTAGACCACACACTTAGAGTCGTGTGGCGCTCGTTAACCGATTGCAACAATGTTGCAATCGGTAATTAAAGGCTCTCCTAGGTGGCCGTCGTTCGACTACCGACCATGCGGCGGTCGGCCATCTTGGATCCTTTGTCTCTGCAGCGGTGTTCGGTCGTCGAGTGCCTGGAACCGAAAACGGCTACTCGATGATACGAACACCGCTGGACTTCCAGAGCGTTCGGGAGTTCCACTCTTCTCGCATTATGTTCCCCATCGGTGTTCGGTCATTTCAAACCGAACTCGATGGGTAAGTGTATTTCGTGCGGCGTTCGGTTAGTTTAGCTGGGATCTGAGCGGTATTCTCACTAAATGTGCCCGCAGACCCCAGCTATCTACCGAATGGCTGTTCGTGTAAAAGTGAGGTATAATGTGTAAAATATAGATTTTCATATGAATTGTCAGTTTCGCTGCACGAGGGGATAATCCACTTAATCGTCCATTTTAGTGGGAGTATCCCTCTCGTGCAGCAATGCCTGTTGGGATAATTACACTGCCTGATGGGAGAAATCCCCTGTAACATCTGTACGGAAACCCCTTGCAAGGGGAACTGCATAAATATGGAAGTCTGTGAATAAAGCAAGTTAGTTGACTCCCAAACTGTGTTTCGTCCGGTTATTGGGAGGATTGGGATATTGCCTTACTTTTCAGCGCTGACTGTGGATTTACCTGTTATACCAGCGGAGATCGTGGATTTTAATATTGCCCTCCGCTACAATTGGTGGCAAGCGACGGGATCCAACCTTACAGCCGAAAAGTGCAATTCGTGCAATTATAACTGCCGAATAAGAAGAGGAAATGGCAAGCAGAATACAGCGAAAGAACTGACTACCGAAAGTGAATGGAGACAGATTATTCTAAGCTGAAGAGACAAACGTTAAAAGAACTGCTGGAAGCCAGGGGTAAGATAGCCAGCAGCAAATCCAAGGCTACACTAATTGCCGAGCTGATGGAGGGAGACCGAGCCCGCAGCGCTACACCCCCAGCAGTTATGGAAGAAACGCTCTATGAGAGGGAAATGAGGACCAGGCTAGCATTCTTGTCTCAGCCTGTATCGAATGCCATGATGAACCTGGTGATGGCAAATGTGCAGGAATACGTAATGGCACACAGCCCGCAGCACACACTGGCTCGAGCAGAGTCCGCAACCGGGTCCCTCTACAACCAGGTAAAACCCCAAATTCCTTATCAGGCCTTCAAAGCATTTTGCGAGGAAAAGGATGAGATGATGGGTACTTGCAGGACTTTGAGAGACTATGTGATTTGCATGAGTTAGAGCGGACAGTATGGGTGCCACTGCTGGCAGGAAAGCTAGCAGGTCGGGCAGCCAAAGCATACCGCGCTGTGCCCAGTGAGGACAGCAAGGACTGTGAGAAGGTGAAGCGAGCAATATTAGAGAGGTATGCCATTACTCCAGAGGCATACCGGCGCAAGTTCAGAAACCTGCGCAAACCAGAAAGAGATTCGCACACTGAATGGGCTCACAAGCTAGACCAGGCCTCCCACGGGTGGATACAGGCCAGCCAAGCCACCACCATGGAAGGGTTGCGTCAGCTGATGTTGTTGGAGCAATTTTTTAATGGATTATCCCCAGAGACACAAGAATGGGTGCGGGACAGGAAACCCCTCACCCTAACTGAAGCAGCTAGATTGGCCGACCAACACTTTGATGCACGGAGACACCATGGACCTATAGCCAAAAGCTACCCCCGACCCACAGGACTACCTAGCGCTATACCACCTCCAGCGCACACAGCCTCCCCGTTTCGTCCTTCCCAAGGGAATTTGCCTCCACCTTCCAGGTATAACAGGCGGGCCAACATCCAATGCCACTCCTGCAAACAATGGGGGAAACACTCCTGCAAACATATGGCCCGGGAATGTACCCAAAACCGTGGCAAGCCCGCCTGGAATCAGGGGCGCCCAAACCCAGTACCCAGGGCTGCTGCCCATCATTATCAAAGGGAACCGACCACGCAGGAGTTGTGGAGTGTTCATGCAGAGGAACTCCTGGGTATATTACATGAAGTAATGTCAGTCCGAGCCACAGATAACCGGCAGCATCACCGGCAGCTGGTAACCCTAGAGGGGAAAGAGGTTCAGGGACTGCGGGATTCGGGAGCTACCTTAACCCTGATAGCACCCCATTTGGTCTCCGAGGGGGCACACACTGGCGGATCTGTGGCAGTCCGAGTAGCCGGGGGAGCAGTATACCGACTACCTACTGCGAAAGTACATTTGAACTGGGGTGCGGGAGAGGGGACAGTAGAAGTGGGACTAATGCAGAATTTACCGGCAGATGTTGTTCTGGGGAATGATTTGGGCCAGATGACCTCTGCTTTTGTCCCACAGGCTCCCTACCAGGAAGCCCATCCAGTGACCACACGGCAACAGGCTCGCACCACGGCTCCACTAACACACTCTGAGGCTCAGGTAAGAGACCAAGACCCCCACCCGACATGTATGTCCTGGGATACCCCGACTAAGTTTGAGGCCGAGGTAAAATCAGATCCCACACTACAGGTATACCGGGACCGGGTACACACTGACCAGGCAGGGTTAGAGGGGGAGCGATACATGTGGGAGAAAGGACTACTATACCGCATTGCTGAACGGGAAGTAGGAGGGTCGGTCACAGTAACGACCAAACAGTTAGTGGTACCCCAGAAGTATAGGCAAGAATTACTTAGGATCGCACACGACATTCCCCTGTCTGGACATCTAGGGATGACCCATACTCGATATAGGTTGACCCACGCTTTCTTCTGGCCCGGGATTTCTAAGGACGTGAGACAGTACTGCACTTCCTGTGACATCTGCCAGCGGGTAGGCAAGCGGGGTGACCGCCATAAAGCCAAACTATGCCTCCTTCCCATCATCGAAGAACCCTTTAGTCGGGTGGCAGTAGATATAGTGGGGCCCTTACCAAAGCCCAGTCCCTCCGGGAAAAAGTACATTTTAACGGTAGTCGACTATGCCACCCGATACCCCGAGGCTTTAGCCCTTTCTAATATCCACGCCGAAACCGTGGCAGAGGCCCTAAAGAAAGTATTCTCCAGGGTAGGGTTTCTCCAAGAGATCATATCTGATAGGGGCACCCAGTTTACCGCTAAGGTCTCCCAACAATTATGAAAGATATGTGGCATTAAGCCAATAGTAAATTCAGCGTACCACCCCCAGTCCAATGGCCTATGCGAAAGATTTAATGGTACGCTGAAACAGATGCTCCGCACTTTTGGAGAGGCTCATAGAGACTGGGAAAGATTTCTTCCCCATCTACTGTTCGCTTACAGAGAAGTACCCCAGGAGTCCACAGGGTTTTCCCCATTTGAACTGCTGTTTGGGAGAAGGGTACGGGGCCCACTAGACTTAATCCGGGAGCACTGGGAGGGGGAGAGTAGTCCAGATGGGACCCCTATTGTATCCTACGTATTGGAGTTTAGGGATCGACTGGAGGCACTAACCCAGGCCGTACGCACCAATCTCCAGGCGGCCCAACAATGCCAGCGCCGCTGGTACAATAGAGGGGCCAGAGACCGCAGCTTTCAAGTAGGGCAAAAGGTTTTGATTTTGAAACCAGTCCACACAGACAAGCTGCAGGCCATCTGGCAGGGCCCATACCAGGTGGTGGAACAAAGGTGTGACACCACCTATGTGATTGGCCCCTGCTCAGGGGTAGGGAAAGACGCATGCTCCACGTGAACATGCTCAAGCCCTACCATGAGCAGATAGAGGATGTGGCGGCGATATGCGCCTCCGCCTCGGAGGATCAGGAGAATCTGCCCCTACCTGACCTCTTAGAACCCGAGGAACAGTTAGAGCCCTCCAAGGGGGTTCAACTGGGGGAGCGGCTAAGCCCTCAAGAGCGTGCCCAGGTACAAGCGCTGATTGTGGCTAAAGGGGCTACCTTCTCCAATTTACCTGGGTACACTCCGCTGGCCACCCACTGAGTTGAAACCCAGGGAGAGCTACCTATGCGGCAGGCTCCATACCGTGTCCCCGAATCAGTCAGGGCACATATGAAGAATGAGCTGGACGAAATGTTGCAGCTAGGGGTTATCGAGCCTTCCGATAGCCCCTGGGCATCGCCGGTAGTGCTGGTACCTAAGAAGGACGGAACGACGTGTTTCTGCGTCGACTACCGGAGGCTAAACGACAAAACAGTGTCTGATGCCTACCCGATGCCCCGGATAAACGAGCTGCTAGACAAGATGGCCCGTGGCCAGTATCTCACTACCATAGATTTGTGTAAGGGATACTGGCAAATCCCACAAGCTGACGATGCCATCCCCAAGTCGGCCTTTGTCACCCCGTTTGGCCTGTACCAATTTCGGGTCATGCCATTCGGGATGAAAAATGCTCCGGCAACCTTTCAGCGGATGGTAGATCGGCTACTGGACGGTTTCCAAGGTTATGCATGTGCGTACTTAGACGACATTGCCATATTCAGCCAGACCTGTGAGGAACACTTACAACATATAGGGGCCATTCTAGATCGTATTGGAGAGGCAGGGCTAACCCTGAAACCCAGCAAGTGCCATATCGGGATGGCAGAGGTGCAGTACTTGGACCACCGGGTGGGGTGTGGGCAGCAGAAACCCGAGCCAGCTAAAATTGAAGCCGTAGCCAAGTGGCCTACCCCCAGGACCAAAACTCAAGTGTTGGCATTCCTAGGTACCGCAGGGTACTATAGAAAATGTGTGCCCAATTACAGTGCCCTGGCCAAACCCCTGACTGACTTGACCCGCAAGAACCTTCCCCGACAGGTTGTCTGGGCCCCAGAGTGTGAGCAGGCATTCCAACAACTCAAAACTGCTTTGACTAATGCTCCTGTACTTGCCGCTCCTGATCCAACTAAAATATTTCTTGTCCACACAGACGCTTCAATGTTTGGATTGGGAGCAGTGCTGAGCCAAGTGGGAGCAGATGGCGGAGAACATCCCGTAGCTTACCTGAGCCGAAAGTTGTTACCCCGGGAAGTAAGCTACACCGCCATTGAAAAAGAATGCCTGGCCGTGGTGTGGGCCCTCAAAAAGTTGCAGCCTTATTTGTATGGACAACCCTTTTCCCTACTCACAGATCACAACCCGTTGGTGTGGCTGAACCGTGTGGCTGGGGACAATGCCAGGCTGTTGCGCTGGAGTTTGACGCTACAGCCCTTTGACTTTACGATCCATTATCGCCCAGGGAAGCAAAACGGTAACGCCGACGGGTTATCTAGACAAACTGAACTTGAAAAGTGATCTGTGAGTACTCTCCCGGACATCCCCAAGCCGATCCGTTGGGATCAGACTGTGTATGCCGGCTTGGTTCTGGGGGAGCATTGTGGCAAACCTAGCCACTTCTGGACTATAATATAGAAGGGTTGTCCGTAGGTTATATGTATGGCTGTATATATTGTGCAGTGTGGGTATTGTATTATGGTAGTTCGCATGCTGGCAGCCGTAAGCTACCAGCATGCAAACACTTCGTTCGACGAACCGCGGCTATCCGGGCTGTTCGTCAAACGAATACGGGCTACCCAGGTAGACCACACACTTAGAGTCGTGTGGCGCTTGTTAACCGATTGCAACAATGTTGCAATCGGTAATTAAAGGCTCTCCTAGGTGGCCGTCGTTCGACTACCGACCATGCGGCGGTCGGCCATCTTGGATCCTTTGTCTCTGCAGCAGTGTTCGGTCGTCGAGTGCCTGGAACCGAAAACGGCTACTCGATGATACGAACACCGCTGGACTTCCAGAGCGTTCGGGAGTTCCGCTCTTCTCGCATTATGTTCCCCATCGGTGTTCAGTCATTTCAAACCGAACTCGATGGGTAAGTGTATTTCGTGCGGCGTTCGGTTAGTTTAGCTGGGATCTGAGCGGTATTCTCACTAAATGTGCCCGCAGACCCCAGCTATCTACCGAACGGCTGTTCGTGTAAAAGCGAGGTATAATGTGTAAAATATAGATTTTCATATGAATTGTCAGTTTCGCTGCACGAGGGGATAATCCACTTAATCGTCCATTTTAGTGGGAGTATCCCTCTCATGCAGCAATGCCTGTTGGGATAATTACACTGCCTGATGGGAGAAATCCCCTGTAACATCTGTACGGAAACCCCTTGCAAGGGGAACTGCATAAATATGGAAGTCTGTGAATAAAGCAAGTTAGTTGACTCCCAAACTGTGTTTCATCCGGTTATTGGGAGGATTGGGATATTGCCTTACTTTTCAGCGCTGACTGTGGATTTACCTGTTATACCAGCGGAGATCATGGATTTTAATATTGCCCTCCGCTACAAGCAGTGTGCTGCTCATGCTTTCCAGGATCTCATTGGAAGCATAGCCAGAAGCAAGAATATGCTGCTGAGACACAGGTATTTCACGTGTCTCAAAATGATAACACCTAACTAATAAAGGGTGTTCAGCACAGTTCAGTTTTCCAGCATCTCTTCCTAACAGTCTCCTAGGGATCATTATCCACTCACCCTAAATGGCTTGGAGGCCATTACTACTTGTTACAAACTGCTATTTGTAACTGGCTCTTTAAATTATAAATTGCCCTGCTTCCCTGGATTGTGGAGAAGCCTATTTGCCAGCCTCCTTCCTCATGACTATGGCCCCTGGGAGATTGTGCCCCTGAAAACTTATGGACTTTTATTGGGTGTGTATGGCCCTTTAAGAACCATCTGTGACTTTGGTGAACAATGCCCCTTTAAGACTATGTCCCCAGACCTGTAAAATAACTTGTCCCTGGCTTTCTCCCACTTGGTTCAGTAAATGGAGCTTACTGAACCACACAGGCGGACCACCCACAAGTTGAAGTGTGCAGGCAATTTACCTCCCAGGCTGTGAGGTTACTGCAGGTTAATTGCCGACTGCTGGGTGGCCGCAGTTCGTGCAAACGAACACGTGGCGGCGGCCATCTTTGTTCATTCGAACGAGGTCAGCGGTATGTGTAGCCAAATTCATGGAACTAAAATCGGCTACACATTTCCGCGAACACCGCTAACCCTTACCTTCTCCCATACTGTATTTTCAGCTGCAGAGACTAAGTCCCGTTCGAAGATTCGAACGCACGTTCGAATGGGACTTAGAGTTTTTCTGCATAAAATTGACCGACCGCACAGCCCAAATCTATGGAACTGATTTGGGCAGGATAATGTGCTTGTGGTCGGTCATAAAGGACTTCTGTCTAACTTTTGATCTACTGGATGGATTTGGCTATGTTTAAAGTGTGCTGTTTAATAATATGTAATTTTTATGAAGATTGGATGTTTGGTTTTAAAGTTACAGTGTATGTGTAAAAACTGTATTTTTACTGTCTGTGATAATTATGTTAACCCATTGTGTAACATAATTATATCACAGGCAGAGGAGAGGATTACGTGTGTAATTGCTTGGACTGTTTTCTGTAATGTACCTGTGTGATTGGTTGTTTTGAAACGCCCTGTGGGTGGTCCTATCTAAGGGAAACCTGCATAAAAGAAGGTTCTTTTGGTACCAATAAACAGAATGACTTGACCCACTAACTTGCAGCCTTCACTCATGTTTGTAGGGGACAGCTATAATCACTACAGGGATTGCTATGCTCTTCATACTCCCTTAGCTACTTAGCTCTTGTAAGAGCTCTTGGTCCTGATCCTGCTTTGCTCTTCAGAAGGAAGAGGTTCACCTACTGGAGCCTGGAGCCTGGGCGTAGGTCCAGGGCGCAGAGCAGACGGTGAGATACCAGCCCAGCAGCGGTGGTTCGTGGAGTCCGCAGTACTTATGGTGGCTACGCAGTAGTTATGGTGTCTACGGTGCTGATGGTCCTTTGGTGAGCGCTAGGAGCATCCTTTTCTACGGTCCAACTTTCAGCCAACCTGGAGGCAACCGTAACACTAATCTTTATATTTAAAACAGGAAGATTCAGCACCACTTTACATTATTATGAGAGGGGGAATCTAACTATAAATAGGACAATTATAAGAAAACTTATATCAACGATAGGTTGAAAAGGACCCTGCTCAAACGAGTTTACAGTCTATAGGAGGTTGGGTATCAAACACAAAAGGACAGGAAATAGCAATCAAATAAGGTGGGAGTGAAGCAGAGCTGGGGGAGAGAGTAAAGTGCTGCCCTTTAGGAGAGAGCAAGAAACAGGTATGTGAGGTAGAGGTTACTCTGGGAGGCCATACACTTTCTTAAAGAGATGGGTTTTAAGGCACTTCTTAAATGTTTGAAGACTAGGGGAGAGTCTTATGGTGGTAGGCAGGCAATTCCATAGGAAGGGAGACGCTCGCGAGAAGTCCTGCAAGCGTGAGGTGACCGTATGGGTGCGAGCAACTGACAGGAGAAGGTCATGGGCAGAGCGGAGGGACCGAGGGCATACCTATGGATCTGTGAAGAGATATAAGACGGGCTAGAATTGTTCAGTGCTTTATAGGTATGGGTTAGCACTTTGAATTGACTTCTATAGGATACAGGAAGCCAATGTAAGGACTGACAGAGGGGTGAGGTGTGAGAGGACCAACTAGAGAGGAAAATCAGTCTGGCAGCAGCATTCATTACAGACTGTAGTGGAAGACCAATTAGGACATTGTTACAATAATCCATGCGGGAAATTACTAGAGCATGGACAAGCTCCTTGGTAGTGTCTTGCGTAAGAAAGGGGCAGATGCGGACTATGTTCTTAAGATGGAATCAACAGGATTTGGCAACATACTGGATGTGAGGCTCAAAGGTGAGGCCAGAATGAAGTATGACGCCAAGACAGCGCGCTTTCAAGGATGGACCTATGTGGATACCACTAACTTGAAGGGATAGCGAAAGAGGAGGATCAGTATTAGGAGGAGGAAAGACAAGGAATTCAGTTTTAGAGAGATTGAGTTTCAGAAAGCGGAAGGACATCTAGTCAGAGATGGAAGAAAGGCAAACAGTGACATGTTGCAGGATGGCAGGGGAGAAGTCCGGGGAGGAGAGATATATCTGGGTGTCATCAGCGTACAGGTGGTAGTGGAATCCAAATGAGGCAATAAGTTTGCCAAGAGAGGCAGTATAAAAAGAAAATATAAGGGTACCAAAGACAGAGCCTTGGGGGACTCCAGCCGAGACAGGACGAGGGGAGGAGGTATAATTAGAAAAGGAGACACTGAATGAGCATTGGGAGAGATAAGAGGAAAACCACGAGAGGACAGAGTCACAGAGACCAAGTGAGCAGGGACAATGCCAGAAGAGAGAGAGCGGTTGAAGATGTGTGTTAAGGAAGGCACAAGACAAGTGGAGGCAAGGGGAGAGAGATCTGATAAGGTGAGATGGGACAGGATCGAGCGGTCATGTGGTGGTGGTGAGAGGAAAGAAGAAGCGCAGCCACCTCTTGTTCAGTAGCCGGGGATAAAGTCTGAAGGGTAGAAAAGGCATGATCTACGTGTGGTTGAGAAAGAGAACGGCAAGGTGGGAGAATTCTTTCCTTAGCTGTTCAATCTTGTCGGTAAAGTAGCATGCAAAGCTATCGACTGTAAGGTTAGTTTGGGGTGGTGGCCACAGCAGGGCGAAGAAGAGAGTTAAAGGTGTCAAAGAGATGCCTGGGAATGTGGGAGCATGAACTAATGAGAGAGGAAAAGTATCACTGTTTGGCAAGGGCAAAGGCTGCGCTGTATGAACACAATATGAAAAAATTCAAAAATGGATGCAATATTTGCCTACCCTAATGACTATGTAATGTCAGACATTTTTGCTATGCCAATTCTGAGTTGTCAACTTATCAAATTTAAATTATTATTTCTTTATTTATAATTTTTTAGAATGCTTTTAATGCAGACTGATTTTTTTGTTCTTTTTGTATTAATGAATAATGGAGAGCAGCTGCAGCTGCAGCAGGAGCCATTTTAAGTTGGAAAAATAAAAAAGCTTAACTTTTTTTTAATTTTAAATATTATTTTATTGGTTAAAGACTTGAGTAAGGGTACAGAAGGGAAGAAAGGGAAGTGGGAGGGGGGCGTTACATCATCCACCTCCAATATTCTCACCCTGTACTTTATATAAATTTAAATAGCTTCAAGCCATATATACAAGTATAGGCAAATTTCCCATGCTAATAAGTTAAATTGTCTTTCAGGAAAATTTGACTGAACTCGCATATAAGGACCAAATCTATTTTGTTTACATATTTGTGGCTTTTTCCCGATCTCCATAACTATTTTCTTAATCAATTTTTATATTTTTTTAAATTCTATTTTATTGGGGAATTATTTTAGCTTTACAAACAACCATCCGTATCCACTATACATCAATTTTTTTGATCTTCTCTTTGATATACTTGAAGTATATTTTCTATTTTATATTGTGTGTGTTACTATAAAATCATGCGGCCATCAAATAGGCATTTGTTATCTTTTTATGTAAGAATTGAATAAATTTAATGTGTCACATATAGACTGATCCAATTGCATATATAATATGCTTTCTTAAAAATGTATGCTTCACTTTATATAAGAACCGATATTCTCGGGACGAGAATATCATTTTGCCTCTTTATAAATCACTGGTAAGACCACATATTGAATATGCTGTGCAATTTTGGGCACCTATTCTAAAGAAGGATATTATGGCACTAGAAAAGTGCAGAGGTGGGCTAAATAATTAATAAAAGGAATGGAACATATCAGCTATGAAGAAAGGTTAACAAATTTAAACCTATTTAGTTTAGAACAACGTCGCCTGAGAGGGGATATGATAACATTATACAAATATATTCGGGGCCAATACAAACCATTGTGTGGAAATCTATTC
The DNA here is from genome assembly GCF_036172605.1 of Pelobates fuscus. Taxonomy (NCBI): domain Eukaryota; kingdom Metazoa; phylum Chordata; class Amphibia; order Anura; family Pelobatidae; genus Pelobates; species Pelobates fuscus. The sequence continues at coordinate 399,208,437 of NC_086317.1, forward strand.
ACAAACCGGACTTTATATAGGACACAAGGTCATGCGTTTAGACTGGATTTCGTCTAAGGCAAAGGAAAGGTGTTTTTGATGTGGAATTCTCTGCCTGAATAAGTGGTTTTATCAGACTGCATACAGATGTTCAAACAGCTACTAAATGCATACTTGCAAAAACAGAATATTCAAGGATATAATCTTTCAATGTAGGGTAATAACTGCTTGATCCAAGGATAAATCTGACTACCATTCTGGGGTCAAGAAGGATTTTTTTTCCTAGCTTGTTGCAAAATTGGAAGTGCTTCAACCTGGGTTTTTTGCCTTCTTTTGGATAAAAAGCAAAAAAAACTAATGTGAGGAAGGCTGAACTTGATAGACGCAAGTCTCTTTTCAGCTATGTAACTATGTAACTATGTAATGAGTTATTGTATAATACTGCCTTTTCTTGCCAAACTCAATCTTCCCCTTTCCTTTTTCTTTTCTTCTTTTGTTGGCATTCTAATAATGGACTATATATTTATGAGTGTTATGTTATATGGATGGACAATATACTCTGAATACATTATGATAGTTTGACAAAGGTTGGTGTATGCTATTTTATCCATTACCAAAAGAAACTGCCCACACTCAAGATGTCTCCATAGTCCACATAGGAAATGATGTATCACGGACATACCTAAGATATTGACATGAGGTGGGCATGTAACGGAGCTCCCTGTACCCCGGCTGGGTATCCCCGCCAAGGACCGCTTCCTAGCTTGAACAGGGGTCAAACCTCAGCACTCCTGCCCCCAGTCGCCGTGACTTGACTGAGGTCCTGGAACAACTCCGTCCTGATGCCAAATGGGTAACTCGCTCTATCCACTTCCAGGCACTGGATGACACTCAGTCCTGGGAGCTCTAGTCCTTACATGGACTTTCCCCATTGAATCCTACACATTGGAACAAGCTGGAGTAGTGATTAGCCTTTTCCCCTCGCAGTAACCACCTCCTCTAATGTACCCGGGCACACCCCTTTGACTACTCACCGGGTAGAGACACCAGGACAACTCCCACTGCGCCAACCCCTATACCAAATTCCAGAATCGGTACAGGAGAGTATTTGAAAGGAGATCTGAAAGATGCTCCAACTGGGGGTTATTGAGTCCACTGACAGCCCCTGGGCCTCCCCAGTAGTCCTCGTGCCGAAACAGGATGGTACGACCCATATCTGCGTGGATTACCGGAGGTTGAATGATAAGATGCCGTGTCAGATGCCTATCCGATGCCTAGGATAGATGAGTTGTTAGACCGGAGGGCTAGGGGCCAGTACCTCACTACAATTGATCTTTGTATTGGCAGATCCCCCTAGCCCCCGGAAACCATCCCTAAGTCAGCATTTGTCACCCCATTCGGCCTGTACTAATTTAAGGTCATGCCATTCCAGCGGATGGTGGACTGGCTCCTTGATGGGTTCCAAGACTATGCCTGTGCATATCTTGACGATATCGCCATCTTCAGTGATACCTGGCAGGAGCACTTAGCCCATATAGGAGCGGTCCTAGATAGGATCAGGTAAGCGGGCTTAACCCTTAAGCCTAGCAAGTGCAATATAGGCATGGCCCTGGTCACTGATGTGGGATGCAGGAGCCTGAGTCCGCTAAAACTGATGCAGTGGCCCAGTGGCCAACATAGAAACATAGAAACATAGAATGTGACGGCAGATAAGAACCATTCAGCCTATCTAGTCTGCCCAATTTTCTAAATACTTTCATTAGTCCCTGGCCTTATCTTATAGTTAGCATAGCCTTATGCCTATCCTACGCATGCTTAAACGCCTTTACTGTGTTAACCTCTACCACTTCAGCTGGAAGGCTATTCCATGCATCCACTACCCTCTCAGTAAAGTAACACTTCCTGATATTATTTTTTTTAAACCTTTGCCCATCTAATTTTCTTCTTTTAAATATAGTCTCCTCCTTTACTGTGTTGATTCCCTTTATGTATTCAAATGTTTCCATCATATGCCCCCTGTCTTGTCTTTCCTCCAAGCTATGCATGTTAAGCTCCTTTAACCTTTCCTTGTAAGTTGTATCTTACAATCCATGAACCAGTTTATTAGCCCTTCTCTGAACTCTCTCTAAAGTATCAATATCCTTCTGGAGATTTGGCGTATCCTTCCTGGAACATCAACCATGTTACATATCTAAGTTTTATCAGCAAAAAGACATACCTTACCATCAAGACCTTCTGCAATATCACTAATAAAAATATTAAAGAGAATGGGTCCAAGTACAGATCCCTGAAGTACCCCACTGGTGACAATCCCATGCTTCGAATATACTCCATTGACTACAACATTGCCTGTCACTCAGCCACTGCCTTACCCATTCAACAATATTGGAATCCAAACTAAAAGATTGCAGTTTATTGATAAGCCTTCTATGTGCAACAGTGTCAAAAGCCTTAGTGAAATCTAGGTAAGCAATGTCAACTGCACCACCCTGATCTATTATTTTAGTTACCCAATCAAAAAAATCAATAAGATTAGTTTGGCATGATGTCCCTGAAGTAAACCCATGTTGTCTCTGATCTTGAAATCCTTGTAATTTTAGATGTTCAACAATCCTATCCTTTAACATGGTTTTCATTACTTTCCCCACTACTGAAGTAAGGCTTACTGGCCTGTAGTTGCCCGACTCCTCCCTACTACCTTTCTTGTGAATGGGCACAACATTCGCTAACTTCCAATCTCCTGGGACTTCTCCTGTTAACAATGATTGGTTAAATAAATCTGTTAATGGTTTTTCTAGTACACCACTAAGCTCTTTTTATAACTTTCGGTGTATTCCATCAGGTCCCATTGACTTATTTGTCTTTACTTTTGACAGTTGAAATAGAACATCTTCCTCTGTAAACTCACATGTAAACTCCCTTTCCTTCATTTTCATCTGTAAATACTGAACAAAAATATTAATTGAAGCAGTCAGCTAGACCTTTATCCTCTTCTACATACCTTCCTTCTTTTATTTTTCATCTAACTAATCCTTGTTTTACATTCCTTTTCTCAGACGCAGGTGCTAGCTTTTCTTGGGATGGCAGGATACTATAGGAAGTTTGTGCCAAATTATAGTGCCCTGGCCAAACCCCTTACCAACCTTACCCGTAAAAACCTTTGCTGCCAAGTATTCTGGGCCCCGGAGTTCCAGCAGTTGAAACAAGCTCTTGTAAATGCCCCTATCTTGGCAGCCCCCAACTCAACTAAACGCTTTCTCATCCATTCGGACGCTTCTATGTTTGAAATGAGAGCAGTACTGAGAGCGGGTCCGATGCCGGAGAACATCAAGTCTCAAGCTGTTACCTCGAGAAGTAAGCTACGCCACCAGCAAGAAGGAATGCCTGGCCGTGTCGTGGGCCCTAAAAAAGTTGCAACCCTATTTGTACGGACAGCCCTTCTCTTTGCTCATGGATCACAAACCATTGGTCTGGCTGAACCGAGTGTGGGGGACAATGCCAGGCTGCTGCTCTGGAGTTTGGCGCTGCAGCCTTTTGACTTCACTATACACTACTGCCCCGGGAAAAAAAACGGAAACGCTGATGGGTTGTCCAGACAGAGAGAACTTGAAAAATTATCCGTGAGCACCCTTGGACATCCCCAAACCGATCCGTTGAGGATCAGACTATGTATGCCGGCTTGTGGTTACAGGGGAGCAGTGTAGAGCAATAGACTTACCAGCTATGTTTATTCCCTTATTTGGATGTCCTTACCCTCCCTTTTACAGTACTGTGTCTTTTCCCCTGTTATTTCAAGTCGTTCCTCTTTGGCCATTCGGGAGACTTCATGCGAGGGGAATCCCTTCGTCTCCCGAACGAGGACCACCCCCATTAGAACGTTGACACAAGCCCCTTAAGTGTGAGAACAGCAAGGGAAACAATTAATGAGTGCTTCCCCTGGGTGGCCGCCATTTCATATAACCGAACACATGGCAGAGAGAATGGCGGCCATCTCGTCTGCCGAAGTAGGGCAATGGTACTCGGTCGTCGAGTGCCTGGAACTCTTTTCGGCTAGGCATTCGTGCAAACACCTGTAAACTTTCAACCGCTGCCCTTTCCTGTTCCCTACCTCCTACACGAACGGCATTTAGGAGATTTGTATCACCGAACAGGGGAAGCACATTCACACATACACACAGTCATATGGACACAGTATCAGTACTTAACTCATGGTGGCTTGTCTTCTTAGTAAAGTGTGGTATACTGGTGGCTAGTGTAGTGGCCCAGTAGAACCTTTGCACATTGGGGACTGCCATGCTTCCATCCATCATTGGGGCTTGCATAATCTAGCGTGTAACCTAGGACTCCCGCCTGCCCACACAAATGTGTTAAGATCTGTTTGTATGAATTTAAAATAGGAGTTTGGCAATTCAAGGGGAGTGTGTGAAATAGATACTGTAATCTAGGGAGTATTGACTTTTTTAATGCTTTTACTCTTTTTGTCCAGGATAGGAATAATGGAGACCATTTATTTACTCGTCCATACAGTGACATACTTAGCTGACACCAGGTCTGTCTGATTTTTCTTAACTGTGATACCAAGATATTTTATGTTATCCATTCTCCAGTCAAAAGGGTAACGTATGTTACCTACAGGTAGGGCCTCTGTTTTGCTGGTATTGAGTGTATAACTCTACCATAATCTGTAATCAAGGATAGTACTGCTGGCAATGTGTCAGTTTAACAAGTAACACAGAATAGATATCGTCCGCAAAGGTGCTAACTTTTATTTGGGTCTGCCTCATCTGGATTCCATGGATTGAGGGGCTCTCTCTGATGAGGTGCAACAAAGGCTCTAATGCCAGGACATAGAGAAGCGGGGAGAGGGGGCAGCTCTGTCTAGTCCCATTGGTAATTTGGAATGGTGTTGATATAAAGCCACCCTTGAGGCCCTGAGGGGAAAGCATATAATTCAAATATTTGCTATATTATATGGCTGGGGAGGACCTCCTTAACTGCGCGAGGAGCAGGGCCAGTTTGCGTGTGTTGTCCAGACCCGGCCTTTCCAGAACAAAGCCAGTGTGGTCAATGTGAACTAGGCTCGGTATTATCTTACTCAGCCTGTTCACTAGGATTTTGGCATAGATATTCACATCCGTATTGAGAAGTGAAATGGGGCGATAGTTCTTACATATTTCTGGAGATTTATCTGGTTTAGGTATAGTAACTATGGTAGCCAAAAGTAAATAAGGGGGAAGGCAGCCGGAAACATTTGCCTGTAGCACACCTGGAGCAAGTGAAGAGCTAGAACCCTGGCAAATTTTTAGTAGTATGAATTAGGGAACCCATCAGCACCAGGCAACTTGCCTGTGGGTAGCTGTTTATTAGTGTCTAGGATTTCTTGTGGTCCCATGTGTTGAGTACCATCCCGACCCACTATGTGTGCTACTCTAGTTGTAGCTAGTTTTGAACGGAGCCTGTTTTCCAAAGCTATGGTATGGTATGTGGTAGCCTTTAGTCTGTGTAGGTAGTAATTAGTCTTAACTGAATTACGTTCAAGGAGGGTATTTTGTAGGGTATTGAGTTTCATTAGTAGTTCCGGTGACGGCTGAATTTTATTCTGCAAAGAGACGGAGGCCAGCTTCTTATGGCACTCCAGGAGAGAAGGTTGGTGTTTTCTCTTGTTAAATTAGGTCTCCCTTATAAATAAGACCCTGCCCACTGCTTTGTGGGATAACCATACCATATCTGATGAGCCTTCCCCTTGGGAGTTGGTTTGGAAATAGTTTGTCAGTTCCCTGTCAATGCTTTGTACAAATGTCTCATCTGTAAGTAGGGACTCGTTAAGTCTCCAACTGCTCCTGCCCTTATATTGAAAGATGTCTTGCAGACATAGAACTACTGGGCTATGGTCTGACCACATGATGTCTCCAATAGTACACTTAAAGCTTAAAGACCAAAATTGGGTCGTTGTGTGTGGAATTTCCTCACAGTGCCCCTCCCTAGCTACACACTTTCACTGGTCCTGTTAAAGGGTAAAGGTATTACAATATCTAGACCAATATATTTTGGACAATATAGCTGATCTGAAAATAAATTCATTGGAGATATGTATCCATTTCAGACAAAGTTGCATACATAGACATGAAACACACACAGACACATCAATATCAAATAAAAGGGACTGCTCTCTAATCACCGAAATCCATTTCTTTTGAACAATATAAAAGCAAAAAGAACGCACATCTCTCAGAATTCTAAATATTGTCATTCTTTTAATGAAACATTACCTACGTGTGTTATGTTCCATGGCTTGAAAGGGGTCACAGTTTGTGACCGAAGCATTGCCTGTGTGTGTTATGTTTCCTTAAAAAGGCTGTCGAGACTTAGAACACTGAGTGGCTTGACTTTTTTGTGTTGGGTACACACAGTCACAACATACATAATCGCACAATTACACAGCGACATGCATAACTAGACATTCACACACAATACAATAAACACACATTCACACATACACACAGTCATATGGACACAGTATCAGTCACATATACAGTCTCACACACTAACATACTAACACAGTATAAGTAACAACAGTGACTCACAATCACATACACACAGTCTCCTGTCATGAGGAGAGGATGCCAGGGTCCCATACATAGGTACACAATAGCAAGTACTGAGTCATACACACAGACTGCTTATGTATAGCATGTTAATGGATGGGTTAATTAAACTGGACTTCAGATGTGGTTATGTGACAGGGTCAGTAGGTAGGTGGTGTTACACCAGCAGAGTAATGCCCAGTCCTACCTCATTCCAAGCTGCTATCTTCTTCCCTGCAGTGTCCCTCACTCCTGTGCCTGATCACAAAGGCCCCCTTTGTCCCTGGTGGTCCAGTGCTGACCCAAATACCTTCCTTAGTTTTCTGTTAGTATCCTATATAGGATCCCTGTTGGTCCAATGGTATCCTATACAGGTTCCCTTGTCATCCGGTGGTATCCTATATAGGATACTTTGGATTCTGGTGATATCCTATACAGCAGTGCCCCCCAACCCAGTCCTCATGGGCCATCAACAGTCCAGGATTTATGTATTTCCCTTTTTTTTATTCAAATGGAGCTACTGACAAAACATTGACTGTTGGTGTTCCAGGAGGACTGGGTTGGAGACCACTGTTATATAGGTTCCCTGGTGGTCCTGTGTTATCCTATATGGGTTCCCTGGTGGTCCAGTGGTATTCTATATGGGTTCCCTGGTGTTCCAGTGGTATTCTATAAAGGTTCCATGGTGGTCCTGTGGCATCCTTTATACGTTCAACTAAAATAAACTTTTCTGGAATCATGTGTGAAGTGAAGTTCCCCTTGCTGCCTAACCAGTCTGACATCACTCCTCTCTTAGAGAGCATTTGATTGGACTAACGGTCTCAGAGTAAATGCACATACTCTGAGAAGGGGAGAGAGTTGAGAAGGAGTGGAAAGAGGAAAGTAATATTAAAATAAATTGAAACATATATCCCAACTTTTTTATTTTGTAAGTTTTTTGAATTTTTTTTTTTTGTTAAGCTTGGGTGGACCAAGTGACAAGTGTCCAATAGGCCATTATAAAAAATAAATAAATACAATAAATATTAAAAATGGAACGGAGTAACCCTATAAGTGGGCAGCTTTTGATAACTAATAAACATAGCAAAATAACATTTGCAAAGTCAGGTGGTTGACAAAAGGCAGGACTTAGCTCAGGAGAGCTAATGGAAGTATCTGATGGGGAATAGTAAGCATTAGTAGTGAATGTGGGGAACGATGCCTGGTGGATTCCAGGCAAGAAGCCGAACCATTCAAAAACAATTTGACTACTTACAATTGAAGGTGCCGGGGCAGTCCTGGAACCATGACACGATAATATAGGAAATAAAAAAAAAAATGACTACAACAAACAATATTTCTGTCAACCCAATCACTGCCTTAAATGACATCTGATACACAGAAGATTTATACACATGCATCACAGTTATCATTTCATTATGATGGACTGGTTTGACATATTTGTTCACAAAATTGTTATTAGTTGTGACACAAAGCTATGCATAGGCTTGATTTACAAATACTTGTAATGGCTCACTATATCCCACCATAGAAACGCACTAGATAACGTAAACTGTGCAATCAGCTAGACTTTCATAAACATTTTTAAGAGCTTTTACCCTATTACCCGTCTATTTTCTGTTTCATCGAGTCTAACCCTGCAGATTTATCTGATGTGTACAAATTGAATTCAGGCACATTGAACAATAGTTCCTGTGTTTACTGCAAAAAAGCGAAAAAACTGAATACACCGAAGGGGATCACCCACCGGCAGCTGATGAGCTTCTTCCTGTACTTGTATTTTTGTATTTTTATGAGGACTTGGCAGCAGATTTGCACTTCCCTGGGAGTGTCCTGTTTATAATTAAGAGATCCTGCAGACAGATTACAGGAGCAGTTTGCAGGGAATCCTACCAAATAGAGGAAAGACAGTTAAAATGGCACGGGTCCATACCGTTAACCACTCTAATGCCGGTGTACTATGCACATCATAGTATTCCTTATCACAAGATGTTAACATGTAAAGAGTCTGTTGTTTCCACCTTGTCTTTAAGACGTTACAATTGCTAACATCTTCATATTAATGTTTATTCCATTATAAAAAAAACTCCCTATGTATACACTGTTCTAGATAACATATTCCGAAAGGCTTCCATATAGAATCTTGTGTGAAACAGCTATTAAATGGGTGTACACTATAAAGAAAGCAGATATTGAGGATAGTATTGTGTATAATGCAACAAATTCATGCAACAAATAAAACAAGGAACTCTATGCAATGTGTAGTGCAGCAAAAAAAAAAAAATTTAGTGGGCAAACTCCTTGTTTGGAGAGCATCACTGCCCCTCCATCACCTCCTTTACCCGTCATAGACATATTATATAGATAAACAAACAGGTGCCGGTTTCATTTGTTAGCTGCTAATCTGACTGTAAGGGTTTAGAGGACATGTCATTCAGCATTCATAAGCAATTTCATTTACAAAATCACACTATTGTTTCATTTACCCTCAATGGCTTTTGTTATCGTCATTAATATTTTTTCATGAATTAAGCTAGTCTTAGTCACGTCTGGTAAATAAGAGAGCTTGAACAAGTTATTGTAATCACTCAAACAGCACAAGCACAGCGTACACGCACACTTTGTATAGAACTTGTTTGGCCACGGGTTAGCTACTGTAGCGGTACTTACCCTCTCCAGGGGCCGGCCGGGGTCCTCTCTTCTCGCCGCGCGCGGTCCTGCTCCTGCACGAGCCGCGTGCGGCTCAGCCTACAATAAGATCAGTCAGGCGGGCAGTGACCGCGAGAAGCGGTCACGTGTCCCGCCCGACACTAAGAGCGCGCCGCGCGTCTCGGGCGCGCTCTTAAAGGGACAGTGGGAGACTAAATTAGAATCAGTCTCCCATTGGCCCCTGTCAGGCCACATTCCCCATACACTCACGTTTTGGGGGCGTGGATATGACAGGGGCCAATCAAAGTGAACCTTAGGGTATTTATACTCACCTGTTTCCCTTACTCATTGCCCTATCGTGGTTTCTGTCCAGTTTCCCTTTAGTGCTTGTATCGTTCAGTTGGTTTTTTGGTGCTTGACCTTGGCTTTGTTCCTGACTCCGCTCTCTCTTTATCCTTGCTCGCTTATCCGCTGTTTTGTCCTCTGTGTACCAGTCCTCGGCTTGTTCTACGTTTCGCTGTCTCTCTGTTCCCTTGACCTCAGCTTGTTCTAGACTCTGTCTTGCTTATTCTCGTCAAGTCCGGCCATTCTAAGGTCCGGTAAGACGAACCCTGGTTTCTTGTCTCCTGACTATCTGTACTATTCCTGCGTGTTGGGGTATATTACCGTGACATTACGATAGGGCCATGGACCCCGCAGGTTTAGGTCAACAGATGGCCACTCATGAGGCTAGATTCGCAGAACAGGATCACCGTATGGATCACATGGCTCAAGCCATCCAGACACTGTTATCCAGATCAGCTCCGGTACCTGTACCTACGCCTCCTGTAAACCCTATACCGGACACAGCTAATATGCCTAATGCTTCTGCACATCTAACCCCACCACCTAGGTATGGAGGGGACGCTAAGACATGTAGGGGATTCCTTAATCAAGTGGAATTCCACTTTGAAATGTACCCACGTTCATTTCCCACTGATAGATCTAAGGTGGGTTTTCTTATGCACCAGCTTACGGATAAGGCACTAGAATGGGCAAATCCTATTTGGGAGGCTAATGGGCCTATGGTACACGACTTCAATAGCTACCTCACAGCGTTCCGTAGAACATTTGACACGACTAAAAGGTCAAAAAATGCCGCCAGGGCATTAATGAGAATAAAGCAAGGATCTAAATCTGTAGCCGATTATGCTATTCAGTTCCGGACCCTTGCCTCACAGGTAGATTGGACTAATAATGGCCTTACTACTGCATTTATGGAAGGTCTGTCTGAAACTATCTTGGATGAGGTAGCAGCTAAGGACCTCCCTGTACCCCTGGAGGACCTGATTGACTATCTTATCGATATAGATAACAGGATCCGTGACAGGTTATATACCAGGTCCAGAAATAGACATTTTGTTCCCTTTAACTCCCCTAGAGCTGAGACTCCCGAGGGATCTAAAGGTTCTGAGGAGGAACCTATGCAGTTAGGGGTTGCTAAACTTACTGACGCTGAAAAGCTTTATAGGAGAAAGGAGGGACTTTGTCTTTATTGTGGTAGGAGGGGTCATATGAGACAAGAATGTCCCGTGCGTCCGGGAAACTATCGCACCTAAGACCGTATAGAGGACTGGCCTTGGGTGTGACATCATAGTCCTCACATTTGCCTCTTAATAAATTACTTCTTCCTGTTTCCCTGCACCTTGATAGTAACTGCATAGCAGGGAATATACTAGCCCTGGTTGATTCCGGAGCGGCCGAAAACTTTATTGATTCCAGTTTTGTCAAGGAGAATAACATACCCACCAGAGAGAAGGAGACACCCTTGGCCGTTGAGGCCATAGATGGTAGACCATTATGCTCTCCAGTTATCACACATGAAACTGTTCCACTACATATGTCTACAGGGGTGTTACACTCTGAGACCATTCGGTTTCAGATCATTACTTCTCCTTCCTCTCACCTCGTGTTAGGGTATCCTTGGTTACGTACTCATAATCCCACCATTGATTGGGAGTCAGGACAAATAGTTTCTTGGAGTGATTCTTGCCAAGAGTCTTGTATTGTTAAAGTCACCCCTTTGAATTCTACTAATATTCCTCCCGTGCCTACGGTCATACCCTCTCAGTACCTGTCTCTTAAGTCTGTTTTTGATAAAAGGGAGGCTGAAAGATTGCCACCTCACAGGCCTTACGATTGTGCAATTAATTTATTACCTGGCACGATGCCTCCCAAAGGGAGAATATATCCTTTATCTCCTCAGGAGAATCTGGTTATGGAGGAATATATTAAGGAATCTCTAGAGAAGGGATTTATAAGAAGATCCTCTTCCCCGGCAGGGGCGGGTTTCTTCTTTGTATCTAAGAAGGATGGCGAATTAAGGCCTTGTATTGACTATAGGGGCCTAAATAAAATCACCGTCAAAAATGCGTACCCCATACCTTTGATCACAGAACTATTTGATAGGCTTAAACAGGCCACAGTTTTTACTAAATTGGACCTTAGGGGTGCTTACAATCTCATACGTATCAAAAAGGATCACGAGTGGAAGACCGCTTTCAATACCAGGAGTGGCCACTACGAGTACACTGTGATGCCCTTTGGTCTTTGTAACGCCCCAGCAGTTTTTCAGGAATTTATTAATGATGTCCTACGTCAATTTATACATACATTCGTTATAGTATACTTGGACGACATATTGATTTATTCCACTGATTTACAGACTCATCACATGCATGTTAAATTAGTGTTGAGAACTCTTCTGGTTAACGGTCTCTATTGCAAACTCGAAAAATGTTCATTTGATCAATCTGAAGTCCAATTCTTGGGTTATATAATCTCGGCCAAGGGTTTTCGTATGGATCCCAAGAAACTGTCTGCCATTATGGAATGGCCTCTACCCCAGGGGTTGAAAGCCATTCAGCGTTTTCTGGGGTTCTCTAATTATTATAGGCGTTTTATTAAAGGGTTTTCTGCCATTGTTGCGCCTATAACCAGAATGACCAAGAAGGATGGTAATACTCATGTCTGGAAACCAGAAGCACTCGAGGCCTTTGAATTCTTGAAGGCTACATTTGCCTCTGCTCCTGTTTTACAGCATCCTGTCCCTTCACTGCCCTTTATTCTTGAAGTTGATGCTTCTGAGATAGGGGTAGGTGCTATCTTGTCTCAAAGAGATTCACCTGAAAAGCCGTTACACCCTTGTGGCTTCTTTTCCAGACAGATGTCCAAAGCAGAGAGGAATTATGATGTAGGCAATCGTGAACTCCTTGCTATCATTTTGGCGCTCAAGGAATGGAGACATCTGCTAGAGGGTACTAGGGATCCCATCCTCATTTTAACGGATCACTAAAACCCCTCCTGTGCAACCGTTATACTCGGCATGTCCCTCCTCCTCCTCCGGTTTCTGTGGAGGGCCATGAGGAGTTTGAAGTGGCGGCTGTAATTGACTCTCGTTTGCTTCGGGGTCGCCTCCAATATCTGGTACATTGGAAGGGCTATGGGTCTGAGGAACGCAGTTGGATTTCCGCTGACGCTGTTCACGCTCCTCGCCTTGTGCGTTCTTTCCACGCTCGTTTTCCTGCCAGGCCTGCTCCTCCCCGCCCGGTGGGCGTGTCTTCAGGGGGGGGTACTGTAGCGGTACTTACCCTCTCCAGGGGCCGGCCGGGGTCCTCTCTTCTCGCCGTGCGCGGTCCTGCTCCTGCACGAGCCGCGCGCGGCTCAGCCTACAATAAGATCAGTCAGGCGGGCAGTGACCGCGAGAAGCGTTCACGTGTCCCGCCCGACACTAAGAGCGCGCCGCGCGTCTCGGGCGCGCTCTTAAAGGGACAGTGGGAGACTAAATTAGAATCAGTCTCCCATTGGCCCCTGTCAGGCCACATTCCCCATACACTCACGTTTTGGGGGCGTGGATATGACAGGGGCCAATCAAAGTGAACCTTAGGGTATTTATACTCACCTGTTTCCCTTACTCATTGCCCTATCGTGGTTTCTGTCCAGTTTCCCTTTAGTGCTTGTATCGTTCAGTTGGTTTTTTGGTGCTTGACCTTGGCTTTGTTCCTGACTCCGCTCTCTCTTTATCCTTGCTCGCTTATCCGCTGTTTTGTCCTCTGTGTACCAGTCCTCGGCTTGTTCTACGTTTCGCTGTCTCTCTGTTCCCTTGACCTCGGCTTGTTCTAGACTCTGTCTTGCTTATTCTCGTCAAGTCCGGCCATTCTAAGGTCCGGTAAGACGAACCCTGGTTTCTTGTCTCCTGACTATCTGTACTATTCCTGCGTGTTGGGGTATATTACCGTGACAGCTACGTTGTTCATTTATTGCAAATTGCTGCAAAAAACCTGCTTAAATAAATATTACTCACTGTCTAAGACAATCAGATTTCCTTAATATTGGTTAAAGTTCCTCAACAAAACCAGTAGAACTAAACACAAAACAATATTGCTGACCCATACACGTTTTACCAATAGTAGTAAATTGAGTATTGTCGAGGAGTTCTTTTTCCTGTTGTTTCTGATGTGAGGGGAGAATCTAACAGGTACATTCTGCCATGATTGATTTGGAAATATATATATAAAATTATTAGCAGCTGGAAAAACTGATTTAATTTTAAAAGTGTGTTCGTATCCATATATAGATCTGTGTAGTGAGGGGTGTACATATTGTGTATTTGGAGCATAAATATAACTTTTGGATTTTGGTTAACATTCTACTGTGCACTGTGATATATAAACTTCATATGCAAATACTTGGTGTGCTATTAATATGCCAATATTCTTATTGTTATTGTTTACTACATTTGCTCATACATTACCAACTTCAATCAACAAAACTATCGAGCAAATTCCGTGTTTATTGACAGAGAAAAATGAGGACAATGTGAATGTTGCCATTGTGACCATAGCAATATCTAGACGATGGCAAAACACAATTGTATGGCTGAATAGAGGAAGAGGGTGCACAATGCCTCTGCACTTAGTATTGTTACTTAAGGGTGAAACTGAGGTTGGCTGCTATACAGAATTTTCCACATGCCAATGTATCCATATCAGCTAGAAACACACCAAAGCCCAGTCACAAAAGGCATTTACAGGTCTGTAATTAATGATGTTTACCCAGACATCGTAGCCTTCTTCATCTATATATTTTCGTATAGTGTTTTGTTTTGTTTGTTTTTGTCCATTTGTTAGTATGTGACTCCTATGCAATAATAATAAATAATAAATAAATAATCTTAATGTTAACCCTTTCCCTGCCAACATTGTGTATTCATAGTGTTGCTTTAATATCTAACCGCATTGTAATACAGTCAAGTTTAAAAAAATAAATAAAAATAAAACACCCTTAAAGGGACACTGTAGGCACTACAACTGCTTTGTCTCTTTGAGGTGGTCATAGTTTCTGGAGTCTCCTGTAACTGTCCTTCCAGTCGGCATTAACCCATTTTTAATGTTTTAATGCTAAAGAAGAGTCCCAAGGAATCCCAGCATCCTATACCTTCTGTGCTGCATTGGCCTGAGCTGCAATGGGTGGCTGTGATTGGCAGAGAGTGTCTGCTGACCACTTTTAGTAAATCAGAGATCCCATTGAATTGGTATGGTTAAAATAAAATGTGTATTTTTTTTACTTATCCATACCTCCACCATGTGGATGACCAGGACACTTGTTGAGTATTAAAGGAATTCTCTAGTGCCAGGAAAACAAACCTGTTTTCCTGGCACTGTAGAATCCTGGAGTGCCCCCCTCTCTCCCGCCCCACATTCTACATTGATGAAGGGGTTAAAACCCTTCAGTTACTTACCTGAATCCAGCGCCGATGACCCTCAGCGCTTGGATCAGGCTCTGCATTAGGATCTCCTCATAGGAAAGAGTTATTCAAAGCCGGCGACGCTGGAGGTCCTCATGCATAGCGTAAGGATGTCCAGCGTCGTTTAGATGTTCAAAAGTCGTCTAAGAACCCGGAAGTCCCTCAAGTGGCTGTATGGAAGACAGCCACTAGAGGAGGACTTAACCCTGCAAGGTAGTTATTGCAGTTTAAAAAAAAATTGCAATTATTACACTTGTTGGGTTAATGGTGATAGCTGAAGTGGTCTGGATGCCTACAGTTTAACACTGATTTGAGGGGTAGTGCTTGAGGACTCCAGGCATTGTAACCAATTCAATGAGGTGAAATTGTTATAGTACATACTGTGTACCTTTAACTTCCCACCAATATTGAGTACGTCTTAACTAGACAAAGCAATAAATTAATGCTCAGTACCAGTGATGCAAACAGTTCTTGTATGAGAGGGAGAACTGTGCATTAGACAGCCACTAGAGGTGCTTATGGGAATTTATTGAACTCTAGTAACGTTGTGAATTAATAGAGTGTTTTTTTTTTTTTTACAATTTGTGGGACTGAAGAGAAGTACAGTAGATTTAAGAAGAAAGTAGACATTTGATGATAATTATAATCCCCATCACTATTATTAGAATGAAGGCAGGTACACATAATTTATATGGGGTTGTGGCTAAGAGCTTGGAGACCCCTAAGCACTCTGGGGGGGGGGGGGGGGGGGGGGTTAGGGGAATGAAAAATGGCCAAAATATGGCCACTGTATTTTATTAGTTGCTGACAAGTTACTAGTTCACAATTATTTAGTAGGTATTTTCCCACCTGCAGCATGACAGGTGGGGGCGTAAGGGAAGTTTAAAACCTCCCTTATACTCTTATGGGTGTCACATTGACCACATAGGCATTTATTTAGAATTTTTACTTTATTTACTTTATTGAAATGGTGACTGGCTAGCAATTATTGAAGAGCCACCACATGATTAACATTAACTTTTTACCTAATTTTGAATTATCTGCCCACTGGGTGCTAGTGCTGCGAGTAGACAAAAAGTTACATAGTTACATAGCAATCGTCATTGTAAAAAGACTAAAATCCATCAAGTTCAACATTGAACTGTTGATTTAAAATAAAGCAAAAAGAAGGCAAAAACAATAGTAGCCATTTCCAATTATGACACAAAATCATTCTTGAATCTATCATGACAATCAGATTTCTCCTTGGATCAACAACTTGTTCGCATATATATTAACTATATCCTTGTCTGTTCCCTTTTTGCAGAAAAAGCATCAAGGTCTATATATCTATAGAATCTTATAAGACAACCATTTAAGATAGATAATTCCACCTCTTTACTGTGAAGAACCATTTCCTTTACTGTAAGTGAAAATGATTTTCTTCCAGTCTCCATTGTCTGTTGTGTATAGGTAGTGAGGTAGCACAGTTGGTAAATTCTCTGATTACAAAGCATGTCAAAAAATGCAAGGTCACAGGTTTGAATCTGGCAGGCACAACCCTGCTCTTCATCCTTCCAAGGTCAATAAAATGAGTACCATTAAGTGGTGGGTAATAATACCATCTATTACTATTCAGCTGCTAATACGGTTAATTCCAAGCGCTGAAAAGCACTTTGAGTTCCACTGGGTGAAATGTTACATTTTAGTTATTATAGTATATTCCTGCTGAAAAACAGGTTAGCACATAGCAGTTTGTACTTACCCTATATAGTCTTTCTTCATAACTAATTATTAATTTTGAAGCTTGTCTCTGCACTTTTTCTAGTTCCGAAATATCCTTCTTTAAAACTGGTTCCCAAAATGTCACCACATATCAAGGTGGGATTTTACTATTGATTTAAAAAGAGGGGAAATTATATTTTGATCACATGAATCAATACCCCTTTTTATAAATGACAGCAACTTACTAGCTTTTGCTTGTGGTTTCCTTACTCCAAAATTAATGAATTTGCAGTTGTCTTAATTGGATCCAAATCTCTCTCTAGACAAGTTATATCATGTTCAGACAGTAATAGCTTACATATTTCTTTATGTGCAAACAGATGCATGACTATCAGTGCCCACTTCAAGATCATTTATAAGCAGAAGAAAAGTGGACAAAGGACAGAACCCTGAGACACTCAACTTACTACTACTACTGTGAAAATTCCCCATTTATATCAACTATTTGCACTTTTTCAGTCTGTTTTCTACCCAAGAATAACATGTTGCATCTAAACCAGCTAATTTTAGTTTTGCTGTTTTTTTTTTCAATTTGACAATTTTTATTGAGGCAGAAAGAATCGTTATGGGGTATAGAATAAAAGATGGGTTGTATCCGGGTCACAGTACAATACAGCATTGCCCATTACAACAAACACAATAGTGGCGTTACTCTCATGCCAATTTTTCAGGGCTCCTTGGCAGGAACATGCATTGGATATGTGCGTATAGCATCCTCAAATGTCCAGACATTGTTAAATGTTAAATACTAGGGTGAACACTGTCCCATGCAACAGTAGCTTAGCCCCATTCGGTACAGGACCATTCAGTGAATAACTCTGACAGAACCAATATCATAAAAAGTCCTACTTTCGCTTATGCATTAAGCAGTATTATTCAAAGTGTCATTTCTTGTTTTCATTACCTCAATTATAGCATGGAATAACATTTCCAAAAATCTGCATGATAAATTGGAGAAAATGCATACAAATAAAAGTGAAATGCAGACATGTATACTTATGCATATTTTTCTTGCCAATGTATTTTCTTAAAATGAAAGATATCTTGAAAAGAAAAATATATTTTCTTCCTTTTTTCTTTCCTTTTCTCCTTGGATATATAAGACTTTTAGAAATAGTATATTTGATGGTCTGCACTATGATTGTTCTATTTTTTTCTTTTCGAGATATCTTTGATTCTAAGAAAACATATTGACAAGAACAACAGGCGTACATATATCCATATCTGAATGCAATATTTGAAAAAAAAAAAAAACTTTTTTGATATTGTTCTTTAATTATCATTTAAACATTTCATGTACTTATTAGTTAAAAAAAAAAAAGGTGTGTATTTTATGCTTTTCTAAAAAATATTTCTTTATTTTCAAAGAGCCAGGTGTCACCACTCCCCTCTCCATATCCACATTCACATATGGTATACCTTGTCAATATAAGCATTGTAAATTATGTGTACACTGAAGCATATATAAAATAATTGAACAGTAACTCAAGACTAGATCAATATATCAAAACATAAACGCTCTTGAAGTAAATTACACCAGGATAAGAATGTAGAAGATAGAAAAGAAAACAATACATATCCATATAAAATTAAAAGATCCAAGCACACCGTGGTAAAATAATTTTCAGGCTCCCATGAGCTTCTTTATTAAAGATTAGTAAAGCAACCGCATCTGACACATTTCGTCCAAATCATAGGGACTTAATCATAGACATGGTCCAAAAGAAAATAGATAGTTACACATATGGAATACACATTGACCCAACCCTCACCAAGTAAGCATAAGAAACATAAGATAACATAAGAAATGGAAAATGAAACAAAATAAATTCTGTCATAAGAGAAGAGTAAATCTTAGGGCACAAAATTAAGGTGCTCCCACTATGAAGTGAGTGAAGTACATGAGACATTAGTTATACAATATAATATATAAACAGTGTCAACATTGTATAACATAAGTCTAATATCCAGTTATATACACACAAATTCCCTCAAAGTAGAAGCCAACACCCCATTCATGATTTAATCCCAATGGCTTTCTTGTAGCCAAAGTAAAAATCCAAAACACTACTTTTTGAACATAAAGCAAATGACATTAAAAATAATATATTTAAATAAAGGGACTAATGGGAGCCTGAAAAGTATGTTACCGTGCTATGCCTGGATCTTTTAATTTTATATAGATATTATGCCATTAAGAAGGGAAGTTTTGAAAGCCGTGCCAAGGCTCTTATCATGGTTTGAATGGTGAGTCCATATAACCTGCAGGTTAAAATTATATAATTTTGAGTTATTCTATAATTTTGTTTGAACCTGGAGTGATGTGGGGTTCCCTATATTCTCCAAATTATGGCTAAGAAAGAAAGACAGACTGGAAGAAAAATAAAATAGAAAAATAATGGAGAGGGGGGATATCCCGGGTGGGGTAGGGAGTTTTTCTTCCCACAAAATAAATCAGCTTTGCATTCCTTTGTAAATCTCCTATTTTTATCAAGTCATTGATAAAACATGGATAGTTTTGTTAAATGAAGTCATACTCTGACAAACCTGCTCTGTCAACATATGCACAAGATATGTATCTTGGACCTTTTACTCTAGTTTGGACATAATGAAAACCTCAGCCTTTAGGCATGCCCTTGTTCTGCTAGGGTGATCTTGTTAGTAAGCCTTTGTTCATATGATGGAACCCTGTCCCAAGGTTTGAACAGCAAGAATGTCCATGGACCCAAGGCCACAAATATACCCAACATTTGTGATAGCAACCCCTGCACCCCAGTTCAAAAATATTAAGCCTCAAGGAAGAACCACCACATGTGAGCATATGAGCCCCTATTTTTACACTATTGCAAAAAGAGTGTCCATGGGAACTTTACCCATGTTAACTGCACAGGCGTGGTGAACCACTGGAAGAAGGTTTAGAAGGACTGTTCCCGAATGGTAACACATATGAAAGATTAAAAACATGCCACGCACATCTCTTCCCACTCCTATTCCTCCAACACACCTCCCAAATCTGCCTCCCACTGCTATGCATATCTTAGTTCTCGAGATTCTTGGGAAATTGAACCTAGATGCAAATATATTGTTGTGATTTTGTAGTGATTGAACTGAGCAGAGTATTTCAACCCATGTGAGGGGAGTCCTTCCTGCCTTTTTTTTGTCAATCTTTGTTTTTATTGAGGCATAAGATTAGGTAGTACAGAAAGTGAAACAAAAGGGTTAATGCATGAAATACGTGCGAAATGCATAATTGATTATACAATTGTTGCATGTAAACCTTAGAATGACAGCCTCATTTTATAAACGTTACAACAGTAGTACTTTACAGGCTTCACATTTTTGGTTTATGACAGGAGTCTAAGTAGTGGGTCAGTCTCGTTTGGATCTAGTGTTTGTCTGGGAAGGTGCCTATATGAGACTGCTTGGTGATCGTAGATGTGGGTTTTGAGTGGCCGATTTAGCCTGATGGTGTGGGCTGGACAGGGCGTCTGTAGCGGGTGTGCTCCCCTGAGAGCTGGGTTTAGTCCTGGGAGTCCCTGTGTTAGTACGTCGTGTGGGCTAGGTTCGTATAGGTCCCTCGGTCTTTGTGTACCCTTCTGCCCTAGTTGGCATCTTGGGCGGTCCGGGCTAGAGGGGATTGGGGAGGGGATGTGTGTGTCCTGTGCGCCGTGTGTATAAGTCATCATGTGGGCCCCTTAACGTGGGGGTAGCGGGGGGGGGGGGGGAGTGCTGCATTAGGTGCATTAGGTGTGGGCCTATTCTTGGGTATACCGTCTGTGTAGTTCCCTATGGTCAGTGCTATTCGTTCTGGTGTGGGATATTCATCTCTGTGGTGTGTCGGCGGCCTGTGGGTGTCCTGTTTGTAGTATGTTGGGTGCATGTAAACTAAGTCAACAGATAAACAGGTTTTTAAACATATGTGTATAACAGGTATGAGTTAGCATGTTACGAGTCAGGTCCCTGCGTTTCGGTCTCCGGCCGGGACGAACGGCCTGATGTTCGAAATGTCCCATGAGTGCTCGGGATGGCGCCTCTGCTCCTCTGGGGGCCTGTTCACCAGACCAAGTGAGGCCAGGAACTGTGGTGCCTCCTCTGGTGCCGTAGCTCTGTAGGTTTTGTCCTCCACTGTCACTGTTAGGGCCCTTGGGGCAGTCCAGCGGTATGCTATGCCTTCTTCTTGGAGCTTCTTCGTGATGGGTCTCATGGCTTGCCGCCATTGAAGTGTGGAGCGGGTAAGATCCTGATAGAAGGTCAGGCTGTGTGTTTCAAAGTGGAGGGGCGTTTTGTCCCTCAGTGCCTGTTGAAGTCTTCGTTTGTCAGCGTACGCGTGGAAGCGAAGTATAATGTCTCTCGAGGAGGCTGTGGGTGCCCTGGGTGATTTCGCTATGCGGTATACACCGTCTAGCTCTATTGCTTTAGCCATTTTTGCTGGCAGCACGGAGGCTATTAGGCGTCTAATAAGGTGGGGCAGCTCTTCTGACGCTATTGTGTCTGGAACCCCCCGGATTTTCAGGTTTTTCTCTCGGCCTTTATCCTCGAGGGAATCTAGTCTGAGGATCGTGTTGCTGTGGGCAGCTTGCAGCTTTTGTGTTGTCTCCTCCAGGGCTAATAGGCCTCGTTTGAGGTCGGTTACATCCTCTTCCGTCACCCGGACTCGTTCTGTGACTGCTTGTACTTCTTCTTTCACAAGGGCGATGTCTGCATCAAATAATTTTTTAATGCGGTCGTAGAGGTCTGAGATATCCTGCTTGGTCGAGGGATCGGAGGATTGCGTGTGCGCTGGTTTCCCTGGCAGCGACCGGAGGGGGCCGCTAGACCTACTGGGGGGTCGGCCATTTTCATCCTCTGAGGGGTTTGTGGTGTGCTCTTCGTCCGCCCGTTCTGCGGGTGCCTGTTTTGTCGGGCCGGAGAGCATTTCACCGATATCCCTCCCCTTTTGCGGGCCTGTTTGTGTTTTGGGCTTCGTGCGGCCCATCGATGCTGTAGGCGAGTCGGCTTCAGACGGAGGTGAGTGCCAGGCCCAGTTTGCAAATGCCTCGGCGTATTCCGCGGCCTTCCTCAGGTCTTGAGGCCTGGGCGTTTTCCGGAGCTTGCGGGCTGATTTGGCCTTCGAGTCGTATGTGAAGGGCATGAGTGGGTTCCTTATGTGCTTATGCACCTAGTTCACCTTTCAGCGGTTGTCGATGGGGCCTGAGTCGATTGATTTTGGGTAGATTAACCAGTTTTGGGCCCGGAGCTCTGAAAGATGGCGTCTGCTCCGTCCTGGTGCTTGGCCCCGCCCCCCCCTTCCTGCCTTTTTAAGAGAAAAAGGAGAGGTTCAGTATTGCTTGGTTCTGTGAAGGGAGGCCTAAGAAACACTTCTGTTTTTGCTCCCATTTTTGATTAGCTGAACTCAAAGATCTAAGACTTTTTCTATGTACACAAAAAGCTTATTTCTCTCAAATAGTGTTCACAAATCTGTCTAAATCTGTGTTAGTGAGCACTTCTCCTTTGCCAAGATAATCCATACACCCCACAGTTGTGGCATATCAAGTTGCTGATTAGACAGCATGATTATTGTACAGGTGTCCCTTAGGCTGGCCACAATAAAAGGCCACTCTAAAAGGTGCAGTTTTATCACACAGCACAATGCCACAGATGTTGCAAGTTTTGAGGGAGCATGCAATTGGTATGCTGACTGTAGGAATGTCCACCAGAGCTGTTGCCCGTGAATTGAATGTTCATTTCAAGTTTCATAAGCCGTCTCCAAAGGCGTTTTAGAGAATTTGGCAGTACATCCAACCGGCCACACAACCACAGACCACGGACCACACACCAGTCCAGGACCTCCACATCCAGCATCTTCACCTCCAAGATCGTCTGAGACCAGCCACCTGGACAGCTGCTGCAACAATTGGTTTGCATAACCAAAAAAATTCTGCACAAACTGTCAGAAATGTCTCTGCACAACGTCTCAGGGAAGCTCATCTGCTTGTTCATCGTCCTCATCGGGGTCTCAAACTGACTGCAGTTCGTCGTTGTAACCGACTTGAGTGGGCAAATGCTCACATTTAATGGCATCTGGCACTTTGGAGAGGTGTTCTCTTCACGGATGAATCCTGGTTTTCGCTGTACAGGGCAGATGGCAGACAGCGTGTATGGCATCGTGTGGGTGAGCGGTTTGCTGATATCAGCGTTGTGGATTGAGTGGCCATGATGGCAGTGGGGTTATGGTATGGGTAGGCATATGTTATGGACAATGAACACAGGTGCATTTTATTGATGGCATTTTGAATGCACAGATATACCGTGAAGAGATCCTGAGGCCCACTGTTGTCCCATTCATCCACGACCATCACCTTAGGTTGCAGCATGATAATGCATGGCCCCATATTGCAAGGATCTGTACACAATTCCTAGAAGCTGAAAGCATTCCAGTTCTTGCATGGCCAGGATACTCACAGGACATGTCACCCATTGAGCATATTTGGGATGCTCTGGATCGGCGTTTACAACAGCATGTTCAAGGTCCTGCCAATATCAAGCAACTTTGCACAGCCATTGAAGAGGAGTGGGCCAACATTCCACTGGCCACAATCTACCAACCTGATCAACCCTATGCGAAGGAGATGTGCACTGCGTGAGGCAAATGGTGGTCACACCAGATACTGACAGGTTTTCGGATTCCCCCCCCCCCCCCCCCCAGCCCCTGAATACAGTAAAACTGCACATTTTAGAGTGGTCATTTATTTTGGCCAGTCTAAGGCCCACCTGTGAAATAATCAGCATCTTAACATGCCACACCTGTGAGGTGGATGGATTATCTCGGCAAGGAGAAGTGCTCACTAACACAGATTTTTTTTTGTAGCGCAAGGGTTAACAATCAAAGCGATAATGACACGTCAGTATAGTTGTACAGAATGGATTTATCGACATTGTGACATTTGACATGTTGACAACATATGCACCATTTTTGATATAGGAAAAACAGGAATATTCAGAGGTATTGAGACATAGGACATCTTAATCCATGTTTACATGTCTGTGGTGTTAGTGGTAGCATAAAGGAACAAGATGTGTTAGACAGGTAGTGATAGCTAAATGATGGATAAAACATGCTGATAGAACAGTATATTCGAAGGTACTGGGTTAGTACACAAAAGAAAAAAAACCCTGAAATCTCTGTTTAAAAAGTGCATGAGGTAAAACTAAAGGAAACATGTGAGACTAAAAGTAACAGCAACTTTACTTAGTGGCCCCTGGATATTCAACACTCCTGAAAAGCTCAGGGCGGAGAACAGAAATTCCTATATTCACAGGTAAGTGACAGTGAAGCCTCTGTTCATCCTATGCCACAGGGAGGCCTCCAGAGACCAGTGTTTTCCATGCTGGGCCGCGGCAGAAAGACCAGCTCCAAAGTTGTGGGAGTTCCTGCTAGTGTATCCATCAGACCGGGTGACCGGTATGTGCCTCTGAGACTGCAGCTCCAGGAATCTTCAGCTCTAGGCCTGATAGGGATTCCCTGCCTTAAGTCCCTGTATCCCCCTTGCAGTAGTGGCAGGATCATGGGTCCGCAGGTTTGCCGGTTTCCAGAGCAACCGTCGGGTATGAGGTCGCCTGCGTGGAGGTGTCTTTGATTTGGCAGCCAGCCTGGCTGTGATTTGAGCAGCTGGGACTACTCTCTGGCTCGGCTGTGTGGTCGAAGTGGTGAGTGTGTTAGACCTGTGGGCAATACGCCCCCAGAATCTCTGGCAAATTTCATCAAAGCATGCATTGAAGAGGTCTCTCCACCCCTGGCCCTTGGGGCCCACTCAGCACTGTTGAGTTGTTTGCATGGCGGCCACCTTGGTCGCACCATGTGGCATCTAAGGCTAGTGGAATGTGTTGCGATGCGGGTTGGACGTGGCCCAGTGGGGACCAAGATGACACCCACCGGTCCAAAGGGGTAACCTCATCCTCATTGAGGACCGCCACGAGGCTTGCACACAGCATCAGGAGATCAGCCGCTTCTTAGCTCTGCCTGTGCACAAGCCCAGTAGGCCTTAAAGAGGATGGACATGAGTGCTGGTAAGCAGGGTGTTTCGGGTCAGGATCGGTTGCTTTCACAGTGCTAAGTAGCAGTTTGCTTGCTTACTTGTAGTTTAGAGCTCGTGTAGCAGGAATTATTGGCGTATTCGGTTGTGTATAGCTTAATTTGCCAGATTTAGACAGATTTGTGAACAATATTTGAGAGAAATAGGCCTTTTGTGTACATAGAAAAAGTCTTAGATCTTTGAGTTCAGCAAAAACAAAAGTGTTGCGTTTCTAATTTTGTTCAGTGTATATCATGTTCTGGGTGAGTAGGACCATCCACAGAGATCTGTGAGTTTCATGCATTTTAAAATGCCATTCATTTGTACTTGCAACCCATGCTAAATGCCTGCCTTCTCCTTGTGATTAAAGGAACACCTCCCATACTATAGGCTAACTTTTAACACATATATGATATTTTTGAATACAAGAGAGGCACTGTGTTTTTTTTTTTTTTTTTTTTAAATCAAACTCAGAATAAATCTTTTGAATTCACCAAAATCTCCATCCATTCATGGTGGTGAAATATTTAGTAGTTTTTTTAATTCTTAAATGCCTAATGAAAGAGCCACCTGTTCAGAAAAAACTGAAAACCTGCACTAATGATGAGATATTATATAAAGAGTAACTTTAATAGCTATAATCTATATTTATTTAACCTATTCTACCTCCAAAGTCTACACATGGTTAAAAAAATGTTACATGAACCTAATATTGTTCTTGGTAGCACGTAGCTTGGGCGGACAATACATTTTGAGTGAATGCCTCACCCTGAATCCAGAGAAGGTTTTGTCTAAAAGCTTCCTGACAGAGCAGTTAACCCTTCTAGGTGTGAAACAAAATGAATACAAAGATATCATACTTCAACTTTTAAGTCATTGATAAAACATAGATAGCAAGTTATTGATATAAAATGGATAAAACCAGGGGTCAAGTCTTGGGGAATAAAGTGTGGGAACACACCTAAGATCCCCCCCCAAAATAATATATATACGCGTGCACACACACACTGACACACATACTCAAACACACATTCACCGACACACACACACATACACTCACAGACACACACAGATACTCACAGACACACACACATACATTCACAGACACACATACACTCACAGACACACACACACTCACAGACACACACATACATTCAGACATTCACACTCAGACACTCACACACTCACACACATTCACACACTCACAGACATTCACAGACAAAAGCCTATAGTTCATAGAAGACTTAAAGTATAAAAATTGGGCATAGTGATAAAACATATTAGTAATTTAAATAAACTGAAAAATAATAATAATACATTGAAAAACAATAATAATTAAAATAAAACATTTTAATTTCTAAAAACAATGCTTGATTAGCAGAGCTTTTCTAAACACAGAGTTAATTAATAATGTCTGTTTACTAATTTATTTTTTTGGTCAGCAGAAAAACTCATTTAATGATGGAAACCACTGATTTGCTTGGTGTGCATATAGCACAATTATGTCATCAAAGTAGAACCTAGATTGCGGCCTACATATGCAAAAAAAAGGACAACTGCTGCCAGGAAATAAGATCATAGGAAAAAAATACACAATATAACATTTTAATATTCCTTTACATATATAGGATCGCTCTGGTAATATTTTCTTATAGATTTTGTATTTTTGTTTTCATTTTTATTTTTTCATTTTTTTTGTAGCAGAAAAGTTTAAAACAGAGTGCCTTTGTTTACCATTCCTTACTTACTACATACTTGTTGCATAGGTCTAATTCTACATTGGCCTTCATTTCCTCCCATGCTGCTGTAAAGGGGCCCGGCCGCACTGTTAAAGAGCCACAGTGCTCGTCCAGGCCCCTGCTAAAAACATGCTCACCAGGTGACTCTAAGTGTCTGGGCCACCCGGTGGGCACCCTTTGTGTGTGGGCCCCGGTGCAGTCACAATGACAGCCATGCAGGCCCATGGGGGATATGGGCAGCGGGGCCACTGCTGCATTGGGTCCCCCAGGTGTAACCATTTTCCCCGCGTTAAAGACGGCCCTGACACACAACCTGCACTCACAATGGACACAGGGGGACAAACATAGGAAAAGTCCAGGGTCCTACATAAAATGTCCTTATGAAACCCCAGGTGATGATGACTACCGTCACAGATATGTTTTCCAGAGTTTGTGACTCAGAGAAGCTTTGAATACATTAAATGATACATTCACTGGCATTTGGAGGTGTAAAGTATGCTGTAAAGTTTCTTTATTAAGACGTAGTCCAAGTTGACTTTGATATGATGTGGTTTATGGCATTTTTTGAGTATTTGTGAGTATTCTCATCATGAGGTTCCAAATTTAAAGAGTCAGCTGGCCCATTTCATTTAAATAGCTAGACCTGGTCTTACAGTTTCTACAAGTTCATTGAATGAATTGAAAATAAATCTTACCAAACTGTTCAGCACACGCCTGCAGCAGATTTAAATTGCTGACTGAGTTGTTTTAACTTACAGCTCTGCACTAAAAAGTTTGCGTTGGGATCGAACATGATAAAACTCCCCACGGTGCAAATACAATGCACAATGATATGTTTTGCTTCAATATTAAAGTCAATGGAAATTAAAGAAGATAATTGGTGAAGAGTTTATTCACATAGTTCTTGTTAGAAGTTTGGGAATGTAGTTTATTTTATGGTGGTTCTCCTAGTAATTGATATTCACCTTGTCACATAATTTATATATAAAAAAAAAATATTATTTGTCTGCCTTCAGTGCCTTGGCTTCACTGTAACTTGTGTCTTTCTCGATCTAAAGTGGACACAGGGTGACAAACATAGGAGGAAAGACGAGACAGGGGGGATATGATAGAAACATTTAAATACATAAAGGGAATCAACACAGTAAAGGAGGAGACTAAATTTAAAAGAAGAAAAACTACCACAACAAGTGGTAAAATTAGAGGGGTAAATGTTTAAACATAATATCAGGAAGTATTACTTTACTGAGAGGGTAGTGGATGCATGGAATAGCCTTCCAGCTGAAGTGGTAGAGGTTAACACAGTAAAAGAGTTTAAGCATGCGTTGGATAGGCCTAAGGCTATCCTAACTATAAGATAACTATAAGTATTTAGAAAATTGGGCAGACTAGATGGGCCGAATGGTTCTTACCTGCCGTCACATTCTATGTTTTTATGTTTCTAAAGATAGCTTGACACTGACAAAATAAAAACATGGAACATCGTATTATATATAATACCTGTTTAGCAGATTAGAGTATAGATGGAAGTCGTATCTTTTATAGGGATGGAGATGTCTGTTACAGACATTATAGAAAATATATTTTTTCTTTGTTCCCTGTTATCTCTAAGATTTTGACTCTGTTGCTGTTTGTTGTTCTGTTATTGTTTTTGTTTTGTTATAAAATTAAAGTTCAATGCAATGCATTCATTTGAATCCTGATAAGACTTTTTCAGGTATAGTATAATTAACAGAACCAGAGCACACTGGAATAAATGTACTGATTCAATCTAAAACACATTGAAAACTGCAGAAAGTGCAAGTGGACCAGAGATTACATTTGCAGCGACAAAGCTGAGGAAGTTTGACGTAGAACTGCTGATATCCAAATGTAACTTGAAAGATGTGCTACACGTATAAAGGCCTATTAATAATGTGACTGAATGGGAAAGGAGCAAATGCAATATGTATATCTGTTAGTGGAAAATGACCAATTGATTCATGTCACAAATAAACACATGTTAAAAATTCTATTAATATCTTTGCAGAAACAGCATGAGAATTTAACGATAAATGGTAAGCTGTGTCTCCTAAGGAAACCGTATGACAGGAAATATACAAATGTGTGATCTCTATACTAGAAACTGAGAAAAAAAGTATGGAATATGTGAAGAAATTACCCTTTTATTCAGTATTTCTTTGTTTTTCCCTTCGGTAGATGGAACTACCGAACAAAGAGCCCCCTGGCTCATTTAACTTCAAAGCCTGCGTCAATTAAACCCTCTACGTGTGCGGCCAGCGTTCGTACTACCGAACGCCACGTGGCTGAGAAAAACGCGGCCATCTTTTCTCAGACGAACAAAGGCAGCGGGACTTGGTCGTCGAGTGTCTGGAACTAAAATCAGACACTCGACTTCCCGAACACCGGTCTCAAACACACGAACGCTGGATCTATATGTACCGATTAGCTAGAAGAGCGCTATTCGAATTCGCTATTTGTGCATACGAATGAGGGGAACAATCGCTGCTAGGAGCCAGGGGAATACATTCGGTACTTTTATTAATTTTTCTCCCTTTTCTAAAGTGACCGGCAAAACCACCCAAACTTGTGGAACTATTTTGGGCAGCCCACCCATGGTGAACCGGTCACAGAGGACTTCCATGGTTTTTGAGAGCCCCTGAACCGATCTGGGTGAAATTTGAATATGTTGGTCACCCAGATCGGGGCTATCAGGGGACATATTGTTTGTGGGGATACCCCATGTATAAAGGGGTGTTCCAAGGCGCCGACTAACAGCACAATCAAGAGGCTGACTCCGTTGCCCAAGGCTGCGAGAACCACCCCCGACAAGTGATGGGGACCACACAGAGACAGAAGGAGTTACAGAAACCCCTTTGCGACACAACATGGCACATTGGCCCACAGGACTCTGTAACTAGGCACAGCTCCTTATGGTCCGCAATTGACCACAGAGTAACAGCAAGTAGACAACAGAGACTGCTCAACACCTTGCTATTGATCCCTACTGTTACATCCATTACTGTTTTCATACCCATTAAGATATTAATATGCCCACGTTTTTACTTAACTGAATATATTGGAAAAGTTGATTATGCTATTCTAAATTGAATAAAATATATATAAAAAAAAAAAGGGGGGGGGTGTTCCAGATATTGGGGGAAATTGTGATTTTTCTGCCTGGAGATAATCAAGTTATTACTTTATCAGACTTGATTATCTCCAGGACTAGGGGAGGGAATTGTATGTTTGTGCTGGGTGTGTTTTATGCTTTTACTGTATGTGATTGGTTATATTTTGTCCCTCCATGTGGGATGTCCTCTTGCATGGGGACTTGCATAAATGCCGGTGTGTGGTAATTAAAGACAGTTCATTTTGTACCCTTCTTCTTGACTTCGGCTGATGTTTGGGGATTCGTATGCTTTACAAAGGGAATTATCTTGTAAAGCTATTGGGATTTCGTATGGATTTCATCTATTGCAGCTTCTGAACGGAGAGCTATATATACTAGGCTCTGGCGGTTCGGGAGGAAACTACCGAAGAAGGTTTAAATATACTTGGTTTCCTTACAGAAGATAACGACACAGTGAAATTATTGCTATGTAGTCTTCCATTGTAATATAATACTTTCAGAAATGTTCTAGAAAGTAGTCCTCAGTCACAATTTACACAAGAATATAGGACAAAATATGTCATGTTTTCACTTGAGATGGGAAGAACATCTGAAAACAACTGTTTCCAACTGGAAAGCTGAGACAAATCCCAGGGTCATCAAGAGTCAAGATAACCACAGGATAAGCACAGAGCAAATCCTAAACATATTATGGATTGTATGTGTTAAACCTACTCAAACTATTGTTGCACATTGATGGCTTATTGATTCAGAGCCAATAAATATTGGGCAAATGCTATAATGATAGCTAGTTACTTGCAAAATAGACTACCATGAAGACTTACACACAATCCGAAATCTCTATGCACATTTAAATAACTGGAAGTTTTTAGTATCACTCCAATGGTCAATGAAGTGTAAGCTCACCTGCCACATCAAGGCAAACCTCTCAGGTAAGTCCTACACTAACAATTTCCAAGTTGGAAAGGAGTCAGAGTTTGAAGTGAATAAATGCAGCACTATCAAAACAGTAGAATTCAGTGAGGAAACAGAAGTAGAAAGATCCACTATGGCTGAGGACAGAAGAAACTGTCATAAGTTGTGTGGATTACATGAACTGTCATTCTCGAGGGATTTTACATAGTTACCTAAAGGAGCTAAAGATTGAAAATTACTTCTCGAAAATAAGACTTGTACACTCACAGTTTACACTGGACACGAAACCGTTATGAACAAAAAGACTTTCAAAGTTATATACAACTAGCTACTACAGAAGAAGTTAAGCATTATATATTGATGGACATATTAATACTGAGGTGGAGAACCAGCATCATCCATCACATATAATGTGTATGTTTCGTGACTAGACAGAAGGTGGAGCTGTAGCAAGGTGTTTTAGAAGTTAAATAATAATGCATGGTTCTTTGTTTACTGTTGTCTCTATGATTGTGATTCTGTTGTTTGTTGCTGTTATTTTTTTTTCTAATGTTTGTCTATACCAGTAACTGTTAATGCTCTCAGTTTATTTTAATTCTGATAAACTTCTTTTAGCAAGTATAGCTAACAGACACACTGTCTATCATAAATGAAAATATGTCTCCTACACCATTTCACCCATTTTGCATTGCCTTAGTCCGAAACATATTTTTACATTGAGTCAGCCTCGGACAGTGACACGGATTGGTACTCACCAGCTCTGACTCGCCAGCAGATTTTTATTAATCATGTCAAATTTCATCAATATAAAAAATAAATCAAAATGAAAAAGTTTGGTCAGAATAAGCTAAAATAAATACTAATATAGAATTAATTTATTGACTACATGGAATTTATGCCAAACATGTCACTGAATTCACAAATGGTTGGCTGGAAAATTAGCTGCTTTATTCTTAAAATTGCTATTTCATAATTTTGTTGCACTGATTCATCCCACTCTTCTACTCAGGATATGTGCTTAAATTAGGTCCACTTTGCACAGATGTGTATTAATCAGCTTCCCCTCCCACCTTGTGTATTGTGGGTATGGAGTCAACTGCGGAATTAGTTGGCGTTATATAAAAACTACTACTACTGATAATAATAATAATAATAATAAAATGAGCAAGGATCTTTATGGATTTAACTATCTAAGCTGAGTACCCCAGAACTTCAATTAAGAAGTAGAAATTGATATCGCTCACTCCTCTTCTTTCTATTCGTGTGTATGGGGTTAATTGATAAAAAAAAATATGTAATGCTCCTTCCCCTTTAATAAATTATACTCTCCTCACATTATCATCATTATTTTTTTTTTAATATTATTAGCAATATATTATGCTTTGTTTGAAGATCTAATTGTATCAAATTAACTAAAATGTGACATTTACAAACCCTTTTTCTACCTTTGAACTTTTCATTGAGATAATTTATAGTTACAAAATGGTTTTATTTGTTCTAAATAAATAAAAAATCAAATAATTAACAGAATGTCTCTGTCTATATGTATGTACACATATGAGAAAAAAGTATTCTGCATTTGTAGTTGTATTTTATTTTTTTAAACACAAGCAGTGATCAAGTGGAAATCACAATACTATGCAATCATTTATAGCAAAAAATATTAACTTTTTATTTGTTTCTTAAAATGCATCACTGGGAAATATAACAGACTTTTAGTCAATATTTAAATAGTAAAATCTAAAACTGTTCTGCTTTCAAAACTGTTTCATGTTTGATTTTTTTTTCAGCAATAAAAAATGCTTCATGTTTGAAAAAATATATATTTTAGCATGGTCATGTTTCGTTTTTTTATTTTATTTCTTGGTTAAGCTTTATAATGTTCACTTGTTTTGATATGCTTATTTTACGTCTCTGTGATGCTTCGAGTCAAGGCTTCAAAGGTGACCACATATGTTTCCTGAAGCATTCTTCTTTTAGCAGAATTAGTTAATAAAGGATGTTTTCAGGGAGGATATTTCCAATACTGACCAAGTTATGATTGGTTCACTAGCACAATCAGGAAAGCCAGAGTAGATTAGCAAAAAAATATATAAGGACTTCCCTCCTTGCCATCCCTAGTGATCTCATATTACATTGTCAGCCTTCACTATGAGCACTCTTGCAGTGTACCGGAGCATCTATACGGAAGAGCAGTTCCAAAAGATCTATGGCAGTGCTAAGGACCTAGAAAGGCCTGCTCCGAGCCTAAGGGACAGATTGACAAGAAGCTGGAAATGTTCTTCCCATGCTTTCCACACTTTACTTAAAAATAGGATCCCAATTGTTGGCTGGCTACCCAGGTACAAGTTAAAGAAATGGATTCTAGGAGATCTCATCGCTGGCCTGACAGTTGGGATAGTTCATATCCCACAAGGTAAGTAAATAGGTTGGAATTTTCTACCATAGTAAATAGAATGGGCTATTATTAAACTCAGAATTACTAGCGTTTGAGAGATGTGCGTAGCTATATCTACCTGCAAACTACATTATTTGGACCAATTGTTTATCTTAGCAGATGTTTTGGAAGTTGCAAAAGTGGACATGACAGATATTCTATAAAACATTATTAAGGAATTTAATCATGTTTTTATGCAAATAATTTTTTGTGAAACAACATTCCAATGGATTCCATGTTCTTTGCTTTGCCTATACAAAATTGCCCAATAATTACTTTTTATAGATACTAACCTGCTGTGACTGCAACAGCTTTATTCAAATATGCAATGCAACACTATTACCAACAAACAGTTTCAAACTGTGTGATTTATTTAATTTAAAAAATATATATATTTTTTTTCTATGTTGCATAATAGACATTCTAGAAACTGTGAAATATTATTTTAAAAAAAGCTGTGTAATAAATTTTTAATTTCCTTATTTTTTAATGAAAATTAAGACTATTCAAATCAACTTATCTATATAATTTGAGATAGACATGTAGATTATAGCTACTGTAGCAACACAGTAGATAGAGGTCTATCTATGTTTTGAGATAAACAAATATAATTAATATGTTGTAGATAAAGATGTTTTTATCTATCTATCTATGTTACTTGCTATAGGTAGACGGATGGACAGATAGATAAATAGATAGAAAAGAGTGTGCTATACCTAATATTTTAAATAGTTAAATAGATAGATATTACACAAAAATAAAGATGTAGCTCACTATTGGTCTGCATCTATCTATCTATCTATTTCTAGCAATACAGAACAATCTATGTGTCTATTTTCCTCAAGTAGTATAAAAAAATAATAAGCATCAGTAGATAATAGATAAATGGAAAGTAGACATATTACATAGATATAAGTAGGGGTAAGCATTAATATGTAAATACATATTTACCTGTTTTTCTTTGAATATTTTCTATCTATGTATTTAGCTATCTGAAAGTCTATCATTATTATGTTAGATAGACAGATAGGTGGATAGATATATAGGTAGATAGATACATAGATAGATAGATCCAGGGCTGGACTGGCCCTGGTTGGCTGAGGCTCCTGGGCCCTCAGAAAGCCCAAATCACCAGGAGTATGCCATTTAAGTATTTTTCCCTTGGACTGTGTCAGTCCGAGGGGAGTAAAGAGGGAGTAGCTGGGGGCTGGTGCGGCCGAATGAGGCTGCTGGCGCCGGAGGGAGACCTGTCAGTCTCCCTTCAAAATGTACATAAATTCTGTCTGCATGCCCAGCTCCCGCACATACCCCCCCAAACATAGCTCTACCTCCCGTACACAAGCCCCACCCCCACGCAAGTTGCTGACCTCATTGGAAGAAAGAGGCCCCAATATGGCAACTTCACCTGCCAGTGCCAGGTAAGCTTCAGCCATGACAATGATTGTGTGTGTGTGTGTGTGTGTGTGTGAGCGTGTGCCTGCTAGTGATTGAGCTTGTGTGTGTGTGTGTGTGTGTGTGTGCGTGTGCCTGCTAGTGAGTGAGCTTCTGTGTGTGTGTGTGTGTGTGTGTGCATGCTAGTGAGTAAGCTTGTGTGTGTGCCTGCTATTGAGTCTGTAGGGTGCATTGGTGTGTGTCAGTGAGGTTTTCTGTAGGGTGCATGTGTGTGTCAGTGAGCTTGTCTGTGGTGAGCATGTGTGTGACAGTGAGCTTGTCTGTAGGGAGCATGTGTGTGTTTGTCAGCGTGTCTGTAGTGCGCAAGTTTGTGCCAGTGTGCTTGTGTGTAGTGAGCATGTGTGTGTCAGTGAGCTTGTCTGTAGAGAGCATGTGTATTTGTCAGTGTGCGTGTGTGTAGTGAAAATGTTAGTGTCAGTGAGCTTATCAGTAGAGAGCATGTGTCAGTGTGCTTGTGAGCATGTGTGTGTCAGTGAGCTTTTCTGTAGGGTGCATGTGTATGTTAGTGAGCTTGTCTGTAGTGAGCATGTGTGTGCCAGTGTTCTTGTCTGTAGTGAGCATGTGTGTATCGGTGAACTTTTCTGTAGGGAGCAGGTGTGTACCAGTGGGCTTGTCTGTAGAGTGCATGTATATTTTTCAGTGTGCTTGTGTGTAGTGAAAATGTGTGTCTCAGTGAGCTTATAAGTAGACAGCATGTGTCAGTGTGCTTGTGTGTTGTGAGCATGTGTGTGTCAGTGAGCTTTTCTGTAGGGTACATGCGTGTGTTAGTGAGCTTGTCTGTAGTGAGCATGTGTATGTGTCAGTGTGCTTGTGTGTAGTGAGCATGTGTGTATCAGTGAGCTTTAAGGTAGTGAGCATGCGTATGTGTCAGTGTGCTTGTCTGTAGTGAGCATGTGTGCACCAGTGATTTTGTCTATTGGGAGCATGTGTGCATCAGTGAACTTGTCTGTATTGAGCATGTGTGTGTCAGTGAGTTTGTCTGTAGGGAGCATGTGTGTTTCAGTGAAGGTGCCCGTGGGGAGCATGTGTGTGACAGTGAGCTTGTCTTGAATGAGCTTGTCTGTAATGAGCATGTGTGTGTCACTGAGCTTTTCTGTAGGGAGCATGTGTGTGTCAGTGAGCTTGTCTATAGTGAGCATGTGTGTAAGTGAGCTTGTTTGTAGGAAGCACGTCAGTGTGAGCTTGTCTGTAGTGAGCATGTGTGTAAGTGAGCTTGTTTGTAGGAAGCATGTGAGTGTGAGCTTGTCTGTAGTGAGCATGTGTGTGTTAGCTTGACTGTAGTGCTTTTTATGTCAGCACTGTAGTGCTTTTTGTGTATATCAATGAGATTGTTTGTTTATGAGGCTGTGTATCAATTGAGCTTATGCGTGTCAGTGAGATTGCTGGTGTCTGCATGTGAATATGCTTACTGTATAATTAAATGTTTTACTCTTTCTATAGATAAGCATAGCTATAAATACAAGAAAATAGAGCAATCTGTGTATTTTATATTGTTAAAAAAATAGATAATAGATATCAGTAGATAATAGATAAATGGAAAGAAGACATATTTCACAGATGTAAGTAGGAGTAGAATTAATATGGAAATACAGATTCATCTGGTTTTTATTTTCTTCATTGATTTTTCTATTATTATTTTATTAAACTATCTTTCAGGCTGTCAATATTATTTTAGATAGATGGATAGACAGACATACATACATATATTTATGTATTCATATAGCTATGCATTCTTTATATCTTGTTTTCCGTTTTCTTCTGCTCTTGACCTTAGCTTGACGTTTTCTTCTGCTCTTGACCTTAAGCCCTGCCATTCTAAGTACTAATAGTTTTTTTATTATACACTTATTTTATTATACAATTATATCAATATTATACACTTATAAAAATATATCTTTGTTTGTCTTTAGAGATGTCCCGAATAGTTTGCTGGCGAATGGTTCCTGGCGAACATAGCTTGTTCGCGTTCGCAGACACATTCTAGCCAATCAGCAGCAGTCCATCCCTCCCAGACCCTCCCACCTCCTGGACAGAATCCATTTTAGATTCATTCGGAAGCTGCATTCTTAGTGAGAGGAGGGACAGTGTAGCTGCTGCTGATTTAATAGGGAAATTGATAGCTAGGCTAGTGTATTCAGTGTCCACTACAGTCCTGAAGGACTCATCTGATCTCTGCTGTAAGGACAGCACCCCAAAAAGCCCTTTTTAGGGCTAGAACATCAGTCTTTTTTTTTTCCTGTGTAATCTAATTGCAGTTGCCTGCCTGCCAGCGTGTCAGGCTCACAGCGTATACTGTGCCCACTTGCCCAGTGCCACCACTCATATCTGGTGTCACAATAGCTTGCATTTAAAAAAAAATGTAATATAATAGCAGTCAGTTTCCTTCACGCGTGTGCGTTTCAGGGCCTACCAGGGCACAGTGTCACACCAGTGCAACTCATATCTGGTGTAACAGTAGTGTACATTTAAAAATAAATAATAATTTTGACTGTAATAGATTGAATAGCAGTTAGTTGTCTGCAAGCGTGTGTGTCAGGCCTACAGCGTCTACTCTGCCAACTTCTGCCAGTTCACAGTGCCACTCATATCTGTTGTCACAGTAGCTTGCACACATAGTACCACTAATCGAAAAAAAAAAAAATGACAGGCAGAGGCAGGCCACCCCGCAGGGGCCGTTGTGGCCGTGGTGCTGTGATTCCCTTTGGTCCAAGAATAATGCCCAGTGTTCAGAGGCCACGTACCCTGAACTCGAAAAGTTCTGAGGACATGGTTGACTGGCTAACACAGGACACCCAATCTTCTACAGCTTCCGCTTGGAACCTTGACGCACCATCCTCCTCCAGCTTAGCTTCGGGCACCTCTCAAGTTACCACTCGCCCTCCTGCCACCAACACCAACACTAGCACCACAGCCGCTTCACTTGATCTGTCAGAGGAGTTATTTACACATCAGTTGGAAGAAATGAGTGATGCGCAACCATTATTGCCAGAGGATGTAGATAACAGGGATATGTCTCAGTCAGGCAGCATTACACACATGGACGTACGGTGTGATGATGATGCTGCTGCTTCCTTTGCTGAGTTGTCAGATACAAGTGAAGCGGTTGATGATGACCATGCGTCCGTGGAAGTCACGTGGGTGCCCGCTAGAAGAGAAGAAGAACAGGGGGAAAGTTCAGATAGGGAGACAGAGAGGAGGAGACAAGTTGGAAGCAGGGGGAGGTCGTCGCAAGGAGCTAGTGGCACAGTCAGACAGCATGCATCGGCACCCGGGGTCAGCCAGACAGCACGCCAATCAACGCATGCTGTTGCCACAACCAGAATGCCGTCATTGCAGAGCTCAGCAGTGTGGCATTTTTTTTGTGTGTCTGCCTCTGACAACAGCGATGCCATTTTCAACCTGTGCCAAAAGAAACTGAGTCGTGGGAAGTCCAACACCCACCTAGGTACAACTGCTTTCCGAAGGCACATGATCGCACATCACAAACGCCTATGGGATCAACACATGAGTACAAGCAGCACACAAACTCAAAGCCGCCATCCTCCTCCTGGTCCAGCATCTTTACCACTGCTGTCCTCCTTGCCCCCTCTCTACCATCCGCCACTCCGTCTCTCGCCTTGAGCAGTTCCTGCTCATCTGCCCACAGTCAGGTGTCTGTCAAGGACATGTTTGAGCGTAAGAAGCCAATGTCACCAAGTCACCCCCTTGCCCGGCATCTGACAGCTGGCTTGTCTGAACTCTTAGCCGCCAGCTTTTACCATACAATCTGGTTGAGTCTGAGGCGTTCAAAAAAATTTGTAGCTATTGGGACACCGCAGTGGAAGGTACCCGGCTGAAATTTCTTTGCACAAAAGGCAATCCCCAACCTGTACTCGATTGTGCAAAAGGAAGTAATGGCATGTCTGGCACACAGTGTTGGGGCAAGGGTCCATCTGACCACTGATACCTGGTCTGCAAAGCATGGTCAGGGCAGGTATATCACCTACACTGCGCATTGGGTAAACCTGCTGACGGCTGCAAGCATGGAATGCGTGGCTCTGCAGAGGAGTTGGTGACACCGCCACGACTTGCAGGCAGGCCTGCTGCCACCTCCTCTACTCCTCCTACTTCATCCTCTTCCATAACCTCCTCATCTGTTGGAAGCAGGGGGAGGTCGTCACAAGGAGCTCTTCTGCTGCTGCGCCTTGCTCCACATCAACGGCACCCCCCCCCAGCTCCCCAGGTACTATTCCACATCCCGGATATGGCAGTGTCACGCCGTCTTGGGGTTGACTTGCCTGAAAGCAGAGAGTCACACCGGACCAGCACTCCTGTCCGCCCTGAATGCACAGGTGGATCAGTGGCTGACTCCGCACCAACTGGAGATCGGAAAAGTGGTTTGTGACAACGGAAGACATTTTTTGGCGGCATTGAATTTGGGCAAGTTGACACATGTGCCGTGCATGGCACATGTGTGTAATCTGATTGTACAATGCTTTGTGCATAGGTACCCAGGCTTACAGGACGTCCTGAAGCAGGCCAGGAAGGTGTGTGGCCATTTCAGGCGTTCCTATACGGCCATGGCACACTTTTCAGATATCCAGCGGCGAAACAACATGCCAGTGAGGCGCTTGATTTGCGACAGCCCGACACGTTGGAATTCAACACTCCTAGTGTTCGACCGCCTGCTCCTCTGCGGAGCTGGGAATTTTTTTGCCATGTTACTGGACGCTCATGCGCAATGCCTGTAGGCTCATGCGTCCTTTTGAGGAGGTGACAAATCTAGTCAGTCGCACTGAAGGCACCATCAGCGACATCATACCATTTGTTTTCTTCCTGGAGCGTGCCCTGCGAAGAGTGCTGGATCAGGCCATAGATGAGCGTGAAGAGGAAGAGGAAGAGTTGTGGTCACCATCACCACCAGAAACAGCCTTATCAGCATCGCTTGCTGGACCTGCGGCAACACTGGAAGAGGTTTGTGAGGAAGAAGAGTCAGAGGAGGAATGTGGCTTTGAGGAGGAGGAGGAAGACCAACCACAACAGGCATCCCATAGTGCTCGTTGTCACCTATCTGGTACCCGTGGTGTTGTACGTGGCTGGGGGGAAGAACATACCTGCAGTGAGATTACTGAGGACGAGGAACGGGACATGAGTAGCTCGGCATCCAACCTTGTGCAAATGGGGAGTTTGCGGTTGTGCAATTGGACTGTTTGCGGTTGTTTGGGTGCGTTAAATGGGGAGTTTGGTCTGTCACTGTGAAACGGGCGTAACCCTTACACTACCTGATCGATACAACATCATACCTGAAGCACGTTATTCCAAACAATTTAGGAATGTTACGTGATTTATACCCTTTATGGATTAAAACCAGACTCTGCATCAACTATGTAATTTTCCATGGGAGTTTTGCCATGAATGCCCCTCCGGCATGCCACAGTCCAGGTGTTAGTCCCCTTGAAACAACTTTTCCATCACTATTGTGGCCAGAAAGAGTCCCTGTGAGTTTAAAAATTCGTCTGCCTATTGAAGTCTATGGCGGGTCGCCCGTTCGCGAACATTTAAGGAAATTCGCGTTCGCCATTTGCGAACGGAGAATTTTATGTTCGCGACATCTCTATTTGTCTTTAATGAAGGACTTCATAAAAAAAAAACTTTTCAGGTTGAAATATTGCCAGGTGAATCTTAATTATTTATTCCACTTTTGTCACAATACGAAATGAGAAATTAATGATTTTGCTGAATTTAGGGATCTAACAGGGAATTCTAGACTTAAAGGGATAGTATAGTCACCCATCTCAATGAAGTGGTCTGGGTGCAGTATATCTGTCCCCTTTAAAACATTGCAATTTTTTCAGAGTTAAGTCCTCATCTAGAGGCTGTCTGTATGCTTTCTGTTGCCCTGACTGAGTAAAACTATAGGAAAGCATTAATTCAATGCTTTCCTATCTGAAAGTTTGAATGGCGCTCACCATGCCTGTGCATTAGATTCCCAGTGCTCCTCTATAAGGAGTACTGGATTGGACATCAGCAAAGTTCCTACCTCCTCTGTGACATTGCTGGTAGTTGAGAGGTGGGCAGAGCCAATGTGCATTAACTGTAAATCATTGATTTCATAGGTTGAACAAGTTTCTACATTTGAAATAGTCTGCATCATTCCATATGCTTTAATGCCAATAATGGTGGCTTCGCATGCAAGAGGCTATTTCTCAAGTGACAGGAAAGAAGTATGATGAAGCAGAATTTGCACTTGAAATGAC
Organism: Pelobates fuscus; assembly: GCF_036172605.1. Taxonomy (NCBI): domain Eukaryota; kingdom Metazoa; phylum Chordata; class Amphibia; order Anura; family Pelobatidae; genus Pelobates; species Pelobates fuscus. Next base: position 399,249,161 of record NC_086317.1, read on the forward strand.
AAAATCCTTTTCACATATTTTATTGCAAATGTGCAGGTGTTGTTGCAAATCTGTTGTGTTTAGTGTGTGTTTTAAAATGAAAAGGTATAAAAAGAAAAATGGGAACGGCTTGAAACTGTGTAGTCGTTTATTTAGTTAACGAGCTGGTATGATTTTAGAATATTTCACACTTGATGTAAAACATAATTTTACAGGGACACTATAGTCACCTGGACACCTCCAGCTTAATGTATTCATTCTGGTGTGTAGAGTCTGTCCCTGCAGGCATTATAATGTAAAAATGTTTACATCACTGCGTAAGGACACCTCTAGTAGAATGTCACATAGAAACATAGAATGTGACGGCAGATAAGAACCATTCGGCCCATCTAGTCTGCCACAATTTTCTAAATACTTTCATTAGTCCCTGGCCTTATCTTATACCTAGGATAGTCTTATGCCTATCCCAGGCATGCTTAAACTCCTTCATTGTGTTAACCTCTACCACTTCAGCTGGAAGGCTATTCTAAGACTATATCCTCTTGTTGTGGTAGTTTTTCTTCTTTTAAATTAAGTCTTCTCCTTTACTGTGTTGATTCCCTTTATGTATTTAAATGTTTCTATCATATCCCCCCTGTCTCGTCTTTCCTCCAAACTATTCATGCTAAGATCATTTAACCTTTCCTTGTAAGGTTTATCCTGCAATCCATCAACCAGTTTAGTAGCCCTTCTCTGAACTCTCTCTAAAGTATCAATATCCTTCTGGAGATACGGTCTCTAGTACTGCGTACAATACTCCAAGTGAGGTCTCACCAGTGTTCTGTACAATGGCATGAGCACTTCCCTTGTTATACTGCTAATACCTCTCCCTATACAACCAAGCATTCTTCCAGCATTTCCTGCTGCTCTATTATATTGTCTGCCTACCTTGATGTCATTTGAAATAATTACCCCTAAATCACTTTCCTCAGATGTTGAGGTTAGGACTCTATCAAATATTCTGTACTCTGCCCTTGGGTTTTTACGTCCAAGATGCATTATCTTGCACTTATCCACATTAAATGTCAGCTGCCACAACTCTGACCATTTTTCTAGTTTACCTAAATCATTTGCCATTTGGCTTATCCCTCCTGCAACATCAACCCTGTTACATATCTTAGTATCATCAGCAAAAAGACATACCTTACCACCACCTTGAGGTACCCCACTGGTGACAAGACCATGCTTCGAATATACTCCACTGACTACAACCCTCTGTTGCCTGTCACTCAGCCACTGCCTTACCCATTCAACAATATTGGAATCCAAACTTAAAGATTGTAGTTTATTGATAAGCCTTCTATGTGCAACAGTATCAAAAGCCTTACTGAAATCTAGGTAAGCAAGTTGCCAGCCTGGGTACCTCCTTCAGCAACCAGCGGTCCACTGCATACATGTGTCACTGTATATAGCAGATGTAGGCCATGTATGAGTTACTGTTTCAACAGACTCAGTATATGTGACTGATATCTCTGTGTATAAGGCGCTATTAAGACACACCCACAATATATGTGATTAGTATATTCTGTATGCAAGTTGGTATGATTATATAACCCCAATTTATACACAGCCTTAGTATATTTAATATATGCAACTGACCTAAGGTCTGTGTTTTGTGCTGAAATATAATATAGCCAAATTCTACCAAAAACAAAAAAAAAAGCACTGTTGTACTGGGTAAGTGACTATTACATACTGTGGATTTTCTATTTTATTTTTTTTTTAATGAAGTAGATAAAAGAAACATAATGCCTTTGGCTGCATTAGATTTCTTCTCCCACAGGTGTTTCAGGATAAGCAATTAACACAATTAACCACTTCAGATAGATTACAGGTATTACTAAACCTGTCTGTGTGCCTCTCCCAGGAGAGAAGGAGACCTGATTTCCAAAATGGAGCATGGTAATGTTCAATGGAGTTACTGTTTTTTGTGTGTACACCTATGTATTTACACATAAGACAATTCTACAAAGGTTTTTCTATTGCCATTTATCATCTCCTCTCTGATTAAGAGAGGGATTTTTCTGCAATCAGCAAGATCTTCTAAGCTGTACATCTGCAATCAGCATATATATTAAGGTTAAACACTTTTGAGTTTCGTGGCAGTGTTTAACCTTAATATATATGCTCATTGCAGATGTACAGCTTAGTAGATCTTGCTGATAACAGATGCACAGCTTAGTAGATTTTGATGGTTGCAGGAGCACAGCTTAGTAGATCTTGTTGGTTGCAGGAGCACAGCTTGGGCTATTTATTGCTCCCATAAGTAGGTAACTCTGAAGCAATTACCTGACTGTTTTCACTGGTATGTTTTTCTTTCTCAAATCTAATTTAACTGATTTAAAAGCTGTTGATATTGGCTTTTTGTTTCACCTGGTATAAACACAGCTTTGTATAATAATTCATATAGCTCGTTAGACCTCCATTTCACAATTATTTAGGTACTAATCATTCCTCCTATAGAGCTTGTAACCACTAAATAATAAATATGTAAAACAAGAGGAAGAGTATGACAAAATATAGTGTAGTATTTCTGGGTTAGCCCCTCCCCTCACAGCAGAAAGGAGAAGAAATAGAACTCTGAAACTGGTATAAATAGATCCTCCCCCTTCTCATCAGGCGGTCTTTGTAACTAGCATCACAACTCTTATAGTATATGGGTGGGAACGTAATGCTGCCATGAATAATGATCAGGAAAAGAAAATTACGGTAAGCATGAAACAATGTACTTATTCCTGATCAATCATGTCAGCAGTTACTCATCGGGAATACCCAAGCAGTATATATAGAGGGAGGTAGAGAGTTCAAAAACAGCTAATAGTTATAAAAACCATTATACATCATACCTGAATTAAAAGTTGTATTATATTATATTAATGTATTAGTATTTTAAATATAACCTGTCACGTTCACTTAAACATAAATCACCTCCAAATCATATATCTCAGGGATACATGATGTATCTGATTGTGAATAGAATTGTTAGATATAATCTCAATTCACCTCTGATCCAGCACTGTCATCTTCTCACCTTCATGGGTGATATGCCTACACTCTTCTTTAATTTTCTCTGCTTGGGATGTTTTCTTAAGCAAGGTAAGCCTCCTCATCCATTATGCTGACATGCTTCATTGCCAGCATGCTTACGTCTGTACAAAGTGGCCTATACAGAGCGACAAAATCCCTAGCCAGTGCTTACAGCATTTTCTAGGGAGTTACTATAGTGACCACAGTGGTTGCTATGCGTGGAGAACAAGGACTGTCTGTGGGAGGTCTCTCAGTTCTTAGTTCTATGGCACAGAGTATATCCCGAAAAACTGATTGACAGGTGGGAGAATTACCTATTTTTAAATAGTTTTTTTTTTCTTCCGATCTGAACGTTTGCTAGCAATAGCTAGCAATATATATATAATTATAATTTAATGCTTTCTAAAGAGGGCATAGGTTCTATCTAACACGACAGGTACATTTTAAGATAGCATTATATGTATATATATATATATATATATATATATATGTATATATATATATATATATATATATAAAATCTTAAAATGAAAGCTCACTATGAGAAGAATAAAGAGCTATGAGATGGCAAGACATATGAACAGTGTTTCAACATAAATGTAAATATATTGAGTGAGCTGATTGGCATACTAAAATTGTAAAAATGAGGTTTAATATAAAAGATAAATATTATAAGTCGGGAAAATAAAAATATGAATTGGCACCGTCATGACAATCATGTGATCGGCACGGCCGTGTATTATACACTTATAAAATGTAAAAACAAATTTTTGGGGGAGTAGGTACTTAGAACAGAGCTGGGTGTCAGAAAGGGGAGCTTAAACAAGGGCTCCATGGGCAGATAAGTGGCAATCAAATGGAGCCAGTTTGGGGATAGAGAATGTATATACAAAAATGGTGCATAGGGATGAATGAAACCAACAAAATAGTATTAGGTTTTGAGTCACATGAATTTGAACACCAAGGAAGTGCCTTAATATAACTTAAAATGAAAGCTCACTATGAGAAGAATAAAGAGTTATGAGACGACAAGATATATGAAATAGTAAAAACGAGGCAAGGATTAAATAAACTTGGCAGTTACTAATCCTTTCAATATGGTTGACAGAGTAAAGATGTGATTTAAAATAATGTATTAAATAGCATATATAATAAGGAAAATTGTTTCATACTTACCGTAATTTTCTTTTCCTGATAGTTATTCATATATATAGCTAACAGTAATACAAATTATTTCAATACTTTTGAGTCAGGTTTTCATCATGGTAGATTTTACTTACACAGAAATTGATATAGATATTGAGAAAAAATAAACAAAACCTAGTATTTGAGTGCACTAAAAAGTTTTAGCGTTTTACATTACAGTTTCAATACTCTGCAAGCTGAAAAAAATAGGTAAATATTTTTCATATGAAAAATTAATCAAACATAGCAGCATTTACTTATGGGTTAGCTCCTCCCCTCACTGCAGAAAGGACAGTAAATAGAACTCTGAAATTGGTATAAACAAGTCCACCGTGTATCACGTGTGTAACGGATCACCTGGCACCCCGACTGAGTACCTCCGTTAATGGATGCTCCTAGTGCTTCCTGAGGACTCCAAGCACTCTGGCAGACACCACAATCACCAAATCCGAGAAACCTTTAAATTCTCCCAAGCATATGAATGCTGTAGACCATTGAATAGGAACCATACGAATAGGCTTGTACTCCTAGCAGTCAACTGGAACAGCATACAATAAATCCTTCCCCCAATAATGAGACGACACATCACTTTGAGGGTAAAACAGGAACTCTCGACTGGCTCATCCAGCCTGGCTTTTATTCACAAACAGGTACATACAGGACACTCCCAGGGGGAGGATGAAATTGACCAATCACATGGATGTACCTCCCACACATTTCCTCCCCTTAGATTAACACTTAACCCAATTATACAGTACACACTTTTCCCCAATTCCTGGATGTACCCCAAAAACAGGGGGTACACCTTTAAATCCAGCATCGCTGGATAGCCCTTATTCGGGGGGGAAACATATCCAAAATTCAAGTCATTCGGATGAACAGTTCGGCAGATATGGGTTTCCAAAGATTTGACCGACCGCATGGGTAAAGTATCCGAAAACAGTTCCATGCATTTTGGCCCTGCGGTCGGTCACAAACAAGGGAATGAAAACAGACGAATTGCCTGTGTTATAGAGCCTGGAGAGGGTTTGAATGAATTCCCTTGTTTGTGGGGTTCTTTCTACCGAACGGCGGTTCATTCGGTAGTTTCCATACGAATTTCTGGAAGTATGGAGGTCTCAGCGGTGTTTGCCTAGTCAAGTGTCCGATTTTAGTTCCAGACACTCGACGGCAAAACACCGCTGTTCGGTAGTTTAAGATGGCCGCCGCCACGTGTTTGTTTCCCGAATGGCGGCCACCCAGAGGACAAAGAATACATTACACTGATTGCCAATTACCCGTTTGCAACATTGTTGCAAACTGTAATTGGAGGCACACTTATTCCTGGGTGGTCTGGTTGTTCGGTAGTTTCACTCAATATAATGAATGGAGTGATTCTACCGAACAATCAGAGGAATGCTGCATACATATCCCAGGTTAAGCTTAACACACAAATACACATATAATATTACAGGCAGTACACTAGAATATGTAGCACAGTCTTAAAGGGACAGTAGTCCCAAAAGTCCCAATATGTCCATAGATGCTGTTAAAAGGGCCAGTAGCAGCAATATACAGTACAATATGCCCCAAATAACCCAGGGGCCATAGTCAGTAGGTAGGAGGCTAGCAAACAGGCTTCTCCAGGGCCCAGTGGCGAGGTTGGTTTCGCCACATTTCTCCCCTTTTCCAAACAGACTAACAGGGTACCTGACCTCTTGCCGGTCAGTGCCCTTGTTAGTCCAGCAGCCCACCCACAAAACAGAAACAGCAGTACAGTCCACCCACAATGAATGGTTACTACACCTGAGTAATGGAAAAACTTGTCCAGGTCCAGGTGCCTCACCCCGGCTGTGTGGGGGACTGGTAGGCTGTTTTGGTGGGTTGCTGAGTGGGCAGAGTGGGCAGACTGGTGCCAGCCCTACTACGGGAGTAGTCTGGTTGGAGCCTTGCTGGAGACCGACTGCCTCCCCTTTAGCTGCGCAGCTCTGCTGCTGGAGACCGACTGTCTCCCCTTGAGTTACACAGCTCTGCTGCTGGAGACCGACTGTCTCCCCTTTAGTTACACAGCTCTGCTGCTGGAGACAGACTGTCTCCCCTTTGGCTAAACAGCCCTGTTGTGGGGGGGCAGGACCGACCGTCCCTACCCCCTGTGCTGGAAGTGCAGAGACCACGGTCCCATCTGCACAGGTGTGGGGCTTACAGTCTCCCCCTGGTACATTAAGCTGCCGCTGGGGAGAGGTGGTAACCAGCTCCTCTCCCATTAGAACACTCTGCCCATTGATGATCCGCCGCTGGGGAGAGGTGGTAACAATCTCCTCTCCCATGCCTACTTTCAGTCTTTGTGGAGGGAGACCGACTGTCTCTCCTCCCAATTCAGTGTCCTGCTGCTGGGGAATAGAGACTGGGCTCTCTATTCCCAAAAAATCACGCTGCTGCTGGGGGGTAGGACCAACTACCTCTGCCCCCTGTAACTCAGCCTGGGGAGGGAGGACGCTGCTCTCCTCTCCCTGCACTTCACACTGCCTTCCCGGCATATCACTCTGCTGCTGGGGGGTAGGACCAACTACCTCTGCCCCCTGTAACTCAGCCTGCCGCTGGGGAATGGGGACTGGGCTCCCAATTCCCTGCAATTCACACTGCCGCTGGGGAATGGAGACTGGGCTCCCAATTCCCAACAAATCACACTGCCGCTGGGGAGTGGAGACTGGGCTCCCAATTCCCAATAAATCACGCTGCTGCTGGGGGGTTGGACCCACTACCTCTGCCCCCTGTAACTCGGGCGCAGAGACCACGGTCCCATCTGCACTGGTGTGGGGCTTACTGTCTCCCCTTGGTGTGCTAAGCTGCCGCTGGGGAGAGGGGGTAACAAACTCCTCTCCCTTACACACTTTCAGCAGCTGGGGAGCAGGGCTGACCCTCTGTACTCCCTGTAGGCAGGGCGCAGAGACCACGGTCCCATCTGCGCTGGTGAGGGGTTTACTGTCTCTCCTTGGTGGGTTAGGTTGTCGGTGGGGAGAGGGGGTAACAAACTCCTCTCCCTTACACACCTTCAGCCGCTGGGGAGAGGGGATAACAGGTTCCTCTCCCTGAACCGTAGACTGCCACTGGGGAGGAAGGACGACCCCTTCAGCTCCCTGTAACTTGGGCGCAGAGACCACGGTCCCATCTGCGCTGGTGTGGGGCTTACTGTCTCCCCTTGGTGCGCTAAGCTGCCGCTGGGGAGAGGGGGTAACAAACTCCTCTCCCTTACACACTTTCAGCAGCTGGGGAGCAGGGCTGACCCTCTGTACTCCCTGTAGGCAGGGCGCAGAGACCACGGTCCCATCTGCGCTGGTGAGGGGTTTACTGTCTCCCCTTGGTGTGCTAAGCTGCCGCTGGGGAGAGGGGGTAACAAACTCCTCTCCCTTACACACTTTCAGCAGCTGGGGAGCAGGGCTGACCCTCTGTACTCCCTGTAGGCAGGGCGCAGAGACCACGGTCCCATCTGCGCTGGTGAGGGGTTTACTGTCTCCCCTTGGTGGGTTAGGTTGTCGGTGGGGAGAGGGGGTAACAAACTCCTCTCCCTTACACACCTTCAGCCGCTGGGGAGAGGGGATAACAGGTTCCTCTCCCTGAACCGTAGACTGCCGCTGGGGAGGAAGGACGACCCCTTCAGCTCCCTTTTTGTTTAAATCTGCTAGGCGCTGCAGGAAATCTGCCGTTGATTCCCTTATGAACTGCACAATTTTCTCAGAGGGGTTGGGTCCATAGAAAGCCAGCCGTATGGCAATCTCTCTGTCCAACCGCTCCTGAGTGTAGCCAGGCGCCATGCTTGCTCTGCTGCAGTTGCTTCTTTTGTGGATAGGGACGCTGTACGGGTACTAGCGTTGTCCTCCCTTTGTAATCCAAACGAACTGTGTCTCCGAGCTGCTTTACCTCACACTAGGACGCCATCCCACCGCTGCCACCAATGTAACGGATCACCTGGCACCCCGACTGAGTACCTCCGTTAATGGATGCTCCTAGTGCTTCCTGAGGACTCCAAGCACTCTGGCAGACACCACAATCACCAAATCCGAGAAACCTTTAAATTCTCCCAAGCATATGAATGCTGTAGACCATTGAATAGGAACCATACGAATAGGCTTGTACTCCTAGCAGTCAACTGGAACAGCATACAATAAATCCTTCCCCCAATAATGAGACGACACATCACTTTGAGGGTAAAACAGGAACTCTCGACTGGCTCATCCAGCCTGGCTTTTATTCACAAACAGGTACATACAGGACACTCCCAGGGGGAGGATGAAATTGACCAATCACATGGATGTACCTCCCACACATTTCCTCCCCTTAGATTAACACTTAACCCAATTATACAGTACACACTTTTCCCCAATTCCTGGATGTACCCCAAAAACAGGGGGTACACCTTTAAATCCAGCATCGCTGGATAGCCCTTATTCGGGGGGGAAACATATCCAAAATTCAAGTCATTCGGATGAACAGTTCGGCAGATATGGGTTTCCAAAGATTTGACCGACCGCATGGGTAAAGTATCCGAAAACAGTTCCATGCATTTTGGCCCTGCGGTCGGTCACAAACAAGGGAATGAAAACAGACGAATTGCCTGTGTTATAGAGCCTGGAGAGGGTTTGAATGAATTCCCTTGTTTGTGGGGTTCTTTCTACCGAACGGCGGTTCATTCGGTAGTTTCCATACGAATTTCTGGAAGTATGGAGGTCTCAGCGGTGTTTGCCTAGTCAAGTGTCCGATTTTAGTTCCAGACACTCGACGGCAAAACACCGCTGTTCGGTAGTTTAAGATGGCCGCCGCCACGTGTTTGTTTCCCGAATGGCGGCCACCCAGAGGACAAAGAATACATTACACTGATTGCCAATTACCCGTTTGCAACATTGTTGCAAACTGTAATTGGAGGCACACTTATTCCTGGGTGGTCTGGTTGTTCGGTAGTTTCACTCAATATAATGAATGGAGTGATTCTACCGAACAATCAGAGGAATGCTGCATACATATCCCAGGTTAAGCTTAACACACAAATACACATATAATATTACAGGCAGTACACTAGAATATGTAGCACAGTCTTAAAGGGACAGTAGTCCCAAAAGTCCCAATATGTCCATAGATGCTGTTAAAAGGGCCAGTAGCAGCAATATACAGTACAATATGCCCCAAATAACCCAGGGGCCATAGTCAGTAGGTAGGAGGCTAGCAAACAGGCTTCTCCAGGGCCCAGTGGCGAGGTTGGTTTCGCCACAACGTGTATTTAAAAGCCTGACATAGACACTTGCTCCTTTCAAGGCATCTGGCATTGATTTTTAGCACATAAGCAGGCTTCTTTCAGAGAGTGGAAGATATTATATTTTTAGATCTTGATGCTTATCTAAATCAGTATATAAGACCAAGAAAGCCTCTTTGCTTGAACTAGTGTGAAGTAAATGTGACTGATATTATGTCTGTAAATGAGCTGGTGTGAAGCACAGCACCAGTATGTATTCAGTGTATCAAGCATGTCAAACTCATGGCCCGCGGCCGACAAGGACCATCTTTGCGTCCCGGCGAGCCGCGAGTACATGCCTGTTGTTCCAAGCAGAGTAGGCACCTGCTTTCCCCATATTGCAGGTGCCTACTTTGCTCACACTTACCCGGCCGGGGAGGAGGGGACGGTGGAAGCAGCGAGGGAGCTCAGTGTTCCTGCTCCTCACTGCTCAATGGTTCTTATCTGCTGTCACATTCTATGACCTACTAGAGACAAAGGTTTAAAAATAATATCAGGAAGTATTACTTTGCTGAGAGGGTAGTGGATGCATGGAATAGCCTTCCAGCTGAAGTGGTAGAGGTTAACACAGTAAATGAGTTTAAGCATGCGTGGGATAGGCATAAGGCTATCCTAACTATAAGTTAAGGCCAGAGACTAATGAAAGTATTAAGAAAATTAGGCAGACTAGATGGGCCGAATGGTTCTTATCTGCCGTCACATTCTATGACCTATGACCCTCGTGCGAGCTGTCTGACGTGAAGCCAGGTGCCGGAATATGATGTCATATTCCGGAACCCAGCATCACTAAACCGCGCAAGGTAGCAGTGAGGAGCAGATACAACGACCCCAGGGAGATGCCCCACAACGGCTGCAAAAGGTAAGGAGCAATAAAGAAAAGAATGTGCAAGTGTGTGAGTATCTGTCAGTGTGTGTGTGTGTCTATCTGTCTGTCAGTGAGTATGTGTGTGTGTCTGTCAGTGAGTATGTGTTTGTGTCTGTCTGTGTCTGTCTGTCAGTGTGTGTGTGTGTGTGTCTGTCTGTCATTGAGTATGTGTGTGTCTGTCAGTGAGTATGTGTGTGTCTGTCAGTGAGTATGTGTGTGTCTGTCAGTGAGTGTGTGTGTCTGTCAGCGAGTATGTGTGTGTCTGTCCGTGAGTGTGTGTGTGTCTGTCAGTATGTCTGTCAGCATGTATGTGTGTGTGTGTCTGTCTGTGAGTATGCGTATGTGACTGTGAGTGTGTTTTGTGTGTGTGTCTGACTGTCTGTGTGAATCCAGACCAGATTCCTTTGGGGTTAAGCACCCCACCCAAGCCCCCCAGCTTCAGAGGCTCCTTTAGAGGTGGCCAAAGGTGTGTATATATATAGGAGGAGTTTTTCAATAGTCAGGCCACTTTTATTATTTTCTCCAGTCAGCACAGATATCATCTGCAATAGTGAGTATACTCATTTTAGCACCAACACATCAATTGTTTAGTTTTAACACTGTTTTTAATTGCTTTCATCCCTTATTTTTGTATACTCACTATGCTCTTACTAGGATTTAATTTAACACCTTTTATTTTTAACACTAGTACTATTTAATTTGTCCCCCACATTTTAGCGTAGGGCCCACCAATATTGGGGTACTTTGAAAGTAGTGGTGGGCTTAACAACATATGGCCATATGGTGGAACCAAATCCCCATATTTATTCTTAGATAGGCATTTTAGTAGCCTTCTTTGTATTATGTCTTGTAGTCTGAGTGCGCCGCAACTATTTATTTTCTCATTATGTCTGTCTGTGTGTGTCTGTCAGTGAGTATGTGTTTGTCTGTCTGTGTGCGTGTGTCTGTCTGTCGGTGAGTATGTGTGTGTGCGTGTGTCTGTCAGTCTGTCAGTGTGTTTGTATGTGTGTGTGTCTGTCAGTGAGTATGTGTGTGTGTCTGTGTTGGTGTGTGTCTGTCAGTGAGTATGTGTGTGTATCTGTCAGTGAGTATGTGTGTGTCAGTGTGTCTGTATGTGTGTTTCTGTCTGTCAGTGTATATGTGTGTGTGTCAGCGGGAGGATCAGATTTGGCACAGGGTGGTAGATGGGGGTGCTGTGGTTTAGTAGAGGGGGGACTGGGATTTAGTAGAGGGGAGTGCTGTTTTTTTATATATATATATACTGTACTTTTTAAAATAAACCTACGTTTCTATGAAACTGTAAGGTATTTTTTTTTTGCAGCCCACATAAACTTAAACCTTGTTTATGTGGCCCGTGCCAGACTTTGAGTTTGACATGCTTGCAATATATGCTCTATGTACAAGTTACCGTGAGAAATCTCAATATTTATCCAATACATTCTCCATGTATGAATTGGTGTGAAGCACAACCTCAGTATATATACCATAAATAGTCATGCCAAACCGAATTTATTTATAGATCATATAGCAAAAAATAACTCAAATAAAGTGCATGCAAGAAATATGTTGTTTGGATCTGGGGACCCCCACAGAAAGATGCCATTGTGTGGGTCAAGTCAATGTTAGTGACTTAGAAGGGTTCAGTCTGTAGATTAACCACTGTAGATTAACCACTGGTTCCATTCATAAACACTTATGACATTGACAAGGCACCCCTGAGATGCCAGAGACATCTGATGAGACAATTAAGATTTCATGTTTGGGCAGTGCATGTACCGGGCAAGCAACTGGTGGTGGTAGACACACTCTCCAGGCTACCGCTGGCTGCTACTAAAGAGTTGTCAACAGAATAAGATATTAAGGTGCAAGTGGATTCAATATTGGCATCCAAGTACATCTCATCTAGGAAATTGGTGCAAATTAAGAGAGAGACATATACAAACACCAACCCACCAACCCACAACCTCACCCTTAGTGTCAGTTATGGAATAAATGCACTTATCTTTGACAAAATCGTTACGTCTAAGGAATACAGCTGATTTAAAAAAAAATAGCAATAATATAGTATAATTGTAGTGGTACTTACCTGGTCCTGGTGCCAGCCGGGGTCCTCCGCTCGCGGCTTAAGCCATTCCTGCTTTCAGGCGAGCTGCATGCGGCTCTCACACTCCTGCAGTGCACACTCTGATTGCTTGTGCGGTCTGAACAGTATTAACAATGCTGCTTGCATCACGGGCATATTCTTAAAGGTGAAATGGAGGCCTAACCTCTTGGTCGGCTCCCTTTGGCCCACGTCATTCCAGCACCCCCATCACGCATGAGCAATGGATGAACATGTTCATTTTTATATCGAAGTTCTGTTCTTTGTGCCAAAAAGAAAAGAGGGAAAAGATGGAGAAGAAGCTGTTTTTTTTTTTTGTTTTTTGTTTTTTTGGGGGGGAAGGGAGGGAGTTGTGTGGAAAAACAAACAACTTAGTTTGCAAAAATGGACAAGAGGTCTGCATAATCAATGTGGGCGGTATATATTTTCCTAGTAAAGAGGTGAAAAAAAAATGATTGATGGTTAGAAGACAACCTCTAAATGTTGATTTATTCACAGACACCTGCTCAATAGAGGGTAAAAAGGAGGAACAATTAAACAATCTATACTCAAAGCAGGTTTCTTCCAGACACTTTGACTGCAACTATTGAGGGCGGGAGACCATCAGTGATTTTACCATAGCCGTACTTGTGCGGGAGTGGAAGATAGCCAGTGTTGTGGATCCTAGTGTGAGACCTGGTTACTGCTCTATCTACATAGATAGCTACTAATAGTGGGACTTAAAACAATTTGGAGTTGGAGAAAACATGTTTCATTCATCCTAGTGTAAGACTGGACCCTCTTGTTTAGTTACTGCAACAGTGTCACTCACACAAAGTTTTAGTAGGAGACAGTAGAGTACTAAGAGGGGATGGTCCTCCTCAGGTGACAGGCTTCAGGGGGTGTGCAGAGAACCCCCCCATTCCACATGTTACGCTTTGTAGCATGGTCGCATTGCACCCTGGTAGATGATTTGATTATCCCCTAGCTGGAAGCTCCTTCATTGATACAGCCATTGGGGTGGAGTTAAATACCACCAGAACCTGGTACCTGTTAGCTGCTGCAATACATACCAAAAGGGAAGCAGGATGTCGGCACCGAGTTAAAACCTAATGTGCATGTGAAGTGAACGGCGCGTGTGCATTATGCCTTTCCAATCAGTATCTACCAAGTGCATTTGCAGAAGTAAAAAAAAAAAAAAATCACAAACCAGTTAAAAAATTCTAAATCATTGAATCAAAGTGGGTGTAAGCAGCACTGACAGTTGCAACTAGGCAAGTGGAACTTTTTCTTTTCATTCACCTGTCCAACCTGTCTTTGTTAACTACTGGCACTATCCTCACCATCCACCCTGCTCTGCCTAATGGAGAAGGTAACATTGGTGGCAGGTGGTGACAACTGCACAGAATCCGATACAGCACCTGTGGACCTGCTGCCTGCACTAATTGTGTATTGTTCTGCTTCTTCCCTCAGTAATATAGACTTTGGTGTCTGTTGCTTCATATTTTCTCTAGTTATATGACTCCAAACTCACCTCCTACTCGCTTCCTTGTCACACAATTTGCATTTTGCCATTCTGCCTTCTTGGAGTGGAGTGATCAAACCTTGCTTAATAGGAACAATACAGTACTCACAAGCTTTTGCTTTGTGTCTGCTGAAGATAAAGGTAGATTTACATCAGTGGCAGTGGAAATTGTGGCAACACAAACCTGTACATTAGCACTTGATTTGACTAATGGAAATGTTGATGGTGGTGGGAGTGGGGATGTTAATGATGGTTGTGCTAGTGGTGGTGATAGTGATGTTAGCAAGGATAGTGGGTGAGCTACTTGTGCTCTCTACCTATCAGAGAAAATACTGGGCTGCTGCCTGTTTTTATCAGACTGTCCTCTTCTAATACTTCTGGCACCTCATAGTCGAGTAGCTCCTGGTTCCGCTTTAAAAGGGCTACATCTGCAGTTCTGGGGGAAGCAGCAATATAATCCTGATTCATCCTTGCTACCGTCACCAAGATCAGTCATTGGGAACACTACTTTGGTACTCTAATCTTCATCATTTGCTACTAGTGGGGATGGTCCAAGAAGGTATGACACTTAAACTAGCTGTAATAGAAAGAGCTGTAGTGCCAGTGGAAGTTGCAGCACAATTTATTGCAGCATGAAAAAGCTGAGAAAAAATATGGTAGATGGGATGTAAATGACATGCTGTTAATCCCACTATCGTGAGGATAAATACTACTAAAAGTGACGGTGGTGGAGGCAGCAGTAGTTGAGATGTCAACAGTCCTCACTAACAGCTAAGGAATATGTTTTCAGGCTAGCAGTAGACACAGCACTAACGGTAGCCACCAGTCTCAAACTAGAATGAATGTTTCTAAGACAGCTGTAGTTGAGTCAACAGTCCTCACAGCTAAGGAATACATTTTCAGGTTAGCAGTAGACACAGGGCCGGATGGAGCTGCAGTTTCAGGCCCAGGCCCATGGAATGGGACCATTGATTTAAAAAAAAAAAATAATAATAAAAAGAAAAATTTAAATTTTTATTTTTTATTTTTTTAAACACTATTTGAAGCTGCCTGGCCGGTGCCTATATTGCAGTAATAAGGGCAATACAAATGCCGTTATTTTTCTTAGTATAAACAGAAATTAATCTGCAATACCATTATCGGCCAGTAGGCGTCGCTGTGTGTGTGGAGAGAGGCAGGGATAGGAAGTTACAGTATATACCTGCATCGCTCTAACCACTGATCCGCGGGGGAGAAGATACACAGCCCCGTGGTTTCTAGTTACGCCTCTGCTTGGTAGTTTGTTCTTAGATCCTACATCTGGTGTATATATATTTTTAAAGTTCATTTTGGTCATCCAAACTAGACTGAGAATGGGCTGTCCCCCCCTGCCCCTCCCCCCCCCTTTTAGCTATTAGTTATTACCCAAGTTAAATGCTACCACGGAACTCACACTTCTCCCTTACTTTAGATTAGGATTTACCCGAGTGAAGTGCTGCCATAAAGCTTGTACATTAACATTTTCTTTATTATTGGATTAAAATAAAAATCTGCAAGACTATTGAGATGGAATGCAGACAATGTGACAGTACTCTCAATAGATACAATATAACTTTATTAAAAAGATGTATGTTACCATTAGTACAAAGAGTTTGTCTGCATTTCTACTAATGTTTTAACGTATATATTTTTTAATAAAATTCTAATAAAAGTTATATATTATCTATTGAACCTACTACCACATATGCATTCTTTCAATCTAAGGGCTTAAAACCCCCCGGGTCCTGTGGTACACCTTTTTCTCTCATTATTAAGGGTTTGATTGTCACAGTGTTAGACAATAAATCCTATTCACTTCAGATATGGGACTTATTTTGCTTCAGCCATAAAGATGTAACTGCTTGTACACTTTTTGCTACAGAGTCTAACATTGTAAGTAGTAGGAGACAAAATGGGGATTAGCTCTTAACCCAAGGGTATAGGAAATTAATCATTAAAACTTAACTTTTAATATGTACACAAGAAGGAGAAAAGAGGAGAGATACTAGTGGAACAATCTCAAATGTTGCCACTAGATGGAGACAAAACCAGACTGTGCTTAATAGTTAGCGTCAGGGGAAAAGCACTTGCAATATATATATATATATAAAGTGTAGGATGGCGGGGGGATGAAAAGTGAAAACACAAAACTATCAAAATATATATATATATATATATATATATTTACAGATAAAAGTTTACTCTGTGATCTCAATATATAAATGAATAGCAGCTGGGGGCCACATATTCAAACAAAGACGTCACTGCCGTAGACATATTAATAGTCGCACACGTTCCATTTCAGCAGAGTCAGACTGGTCAGACTCAGGAAGTAATTCATCATCCCAGACCAGACTAACTCACAGAGTTCAAACAAACCAACCTACTAATAATAGAGGTATTTTAAAAAACACTGACAGATCAGTGTCATTTTTAGATTCCCCCGTACTTACAAAGACTGCCGACGCCACTCTTACTACCAAATCATCCTCGGTTTTTTTAGACCAGGATTCACCACGCAGGCAGAGAACGAAACTATGGGACAGAGAAAGATGGGCCTACAAATCTCGCCCCAGACCCTAACCTCCAATTCTAATAAAATCATCAACTTATCAGATTTCACACTTCTTCCTAGACATTTCTCCTTGCTTAACAAAGGCCTCTCATTTGTCCCCACTCCATCTAGCCCTAGATGTATTGCACAAATGTCAAGATTATAAAACTGCCACTGAGATGGGCTTAAGTCCACAAGACCTAACCCGTGTCCACACCCTCATGGAACTACTCGCCGAACAAGACCCCTCTACACCTATGACCAAATTAAACCAGGTAGTTGGTTTATGCCAAAAATCAGTGATGTCCCTCATGTCGATCTATTCGTCCAGCTAACCACTGAGGAACTGGAGAATGGTGTGAAAAATAAACCTCCTACTTACAATCTCACTTGGAATGCACATAGAGCTCTGAAGGAACTTACAGAAGCAGACAATATGATCATATAGCCTGCTGACAAAGGCGGTAATATCGTACTACTAAAACATGACAAATATATAAACATATGTATGGATCATATCAATGACCATGAAACCTACCACCTGCTAACCTCAGACCCTACCACCAAATTCCTATCTGAACTCAAAACATTGGTGACAGATGCCTATGACAAAAAACTCATTACCTCACAAGAGTTTAATTATCTTTCACCCAACTACAACCCTACTGTGGCCACATTCTATTGTCTAACAAAAGTGTTCTGTGTTTTCAGGCGCTTTGCATAAATTATATCAAGTGCTCTAATATGACAGCTGCTCCCAAACAAAAACCAGGAACTCTCCAATCCTGTCGTAATTCAATGTGAAATAATACACTAATTTACATACACCGTATCAAATAGTGAGAGTGTGTAGCGCTTGATTTTGTGAACTTACTCCACAGGAGATCCCTCAGAGTATGAAGGGTTGATAATCTTTTTAAACAAATAGAAAAAAATATAGTGCATTCTGTGTGAAACGTAGTATTTATACACCACACGATAAAGGACACACTCACGTGGTTTAGAGCCTATTGAGGATTGGCTCTGATCACTTTCGCCTTGTGTCCTTTTAGGTGACACACACCTTACTCTCCAAGTGAAATTTTCCTCAAAAGAGAGAGAGAAAGACAGGGGAAAATCGCCCTAGTATTGAAATCTTCAATGTAATCTGACAGCAAATTTAAAAGCACATAGGTGAAGATTGCTTCTCACCTGAGAGAGAGCCTGTGACCTGGCTCAAAGTAGATCAGCATGTGAGTCCTTTTAGGGATGACTCCTTCCCTCTTTGATAGGATGGAAAATGCACCAGATATGTATTCTAATAAAAATAACTATTTATTACATAAGCTTTAAAATCAAATGATACATACAATATAAGGTGAATCCGAAACGCGTTTCGCCGGTTCCGTCTGGCTTTCTCAATCGGTATTTTCCATCCTGCTTACTTCCTGATTATAAACCCCGCCTTTCGTCCTGATTGGATGCCGGAAATCCAGTGTCATCCAATCACGGGCATCGCTGCGAGGGAGGGCAAAGTGTTCCAACTGTATTGCTTTATCCCTTAATGCGGACGTCGTCACGCACGCACATATGATCGTGCGGACGGCGTCACTTCCGGGAATGTGAAAGGGTAGTATTTCTCCTATTAGTCTTTGGGATCCAATCCGTTTCTTTTTAGAGCGATATATGTCACTTCCGGTCTCGCAGGTTTTCTCCTTTAGTCTATTAGGAAAGTTCAAACGTCCATTTTAAGTGGTGGCAAAAGTCCTGGAAGACCGGAAAGGTCATCCATAGCATCATGAATATTCTTCAATCCTAAAAATGTGCTCATAATGAGCATAGATAACAAACAATAAAGTGCATCAATAGACTATACGTATACAAAGGTAACAGTACACATCTATACATAGAGTGGAGCATATTATAGATTAAAAGATTAATAATATGGTACATATGTGTTAATGATGTTTTATAGATTTAAGCCACTAAAAATCTTAAAAATAGAAATATAAAATATATATAGAAAAAATGTATAAAAATGTATAAAATGTGCAAAATTGCAATTTCATATAAATAAATTATATATAAAAATTATAAAAAGTGGCATAGTTCGAAGTCATCATTAAGACCATATGGTTGCATAGTGTTCAAGTTAAAAATCCATTTCATCTCTGTTTGTCCAATTTGTTTATTGAGATCGCCGCCTCTCCAATTACCTACTATTTTTTGAATTCCCATAAACTCCATTAATTGGGGATTACTATTATGTTGATTCTTAAAATGCAGGGATACACTATGATTTAGGAAACCTTTCCTGATATTCCTAATATGTTCTTGAATCCTAGTGTTCAGAGTTCTATTGGTTCTTCCTACATAGGCTAATCCACAGGGACATGTAATCATATAGATTACTCTGGTTGTATGGCAGGTGGTTATTTGTTTAATCTTGTAATTTTTGTTTTCATCTTGTGGGTGACAGAATTCACGTACTGTCCTCCTATTGTTATTGGAGCCCTTGCAGGCCCCACACATACCGCATCCATAGAATCCAGTTTTTTCTTTAAAAAACTGGTTTCTTAATTTCCTTGAAGGTATATGATTTTTTATCAATGTCCTTCTAAGATTCGGTACCCCCCTATAAACAATATCCGGTGTATCTGGGAGTATTGAGTTTAATACAGGGTAATTTTTTAGGAGTGGACAGTATTTTTGGATGATTTTCTTTAAACGTCTGTTGTTATGGTTAAAATCACAAATGAACTTTACATTCTGTGGTTCTATATTTTCTTTTTTTCTTTTGTACTCTATCAATTTTGTTCTATCTACAATTTCTACTTCGCTAAGGGCTTGTCTTAGGAGTTCTTCTTTATAACCCTTTTCTCTGAAGTCTTCCATTATTTTTTCCGACTGTTCCTGAAATTTATGTGGATCAGTGCAGTTTCTCTTCATTCTCAGTAGCTGCGCCTTGGGGGCGTTTAACAGCCAAGGGGGGAAATGTCAGCTATTCTCCCCTATATAGCTGTTTACATCCACCTTTTTAAAGTGGGTGCAGGTCTTGAGTATATTCTGTTCAACATAAATATTCAGGTCTAAAAATTCCACAGAATTCCTATTAAAATTGCTTGTTAGTTTTATGCCCCACTCATTGTCGTTCAAGTGGTTTAAAAATGACGTAAGTGATGTCTCATCTCCCTCCCAGATAAAAAATATATCATCGATGTAGCGGCAATAGGTCACGAGGTTCGCATCCCATCTATGGTCACCATAAATAAATGTTTCCTCCCAGTACGCCATAAACAGGTTTGCATAGCTGGGCGCGAACCTCGTGCCCATCGCCGTACCGCAAATTTGTAAAAAGAATTGATCACCGTACCAAAAATAATTATTCGTTAAAATCCAATTGATCCCCTCTATGATAAAATCTATCTGTTTTTGTGGAAATTTTTTGGAGACTTCCAAAAAGTGCTTAGTTGCTTCACAGCCTTTTGTATGAGAGATTATTGTGTACAAGGAATTAACGTCTGCTGTTACTAAATAGTAATCCTCTTTCCATTTTATATCTTTAATTACTTGTAATATATTAATGGTATCCTTCAAGTAACTGGGACATGTGCAAACTATAGGCTGTAGACACCTATCTATATATTGAGATAGTTTGCTGGAGATTGACCCTATCCCAGAGACTATTGGTCTCCCTGGAGGTCTATCTTTATCCTTGTGAATTTTAGGTAAATAATAAAATACCGGGATTTTGGGGTATTGTACGTTTAAAAATTTATACTCCTTTTGATTAAAAATCTCCATACTTTTACCTTTTTCAATCAGATTATTGTAACTGAGTTTAATTTCTCTAGTAGGGTCTGTTTTTAAAATGCAGTAAGTGTGTTTATCATTCAGAAGTCTCCATGCTTCTTTATTATAATCTTCCATATTTAAAATTACAATCCCCCCCCCCTTATCAGCCGGTTTGATTACCAGAGATTCATCATCTCTCAGTTCTTTCAAAGCCTGTCTTTCTTGGATGCTTAAGTTATAGTTTTTCATTTTAGGTTTCTTTATTTTATTCATTTCACTCATCACCATTTTTTCAAACGCCATCATTTCATCCGAAATGAAATGGCGAGGAAAAAATGTAGAGCCTTCTTTCAAGTCTGTATGTATAGTGTCTGATTCATATTCGACTACAGGATTCTTAGTGGCCGGATGCTTTAGAAAAAACTTTTTCAGACACAGTTTTCGTTTGAACCTGTTTAAATCAAGGTACACGCTAAATCTGTCTATTGGTTTAGTCGGAGCAAACTTTAAACCGTTAGTCAAAAGACTTATCTGCGGCTTTGTTAATACTTTCTGAGAGAGGTTGAAGATTCCATTTTGTTTGGATCTTTTTCCCTCCTTTCTTTTTTGTAAAAATGTTCCTCCTCTACTTCCCCTTCTTCTATACTTCGTCTCCGCTTGCTTGGGGATAATCTGGATACTGGAATCTCCTTGTGTCGGCCTTTCGTCTGTCTGTGCCAAAAATCCTCATCTATCTGAGGTGTAGAGAGGACTTGAAATCTATTGTGTATGGCACCTTCATCTTGTTTATGGGGAGGTCTATAGGTCATCCCACGTCTATCATTAGTGGTAGCCAAACTCAATCTAGGTGTTCTTGTTTTTTCTTTCGTTGGGGATGTAGGTTGTTTTCTTCTAACTACCCTTTCCCATCCATCAGTTGTACGTATGGGTGTTTTTTGTACCCTCCATGGTGGTCTTTCCCTCTGAGAGCGTTCTTTGCTCCTTCTACGGGTGGGAGTCCCTCTCATTTGGTCTCCATCTGCCCTTCTCTTATTTCTATGGAAATCAAATTTATCATTCCTATTCCATTCATTATTCCTGTTTTGCCTTATATTACCATAGGGTTGATTCTTCCCTTTCGCATATGACCTAATTTGCTTTCTTGCATAATCCTCTTTATCTCGTAAGTACTTCCTTTTCTTAATCTCGATAGTGTTTTTTTCCACTTTTTCTAAATTTATTTGAATTTCATTCATTGCACTAATATATTGTTCCTTTGTCATATTTTCAACTAGAAATTTTTTTATCTCAATTATCTCTGCATCTAATTTTGGTAGTGAGCCATTCCGTCTTTTGATAATCAGGCTCATCATCCCAAAGGAAACACTCTCCAAGAGGTCCGTCCATTCTTTTATAAAGTCTTCCTCTTCCTGATCGAATGAGGGACTTTTAGTAAAACGTAGGCCTCTTGGAGTAATTTCTTCTCTAACATATTTATCTAGTGTGGCAACTTCCCACTTTATCTTAATTTCTCTCATTAATAATTTTTCCAATTTATAACATGAATTTCGTATTTTTACTCTTAATTCCTGTCCATTGTCCATATTAGGTGTCAAAGGATTATTAAATAGAGCATCTATATTTTGTCCATATTTGGACCTATTCTCAAACAGAGACATTTACAGTTTAGCAGCACACACAGAGATGAAGAGTTGTGACAATAATTAATAGTATAACAAAAGTGTTCTGTGTTTTCAGGCGCTTTGCATAAATTATATCAAGTGCTCTAATATGACAGCTGCTCCCACACAAAAACCAGGAACTCTCCAATCCTGTCGTAATTCAATGTGAAATAATACACTAATTTACATACACCGTATGAAGTAGTGAGAGTGTGTAGCGCTTGATTTTGTGAACTTACTCCACAGGAGATCCCTCAGAGTATGAAGGGTTGATAATCTATTTAAACAAATAGAAAAAAATATAGTGCACTCTGTGTGAAACGTAGTATTTATACACCACACGATAAAGGACACACTCACGTGGTTTAGAGCCTATTGAGGATTGGCTCTGATCACTTTCGCCTTGTGTCCTTTTAGGTGACACACACCTTACTCTCCAAGTGAAATTTTCCTCAAAAGAGAGAGAGAAAGACAGGGGGAAATCGCCCTAGTATTGAAATCTTCAATGTAATCTGACAGCAAATTTAAAAGCACATAGGTGAAGATTGCTTCTCACCTGAGAGAGAGCCTGTGAGCCTGTGAATTCTGTCACCCACAAGATGAAAACAAAAATTACAAGATTAAACAAATAACCACCTGCCATACAACCAGAGTAATCTATATGATTACATGTCCCTGTGGATTAGCCTATGTAGGAAGAACCAATAGAACTCTGAACACTAGGATTCAAGAACATATTAGGAATATCAGGAAAGGTTTCCTAAATCATAGTGTATCCCTGCATTTTAAGAATCAACATAATAGTAATCCCCAATTAATGGAGTTTATGGGAATTCAAAAAATAGTAGGTAATTGGAGAGGCGGCGATCTCAATAAACAAATTGGACAAACAGAGATGAAATGGATTTTTAACTTGAACACTATGCAACCATATGGTCTTAATGATGACTTCGAACTATGCCACTTTTTATAATTTTTATATATAATTTATTTATATGAAATTGCAATTTTGCACATTTTATACATTTTTATACATTTTTTCTATATATATTTTATATTTCTATTTTAAAGATTTTTAGTGGCTTAAATCTATAAAACATCATTAACACATATGTACCATATTATTAATCTTTTAATCTATAATATGCTCCACTCTATGTATAGATGTGTACTGTTACCTTTGTATACGTATAGTCTATTGATGCACTTTATTGTTTGTTATCTATGCTCATTATGAGCACATTTTTAGGATTGAAGAATATTCATGATGCTATGGATGACCTTTCCGGTCTTCCAGGACTTTTGCCACCACTTAAAATGGACGTTTGAACTTTCCTAATAGACTAAAGGAGAAAACCTGCGAGACCGGAAGTGACATATATCGCTCTAAAAAGAAACGGATTGGATCCCAAAGACTAATAGGAGAAATACTACCCTTTCACATTCCCGGAAGTGACGCCGTCCGCACGATCATATGTTCAACAATCCTATCCTTTAACATGGTTTCCATCTTTCCCCACTACTGAAGTAAGGCTTACTGGCCTATAGTTGCCCGACTCCTCCCGATTACCTTTCTTGTGAATGGGCACAACATTAGCTAACTTCCAATCTTCTGGGACTACTCCTGTTAACAATGATTGGTTAAATAAATCTGTTAATGGTTTTGCTAGTACACCACTAAGCTCTTTTAATAGCTTTGGGTGTATTCCATCAGGTCCCATTGACTTATTTGTCTTTACTTTTGACAGTTGAAATAGAACCTCTTCCTCTGTAAACTCACGTGTAATAAATGACTCATTTATCCTTTTTTTTTTTTTAACAGAGGTCCCTTTCCTTCATTTTCAGCTGTAAATACCCAACAAAAATATTCATTGAGGCAGTCAGCTAGACCTTTATCCTCATCTACATACCTTCCTTCTTTTGTTTTTAATCTAACTAATCCTTGTTTTACTTTTCTTTTCTCATTTATGTATCTAAAAAAAGTTTTGTCCCCCTTTTTTACTGACTGTGCTATTTTCTCTTCTGTGTGTGATTTGGAAGCTCTTATAACTTGCTTAGCCTCTTTCTGCCTAATCTTATAGGTCATTCTGTCTTCCTCACTCTGGGTTTTTTTATAATTACTAAATGCTAACTTTTTGTTTTTTACTATTTTGGCCACATCTGCGGAGTACCACAGTGGTTTCTTGAATTTTTTGCTTTTACTGACAAGCCTAATGCAATTTTCTGTTGCCTTCAGTAGTGCAGCTTTTAAATAATCCCATTTCTTTTGGACTCCATTTAAGTTGCTCCAGTCTGATAATGACTCCTTTACACATATTCTAATTTTAGAAAAGTCTGTTTTTCTAAAGTCTAAAACTTTTGTTTTTGTGTGGTGTGACTCAGTCACTGTTCTTATATTAAACCACACTGATCCTAAACTTTCACCTACAGTAATATCTGATACCAAATCTCCATTTGTTAACACTAAATCTAGTATGGCCTCTTTACGAGTTGGCTCCTCAATGACTTGTTTTAGAGACAATCCCAGTAGGGAGTTTAGACTATGTGTGCTTCTGGCACAAGTAGCTATTTTTGTTTTCCAATTCACATCAGGAAGATTAAAGTCACCCATGGTGATAACTTCCCCCTTCATTGTCATTTTAGCTATTTCTTCAACTAGTAGATTATCTAACTCTTCAATTTGTCCTGGGGGCCTATAAATCACACCTACACGAATTACTGTGTGATTACCAAATTCTAACGTAACCCAAATGGACTCTATGTTCGTCTCACTAACCTTTATTAGGATAGATTTTATGCTATCCTTCACATACAGGGCCACCCCTCCCCCTTTCTTGCCTTCCCTGTCTTTTCTATATAAAGAGTACCCTGGTATTGCTATGTCCCAGTCATTTTTTTCATTATACCATGTCTCAGTAACAGCGACTAAATCTACACTATCAGTTGCCATTATTGCCACAAGTTCATGGATCTTATTCCCCAAACTGCGAGCATTTGTAGACATGACTCTAAGTTGATCAGTTTTTAACACACTTGCTACAGGCACCTTCTGTCCTTGTTTTGGGGGACAATTGGATTGATGTTTTATCACCCTTTTGCCCCTCCCCCCTCCTAGTTTAAATACATCTTAGCAAAACCTCTGAACTGCTCACTGAGAACATTTGTTCCCTTTTGAGAAAGATGCAAACCATCTTTTTTGTACAGTTTATTTCCATTCCAAACAGAGCTACCATGAGCAATAAAGCCAAATCCTTGCTCCCGACACCATTCACCAAGCCACAAGTTAAAGTCCCTAATATGCATCCGCCTGTCATTCTGAGTGTTATGCACAGGCAGAACTTCAGAGAATGACAGTGTGGAAGCAACCTGCCGTATATCATTGGCAAAAACACTAAAAACTTCCTTAACCTCTGAAACCTCATTGCAAGCCAAGTCATTTGTCCCTAAATGGACAAGTACATCCAATTCCCCTTCCTGCTTTGCTTGCTTAACAATATTACAGATATGTCTCCTGTCTCGGTGAGCAGTAGCTCCGGGAAGACACCTCACAAGACCACCATTGTCCATCTCCACACCTCTTATGATGGAATCCCCCAACAACAACTGCTTTCTATTAGGCCTCACCATAGTCTTCAAGCCTCTCTGCACAACACCACTAGCCTCAGTGCCTCTCTGCACAACACCACTGGCCTCAATGCCTCTCTCCACAACAGCACTAGCCTCAGTGCTTCTCTCCACAACACCTCTAGCCTCAGTGCCTCTCTCCACAACACATCTAGCCTCAGTGTCTCTCTGCACAACACCACTAGCCTCAGTGCCTCTCTGCACAACACCACTAGCCTCAGTGCCTCTCTGCACAACACTACTAGCCTCAGTGCCTCTCTGCACAACACCACTAGCCTCAGTGCCTCTCTGCACAACACCACTAGCCTCAGTGCCTCTCCGCACAACACCACTAGCCTCAGTGCCTCTCTGCACAACACCACTAGCCTCAGTGCCTGTCTCCATGACACCATTACACTCTGAAAGTGCAGACACAATCGCGACCTCTATGAAACACTGCCCAAGTATCCATCAATCACAGCCTGTCGATCCAAGAACCTCCATGATCTACTTGTACATAGTCATCTCGAGAAAAAAACTACAGATCCACAATGGCTAACTTCCACCAAAGAATATCAATAAACAAGTGAACAAAGGCGCTTAAATTATAATAGTAGTGACCTTATTTTAAAAGACAAAAGCAGCACCTATATGTGTTAGACATGTGCAATTCATTTCGGTCCGAATAGGAATTCGGACGAATTTCGGACAATTTGGACATTCGGGTACTTCCGAATGTCCGAAGTGCCGAATTGCTGAAGTGCCGAATTGCCGATGTCCCGAAGTTCTGAAATTGTCGAAGTTCCGAAGTTCCGAAGTTGCCGAAGTTCCGAAGTGTCAAAGTGCCGAAGTTCCGAAGCACAGTATTGCCTAAGTACTAATATACTTACCCAGTGAAAGAAGAAGAATGTTACATTGTATACAATTTTAAATAAAAAGTATACAAACATAGCCAGGATTCACATGTAAGCATTTGCAACACTTACAACAATCAAGTAACATACATTCATATAAAATGTAAGTTACTTGGCCAGTCAGTTTAATGACAGGAATGAATAAGTAGATAACTCCCTAATTCCCACGGTAGGAGCAAAATTTACTAATACTAAGTAATTTTTACTTAGTATTAGTAAATTTGGCTGAAAGACCAATTTAGGTCTTTCAGCCTTTTGGTAGATAACTCCCTAATACCGTGGGAATAACATCCCGAATTTCGGAATGCCGAACCGAACCGAAAATTTCCCCCATGCACATGCCTATTATCTATTTCTTTTTTCCTTCATTGCACAGCTAGTTTGAGGCACCACTGTTACATATATCTTTAGCAGAATTATTTTCCTGCCATTTTTTTGACGGTACATCGTATTTACCAACGGTGATTTTTTTACCGGCAGTGCTACATAGGGATTGTTAGATCCTCTCTGTACAATCGAACATAGGTGCCCCTGTAAACACAGGGAGGGTTTCTAAATTCACCAGCACTCCCGTTCCACCACATTGATTACCAACTTTATTTACTCTATCACTATAGTCCTCACTAGGACCTTACCTTCCACGATATTTAGCAGCTGCTGTACTCTGTCTGCATCTCTATATTGCCAAGGGTTGCCCCTGGCATTATATTACAAACATGATGTTACTGTTTTAGGTTGCACTTCAGAGATAAACCACAACAAGGTATACATCTCAAAAAATATTAGAAGTGGACACAGCTTGCTGCTATTCATTTATATATTGAGATCACAGAGTAAACATTTATCTGTAAATATAAATATATTTTGATAGTTTTGTGTTTTCACTTTTCATCCCCCACATCCTATACTTTAAATATATGGCAAGTGCTTTTCCCCTGACGCTAGTTATTAAGCACAGTCTGGTTTTGTCTCCATCTAGTGGCAACATTTGAGATTGTTTCCACTTGTATCTCTCCTCTTTTCTCCTTCTTGTGTACATATTAAAAGTTAAGTTTTAATTATTAATTTCCTATACCCTTGGGTTAAGAGCTAATCCCTTTTTGTCTCCTACTACTTTACCATTTGGGTTCATGCCCTGCTCTACCAGCCCTACTCTACATTTGTATAATTCTCCCACATTTGTCTCTATTAACATTGTAAGTAGGCTGTGTGTGGAGTTCCCACTTTAGAAATGAAAATAAAAAAATAGCAAAAACTGGTGCAGATTTTAATATGTTTTCGAGAATATCTTCCAACCACTAAAATAAAAAACTTTAATAATCTGTCTTGGTAACAGTGGTAGGATATCCCTTATAGCCTTTTTTGGCAGGTGATATGATTTTTTAATCCTTATTATGAAATCAGAAAAACTGACAACCGTGATCGAAAACATGTGTTGTTCTCTTAATGTTATGCAAATCATTTTTGTATATTGTTATTTTAATATCCTTCTTTTTATCCTGAAAAACTGAATAAGAAGCACTCACAAAGTTTAACAATTTATTTTTTTATGCTGATATTTAAGTTATATATTTATGTTGTAGATAGTAGGACAATATTGTGTGCAGAAAATGTTTATGTAGTTCCATATTATGAATGTTGGTTATTGTATGGACTTGTTTTCCTGTTGTATTTTCATAGGGATGGCCTTTGCTCTCTTGACGTCTGTGGCTCCTGTTTATGGTCTTTACACCTCCTTCTTCCCTGTTTTACTTTACATGCTGCTTGGAACTGGACTTCATGTTTCCACTGGTGAGACATCTGAAAATCAATTCTAGAGTCACATTTACTACATCTAGCAAGATCCATTGCATGAGATAATGTAGATGTTAGTGTGAAAGCTAGGAAAGGTGAAGATTGTACAGCATAAACTTTGTTTTTAGATTTTCCACAATTTGATATAGTTTTGGAAACCTGTTACAAGCTTTCATGAATTATGTCATGAATTTGTAAAAGTCTTAGTAGCACCATTTATGAAACCAAAATAGCTAATGCTCAAAAAAGTCTATATATCTGGGAAACTCTACTGGTACTGATCAAGCTGTAATAGAACTACAAATCCCATAATGCTCAGGAATCATTATAAAATACAACATTGTATACTGGAAGACGGTCTTAAACTGTTGACATTTTATTTTGACTGTTTACTAGTGCAATAGCTCAAGGGGCCACCACAAAAGATTGTAGGGAAGGTTCTTAGAGTGGTGCTTTAACTATAACATAATATTAGTAATTTTATTCTAAAGAAATCTGAAAATAGTCTATACAGGTTTTTTTCCATGAAAAATAGAGGTATATATTGCATCCTTTTATACATTCTATGGAATTTGTTCAAATTAATCATTTGATCTCCAGGGACCTTTGCTGTGCTGAGCTTAATGACTGGCTCCGTGATTGATGAACATCTTTTCCTGAACCCTCTGGACAGAAATCTCACCAGTGAGGAGCAATCAGAGATGTATTCTCAGCGAATAGGGATGGCAGCCGCCATTGCCTTTCTTATGGGCCTTATCATGGTAAAGGCATGCTTTACACTTTTCAACATTATACTCCAGTACATAGATCTGTTTTTATGAGACATATATATTGCAGCATATCCAAACCATATTTATTTGAATGATGATTCCCTATACTTTAAACAATCAATTATTTACTAGCAGCCCAGAGATCCAAACAGGACTGTACTGGGCGAATATTCATCCAAGGCATTTAAAGACAGTGCAACAACCCAATATGAGGGGGAGGGACCAGAGAGTGGACGTGTCATCCAAGTTGGCATGTCCATTTGATAGCACTCCAAGGCAGCACATATGCAGAACCCTTCTGAAAAGCTCTCACATAGGTAAACTGTCCTGTGTTTGTTTAGTACAATGCAATCACTTCTGCTTTAGCTGGTGACTTGTCTCTGGTGTCCCCATAATTGGAATGCCAGAAGACAAAAGAAGGACAGTGTTGGGAGATGGTGTTGTGTACGTGTGTTTGGAGGCTGCTTTTGAAGTTATTCATGTGGGAGATGGCTGCTTATAGTGTTATATGTTTAGGGTAGAATACCTGTTGTGTTGAATGCTTGTAAGGTTGTGTGTGTGGGGAGGCTGTTTGTTGGACTACATGCATGGAGTAGACTACTGGTGGCATTGTTTGTGTGGGGAGACAGCTTGTATGAGTTTGCGGGTAGGAGGGGGCTTCTTGCGGGTTTACATGTTGGGGAATGCTGCTTGTAGGATTGTGTATCTGTGCATCTTGCTGTTTTCAGTGTTATATGTATGTAGAGTCCTGTTAGTGGTGTAGTGTATATGGGCTGTAGTGGGAGTATAGGGGGAATAAGGGATGTAGCATGTATGGGGCCAGACGCTGTAGTGTGTACGTAGGGAAACAAATGGAACACCCCCTGCCCCCCACAAAAAAAAAAAGAAAACAAACAGGAGAGGTCATACACGTGATCTTACAATCCATTGTCTGAGGGGTGCAGAGTAATATATGTAAAGGACTTAGGAGATGCCCCATGTCATTTAGCTAATATATTGCACTCAGAGGGCCTGTATGGCCAGAAGATATACCCTTTATATAAAATATTGGTCAAAGACTGCTGTGTACACACACAGACTGTGAATATACACAGTTGCTGAATACACACACACAAAGACTGCTGAATACACACACACAAAGACTGCTGAATACATACACATAGATTGCTGAATACACACAGACTGCTGAATACACACACACATATTGATGATTACACACAGAGAGACTGCTGAATACAGACTTACAGACTGCTACATCTGCTACATACAAACACACAGACTGCTGAGAGCACACATACAGACTGCTAAATACATGCACACAGACTGCATAGTGCACACATACAGACTACTTAATACATGCACACAGACTGCTGTACACACACACACAGACTGCTGAGTACACACACGCAAACTGCCGAATACACACACACAGATTGCTAAATACACACACAAAAAGACTACTGAATACTTTATGTCCCCCAACCCTTTTTATTGTACATGGGGTTACTGTTATACTCATGAGACATCGCTGAACACAAATATGTGTTTTATTGCAGTAAAAGCTAATAGTATTATGACATTCACACTTAGAATGCCATGCAGAATTTGGAAAATAAAATTTCCTAATTTCTCAGACTTTTTTAGATTGTATTCATGTTTAAATTGTTTTATATATAAATATTTGATGTGACGTGAAAACCCTTTTTCTCTTGAACAAATCGATTTATAATAAGTGTGAATGCACTAAATACAAAAAAGATAAATTATGGTTGAACAAACATATAGCTCAAATTCCATTTTTTGTTTTGATTTTGTATTGATCAGAACTTGTATAATTACCGCCGTCTTTAAAGGACCACTATAGTGCCAGGAAAACATACTCGTTTTCCTGGCACTATAGTGCCTTTAGGGTTCCCCCACCCTCAGGGTCCCCCTCCCGCCTGGCTCTGGAAAGGGGAAAAGGGGTAAAACATACCTTTTTCCAGCGCTGGGTGGGGTGCTCTTTGCCTCCGATCCTCCTCCGTTCCGCCCCGTCGGCTGAATGCGCATGCGCGGAAAGAGCTGCGCGCGCATTCAGCCGATCTCATAGGAAAGCATTTACAATGCTTTCCTATGGACGCTTGCGTGCTCTCACTCTGATTTTCACAGTGAGAATCACGCAAGCGCCTCAAGCGGCTGTCAATGAGACAACCACTAGAGGAAATAGGGGAAGGCTTAACCCATTAATAAACATAGCAGTTTCTCTGAAACTGCTATGTTTATAAAAACAATGGGTTAACCCTAGCTGGACCTGGCACCCAGACCACTTCATTAAGCTGAAGTGGTTTGGGTGCCTAGAGTGGTCCTTTAAGAGGTTAACTACTGTGGAGTACTGGACCATTTAATTTTGAATCAGTATTACCAGAGGCAACTTGGTCTTATTATTATTATTATTATTAGTAGTAGTAGTGGTAGTAGTAGTAGTACTATTATTTATAAAGCGCCAACAAATTCCATTGCGATGGACAATGGGTGGACTAACAGACATGTATTTGTAACCAGACAGGTTGGACGCACAGGAACAGAGGGATTGCAGGTCCTGTTCAATGGACTTACATGCTAGAGGAAGTGGGGTTTAGTGACACAAAAGGT
The DNA here is from genome assembly GCF_036172605.1 of Pelobates fuscus. Classification (NCBI taxonomy): domain Eukaryota; kingdom Metazoa; phylum Chordata; class Amphibia; order Anura; family Pelobatidae; genus Pelobates; species Pelobates fuscus. The sequence goes on from NC_086317.1 coordinate 399,280,843, forward strand.
AAGGGTAGAGTAGAAAAGTAGGTTGCTAGGATAGAATTCATTGAGGGCTTAGTGTTTTGTTTTGATGACAGTTGCAGGAGCAGAATCAGGGTGCGGGGAGCAAAAGCTGTTCACAGTTTAATTGCTATGCTTTCCGAAAGAAGTACATTTTTAAAGATTATTTGAATGGATGGAGATTGGGTGAAAGTCTAACAGAGAGGGCAAGGGCATTCCATAGAAACGGTGCAGCCCTAGAGAAGTCTTTAAGGTGAGCATCAGAGGTAGGAGTACGAACAGAGGTTAGAGAGCCTAGGGGCCTAGACGGTACATATTTGTGTATTAGTGGTGATAAGTAGGTTGGAGCAGCATTGTGTAGAGATTTGTAAGCAAGTATCAGGATCTTAAATTGAGTCCTATATTTTACGGGAAGCCAATGTAGGGACTGACAAAGGAGGGAGGCGTGGGAGGACAGGAAGAAGAGCATTCATTATAGACTGTCATGGGGCAAGTTGGGAGCACTTAAGACCACTGAGAAGCGGATTTCAGTAGTCAAGGAGAGAGAGGACAGTGGCATGGACAAGCACCTTTGCCGTATCAGGTGTTAAATAGGGTCTCATGGAAATGCATTAAAAACAGTTTACTGTTTTCAGTCTCAAAACCTAAAATGACTTTGCCTTGTAACTCACAAGACCAAAAAAAAAGATGTAAAAAAGGGCCATTGTTTTAACATGACAGTTGGTAGTTGTAAACTGTTGAATCTTATCCAATATTGTAGAATATTGTAGAATAGGAATTAAATCAGTACAGCCATTTATAATAAAGGAAAGTGATGAAGTAATTTTTGCACCAATTGGACTTTTCCCAGTTGATCTCAGTTTTCTTCAACATTTGAATTTGTCTTGATACCATGGTGGAAATTGCAGAGAATGCAAACAGGTACAATTGTATCAATGTGCTGAAAAACACTTGTTTATTATTTTGCAGTGCTCATCAACATCAACACTAATGAGAGGAAAGCTTTATGCACTTGTCATTGTTATTCTGTCCATATTTAGTTTAAAGGAACATACATCAAGATAAGATAACTTTAAGATAACCGTGTTAATCAAAAGCTTTAGCTTTGAATTAGACCATTGCCTATTTCTGCAGACTGAAAAAAGCAGGTAAATGTGAATTTATTTTCATATTTACTTGCTTCTTCCTTCTTGTGCTTTCCAAATCCAGTCCAGGGGGGATACTGATCTAACCAACCAGTGTCCTATCCCTAGGAATGCTGGAAAAGTACATTGAGCATGCCTGACAGATTAACACATGTGCACTTGAGCTCTTCACCTTGCAACACCTGACAAGGGGAGAAAAGAGGGAGTCTGATAAGTGTGATTCATACAGACCACTCCCCAGTGTCGGGTTTTTCTCTCCTGCTGCGACTGCCCTGTTTCTCTCATTAGTGGATTGGTCTGAAATTTAGGCGGGTGGGTAAGAGGGTGGGAGGCTACAATCTGACCACGTTTATATTAAGTTTGTAAACTGTTATTACATACTTCTCAACGTTTTTCTTGCTTTATTTTGGATTTTACATTTCTTTAAAAGTTCTTGACTGCTGATTTAAAAAGACAATTGTGAAGTGATGCATGTCCATTTAAAATTGGTGCTCTGTGACTATTCTGAATCCTTTTTTAGAACAGACACCGAATGCATCCAGGCGAATGCTGCAAATTAGCTCTGCCCGACCGAATTCTGACTGTATTTGCTTTGAGTAAATATACAAATTGCCATTGCAGTCAGAGTTCAGTCATTTTCACTAGATTTTGTCCGGATAGAGAATAATCCTGTAATTATTCTGTTAAGCACATTTATTACATACACTTACACAAATAAGTCAACTGAAAAGTTAGGGAAAACAAAATTATTCTACATTAACAAGCTTACTAGCACTCACAATGCATATGGAAATTGTTTCCCATAATTCTGTTAATATAGCATGCTAGCACAATTTTGACTGTAATTCACGTTTAATGCTCAGTATCTTTAAGGTGTGTGATGAAACATGTGAAAATCCAGGATATTAGTTAGACCAATTTTATACCACTAGATGGCAGTCTTTTCATTGTAATAGCTTATCACTTGCAAAATCAAAGCACACTGCTATTATCCTTCCTTATATGTCCATGAAATTGTCCTCTCTTATTTAGAATGGATGTGTCATAAAAATAAACAGCATACATGTCTCTAAACATTTAATTGAAATCGCTGTCAACTGAAATAGCATACAGAGAAAAACTAAATATGTATGTAAAGTTATAGGATGAGTGAAGGTGCTCGTCTAATGGTCTTAGACTAGTGATGTCGCGAACATAACATTTTCCGTTCGCGAACTTCCGCAAATGTTCGCGAACGGGCGAACCGGGCGAACCGCCATAGACTTCAATAGGCAGGCGAATTTTAAAACCCACAGGGACTCTTTCTGGCCACAATAGTGATGGAAAAGTTGTTTCAAGGGGACTAACACCTGGACTGTGGCATGCCGGAGTGGGATCCATGGCAAAACTACCATGGAAAATTACACAGTTGATGCAGAGCCTGGTTTAAATCCATAAAGGGCATAAATCACCTAACATTCCTAAATTGTTTGGAATAACGTGCTTTAAAACATCAGGTATGATGTTGTATCGATCAGGTAGTGTAAGGGTTATGCCCGCTTCACAGTGACAAACCAAACTCGCCGTTTAACGAACCGCAAACAACCGCAAACAGTCCATTTGCACAACCGCAAACTCCCCATTTGCACAAGGTTGGATACCAAGTTAGCCATGTCCCATTCCTTGTCCTCACTGATGACAACATCATCATCATCACACCGTACGTCCATGTGTGTAATGCTGCCTGACTGAGACATATCCCTGTTATCTACATTCTCTGGCAATAATGGTTGCGCATCACTCATTTCTTCCAACTGATGTGTAAATAACTCCTCTGACAGATCAAGTGAAACAGCTGTGGTGCTAGTGTTGGTGGTGGCGGCAGGCGGGCGAGTGGTAACTTGAGAGGTGCCCAAAGCTAAGCTGGAGGAGGATGGTGCGTCAAGGTTCCGCGCGGAAGCTGTAGAAGATTGGGTGTCCTGTGTTAGCCAGTCAACTATGTCCTCAGAACTTTTCGAGTTCAGGGTACGTGGCCTCTGAACACTGGGCATTATTCTAGGGCCAAAGGGAATCACAGCACCACGACCACGACGGCCCCTGCGGGGTGGCCTGCCTCTGCCTGTCATTTTTTTTCAATTAGTGGTACTATGCGTGCAAGCTACTGTGACAACAGATATGAGTGGCACTGTGCACTGGCAGAAGTTGGCAGAGTAGACGCTGTAGGCCTGACACATACGCTTGCAGACAACTAACTGCTATTCAATCTATTACAGTCAATTATTTTTTTTTTTTAATGTACACTACTGTTACACCAGATATGAGTTGCACTGGTGTGACACTGTGCCCTGGCAGGCCCTGAAACGCACACGTGTGAAGGAAACTGACTGCTATTATATTACAGTCAAAAAAGTTTTTTGTTTTTTTTTAAATGCAAGCTATTGTGACATCAGATATGAGTGGTGGCACTGGGCAAGTGGGCACAGTATACGCTGTGAGCCTGATACACATGCTGGCAGGCAGACAACTGCAATTAGATTACACAGGAAAAAAAAAAAGCAGACTGATGTTCTAACCCTAAAAAGGGCTTTTTGGGCTGCTGTCCTTACAGCAGAGATCAGATGAGTCCTTCAGGACTGTAGTGGACACTGAATACACTAGCCGAGCTATCGATTTCCCTATTAAATCAGCAGCAGCTACACTGTCCCTCCTCTCACTAAGAATGCAGCTTCCGGGGGGCGGGGCCTAGCTGTCATGGAGGAAAGATGCACTTCGTGTGAGCTCCCTCAATATCTCACTTTAAGCAGCTATCAACAAGCGAATTTCACCCCAGAAGGGGATGACCCAGCAATGTTGCTCCTACCTGACCGACCCGACATGCGTAATAGCGGTCAGCAACTCGACAGAGTCTTACTTACCTCCGCGTGGCAAGTGTGGCCTGGTGCTCACCGGGCGGGAGAGGCGGCCGATCTCCCGATCCTGAGATGCCCAGGAGCTACTTCCCGGCATGAGCTCCGTTACCCCCGGGGTTATCCCGGTCCACCCCTGAGAGGCTGTCTGGAGCTAATGGACGCACAGACCACAGCTGCCCAGGCTGACATACTCATCTGCGACTCTCCCAATATGGCGGCAGCCGCGTGTCCTCCTGGTACCAGCAAAGCATGGCAGGATATTGAGTCTAAGCTGGACAGACTCTTTAATCAATTTTGGAAGCAAATAACAAGCAGGAAGCCCCAACAAGCTCCACCACATCCCCAACAAGCTCCACCACAGCTAAGCGAAAGCAGTCCCCATTAAAATCCACCAACGCAAAAGGCGTCGAAGACAGGACTGGAGGCACAAACAGAAATGCAGAGCCTGCCCCACGTCAAGCACTCGCCTCCACCTTAAGCCACCACAATCCCGCACCGGACGTGAAGCACCACCGGGACAGATCCGACCACCCGACAAAACAAGCTTCCACCACCTCAAGCCGCGAACCCGGCACTCAGCCAGAGACTTGCCTTTGTTGTTCCAGGTATCAGGGACTCCCAGGGTCTTCACCTGGCGCCCAGAAGGGATCGGATGAGCACAAGCAGTAAACAGCAGCCTGCCAAGCATGTCCCACTATAGCCGATCCTCCACACCATGCCTTTGATCACATGAACTGCTCTCTGCACATTAACTAATCGTAAAGTAGCAAGCGTTTAAACATGTCATTATTTCACCTCCTTAAGAGTTTATTAACGTAGTTCCTTACATGCCTTTACCTTAACCGTTCATGTGTTATGTTATTCACTAGTCTCATCTCATGGAGCGACTCACACTTGGTTTATAACTAGTGGTGGAGCTGCTGATATAAATACACAGTTGATAATGTGCAAGCTACACCCTAAACATGACAGCCATCTTTCACAACAATGTACTGCTATATACTCATACCCTCAGTGCAACTAGCCATGATATACGCACGTTCTGCCTAGCATGCTCAAATATAACGCACTTCTCTCTAAAAAAAAAAAAAAAAAAAAAATTATAATAAAAAAAAAGAATGCAGCTTCCGAATGAATCTAAAATGGATGCTGTCCAGGAGGTGGGAGGGACTGGGAGGGAGGGTCTGCTGCAGATTGGCTGGAATGTGTCTGCTGACTGTGAGGTACAGGGTCAAAGTTTACTCAATGATGACGAATATTGGGCGAACTGAACATCGCATATGTACGCCATCCGAGGCGAACAAGCTATGTTCGCCAGGAACTATTCGCCAGCGAACCGTTCGGGACATCTCTATCTTAGACTCCAAGTACTTAAAGTACTTAAAGTGCAGACTCCAAGTCTCATGACCACTTCAAAACACTGAAATGGGCATAATGTTTCAAGTAACCATTTAAATCTAAATTAAACTGTATGCATAGACACAGAAAGAAAGGAGCACAGATTTGCATACCTATTTTGATTTAAGAAGGTCCTATGAATTTGCAAAAAAAAGGAAGAATAATAACCCTGAGAACAGATAACCTCTACTTTAGAGAATCATAGAAGCACTTAACCCCTTAAGGACCAAACTTCTGGAATAAAAGGGAATCATGACATGTCAGACATGTCATGTGTCCTTAAGGGGTTAAAGGGACACTGTAGGCACCCAGACCACTTCAGCTCATTAAATTGGTCTGGGTACAGTGTCCCTATTGCCCTTAGTGCTGCAATGTTAAACATCGCAGTTCCAGAGAAACTGCTCTGCATGAGGACCTCCAGCCTGATGTTTTTGCCCATAGGAAAGCATTTATTCAATGCTTTCCAATAGGGAGGTCTGATGCATGCGCGGGACACAGGGGGAGGAGGAGCTTCGACCCAGAGCCGAAGGATATCAGCGCTGGGATCAGGTAATAAAATAAAGGGTTTGTAACCATTTATTTACCAGGAGAGCAAGGGAGGGGAAGGCAGGGGGAGCTACAGTGCCAGGAATACAGCTTTGTATTCCTGGCACTATAGTATCCCTTTAAATTTTCAAAATCTAAACTCCAGCACTAGAATTCCTAATGGTTGCACTAGGTTCCTTTCATAGTGGTTGTAGCTACATCACATTTGTAAGGTAAGACTCTGCCTTCCCCAAAAGTGTTTAGTAACTTGGAAATATTTCTATACTTTTCACTTTCTGGTGTTTTGATTTTTTATTCTTCTTATTTGTCCACATTGTACAGGTTATCATGTTTGTGCTTCAACTTGGTTTCCTTGCCACATACCTCTCTGAACCAATTGTGAAAGCTTTCACAAATGCAGCTGCATTTCATGTCACAATCTCCCAGATTCAGAACATGATGGGACTTCCTCTTCCACGTCAAACTGGATCGTTTACCATTTTCAAGGTTGGACAATTTGTCTTTTATTTTTTCATTAAAGTCATCTTGGATCTTCCAATATCGAATATAATAATGTGATTAAAGATACGACGGTGCATTAATAAATTAATGGTGGGTAAAATATGCACTAGCAAAATTCGATGTTCCTGGGTGAAGTTAACATTTAACTGTCCTAGTCTAGGACAAGCAATCGAACAACCCCATATGAACCCTTTATAAAATGTAAAAAAAAAAAAAATGCAGAGTTACCTACCACTCTAGTGATGGCTGAGGGGAAAAAATGCTTTGTCTATGGAGAATTCCGTGATCTTGTGGGATCCAGCACATATCTCACTGTTGTACTCTTATGCATGCAGAGGGATCAGCAGTGAGACTATGGCAACGAGGACAAATTCAGGTAAGTAAAAATCACTTTCCCTGCGCCCAATGAAGCAGTCATCATTGGGGGTCTTTGCAAAATATGCAAACACCCTAGCTGGTGACAATGCTTCTTTGGCCATGGAGTTGCCATTAAATATTGTGACCGGAGGTTGACTTCTTATTGACTCTAACTAGAAAAAAAAAAGTATGGCTGAGTCTGATGATTCCCTATGGATTTGCTTGGGACAGGTTTGAAAGCGAGACACTCCCTATCGTTTGCTACAAATGTCAGTAATCTCCCACTGTTGACTATGCTTCTGACCTCATGGGAATTCTAACCTCAGCTCAAGAACTTCCGTAAATTATAATCCAATAACATACTGTTGGTGAACAATGATAGATATTTAAAAGGATCCTTTCATCCTCTATTTCATATTCTTTAGACGCTGGCATCAGTTTTCAGAGGTCTACACTTGATGAACGTGGCTGAGTTAGTGATATCTATCCTTTGCTTGGTGGTGCTCATTCCCATCAAGGAACTTAATGCACGTTTCCGCACCAAGCTAAGGACTCCAATTCCAGGGGAAATTATTATGGTAAGACAATGTTATATAAAAGTAAATGGGCAGGTAGATTAGGCATATGTCTGTTGTTAGTCTGTGTTGTGTTGAAGCCATGTACTGAGCAAACACATGACAATGATAGTAACAAGACAGGATAATTAATCAATTGGAAGGATATTGCTCAAGTAAAAAATAGTACATTGTGGTTAGTTTTTCAGCTTGAACAAAACTGATCATTTAGGGAACAAACTTTGACATATAGATTATAAGGAACCTGCTAAATGAAAGCACCCAATTCTCCTTTCTTTTATTGTTATATATTTTATGCAGGTGCTGGTAGCCACAGGAATAACATTTGCATCTTCTTTGGATATCCGATACAATGTGCAGATCGTTGGAAGCATACCTGCTGGGTACTAGTTTTGTTTGTGAAACTATAAAGGTTTAAGTATAATAATGTTAGTGAAAGCAGTGGCAATGAGTTTCTCAGATACATGGTATGGTAACTAGACTAGTGAATTCATATTTGGAATAATGGAAAAAAGATTGCAAATTTAGGTTTTTGATAATTTAGTCAAAATCCAAATGCAAATGCAAACTTGATACAATTTCTGAATGACTGGTTTAGTTTGGTGCAATTCGATCATTGCAGTGAACAGCCATTGGCTACTCACTGTTTAGCAGACATGCCCCCACTCACAACATGTCTACTAAAGAGCAAGCAGCTAGTAGCTATTCGCTGTAAAGAAAAACTAGTGACTGGGCAGCTATTGCTGTCCAGTCATTAGTAAGCTGCAACATATACCCTTGTAAGCCAACCAATAAAAGTGCTCTGGCTAAGCTTGAATAGCGTGGGAATTTGTTTTGATCTTTTTGGGGGGCTGAAGAATAGAAGACCACCATGTTTCCCAGCCTAAGCATCACTCTCTCAAGCCCCCCCCCCCCCCCCCCCCTGCACCCCAGGAATCGAGAGTCCACTCAGACAGTAGATTACACAATGCTTGTCACTGGAAATCGGTGAATGTGAACTTGACAACCAATTGCAAAAGTTGACAAATGGTGTGAAGCTAGACTAATAGCTCCATCATTTTGTTAACTTTTGTCAACTTGCAGGTTATGCATGAGGAGAAATTGTCTCTACATTTCCTTATGTATAGCTTCATATATATAAATGTATCCCAGCAACTTGGTTGTGTCACAGAGCGAGAACCTAGACCTGCTTGTATATGTATATGTGTGTATATATATATATATATATACACACACAAGCAGGTCTAGGTTCTCACTCCGTGACACAACCAAGTTGCTGGGATTGTGTACCAAAACATCTGCACAGAATATGGATTGGACCTGCCTAAGTCCATATGGGAAATACCATAAAGGGTAGTCGAAAATGACAGGGCTAAGATCCTGTGGGACTTTAAGATCCAGACAGGCAAGCATTGAAATTTGGCAGATTGGTTACTTTGAGACCGTACGGTAGCCCAGGAATGAAAATTACCCCCATGCTGGCATACCATTTGCAATAGTAGACAACCCGAAGGTATGTCCAGTCTTTTTTCGTGGTCACAAACACTGGCCAAAATTGCCGTTCAAATGAGTTTTTTGCATTTTTCACACATAAACAAAGATTAACGCTAAATTTGGCTAGTGTTTGTGACCAAGTGGCTACTAAAAAAGACTGGACATACCCCATTTGCAATACCTTGGGTTGTCTACTATTGCAAATGTATGCCATCATGGGGGTAATTCTCATTCCTGGGCTACCATACGATCTCAAAGACAACGTAACCAATCTGCCAAATTTAAATGTGAAAAAAATGAAAAATTGAACATGCTATATTTGACCCTGTAACTTCCCAAAACACCATACAACCTGTACATAGAGGGTACTGTTTTACACATGAGACATCGCTGAATACAAATATGTGTATTTTATTGCAGTAAAGGCAAACAGTATTATGACATTCACAGTTAAAATTTCACATAGAACTAAAACAAAATATTATTTTCTCCAATTATTTTTATATTTTATTCATATTACATTATGTTTCATAGCTAAATATTTGATGTTAAATGAAAGCCCTGTTTCCCCTGAATAAAATGATATATAATAAGGGTGGGTGCATTTAATATGAAAGAGGTGAATTACGGTTGGACAGACATATAGCGCAAATGCCAGGTTTTGTTTAAGTTTTGTTTTGATCACAATGTGTACATTTGGCTCAGTCCGTAAGGGGTTAAATACATAAAGGGAATCAACACAGTAAAGGAGGAGACTATATTTAAAAGAAGAAAAACTACCACGACAAGAGGGCATAGTCTTAAATTAGAGGGACAAAGGTTTAAACATAATATCAGGAAGTATTACTTTACTGAGAGGGTAGTGGATGCATGGAATAGCCTTCCAGATGAAGTGGTAGGGGTTAACACAGTAAAGGAGTTTAAGCATGCGTGGGATATGCATAAGGCTATCCTAACTATAAGATAAGGCCAGGGACTAATGAAAGTATTTAGAAAATTGGGCAGACTAGATGGGCCGAATGGTTCTTATCTGCCGTCATATTCTATGTTTCTAAGCACCCACAGATGTTAACCAAACAGAGCAATTTTTATTTATAGAATTGTTTTATTATTTTGTATTATTTTATTCCAAAACATCATAAATGAGAAACTCAATATGCTCCCTTCCCTGGGAGTGCATACAATATGCTCATGTTGACTTGGTATATTTACAGAAAACTTATGTATGTTGTAAGTTCCCACGGGAACTTCTCAACTTCTCAACTTATCCTGTATGTGTTTCTCAAACTTTGTCTTTTCCCCTAGTGTTTTTTACCTTTCTATATTTACTTGTACTAATTTTACCAATGGCCAGGGCTGCAGAATGCATTGGTACTTTATCTTTAAGTAATAATAAAGAAGATAAATAGTAATACTTGTTATAGTATTAGTTATTGTCAGGAGAAAATCAGTGAAGAGAACTATTATTTACCAACATATACTTATCTTACGGCAGTTTTCCAACACCAAAGCTTCCACCCCTAAACGTCATTCCAGATGTTATTGGTGATACCATTGCCATAACCTTTGTTGGCTATGCTGTATCTGTGTCGCTTGCCATGATCTATGCGGAAAAGCATCGATATACCATTGACCCAAACCAGGTGAGTCTGACCAACATGCTCTTCTTATTAAGGCCTCATTTAATATGAAAAATATAAAAAATTACAACCAATCTAACAATGAATATAAAATGCTCAATGTGCCCAAGCAATGTTGAAGCCCATGAAAGAACTTTTTTAAATAAATGTGTTGCTTGCTTTTGCTAGCTGTATCATCAATTTTATAAATTCCCTTGATTCATAATCCTAGCAAAATTGTTAGAAGGCATGCTTATGGAACATTTGGCATTTTCTGAGTGTTAAAGTACTCTTAGATTTAAAAACAAAACACACACATTAAATTAAAATGTATACGTTTGCTAGCATTATGATGTAGATGGAATTTTATGTTCTTTAATTTAAACATAAGTTATGCATACCATGACTGGCAGATTCTAAATCCTTTTCTGAGAACATGATGTTTGCTGTAACCAACATTTTATTCAATACTTGGCTTGAGAGCATTGAAGTAACAATGAAGTGACAGGGACAATGGACATAGTAGTTACATTTTTACTTTAACTAACCAAAAATGTTGTTCCTTTTTTTTTGTTTGTTTTGCTGTTTTTTTCCAGGAACTTTTGGCTCATGGGATATCCAATATGGCTTCTTCGTTATTTAACTGCTTTCCCAGCTCAGCTACTTTGGCCACCACTAACATTCTGGAAAGTGCAGGTGGACACACGCAGGTTAGGATCTTAGAAGATATTTTTGCTTTT